>NW_024103962.1:0-1200000 GCF_003945595.2 Pipra filicauda
GGGGGTGTTTTTGCATGTGATGTTGTTTCCATGAGTAACTAGTAGCTCACCATATGTTTAGTCCTGCTGGAGCTGGGGATGTTTTGCCTACTAATGCATGTACCCCATGAGTGATTTTTTTCCAGCATTTGCAATGCCAGCATTTTGAGGTGTCCCTGAAAATAAAACTGATTAAAATCATAGCAAAAACATTCTACCTTCAACTTTGCCATTTTAATTGTGTTTTCCTAGAGGCAAGGAAATGCACAAAGTCTTTCTCAGGCAGAAAATTTCCTCCTTTCCACATTCTCTATTTCTGTCTTTTAGACCGAGATCAGTGAAGATGACATCGAACCCAACTTTAAAAGGCTTTTTGGACAGCTAGCAGGAAGTGTGAGTATTCTTCTGGTAATATCTTAATGGCATCATGGGTGAGTGGGTAAGAGAGACACCTCCCCCAGGACAGAGTTTAGTTCTTGGGCTGAGTCAGATTTCAAGTGCGTGCATAATCGTGCGTGCTGTGATTTGTGAGCGCTCCTGGTGAACAGTCTTTAGCTCTCTTTGAACTGCAGGCTCGACTTTTATCTCTGCAGGGCCCTAATTCTGTCCTTGGGCAGAGCACATGGTGCAGGCACAGGGGTGCCTCGAGGGCTGGGCTGTGCCTTCTTTCCCAGCTGCCCTCGGCTGCCTGGGGGCTCGGCACAGCTTGCTGGATGTGCTAATGTCTGGGAATTGGTGGTGCTCCTGGGAATGGGAGGTTGGGAAAGCTTAGTGCTTGGAACTCGGAGGGATGTTTGAACTTGGCCAGCTCACACAAAGGAGTCAGAGGCTGCAGGTGGTGTCTGCAGCTCACAGTGAAAAATTTGTTTTCCTCTTCTGCACAGGATGCAGAGATCTCAGCCTTTGAACTGCGCAGCATCTTGAATAAAATCATGGCTAAACGTAAGTACCTTCCTCCAACAGCAGCTTCAGTTGGCCACCAGCGGCTTTCCAGCGTGGCCGTGGGAGCACAGAGGGCACCACCAGCCTGGGCAGACTCAAAGCCCTGGGCTCTGCCCCAGACCTGCCCTTGGCTCTCCATATGGCCACAGCCACATGCTCTCTCTGCTGCTTCAGGGGGCTGCAGAAAGGCTGGGGCTGTGCCAGCCCAGAAGGTGTTTCACAGGATGTGTGCTTTGGCAGGGTACATAAGGGTGTCTTTTATCCCAGCATCTGCCACTGGGAATTGGCAACCAGGAAGATGGACAGATTTGATTAGTGCTTGATAATAATCAAGAGAAGTATGGCTGCTACTTCAGTATTGAACCACTCCTGAGTGGTTCAAACAGTAGCCCAGCCAACGGTCTGCAGTATCCCTAAGGAGGAGGAGAAACTTTGAGGCTCTGGGCTGCTTTTTCTGTAAAGTGATTCCTAGCTTGGCTCTGCATTATTTTCCTTTCCATTAAACAGTGCTCAAGAAATAAGTGTTTAGAGAAATGTGTCTCTTTAATTTCCAAAGTGAAATGTTATCCAGATGGTCAGGACTGTGTTGTATGTCTGTGTACCCCAGCCAGTTAGCAATGGGGTATTGCTGGTTACCAAGCTTGATTTGATATTCAGCCCTTGCATGAAGCTACCGACTGTTCACTTCTGTAAGTTAAAAGTCCATGTTGTGCACAGAAGTCTACAGTTGTCTTTGAAGGCAGACAGTAAGGGCAGGAAAGCTTTTATCTCTGTCTCTTGCTTCTGTAGCACTACTTCTGACTAGACTAACTGGGCTGTTTGCTTGGGGAAACATCCCAGCTGACTCTCACTCGAAGCCTTTCATTCATCTGCGAAGGAAGCCACAATCCCGGAAGCAAATAAGTGCTGGTGTGTGTGTCTACACTGGTTAGGAGCTCGTGAGCCATTAGAAGGTGTTGTGGTACAGCATGCAATGATAATCCTGTCTTTTGCTCTTTCTTTACAGGCCAAGATATTAAATCAGATGGCTTTAGTGTTGAGACATGCAAAATAATGGTTGACCTGTTAGATGTATCCTTTAAGGCCGTTCCTAGGTGATGTTCCTCTGCCTGTGCTGAAGTAGGTGAGCTGCCTTTGCTGCCTGGTGGGTCCGTCCTTATGTAGTAATGACACCTGAGGCGAAGAAGCTGGTTTTACCCTGGTTCCCCTGAAAAAGCAGGCCCTTGCTATCACTGCTCACCATGACACATGCATTCTCCCAGGCAGCAGGGAAAATCCATTATCAGATGTTACGATCTGCTTTGAAACCTTCCCAGCTGTTGTGTGTTCTGGTTTAGCTGGGGACAAAGTGGTGTTTGTGCTGGGAAAAGGCAGCTGGCTCTCAGCATGGAGTGGATGGCCTTGGCTGTAGAGTTGTACGTGCATATCTTGGGTGCACTTCACCTCTCTGTTATCTGGCTGGAGTTGTAAGAGCATCATAAAGCCATGAGGACCTAGCAAATGGAAAATGAGGGAAACAAATACAGGAAGCTGGGAGTACACAGGATTTTAGGAGCTTTTTCCTCGATCTGGGCAAAATTGTAGGCTGCAGGTTAAGTCTAGACTAGTTGTGTTCAACTTCTCTGTGCAGTGGAGTTGAATTGCAGAGTAGAAAAAGGACAATTACCAAACAAGGTGTGTCTGCTATTTGGTGTAAAATTATGGCAGTCCTAAGGACTCCGTAGCAGGATTTTGGGAGCGATGCCACAACCAAGCCTGCTATTTGCAGAACTTAAGTTCTTGTGCAAACAGCTAACAAAAGAACCTGGTCGTGGCATCGCTCCCAAAATCTGCTACGGAGTCCTTAGGGACTGCCATATTTTACACCAAATTATAGCAGAGCATCACCTTGTGTTGGTAATTTTCCCTTTTTCTAACTCTGCAATTCAACTCCCACTGCACAGAGAAGTTGAACACAACTATTCTAGACTTGAACCTTCATCCTACACTTTTTCCCATATTCTGAGGAATAAAAGCTCCTAAAATCCTGTGTACTCCCAGCTTCCTGTATTTGTTTCCCTCATTTTCCATTTGCTAGGTCCTCATGGCTTTATGATGCTCTTACAACTCCAGCCAGATAACAGAGAGGTGAAGTGCACCCAAGATATGCACGTACAACTCTACAGCCAAGGCCATCCACTCCATGCTGAGAGCCAGGTGCCTTTTCCCAGCACAAACACCACTTTGTCCCCAGCTAAACCAGAACACACAACAGCTGGGAAGGTTTCAAAGCAAATCGTAACATCTGATAATGGATTTTCCCTGCTGCCTGGGAGAATGCATGTGTCATGGTGAGCAGTGATAGCAAGGGCCTGCTTTTCAGGGGAACCAGGGTAAAACCAGCTTCTTCACCTCAGGTGTCATTACTACATAAGGACGGACCCACCAGGCAGCAAAGGCAGCTCACCTACTTCAGCACAGGCAGAGGAATATCACCTAGGAACGGCCTTAAAGGATACATCTAACAGGTCAACCATTATTTTGCATGTCTCAACACTAAAGCCATCTGATTTAATATCTTGGCCTGTAAAGAAAGAGCAAAAGACAGGATTATCATTGCATGCTGTACCACAACACCTTCCTAAATAGCTCACGAGCTCTCTAACCAGTGTAGACACACACACCAGCCCTTATTTGCTTCCGTGAGATTGGTGGCTTCCTTCGCAGATGATGAAGAGGCTTCGAGTGAGAGTCAGCTGGGATGTTTCCCCAAGCAAACAGCCCAGTTAGTCTAGTCAGAAGTAGTGCTACAGAAGCAAGAGACAGAGATAAAAGCTTTCCTGCCCTTACTGTCTGCCTTCAAAGACAACTGTAGACTTCTGTGCACAACATGGACTTTTAACTTACAGAAGTGAACAGTCGGTAGCTTCATGCAAGGGCTGAATATCAAATCAAGCTTGGTAACCAGCAATACCCCATTGCTAACTGGCTGGGGTACACAGACATACAACACAGTCCTGACCATCTGGATAACATTTCACTTTGGAAATTAAAGAGACACATTTCTCTAAACACTTATTTCTTGAGCACTGTTTAATGGAAAGGAAAATAATGCAGAGCCAAGCTAGGAATCACTTTACAGAAAAAGCAGCCCAGAGCCTCAAAGTTTCTCCTCCTCCTTAGGGATACTGCAGACCGTTGGCTGGGCTACTGTTTGAACCACTCAGGAGTGGTTCAATACTGAAGTAGCAGCCATACTTCTCTTGATTATTATCAAGCACTAATCAAATCTGTCCATCTTCCTGGTTGCCAATTCCCAGTGGCAGATGCTGGGATAAAAGACACCCTTATGTACCCTGCCAAAGCACACATCCTGTGAAACACCTTCTGGGCTGGCACAGCCCCAGCCTTTCTGCAGCCCCCTGAAGCAGCAGAGAGAGCATGTGGCTGTGGCCATATGGAGAGCCAAGGGCAGGTCTGGGGCAGAGCCCAGGGCTTTGAGTCTGCCCAGGCTGGTGGTGCCCTCTGTGCTCCCACGGCCACGCTGGAAAGCCGCTGGTGGCCAACTGAAGCTGCTGTTGGAGGAAGGTACTTACGTTTAGCCATGATTTTATTCAAGATGCTGCGCAGTTCAAAGGCTGAGATCTCTGCATCCTGTGCAGAAGAGGAAAACAAATTTTTCACTGTGAGCTGCAGACACCACCTGCAGCCTCTGACTCCTTTGTGTGAGCTGGCCAAGTTCAAACATCCCTCCGAGTTCCAAGCACTAAGCTTTCCCAACCTCCCATTCCCAGGAGCACCACCAATTCCCAGACATTAGCACATCCAGCAAGCTGTGCCGAGCCCCCAGGCAGCCGAGGGCAGCTGGGAAAGAAGGCACAGCCCAGCCCTCGAGGCACCCCTGTGCCTGCACCATGTGCTCTGCCCAAGGACAGAATTAGGGCCCTGCAGAGATAAAAGTCGAGCCTGCAGTTCAAAGAGAGCTAAAGACTGTTCACCAGGAGCGCTCACAAATCACAGCACGCACGATTATGCACGCACTTGAAATCTGACTCAGCCCAAGAACTAAACTCTGTCCTGGGGGAGGTGTCTCTCTTACCCACTCACCCATGATGCCATTAAGATATTACCAGAAGAATACTCACACTTCCTGCTAGCTGTCCAAAAAGCCTTTTAAAGTTGGGTTCGATGTCATCTTCACTGATCTCGGTCTAAAAGACAAAAATAGAGAATGTGGAAAGGAGGAAATTTTCTGCCTGAGAAAGACTTTGTGCATTTCCTTGCCTCTAGGAAAACACAATTAAAATGGCAAAGTTGAAGGTAGAATGTTTTTGCTATGATTTTAATCAGTTTTATTTTCAGGGACACCTCAAAATGCTGGCATTGCAAATGCTGGAAAAAAATCACACATGGGGGTACATGCATTAGTAGGCAAAACATCCCCAGCTCCAGCAGGACTAAACATATGGTGAGCTACTAGTTACTCATGGAAACAACATCACATGCAAAAACACCCCCACGGCTGAAAGCTGCACTCTCGGATTCCTGGAGAGCAAAGGGAATTTCCTGTGGCTCCAGTTAACCCTTCAGAGTGTACCTGACCTCCTCCACCTAGGAAGTCCAAGATCTGGATAAAGCACATGTTTCCATTACACTGCTTATGATATTTCCACTTGCTTGACACTCAGTTATGGATATTGAAAGATCTTTTCCCAAAGTACTTGATAATGCCTATTGAAAAATATTGCTCTGCACAGGGAATAGGCACTCCAACCTCTGCTTATTGACAACAAAACTACCTCAATTTAAAACATTTGAGATACCTCTTCAAAATTGGCCTCAATTTCATCGTCTATCACCCTAGAAAGATAAAGAAATCAATATTAAAATCAAAACAGATCACTTTTATGATGCTTTTCCTCCAAGCTTCAGTTAAAGAGAGATTCTTTAAAATACGGAAATAATAATTAGTACTCAAAAGTTACTGGATTAATCAGTGATAGACACTGCATACCACAGGGAAAGCAGTATTTTGCCAGCTATGGCAACACATTACAAGCTGTGCAATGTCCTGCAGAGCCACAGACAGGATTTTGGGCCACACATAACTCTTTGGGTCACTCAGTGTCACTGCCTAGAGACCTTAGCCCAGGACCAGGCTCTTGGGTGCAAATCAAACTTTATCTAGTCACTTTTTTTTTTTCTTTCTTTTTCCTTTAAAACAGAAAAAAGCGAGAGCCCTAAACTGTGAAGTGTTTCATGCTGTCCCCCAGGTGCTGTGGGAGCACCACACCTACTTAAGCACTGCTAAGGGCCCAACCAAAGCTGAATGTGTTCTCACACAACAGACATCTCAGCTTTCTCACCACAGCAGAAACATGCAGCAAAATATTACAAGATAGAAAAAGGATTTTGCTTGCTTTGAATCAGGGAACTTAATACAAAAGATATCACATCCCTTCCTGAGGCTTTAGCCCAGCTGCTCTTTAAGATGTGACATCTAAATTTTTTCATGGTTTTACAGCTCACAGTGTGGTTTGAGCCAGTTCTGTTAAAAACCCTTTTAACTTTATCAAAGGTATCAGTTGGTTGAGCAAGCATCTTGAAATTTTTCCAGTTTGATCTCAACCGAGTGAGATCAATTGTGTTGATCTGTGTGTTCCCAGGCAACTGAAAGCACTGGCATTTCTGTCTCCCAAGGGGACAGCCCAACCTCCCCCCCGGGGCTTTCCTCTCTCCACAGACTTAACTGTGCTGTAGCACCCACTTGCCCAAGGCCCCGTAACTACAAATGTCTGCTCAGGCAGGGATAATTATGACAACAACAATAATAAAAAGTTGTACTAAATATTATTACTTTTCTTCCACCATTTCTTCCTGCTAAATTTACTCAAACTTTCCTTAGTTGCCCATGAGGAAACTGGGGACAAACAAGAACTGCCATGATCCCATCCATACAGGGTCATTGTACATCCCCCCTTCCCTCCTGGGAAGTGGATGTACCCCATCCCTGGGCTGTTCCACCCTTCCATGCCTGCAAGAGGGACCAGAGATTGCCCATGTGCTCATACCACTCTCACACAAAAAGGTACGTACGTGGAGTTCGCGTTTTTTTCAGAGAAGACCCGCAGACAGAAATCCCCATTCTTGTTGGGTTCAAAGGTGGAGGGCACAACGATATATTCTCCTGCAGGGAGCTTGAACCGGTTCAGCACTTCCCGGAGGTTGATAAAAGTGTTTGATTTTTCTCTTGCTTTGTTGGTCAGGAAAAAGTTTTTGCTCAGATGAATATTCGTCTGGCCAGAAAACTTATGCAAAGCAAAGAAAGAGGAAAAACCCACAGTCTGCATGCACTTACATTCAGAAATTAAAAATATAATAGAAATATCAATTAGCTATGTATGGGAGGGGGGAGAAAAAAATTGTCAGCTCTACAGAACTGAAAGAGAAGAGAAAGGGGTGGGTGCACCCCACCACAGGACTCCTGAGATGTGGCCGCAAATGTATTTTGCAGATCATCACAATAAATCATTCAGGTCCTGCTTTTGTTTTGCAGATGATGAAGGGTGTCTGAAGCCATTTGCAAATTCTTCCACCAACTATTTCTCTTTAGAGTGATATGGCATAGGAGCCATGTCCCTCTGGTCCCTGGAGCTGGTGCCACCTGGAGACCACAGCTTGGATACGCCTCTGAGGTCAGGCTGCCTTAGGGCAGAGACCTCACTTATGGAGGGCTCCAAGAATAAAATAAAATAAAATATTTTGAGTGTAACACCTAGTGAAAGGTGTTCCTGCCCATGGCAGGAGCATTGGAAGTAGATGATCTTTAAGGTCCCTTTCAACCCAAACCATTCTGTGATTCTACGATTGTCCAGATAAAACTTTTTTGTGCAGGGTCTTACAGGTGGGCTATTTCAGCTCTAGGAAGTCCTTGATGATTCCAACATCAGGAATGTGCATGTTTCAGAATCCTCCTCCTTCCTGTCCTGCCAGGTTTTTAAGAATGCAAAACCTGTCAGACCTGCTGCTGTAGTGGGAGATAAAATTCCACCCTTTGGGCAAAGGAAAAGTCATGGGCACTGGTAGCTAGAATCTCTTTTTTTAAGGAAATGAGATTTTTCAACCACTAGGGTGAGAGCTGAGTGGCTGACAGTACTGCTAAAAGGTACATAAAAATTTAATTAACCGGTAGCACCATATTTTTCCCTGATGAAACCACATTTTACACAAAAGTAGCTGGTTTGAGCATAGTTTCAGGCACCACGGGGTACCCTAGTGGCTTTGCTTGCACCCTCACAGGTACAGCAAAACCAGTAATGGGGTCACCTCGGCATTTTGCTCAACTTCAGTCATTCTTCTGAGGAGCAACAGCTCAGAGGTACCTGCAGCCCTCCTCATATTGCATAGGCAGTGCTGCATTGCCACTCCTCTCTGACTCCCCAGGGTGTACTATTAGCTATCTGCAGGTAGAAACAGGGAGAAACTAATGAAGGTGGTGCTTGGGGAAATGAATATAAACACTTCCTTGGAATATTATTCATGTGTCAAACATGAACTCTGTGCAGAGCTGGGAAAAGCAGCTGTGCTCTGGGGGAGCAGATGTGGGTCTGGGCTGGGATAGGAGCGGTGGAAGAGCTGCTTTGATGAGTTTCTGCAGTACAGAGCACTCTTATCCCAATCCAAGACGCTCCAAAAACGCAACATGGGCTCAAGGCCCCTTTCAGAATAAATGGCCTCTAAGTTTAGACTCTGTGCAGTCGTGTTGTCCTGTGGACAGGAGGATCCTCCGAACCATTTCTTCCCACAAGCCCTTCAGCCTCAACTCCACCAATACATGCTACATACCTCTGGGGGCACCTGCAAGGAGAAAAGGAGAGAGTTATTTGCCTGTTGAATGGCAGCTCCAGGGCTACTTCTTTTCAGTTACTCAGCAGGTACATCCACACTTGAAAAAAGAAAAAAAAAGGCTTGAGGGGAAGGTGAATGCTGAGCCCACGCCACACAATGCTGAGTGCTGGCTCAGCTCCCAGCTCCATCCTGGAGGCAGGTGAGGCTCACCTGGGGCAGCGTGGGCACAGCCTGACACAGACAGGCTGGTCATGGCTTCCTGCTGACTCTCCTCCCTGCAGCCCACTGTGATGTTTTTTTTGTAGGCTCAATTTCTCTACTATTTCTTCCCACCTCTCCTTTCACCTTCCTGCCCCTCTGACCTCTCCACCATCAGGAGAGGAGGCAGTGACTGAGCAAGGAAATAACACAACTTTCTGTTTCTTTATGGCTTCAGGGGACTTAGCTTTGCTTTAAACCTTATTATCCTGTGGGGACCAGATCCTTTGATAAGCTTTTCAAAGCTGGGATACTGATAAAACAAGCAGTTGTACATATTGCCTGTGGTTACAGAGCAACTCACAGACAAGATCATCATTCCTATTTTCACTGCCACATAAGCACCACTGCTTTGCAGCTCTGTCCTGCTTCACGGGCTACCATAGACACATCTTTGACCCTTCACTCAGCAGGAGTTTTACAGGTGTTTTTGTTGGTTCTGCTGCTGGTTTCACACTTCCCAAGGTAGCGCAGATGTCCCAGCTAGGGTCACAACCCTACTACAGATGCTCCCATTCTGCTGCTTTCACCACAGCCTGACAAGTGAAAAGGAGACTGGATTTCTGCACTTCTTGTTTTTTAAACAGTTATTCTGCTCTTCCATTTAGAAGGTGGGAAGTGGCCTCTGTAGGTAATCTGGTCCAACCCCCTACTCAAAGCAAGGCTGATATCAAAGTTAATTATTTTGCTCAGGACCTTTTCCAGCCTAGGTCTGAATATCTCCAGAACCATAGATTCCATTGTCTCTCTGGGTACCTGTCCCTGTGCTTGACTGCTATTTTTATGGATGATAATTTTCTAAACATCTAAATGGAATTTGCCTTGCTGCAGCTGCTTACTCATCATCTGAGTTTTGATAGAAAGCCCAGTCTGAGAACTGCACTACCCTGTTTATAGGTGGAAGGAGCTTTCCTTTTCCTCCCATGCACCTGTACAGCCTTACTTGCCTCATAAATTGCAAAGCCAATGGTGTGCATGTCCTCTCCCATCTTCCTCTGCTTCCGCCGGTGCTTCTGAATCAGCCCAATGAGGAAAGTGCAGCCCCCCTCAGGATCATCAGGATCCTCATCTTCTTCCTCCAGCTTGATTAAATACTGTGGATTTGTCCAGAAAGTGTCTGGGAAGTGGATTTATGCAAACTGCTCAGAGGCTTCTTTGAAAGAACGGGTGTTGATGTGCATGTCAGCTAGGACAGACATGGCTCTGACTTCAAAAATCATGTGTGAGAAGGAAAACCTCCTCTTTTCCCCCCACCTTTACAACCACAACTTGACCCTCATCAGGGGGTCGCATCTCCCAAATCCCTGCACTTTTTGGACATTAGTCCAAGATATCTCGGGTACATTCTCCTCCTCCATAAGCCACCCCAGACCATCTCCCAGAAGCTCTCACAGAAGGTACAAGTGGACAAGTAAAACATTTCTCCAGTTTTTCTTACTTGGGTAATTCCTGCAACCCCCTGCAGTGGCTCCTCGCCTCCAGTTCCCATCCAGCTTCAGCAGGCTCCACTTCTTGTACCTGTCACTTGCCAGGGTGTCTGGAGTCAGGTTGCAGATCTCCAGGCGGGAGTAATGCCTCAAGAAGTCGTTGAACGCCATCCTGTGGGAGGTAATGCCACTGGCAGCGTCTCCTCAGGATGGACAGGTTTTCCATACAACCAACTTGCCTATCCTCCCTCTCACTTACTATGATTTAGCACTCGGATTTTGTACACTCATCTTGGAGAGCATACTTGGAGAGGTTACTTCGTGTGAAAAAAAGCTGGGCAGATGACATTCCCTTCTGCCAAAATGGAAACCTAGTGGTATTTACCAAAATTCCCCATCTTCATGTCTCCTGGTCAGCCGCTCCCGCACCTCAGGGTCAACGCCACTCCAGTTTGGGCAGCTGAAAGAGAACCCCATATCAGCTACAGCATATGGTACAGGTTAAACCCTAGTTTGGCTGTTCTGGCACAATGATTTCATTTTCCACAATTGCAATATTCCACGAGATAGCAGCTCCAGAACTCTCAAACCACTGCAGAATTAAAAATAGATGGACCCGGCCTATAAGATATCTCACTTCTCAAATATCCAAGGTAAGGATGAGAAGCAGAGCTCTATTTTCAGAAAGTGCTAATGCCCTGACTGAGGCAGAGCTTTGTATTAGAAAAAGAAAGTCTCAGAATAAAAACTGCCCAGCCACACAAGTGAGTAAACTCCAGTTTTCATTGCTAACAACAGAAACGGATTTTTAAAGCCCTTTTAGAAAGTAAGTTTTCAGAAGGTCACGACTGAATACAGGCTTTTAAATAAGCAGAAACTATAGTGAGGTTTCTAGGAATCACCAACCAAATCACTGCATCTTATGTAAAGGCAGGTGTTTGCATGAAAGGCACCACATATTGTGACACCCACAAGGGAGACAACAGTGATGGGATGCTTCTCTCTGAAACAGTTCAGAGTGAACATCACATCCAGGTGTGACTTACAGAGGAATTTGAGGTAGGGAAAAGACAGACAACAGCAGAAACATGACTGCACCCCTGCAGTAAAAGCCTACTGGCAGCATGTAAGCCATCGACTCACTTGTCGTTCCATTTCCCAGTCCACTCCACTTCCCCCCAGGGATTTCGGATTCTGATCAGCTTCTGCACTGTTCCTCGGAAGTTCACCTGATGTGATCAGAAGTATATGGAGAGTTACTCAGGGACACAGTACTGTGCTCCCTCCCACATCTTCTACAGTAATTAAAAAACATGACAGAGCAAGTATCTTGGTGTTCCGCATGACAAAGCATACACACAAACATGCACACATCTGGTCCAAAAGACACAAGTCAAACTGATTCTGAATATGCTTCATGCACCCAAGCTTGTCCAGAGAAGTTTTATAACATGCACAAACCAAAGCTCATGATAAGAAAAAATGTCTGGTTTGTGCCACTAAAAATTATCTCTGATAAGATCTCAAGCAAAGGGAATGTAAAACTGCTAGAGGACTGCCAAAAAGCAGGTACAAAGAGATATTTCTCTAAGTCATCATTTATGTATAAACTGCCTTTTTACATTCAAATGCCTTTTTCTCCCCTCCTTATATATTAGATGAGCCCGTTACAAGAGATGGGATACTCAGACTGGCCACAACCCCTCTGACCGCACTAATGCCCTGCAGTGCAGCAGCATTGGCCCCTCCTCACACTGTGCCAAGGCTGTGGCTTGTCATCTGCTGCCTCTGCACACACTGAGGCCAGGCCAAGCACAGCTGTTCAAATTTCAGTGGAAACACCCACTCTTTCCGGGGAACACACAGTACTCATGTGAGGAAGGAGCTGGTGCACCTCTAGAGCCTGAAGCCAAGAAAACTGCAGAGCAGTAGCAATGCAGAGTCCAGAGATGACAGACACCCCAAGACGAACTATCCTTACAAAGTCCATACAGATCTTCGATGGAAAAGCCTGGCTAAGTCATGCCTGCTTGCGGATTGAGGACAACAAACTCCCTCTTTACTGCTTTTGCTGTGAGAAGAGGACCAAATGAACACCCACAAACCTGCCTGTTAGCAGTGTCCACCTCAGCACAGCATGTCAGAAGCTCTCTACATCTCACTCAAGTTTCAGAAATTATTTCAGAACCAATTATTGGTGAAGTAACCCCAAAAACTCCCTAGACATGTATAAGGACACCACGATCTCTTCCTTTGTTTTCACTTGTCTTACCCTCAGCAATCACCCACTCTTCAGTAGGCACCTTGCATTCAAATAACATGTCCTGCTGAAAAGCAGTTTGGCAGGCACTTAAAAGACAATAATAGATATTTTGCTTGCTTGGTGCACATCTCTCATCTTGTGCATTTAAGTTACAGTGCTGCCTATTACAGAACAGAACCGAGTTGAAGGGCCTGGTCACCAGCAGAGGGTAGTGTGCCCTCTGCAGAGAGCTGCCCACTGCCCTGCTCACTGGGAAAAAGCAATGTTTATGGAAAAATAGGGGTTTTTTCAGTCAGACCACCAAGAAGACAAATTTCTGTTTGTCCAAAACACACCAACTCATTCAGCATTCCTTCAGAAAGAGGAGACTCAAAACCCGATTCAGTAAAATGGGTGACACTCAAGAATTTGCAGTGTTGAAGATGGATATGTGGCTGTCACACACAAAACCCCTTTGGGGTGGCACACCTACCTCCTCTGCCCCGGTGACCGAGTACGCGTGTCCCTTCACCAGCTTCTGGGAAGTGACTGCCTCTGTCTCTGCCGCACTGGTGATCTGGAGGAGCAAAGAACATCGGTGAACGTGGCTTCCCATATGCAGGGGATCCAGCAAAGGAAAACTTCCCCCTCCAATGGAGCTTTAATCTCACTGGCAGGCTGTAGGGGTGGTTTAGCTGCTGCACAGAGGCAACAAGAGTGGGGAGAGGGAACAGGAGCACGGGTGGTGGTGCTGGAGCTCCAGACGCCATGTTCATGGCAAAGGGTGCACACCAGAAGCTCTGCACCACAGGGGAGCTCCCTCTTGGCTCCAAAACACTTGGTGTGGTGCATCCCCTCTTGTGCATTTCCAGTGGGGATACACACAATAAACTCCATGTTCTCAAAGTAATGGGCAAGAAAACAGGGAGTGACTGGCCTGAGGCTATCTAGGCATCGCCAGGGATCACCCCAGGTCCAGCAAGCCCCAGTGCTTTCCTTCAGGGTTAAAACACTCCCTTCAGCTCCACAGCAGGGTGGGAGGTTGTCTGTTTTCCCTAGCACTGCCACCCTGGAACCTGCCATGCAGGGCAGCAAGGCTGAATTTTAGATGCCATTGGAAGCTGAAGGCACATCACCCTCTCACTTTTTCATAGCCATTAGAATACTTGGGCTGTCTGGTCTTTAAACACTGCAGAGAAAAGTCACTTCTTGCTAGACAGCGAATGTTTAACCACCTATGAAACACATGGCTATCACTGTCTTCCCACCATTTCAGAAAGTGTGTGATCTCTAAACAAGCATATTGGAACCTTAAGAAAAGAGAGAGGATGGGATTGAGCAGGCAGGATTCCTACTGTCAATTCACGCCCTATTACTGCCCTGCAATACATTCTCCATGTAATGCTTAATCTCTGTGTCCCTATTTCTCTCACAGATGATTTTACAAGATTTTTTCCAAAGCCTAAACTCAGTAACAAAAAATTTACACTACAGAAATTGCCAGTACTTATCAGCAACACAATATATTTACTCTCCTCCACCTTCAACAAGACATTTGTACTGTGGGACAAAAATCCAGATGTCAGATTCTTATCTAAATGCAAACAAGTAAAACAGGCCTCGAAAGTACCATGAAGTCAAACACTGATATTAACCAAGTACTTTTCCTGCTGTGAAGCTTCCCTCTCCTGGGACTCTGATTTAACTTGAAAAATGGGAGGAAACATTTACATTTATATTATGAATGGAGTTCTTGTAAACAATTTACCTTTCCTTTAGACATAACTAAGATGCAATCTCATTTGGGAGGAGGGTGATTAACACAATAACAATACCTAGATTCATTTCAGTAAGGCTAAAAGCGATGCTGAATCCTTGCAGGCAGGGCCAAAGCTCCTCTTTTCCTTCTCATGCATGTCCAGTTTTTGACAACGTGTTTTCTCATAAATCCTTTTAAAGACCTGGCAACAGTCTGAGCCTCTCTGCTTCAGATTTTCTGGGAACATTCAGATCTGTCCAGATTTTTTGGGAACATATTAGGTGCAACTTGTGTGTCAAAAAGGCTGCAGCAAGGGTGGAGGTTGCATTTGAGAATCTGCAGGAGCCATTAGCAGCAGCTTTCTGTCCAAATCTACTCACCCCGTACCATCCTGCTGCCAAGCTACCGGCTTTCTTAGGAACAAAGATGTACCTCAGGACCCCTAATGAGTTCCCTGTATGATTCATTCCCATGAACTTACAAAACAGCAAAAGCTCTAAGTCTCAAGGAAGAAACAAAGGGTTTTTACTAATAAAGTCTATGTTTCAATCTAACCCCCACGAAAGCATGTGCCTGAGTCACGTTTGTGGGTCAAACTCTCTAGGCACAAGTAGAGCAGAGAACCACAGTAGAGGGGAGCTGCATCCTGTGTGCAGTTCCTGTGGATGGTCCACCCCCCAGCTGCCTGTGTGCACAGCAAGAGCTGAGTGCCCAGCAATAAGCCTGCTAACTCACATCAATGGAGCAGCCAAGGAGAGAGCCTTTCTGAAGGGCCTTCTGAATGATTTTGAAGAGGTTGGGAGGTGCCGTCCGCAGCTCATACCATTCTGCAATTCCACCGGTGAAGTCCTCGAAACCTTCGGTGGTGGTGCCACCAGAAAGAGCCTCATACGATCCATTCAGCCTGCACAAAACGAGGAACACACAACCATCATGCTGCTTGCCTTCCTCTTCTCACACACAGAGCCATCAGGTTTCCCTGTTCTCCTCTTCAGTGGATGCACTCAATGTGCCAACTGTGACGGCATTTCTGCTTTCAACAGCACTACAGCAGCTATGAATTACGAATGCGCCCTCCGTTCAGCTTTGCATCTTGTATTTGGAAAGCCCAGCATAAAATCTTATACAATCATGGATACAGGTTGCAGGTTCAGTCATATCAATGACAAAATTCATGAACGCCATTTGAAAAAAAAAATAAAAATAAAAAAAAAGAATCAAGACCCAGCATTTTGCCTCTCGAGTTCCACAGTCTTTGTATCCCCTTAACAATTATGGGTCTGATTCTCAGCTGATCTAAATTTCTTAAGTAAATTCAAAATTGTAATGTCAGAGGGAAGAATTCCTCTCTGCCCAACCCAAAAACTGAGATTCAGATATGAGCGTCTTTGCCTCTAACACGGACCTGAGCATGCGGACTGATGCGCTTTGCACACTGAAGCGCTGCAGCTGCAAGCTCTTACAGGTGCATAGCACACAAGAAACGGAGTTTCCCAAGCCCTGGTGACAGGGGACCACTTTAGGAACAGCCTCACGACGAGATGCAAGAGCTGCTTTTTTTGGCTAGCAATATAGCCAATACTTTGGCTACTTGTCTTAGGCACCTATCAACAAAGCTTCATTAAAGCAGCCATTGTGGGATACCCCAGAAGCTGTAAAGGCTAATAATTAGGCTAACACTTTAAATGCATAGTATTCATACAATTGAGGATGCTATGGGGAAGCAGCAATTTGAGTGGGGTGAAAGCCTGGCCTCGACTCACTTGGCATAGGCCTTCTCCAGCAGAGCGCTCCAGAACTCGCTGCCCTCCGCCGAGTGCACGAAGAGCAGCTCCCCGTTCTTGGTGGGCAGCCTGTCGTCCACCACCACATCCACCCACTCCCCGTACTGCCAGAACTGAAAAGAGAGTACAGACACCTTGTCACCACACAGTGATCACACTGTGCACTCCGGTCACCAGGAGCTTTATCTGCTAGCGCCAATTTCCTAGAGGAAAAGCAATCTCCCTTCATCCACCCTGTTTTGGGGATGCATGTACCCAGCTGGCTCTGCTGATGGAGGGAGGACCACAAAGGCTGCGTCTGCTCCCAGCTCTTTGGTTAATGGTCTTGTTCCTTCCATCACCATCACCCTCCTTAGCTGTCTCCCTTTTTCTGTTTGGCCCTTTGACATCCCACAAAACCATTCTAGGAAACCCCCCCCACAGAGACACAGTCAGTCACCAGCTCCTGGCCAACAGTATTGGGGGAAGAAGGTTGTTTTCCACACACCTGGAAATGGAAAATTCCTGCATATTTATCCTGGAAGCTTTGGTCTTTGGGAACAACACGGGCCAAAATTTCTTCATTTAGGGTGAGAGAAGCAATGGCAGCCAAGAGCCAACAGTCCCCTGTAAAAAAAAAGAAAAGAAAAAAAATAAGAATTAAGTTCAATATTCAAACTTTATTCTTTAGTTTTTGTACTGCATAGGGATTGTGTATTATAACCAATAAGCCCCTCAGCTGGGATATGATGATCCCTCCCATCACCTTACCTCTAAGATAGATCAAATATATGAACACAAACACCCTCCAGTTGCAAGCGTTTCCTCAAGACCAAAGTCATTAAAAAAAAAAACAAAACAAAGCAGGCTTTTTCTGATCTACCACCACAGTTATCACCCACTCTAGGATTATTTGAAAGAAAACTTAATATTCAACTGAGTGCTTACATATTAGGAAGCAGCATGGGGAAAAGGCAAAGAGCCTGTGGTCACATGCAGGTATTAGGGGTGCAGTTTCTCCTCAAAAGGACAGTGTTTTCTCAAGCATAGGCTACATTCCTTTCTCTCCTCCATGTTTAATAAATGTCTGTTGCTTTGCCATCCAGAGACCTGTCCTCCAGACAAGCTCCCTTTAAGGTCTCTTGCCAGCCTCCCTCCAAACAGGAGCTCCTTTCACCTTAGACATCCCCAGAGGTTCTTGCTTGAGGCCTCTCTGTCTAGTCCCACATTTCATCTCTGGCTCTAGTCACCAGAGAGACAGGAAAGGCCTGAAGGCAGGCACTGTTTCCCAGTCCCACACACCTCTTCACCCTGCCTGGGATGGAGCCAACATACACCGAGCCTGCACACCACAGCTCCAGGGCACAGGCTGCCTGGACAGTGTTTTTCCACACCATCTCCTGCCACGCAGAGAGAGGAAGAGACCACAGCTCTATAAACATTACACCTCTACTTTCTGTAATTATTTTCAGAACCCAGTGTTACTTTAACAGGGCAGTTACCTTTCTGCTCAGCCACGGGCTTCCTGCAGCCCGTTAGCAAGGCAGAGATTTACAGACCCAGATGATCCCCTGACTGCCATAGCCCAACACAAACCCCCTTGTTAGCATTACCAGATCCACTGTTCCTTTGCTTTGTGAACAGAGTGTAGCTGGTATTACACATCAGACCCCACAGAATGATACTGGAGGATTACAGGTTGAAGAAGCATGAACCAGCTGCAGCTGCCAGCAAGCCAGAGGCCAGCAAAGCAGAAGTCCCTATACAGTCTTCTCTCTCCCATAGGAAAAGGCTCAAAGCTTACAGGTGAGAACTTGGGATCCAAATGGGAGAAAGTCTCAGGGCAAGTTAACTCTAAAGCAGCCCTCAAGGTCCACCCTCAGGCCCAAATCCATCACTGCTCAGACAGGCAACAGGAACACAGGCAACCTGCAGCTTCCTCCAGGCTGCCCCTTGCTTTTCATAGCTGACCCCCAGCAGCAGCCACATGAATGACATCTGTCCCATGGCCCTTTTCACAGTTCATGAAAGGGGGAAGATATGAAATTGCAGAACAATTTCAAAACCCATGGTGCTTTTACTGTTTCATTACCTAGACGGGAAGAACTGAACATAAAACTTTCCCTTCAGCCTTGCCTCTGGCTGCTTGTACTGCAATGGAAAAATCATTGTGTCAGAGTTTTCAAACAGGAAAGTCACCTCGCTATTCCGCTGTGACAGGTTATGAAGTAACAAGGATGTCCCTCCTCTGTAACAGCACATTCATGTCACCCCACAAAATGGGAACTCCTCTTACAGCCTCCTTCAAGGTGCTGAGACCCTCTTCTCTGGGAACTGTGCATCCTCTGGTGCTGTACTGCATCCACAGGTATTGCCACACACC
This sequence comes from Pipra filicauda, assembly GCF_003945595.2. NCBI lineage: Eukaryota > Metazoa > Chordata > Aves > Passeriformes > Pipridae > Pipra > Pipra filicauda. The sequence goes on from NW_024103962.1 coordinate 18,581, forward strand.
GCAAAGGTGCTTGCCAGGAAAGAGACTGGGGTCAGAAGATATTAAAGGCATTTTGAGATGGGCTAATCTACAATTATGGATCCTCTCTCCTCCAGTCATGCCAGGGATTTAGCAGCTACCCTTCACAGCAGTTCTCATAGAGTATCTTAAGTTGGAAGGAACCCATAAAGCATGAGACAAGTCACAAATAGACAAACTGATAGTTTGACCTGTCTCAGCACAGAGGCCAAATATAACTGATAACCCAGAGAGGTGCCTATCCGAGCATCTCAACAACCCCAGCATGCACCCCATGCTCTACAAGGCTTTTATAGACAGCTTCATGCAACTCAGAGGTAAAGTAAGTCTTGGGCATCTCAGACCTATGCTCTAAGAGAACCCCAGAGTATTTGACATTGGTGTTACTAACCTCATAAAAACCATGTTGATTTAAATTAGTAGCAAGTCTGGCTCAGAGGGCAGCTGTCCCACTATTCTTCCCAAGAAATATTAGCATTTCTATTCCATACACAAGGCAGGGACTGGGCAGGCAGAGAGCAGCACAGAAAGAATAAATGAACAATTCAACATGACCACAGTATCTCAGGAAGCCTTGGTCAAGAAGCTGATCAGGCATCTAGATTAAGAGCATACACCCTTCAGTAATATAACATATCTTTGAGTCATATTTCCCCTGTAGGTAAGAAGTATGGGAATTCAAGGAGAAACTCCCCCCAGAGGACCTCTATGCCAATAAGCAGAGTCTATAAAGAATTTCCTTTACTTTCTGGCTGTTTCACCAAGGCAGACTGAAATAGCAGACTCTTGTAAAATCTCTTGGTTGAGAGTCTGACAAACACAGATCTTAACTTGGACAACTCTGGGCAAGATCTTCTTGAGCTTTAAAGGCAGATGCAGCATATATGGGAGACACCTCATCCTTTGGTTTTCACATTTAAAAGTGCTCAACAGCCAAGATATCATCTCTTCCTTTCTGAACAGCCATCACAAAAAGTAAACTTGATAATTCGAAGCCTGGATGAGAATAGATCTGGAAGTTTAGCCTGCACTAACTAAGAATGAGCAGGGTCTTTACCAAATAGTCTAAACTATCAGAACTTGTACTTCTGTAAGGTTTTGGCAGTGACTTTCCTTTGATAGAGAAGGAAAATTAAGAAGAGGCTAACAGACAGGTTACTTATAAAAAGACTTTGAAAGCAGTGTTAGCAAGGCTACGTTAATCATAGAGAATTTTTGTAAATGAACAATAGGTAGAAAAAGAAGAGAGAATAAAAAACTCACAGGTTGTGAGTTTATTTGTAGTGTATTTATATGGACAAGAAGTACTATTTTTTTCCTGTCCTGCTTCCTTTTTGTAATTTTCAATGTTTTACTTCTTATTTCTATACCCTTATCTCTGCATTTACCTAATCTCCAGCTACAACTAGAATGTTAGGAAAAAAAAAAAGTAACTGCAAGGAACACATAAATAGCCTTAAGGGCTTAAAATTGGTCATTCCGGAAAGAAAAGCCAGGCAAAACACACCCAGGAAGTGCCTGAAGGGCTGTAAGCAAAAGGCAGCTCCTCTGGTCTCTGCAGAGCCCATGTAAAAATATGGGGTCAAAAAAAAAAGTACATTCTAATGTATATTCTGCCAATCACAGACTAGTCACTATTAAAACATTCATAGCTATAGATTAACAGCTACTGAATGTATTTATATTAATACCACACGAATCCAGGAAGCTTTCTGATTAAAAACATGAGGTTGTGGCAACCCACTGACAGTGGAGTGGTTTTCAGCATGAGAAAACCATGGATCTAATTTCCTAAATTCGTCCTATTCAATTAGTTATTTTTTCACACATTTTTATGTAAGGAGGAGACATCTGCATCCAAGCAGCAGATGAGAGACACTGTGCTGTTTACACTCCAGTGTTGTGATACCATGGTGACACTCCCTCCAAAAAAGGCGGTTAAGGGTGAACAAGGTTTCTCTGGCTTTGGAACCTCCCCTCTGCTGTAATGAGTCACCACATCCCATGTGCTGTCATTTGGAGCCAAAAAACATCACTGACTTCAGATCTGATACTGCAAAACTAACTCCAAATACTTGCCTTTAAAAGTTTCACCTAAAAAGAAACAAACAAGTAAACAACAAACCAACCAAACCCCCAAACCTTTTCTGCACTGATGATCAGCTATGCCTTATATGCACCGCAGTATCATATAGCCCAGGTCAAAAACAATGAAACAAATTTATGCACCTGGCCCATAGACCAAAGATTCCTGGGCTAAAAGCAATCTCTGCTCATTAGCTGAGCTGTTTGGTTACACATCCCCTGCCAAGAAGCCTGTAGCAGCACTGATGGGTACATGTGTTTTGGATGCCTCATCTGTCCCTGCAGTACTCCCAGATGTTCTGAAGGGCTTAGCAACAGCAGTGAAGCTCCACATGGGTACAAGCCTGTTGCTTTGTGATCAAGCCTTTTGGGAGATAAATAAGGCTACAAAAGCTTCCCATGGAAAAAACCCCAGCATAATGAAAAGTACAGGTTTTCCAAAGCACCTGACATCTTCCAGTGCAATCTTCTCTGTAACATCCTAAAATGCCAGGGGACATCAATGTCAGCGCACAAAATTCAAGTAAATGCAGGCTTTACATTGTATTGATATAAATGCTGGTGTCAGATGAGGCAGTGACAAAAATAATAATAAAAAAAAACATTTGCACAGTACATCTGCTATCCTCACTGTGTAAAAAGCAGAGATTCCATACAGGCTCTTAGTAACTCAATGGCAATACAGAGATAAGATCAATAGCATCTAATTTTTAATCAACCACAGGACTGTCACACAATACCAAAATCCTGTCCAGATTCACGAAAAGATAGTGGGGAGAGTCATCACAGTACTTAGTCATGGTGAAAACATTAAGACAAACAAGAGCACTAACAACGTCCAACTGAAATATAGTCTGAGGAGGTAAAATAATACCAGCTGTGAGTTCACATCCTTTGGTGATACCATACAACCTCATGGGAACATCTGACTGGTCCAAAGACCATTAAGGCAAAAAATGCTTTTATCAGTCTAAAACAGGGTTTGGCATTCACAACTTGAAAATGAAGTTACAAATCTTTCATTCCCATGCTCTTGCTGTCACAGCATTTTGATAGAAAAGTTGGAAGCCTGCAGACAGCAGGAAGCAACTAAGTGCCTTCAGAAACTAGCATCTCTACAAAATGCCAGATGTTGAAATGGCATTACAATAAACTGTCATTTCTAGTTGAAGAACTCCATAGCTGCAAAGTTTCACAATAAAAAGAGAAGACAGATGTCTGGCACGTGTGTTAAGCACTGGGACATTCTTTATGCCAAAACAGTCATGGTGGGAGACATGATATTGGGTGGAGAGGGCATGGAAAGGAAGCTGGTGACATGACAACAAATCATGACACAACAGAGCCTAACCCATGCCACAGACGGTATTGAGGCACAAGGAGAATTAAGTAAATAATCTAAGTATTTTTATTGTCAGGGCTTTTTACACAAATTGTACCTAGTTGTCAAAGCACTAACCTAAAAACTTCTGAATGAAAACAGAAGCACAAAATATAAGCTTCCCTGTCTGTTGTATTTTTGGACATGAAAACACAAATAGCAGCAGGACTAGAAACTAAGAAGCCACGATGTGGCTAATATGCTGTTTGAAAGCAAACAAACAGAACACACAGCACGTATTAGTCATGTTTCCCTACACCAAGAGCTTTCCCTCAACTGTGCTGTCTAATCCAAAACCCTCTCACTACCGCTATAATAGGAATAAGTAGGAGCCTACTGCTTTCACTTCACTTTATTTCTTCTCATGTTTATACAGATGTCCTTCTTGCCAGCCTCCACATTGCCTTCTGGGTGGACAGCCACAGTGGCACTCACCTAAAACCCCCTCTGGCAGGCAAGGCAGGAGAGAGGCTTCCAGACCGGGATACCTGTGCACAAATAGCCAGGCTAAGCCACTCACTCCCAGCTGTCCCCTGGGGCTTCCCTGCAGCTCCCAGGGCTCCTCCAAAAGAGCCCGACTGAGGCTGCCATTGCACAAACTGAGCAGAAGACATGGCAAAATCTTCAGCTCACAGGCTGGCCCATCCCTCCTGAAACACCCTGGTTTTGTTTTCCTTGAGAGCTGATGACCAGCGGGGAATCCCCTACACAACTTGTTTTCTCTGTACTGCATCTTTCCAGATTTCGGAGGGTCCCCCCTGCTCAGCAGCACTCTGTTCCACTGCGGAAAGAAACGCCCCACTACAGATGCAACTGCTCTTCTAAGCAGATTGTTCAAGGCAGAAATTAGTCAGTCTCCTTTCAGGCATGGATGTGATCATGAAAGGAACTGGTCATGATCAGAAAAGCCATCAGGAAAACTGTCTGTGTCATCCCTGCTTGGTGCATGCAGAAATGCTGTGCTCAGTGGCCAAACACACATGGTCCCTATCTGCAAATGCCAAGGAAAGGCAAGAAGGGTCTGAGTTGATGTGCAGAGAGGTGGTAGGATGCAAAAGGACATGTACAGCCTAGTATAAACCACGGTGTCCTGGGGCAGGACCTGCATGGAAAACTCAGCTTTCTGGCTCCACCTTACCTAAGGCCCCTTGGCAGATGTCAGTGCGGGTGGCTCCACCTGCTATGAACTGGGGGCTGGAACACAGCTCCTGGGAACAAAACAAGCCTTGTGTTACATATAGCCACAAGGCCCCACCTGCAGCAAATTAAACAAGCCACTGACCACAGCAGACGAACACCACAGAGATGGAGCAGGTCAGGAATGAGAGTGTGGGCACCAGACACACCAAGCACAGTGAGAACGGGAGCTGGTGACCAAAGCTTGTGGACAGCCATCTCACTTCACAGTATGTGCCAGGGGGTCCACTGCATTTTCACACATGTGCACACACCACTCTGCTATTACCTCCCAGCCACTGACTAGGTCAAAGTCTTTCAGCAGCACCTAGGCACCTCGGAGTCCACCTGACCCCACGGCTCCCGTGGCTGGCAGGGCTGCTTCGGTAGGAAACCACACGGTGGTCAGCTCAACGCTCTGCTGCTAAGGGAAAGAGATAACCCGGAGCGACAGCCCCGAACGCTGCCCAAGGCAAGCGGTTTGTCCACACGGAGAGTTCAGGATGGAGAGGATAAAGGCTTTTCTGCTTTGTTTGTTTTCCAGACAGAACACGTCACCCTGCCAGCCTGTACCCGCGTCAAAGGGAAGCCTCCGGTGCTCTAAGCATCCGCAGCTTCACAATCCCGGGATTCTGCAGCCCGGGGAGGCTGCGGGAGCGGGTCTGAGCCCGGGACTGCCCGCGCAGCGCTCGGCAGCCGCGCCCCGACCGGCTGCCCCCGCACAATTAAATCAAACCAAATTTGGGGTGGGGGGTGGGGGAAAGTCGGACGACACGGCGGTGCCGCGGAATGATGCTCCCGGGATCCCCCCACCCTCCGCCGCCCTACCGTGGGTCTGCGCCAGACGACGCCCTGCGTCTTGGCGGAGCGGGGTCCCAGCTCTCGGTAGCCGAGGGCGGTGGGGCCGGCGGGGAAGGAGGGGTCCTGGAAGAGCCGCCCCTCCTCCAGGCACTCCCGGCGCAGCGCCCCGAAGTGCTGCCCCAGGTAGGGCACGGCGTGGCCGTGCCGCCCCGCGCCCGCCGCCGCCGCCCGCTCCTTCGCCACGGCCTCCGCCATCCCCGCCATCGCCACACCACTGCCGCCGCCACCGCCCCGCCCCGGCACGGCACGGCACAGCCCGGCCCCGCCCGTGCCGCTCTGTCATCCCCCCACCTCCAGCGGGGGCCACGCGACTGCTCACGGCATCCCCCGCTTTGCTCCAGTCCCTCCACACCAGAAGTCACTGACGAAGAAACTTCCCCTCCCGCTCTCCGCCTCCGTGGTGCCACAGAGAACATCCCTGCCACGCAGCTGGGCGCCTCATCAGCTCCACACCTGCGCCAGCCCTGGCTCCCGTATCGCCACACGTACTCATCCATTTAAAAACACTGATATTTCCTGTGTAAAAACCAGAGCTAGCCCTCTCCAAATCTGTGCGTTTAGGAAAAAAAGACGAAGAGGAAAAGCTATATGACTATGGTACATATGTACCCGGTATTGTCACCCTATTAAACCTTGAATACTGCACACAATAGTGATCACTTACAGCTTGGTTTGCTGGTGGTAACCAAAGCACGTGTTGCCGTCACTGCCGGCATGGAACAATCTACACCCCCTGCACAGCCTGAACCGCACACAACGAGTTCCCCCCCAACACGCACCCCCGCCATACACTGCAGGGAAAAGGAGTGTCTCCCTTTTGGCAGCGAGCTGCTGCCAAGAATGGCTAAAATGCTGCTGCTGGCACCCGCATAGTACAGCAGCCCTCCAAGGGAGATTTCAAACCATTTGTTTCATATTTTAGATCTGACTCAGGACGTGCTGGGCACCAGGCAGCGGTCCCGGGCAGCATGCAGAGGCTGAGAGCCCTTTGTGCTGCACCCACTGCCCATGCTGGCTGCCCAGCTGCCTTGGGAGGACAGGCACCTCTTTTTGCACATTGTATCCCAAGCACTGGATGCACAAAACAGTCGTTTGGATCCATCCTATCTAGAAAAAAAGAACATTACTGTTTCAAAAATGCTCAAAGAACCATAAATTACCCAGCTGTACCATTTGATGAGATGTGGCGGGACATTTTTCCTTGAAGATTTAAATCAGAAGTTTTTCTTCATTGCTGATACACAGTGCTCCAATGCACTGTGAAACACTGTCTGTTTGCTTGGTAGTTTTGGACTTCAATCACTTATGATTCCTCTTCCTAGACTCCTACTAGCACAATTCATGGGAAGCCATTGCCATTAAACAAGAAAAAAAGCTAAGCATTGTTCATTCAGTTCCTAGTGTAGCAGAGGAGGTCCCTAAAATCTTTTTGAAGTTAGATATGAGTGGTGAGAGCTGCAGCAGCCAGCTATGTCTCTGTAGATCATGGCCATGCAAGGAAGCAGCCCTGATATCATCTGTTTGTCCAAAACTAGCCAGGCACAGACAAACTGCTGTGCTTTGAAGGTGTCTCCTCTTCCTCATGGTCAGAAGGGCGCTCTGAATAAAGAGGATAATGGTATTTTTGGCAGCATATTGAGGCACTTGGCAAATCAATAACACATGGAGAACTGGAAGCAGATCAATTAATGTTATGTGCTGTAAGTGCTCTCTGAGTGGAGCTGGGACATGCTGTGTGCACCCAATTACTGGTACATCATTAGCCAGGGTCTCCAGCATGGCTGTGCTGAAGCTCAACCAGGACACAGTATGACGCTGGAGGATGGTTTCGCTCAACTGTTTAGATTTATTAGGCACTGCTGAATTATCTTACAGGTAAGGCTTTCTACTGAGCCAGGAGACTGGAAGATAACAGCACCTCACTATGCAGGAGTGTAACTCACAATGAATGTTGTATCCCAACATCCCAGACAGATCTGGGAGCTGCAGAGCTGCTCAAACAGTGTTTATTTGGCTCCACGCAGTGGTTCAATTCTGTACAGCTGCCACAGGTCAGACTTCTCTGGTTTTTCAAGAGTCAGGGTAAAAGAAAAACAGTGTCAGTTCAAAGCAATGACCCACAAAAACAGTTTTGGTTTGTGAACTCCTCTACTGTAGCCATTTTCCAGCAGATGCAGAAGTTTAAGCTGGGTTGGAGTTTGTAATGTAATTATTTTGCTTTTCTTAGTCATCTCCCCTGCATCCCACAGATGATACTCACAGACCACTCTGGGGTCTGCTGGCTCCATGTCAACAGCCTCTGCTTGGACAACAGTCAAGAAGATAAGTGTGTACAAACATGTTATGTGGTTGCTCTGTTCAGTCAGAGTTACCAGAGTTTTCTTAGAGTCTCTGTGGTGCAATGGGACTTGAGACTGAGCCAAACAGAAAAGGGGATGAACAGATGACAGCAAAGACAGAAAGAAATTGAACCAGCAAGGATTCAATTAGGCAATGGGAGAGGAACCTGGGGCAATGCAGGGAAGAGGTATATTTGACATCATGGCTTGTTAGACTGGTCCCAAACATATAGGGATGGTAGTGTCCCCAGTGGTTTAATGACGGATAAGGATATGTTGGTGTAATACAGAAATTCTCTTACTATATGGGAAGTTGGTCGTCCCAGCAGCCACCTGAACAGCCTACCCACAAAGACCTCTGCAGTTAAATCAACAAGTCACCTACTTCCAGCCCAGGAGCAGATGTGGATGACTCCACAGTTAGAGGGAGGGAAGTTCTTTTGAGGACTACAGGAGCCAGTTCCTTGATCTTCTACATACTCACACAATATGCCCATTTTCTTTAAAGAAAGGGGTGATTTCCATTTGACTGTGAGACTAGTGTAATGCTCTGAGGCAAAATAGCGGTGCCAAGACTAGTTACCCGCTCCTGTCTCCCTAAAACCAGGCAACTTCAGAAGGAAAAAGAAATCTGACTTTTTCTTAATCTCCCTGCACACCTGCAGCTCTTCAAAGGAGTCACCAACTCTCACATTTCACGAGTAAAGTGGTTTCAGCTGTTACTGCTGCAGCTCATGCTGGTGCCTGATAAGAAGCATCCAGTTGCCACTTGCAGCATGGATTTCCAGGCAGGATGGGTTTCTGCTTCCCTGTATGTCTACACTCAGCAGTTGTGAGTAGCTCAGAGCTGCTATGCCTTACAATATCCATCCTCTCTCCTGCTCGTTTGCCCTCCACTATACTCAGATATTGGGGAACAATGGGGAGCAACTTGCCAACAGCTCAGGAAGGAAGAAATGGGACCATGTACCTGCAGGGGTTCCGTTCTTGTTTGCAGGAACTGCCCTCTCCTCACTAGGATGAGGATGATTTCCCAGGCTTGCAGTAGCGGTGATGATGTTTCACAAGGCAATTGCTTTCCTGTCTGGATCTGGGATCTGGAGAGGTATTGATCTTTCCTCAACATCACAAGACTGGCTGCAGCCCCAGCCAACACAGTGTGAGGTGCCAAAAAGACCTGGATCATCCTGAAAAGTGCATCTGTCCTTTCCAGCTCCTTACAGTGCTGAACCATCACTCCTGGATCAGCTCAGCTGTGCTGTGGAGCTTCACACCTGGCATGCAGGCATTACCACTGTAGTATGTCATGTTCCTCCTCTTCAGGCACCAACAATTTTCTGGCATTTATAAAACAGTCAGGCAGGATCACAGCTAATTTCAATGTGTTTCCCTATAGGGAACCCACTAGGCTTCAGCTTGTAGCAAGCCTTCTCTCCCCTCCCCAAACACTTAGGTAAAATATTGCAACCTCTAAAACAATAACCTTATAGACAACATTTAGGACCTTTCATAGCTCCCACTAGTTTGACTATTAATAGTCACTCCATTTTCGCAGTAATAGGGTGGGTAGGAGCCCATACATCCAGAATAGGAGAAGCCAAGCTCTCTAAATTGAACTAATCCATTTTCATGCTGCAGGGTCTACAATACAGCTAAGCAGCTTTAATCCTCATTAGTAAAGTGCTACGGTACAGGAGAGCCATTTCAGTTCTCTCTAATGCATTATATCAGAAATGTATCTAGAACTGCTAGGTAATTGGCAGTTATTTTCTTCTAAAAATTTCCACTTTCCTCTATAAAGATACAGAACAGTCTTGACTGCATCGAATGTGCAGACTTTTCTTTGAAACCTAGATGATGCATTTTCCTGGTTTATTTTGTTCTTCCCTATTTTTCTCACCCTCTTGCTATTGTCGAGAAAGGGGGAGAGGGGAAGGAAAGAGGAAGAGCCAGGCAAAAATATTCTGCAAGTCCCAGAAGCAAGAAAAATCAGGTTAATTGTTAAACCTATTTTTTTTTCTGGTTCATGTTTCCCTAGGGATTAATGTCACTTCATCAGCAGTTTTGGAGAGTCATGGGGAACCTGAAAGCTTTTCCCTCTATACTATATCTACAGCTGTTGCTGTAGTCAACTATACAGTCTAATCTTTTCCTCTTTTTTATATCCTCTAGATGGTGCTTATGTATCACTTTCTACACAAAACAACTCATGCTGCTGTTAATCAAGCTTGGAAAATGGATTTGAACTGTTGTACTACAGATCACTAGGAGCAGAGGGTCGTGGTGGACACAATGGGTGGTTATCTGGTCCAATACTCCCCAGAGAAAATGGTTGTCCTCAGCCGCTTTCCAAATGTGAGGTACAGGACAGAAAAATTTCTATGGCACATGTACTGAAATTTATGATTAAAATCTGATTGTATTTCAAAGAATCATAGAATAGTTTGGATTGGAAGGAACCTTAAATGTCATCTTGTTCCAGCTTGGGGGCTGTGGGCAGGGACATGTTTCACTAGACCAGGTTGCTCAAAGGCTGATTCGACCTGGCCTTGAACACTGTCAGGGATGGGGCATCCACAGCTTCTCTGGGCAACCTGTTCCAGTGCCTCACCACCCTCACAGTCAAGAATTTCTAACTAATATTTAATCTTAACCTCCTCTCTGTCACTTTAAAGCCATTCCCCCTTGTTCTATCACTACATGCACTTGTAAAAGGTCACTCTCCAGCTTTCTTCTAGGTCCCCTTTAGGTACTGGAAAGTGCTATAAGGTCTCCCTGGAGCCTTCTTTTTTCCAGTCTGAACAACCTGAACTCTCTCAGCCTGTCTTCATAGGAGAGGTGCTCCCAAAATTTCTCTGCCTTACACTGTAATACCCTGATGACGTTCACCTCTGCTGTGCCTACTCGTGTCTGGTGGCAACTGGAGTTACAGAGCACACAGCGTTTCAAGTGTACGTCTGAAAAAATACATGGAAGAACAGAAGATTCCTGATCAAAATGGCCTTTTCCAATTGCTGGAGCACCATGCTTTTCCATGAAGAATCTTGCCAAAGCTTGCGCTTACAGCAAAGAAAGTGGGTACCTCAGAGTGGGTCTATTTATCAGGAAAAAAAAATTGCACCCTGTAAAGAAAAAACTGTCACCTCAGTGCTTTATTATTCCACTCCTCACTCTGGTTCAGTACACAGAGATGCACAGAAGTATTGAAATGTAACAGGGATAAAAAGCTGGCCATCTTTCTCCTTTACTCGATTTACAACAGTACTAGTTTAATTTTGGGGTAGCTGATATATTAATTTCCTCATCCCAGCCTTCACTACCTGTGCCCACCTGGAACTGACCAAGTAATTTTGTTTCCTCCTTTTTTCATTCCCTCTCTTCAAATATTTGCAGACAAGCAACCCGGCTAGCCTCTGTTTGAACACCTTATCTCAACAGGTTTCAGTCCTTAAAAATTCTCTCTTCCCTTCCCCACACCTTCTGTCTAAATTTACCAAGGGGTAGTCATCAAACATGCTCTTTGGCAAACAAAGTCACTGTTTACCCAGCTTTTTGCTGGACATGCAGTGGTCTTTGCTAGGGTATCCTGGCCATTATATAGGAAGACAGCAGAGAGCAGCTGTGCTCCATGTAAAATATTTCTTCCTTCAGTTCTTGAACCTACAGACATTTTCAGCCACCTTTCCAGGGAGGTGTGCACCCCTGTGTCAGTACAAAATGGGGTTTCTAGGGTAGAAACTTTGAGTTTTTCTACTACAAGAACAGGAACCACTATTTTTAAAGGTTTTATACAGCCTTTTACACCATAATTTTTTTCTGCTTGTAGATATTTTATATGCAGGAAATATCACCAAAAAACTGTAAAAAGGATGGCTGACTTCTCACTAGCTGAGATGGGGAAGGTATAATTTCTGCCCAAGGTCATACTGGGCATGAATAGCAGGGCTTACCTTCTATCTGGTGAAACAGTTTCCCATTTTTGGCCTAGGTCATGCTCCTGGATTGTATCCTTGCCCTCTGCAGATCATATAGTCAAGGGATCAGCTTTAATTCTGTCAAGTTCACACCTTTTATTGGTAATAAATTAAATTAAAAATTCCTACTGCTTTGAGAGTACTAAAGAGAGGGGTCCTTTTGAAAATACCCATCACTTAAGCCAGAAATGTGTTCAACTTTTCCCTAGCTTTAAAGCTCCATGGCATCTCCATAGCCATGTAAGCTGTAGCAATAGATACCCAGCTCCAGGTTTTGCGGCTGTACAACCCTCCAATAGCACAGAGTCCAACCTCTGAAGGAGGAAAGGAGTTTTAAACCATCTTCACCTGGATTTTTATAGTATTGATCCTCAAACCTGACTTTCAGCACACTAAACTCACACAATCACTTTCTGTGTGTAAACAGGTGTGTCTGCAAAAACATTGTTTTCCCTTGCTCCTTGTTAAAAGAGTACTTTAAAAAGGGACTGCAAAAAAAGCAAATAGCATGGGAGCAGCACCAGGCAGTGCCCACAATCCCAGCCGTGCTGGCTGTGGCTCCCGCCAGCTCCTGCCTGTGTCTCTCAGGTACATATTTGCACTTCTGGTGCCTCCTCCCTCCAGGGCTGCAGGAGCACTTAGAGCAGTCCTTGGCTCCACCCGAGCCTGCTACCTGCCTATACTGACCTCCTCTCCCAGGAGGCAAAGCCAGAGCTGCACCACACACTGGGAGGGTGGGCAGGCATGTCCAGGGTCGCGGCAAGGCTGTGCCAAGAAAGAGCAGTGGCGGATGGGCTCGGATCCAACAAGAATGCCATCAAGTATTTGAAGCAGGACTATGAAGCCCTGAAGCAGCAATGCCTGCAGACTGGCACCCTGTTCAAGGATGAGGAGTTCCCAGCCTGTCCCTCTGCTCTGGGCTACCGGGACCTGGGACCATACTCCTTCAAAACCCAGGGGATAATCTGGAAGCGCCCCACGGTAAGTGTCTGTTTTACTGGGTTCAAATCTAATCAAAGCACACCTGAACATGCGTGCTAAAGCAGTGGTGAGCCTGAATATCCACTATTCCTGTATGTTTTCTTCTTTAATTCTATCTTGCATTACCTCCATGGTTGGCAGAAGCAAGGCTGGAAAGAGGGTGGGGAAAAAAAATATCATTGTCTTCTAAGCCGGTTATAAAGCAAGGAGTCTGTGGGAACCCGCTTCATGGGAACAGGCTTCCTCCCTGTCCATCCCAGATCCTCAGAGCTACAAGTCCAGGGTGCAATCTAGAGATGGATTGAAAAGTCCCATGTGTATCCAGACAGACCATGGGGTAACCCTGGAGCCGTCGATTGTAAAAGTACCCACACCAAGGTCTTGCCACTGTGCACCTCAGGAAATCAGGCTAATATGTAAATAAAATCCTCTGTCTCACTTCAAGCTACATATAACAGTTAAATAGCAATTGACTGGAATTGCTATTACCCAAATACATATATCCTACAAATGGCCTCTGATTTTAAGAAAGTAATTTTCATCAGGAAAGATTAGATGATGATTTTTTTTTAAACTGCAAAATCAGGGCTTCAGAGATTTTTCTGCACTTTCATTTTTCAGTCATTTGTTTCTGTCTCTACTTTGCTTCTCCTTTGTCATTTTGGCCCTTCTTGTAACATCAAGAAATATTAAAAAACTGAGGAAGGAAGAAAAAAACTCCAAACAACTTACCTCCCTCTGATGAGGGCAAGGAAAATGAGACGAACAATAGATTTCAAGACTTTGATTTTTATTGGTTTTTTTTCCCCTGAAAAGTGAGAAACGGAAATTTGCAGGTTTAATAACTCCAGGCCTAATAACCCTGGCAACCCCATTTGTCCATAAGCACCTTACTCTGGCACCCAGGTGTTACAGAAACAAGTACCATGGATGTGTCTCTTGGCTTTGCCTCTCCTTCTGGAGAAGGTCAGCCTTAGGAAACTCATTAAATTAGACTTGGGCTACAACACTGAGCCTGCTGCAGGCAGAGACACCCACAAACGTATCAAGGTAAGGAATAACTGAGGTCTGAGATCCAACAGGGTTAAATGTTCCAGTCCTGCCTGCTAGAGACCTGCCCTCATGGGATCCCTCTGCCTTCCCGGCACTCATCAGAGGCACAAGCAATTTATGAACACTTAATCCACAAGTACTGGGACTAACTGGCTTATCCCTATGCAAGGGTCAGAGCCCAACCCTGCTGCAAGGTGACACAAACTCTCTGCTTTTCTCTCTTCGTAGGGACCTGGATCTAATCTGTTTTTATGTGTTGTGGGTGACTCCTCTTGGAGGCCACACCCTGCTCATTTCTCAGGCTTTTTCTACCGGTCAGCAGGTTTCCCTCTGCAAACTCTGCCTGTGATTGCAGGCTGACAGGATCACCACTCACTTCCCTGTCTGCATCCAAACCAGAACCAGTGGGTAACTGGGAGAAAACCTGCTGGAGAAGCGCCCCCTGCAAACCAAATATCTGCTGATATCAACCCCTGTGACTGCTGCTTTGCGGACAGCGAGTGTTAGACACTGCCACCACAGACTTATCTTCCGATTTCAACAGTGGGTTTATAGAAAGAGAAAAGATGGAAAGTCAGCTGTGTGAAAGGTGTATGTGGCACTTAGGAGTGGCTCAGAAAGGACAGGTGTCTAGGTGAGTAATAAGTCATATGCGACTGACTGACACCAGGTGCACTGCTTTGGAGGGAGGAGAGAAAAACCTACAAACCCCCTATTTCTGTGTGGTGGGTAACCTGCTCCTGACTCCTATCCACTGAACAGAAGCAAAAAAGAGGTAGCTGAGATGCCACCTATTGCAAGAGGAAATTGGCTCTTTGTCACACACATGCACACAAGTAGTCCTGGGTTGCCCCTGTCTCTCCACAGGATGCTCAAAGCTGACAACTGCTGCTCTCTGTGAGAGCCAGTGACTGCCTAAACCGTCCTCAGCCCTGCTTGCCAAGTTAGCCTTCCTATAAACTGCCCCTTGCTGCCATCCAGAAGCTCGTGGAAAATGCTCAAGAAAACAGAGAAGGCTTTTGTCTCTAGAGAGACAATATTAACTTCCTAATATAGGCCATGAATTGTTGGAGAGCTCAGAGTTGGGACAGGAGTGACAGTCATTGCCATAACCTACTTGGCTGTCCCCAAAGGGCCAGGAAGAAAGGAGGGTTGTTGCTAATAAAAGCATTTGTGTGGTTGGCCTCCCAGGAAGCGGGGTCAGGGTTGGGGAACATCCTCCACGCTGTTGGCAGTGGAAACTCAGCAGAACTCCAATGGCACAGGCAGCAGCAACAGTCACAAACTCACTCGTGCACTGCTTGAACTAAAATCTCAGCAAGACAGAGTAAGTTGTAAATGCCGAGGTTGAATTTTCGCCTGTCTCCACAGTAGCAAAAATTCTCACTAATATCACTGACAGTCTCAAGTAGCAGGATTTGCCTCAAAAAATACAAAATACAGTCCTCATTTTTTTACAGAAATGTTGTTCTGAGACCATGTTAATCAGAGAGAAGAGAAAAGATATATTTTATAAGAAATGTTGAAAGTGTTTAATATTTTTTGAATATTGAAACAAGGAACAAGAAAAGGGAACTTCTCAGACCAGAAAGGGTGATGCAAACTCTGAAATTGTGTCTTTTCAGGAATTATGTGCCAACCCTCAGTTTATAGTTGGAGGAGCTACCCGAACAGATGTCTGCCAAGGAGAGCTGGGTATGTACAGTGTTTCTGAATTTTGTTTTGTAAGAAGAAAAAAAAAGCAGATTCATTTAAAAGTTCCTCATACACGGACCATTTTATTTTATTGGCTATCTCCCAGATGTAGTATGGAGGGAGGCAGATACCCAAGAAGGGGACCCATGTACCAGCATTGCTGCCTGAGACAGGGTATATATATGGGCTTGTAAGAGCTATGTCAAACTTGGAAGACACCAGACTGTCTCCTGGAGGAGGGAAGCTAATTATGTGGAGCAGAAGACTGGCTTGCTCTTGACATCTTAAGACAGAGTTGGACACCAACCTAATCATGAGAACACTTGCGCCGAAGCAAGACAGTGGGCTTTGTGCCCATCCCAGCAAGAGCAGCTTCAAAGACTGTGGGGACAATGGACACCAGGGAAATTTTCCCCTGTAGCCTAGTCCCTAGGAGTTTTTATCTGGGAGGCAGAGCAAGTTCCAGCCTCAGTTTCACACAAAACAAATACATATCAACCAAGGAATAGAGCGGGAAACTGGTTTAGTAGAGAGGCTGGGTCTATGACCATTTTGTGCCGAGCAGGGTGGTCCAGGCACATAAAGCTCATAATATGATCCACAACAGCAAAATGTTCCAAGGCCTTCATGCTGAATGCTCCTTCTGCTTGGACAGCATTTGTCATAGAGCTGCGAGTGGGGACAGGAGCAACTGGGCACCAGCCACACCATGCAAGCTCGGATAGAAAAGACAGTGTTGCTCAGCTCCCCAGATTAAGGCCTGATCCAGAGGAGATGTCTCTCAGGCAGCACTCATCCTCTCCTGGAGATCCATCACAGAAAAACTTTCTTACACGTTTTTCTCCAGGGCTTGCCGTTGACTTAACCGAGCTGCTGTGCAAGCGGCCAGAAGGGACTTGGTCCCCCCCTCAAATAGCTGCTGCAGCAGCTGCCTTCCCTGCCTGCCTCACTGATAAGATCCAGCTGCAGAAGACAGCAGCAGCAACCTCTCCTGACTACATATAGAGGCAGGAAGGCTGAAGCTCTTGTAATGAGAATTTGATAGATTAGACACAGAGAAATCAGCCTTTCTCCCTCCTGTGCTGCTAACTGCAGTACTCCTGACCTCACTGGTTTTCCAGCCCATCCATTGTGCAAATGAGATTCAAACAATTTCTGCAAGTCATTGGCAATAAATAATACCAATGCTGGTCTTGTAAACATAGCACCATTAAAGCAATTGCTGAAAAATTCCCTGGTGTGTGGGCTTATACTCCAAATGCTAAAAATAAGATGCCCAATCATATACTTGCTCCAGGATATTTATTTGGTGGATGCTGGGGAGATCACTTACTCTATTTTAGGAAAATGGTTCAGATAAGTAATAAAAGAGACATTTCTTGTCACCTTCTATTTGGGAAGTTTCTATAATAGCATTAAAACAAAAAAAAGATCACATACCTGACATAAAACCTCATTTTCCTTGACAGTTTACAAGCTATAGGACTGAAGAACATTACCTATTCTTAAACTAGAAGAGGTCAATGTGTTATTTGTGTTTAGCCTGGAAACTGAATACAAATACTCTGAATCCTTTTCTGCTTCTGTCACCTGCTGAATGTCTCTGTGGAGTCCCAGTTCTTTATGCTCAATGGGCTTTCATTAGAGACTGCTGCCAAAATCCATCAAATAGTGGTAAAAACAGAACTGGACCCAAACTCCTCCTGTGAATCTGGGGATAGTGTCTGGCTCTGGGTTTTCTGAGGCCAGCTTTTGGTGGACAGTACCCCAAGTGCTAGTTCTGAAAGCTGCTCCAAACCTAGAAGAAAAGTCCCGAAATCTAATTCTGCTTTATTAGGAGCTTGCTTTTCTCTCTCTTACTCTCTCGCCAACAACAACAAAAAAAGATAATCCAATTTGTTTCTGTAAGGCTGCTTACAGTTGCTTCTACACACACTGACCCTTCACAAAAACAAACAACAGGCATGGGACTTCCCTTCTAGCATTCAGGTGTTTGCTTTACATCTCCGAGGCATACTAAGCTTTTTTGGTATTTGATCCAATACCTTGAATATCAAAGTCCTTGTTACTAAAACCCTCATGTAAAACACTTCAATTGAAACAGACCCTGATTACATATTTACATAAGCCACGTATGTGACCGGTTAACAAGTCCTTGAGGGAAATAGAGCCTATTTTCAATAATCTTTTCTGACATGTTTCTTTTCTTTTAAAAATAAAACTGCAGGTCTGGGTTTATATGAACAAAAGGAACAAGAAAAAACAGAGTTAGTCTCACTCCATTAAACTTATTTCTTTGACAACAGTGTAAGCTAGATGAATATCAGCTTGGGAAGTTTGATGGGAACTTGAAAGACTTGAAATATTTTAAACGTTCTTTGAACCGTATCTTTTTGATACTCTAGTAACAACTTGAAATGCAGTCACATAGTCTTAGTTAATAAAGGTGACTTATGAAGTTTTCTTGCAGCTATCTGAATAAGTTAACATTAGAACTGTTTGCAGAAGTTCTTAAGAAGCAAGTGACATAAATTTAATTTTAATAATATAAAACATACTGAAAATCCCTCAGTTTAATATTAGCTTTCCAGATCCACACTATTTATATTCATGAGCTGCCTTTTGTTCTGAATGCTCAGAGGCTACTCCAGGCACTGCAGCTCCTTTGGCCCGGGCTGTCAGCTGGAGGAGTCCCCTGAAGCCAAGGCAGATGCATGAGTTCACACCAGCTGAGGAGCCCACCCCATGCTTGCTTTGTGCATGTCTAGTCCTACAGGCAGATTTAAAGAGATTACAGGTACAGAACAAACCAAAGCCTGACAGCTCTGAGATAGATCTGATACCTGTTGAGGGAACCTATGAAGCGGGTGTAGGTAGGACAGTACTTAATAATATTGGGTTTGTTCACTTATTTTGCTGTTAGACGTTAATGTATGGCCCTTCTGACATTCAGTGCCGTGGCTAAGGGGCATTGGAGTTCTAGCAGATATATCTCGTAGTTGTCAAAAAATACATTCACTGAGAACTCTGAGACCTCAAAGAGAAGAAAGCCTGTTCCTTTGCTGGGTTCTCCTTTGCCTTTCTGTACACAGCTGCCGAGCATAATTCATTTCCATAGAAAACCTCAGGAAGCCTTTAGAAATCTCAAAGCAGAGGCAGTCTGCATTGCTATAAATGATAAGCTAGTGGGTCAGTGCTTCCTTGATGTCTGGTATGATGCCCCAGGTACTACGAGCTCTGAAGAAGGGCTTCCAGCAGAGACTAAAGCTGAGAGTCAGTGCTGCTTGACAGTCCGGGAGGAAAGAGCCAGAGCATTGTATTTGGATCCCTTCTGAACACCAGGCATCGCTGAAATAGCAATAAACCAGAATACAGTCAGGACAGAAATGCCTTTGTGCTGTCCAGTTAGATCTTGGAACCAAACACTTGGACTTTTGGCTAAATCTCACCATCTCTAGGTCAAAGAAGAGTTCAGATATTCTGTGTCTAGACACTTCAATGGTAGCTAAACAAAAACCGTGCACTGCTCTGTAGCAACTGAAACTAATCAAATTTCTCATTTATTTTATGGGCTCTGCAAGTGCAGCATGCTTGGGTAAACATCATCAATACAGAGGAGTCGCTCAGCTCCCAGGTCACTGAGGATTCAGTATTCTCTGCAGCAATTCGATTATCTCCCTAAACCAGGAGGTGACTGAGTAGCACTGAGAACACGAGCCATCTCAGTACATCTGTGAGCAGCAAGTGATTTTATTTCAAGTGCACTAACAGTCAAAGTAATTCTCTGTATATGGACACAGACACAGGAGCTAGGCAGAGCTAAGATTCATGTTTACCCTTTCCACCACAAACTCAAGGTCAGAATTGCTTAATTAAAAAAAAAAAAATAGATTGCACTTTACAACCATTTCAAATAACTTCATATCCATGCATCGAGCTGGCTTCTTTTTTGGATATTCAGCAGCAACAGCAAACACTGTAATTGGCACTTGTCTGAAACTTCTGCTCATGATCTATGAGGCTGAGCAGAAGCAGCTATATGCCCATAGGTGATATAACTTCACAGGGCTAATGTTGAGAGGTTTTTTTTTAGAAAAATAATTCTTTTTATAAGCTAAAAGGCTACAACTTCAAACACAGAGTGAGCAGACATGCTTTTTGATATTGTCATTTTTCTGACTATAAGTTTACTGGAAATACATTCTAAATAATTAATTTAATTAATTGATCAATTGGCCTCTTTTCTTTTCCCTCAAAAAAAAATCATTTTTTTGGAAAGGAATAAAATAATTTCCTTACAGTTGGAAAGATTACTCATAACCTTCAGCTGAATCAGGGCAAGTTTGAGTGGTCCTATATAATTTGTCTATCTAGGGAACTTGTGCTGTTGCACTGTCCTTTTGTCATAATCACAAACAAAACTCCAAAATTTATTGCCCACAAAATTATGTTAAACTTTGAAAAAAGGAACATGGACTGTCAAGTTGTACTTTGTTTAGAACTAGTAATCTATTATCCAATGGGGCTGAGAAGGCTTATTAATAGGCCATGATCTCATTGTGGTATATAAGAAGGTAAGAGGCAAACTGTGCAGTTTAGGCCCCATCATGGAAGTTCCTTGATATGGACAGATTTCTACATCCTCTTTAATTTGTCTTAAAGTAAATATCACAGGAGCTTGAATGTCACGCATCACTGCTACATAAAGATGCCCCCAAACCATCTACATTCAGACACCCCATGCAAACCCTCATTTTTATCAAGTTACTGCACAGCAGCCAAATCCCAGTTGGTTCCTTTTGGAAGGCATGGTTGACATTTGTTCAGGCACAAGCTTAGTCAAAGATATTAGGCCCCAAAATAAGGTTTAGAGACAGGACTCTGCATTGCTTAAGGCAAGCATAGCTACTTTTAAGGCCAAGTTCACCACTGCAATTCTTCCAACACAATTCTTTCCAGGCTTGCTTTGAGCAGACTTGCCTCTAAATGCTTCCCTGGGAGGTTGGACTGCATGGTGTGTTTGAGAGAGGCAGGAGCACCCACATCACTCACTCTCCCAGACGATAAGAAGTTAATTCATGCTGTAAGATAGCTGTAAAGGATTTCACGCTGCATTTGGCATCTTATGGGGTTGAGATTCTAAAATTGTTCAGTTCTGAGTCAGGGAAGTAAATAACATACTTAAGGAAACCCCCCTCATTTCACTGAATCTTCTGCCTAATTGCGCATCAAACATATACCATCTTCAGCAAAGCCTGCAGTAGTTTCTTGTTCACTGACTATAAAATCTTGGCCTGTACCAGGAAGGGAAAACCCTTCCACGTGTTGCACATTGGGAGAGCACCAACTTGTCACTGCTGCAGACCTTCTCTGGCCTCAGTGGGGGTGGAGGGACACAACAGGGACACCAGGGTCCCCCATCTTGCCATCTTCTCAGAAATAGTGTTCTGCACTTCACAGCATACCAGGAACAGCCAGAGCAGCAAGAAAATCTGGAGTAATTGAGAAAATGAGGATTTCAGTTCTAACTTGATAAGGCTTTTCATCTTCCTCCTCTGAAAATCCTTTCCCCACACTTATCACCATTATTTCTACCTCTCCAAGGAAAACAAAATTATAACAGCTTAAGGCATACACCTGTACCAAGGAAAACCTCAAAGAAAAAACACAAAGCAGATCTGGTCTTAGACTCATTTTTTCCTACATCTACGTTTCCTTGGCAGAGGAGGTCCTTAAAGCCTTTTTCCCCCTACACCTTGTGCTCTCATAATTTTTCTTATTTTATACATAGGTACCTAAGGGTGGGAGGAAACTTCCAGGCCAGCTTCCTCTCCCACAGAATGAAAAATAGCTTGTAAAATAATTAGTTTGAAGATGAGCTTGAGAAGGTTTTTTGCTCATAGTTGTTCTAGAGGCTGACTCTTCTGGACTCTCTTTATGCACAGCACCAATTTTTCTCAATTTCCACTTTAAACATGTCACAACCCTTTTATTTTATCTTCTCTTCTGCAAAGGAAATATTATCTTTCAACTAAGAGGTCTTGCCTCAAAGAGCTTTTCGGCAAAGGAGCATTTAACCTGCTTCACACTTCTTCAAACACCACTTGTGTAGGATGAGCAGGACAATTTTTTTTAACCTCTTCTCGTAAGAAATGCAGGTGGATGGGGAGAAAGAGGTAATCCAGCCATTTTCTACCCCCTTCCAGCTTGAGTGCTCTTTCCTGAACGTGGCAGCCAAGACAAGGCAGAGCAAACCTGGGTGAAGGCTCAAGCAGCATTTCACATACTAATCCTGGGTTTTCCCTCCTCTTTGGAAATGCCTGGGCTGGCACAGTGGGTGGGTCACAGTTTTGGATCCATGGTGCCATCAGCCAGCTCAGGTGGTTACAGGTCATCATACCACGGGCACTTCTTCACAGGTGTTTCTGAAGTCCCTGCTTGCCTAACTCAAACAGCTGCTTCTTGCTCAGCTCACAGGAGGCATCTGGGTACCCCCCAGTGGGGTACAGGCAGCAGAGAGCACCCAGCTCCTACATCTTACTTTTGCAGTTGTATTCATCATGACACTAAATCATAAAGTCTGAGTCAATATAAGGAATTAACTGCTACTCTAGGGTATTCCATCATGCTACAGATTAAACTCTTTCCTTGGTTTCTCAATTAGCTTATTTCCTCTGATGCAAGAGCTGTTATGCCAATTCCTTCTGCGGAATATGCACCTGCACAAAGAAACTATGTCTTGGCACAGATAATCCACAGGGAACCAGGAAAATGTTAGTACCTTCAGAGCAGTTTTGTTTTCCTAGACTTTCTGCACACCTCAGAAATCATACAGAATCACGAAAGTTCCTCCTGCTGTTTGCAGTATGCAAACACTGCAAGAAACCTGTGAGTCACTGAGTTTCCCAGGGGCACCACCTTCTGCTTACCGGGCAGCCAACCCAGCAAACAGCTCCAGCTGCGAGACACGCAGGCTCCAGGGAGGGCTGGGCAGGCCCAGCCTTTCCAGGATGAGGAGTGGGCCAGAGAAAGCACTCACCTCCTTGCAAAGGTCCCAGGAGACTTCAGCTTCCATTACACTCCCGGGCAAATCTCTGGTAGTAGTCCTTGTGTGCTGGTTCAAGTTCAGACCTTTGAAGAAAGGGTTAAGAAGAAATAGGCCCCCAAATGTTCCTGCTGTCCATTGAATATTCTCCAAAAGATAGGAATGGAAGTCCCACCGTCCTTCTATAAACAAGGAGCCTTTGCCCTCTTCCAGACATCTTCTAAGTCCTTGTCTCCCCCAGGTCTGCTGGGTTGAGTTTAGTCAAAGTACTGCAGGTGATTAACTGTGTCCTGCCCAGCCACGCTTTGCAACCCACATACCCCAAATGTCTTCCCCCTCTGGCTGCATTCTTGGTCTCCTGAGGGCATTAACAAGCTTAGCAAAGCAGCTTGTTTTCACAGCTTTATTAAAAAATCAAAATAGCAAAGCACAAACTAGACCATCAAAATTACCACCGTGGTCAGCCTCAGAGGCCCAAGGTACCTATGCGGTTTGGGTGAGTGGAAAACGAGGAAAAGAGATAAAAAACAAAGGAAGAATGGATTGCTGAACCAATACTGAGTCTGGCAGGACCATGCACAGCTCTTAATGCTGGCATTTTAGTCTAGGTGAGAGCGTGACTTAACGGTGTAGGGATCAGCTTAGCAAAACCCCTATTTATTAATGAACTTTTCTGTCTTGTAACATGTGTGTTTTTAGGTGATTGCTGGCTCCTAGCTGCCATTGCATCTCTCACTTTGAATCCAGATGTTCTGTACCGCGTTGTTCCCAAGGATCAGAGTTTCCAGAAGGACTATGCTGGAATCTTTCATTTCCAGGTATCTATATGAACAGAGTATTGAGAATAAAAGAGGAAAATTCTAGTATTTAACCAGAAGCAGATTGTTTTGGTTTTTTTTTGTAACAAGCAAAATAGTCAAGAATTACAGTGTGTAAGTGAAATTGATGGAGGAGAGAGAAAGAAAAGAAGAACAGAGTTAAATAATATTAAATGAGACCTGCTCACTGGCTAGGTTCTGCTGTCTTACAGCTGATAGGGCTCTGGGAAATTAAACAGTTTTTGTAAACTCAGCTGAACCATCAGGCTGTGTGAGCCCAAACCAAACTCTATTGCTGCCAACTGTTGAGAGTGAATTCAGGTTGATGTGATTCCTTCTCCTCCCCTTGCTGTGGTTATGCCTGTATTTCCTTGTCTGCAGACCCAGTGTGTTGGGATTTAGCCAGCATGCTTTGAGTAGAGGTGTGGATTCACCCTGCAAAGTGAAAGGAGTTGGTCTGGTGAGGAGAGGATTTATAAAACACATACCTTCTACCAGCTCACCTTAGAGTGTTACGGTGTGAATTATCTTCTCTCCTTTCAGTACTGCATCAAATTCTGGAATAAATATTGCTAGCTTTGAGGCCAAAATTTAGCATTAGCAACATTTCACATGTTTCCCAGTATTTACAGAAGGGATTAGCACTATTGAGTGCTTCCCCTTCAGATGACCCCTCCTTGCAGCACTTTTGCAGGGAAATTGTTTTTTCTTCTTAAGAATTGAACCTTAAGACAGTTTAGAGTAACCTGTCTACACACTAGCTTTCTGGACTCTTCACCATGTAAACTCTGTATGGAGCACAGTGAGTGTTTTTGATGTTATGTGCAACAAGATGCCGTTAATATTGTCTATCAGCAAAATAGCTGATAGACATATCAAAATATAGCATCAAGAAGCCTGCTGAACACTCCACAGGGCTGGGAGGAGTTTGCCTCTATTACAAAGGAGGGGAATCCAACATGGGAATGAAACCTTACAGTGACTTACGCAGGAGGAACTGATGGCAGGTGAAGGGGTAGGAGGATGGTAGTGTGGAGCTATTATGGGCACACCAGCACTCACCACCTTTTCCTTTCTTCTTTTCGTCAGTTCTGGCAGTACGGGGAGTGGGTGGATGTCGTGGTGGATGACAGGCTGCCCACCAAGAATGGGAAGCTGGTCTTCGTGCACTCGGAGGAAGGCAACGAGTTTTGGAGCGCGCTGCTGGAGAAGGCCTATGCCAAGTATGGTGGCTAAGCAGGAGGCAGCACTCCTGGGTGTGCAGCTGTTGGTGGGCCAGGCACTGTGATGTTAGTCACCACACACTTCATTCAAATGCAGCCTCCATTCCACCCATTATTTACAATTCCCTCTAGGTCCATAAAGTGTGTTGCCAACTGTCTGTTTCAAGGGGCTTTAATTCTGCTGCCCCTGATGATCACCCAGACCGAGAGTTACTAAATGATAAATCCTTCTTTCTGCGGTGCCTTGTGCTTACAGGTGGAGATGATCCCTTGAATAGGTCTTGTCGTCTCTCCCACAGGTTGAATGGCTCTTATGAAGCTCTCACAGGAGGGTCCACTATGGAGGGCTTTGAGGATTTTACTGGAGGCATCTCTGAGTCCTATGAGCTGCGGAGGGCTCCTTCAAACCTATACCAAATCATCCAGAAGGCTCTGAGAGCTGGGTCACTGCTTGGCTGCTCCATCGATGTAAGAGACTGACAAAGCTTTACTCTCCTTCCTCCTCTTCTCAGGACTCTGGTCCATACTGTAACAAAAGCTCAGATCAATGTTAGATGTAGGTAGGAAAGTCTGATATAAAAGCAAAACACAATTAATGTCAGATCTTTATTGATTTCAGTACAAAACCTTCGGATGAGGTTCTAAATAGCCATCTCTTGTTGTGACTCCCTATTTACAAGACAGTGTAGGATAATACCTAGAACCACCAACTGCTCTTTTGTACTGGTCTTCTTGAACCCCATTTTCATTCTCTATCTTTTCACGTTCAAATTTTGTGTAATTTCAGCTCCAGACACTCAACTGCCATAGACAAACTCTTTGAGACACTTCGTTGGAGCCTGTAGGCTGATTCTGGCTTTGGTTTTCAGTCCTAAAGATTATTAACACCTGTAATACAAACACTCTCAAGTTACAGAGGATGTTTGAACATGTTTTGGAAATTTCACATCTTTCACATCCTGTTTCATTATCTTGTTTGAAATCCTGGTATATGGCATATAGAATTACCAGAGTTCAAAGTTTGATATATTAGATCTTGACTGAGGCAGGCTAGGCCTGTGTTCATATGAACATGTCTTTGCAGATGACTGGGTCTGTAGCCTGAGCTGGGAGTTGGATTTAGATTTAGATTTCATTGTACATTTTTGAATTTCTTCTGTGCTAGGGCTGCATATTAAGGGACATGAAACTGTAGAGTTGAGCTTTTGCTGTAGATCTCACCTTTATTTAATATACTTTGCATCAAGAATGTTGGTATTCATTGTGCATACCACTTTGGATGTCTTCCCCCATATTAAGTTGTTCATGAAAGTCGAATTCATACACAATATGTAGTCATAAATGTGCACACTTTTATTGCTCCAGATAACTGCTGCAGCTGAAATAGAAGCAATCACAAGTCTGAAGCTGGTAAAAGGACATGCTTATTCTATCACTGGAGCAGAGGAGGTAAGCCAGCCTCTCTGGGGCCATCGTGCAAAACAGCTTGGGGGTGCAATACTGCAGTGCCTTCAACTTTCTGATGTCTTGCTGTGACTGACCAAATAAAAATGTTGCTGTCTTATGCACCCTCTTACAGAGAAAAAAAGGAAGTACCTACAGTACTTAGCCGGGTCAGAAGCTCTGTGCTTGTAGTACAATGTGCAGTCAGCAACCTGTATTGTACCAGTAGGCTGGGATACAACATGTAAAGGTGTGCCAAGCTGTTACCAAAATGGAAGGTACAGAAAGGAGAAGCAGGAGAGTAGGCAGCCATTTCCCACGTGTTTATACTGTGTATGGGAGCAAATACTTTACCAGTCAGCATTGACGGGAAAGGAGTAAAAGTCTCTTTCATAAACTCTGCTGTTGGTCTCACCTTCACAGTGAGCCCCAGATGTTCCTGCTCCTCTGAAATTGGAATCATTACAGAGATGTCCATGCAGATAACCTCTTTTCAACCTTACCGTGTTGTGCAATGTCTTCTGCTTTTGAGGATATAGATATTCTGCTGTTTTGTAGCTCATGTTTTTCCTTGCGGGTGGCTGTCATGGTATGAAATGGTGAGTGCTGCAGCTAATGGCTCACTTGGTGGCACAGGATAATGTAAAATAAGGGTGGAAGGCATCTAGGTGTCTTTTAACTGCTGCAAATTGTAATGGACTGCATCACTCAAGTACAAATCATGTTTTATCCTGTGTGAAAAGCAATTGCCCTGTGATGATTGGAATAATGGAAGTGCTCAGGCTCTGTTTGTTGTGGATCTTTTAGGTATATTACCGAGGACGGCCAGAGAAACTAGTGAGGCTTAGAAATCCCTGGGGTGAAGTAGAATGGACTGGAGCTTGGAGTGATAAGTAGGTTTTTATATGTCCCTACTTCTCTGTCTTTGGTGTATTTTGGAATCTATTAAAAATTAAATTGGGACTATGCAGTTAATCCAATCACAAAGCACATTTAGGAGAGATACTAAATCAGTTGGAATAAAACACTATTAATTTATTACCAGGGTTAGCTATTGATCCATTCTGTCCAGTGGGCATTATTACCTGCCTCAGGCAGAGCTTTCTAATAAGAGAGAACAGCCCTTCTTTTACTTGTGAGCAGCCCAATGCAAACCATACCCATCTCATTTTGCAGGACAACTTTTCTCAAATTGATCCTACCGATGGTGCCAGGACCTTAGTAAAATATACAAACCAGTCCTATTCCTGGGAGTTACAGCAAGGTTAAACCATTGTGCCTCTGCTTCAACTCTTAAGGTTGCTCGGCTCCAAATCAGACCAGTATTTGGTATCTACTTCAGAATCTTGAAAAAATAGGGAGGTTGACTAACCTAAGGACACAGAAGTTTGAAAATCCCTCCGAAACTGCCTGGGCTTCAACTGTCTTGGAATCTCGGAGTGTGACAGTGACAACACCTCTTTTATTTTTGTATTTAGAATGACATAAATTTTATTTTCTTTTGGGCCGCAATATATTTTTTCTGCAACACTTTGAGATTTCAGTTTCCTGTCCTGACTGACTGCAGCCTGGGTGCTGATGTATCATAATTAAGGATAGAATATAGAGATAAACATTACAATTAGTCTTACTTTTATCAGAGCTGCTTTGCTCAGCCCCAAGATAAGGTACCTCAGGCACACACACATGCCATATCCTGATTTTGTCACACCTGTTTTACCATGGGACAACTCTGCTGAGGCAGGTGCAGAACTGCATTGTCACGTGGAAGCAGATCAGAGCAGAATCCATCTTGAGCAAATTAACATCAGAATGGGAAGAGAGCAATTCTGTGTTCTGCAGTATATTTTCTAATTCCACCTTTTTGATTTCCAGTTCTTTTGTGACCCCAACGTGGACCTTTTATTTTTTCCCTAGGGAGAATATCAGGCACTCCAATATATCTTTCAGTGGAGAAACTCTGACTGACTTTCAGGCTGTGAATTTCCTAATCCAGCCCGTCTGCAATGTTTGTACATTCTGGCATCTGGCAGGGATGATTCAATTTAATGCTTATTTGCTGCAAATGTGGTTGCAGTCTGATTCCAGCTCAACATAGTCAGTTTGCAGTGTGTACTGTTATTTGGAGGGGCACAAAGTGTATTTGTTGAAGAAATATATACTCCTTTATCAGCCTAAGAAAGAATCTTACTCCGATCTCATTGTAGAATAAAATGCAACAACTGAACAGCTTGCTTTTGTGCTTTGTCTGCAGTGCTCCTGAATGGAATTATGTTGATCCCAAACAAAAACAGGCTCTGGATAAGCAAGTAGATGATGGAGAGTTTTGGTGAGAATCGTTCATTTAGCTTACTGTTTTGGACATTTTTTGTGCTTTAGGCAGTCCTTTGGAGAAAAACTGCCAGCACCAAGGGGGTTAATAATGACATGTGTGCATTGTTAGACTCTTATTTATCTCCCTTTTTATTCAAATATTACCTTTTATTAGAGCTTGCATAACTCGGTGCTTATCCAAAATATAGGGACCAGATGGTAATAAAATTAATGAGGTGGCAAGAATGAACCTCAGCTGCTCTACATTTTGAGGTTTGTTTTTTTTTTTGTTTTTTTTTTTTTTTTTTTTTTTTTTTTTGTTTTTTTGCCTAAATGCAACACACTAATGAAAAAGTTCAGATTACTAGCTTGGGAAGAGTCTGTTTACTCAGACCTAATAGAAAGCCTATCCTATCCCAGTTATTTGATTATATGGATCAGTACTGAACCTATATCACTCTGTCCTAGACTTGAAAGATAAACAGCCACTGTTTTCCAGTGCAATCAGCGATGTGGGCCATAAGGCACTGGGAAATGACAACAGACCTCTGCTTGCAGCATGAAGCAATCAAGGTCTGTCACTCATGCAAACCTACTAGGAATGGTGAAAACAAACATCAAAGATAGGACTAAAGCAAAACACCAAACTGAGACTGCTTTCCTACAGAGTGATGCTTTCACAAGGGCCAAGTCTTACTCCCTTTGAATGGAATCTCCTCACACATATTGTTTCACCAGTTTTAGTGAATTTACTTATGAAGCATGATCCATGAGGGATTCCCCCAACTGGGGATGACAAAATGGTATGACTGAGCCCATAATGTGTAACAGCCATTGAGAAAGACTGTCTCCAGAAGATACACCTCATTTAGGGAGTGGGTAATTTTGTTTCCCAAAAGCCAGTTCCGAGTTCCAGAGTTCAGTTAAATGTGGCTTTGGGCAACTCTGTAGTACCAACCTTTGCTACCCTGTTCGGAGAGGTGCCCAGTTGCAGTTGCCTTATCTGTTGCAGGTTGATGGACTAACCCTGGTCTTTTTGTGTGCCAGGATGGCGTTCGCAGATTTTCAAAGACAGTTCTCCCGCCTTGAGATCTGCAACTTGACTCCTGACACACTGACAAGCAACGCGGTCAACAAATGGGACCTGACCCTGTTTAATGGACAGTGGAGACGGGGTTCAACTGCTGGGGGCTGCCAGAACTACCAAGGTGAAGACCCAGCCAAATGGGCATTTGATGAAATCCCAAACAAAACATTTGAAAAATAAATGCTTGTGAGCTGAAGGGAGCTTTGGTGGGAAGGGCTTGGAGCAGCAGCAATTTCTGCGGGGTTTAGACAGTAAGCAAAAGCTTGGCAGTCTAAATGGAGATCTAATTCACGCTTATTTCCTCATCGGGGATTACCAACCCACTAAGCAGTTAATTTGTGGCTATATTCTTCTTTTTTCCTCTGCCTGCTCTTCCTGCTTACATGGCTTTTGCTACTGGCTGGAGTAATCCTCTGGAGGGTTGGGCAGGCCAGGAAAGTAACACAGTTCAGTGGCAGTGTTGTTTCCCATTCATTTTCAGGTTAGACCTCTGGAGAGGCTGTCTGGCATTTGGCCCTCTTGCAACAATAACACCCTGAGCCAAGGACATTTCCTGGAGATAAATGACTGTCTGGAATTAACGGCTCCTCCCAGCTGGTCATTAGTTCCCAGGAAATACTTTGGTGCTTTGATTTCCCATGGCTCCAATGGATACTCAGCATAGATGTGAAAACATAAACCCATATACCTCAATGGAAAGAACTGGAGAAACTCCAGGCGAAAGTCCTTCCAAAGAGATATTCTCTGTAGATCTAGTGACAGCCATCTTGGCTACAATGACAACAAAGTCTTCTCCTTTTTGTCTTGCCTTGGGAATTCTTAGCAACATACTGGACCAATCCCCAGTTTAAAATCCGGTTGGATGAACCAGATGATGACCATGAAGGGAGTTTGAATGAGCCATGCTGTACTATACTGGTGGGCTTAATGCAGAAGAACCGTAGGAGACAGAAGAGAATGGGAGAAGGTCTGCTTAGTATTGGTTATTCACTCTATCAGGTAAAGTCTGTTCCTGATTTTAAAGGCTTTATTCCCTGTTGTGTTACGTTGGAAAAGAATCAGCAATGTGTTACGTCTTGACATTCAGCACCAAACTTCAATAAGAACTGGATTTTGAAAAATTATTCGATTTCTTCTCCCCTGTCTTCCTGACCCACATAATATAGGAAGATTCAAATAAATCTAGGCTCAATTTTTGTCCCACTTTACAGGATGGCAATGTAAAAACTAGAGGCAATAATTTAGCTACAGTCTCGTTGAGAGTCTTCTCTTACAAAATCTGAATGAGGGCATGGTCAGCGTGCCTGGTAATTCCAGATAAGTGTTTCTGATTACAGCCTATCGTTACCACTCAGTAGTCACTTTCTTTTTCATTATTATTTTTATTAAATTTATTATTAATAAATTTATTATTAAATTTTTTTGATTCATTGTCTACCATATGCTATTGTTCTGATTCAGTAATTTTGGGCCTTTTTTCCCTGATTTTCCTGGTTTTACTTCTGTCTCTGAAAATATAATGTAGGGGGAAAAAATCTACAGTGTAACCTCTAATTTCTGTGATGTGAGAGGGGAGAAGCAAACATAAAAGTTTCCAACCAGTACTATCATTCCCAATATCATATGTGGAGAAAAGCAATTAGATGTTGTATAGATTCCACTGGATGAAGATCGTTAGCCAGCACAGGTTGGAGCAGGTGGGAATGGCTGACTTTTGCTAATAGATCTTGTGCAAAATGGTTCAAAACTAGGAAAGGTTTTCCCTGGTGCCTAAGTGTCTTCATGCACACCTGGTTCTCACTGAGCACATGAGGCTGCCACCTCCATGGTGCCAACCACTCTCACCTATTGGCATTTGAATTTGCACATTATGGATGTCTGTTTGCTTGTATCACTGAATAGAATGCTGAAGAACCTTTTGTGCTTTGCATCTAATCTGTTCCATCTGCATCCTCTGTGATCTTATCCATCGTAGACTCTTAAATCACTTAAGTGAGTCTTAAGATGCTTTTGTAAGTCATGTAGCTCAAAATGCCTACCGACAATAACTGTAAGTGCACCTGTCATCCAGCTCCTTCCTTCTGATGACCCTGCTGATTATAGGGGACAACACCTGAGGTCTCTAGGGGTCACTCGGGTCCCACAATCCTTGTATGGGTGATATTTTTAAAGGCTCTTTCAGGTCTTGGCAGGACATTCTCTTTGGCTCTCACTGGAATCTGTGCTCTCATGATGACTTAATTAGTTTCAAAATGCTACTTTATATTTGGAGATACAAGTTAACATAGCAATTTAGTTAATTTAAGAAGGGCTAAATCTTGAAAGTTGCTACTTGTTATAATTGCCTCACAACAATCTCATCATCCTCAGGCTGATTCCAGTATCATATTCCAGTAACAGTAGACTAGTAGCTTTTAGGTCTGCTGTAATAAATTCTCTGGTTTTTGTTAACAAAGTGGGGCTAACTTGTTGACCCTCCTGACTGAGCATTTAAAGGCTTACTCAAATATTTCCAACCATCAGTGTAATTCACCACCACGTCTGGAGAAAAACAATTAAATATTCTATAGATTCCTCTGGATGAAAATTCTGTTTTTCTTTTGGAACAGCTCTAGGACAAGATAGAACTTCAAGTATATCTGATATTATAATATGTGGTTGTAAATGAAAATTAAAAAAATGTGTCTGAGGGAGGCTTTAGCCAACTTTTTTTCCCCTACTTTTAGATGCAGGGGTATAACAGCCCTTTAACACTGGCTCTTTCCCTTCCTTTCAGATTCCTCAAGAGGTATGTAATTTCTGCTGAAGACTTCTAGCCTCCAGATGGGCACTTCCTGTTGCACTGGAGAATTTAGCTGCCAGGAAGACTTCTTCCTTACTAATGACATCTCACTGGACCAATGTCTCAAGTTCTGAATAACCATTTTCAAGGGACTGGGGCACAAGGATTTTTTACAGATATCTGACTCCCAATCTTGACCTCATTTATACTTGTTGAAATTTGGTTTCCACTAAGTTTGTATAACAGAGGTCAGAATTTGTCTGTTTAGTTCGGGTGAAGGCAGAACAGGATCTCTGCACTCTAAAATGTAGCCGATGTTGTTTAGAAGAAATACCAAACTCTGTGGATCCATTCCTTTTACAGTTCTGAGCTGAGGGCTCCTGGTAATGAGCAAACCCTGCTCAGCTTTCCCTAATCCTCCCAGATGTCAATACTGAGGCAAGGAGACTTTTCATTGCTGAAGAAAGAGACCCCAGGGGTGTCTGGCAGCAGGAATAGCCTATACTCGTTACTGAGGTCCAGCAGCCTATGCTGCCAATTTTTCTTTGTCTTTTCAGCCCTTTTCCTCTCTCAGTAAATGAATGTGTGGCCATGTAGCAATTAAGTGTGTTCTTTTAGCAACCTTGCAAATGCAAAGGGAAAATCAACTTTATATATTGAAAAAGATATGGATCTGTCTTCTTAATCTTTGCAGCTCTACTTAGCTTAATATTGACTGAGGGGAAAGGATGGGGCTGTTAAATAAATACCAAATTTGATCTTACCTTCAGAACAAAAGAGGAAAAAATGCATATTTTTCTCCAGTTTACAGTGGAAAAACTGATGATTATACAATGTTTAGTAACATCTTTGTATGCTTTGGTCTTAGACAGAAACCTTATCCCTATGCGATGCTTCCCACCCTGTATCCCACATAGCACTTTTCTTGTGTCATTGAATCACACTTTTTGAAAGACATCTTTGTGCGGCAAAAGTCATGAATAGGAGTTTTATAGCAGAGATGTTATTCTTACACTACTGTTTCTTTTTATGTCAGTGTTTTATTTCATGAGCTGTGCAACGTTTCACTTCCTTAAGAGTATATTGGTATTAAG
Source organism: Pipra filicauda (assembly GCF_003945595.2). Lineage (NCBI taxonomy): Eukaryota > Metazoa > Chordata > Aves > Passeriformes > Pipridae > Pipra > Pipra filicauda. The sequence continues at coordinate 51,949 of NW_024103962.1, forward strand.
GAAAAATTAAGTACTGTTTTCTGCAAAACTAATAGAAGTTGGGTAAACCATCTACTGTGGCCTCAAAAGTCTCACCCTTGTGACTACTACTCTATCCTGTTTGCTATTTTTTTTCTGTCTGTTTAAAAAAATCAGGGACTGCAATTCCTGTGCAGTTAGGAGGTTTATTACATACCATAAATTGCTCAAAAATATTCTGAAACAAACAGGCTATGAAAGCAAAAAATGCTCAAGACACAGACAACTTACAGTGTACTAATTTGATCAGATATGAGCACACATTATGATATTTCTATTTATTTTATATTACCAATTGTAACAAGGCATGTGAAGAGATAATCTTTATAGAGAAAGATCCTTGTCCTTTCTAATTATCTGCCTGTTTCCCATGACAGAACCCTGGTGGTTATCTTTGTGCCATCACTCACAGATTTATTGTTTTATGTGAAGAAAAACTTGAACTGGCTTTAAAGCACTGAAATCTAAATACGGTGACTGGCTTACCAGGGAATTGCCAAATGGTTCCTAACAAAAACACGTTTCTCACAGCTGGAGAATGACACAGAGATTCATGCAAGCCGTGCATTCTTCACAAGGCACCAACCAGCAGCCCGGACTGATCCTTATATGAACCTGCGTGAAGTCTCCTGCCGCATGAAGTTGCCCCGGGGAGAGTATCTCATTGTGCCGTCCACTTTTGAGCCTTACAAAAATGGAGAGTTCTGCCTGCGAGTTTTTGCTGAGAAATGCACTAAAACACGGTGGGTACCTTCTCTGTAAAGCCTCCTCTTTTCCTGGTGAGGCACATGAAGGAAAAGCTTGGATGTTGCACCCACACTCTGTGCTCAATCTTTCCTCTTAACCAGCAAAATAGGCCCATTTCTAGGACTAGTTTTCTTACCTAGTCTACCACATGTGACACACACACCCATGGAAGAGAGTGATGGCTCTTCAGATGGCCTCCACAAAGCACTCAGGTGGTAACTAGATCCCTCAGGTTTGTGCACAGTTAAAGAGTGCAGAATTTGGGAGCATGATGATGAGGAGATGGTTTTAAAAATGTTTGTATCAATAGCAGCCATTGAAGGAAAAAACAAGAGTCTGAATGCAAGACAAGAACAACAAGGCTGGATTTCCCAGGGGAAATATCTTCAAAGAATTGGGGCAAACAGAGATGGGGAATGGGGAGCATGGGAAACAGGAAACCTGGGGGCTTGTTCTGTGCATTTGTTAACACCTTATAGTCAAACAACTTGTTTTGCTAATTATTTTAAAGGTAAGATTTTATAGTAGACTCGTAATTTCTGGTTGTTTTATTTTTTTCTTTTCTTTTTCCTTAGGATGATGGGTGATGTGGTGTCTGCAAAACCATATGAGGTTAGATGACTTAATTGGGCAGATCTTTTTCTTTTTTTTCTTGGCAGACTTTTCCTTCATAATGGAGGGTAAAACAGGAGCAAGACTTTAATGTCTTACCTGGCCTGGGGTTACAGTATGTTTTTATGCTCAGGAGAAATATTTTTTATTTTTGGAAGTTCTTTTCATATATCCATGTCTTAGTTTCGCATTCATGTACCTGGGTCACGTAGCACAGAAACTGCACCCTTGTAGACTGGGCTGGAACACATTAGATTGTCTTTCCCTCTAGCACAGGTAGGAGAAGGCGGGAAGGGCACAGAACGATCCTTCCCATAAAAACAAAATCTTCCTGAAGCCTGAGAGAAACTGCAGAAGCAGACTTCCAAAGAATTGCTGTGGCCGAGTGCAGCAACGTTTTCCCTGTGGCTGTTTTATAAAACTATCTTGGTAGAAGGAGAAAACTTTTTCATCAGCCTTAGAAAGTATTTACTCTCAAATGAAGCCAGCCCCTGGCTGCTCGTGATTTAAGTAGTGCCTCTGTTTTGCCAGGACTGCAGAGCAAGTGCTCCTTTGCTCTTGCTGTGAATACGGCCCTGTACAGTGTCTTTATGATATCCACAGCTTGCTTTCTAGAACCACCTTGTTAACCACACTCTTGGTCATCTCTGTTCTCTAGCCTTGTGTCGATAACAAAGATATAGATGATGAGTTCAAGGCTCTGTTCCAAAAGCTCTCTGGAGAGGTAAGTGAATTAAAGTGAACAAAAAAGACGAAGACCTGTCTGTTAAGATTATGCAAATATTTGACTTGCCAATTCCTTTTGCTGACTGGTCTTCAAAAAAACCAAGTATTTCTCCCCTTTTATTAACTCACAGCTTCAGTTCAATTTATTTTACAATAGAGAAGATTTTCTACATTGTCCCTCTTATTGGTGCAAAATGTGATTTTTCCCCTCAGTAATGCAGGGCAGGGAATAACTTTGAAAACAGGGGTGATAGAAGTGAGGACTGTAAAAATATTATCCCACGGTGAAATAAATTACCTGTGGAGTTATCGTATAATTCTGACAATTGCCTAGCTGGCCAATTCCTTCCTTTTTCTTTAGCCCCAGGAATCAGAAAACTGTTGGCTGAGCTTTTTCTCTATTTATTGTATTTGAAAAATAGTATCTACAAAGCCCTGCTGAGCTAGCCTGTGGCAGTCACGTCAGATTTTCTCTTAATGAACAGGTGGCCACTGGTATCAGAGAGGGAAAACATCTAGTTAGTTTAAAAGACCTTTTTGAATTTTGAGAGGGCAATTTTAGTATTGTTTGGTTGTAGTTTTCACACATGGAAAATCTTAAATGTTCTCCTGAACCTCTTTATTCAGTCAAAACCTGTTAAAAAGTTGCCATTTACTGGGTCATCTCACTATAGCGCCTAACAAACCACTTATTTCCCACTTAAATGCCTAGAAAATATTAATTGTTTTTGAAGATCTTCTCCCTCTGATATCTGAGGGTAAATATATAGTGTTAGAAAAAACTTAAAGGGTTTACATGCCCTAGATATGGAAGGGAAATAGTCTCTGAATGTCTGACAGCAAATGAATATAGCTTGTTTCAAATAATTTTTATGTTGATACCTAAAGTATGTCTTGCTTTCTGTCCAGGACTGTGAAGTGACTGCAGTTGAACTTCAAACTATCCTAAACCGGGTTTTGGCAAAGAGTAAGTAACATTATGTAGTTCCCCTTGGATGGAGCTGGGAACGGGATCTCTGCTGACAAACCCCAGCTCTATCAGCTAAGGGTGATGAAAAACTGAGTTTGTGTCTGCCCCCAGCTGAGTTTCTCCTGGCTTGTAGAACATCTAAATATGGGGTTGGGGGGGCAGTGGAGGTAATACTACCTGGCGCTCCCCTTCGGAGTGCTACCAGAAGATGTTCTGCAGAGGAACAATGTTCCCTGTACTTTCTTTGGGGAACCACCATGGGAGATGTGGATAGATAAAGGCTCAGCATCACCAAACCCAATAGCATTCCCTCCCCCTATGCAAAAAAAAAATAAAAAAAAGAGAAGCCATATTAATCAACTGAAGGGAAATAGTGGAAGAAATGGCAGAACATTTGCTTTGCTGCCAAGATTTTAAGGTGGCTGACATCTCCAAGGTTGACTGCAGAAAAATATCTCTCTAAAAGTATTTCTGACTTGGACTTTTACTTCCTTTTTGTACAGGAAAGGATGTTAAAAGTGATGGATTCAACATTAACACTTGCAGGGAGATGATCAGCCTTTTAGATGTATCCTTTGAAGGTCATTTCACCGCCTCTAAGGTTTCTAGATGTCCTTTGCAAAACTCCCTGACAAGATGGGCTAAGTTTACACTTCAATTGTCCAGCCACATGGCTGAAGGCAAAAAATTCAGCCAAGCAGCTCTATCAGCTCAGGGTGGTAGAAACCTGAACCATTTAACAATCAGCTGCTTCTCTCACCTTCTCTGCATGTCTCATTGCTTAAACTTTTCCCTAAAAATAGGAGGGAGAAGAAACAGGGACTTTCTGGCTGGATGCACCTGATGCTTGTCAGGACACAGGTTTTAAGCACATCCTCATCTGCCGTCTCTAAGTCAGGTCCAGCTTATGGAGCACTGAGCTTGCAGCAGCAGAGGCAGCCTGGGGAGCCTTCCAGAGGGGGAAGGCTACAAGTGCATGCTGTGCCTCCCTCCCTTCTGCTCAGCTGGCAGGACACATGGGAGCTAATAAGGTTTAGGTAGCCAAGGGAAAAGGAGAGGTCAAACACATGTGCTAGTGCTCCTTTGATATGCTGAGAAGGTGCACTGGGAGAGTCAAAAGCCATGCTGCCAGGATCATGCTGATGTTGGTCTCATGGCATGGTCATATTGAGGCCAGCAGGGATTAGCTGTGGATCTTGTGGATAACTGGCCGTTAGGAGAAGTGATGCCATTCCCTACACTCCACAGGCTCCCCAAGCTAATGGCATACTCAGTAAGAACAGCGTCATGGACTCCAGATCCCCGTTTCTGCATAATTTCCCACTGGAAGGGATGTTCAAGGCCCTGAAGGACGAGGAGGAAGACTTTAGCCTCCTATTGACTCTCTCTTCCCCTGCAGTGCCTGCCTCTGGTTTCTAAAAATTGTCCATTGTGAGGCCAGTCTCTTTTTTCCCCTGGGGACTCTAATCTACTGTTAACTATACAAAATGTGAGTGGATCTAATCATGCTTATATATTTAGCAATCCCATATATCATTCCTTGAGAGTGCAGATAGCCTAGAAATTCTTGGCATGGCTCTAGCTAAGCAAATGTAAAGCTGTGGGCATGTCTGTGGGAGATGGAGATGCATTACAAATTAGAACTAAACTGGCATTAAGATGACACTGTGATGGGTGATATGTTTTTATCAGAACTGATTGTTCTCCAGTTTTGTTAAGGACAGAAAAATCCTGATTTTTGAACTATGCCTTAACATGGCCCAGACTGATGGGACCGGCACCTTGGGACTTCTAGAATTCAAGACACTTTGGATGAAGATTCAAAAGTATTTGGTAACATAACATTTCTGACTGTCTCACCTTCCCTCTCAGCTCTGAAGTATAGATCCAAAACTGAGATAGGGTTAAACCATCACAGGCAGAAATATTTTGAAGCCCTCCTTCTCCCAGCTGGAGATTGCTCCAGGCCTCTGAAACACCACTCATTCAACAGCACACAAGCAAATTCTCTTTCTCCTTGGCCCCACCACTCTCCTTATGGAAAGACAGATTAACCCTCTTTCATTGTTGGCAAAGACAGCTCTCTCTGCTGCCTGCTCTATTAAAGTTCATATGAACATATCTCTGCTGTTGCAATATGCTGCATTCTGGCTGGGCATAAGCAAACAGAAGAAACATATTTTTAGGACCTACAAAAACCTGTTTTTTTTATTTTTTAAATCTTGTAGAAATGCTGAATTATTTTTCTGGCAGAGCATTTAATATCCCAAGAAGTTCACCTAGAATCAAGCAATCTAAAGGAAGGTCAATTTTGGACCTTCTTTGTGTGACATCCCTTTCAGACAAGCCTGCTGCCACCATACTTGATGCTGGTCATCACAGAGTGTCAGTCCTGGAGTTTGATGAGGCCCTAGCTCTATCCTAGGGATTGTCAGCAAAGCAAGCGTTGAGACCCAAATCAAGTATTATCTGTAGGTCTCTGTGGCATCTAATTCTGGATAATAAACACACTGGTAGTAGGAAGCATCTGTCATCGTGTCTGAAATATGAAGCAAAATGGACTTTCTCTCTTGCAGTGTTTGCCAAATGATGGGTATTTTCCTCAATGGCCTGTCTGCCACCATATAATATGAAGGCAGGCAGGCTGCCAGCCCATGGGAACATGTTTCCCAGTCTGCCTTGCTTGGCAGCTACTTGAAATGTTTCCCTTCCTCATTAATGTTTCAAAGAGTAGGAGCTTGGGCTGGTAGGGGCAACCCTTGTCCCAGCCATCAGAAACCCAAGGCTGTGTCTGCACAACGGTGACTGTGGACACAGCAGAGGTGGGCATGATCGTCCTGGCGTTAACCTGGCATCAACCTAGCTACATGAGCAGGGAGGATGGCATAGCACAGACTGCAGAGTGGACTAGCAAACCAAGGTTAAACCTTAGAGGAGCCCTCTGGTTAGTCCATTTAGGCTTCTAACCCCTGATAAGCCTTGTGTTAACATGTCTTCACTGCTGCTGTGACCCAGCTGGGAAAGCCCAAGCCTGCCTCCCCTGTGCCCACACTGTCACGTTTCTGCGTGGGCACACACTGAAGTGCCCTCTCCGTATTCCCTTTTTTCCCTCTGCTGCAGGCAATCTATAAGAAAGTGGACAGGGACTACTCTGGTACCATGGACTCCCATGAGATGCGAAATGCCCTCAGAGAGGCAGGTGAGTGTGCTGCTCGGGAACACTGCCAGATCACCAAACATTGGAAGAACAGTGGAGACTTTTAACGGCTTTTCTTCTCTCCCGTCACCTAGATCACAGCACTGGCAGTGCCATTCTCCCTTCCTGAGAGTCACATACTGCTATATCTTTTGCTGTTATATACATCAAACCCTATCCTCTGTTCTGCATTATGAACCACTGATACTTTTGTCCATGCTGTGACCGTTGCTTATCCATCTGATTATTACTTGCTCTATTTTTGGCCTCATTATTTCCTAATCCTAATTGTCCTCTTTCAGAGCTATGCCCAAACTCTCTTTTTTCATCATTTCCTCCCACCACCTTTCTCTACACTAGAGAAGGTGCAAGCCTGATCAAGGCATGCCCAAGCGATGTCCTCTGTGATGTGTACTATTAACTTTTGTAGCAGTGCTTGCCAGCTCGGGGGCATCGAGAGGAGCACTGTTTTTTTGATTTGTCTTGTGCTCAGTGGAGTTTATGTGAATGATCCAGAGACAGAAATAGCACTAATATGGGCCTGAATAGAGCCCAATATGTTATGTGAGCAATTGGCTCTGCTGCAATCACTGCTATTCAGCTGCAGTGCCAAGACTCACTAATTAGGGGTTTATCTGGGGAACATAGGACTGGTTATGCTGTGAAACAATGTGAAATATGCAGTCTGAAAAAATGCTGTGGGAGAACTTTATGCCTCTCTTCACCCAGCACAATGGCACAATTCCTTTTGGAAAGGACCCACAGAGGTAGGTGATGGAGTCCAACAGGTCTTTTGAAAGGAATGGTTCTGACCTTCAACCAGGTCTGCCTGCAGCTGCAGCAGCCCAGGGATAAGTCACATAAAAGACAGCATATTAATGTGCTGTGTCAGAGATTCCTGTGCTTTCCTGCCTTCAGGTTTCACGCTCAACGATCAGGTGCAGCACAGCATCGTCACCCGCTACGCCTGCAGCAAGTTGACCATCGACTTTGATGGCTTTGTGGCCTGTATGATCCGCTTGGAGACCCTGTTCAGTAAGTGCCTCTGTTCATCAGCCAAGGGGAATTCCTGAAAACTTTGGGTTTTGGTGTCTTTTAACTGTGAATGTAGCAAACTGAATGGAAATGTCAGGATGCCAGCAAAATTGTATCTGGGTCCATCTGTTGGAGAAATCAGCAGAGAAACAGCAAAAGCCTTTCTGTCTGAATGACCATGGACATGTTTCCGTAACATACAATACCATTTTCTTCTGCTTTAGAATCATCAGTAACTTGTGGTCAGTGCTCTGGCTCCCACATTGTCCCAGCTCCTATAAATGGTATCATCTATTGTTTACAGTCCTTACTCAGACCAGATTTACAGGTTTGTCCCCAGACCATACCAGGTGCTACCACATCAGATTTTATAGTTGTCCTGCTGCCAACTCTTAGTTTGCTGCTGTAGATCTATTCTGCCCCATGAAGCAGCTTAGAAAAGAAGAACAGCTGTAATCTTACAGAACCAGTCTAGATTTCCAGCAGGTCATGGCAAAAATCCAGACCTTTACATTTTGTCAGACAGTGATTCTGTACATGCCAAACTCTGTGGTTTATTTCCAAGTTTTTTCTTCCCTATCCTGCATTTCAGAAGTGTTCCATCTCCTGGATAAAGACAAGAATGGAGTCATCCAGCTCTCTCTGCCTGAGGTAAGGCTGGTCAGATTGAAATACCACCTTGTGAAGCTGCAGCAATGAACCACACTAAAATACATTTATTCAAAATCACTATTATAAGTGTTTTAATCAATATTATAAGGTAAACATGACAGTGATTCAAAGGGCAAGTTTATGTGAAAAGGTTCTTAGCTCAGAAGGCCTGTCTGAATGAGTAGAATGAACATTTACCTTATATGAGCAAAAAAGTAAAGAGACATTCAGAGCTCCTAAGGCTGATTGAAAAGATGCTTACACAGTGCATTTCACTATCTTCTTTTAGAGACCAGTGGTCAGTTCATTAGAAAACACACAGCAGGGAACTATTCTTGTCTGGCAGAAAATGTACTGATCAACCTGCCAGAATTAGAAGAAACCTTTTAAGATGCCAGGTCTTTTTTTCCCCACATGGTTTTTAATGCAAATTACTCCTGTTGAAGCTGTTATAAAAGGCATCAGCTTGAGTCTTCCCTTTGCAGAATACGAATATATCTCAGGAAACAGCTGGAAGGAGCCCCAAGTGGTCCATCCAATTAGTCCTCTCATCTGAAGACTGGCTCGAAGGGAGGAGGATGGCTAGGAAGCCCTGTGACCCTCAGTCACAGTGAAATCTAGCTGAAATTGTGCATTCCATACACCCATCTTAGAATTTTTCAAGGTTGAAAGTTGAAGGTTTCTCCAGCTTGCCCTGGAGAACTGGTGTTCCTTTGGAAGAGACCTCATTTGCAATGTCTGAGGCTAATCCTGGCAATAGATTTCCCTAAAGTTCCAGAGCAGATGGATCCTTCACGTATAACAGATTAAAATGCAACTCTAGCCTTTCCCAGCTTGTTCTCCCAGAGCCATGGTAGTGCCCCAGTGGGATTCTGTAGACCTTCCAGATGGCCTGACTCCTTGTTCTGTTTCTCCCTCAGTGGCTGTGCTGCACATTGGTTTGAACCACGGTTGATCAATTCAGCAGAGACCTCTGAGGCTCTTCTGAACATGGAACCATTTGTTTGGCATCTCTTTGTTATGAAAAAATGAGAGAGAAACTTTTTTTTACTACTGGCAAGTTATTTTAAGCCACTAAAAATGATCTCCTGTCAGCTATAAAATAAATGCACTCTTAAACATAGAAAGATAAACAAATAAATAAACAACCCCCAAACTGACCTCTTTTACTTTTTCTGCCTAAAGAGTACTGCTCTGTGTCATGCTGAAATCTCCCAAATTTTGACGTAGCACAGATGGACCCAGGGGGCTTTCATTGGACTTCTGACTGTGCATCAAAGTTCAGCAGTGTTCAAAATCCTGGAAGGGATCTCCACTGCCTGCAACATCCAGCATATGCATTACAGAGAGAAACCCATGCTCAAGAGTGTGGGCAAAATTTGTGTTGCTGCTCTGGCAGCAAGACAATTGTCCTCTATGGCTTCTGCCAGGCGTCTGCAGAAGCTGGGGGTGAGGAGCTCGGAGGCACTGATGAGCTGCTGAGCACACAGAGGAATTGGGCATAGACACAGCCCTGAGCGTGAACTGGGAATCAGCAAAATGTGATGGCACTCCTCCACGAGTCTTGGCTCAGTCTTCCAGGAGGAGGGGAGAGGATGGTAGGTCACGTGCAATTTTCTGCAATTATTTCAGCTGAGATCTTCTCCTATGAATACTTGTCCATATGCATGCCCGAAGATGGGATTTGGAGTTTTAGTTTTGCGAGTGACTGGAGCTCAGAATCTCAAGAAGACAAGGGTGAGGGGAGGACCATAAAATTTAAATGTAGGGGGTCTAGGAGCTTGAGTGTGTGAGGGATGTGCTAATGTGGGTCATTATTTAAAGAAGAAACTGAAGCTAACTGGCTTCAACTGCCTTAAACTTTACACTGGCTAACAGAGCTATGCTCTTCTAAGAGCTTGTAAAACATTTGTTCTTTAAAAAAACCTCTCTACATTGAATTTCACAGTATTATAAAGAGTAATAGCATAGTAATGCTGGTAAGACAATCTAGCAGTCTTTATTAGCAATCAGAAAATATTTCTGTAACTTGCAGTAATGATCTGATGAAACCATGCATGTCATGGTCATGATATGTATTTGACACTTCTACTTGGGAGTGGAAGGAGTGGAGGCAGAAATCTGTGTCCTCAGGGCAGATGTGGGAACAAGACTCTGTTCCCTTTTCTCTTCAGCGCTGTGTTTGAGAGAGGCAGTGTTCAAAAATCCTGGACACAGGATCCTCCACACCTGCTTATTCCTAAGCTCTTTCTTTGAGCAGGAAGAAAGCTGTTGTTTGGTTCCAATCTCTGAATGCAGAATTCCTCATGACAAACCCCAAATCTCCACTTGACATCTCCCAGCCCTTTTTTTGCTGCTGGCTACAGCTGTCTGACTAAAAGGGATGTGTGACCTGTTTCAGTGCACGGCTCTGCCTTTCTAATAGATGGTATTTGCTGCTCATTTAGAGGTCCTCTCCCAGTTCAGGTTGCAGGATAAAAGCAGCCAGAGTAGGAACCGCTTTCCCCATGCTGTCCCTCTGCCCGTGTCACTGACCATGACATGCATGCAGCTGTCATAGGTTGCCATCAGTTTTTCAAGGCAGATATTTGCCTGCAGACCAACAACAGACATCTATGTACCTTCACCTGCCTGGAAGACAGAGCTACCTGGGGCAAGCTGAGGTCTCCAAAACCTTGAGAATTTTCTGGTGAATGCTCTACCTGTTCAGTAAAATGAACGTGTCCTTCCCTGCCCTATACCTTGAGTATGCAACACATCTCTTTACTAACCATGCAGCAGGGTGAGCTGACTGCTTGCAGCTTCAGATTTGCTTTCTGCTCACATGTGCTATTCTTGAGTTCATTCCAATTATGGTCAGAGAGGCCTCTCTCCATAGGACTGGGAAATGCAAACATATGCAGAAATCCACTGCATGCTCCCACTTTTTCTCCCTTTACATCAAGCCAGATGCCCCCACCACAATAATTCTCACAGTTATCTCAATGACTCTCACCCTCCTGTACAGGATGGGCAGAGTGCTGCACTCCATCTTCCTTTATCTTTGGGAAGCAGGCAGCTCCAGAGGAGCCACGTCCTCTTTCATTTGTTCTTTGAGCACAGCACTTGGCTATCAGGTCTGAGGGAACAACTGCTCAAAAATAAGCCTTTTCATGGGATTGAACGCGCTCCTCCTTTTTACTTGACGCATCTGCAAAAAGATGATTAATGTCCACCTGATTTTCCTTCCTTGTGCTGCAAGCTGAGCAAATGTCTGTGCTCATCAGTTCTCCCAGTTAGTCCTGATGGGGCTAAAATAGCTGTTCACTGTAATGCCTGCAGCAGCTCCTGTGGAAGTAGTGGGGCACAGTGAGCTGAGCCAGGGCTTGGGCATCTCGCCTCTGCACTCTTATACCCTGCATGTTGGCTCTGCTTCATTTTTGGAGCTGTGAAGCGCTGCAGCTCTCTTTAGATTTGAGTAGCTCAGTCATGGGGAATTATAACGCAGGCAAGTCACAAAGGTTCATGAATTTGTGATATGTTCCCTGTCACTATGAAAACCGTGCTGCATGGCATTCTCAGCACTTTGTAGATATGGTGGGGCAAAAGAGACTCCCACAGAAACTCTGCTACAGCTCTTCAGTCTTTCCTTTCTCTCTCCACTTTCCCCTGCAGCCTCATGAACTGGAAACTTGAACTCTGTATGTTGCTCCTGTAAAATGAGATTCAAAATAGACCACAGTCAGAGTTCCAAATGCCTTGTACACTAATTGCCTTGTGGTTGTCTGTAGAGGAACTTCCCATGGGTATAAATCCTATCCCATCAGCATCTAACACCAGCTTAGCACCAGAGTAAATGTCTGCATCAGGTACGAGACAATCACAGGTATTTGGGATTCTGCCTATGAGCTATGAGAATAAAAAGAATCAACATTGTATGTGCAATTATTTATCACCTGCTCGCCCTCCCTGAATGGGAGATTTACAGAGGGATCTCTCCTTTCCATGACTGCAGGCTAATGATCAGATACATGGCATACAAGTAAGCACAGAAGGAGCAGTCCTTTTCAAACTCCTTTTCATTCTTTACTTCAGAGAAACCTGCTAAACCTGACTCAATGGTACATTTTCGTTCTTCATTTCCATACAGTTCAGACAAACCGGCAGGCCTGGAAGCACTGAGATACTATAGTGACAATTTTCCTTTCCCTGTTTTTCAGGATGCATCCAACATCCCAGCCTCCTATTGTTGCTATCCCAGGCTAAGTCTATAGACTGGGGATTCAAATTCCATAAAAGCAAGTGAGATCCTGGGTGCATAAGGAACCCAAATTCCAAGGCTTTCAAAGTTTCTCTACCACTAACGATGTCCCCAGTGATAGTTAATCTTAAAGTAGTGCCCTGCTACTGCGTGACAAGCTTGTTGCCATGGTGTCTGTCTCTCTCTGTATAACTGGCACGTACAGCATAAAATCCTCTTTCTTTAATAGAGCAAATTACTTCACTTATTACTGTTGGCCACTCATTAACTGAGGTTTTGAAGGGGAATTTTCATTATCGTCCTCAGTTGTTCACTCCCTGCCAGTCAGGACACAAGCCACCCCCAGATCATGGGGTCTATACTGCTCCAGACCTGGCATATCGCCATCAGTTGCTGAGGTGGAGCAGCACGAATAGCTACAATTACTGGCAAACATCATCCAGGTGCTCTGCTGAGGCCACAAGCCACTTTGAAGCAGCTCACATAACACAGGTACTTGGGGCACAGAGTCACAATGAAAACTTTTAGTCTGTCCATGTAGAAATCACCACAGATCTTTCCAAAGATGTGTCTTCATTGCATCATAGGCACATGAGTACATTAAACACATTTCAGTATAAGTGGGTGTTTTCTCTGTGTCTTTACTCAACCCTGGGGCTTCATGGGAACACCACTGAACTTCCCACTACAAATGCTGCTGCCCTGGCAGTAGCATCACAGCCTATGGAGAGGAAATTCATAGTCTTGCCATTTAAGGACATGTATTTAGACAGAAAAGCAAAAAAGCTGATTTATTGCTAGGTACCTGTAGCTCAAATTGCTTTAACACCTCTGAAAGAAGTCAGGCTACTTGTTTGTCTGATGAAGCTTGAAGAAAGAGAGTAGACCGAGGCAGTGAGGCATTGCTTTAGTGGTAAAATCATCAGTGCTCTCTTTAGTAACGAATGGAATCGTTTTATCACAGCTTAGTTAGAGACAGTGCAGAATTTGACATATCCAGAGATTTTTCATTTCTGTGTCTGATTTTCTCTTCACATCTTAACTGCTTAATTAGCCAGCACTCCTAGGCTAGTTCTTGGGCATAGCTCTCTGGATACAATGTTATCTGTCTTTAATGTCATCCATATATGCTTGATCAGAAAAGAAAATATTTCTTTTAATTTAAAGAGATTTATTTGGTAATTGATATGAGTAAGATATCTGGTGCTGTCACTAAGCCAGGTAGATTAAAACTCTGTGTGTTTGTAAAACTGTGTATGTTTTCTGAAGCTGTAATCACACTCTTAGACTGCTGTGTAAATTTACCCAGTACACATGCCGAAGTAGGTATGATCTCTTGGGATTTTAAGGGGCTTTGTGGCCAACACAGTTTATGGCAAATTGTGTTTTGCTACATTTTATTTAAAAGCTTATCATATTTGCTCATTAATTTGCAGGAAAAGTGGTGCTTGTCAAACACAGGATTGATTACTGCTGGTGGTAGATATTGTGGGAGGCAGTGGGGCATCCCATAGGACCCCTGTGATGGAGGGCAGTGGCATTGCCAGGGAATGTTCTGATGTGCAGGTTGTGTCACATGACATGTGTCTCCTCCGCCTTGGGTGAAAGAATCTTCTGCTGAAGAAGCCTTGCCTGGGAGAGGGCAACTGTGAATACTGAAAACTAGGAAAATGTTTTCAGTTTCAGAATCACTGTAGAATTTATTAAACAGAAAAAAAAAAAGGAGATTGAAGGAAAAATGAGAAAATTATGGAGTACCAACCTGACCTCTAATTTGTAAAGCACCTTTAGCCAAAACCCTGAGAGAGGGAGCCATCTGAAACAGCAGTAGTGAACTTAATAATAACGAAGTTGATTCCAGCAGAGAGTGCCAGCCTTCTACATGTTAATTTAATTTGAACTCGTCTCAGTTTTGGGTTGGGATTTTTGTGTGTGTGTGCTTTTATACGTGCTGATTATGTTTGAATTTCAGACATGCTGGTCTGGTGCATGAAAGCTTGAATGAGAAATTATCTAACCAAATTTTAATGTCCAAGCTGACTAGAGAACAAACAATGAACAAGATTTATGGAGAGAGAAAATAAAATTAATTTCACAGTTTATACCTTGCATTGTATGGTGATATGGGTAATGTGAGTAACAAGAAAAAAATCATGATCTTTAAAATTATGTGGGTCACACCAGAGATTTCCTGTATGTTCTGTCAAGTTAGTAGAAAGAAAGTGCAGCTTTATGAATTAGGAACTTGACATTCATTTCTCTTCACTAGTGACTTCCAGGTTATCTTTGGGGCATTCACTTAAGCTGTTCCCCATCTCCATTTAGACCCCAACTCCAAAGCTGCATTGCTTAGATTTGCTTGTGTTCAGTTGCTGCCTACCTCCATTCAGTGGTGCCATAGATTTTGTATTGGAGCTGCTGAGGTCCCCTAAAACTGTGTCTCTCTAAATGTGGAAAAATACTCACATTTGACAATTTTCAGATTTTGGCATAAATACTCAGACTTGGCTCAGACTTCAGTTCAGATTTTGGCTCAGACTCAAGGCTAACCAGGTACCAAGTAATAGATGACCCTAGTACTGACTGATTTAATTTTGCCTGTCCTCATAAGAATCTTTGAGCCATCTCTGTCCACAGGACTACAAATACTGTTCTAATCTAAAGGATATCTCTCTTCAGTACCTGATGTCCTATCACATTCTGTGATAAAATGGAGCTATGTAATGGGGATATCCTATTGTCTCTAGGGAGGTACATCTTTTTTAACACAAGGTACATTTTGGGAACAGTGTATACATGAGGATGTCTTGAAAAACATGGTATTTGTCAAATCATGGTATTGCTTCTCTGAATTCCTACACATAGAACAAATAAAATTTCCTCAGATGATTTTTTTTGTTGTTTTGTTTTCCTCTGAAGAAATACTTCTGGTTTGGGATTCCTGGGAGAAAAAGGTAAGTAAAATACTGTTGGTCAGGTCTCCTTCATTTCATTTGAAAGTGGCTGGCAAGATAGTGATAACTGGTTTGAGGACACTTGATGTTTCCATCCCTAAGTACAAGATCATTACGTGGAGGGATGGAGACAGCTAAATCAGAACTTAGCTAGAAGATGAGTGAACCTGGCTAAACTGAAGAGGTTCACTGCACTGAACAAAAAGTGCTCAACATGTTTTGATATTGGTTTTGATAGGTTGAAGTATTCAGTTGTATGTGGTAAATTATTCTCAATATCACTGGAGTGGTCAATAGAGAAATCTGGGAACACAGCTCATTTAGAGACACTGTAAAACCAATTATAACACCAACAGTTCTTAGAAGTACCACAAAGCTAGACAAGCCTGTGCTGCAACATGCCTTCAACCTGCATTCCCTATGTCTACATCTAATTAATTTTATTAATTGCATAACAGTGCACTTCCTAATTACACTGGGGAACCACTCTCGGATTGTAACAGGGTCTTTATCTATTGCTCAGATTATTCTGGTTGTCTCTGTATCAGCATATTCCCCAGCCTAATTTTGTGCTAGTATGTCTATGCACACAGACTGCTTGGGGAATGCTTGGCAGATCCTTCAGCTGATGCAGCTACGTCTCCAAGGACCAGATGGATACCCTTATTCACACTGAGTTACTAGCTGAGTAGTGCCATTGCTATCAATGTGGAGACACTTACTGCGTGATATAAGGGTGTTGTTAAGATCTCCTATAAACAACAGCCAGAGGAAGCCACTGGCAGTGCACATCCACAGTTTTATTGGTCCTACAATACCCAGGAGATAGACTGTGTGGTCCTGAGTACCACCTAATTTGGGGAATAACTAAATCCTTGTCAGTAGATGGCACGCTCCTGAAACAAGGAGCACAATCAGCCCCTAAATTAGCCATTTTCACTTGATGCTGACATAAATGACATACCTCCAGCCACCTCCACTCATCCCACTGTTGTAACCGGAATACACTGCAGTGTGCATCACCACAGCAGGTACGTGGTGAGACCATTCAAGAGTAATTACAATCAGCAGTAAAAAGACAGGCAAACCAAAATCCCAGTGTGAGGAGTCTGGTTTTGAAGGAACACTCATCCCAGTGCTGCCAAATACATCTACTAGGTAGCGGTGCACTTTCTGTTTCACTTGGCTACACATCTGACTGAGGTTAAATACCTGAAGTTTATTCCACATTTTTCAATGGCACCGATGTGCTTTATCACAGCATTAGTGCTTCTGGGTTTTCAGCACTACTAGGGAGTAGCTGGAGTCTATGTCCTTTTTGCCCTATCCCCATATTTTGCTGAAACCAACCAAAAATTTCATAGTAATGCTTGGTATCTCTCTTCCTCCTGTTTTCAAATTTTGTAAAACCTGACTTCTTAACCAATGGGTTAGCAGGAGCTCTCCCAAAAAACACTCGCTTCACTCTGGGAGAAGAAGTTATTCAATGTAATATTGAAGCAACACACTTAAACCTGATCATAGGAAATATATTTTACAAAATGCTAACTAAAATGCAGAGCTCGTGGTCACTGGATGTTGTTGGTCTACAGTATTTGGCAAGATGAGAAAAGGGATCAGACATCTGCATGGACAAAAAGGGCAATCAGCGTTTTTGTTTAAATCATTATTGCTAAAATGTCTTTTGGAAAATTATGAAACATCACAATTTCAGACTCTGAGCTGACCACTAATATTAGAGATTGAAAGCAAACCTGCTGTGAAGTTTAAAATAACCTTCCATCTGTGTGCTTACTCTGAAATACTCAATCCTGGACACTTTGAGATAGGATGGTCCACTGGACTGACCACAGATCACTTCCAGGAGACCAGTGCTTGCTTCACATTGTATCAAATAGACTTGTACCCATGTGCTGTGCAGGCACCACCAGCGCTTTGTATTTTATCACTCTGTGTTGACAGTAGTCATGTCTTTTTAAAGCTTCTGCTTTATTGTCACACAGAGGAGAAGGAACGTTTTCCCTCTCAAAAAGATTTCACTTTTCTTCCTCCTTCCTTTGGTGCTTTTACTGCATCCTAAATAAACACAACTGAGTGCTAAGTTAGATGTTTATTCTTTATTTATAGATTTATAAGGCAATGGAAACTGTGAAAGGTATTTGCAAAGCCCAGTTCTGGCCAGTTACTGAATTGGCTGAAATAATGTTTGACAAGTAACAATCACTCTAAAGCAGAAGTCAACTTATAGAAGTGTAATTAGTGCTTGAGGACACTAAGACATATATTAAAAATATTTCACATAATCATGCTCTCTTTCAAATTAGCAAAACCTCCATGGGTCCCTAGGGCTCCCTCAGGAAGCACAGCATGGGGATAGCTCATGGTTCTGAGTCCCCAGATCACCTGAAAACATCCCTTCCTAACTCCTGTTTTCTAACAGCTCTAGAAAATTACTTGTGAGATTGAATCAAAACCCGTTAGAATTTAAACAGCTATCCTGACAGGGGTCAATCCCCAAAGGGGAATCATCTGGGTACCCAAAGGGATAAATATATCTGTCTGCAAACATGTTTTTTAGTGGTGATATACAAGCTGTAATGCTTCCTTTTCATCTAGCCCTTTTAACACAATCACAGCAACACATGGCTTCGGCCCGAGATTTTCCCTGTCATCCATTCCAGCAACCAAGATCTGTGAGACAGATCTGCTTTCAAATTGGATAAGACGTGTACCAGGTGCCACATCCATGAGCACTGAACAAACAGTGAAATCCAAAAATTGCCTTTCAGCACAGCCTGATTAAACCAGTATAAAACAGCAGCAAGGGCTGCCTGGGCCTCGAGATCCATCTTATTGCTTGCCCTCTGCAATGCACTTCAGAGAGCACTGCCAGTGGCTTTCCCACCACTGTGCTTTCTGAGCACACAGATGGAGGATGGCAGGCTGTGAAAGCAAAGGCTGGTTACGAGGTTGCTATTAGAATAGGACTTGGGACATTTGGGTTGAACCCTCAATTGTGCCACATTTGACTGGCTTGATTTGGAGAAAGTCATTTCATCTCTGTTGGGGTCTCCAGTTCTCTCATATTTACTGTCTTTCTTCAGCAGGTTGGGTCTCCCATCTATATGAACTAGACATAAAATGCTCCTCAGCCCACATGTCTGCAAACACTGTGATTCAGTCATTAGGTTGGGATCTCTTGGTGTGTGACAGTCTGCTATACTGGAAATGCAATACCATGCTTCTTGGTGTCGAGTTTTAGAAAAGAGTCCTCTTTTCAAAGGAGAAAGTTCTTCTGCGTGCAGGCTGGCAGAGCCCTGTGTCTTTTGTCACCCATATGGAATTGTATGCTCAGTTTCCGAACAAGTGAGTTGTTAACTTTCTCAGTGACACTCATCAACCTGGGCAGGTGTCTCAGACCATCATGATGAATACAAGTTCCACAAAACAAAATAGGCCCTGATGCTTTTTTCAGCCTGGACCCTGAGTGACATCTTTACTTTAAGTGAATTTAGAGAGTAAAAGTGTTTGGGTACTCAGTACACGATTTCCCTGGTGATAAAGAAGGGAAATAAAATCTGGACCACACTTTTCAGGGTTTATAGGAGTAACAGGAATAAAAAGCAATAAAACATGAGTTATCACTGGAGTCACAGGCTTGACTCTAATACAAGCAAAGGTCAGATCAGCTAATAAAAGAGTTCATTCTTTCCAGTGCAGATTAGGAGGGTGCTTTAATCCTCAAAACAACCTTGTTGAATATACTCACATATGCCAGTGCCCATGGTTAGCTCTAAAAATAATAAGCATGATTCATTTTAGTTTTGGACATGAGTTGAACTATGAGGATCATGACTCACTACACAGGGAAGAGTCAAGGGGATGTCACCAGTACATACTCAGATGAAGGAGTTAGTATCACTTGTTTTCAAAAGCAATTTCTGAGCTGGAACTGTTTAACTGCAGAGATTCAATGAGTACTTAGTGCATGGCAGGACTATTGAAAAGATAATGTGTCAGCTCCTTTTGGTAGGGCCCAGATATTTTTAAGCAGAACTTTTCTGGAAGTTCTACTCACAAATAGAAGAGAACTTTAACTCCCCATGGGCTCTGCCATAATGTGGTGCTGGGTGCTCTTTTTTGGCTGGTGCATGGTGCTACTGGAGAGATATGAGCTGCCTTGGAGTTCAGAACAAGCTGTATCAGAGGAAAATAAAGGTCAAAGACCCTCACAGGAATGTCCACCCAATTTTAAAGCTCCTCTACCGAGAAACCTGATTTAGAAACATGACCAGAATGAGCCAAATATGTATAAATGATGGAGAAGTGTTGTAAACATCTCCTCTCCCAGAGATACTTGAGATTTCAGTGACATAGTCTGATCTATCCTTGCTGAAATGGTCTCATTTTAATGGTTGACATTCTAGTGGGTTTGTGGTTTTGGTTTTTTTTGGTTGGTTGGTTTTTTGTTTTTGTTGGGTTGGTTTGCTTGTTTTTGGTTTGAGTGGTTTTTCACTTGTGGAATTCATGATGTCCATTTCTATCCTCTGTGTAGTATTTTCTGTCTTTAAAGAGACATGGAAAGATTGCAAAAGCTACTAGGTATTGATTTTGTTGACACTGAACTTTAAATTAGAGATAATTTCTGAGCACATGTAAAGAAGGTTTTGAATTTGTTCTAGAAAAGAACTCCATTGAAACATGTTAAATTTGGTAGGTACCATTTAAAATATAACATAAACCTTATGATAACCAAATTTGAATATTATAGAGACACATATCTTTTTGTCTTTAGGAAAAAAAAGAAGTGATATGACAGGGGGCTCAATGATGTCTGACAAGTCAGTTAGAATAAAGCATTGCCCCCGGCTTTCCAGGTGGCTGTATCCTTTATTTACAGTTAGAAAGCAGTGCCCCTAACTTTGTATTCAATACAACCACACTGCCACTGACTACACCAGTGCTGGAACTGTCCTATAGATATGAGTACAGAATTAAACTGTCAGCACAGGATGGATCCCAAGCATGACCCCAGTCCCAAGCTGCATCAACTGCTTTGAGGCAAACCTCTACCGAGGCACAGGTTTTGGATGAGCCCTGGTACATGGCTGGGGGAGAGGAAGCAAGGTCTGACTCTGAGTGTGCTGTCACAGAATCACAGAATGGGTCAGGTCAGGAGCGACCACAGTGGGTCATCTGGTCCAACCTCCCTGCTCAAGCAGGATCATCCCAGAGCACATGGTACGGGATTGTGTCCAGACGCTTCTGGAATATCCCAAGTGAGGGGGGATATAAACCTCTCTGGACAATCTGTTCCAGTGAGCTGTCACTCCCACAGTAAAGTTCTTCCTCATATTCAGGTGGAACTCCCTGTGCATCAGTTTCTGCCCATTGCCTCTTGTCCTATTGCTTGGCACCACTGAGAAGAGCCTGGATCTTGATACCCACTTTCAGATACTTATAGATATCAGTAAGGTTCCCTCTCAGTCATCTCTTCTCAAGACTGAACTGGCCCATCTCCCTCAACCTTTCCTCATAAAGGAGTCGCTTCAGTCCCTTAAAGGTCTTTGTTCCCCTCCACTGGACTCACTCCAGGAGCCCAGAACTGGACACAGCACTCCAGCACTCCACAGCACTCCATCTCGGTAGGGCTGAGTAGAGGGGCAGGATCACCTCCCTCAAACTGCTGGCAGTACTCTTCCTAATGCACCCCAGGATGCCATTGGCCTACTTGGCCATAGGGCACACTGCTGGCTCATAGACAACTTGTTGTGCACCGGGACCCCCCAGGTCCTTCTCTGTGGAGCTGCTTCCCAGCAGGTTGGCCCCAGCACGTACACCTGGAGTGTGGGCAACACGGGTCCCCTGTCTGGGTCCTCCAGCTCTGCACCCCATGGCAGGGAGCCAGAGTCTGAGAGACTTGTCAGCCATGGTCCTTCCTGGAAGACTTGTCATCTTGTGGGCAAAGGTACCATGGGGCATGGAGATGGATGAGCCATAAGCAATTCAGTAATTCAGGGTGAGAGAATACAAAGGAGTTCCATTAGACTAACTCTTAGGATTGCATTATTGTTTTTTATGAACAGCTGAATGTTACTATGAAAAAAATGTTTACATTTTGAAGAATAAATAGAATCTTTTTTATTGCTGACTTGAATCCCTTTCTATGCCTTTACTGTACACCAATGCTGACATTTCATGTCTTTATTGTATTAATTTCTTAGTCTGTTTTTATTTGGGGTTGGTTTGGGGCTTTTTTATTTTTTCTTATTTGATACACATTTTGTGTATGTCACCTGAACACTGCAAGATGAAGTTCAGTTGGGTAGTTTTAATGAAATTTAGGAGGTTGGGAGAGAACACTCAGGACATGTTTGAAGAAAATGCTTCTATTTCACACTGTGTTGCAGCAGCTGAAATTAAATTCTGATTAATATTGTTCACAAGCAGTAGTAAGCGACTGTATTACCCCTTGATTGTCAGTGGTTTTTTACTATATGTAAGGGGTCAAACAAGTAAAAGACCAAGGAGATATGGCCAAAGGGCATGAAAGGAAATAAAAAGGGAAGGGGTATTAATGTACTATGTGTGACATGTACGTGTCTGTTATTTAACTACAGTTCCTTCCTGCTTCATGTACTCAGGCAGCCTGAAGCTAACTAATAACCCCAACATCTGGAGAGAAAACACAACACTGATCATCACAATCTCACTAAATAAATAATTTTAAATTAATTATATGACATCCTAATAAGACCAGCTCTGATTGTCTCCTATCTTATCTTGGATTACTCTATCAGGACTGAATATATTACAGATAAAGCTGTGTGCGCTTGAGCACCAGCTGATGTTGACTGTCTCTTTGTGTCACCTGCTATCGGCACCTCTCTGACCTCCTGAAATCCTGATGAACAAGACTCACTGTGCAGGGAAAGCCAGAGAATACTTTTGTTCTCATTTAGCACTGCCTGATGCCATCCCACAGTTGCACACGCCTCCCATCGAGGTTGTCACGGGCACCTCAGCTATTCCAGACTATATAAAGGCATACAGGAGTGCAACTCAAATGCAAGCCAAATGGAGTTTGTGACTCAGGTCTCCTATATACAACTGCTTCAAAGCAGCTCCCTTAACCATTTTGATAAGCCCAGAGTTTGCTGGCTGATAAAGTAGCCCCTTTATTTTCATATCCCGATAATATGAGTGGCACTGAAACTTGGAGAGAGGAGGGTTTCGGTAATAGGCATGTAGAGTGGGCAGAGGGAGATCTTGGAAAGCCCTCAGCCTGCCTGTGTAACAGCTACTTGAGAAATGATTCTTCAAAATGCTCTTTTTGTCAGAAAGCGCCTCTGTGTTGAAACAAATCAGTTTTACTGCATTTTCAGTCTCAGAGGAGAGCTGAAGCAGAATGGGAATATCAATGAATCAATGTAATTTTTTTTCCTCAAAATTTTAATTTACAGGAAAAGTGCTTGAAATCAAAATATTGACATACTTTTAATATAATCTTCAAGCAAAAGCCCCTCGTGGTTTTGCCTTTTAAACCTTGATTTAGAATAAAGGACAAGCAGGGATAATCAAAGTAATGGTAACTCTCTCGGGGCAGCAAAATATTCCCCACCAATTATGGCCTGGTATGCTACAAACTGGACACAAATTTCAATTGTAATTAAATACAAAGGGGGGCAAGTAGCTGCCATCACAAACTGTGTACGAGACACTACATTATAGCAATCCTTCAGGTCACTCTCTGGGATCATTCTAAGAAGGATTTCCTCCCTTCAGACCAGTAAACACTCTTGCTGATGAGGTCCAAAAGAAGCACAAGGTTAACTAATGTTCTTCCCTTTTGCAGATGTTTTTCTCTGAAGAGAGAGAATAGAAAAGTTCAAGAGGCACAGGAGTTCAGAAGAAGCTGCAGGAATCAGATCAGGTTCCTTGGGATTAGTATCCTCCCAGCAGTCACATTTTCACCCTAGGAAAATGAAACACTGCCCGATTAGCAGTATTTTATCACTTGTGGTATAAGAGATTTCCTCTCTTAACAGCTGTTTATAGTTTTTGCAGTAAAATTTGCATCTGTTTAAGATAACTGAGCCTAATGACTTAATTGGCAACTGCTATTAGATGTTTTCAAAAAGTTTGATCTGAATTCAAGGTTGATAGAAGTGATAGGAATGAATTATAGACTTGGGTCTCTAGGCAAAGTAAATGAGTTTCAGCGTCTGCTCAGAAGGGCAGCTGTAGCAGGATGCTCTGCCTGGAATCGGGGGTAAAACAACTCGAACAATAAATACCCTGTGTGCGAAGGTATCAGTAGTGAATGCAGAAGGGGGCATCACGCTGCTTTTGGTGTTGAATAATGCCGAAGCCAGCCTGACTCATCAATCCCAAAGTTAAACATCCTGATAGTGAAGATGTGGCAGACCTGATAAAGTACCTGATACAGTGCAAGCAAGTGATACTACTGATAACTTATCTAAAGATGCTGGGCTGACACAGCTGGCCTGGAGACATGACTGAAGATAATCACTTCATAATATAAAAGCCCAGACCCACTTTTTAACGGCATGGTCTTCTTAGAATCATAGAATATCTTGGGCTAGAAGGGACCTTAAAATCATCTAGTTCCAACCCCTCTACCATGAGCAGGGACACTTCCACTAGACCACTTTTCTCAGAGCCTTGTACAACCTGGCCTTGAACACTGCCAGGGATGGGGCATCTACAACTTCTCTGGGCAAACTGTGCCAGTGCCCATGTCTTCTAACATAATTCTTCTTGGAACATGTTTGGAGATTCCTCCCTTGAGTGGGGACGCCCCTCAGGGTTACTCCTCAAGGCTGAGCAAAAGAGATATGCCCGTGGTTGTTGGTACGGGGAGAGTAACATTAATCTCTACTTAATAACTGGTTTTGCTAGCTGCAGTACAATTCCTTCAATATTGCACTATACTAATAGTTATAGCTACCTATACTGTATAGCAAGTAATTATGATTAAGATCTTTTAGTCTAATTATAATTATTTATTTTTATATTAATATATTTGGTTTGTCATCCTTAATCCTGTGGGACAAAACTGTATAAAGGTTCAATTGCACCTATATAATCCTTTAGTCATAAACCACTGACAAAGTCTGGGGCTGAGATTAGACCAGTCACAGCTAGACTCCTCTCCCAAAAGGAGTGTAGAAAGCAAGAGGGTCCTTTCTGTATCTTGTGACTCAACAGGAGGGCTTCTCCAATAATTACTTTGTCTGAAGCTCCCATTTTGCCCACAACAAGCCAAAGTTATGCAAATCAACAAACTCTCAACACTTCTATTGATTTTTGAGTTCATGGGAGGCCTGAATGCTCCTAATTGGAAACCAAAATGGTGGCAGGAGCTGCTGTAACTTGTGTTCTAGCTCAAGTAATCATGCTGTCTTTCTGCATCAACTATAGAAGTGAAACAGAGAGATGTCATGACCTTCAGCACTGACTTCTTCTCTCTAGCTGCTAACATAGGTAAGGGACACTCACTAAATGGCTCTTTTACAGAGTGCGTTGAAGGACTACAGAGTCCAGGCAGATGCTTTATGTCCTGTGCAATAGGACTGAACAACAACTATACATTTGACAAGGGACTAATCTAAAATGGATGTTTTTTCTCATTCACTTCACACAGGCACAATGGTCTTCTCTGCAGCATGAGGGTCTTTCTCATTATTCTCCTCCCTGGGCTACATAGTTTTCACATCTTTTTCTTCATATGGTGTTTTTGTCCTATCACCCTCGTTTGAGACAGATCTACCCAAGGAAGCAGAGAGAGTTTTAGTCTTGTCACTTGGATCTGGAGTCTGTATTCAAATCTCTGTGGTCTTATGATGGGTCCGAGGGCAAGATGTACATCACTGTTGGCTCTGGATTGTTGCTGGTGGTATAATGCCTCTCAGTGGGACTCAAAGCACCTCAGAGTTGATGCCTGTATCTTTGGTTCTTTTCAGCAAAATGGATTTTCTTTCCCCACTGCGTATTAGACAGTGCTACAATAGTGCTAGCTAGCCCCGGGTGCTCCTTGGGAAATCCCGTTCAGCTGGAGAGAACTGTGGTGTGTCACCTTATGTATGGGACTGACTTCAACACAAGCTAAACAGCATGCAGGTGGAGGAGACTGTCTATTATAGTGGTCTTGTACAAAATGCTGCATGCAATTGCTTAGGGTTCATGAACTTCTCTGAAAATAGCGACTGAATCTGGATCTTCTTGTAATAAATGGAGGCAGCTGTGGCTCGACTAAGGGAAGAAGTGTGCTCCTAAACCTTGGTGGAAAATGATTTGGGAATATTGCTCAGAGGAGACATCCTGGCAGCTCAGACGTGGATAGTGTCATAAATAAATGGCAGTTAATTTGAGACAGGGAAAGAGGAGATGAGAAGCGTAAGGAATGATAATCAGAAGTTAAAAATCCCTAAGGAAAATATCAACTCAATGTTTAAGGTCAAAGTAATTCTATTTTCAAGCCACATCATTGCCATTATTAAGAATAAGGACGAGATAATGTAAATAGTCTTGATACTGTGTTTTCATTTCAGACTTGATATAAATACTTGTATAAATCACTGTCATTCAAGTGCCTCCTGTACACATCAGATCCACCTTTTCCTCATTGTTTCTGTGCTTTTTTTATTTCCACCACGCTAGCCTGCTCCGTCCTTGAGCAAGTCTCCCCCGTCTCTCTGTTTTCTTTCTGTGGAATGTGGGTGATATTACAGCAAGCCTTCAAGGAAAAAATGCCTAGAATGTACGTTATCATAATGAGCTCTGTGAACACAGCTTAAGGAAATACGCTCTCAAACACAAGGTAAATTCAGGTTTAAAATTATTTTGATGACAAGTTGATCTAAAATTTCTTTTCCAGTTGCTATTGGCTTTTTTGGGTGTTTCTGAATCAGATTCCAGTGAAGGACCCTGGAGCAATAGGCAGTGCAATGTGGCTGAGGGCTCACATGTGTTGGTTCACATCAGTGCTCTTTAGTATGTACGGCTGTCTGCCAGTCAAAGGCTCCCCTCATCCAAACTCAAATTACCTTCTTGACATTCAGCAATGCCTGCTCTGCATGCATCTGCTGCTTCTTCTCTCTTGTTTGGACTAATGAGGACAGAGCCCACACATCTTGTTAAATGTTTGCTGTAGTGTTCACAGCCACATTCTTGGAGAGGCTTTTTAAAAAAAAAAAAAAAAAAGACCAAGTTCACCAGATACCCTGAACTTATTATTGTATTTTATAAGAAAAGGGGTTCCTATGTTCAGGGAGGTGCTGGGAATACCACAGCACATCCTGGAGATATGAAGGACATGAATGTGATTTCAACTAGGTGTCAGCATGGATTCAGCAAGGGAAACCCTGCTTGCCCAACCTAATAAACTCCTGTGGTGAAATGACTGGCCTGGGACATGAGGGGAGTGCAGTGGCCATTGTCCACTTCAGGAAGACTTTCTAACTGTCTGTCAGAATAGCCTCATGGAGAAATCTCATGGGCTGCTTCAGCAGACTGGGAGGTGGGTGGAAAACAATCTGAGTGGCAGGGTCCAAAGGGTGGTGGCCCAAAGGAACCAGCAGTGAAGCTCAAGGCAAGGGGCATTGCCAACAGGTGGAGGGAGGTGAACTTTCCCCTTTTTCTGTGTCCTGATTCCCCTCTGGTGTGTCTGCCATCCATCACATTCCTTGAGAAGGAGATGAGATACCACCAGGCTGTGTGTCTGTCTGGTCTGAGCTCTGCCCTGAGAACTGTGGTTGCTGAGCAGTGGAAAGGAGGAGGTGGGGAAGGAAGAAGAAATGGATGATGGTTGCAGCAAGGATAGCAATTCCTTCATCCTTGTCTGGCCCACTGGCTTCTGCCTTGCCATTTTCAAGTGAGTCAGCGTGATATGTCCCACAGCAGGGTTGGGTGATGCAGTGCAGTGGTGGCCCCTGTCCTCTCCGGGCTTTGGCAGCTGCAGTCAGGAGAGGCTCCAAGCCATGTCCACGCCACCTTGTGAATGGGCTCTGCCCTCTGTGCAGACCCTGAACGGGGAGTGGGCAGCGTGCCAGCAGGGAGGAATGAGTACATTTCCACATCCTACAGTCCCTGGTCACATTTTGGTCCCCAGAAGGGAACACAAAAAGCAGAACAGAGGGATCTAGGGCTTGGGCAGTGCCTCTGTTGGGCCTCACTATCAGGCTTTGTCCTGCTCCTGTGTTCTTCCCCATGGAGCAGGACTGTGCAGGCACATACCTGCCCACATTCGAGGGGGGGCAGTGGGGCCTGATGCTGGTTCTCCTCTCTTTCTACAGCTGTGGGTGGGCACATTGCTGAAGTAAGCCATCCAGGGGGATGCTTGAGGAGCAGCTGGAGGTGGGAGCACAGCTTGGGAGAGGTGCCCCTGTGGCTGCGGACAGCTCTTGGGCAAAGCTGCCTGACAAGAGAGGAGAAACAGCTTGAGGCTCAGTCAGCTCTCTCCCTGTCCCTTCTTGGTGCACAGTACACCACCAGGAGTGAAGAAAGCCTGAGTGATCCGTCTCCCCCACCTACATCAAATTTGTGGAGAAGGAGATGAGCTGCCACTATGCTGTGAGTGTCTCTGCTCTGGGGTCTGTCCCTGAGCATTGCTGCTCCAGTCGAGCAGCAGAGGCATCACTGCTCATCTTCTCCCACTATTTCTCACTTGCCCAGTGGAGGACATTCTGTGCCAGGAGCCTGGAGGAGAGGTGAGAATGGCTGTCTCTCATCTGCCTCTGGCTCTGCCAGGGTGCCAGAGATGTGTGGCCAGTGGGGTGGGCTTGTGCAGGAAGGAGGGAGAGAGGGTTCTGCAGTGGCACTTAGGAAACATAGAGGGTTGGGGAGCCACTAGACTCACTGGTACAGCCTTCCTAGTGGTGTTGGGAGGAAACCTGACGTGGGTCTGAAAGCCCCAGAGGGCAGAAGGTCCCAGCTGTGCCACACTCAGGCTACTGGTGCTGGGTGGCAGCTCGCCAGTGGTCCTTTCTGCCACAGGGCTGCTCTCTAAACACAGCCTGATTCTTGCAGGATGATTCCAAGCAAGGGTTTCCAATGGTCCCATCTGGAAATGGCAGGGGACTTTGCTGCTCACTATGTCAATTTTGGAAAAAAAGGCAGGATGGGTCTTTTTTTCTCCTGAACCAGCATGTCTGCAGGACTGAGGAGGATGCTGCTGTTGCTGCTACCCTCCACCTGGAGGAAGTCGATGCTCATCATGCTGCAGCAGGAGAGAGATGAACCCTCAGGACCCTTCAATAAAGTTGAGCAAAGTGCTGCCTGCCTCAACTCTGTCCCCAGATTCGGGTGGATGGGTCCCTGCTCCTCAGCTGAAGCCGTGAGGAGGTGAGTTCACTTGTCCCCTGCGTGTCACCATGCAGGAGTGACACCTCAATGGAGGATGTCAGCCAGAAAAGCAAGGACAGCTGCTGGGCAGTGACTGCTGATTGTGGTTCTTGGAGACACACAACTTTGAGGAGAGCAGGCAAGGGCTGGGACAGGCTGTCCTGGTGGTGTGTCATCTCTCAGGAGCCTCCGAGCCAGAGCCATGGTTCCAGCTGCCAGCTCAGGGCCTGTCCTGCTGCACGGCTCAGCCCCGTGCTGAAGACAGGGCAAGGCAGGTCCTGGAAGTACTCGCCTGGTGGTCTCCACTGATGGGACCTTTCTCTCTTTTCCTTTGCAGCAGGAGGGATAGCAGGAGGAGAAGGAGCAGCCTGCCCTAACCCTTTGCTCTATAGTGGAACCCATCTGCTGCTTCCCAGGCTCCTGCCAGGCCACTGCCAGACATAAACTTCCACGTGGGGTAGTTTAAATATTCCCCTCAGATTATGCACCCCCCACTGATCACACAGAACTGCAACTGGAAGATTTCATTCAGTTGCACAGAATGACTCAACTAAATGTTCTGTTGTCTGCAGAAATGTAATTTTACAAAGGAGCTTAAAAAACCCAAGCTCTTGGGAACTGTGTTAAGTTCTTTGCCCTTGATGAGAATGGTAATGCTCCACACTTGAAGTGAACCGTTGTCAGAGTGTACTGACATGTTAGTATTTCCAGACATTGGCAGTAAGAAATGAAGCACTGTAAATATCACTTTTTCCTGCCTTTGTGAGTCAAATTCAGACAGGGCAAAGGGAAAAAACGTGTAACAGAAACAGAGCTATGAGGGTGATGAGAGCTGGGGGCCTAAAAACTCCAGGCTTGTGTTTTTGCTCAGCCACTCAAATGAGTGCCAGGTGAATACAAAATGCAAGTACTCTGATTTTCTGTCATTTCTTACCCATTGTGCATTTCATATGAGGAGCTTTGAAAACAAGAAGTAAGGGAGAGAGTCTCTGGCATGAAGGTGGAGAATTGATGTATGAATATGGCTTTCCCCTGAGGAAAAATGTTGCCCATGGCAAGCAATCAGGAAGATGCATCTGTACAGTATTAGTAGATGGGTACATTGCATAAAATGAGACTAGATACATTTGAAACTTTGAATAGGATGGATAAGCCAATGATGGGTGGAGCAGTTGCAGTGGGAAACCTTTATAGCAGCATTTTGCACGATATTACGTATGAAGATGAGGAAAAAGGGGAAACAGGATTGTTTTTCTTTTAGATCCAAGGTTTTTGGGTTCTTTACGGTCTTCACATCCAAGGGCCTGCTGAAACCTCTGTGTCTGAACATGGAGAGACTTTCATTGAAATGCTGTACCTTTTAAGGCAACACAAAGCCCAGCCTTATACTTGTACATCTGATACAATGCACAGACTCGGCAGACTTTGAGAATGGTCATAGTAACCAGACAAGATACAAAGAGTTTCTAAATCCCAGTAGTCCAATGGATAATAATGCTGGAGGCAGGTTTATGCTGTAATTTGTATTCAAAGGCTGAACACTAAAGAGAGACCATTTCTCGTACCTGGAATTCAGAGCAGGTCCACTGTATACAGCTGGAAGTGAACAAATAGGTGTAATCTCTTGTCACCATAATATCTGAGATCAGACAGTTCAAGGTTTAATTTTCTCCAAATAACATAGAGCAATCTATGGGAAGAGGTGGAAATTGAAAAAATAAGTAAGGAAAGATCGTCCACTCTTTCTTATAACACAGGAATTAGTGAGAAACACATTAAATTATTAATCACAATAAATGAAAGGAAGAACATCTGCACACAATATATAGTTAAATTGTGCACCTCCTTGCCAGCAGATGTTCTGGATATAAGCAAGAATGGGCAGAAGAAGCAATTAGACAGAATCAGTAAGAAAGGTCTCTCATGGGCCATTAAGCTCCTGGAAGCAGTAACAGCCTCCAGAAGTCCCTGAACTAGTGACTGTCGGCAAATAGAGAGTACACCAGAGGAAAGCGCATGCTACGCTTATCCCATTTTTTATGCTCTTTTCCTACACACCTTTCACTGTTCAGACTCAGAGAGAGGATGCTGAGCTAAATGAACCTGTGGTATGACCCCGTGTGGCTATTCTCATGAATTATACAAGACATGGTTCATACATGCTATGGATGCAATCCACATTCACGCAGAGCAGCAGTTTATGGCCTTGCAAATTCTGCTGGGTATTTACAGTGAGAATTTAAGCAGAACCTAAGTGGCTGAGTTCATGCATTCACATGATCCCATTTCACCCTATCTGAAATTGCATACTGCCTCTTCTGTGACTGCTTTTTGGCTTGGGTGCAATTTGATATGCAATTAGTCAAACATCCTCTCCTGTGGTATCTGTCCTGTTGTGAACAATTAGTGTTTCATAAGAGAGTACATTCTGAGGCTCAAATCCCGGGGATTCCTGTCAATTTACATTGACACTATGCTTACACGAAAGGAGCTGACAGTCCAGCTGGAATTGAGTGTTAGCAGCCGCAGAGGCAGCCACACACCAGCCCACAGATGGTCTGCTTCTTGCTCACATTTTTAGCTTTGCCTGCCTTGATCATCCTTTTGTTTTTATATAAATGCTGTGCAAGTTACTGAATGTGTACAAATGTCCATAAATGCATTCCTTAGTCCTTCAGCTATGGGCTAAGACCAGAGGCAGAGTTAGTAGATATATTAATGCACAACCCATGGGAAGGAAATCATCAGGTCATTAGTTATACACAGGACATTTTCTTCTTGTCAGAGAAGAGGGTACCAGCTGGTATCAGAGGGTACCATCAGGAGGCTGACCTGATGCAGTTACCAGGGTGGCCAGATTGCCTGAGTGCCAACTCCACTTGAAGAAGGGACAACTTGGGTTCACCGTGGGGATCAGTTTGCTCATAATAGTGGTTCTCCAAAAAATCATGCTTTGTGGTGATGAGTTTTTCTCTACATTAAAGCCTGCCCAGGAATAGCTGGGTATCTTACAAACCCCTGTAGAAATTACTTATTAAAAAAAAACCAAAGCAAACCCCTTCCCAAATCTGCCCTCATCCAGAACTAAATTTTCTGGTGGAGGGCAAGAAGAGGTAGTTTTTTTAGTGATCAGAGCTCACGTGTTGGAAAAGCAATCAGATGCTGTCTTTTCTTAGCTCTGTAAAGCCATTTAGCTATGTTCTGTAAGTAATTGGCTTTTAGTACTCTGGCTAATCAGATCCCTTCTTGGTTTATCCTGGACTAATTAACTCTCATCTCTTCAAGTTATTCCCAGTGCAGCTGATCACCTAAAGACCTCCCTTCCCTGTGCAGCAGCTGCTGTCCATTGCTGATAAGGTGAGACCTTCATCATGAGCTGTCTTCGCAAGCAGAAATAGATCAGAATGCTAAGCAGTGCCAGAATAATGTACCAAATAGCAGCCTTTTCTCCAGCTGCAAATTTTTCCTCTCCGGGGAACTCTGCCTACAGTTCTGGATGCTTTTTTTCTATTATATGGGCTGTAACATGTTACCAGGAAACAAGACTCCATGCACATGGGACAATTCAGCATGATCAAGCATCTTTGCCCTTCAGTGGCTGATAATCTGTGTGTGGTAAAAGACTATAGGTGTACATGGGTTGTAGGGTGAAGTGTGCAACATCATTTTCCAAGCACGAACAGCATTCCTGGGTTATGTGTCATTGTGCTCCTCTGTACTGCTTAGACAATAGCTTGGATGCAAAAAATGGTTAAATCAGTTGAGGTTGTAAGACACAGCCAAAGCAACAAACCAATATTGGAGCACAGAGTTTGTTGATTCAGAGACCTTTACAAATGCCAGGCACAAACAAACACCAGTTCTTTAATGCTGAGATATAATGAAGTGAGAAGTTCTTTGGAAAGGAGGGGGCTGAGACCATGGAAGGAGTTTGGGTTACACATGCTTACGAATGCCATCCCAGGGATCATGTGTTTCCAGTGCCATAGCCAGCAACTCCCCCAAAACATTCCAAAAAGTCACTGCGGAGCTATAATAGTCCACTGTTTAGGAAGCTTTTGCTAACCTTTCTCTCTCTGATGATAAAAGAGAAGATGTAACCTGCCTGTGTTATTATCTGCACCTGAATTTCAACCCTGAGGCTCAACATCATGTAAGGGAAGATGAGAGCAAATACTGGCTGAAGCTGTTTGCTTGTCAAAGCAGCCTCAAGTGGTGTCCATCCAGGAGCCCCGGTTGCTCTCTCTAGTCAGATGGCCACAGGGAATCCCTTGTTATCTTTTCACATGACCCTTTCTTATTGACATGCCCAGCATTAGTCATCAACATTAGCATCTCCAGCACTGGAATCGGACCCTGTTAAAGCCTTGACACTGAACCCAACTTTCAGAAGGGACCTTTCTCTGCAAACCATACAAAATGCAGTTCTGATCAGCTGCAGCAATCAGTAGTGTCTGAAATTCATCTTTGGATCTGAGTGTTGCAGCACGGTCTGCAAATCTGTCTGTTATTAACCTTCCAGGTGGCAAGCTGAGGAGATATCCCTCAAAAGATGGATGTACAGTAAAATAATAATTAACGGTCAATGACCTTTAGGAGTGAGACATCACATAGTGAGACATCACATTGTGATCTATGTGCTGTGTCAGACATCATAGATATCTTAGGAAACTGCTGAAGTGATGGAAAATACTTTTTTTCCAGGGTAGTTCATGGCTACTCCTTGAGTCAGACTCCGAGCGAACCCCAGATGCCAAGGAAATTGCCATTAGTTTCTGTGGTAAATAAGTGCGTTGGCTCAAGGTCCCTGTTCATGTTTGATGTAGCCAGAGTACTTGTTCTTGTGGGGGTGGTTAGGAGATAACTTGTGTTGTGTCCAGACCTGTCTGTAAGTCTGGATTAATGAAATAGACCTGTATTATCAAATTCTGCTGCGAGATAACACCAGGTCTCTGTTAGCATCAGTAGAGTGGGTTCATTTCTATCTAAACAAGGACTGCAAAGATGTAGTGTACAGACCTCCACTCTGCTCTTCTGTATGACAGAGGCAGCATCCAGGCTGCTGGGCTGAGTGACATGAGCCAAGACTCCCACTTTTAGAAATAGTCATGTGTCTTCTTGAACAGGTTCAGAGGGTGCTTTGCTTGATTCTTTTCCCAGATTCTATTCAAAACTGCCTTGCTCCATATCCTCCAGACATGTCAACCCCAGAGTCTGAAGTTTCTCAAGGTCAGTGTTCCTTTTTCTTAGGGTTTTGCTTATAGAAGTGTCCAGACCACAGGGAAACCACTGGGAGTACATCAGTCTTACTCTGGGTTGCATGTCAGCTCTGGTGATCAATACTGAAGAAAGAGGAGAGGATTTCTGCAAACAAGCCTGGTCTCACCTGGTGAACAGCCACAAGGAGGCATGGGCACTTTGGAGTACTTGGTTTACAGGGAAGTGCTCCACTGATGTAATCTGCCTTGCATATCAGCCACACATCCCTTGAAGATGCAGCCATGCTACTTTGATAGTTTTAAGTACACGCCTCTTCTTGGCTGCAATTTTTTTTAGATAAAGCAGACATAATTTGCACAATGCCATTTAAAAAGGATACAGATTCATCTGTATGATAAGATTACACCCAGTTACTTTGAAAGCACAGGAGGCGACATGGAAACTGGAGTTTGGGACAATTACTTGATCCTAGCAAAATAACTAGGTAGAAGGATCTGGATGGATAAGATTTCAGATGTCATTTAATCATATTCACCAGCCTTTGCCCAGAGAGACTTGATCTACTGTGAGAGCCAGGGGAGAACTAGATTTTTGTCTGCTCAATTTTTGAATTCTTATGACTCAGCATGACCAGTTCAGCTGAACTAAGTTCCCCTGATGTTTAGGGATTCAGCTAAAGAAAACTCAAGCTCATTTTAAAAAAGGCAAAGTAAAATACATTATCACTATTTTTTTTCACAATGAAAAGGAATAACATGCAAGCTCATCTAGTTATCTTTCAATTGAAATGGTTGTAGCAAACAATGTTCCTGTTAAAAAACCAAATTCATGTCATCATACCACTGTGGCATTCCCTGTTTATTTAAATATAAAATATTTGTTCTGTGCTGTATAATTCAGCCATATAGACTTTGAAAGGAAATAAATGGTCTGAGTACTGAGCTATTCAAATTCTCTGCTACAACACAGAAAAACATTGATGTACTCAGTGAGTATCCTCATAGCAGAGGGAGCTGTGATACACCCCACAAGAAACTGCAAATTATGTCCCTGTCCAGCAAATCTGCAGGGCATTATCTAGAAGAAGACCAAGATCTCAGCACTAGGAAGTATGAGGTCTTCACTATTTACTGTAAACACAATATTGCAGATGAAGAGGGAAAATGTTAAAATTTTCCAAGATGTCTAATGACCCTATATGGATTTAAATTTTGAATATCTTGTCCAAGACACTTAGAAAATACCTTGTTCTCTTCAAGTCCAACTAAATGAGATTGTTGAGATATATGTGAAGTAACGTTTTTACTCTTTTTTTCTGGGATTTGCAGTAGAATGCTGGGCAGTGTTTTCAGAAGTTATTTGAATAAGTCTTGGTGAACTGCACATGGATAGCAGCCTTTTTTACCTGGATGTGAGCTATGATTGCTTTTTATGTTTTCTGCTTTAGGCTTTTTAGTGCTGCTGGATATGAAGGCTTGTAAGGTTTCAAACAAATGGTTATTTAAATTAAATGTAGAACTACATCTGTATTTTGTTTAGCTTTGGGGCTTGGACTGGGTTCATTTGCTATATGTGGTTTAGACAGTGGGGAGAGAGTAAAGAGAGAGAATCAGCAGCTCGCTGGCTTCTCTGTCAAAATGAATTCATGTCTGACTGCTTCATAGATGATATTATATCCACTTTGCTGTCATAGATCAGATTCTTCAGTAACTGCACCCCAAACAAGACATAAACCTAAATATTGCCACAAAAGGAGGTTGTTCCATAGCTTCTTGAGTTTTCAGTATCAAACGTACCATTCCACAGTTGAGAACATATATTTTTCTGAGATATTAAAGAACTTTCAGATTTATCCCAAGACTTTGTAGAAGAAAATGAGTGTGGCAAGCTGATATAAGAGCTGGTATCTTTCAAGCATGCTTCTCTATTGTTTTGATCAGAAACTGGTGGATCATTTCTATGGAAATAAGCACATAATCATTCCTAACACAGATTTCCTTCTCATCAGAGTCAAACTTTATAGAGAGCAAGATATTTATGCAAGATATAAGCATAAACACTATAATGTGATTTGATTTTAATGGGTTTCCTCCTCTTGCAGTTTGAACGAGGTTAATTCAAATACTAATTCAAATACTAAATACTGTACGGTGGTCAAGTATTTCTTCTGTTGTGTGTAAAAAACTTTTATTTTACTGGTGTCTATGCACAGCGTTTAACTTTCCAATCTGCAATTCTAGGCAATTGAGAACAATGTGAAGTGCTTTACATGGGAATGCCCACTCAGGGATTCTCTGAGCAGGCAGCAGACTCTCAGACTTCCTTGGTGCCTGCAAATGACAATGCCCTCATTAGCTGTGCTTTTCACAGCTGGAGTTTTCCCTCAGATCCTTAAAAAGGTTAATCCATCATCACAGGAAAGTAAAAGGAAATTAATTGTTGCAGCCTGATAAACAAAGCTGGCAGCAAACTTTTCAGTGGAGAGCAGGCAGGGCCAGTCTAAACACCAAGAGAATTCAGTCAGAGGGAGATAGTCTCAGGGCGTTAACTAGTCCAGCTTCTCTCAGAGTGCAGGAACTCTCCTAGTTTAGAATTATTGACAAAAATTGCACCTGAACACCAAGAAATAAGAGCTTACAATGACGCCAGAATTATTATCACAGGTGGATAGGCAGTGTAACAACCAGAGCTGATAAAGATGCTGCAGAGGCTGGAAAGAAAGTCACATAGATTAGGAGACCTGTGGTGCTGTCTTCCAGACGTGTGCCTTGGACCATGCTCCCTAAAAAGGCAGTCACACCTAGTGGGGTACACTGTCATTTTGATTTTAAGTTTCTGTGCTCAGCTCCTTGTACCATAGTGCAAACAGATCTAAACCAACTGGTGAGAATTGGGAAGGAAGCAAAGACAATGATCAAAGATCTAGGGAAAAAAGACATATAAGAAAATACTGAAGGAGTGGGGGAGGTTACACTGGAGAAGATTGAAGTATGATATAGGTTAGTTACTACTAAGTCTTCAGCTACTGCCTAGGGAGAAGTTACAAAGATGGTGGGAATAATCTGGTTTCCATATCCACAGTGAATGTCACATACTTCTGTGGGATACCACAGAATCACATATCAAAGATCCAGAAAGTCATAGAGGACCTCTTCAGGTTCTTTCCAACCGTGTTTTCTATGATTGCTAGAAGCAAGGTGCAAGTGTGTGAGATCATTCTCTTTCCCATCAGTGGTGTGTAATTAGACACTATTTCCTGTCTTAGGAGTTGTCTTAATGGTAGTTTCCATTGCAGTAACTCTAATCACTTCCAGGGAGGTTCCTAATTTGCTCTGCTACTAGAAAGATCAGAAACCACTTCGTATTTCTCCTTTTCTAAAGCCATCCAAGATGTTGCTTGATCAGAGTCAAAGTGAAAGTAGTACTGATATGAGTGAGAAGCACTATGAATGATGCTTAGGCAAAATGTTAGGGCTACAAATGTCTTTTTTTCTTAAAGAACTAAAGTAGAGGCCTAATTCGGCAGCAGCTAAAACAGTACAGTTGAAATTACAGATCTGTGGACAATGTTAAATGAAGGTATCATTCCTCAACAGTTTTAACAGTGTAGTGTAACCATGACAATGATGAGATAAGAGACAGATATGGGTGACAGTCTAGGAATTAAATCTGCTCTAATCTACTTGAGTGTAAATCCACTTACTTTAGCCTCATAGCCCCAGAGAGTGAGTCCAGGGTGAGAAAACAGAATTTCACCCCACTGTAGTCCTTTTTGTTGTTGTCTTTTTCTTTATGATTTGTTTCCTTGTAGTCACAGCAGAGCACAGATAAAGTGAAACTGTAAATTGTGTATTCTCAGAATTGTATAGTCCCAAGGACTTTTCTGTTTGGTAATGCTGGAATGTGTACTTACCTGTGATCAAGCATAGGAGCTACAATAAAGATAACCTGTGCTAGTACAACCAGGAGCAAAGAGAGTTTGGGAAGATTTCAATAACAATCCTCTAACTACTGAGGCCAGAGGCAAATCCCCATAAATTATAAAGGACCTGTGATCTTGGTTTCCTGCAGGTGCCTAAAGCTGTGGTGGCAATCCTGCCTTTGCTTGGATAGCAATGAGAATAGATTAACTAGAGAAGGTTTCAGGAAAAGAAAGCCTCTCTCTACCAGGACAATTAACCAGTTGTTTCTTCTTTCCTGCATGCTGGTTTTAGCTGTAGAATCAGCCCATTGCAGGTTTTGTCTGGAACCAGCAGCAGTGGTTGGGATGTTTGCAGCTCTGCCCCAGCCACAGCCATGGGCTGCTAAAGGAAGCAGAGAGATGGGATGCCTGGGATGGGAGGGGGCTTGAAGGACATGGATGCAACATTAGTCCCCCTGCTCACAGAACAATTTGTCAGATAATTAAAATCATAATTTGGGATATATTCTGTATAGCCCATAAATTCTTATGAATGAAATTGCTTTAGTCAGCACTGCAGCACGTTAGCATTAAATTACCATGGTGCATAATCCAGAAGGTAAAACCTCTAAATCTTTTGAAAGGTTTGTTCTTCTGACTAGTAATTTAACAATCTTGTAAGAAGCTGAGATATAAGAGCTTTCTGGCAGAGAAATAGAGAAGAGGCAATGAAAAAAGTGTCATGTACTCCTCTGAATCAATTGTAGTGTCTAAATTACATTTCTAATGAATTATGAAAGGTGAGATGATTTCTCTCATTTCCCTTTAAGTTAACCTGGGATCAGACACTGTGATTAAATCTGTACAGAGCCCTGCTTCCTTATATGTCTTTTTTTGTGAGATATCCAGGTTTTTTTGGCAGGATAAAAGATATATAGAATCAGGATTTTAATGTACTGCATGTGCGCTGTTGCATTTGTTTTCCATGTCTTGTTTATGGAGATGACTAAATGATTATCAGTATTTGATGAGCATCTTTGTTTCAGTGCTCTATTTCAGTGCTCTATTTGGGTTTCTCACTGTTTTTG
Source organism: Pipra filicauda (assembly GCF_003945595.2). Lineage (NCBI taxonomy): Eukaryota > Metazoa > Chordata > Aves > Passeriformes > Pipridae > Pipra > Pipra filicauda. Next base: position 90,672 of record NW_024103962.1, read on the forward strand.
CAAATCATAATCTAAAAGCTTGACACAAAGCCCAAAGAAATAAATAAGCATATATCTTTAGCCTTGAATGACTGAAGAACTAGACAACATGCTAACTCAGTACAGGGTCTAGGTCAGGTAGCTGTTAGTTTTGCTTTTCCTATGCTGATATTTTTCCTCAGGGAATTCTGTAAATGTTGCCTAGAAACACCTGTGCCTCAGAAACATCTGAAGAACAGCAAAATAGCCATAGAATCAGGCACGTGAAAAAGCCCATCTGTTCCCACCAAACTGAATCTGAGGAGACAATTCCCATAAATATATTTGTACTAATCAAAATGCTGTTTGACCATTTTTCTCCTCAAAGCTTTTTAACTACGGCTTACATCGCCCACAAATTTACTAGTCAGCCTTAAAAATTTAATAAGTGCAGCGCATTAATATAATATTCTGCTCATTCCTGAATTGGTATAAGTAAAGGTTTTAATTACTAAAATTATGCAGTTACAAAAATAATTTAATGAAATTATTCTTCCCATTTGCATTACGGACTGCCTGTATTCAGGCATTATGAGGTGTGGTAAATTGCACTGAACTGTGGTAGAATAATTCTTGGTGCTGTAACTCTACCTGAAGACTGAACACCTTTATGGTTTCAGTTCCCAGCAAAATCAAACCACGGGGAAGTGTGCTGAGTATATGGTAAGGAGGGTTAAACACAACGTATGGCTTTTGAAATCACTGTCCTTTGAGTTTTACTGATGGACCTATGATCTTGGCATAGGTAAAGTTACTTCACTGTCATAATCTAAAAGTAATTGGTCTCTGCTTTCAGTGAAGTCCTTCATGTAACATCTTTTGCCATTGCTGGTGCAGAACGCGTGCCTTGCAGATGAAGGTTTCTGGATGATGCCTTAATTAATGTGCATCCTCTCTAATCTGAAATGATGTCTGTTTATTTCAAAACTAATTACTTCATTATGCTTTCCACTGCTAAAAAATCTTTGGTGCCTGAATGAGACTGCAGACTCTTTGGGGCAAAGACCACATATAATGAGATAATGTTATGTTTGGTAAATAATGTATTAGGAAGAAGGCTTGTGAATAAAATATATGCTGAAGTTTTGTAACTCAGTTTTGGCTATAAGTGTAATTTTAAAATTTATCCTGCATTTGCAGTGATAGACAATCCTTTTCCTCAGATTTATAAATAAATCATCAGCTGGAATATAACCTGCTACCCAAATAGTTAGTAGGGTATGTTAGAATGTTAGAAAAATAATTTCTGACCTGACTATGATGGACCTAACAGAACTCCTGGATTCAAATCAGTTGCAACAAAATTTCACATATACAATCTCCCTTTTCTTCATGAGCTTTGTTTATGAAAAGAACTGCAATATTCTCTGAGATTATTCCAAAGGCATTTTTTTCCTAGAAGTTACAGGAGTAACTTCCTAATCTAGAACATTCACCCTATACCAAATCTAGTCTGGACCCTTCTGTTACAAGTAAAGCTGAGTGGTCAACCATGGAGTAGTAATCACTGCTTACTAGTATTCAAAATAGGCAAAAAGAAATCAGACTTTTATAAATTTTTAGTGTTTCAGAAGAACTGGTTTCCCACAGATGAAGAAAAAACGGTGAGACTGATAGTGAGAAAAATAGAACAGAAGGAGCAAATGTGATGAAGAACTGTGAACTCTTTCAAGAAGAGCTCATTAAATAGCCAAAAAGCTGTTATCGCAGTGCCAAGAAAGATGACAGTATTGCCTGATAGGCCAGCCAGACTCTGTGAAAAAAAAGAAAGCAGCAATTAGGAATAAGCAGTGATGTACAATCAATAAATAAAGGTAACATATAATAATCAATTATAGATGAGAATTTGTGAAGTGTGGGAATGGAGAGGCAACAAAAAGACATGACAGCGAACTCTTTCAGTTCCTTTCTGGCTGGGCACAAAGCAGTTTGGGCTTTTTATCAGGGACTTTGTAGGGAGCTACCACTTGGCAGGACAGTGGTAGCTCCCTACAAAGTCAGCATGGGGGCTGGTGACCGTCATCATCCAGCATGGAGTAACCCCTTTGAAAAAGGTTATGGGCTACTACGAGCTTCTCAGCATTGAAAGCAAGCCTGAAGTTTGTTGCTCTGAAGAAGAGAAGGAACCATGTCTCCAGAGAGGACTGTCCATTTCTTCCTGCCCTTTCCTCTCAGGACAGAGCGAAGCCTTTTCTACTGTGTCGCAGACTTCTCCCTCCCTTACACAGGAGCTCAGCAGAGCCAAGCTGGTGGCAGTGGCTGGCAAGGGTGGGGACTCAGAAGCCCCCATCTCCTTGCTGCTCATGAAGGAGGAACAAGCTCAGCCAAGGCCATCTCTGCCCAGCAGTGCTTTTCCTTCACTGCTGCAACACTGGTGAGCACAGTGGTGGCTTGAACAGGTCCATATCACATGGACCATCAGCTCAGGCAGCTGGGACTAGGCAGCCTGGTATGTCTCTGTCATATAATAGAGTCATAGAATGGGTTGGGATGAAAGAGACCTTAAAGATCACCTAGATCATCTAGGGGTCAGCCTCTCCTGCTGAGCTTCCCCTGTGCCAGGTGGCCCTGGAGCTGCTCAAACAGCTCCTTATTAACACTCCTAGTGTGCGAAATGCGAAGATCTCGGTCAGCTGAGCTTACCTTAAAGAACCTTGTGAAGTGGTTCAGATGTGCTATTGAAGTATTTTCATGAGAAAAAGTACTCCAGATGCAGGTAAGGGGAAGCCCAAATGAAAAAAACTCAGAAATCATTATCTGGGAGCTGAAGTTGACAAATGCAATTTGGATAGTTGGAGATCTTATTTTCACATGGAAAATAACTGTTTGAACCAACCACCACAAGAAAACTGTATGCCCTTCTGAAAACTTAGGTTTAACCAAACACTAATATGCTTCAGAATATACTGGGGCAACTGAGAGAAGTGTAGAGGTCAGGGACACATTAAAGGTCTGATCAGACGAAGATCTAACTAGCATCAGGTTTTGAAAGCATGTCATCTGAAGCCCTTGCCATTTCACCACCATACGTGGTCCCATCCATGTATATAATACCTGATGCTTTATGCACCAAAAAGGTATTGGCATTGCTATACTAGAAAAATTATGTTTCAGTTTGTGTTCTACACTCTAAATAAAAAAATCACCTGATATAAATAGTATAACCTTAACACCTACTTACAAAGAAGGACAAAGCTTTATATGGCACTATGCTTAATAAAAGGGGATATTTAACATTATGACAATTAACCTGTTGATGAAGACTAGACCTGGCTGGATTCAGTTTTCACTAGCAAGCACGAAGAATTAGATGACTCCCATAGGGATGTAAATACCTGAAAGTCATCTCACGCAGAAAAAAAAAGAACTCCTTCCTTGGTGAAGACAAGCAGGGCTTCAACCCTTGTTCTGGGGAGCTGTTGTCCCTGGAGGGTGCAGTAGACCTTGCACAGAAAAGGCAGGAACACGAAGAAAATGGGAAGGCAGCATCATTTAGGAGACCTTTCAAATCCATGCTGTTGCCACATGCACCATCATTGGCAGTCTGCTGCCCTCTCCTTCTCCAGGCTATAGAGTTTGCTCTCACTACCATGTCTTCTGTTCCCAGATTATCACAGAGTAACTCACCTCAATTCCAGCAATGCCCTTTTTTCTCATCCCCTTTTCCTGCCTTCAATTGCTCTCAAACCACAGCTTTCCCCCTTTGGACCAGAGAGGGGCGGGACAGTCACTGAAGATACATACCTTCAGGGCTGGCATGGGCGTCTCCTGGCCTTCTTACACACCTGCTTTAAGAGCTGCTGATGTTATTTTTTAATTCAGGTTTTTGCTTGTTTGTTTGGGTTTTGTTTTGTTTTGTTTTGAGATTTTTTTTGCTAAAGGAGGAGAGCTAATCGAACCTCATCTAGTTTAGTCTTCAATTCAAGCTAATCCTGTTGTTGCTAGGAATTTCAGGATGGCAACAGAATGCAGGAATGGTGATCATGTTTTAGACAGCTTTAGATTTGTTATTATCTCACCCGGAAAGAGCTGACGGATATTTAACTACAAAAATGCAGCACCAAAAAGGAAGAAAATAATCACCTGCAGGGAGAAACCTGAACAAACCCGAACTGTTGCCTACACTGAGAGCCAGATGAACAGCTGATACAATTGGCACAACTCAGTGGTAATGTGGCTATAGCTGAAGAGAGCTATTTTTGTGTCTATGTGAAAAAGGTGCAGAAAATAAACATGGAAATTAAAGATGAGAGCAGCTCAAATCCAAATCTCTTTTTCTTCAAAGTCTGCTAGTATCGAGTGCTGTCTAGTAGACTTCTCTTTCTGGTCCCTTTTTTCTGGCTGCACTAAATTACACTATATGGGTGCTGTTTCACACTGTGGACTTTTCAAAAAGTTTGGCAGCTTAATACTGTGGTTTTTAGTATGTGCATCAGAACAGATGCCAAAGAAAGTTACAAAAATTCTAGTGTAACTGTGATACAACTATCCTCTTGCAACTTTTCCATGGTTTTGCTACAAAATGAAGTTAACACAAATTGCTGTATGCCTATCAAGAAACATAAAAATGTGAAGATATGGAATATATAAGGTGAATGTAAATTAATTCTTACCAAATTGTGTTATGAAGTTAAGGTTTTGCATAGCATTTAGTTAGGATTCAATATAACAAATCTCAACAACTTAGAAAGTCATTATGCAGTGCTATAAAATGGTGACATTTTAACTTTTTCTGTTATTCTACGTTTAGGATTGTAAAGGTATGGGTATTTGCACTGGAAGCGTTCTCAACCAGCTGCTCTATTTTTGTCATAGCCTTTCAAAGAATATGTTTGAACACATCTGCTTCAGCTCTCTCATTTTCCTCTCTCATGGGGACTCTACCGCGATTCCTTATTCTTCTTTCCTTGTGTCCTGAAGGAATATATAAAGCTGCTCTTCATGTAAGGAAAAGGTAGTGCACAATTTTTGCTTTTCTACATGGGTTAGTTAAATGCTTCTAGGCAAACACACTTTGTCTGCATAAACTCTGCAGAGATGTGAGATGCAAGAGCCTGAATCCAAGGGCCAGGGAAGCTGATTTCCTCTGCACCTGAGTAGAAAGCTCAGCTGTTTGGTTTGGACAAAGGAAGGCACATCTCTTCTGGTTTGAAAGAGATCCTTCTCATCAGAAGCATTATGACAGCTCACACATTTCTGTGAATCCAGTACACAGAGGTACAACCCTATCTAGGCAAGCACAGGACCCCTGCTGCCGAGGCTGAGCCCACATCTGAAACACCCCAAACTCCTTGGAATTTTTGCTAAGAAATTGTGAAGTGCCTTTGAGTTAAACTGCAGCTGAGCAGGGGTCTTCAGGTTGCAATTTTGAATGTAGGTACTTTTTGGGGGAGCTGAGTTCAAGGGCCTTGCTCGTAGCTGTAAGTTCAGGCAGTGGTAGGAAGGAATTTGTGTCTTGCTGTCCCTGTGCGGTTCCCTGTGCCACCCCAAAGGCACAGTGGCAGTCAGATGTGTGTCTCCTCGGTCTGCTCTTGGCTGCCTCGGCAGACTGATGAAAAGGGCCAGAAAGCGGAATTTGGGAACTTTTCCAGTGGGTAAATGGATGGGGCTGAGCACCTTAATTTAAACAGACCAGTGAATAATGAACTTGTGAGCTGGAGGTGAAAGACACTGGGGTCCTCTTATGGAGAACTTCAGGTATCATAATGCAAAGAAAATGAACTGTGCCAAGTGTGCTGTGGACATAGAAAAATTCATCATGAGTTTATACTTAAGGATGATGAATACAATTCAGGCTCAGAATGGTGTTGCAAATCAAACACTACACATTGCATTTTGTATGTGCTAGCCTCTTCTTCACTGGGGAGATGAAATGAAAAGCAGTCATAAACAATTTAAATTGTTTCATGTCCTGGTATTGTTTCATTCTACATTCTTCTGCAGAAAATTACTGTCTACTGGAAAGCAAGGGCCAAATGTAGTCATAAGACTACTGACAAGTTTAATTTGGCTATTATCAGAAAAGTACAAAAATCTCCATGTGTTCAGCTGAAGAATAGGCCTCCCAGTAAGTGTGATTTAGTCAGTTCTCCAATTAGCAAGGTATCATTTTTTTCTGTAATGTCCTCTAAACTATGTTGATGGAAATAAAAATAAAGCATAGTTTTCTGTTAACTAAAACTTTTCAACAGTTATATAGGTCAGTAGGAAACAAAAAAGTAGTTCAAACGTCACCCTCTCGATGCTGCCAGTTTTTCTAATGAAATGTAATTAGCACTAATTGGTAAAACTATACTGATGGCTGGTTATTAATGTTTGTGTATTGGTCCCAGATGTGAGTTTACAGCTGTCAGTACTAATGGCTCAGAGAAGGAAAAAGAATTCTTCTTTCATATTCCTGTCATTTTCTTCAGAGTGCTCCCTGCTCCTTTCAAACAAGAGTGATTATATTCAGGGAAGGGAAAGCTTCTTCTTAAATCCTGACTTTGTGAGAAACTGAATGCCTTCAACTCTCCTTTGAATTTGGTAGGAATTGAAAGGACCCAGCACTACTCAGCATCTGCAGAATCAGGCCTCAACAATTTTAGGGCTGCTTTTCTTGAGCCATCATAATTGTTAGTGGTTCAGAATTCATCAAAATAATTATCCTCCTAATTGCTTACCTGTTCTTGAAAGCACACTTATGAGGAAAGCCTCTCTTCTAAGCAATCACCTAAAAGTATTCTGTTTAGAATAATTGCTTTCCTGCAATCCCTGCAATTACTGAGTGTCCAGCAATCACTCTCTTCAGGATGAGGTAGATGAGCAGGCCTTTTTAGACATGGATGAAGTGAAATGATGAAATCAAGGTTTTCAATACAGATCTACCCAGAGAGGTGTGTGGAGGGGTAGTCTCTTCCAGAATCAAGCAAAGGCAAAGTCACAGTGAAGAGGAGGGTCTCCAGGAGTACCCTGCTAGAGACTCACTTGGAAATAGAGCACAGTTGGAAATAGATTGGAAAACACTCAGGAAGTCATTCATTCCTGAATATTAACAGTAAGACATCACCATTCTTACATAGTTTAGTAATATATGTCTCCCCAGGTCACTCATGGACACCTTATTTTTGTGAAATCTCAGTTCATTAGTATTTCTAAGTTGAAAGAGAAATACAGCATTCTCCAGGTATGAACAAATTGACTGAATGTCTTATCTGTTATATTGGGAATTCAACAAATGAGTTTTTATTTGAAAATGCTTGACAACTTGAGCTTGTTAAGAATACAATAATACAACATATGTTAGGTTATTATCTTCCATAAGGACAAGGTCATTATCAAATCTTAGCCCTCAACAGTTTTGTGCCTTCGAAGGCATTCAGAACTCCCTTTAGCAACTCCCTGCATTTTGTTAGATGATGCTTGAGTTATTTTTATTAATTTTACATGCAGAATTGTGTTTACAAAACGACACCTGTGAGCCTGAGGTAACAGTTCTTCCCTGTGGCCAATGAAACAGGAAGCTGGTCTGTGGTCAGAATATGTACTTACAGTCTGGAATGAGGTTTTGCAGCCGAATCTCAATGCCAGTCATTGCCACTTTATATTTTAAAATAATTAATTGTAGACTTCTGTGTTAAGCTGTTCTTTTCCCCATGGACTGACCACCCCTTTACTCATTCAACTGCCACTAATATTCCCTGGTGTCTTTTTATTTTACAGTCTGACAGTGCCACAAATAAATTCTCTCACTATCCTCAGCTAGAATCCTGGCTGCTTCCTTTTCACCCTTTCTGGAATCTAATTTAAGGATGAAACTTACCTACCCAACAGCCACACAATTCCTTCTGACCTTGTTTTTGGGCAGGTAAAATATGGAGAAGGAATCTCTTAATGCGATAAATAAAAACCGTAAGACTTAATCACACGAAGATGCAGCACCCAATATTTTGAGTTACATTTTGGCCAGCAAATTAAAGATGCCCACGACCACTCATGCACTGAGGCCAACCAGAGTGTTAGGTAGCCCAAGATAATGCTGTGATTACAATTTAACAATACAGAGAGAAGAGAATTGGTGTCCTGGAACTGTTTAATGTACTTAAGTAGATGTAGCTTCAGTGTCTATAGTGTCTGCACACTCACTATAGCAAAGAGATACAGGTTTGAGCTCCTTCAGACCAGGGAAGTTGGTTTCCCAGCTCCTGGATGAGAGCTTTAACTGTTGTGATGCCCAGCAATAGTGGGCAGAACCACATTGCTCTGACCTAGTTTACACAGTTTGCTCTGTGGAAAGCCCAGGCTGGTTGGCATCAAGGAGTGCTCTGAATGTGCAGGTCACACAAAGCCCCACGTGTGTCTCCTGATCCCAGTCAGTCTCAGGCTCTTGAGCTGCTGAGCATGGGGCACTGCTGGGATAATGCAATAGTGAGTGTCCAAAGGTGTCAGTAAGAAGAGATGAACTGAATGAATTTGGGTATATCCCAGGCAAAGAAATAGGTGTTTCAGTTATGGGAGGAGAGCAGAGTCGTATTGCAAATTTGGACTTAAAACCTCCTTTCCAGCTGACTCTTACCACACTGTCCAAGTTTTGGCTGGGATAGATTTGATTTTCTTCTTAGTGGCTGGTAAAGTGCTGTGTTTTAGGTTCAGTATGAGAATAATGTTGATAATACACTGATGTTTTGGTTGTTGCTAAGCACTGCTTATTCTAAATCAAGGACTTTCCATTTTCCCATGCTCTGCCAGCAAGGAGATGCACAAGAAGCCATGAGGGAGCACAGCCAGGACAGCTGTCCTGAAGTGGCCGAAGGGATATTCCATACCATGGAGAGTCATGCTTAATACACACACTTGGGGGAGTTGGCTGGGAGCTGCCGATCACTGCTGGGCATTGGTCAGAGGGTGGTGAGCAACTGTGTTGTGCATCACTTGTTTATCCTGGGGTTTATTTCTCTCTCTCTCTTTCTCTTTCCATTGTTTTCATTTTAATTATTATTATTATTAGTAGTAGTATTCTTATTATATTTTACTTTATTTTGATTACTAAACTGTTCTTATCTCAATTATTAAACTGTTCTGATCTAAACCCATGAGCTTCTTTTTTTTTCCAGTTCTCCTGCCCTTTCTGCTAGGGGATGGTGGAGGACTGAGCAAGCTCATTCATTTCCTAGCTCTTTTTTGAAGTGAATGAATTTGTTCCCTTTGAAACAGTACCTGTTGGCAGTTCTGGAAATAATTTAGTCCAACACCTTCCCAATGAGCAGTGTGAATGAGCAGGTTTGGTTCCTCCTGTCCTCTTTTTGCCCTGGTTTTGTGTCCTTAGGCATCCTCGAGCACCTTCACATGCCACGGCAGCAGCTGTGCAACACAGGTTTACACAGCAAGAGCACTGCTCAGACTGGCGATGGCAGGGACTCTCACGGTGCCTTGGATGCTTTGAAAGACACTTCCTACACCTTCACAGAGAGAGAAAATTATTATATTGTATTAAGGACTTGGGGCCAAAGGCTGTGTAGGGTGGGCGTGGTCTTCTTGTTCCCTAGTCCTGAGCAGAGTCAATGTTGCTGCTCTTGTCACTTGGCTTGGAGTGAAGGGCCACTTTTTGAGTTGGATGCATTTAAAAGAATTTTTCAATCCAGCCTTTTATTCAGTATGGATCTCAGAATAAGATAATCAAATAAATGAGTGCACGTGGGAAGATAAAAATAAGAGAATGAAATGGATGAGCGTGTATGGCAAGATAAAAATAAAATCCTGCAACTACAAATACACACACAATTGTTTAATCGTGATGGTGATTAAAAAACCCCAGGAGAAGATAAGCTGTAAACCCACAGAGAGGCATAATCTAGCTGGGATGCCCACCCTACACTTGCTAGAAGCATCCAGGAGCCGGCTGTGTGCACCAGCTGGAGGGGAGCTGAAGCCCTCTCCCTCCAAAGACAGCAAAGCTGGCCAGAAACGCCTCTCACCACATGGCAGCATCCACAACCTGCCGGGAGGAAGCAGAGATCTCCCCCCACTACCAGCACCACCTCGATGTTCATGTGCCCAAACAACAGGAACCTGTGTCTGGTGGGTGCAGATGAATGCTGGCACTTTCCATCTTCATTCTGGGGGTGGCTGCTAACAAGAGGCATTTTTAGCTGCAGCAGCAGCACAGGGAGATGGAGACAGCTCCTCGAGTATGTGTGGAGCAAAGAAAGGTCACATCATCTCTCTGACTTGTTTCTAGCCTGTCTGTGCCAGCACCAGTGAGGGTTTATCCCCACAGGAGGCAATTCAGGGTTAGTCCCTAAAGGTTTGAGGCACGTCTGTAAAATTATTTAAAATACATAGTGGAGGGGCAACCAAGTATAGGAAGGCACAAAAATCACGACATCTGTGACTGTGAAACACTGGGGCTGAACATCGGGGGACAAATCCTCCTATATTTTACAGTCTGTGCTAGGTAATGGCAGCTCAGAGCTTCAAGTCCAGCCTGCTGATCACTGCTCTGGCCCCACTTCACCTCAGGAGGGTGTGCTAAAATTGATTACAGATGTCAGTTTTGGTGACAGAGCTCTTGTAGCCCTTCAGGCAATCTACCCCTTCCAGAAATGAAGTCCAAGCCAAAGCAAAGCAGTTCCTTTCCCTCTGCCTCTCTGAGGTCAGGGTTGCCTCAGGCTTCATCCTCCTCCACCTCTTGCTGTTCCTCACTCAATTTAGGCTTTCCTGGGCTGCAGAAGCCCTTCCCTGCTCTTGGCTGACAGGGATGCCTGTCAAACTCCTTCAGTCGTGGGGGGCCATCCACCCCAGCCCCTTAAGCCACTGCCACCATCTTGCATCCTACGTACATGTGCTGCTCAGCAAGAGGTGAATTTTTACAGTTCATTAAGATTTTGAAGAAGAGCTGCTGCACAAGGAAACCTTGATTTCCTGGTACTGTTCAGAGTGGTGGTACTCTCACTCACATGGGGTGGCTGACGGGCGCCTGGTGCACTTAGTTGTCCTTCCTCAGGCTCAATGGTGTCAGAAGCAGAGATGCACACATGTGGGGATAGGAGTAAATGGCAGAAACAAGGGTTAAGTAGCACCTATCAACGCTGACAGACACAAGACATTATTTCATTTGTCTCTTCCTCCTTGGAAGACCAGTATGTATCTGGGTGCCCCCATCAACATAGAAGACAGATATTGCATCCAGCTCTTTGCATTTTAATTGATGCAGAGGAGGAATAGCGCTAGCTTGCGGGGGACATTGTCTTTTGCTATTTTGATTTTAAAAATTAAAGCCATCAAACCATTATTATTACAGATAATAGGAATTTCTGCATTATTGCTCTGTCCTGCCACTCGTAATAGTCAATGGCTTATTACCTCTAAAGAACATCTCTATCATATAACTGTGCCTGTGTTGTATTTGCATGGCTTAAGAGAGCTATTACTAACCTGAACTCCCTCTCTGGGCTGGGCGGGGAGGTGAACACTCACCTGGTCAGGAAATTATTCTTGGCTGAAAAGGCTCTATAGTTTCCAAATTTTCCTGTTTAAAAGGAGCAGCTAAGGTATCTCAGAGATAATGCATGCTCTTAGCTGAAAATTGGCCGTGTACTTTTCCTTTCTTAACAGAATACCTGTATTTCACTATGAGATGCCCATTTTCTCCAGGGGAGATAAAGAACTACGCTTCTTACACTGGTCTTTGAACTGATGCATGATTTGAGCTAAAATCCCTCTTGAAGAACGTTAAGTTTTAAGTTGGAGAAGACAGCATCAGGTAGCTGAGACACTTGAAAGGAACTTCAACTTCACCACTGTTGCCTATTGACTTCAAAGCATCAGCTATTTCCACATGCTGTTAGTAGACCCCACATACCCTTGGTCTGCGTTTGCATGGAGCCTCGGTATGTTTCATTACAAATATGTACTCTCTCGTCCCTTGTTTTCTTCCCCTCGCTGTGACCCAGGAGTGTGCCACACACCTTAATCTGCTTCACCAGCACCATCTCTGCAGCCTCTTTGGCTATAGGGCGCCCCCTGCTACCTCTGAGCAAGGGAAGACCTGCAATGCCCAGATGAGGGCAGAGGGGCAATATCCCTAACAGCAACCTGTGAATGTCACCAGGAGCTGTACCACAGCTGTTGAAGCCACGAGACAGTGCCTCTGATTCAGTGATTAGTTGCAGTGAATTTCACAGATTGACTAAATCCAGCTGGGTGCTGCTTCCCAACAGCAAATTGCTTCAGCCGGCAGGCCCAGGCGTCCTGCCTTTCTCCAATGGCAGCTGATGGGTGAGAGTACTCTGGAATACACCTTCCCACTCCCAAAAACTGTTAATGATGTGGCACTGGCACCAACGCTTGTAAACTGTGTCTCATCTCTACAGTTATGCCGACGTGACGAAGCGTAAGGGCATCCTAAAGATGCTCCCTCAGAGCTGCCCACCACGAAACCCCCTTTTGAGGTGCAAACGACCAGAAAGCACCAGGAGCGAAGCCTTAACTTCGCCTTCCTCCGCCCTTGGAAGCGTTCGGGCGCCCCGCGGAGCTGGGCAGCGAGTCCCCCTCCATCCCGGGCTCCCCGCCCGGCAGCCCCGGGGTGCCGCCCGGCGGGACAGCGCTCCGTGCCGGGCGCGGCGGGGCGCCGCAGCCCTGCCCGCGGCTGCCATGCGTGTTTGCCGCGGCGGGGCTGCCCGCGGTCCCGCAGCGCACGGCTCCCCGCGGCGGCGCTCGGCTGCGCGGCCGGCCGGGCGGGCGGGCCGGGCAGGTGCGCGCTGCGGCTCCCGCTGCCCCCCTCGCAGGTAGGGCCGGCCGTGCCCGCGTGTGCCGGTGTGCGCGCCCCTGGGTGTGCGTGTGTCTCTCTGTGTGTGCGTGTGCGCTCCGCCCGGCCCCGGCAGGCTGCCGAGCCGCAGCGGCGCAGGCGGCGGCAGCAGCCGCGGAGGTACCGCCGGCTCTGGCGGGGGGGCCCCCGCAGGTAGCGGCGGCGGCGGCGGGGAACGGGGTGGGGGAGACCCGGTCGAGGGAGCTGCGGGGCCGGAGGGCGGCGGGGCGGACGGGTGCGTGTCCCGGGGCTGGCGGGGGGCGGTGCGGGGGCAGCCGCGCCGCGGGCGGCGGGGGCGACCCGCGGAGCCCCGGGCAGCGGCGAGGCGGAGCGGCTCTCTCGTTGCAGGTGGCGGCGAACCGGATGCCTTTGGCGGGCAGAAGATGTGTCATGGGAAGCAGGCGAGCGGCGGCGGTGCCCTCCCGGCGGCGCGGCGGCGGGCGCTGGCCGCGGCGCTGTGGCTGCAGCTGGCGCTGAACCTCGGCCCGGGGCCGGCGGCGGGCGGTGAGTGAGTGCGGGGCCCCGGCCCCCTCCTCCGCCCGGACCCCGGCCCGAGACACCCCCTCCCCGGCCGCCCCCGCAGCCCCGACCCCGGGGGGAGCGGGGAAAGTTGCCCCCCAGCTCACCCGGAGCGGAGCGCGGCGCCGCTCCCCTCCGCGCCCCCAGCTCCCCTTCGGCACCCAGTGGGGGGACCCCCGGGAGGAGGGAGCCTCACCCCGGCCCCGGCTAGGGCGCACTGGCGCGATGTAAGTACAGCTTGGTTTTGAAACAGTGTAATTTTTTGAATTAGGAAAAAAACCCCACCAAACAACCCCCCCCCCCCCCCAAAAGCCTTGCCCCGCCGCGGTCCGGCCAGACATCTCTTGAATGACTCTTAGTGCGAAATCCCTATGCAGCTAGGGAAAGCAGAAATCTGGGGAGGAAGCAGGCGGCTCGGGTCTGCAAATGCAACGTCCTTCAGCGCTCTCTTGGTGGAGGAGCGACCCAGCCTCATTTGGCCTTTTTAATTTTAATTACCTTTTTACACTATCATTTAAATTATTGAGCCTGTGAGATATTTTCAGCAGGTAATTTTAATTACAAAATTGTTTTAAATTGATTCCATAATTAGACTTGGATTACTGGAAAAGTCTTAAAGTAAACTGCTTTGCTGCAAAATGAACTTAGCTGTGATAATGAGAGCAGCTTCACATTTCTACTCCGGTGTGTTATTATATATTTGTGTTGGGGGAATAAGCCATTTTATGATTGAATCACATCGCTAATGGCAGACGGAGCCCAGTATAAAAATTGCCTGGGGTTCCTCTCATGCCAAAGACTTATGCCAAAATTTTCTAACTTGAATGCCTAAGCCCCAGCAGCTCCAATCCAGATGTGTTTTCAGTCACTGAATATGGACTTACAGAAATACAGCTGAAGAGGACTTCAAAAGGTCATCTTGTCCATCCTCCTCCTGATGTGATTCAGTCCTAGTTTTCTCTCTGGAGATGATAATGCCATTTTCCAATAGAAATCCTGTGACTGCAAATGTGATTCCAGCTAAAGAAGCTTTTAAACTGTTGCAGTCACTATGAATCTCTATTTAGAAATCAATGGCTTTTTAAAATTATTATTTATTTTGTTTTATTACCCTTGGTTTCCTGGCTCGTGTTTCAATGTGGTGATGCCATCCTGCCTGTCCTGTGCCTTTCTCGAGACTGGAGTTGTGTGTGCTCCTGTCCTTCTCTTAACCTCCTTCTTAGGGCTCCATTCATAAAAATGAAACTGTTCCAAAGCCCCCTCCTCCCTGAGGCTCTGTATATCCTGCAGTTTGATTGTCGACATTTATTTAGCCGATTAGTGCAAGTGGTTCTTCAAAATATGGTTTGTATCTTCCTTGAATGGAATAGTTTTCATCACAGCCTGCAATAGATTCTTGCGTGCTGTTGATCATTATTAACACCACTGCCTTTCACCTTGGTAGTGTAACTAATTCTGTATCAAATTTCATTTGTAAGGTATTTTAGGACCTTTCAATAATTTATTTTTCTTTGGTGCGGAGTCTAAAAAAAGGCAATACACTGAATGACTGTGCATGGGTAAAATCACCAGCAAAAAATATTCATTGCTGTTATTATTATTGCTATTATTTTCCAGTGTGGTCATGCTCGGAAACTGGGCACTATATAAATACCGGCAAATATACAGTTCTTTCATGTGGTAGAATATACAGTGTTGGGTTTTTTTCACCCTGAGTCATTTGAGTGGTAAAAATAATGAGCTTTGTAATTAGAACAGTGGACCGTGAATTAGCATCCCTCCTATTTTAGGCTCTGTTGTATCTCTGAGCGAGCTTACTGTGCTTACACATCTTGCTGTGCTTGCTGTGAAAGCTCAGCTTTTGGCTCCACAGCCTGTGACCCAGAGTTTGGGAACTTGTAAGCAGCTGTTGACATCGATCAAAGTTGTGATTTCCTGGGACCTTTGAAAATTTTGTTTCTGTAGGACTCTCATTTTATGGATTTGCGTATCCAGACAGAAGGCACATGGCATTACTGACTGCTTTGGAAAATGTAGTCCCAATCTCTTTCTATCTTCTCATTATCTGTTAAATAAGGATAATCATACTTCTCTCAGAGATTTGAAAAGAGCTTTGATGACATTTAATAAAAATACTATGGAGGTGGAAAGAATTTGTTTCAAAAGCTTTAGAAAAACAGCAGTGACAATATGCTGAAATAGAAACTATTTCACATATTAAAACATGAAAATGAATAGTTTAGGGTTATTTTTTCTATAAAGCAATCCACAGCTTATATTTTGGTTCCCATTTATATCTTCCTCCCTTCCTTACCTGATACCAGGATTTGCCTCCTGTAATAATCCTGTCATGACTTGTGTGACTCCGTCTATTTTATATCTGACTAAGCTCTATTGATTGTCACGTTCTACCATTTCACCCCAAATCAATACTATTTATAAGTCTTTTTTCTTGTCAATAACCCTACAGAGAATAACTCTGTTTATTACACTTTGACTTTCTCAAAAGTGGATCTAGCGAAAAAATTTGCTGTAGAAGTGAACTCAAGTGAACAAACCTTTCGGCTATCAATATACCTCCCTGATGTATTTAACTCTGCTGATACCAAGGATAAAGTGTATCTCTCATCCTTCAGCTTGTGGCTTTCATCTAATCATTTTTGTTTACAGAATCATAGAATCATTTAGGATAGAAAAAACCTTTAAGATCATGGAGTCCAACCATTAACCCAGCACTGTGAAGCCCACCATTAAACCAGGGCCCCAAATGCCACATCTATGTGTCTTTTAAATATCTATGGGGATGGTGACTCAACCACCTCTCTGGACAGCCTGTTCCAGTGCTTGACAACCCTTTTGGTGAAGAAAAGTTTTCTAATACCCATTCTAAACCTGTTCTGGCGCAACTTGAGGCCATTTCCTTTTGTCCTATCACTTGTTACCTGGGAGAGGAGACTGTCCATCACCTCCCTACAACCTCCTTCCAGGTTGTAGAGAAGCATAAGGTCCCCCTTGAGCCTCCTTTCTCCAGGTTAAACAACCTCAGCTCCCTCAGCCGCTCCTCATAAGATCTGTACTCCAGAACCTTCACCAGCTCCGTTGTCCTTCTCTGGTCACACTTTTGTGCCTCCAGGTCCTTCTTGTAGGGAGGGGCAAAAGAAGAAAGTGAGGAAGTAGGAGCAGGGTTGAAAGGCTAGTATGAGGAAAAATGAAATGCGTAGTGGACAAAGCTGATGACAAGTTACTTTGGAGTTTTAAAGCATTGTACAGATTTCACTGTGAAACCTGTAGTATGGACATAGTAGCTGTAACAATATATTTTCACATATATTTCAAATTCCTGGAAATACATTAAAATTGTGTAGAGGACAGGGAAATCTAAAAAGAGAGTGAGAAAAAAGTTCAGTAAGCTTCTGGTTTTGAGGCTTGTCATGTGGTCTTAGAATTTTATCGTTGTATCAAGACATCTCCTGGGTATGTATCTGCTTTGTTGTCCTAGGTCAGTTGGGTGAACTCTGTTCTTCTGCAGTGTCTTCTGGATAGCCCCATGGGGAGTCTCAGGGCTCTGGTCATGCATCTCTGTAGGCTTGGATGGGGCCATGGGCTGTCACCTTCTCTTGCCTCTTGCCCTCAGCTTTCTGGCTATCTTTTGTGTTCTGTTTAATCTATTTGATCTTCTGCACAAATGCAGACTCCAGTTCCTCCAAAGACTGGATGGCTCCAACTTCTCTGGACTTTTCCTAGGTCTGTAGATTGCTGGTCATTCAGACCATGAGCTTGCTCTCATGGAACCACTTCCCTGTGGAATGTGCTACCCAGAAGCCTCACCAGCACTGAACAGACCTGAGGAATGTGTCTTAGAGCCTCTGCTCCTGTTCAGACATCCTGAGTACCTTTACTGTCATTATATGATGCTGCTGGGTTATATTCAGCTTTGAATTCCCTGCAACTCCTAGGCTGTTACCTGACCAGATGTTCCTGTCCCATGATACTGCTTTTTTTTTTTTTTTTTTTTGGCATTGCAGTCAATTTGCTGTGTTTTCTCAGTTGCATGTTCTGCAGGCAACATCCCTGCACTTTGGTGGTTGCTTTGAAGCTGTGAAGTACTGTACATCATGCATGATGGTAAGGAAATCTGGCATGTTGTGAAGCCTTGGAACATACTGAATGTTAGTGATACCACAAGGAATAGTGGTAGAGTTTTTTTTCTAGACCAAAGCTGAATTTTACTGCTCTGTGAGTGTATTGCATTTGATTGAAATCTTGGTTATGCCTTGGTTATAGTATCTAACTACTGACTTTGGATGTACTGGCCACCAAAAACACATCCCTCAGGTTTCTAAGAATGGTGGACTTGTTTCCCTGGGGTGATACAAGTTTTTGTGTGTGCTGATGATGGAGGCCTACCATAGGGCTTAGTTTTTGATAACTTGCAGTTGTTTTTAGCAAGAGAAGCCAGTCGAAGATTCACCCTAACTGCTTTGCATGTGCTTCTGGGATTGTAAAGAAGGTTTTGTGAAAACTCAGAATGTTTTCTGATATCATCTCACTAGGTCTGTAGTTAATGTATTTTACTCACTCCCTCTCAGTGCGTCTGCTTCGCTTGTCAAGCAGAATAGACATTTCAGCCTTGAGTTCCCTGTACATTTGATGAAGTCATCAGTTATTTTGCAGGATTGTTTTTGAGCCTCAGTTTATTGGAGAAGTTTAGTGCTTTGGAGGGAACAGATTTTTCCCACCATGACAGGATATTATTCTCAGTCCCAAATATGCCTCATGCAACCTCCATTCCCCTCTCTGCAAGCTTAAGCTGGCAGTTCAGTACCATTTTGTAGCCATTCTTATTGCAAGCAGCAAGGTCAGCAACATAGTAGGGTGGGAGCTCATCATTTGTCTTAGTGGCACATCCTTCTGCCTACGGCCTTGAGAGGGGTGGGCATATTTGATAGATTAATCTTAAATCAGTTTCTTAGCACCCTGCAAGAAGGCGGTTTATCACTGATGTACTGTGGCATTTGGAGGCTGAGGTTAACTTTGCTTCTCTGTTTGTTCCCTTACTCCCAGGATTGCAATAGAGTATCTTTGATCTCTATATTAGGGATGATTACAACTTTAGAAGAATTAATTAATTATGCTTTGCTTGATTTTCTCCTCTGTAAAGTAGATAAGGGATGTATTTTGTGGGCATGTTATCAAGTAGTTTGAGAACCTCCCGAAGAAAATGTTATAGGAATAAGAAATAGGAATTTTAACAAAATACAAACTGAAGTTTACCAAAGTAGAAGGTTCTTCAGCATTTATGATTTTTGTTGTTGCCATACATGTGGTTTAATAATTAAATATTCTTACCAGAATTAGGAAGATGTTATCTTTTTTTGACTTTCACAGATTATTAGAGATTTTTTTTACATCTTTGAACATGTACTCTGTTTTTTTCCAAAAATTGTCTAACTCTGATTGGGATTCATTTGTTTTTATACCAAAATACACATTATTAAAAGTAGAAAACCTTGCACTTGTGCTGTGCATTTCTGTAAGGTTTTAGGCATGAAAAGGACAATAAAGTGTGGCCTGAATTCTTATTTGCTCTATGTCAGTGCAAGTGTGAATGAAGACTGGGCTACACTTAGTGGTGAACATTGCTTAGTCAGAAAATAAGCTCGAGGGATAAAGTGGTGTAGTGTGTACGATTTGATTCAGTAAGTGGAAAAATTTGCTTTGGTAACATATTAAGGGCACTGAAAGTACAATTATCTTACGAAATTCAGCAATTTAACTGTGAAACCGACATCTCCTCACTTGGTTTTACATCTTTTCAGCTGCTTTCTTGGATATGGCGTTATGAAACCAATTACAGGCTGTACATCTACTAGATTTCACAGTGGTGTGGTTTATAACAGCAGTTTTTGATATCCATGCTTACTTTCTGACTGTCTTATCCCATTGCTTCTGTCAACACTGAGTTTGGCCACCTGCTTTTCAGAGGGGTCTCCCGATGGCTTTTCCTGAACAGCGGGTCTGCTGGTGGGATTTATCCGAATTGGGGTATTTCTTTCTCCACGTACTGTAAATAGTGGGAGTGGTTGTGGGTGCCATCTGTGCACCCTGAGATCCTGTGGGGCGGATGTGTTGGATATGTTTCCACGTTTGTGACCCTTGAATCTTTTAAACTAAGTAGTGTCCATCCTGAGTTGCAATTCTGCTTTTTGTTAAGGGATGGCACCAAGCTTTTGTTATCCACGGAGGTTCCAGAATTTATCAGGAACATTTATGTATTAATTGATGTTGTCAGTATGAACAACTTTAGCAAGTAGTATATGGGGCTTTTCTGCAAGCATCCCTACTTACTTTTGATAAGCGTACCTCATTAAACCCATAATTTGACAAATATTCTTGCTTGTGTTAGCTTAAGAGTAACAATAGGGATAAAAATATTATTTTTTTTTCATATAGGTCTTCTCATCCATAGAATTCAAAGCATTTTATAAAGGAATGTAAGTTTTGTTATATCCCTTTGTAGATGGGGAAATGACTGTAGCAAGATTAAATGTCTTGAAGGCATGTTTCATGTAAGAAACAGATGTTGCCATAGACAGGGAAGAGATCCTTTGGATCTTCATTCAGTACTTTCTTCTGTAAATAGAACTTAGGGAAATTCCTAATCCACATTTTTATGGTATGGCCTTTATAATAGGATTCTTTGTCTGTGACTGTCTTCTAACTGAGATGAGCAGCTGATTTCCTATTCACATAAATTGCTACTTAAGCAAATCACAGAGGGAGTTTTTCCAATGTGGTTTGTTTGCTTGACTCCTTTATGTCTGAGATAGCACATGGCATTTTTCCAGACACCGAAAACATCTTCTGAATAACAACAATGAAAAGAGTTAATGTTATAAGTTAGGGTAGAGCCCTGAAAAATGTTGTTGTGCATGTTTCTCATGGTGGAAAGCGCATATTAACAGGACTGGTATTTCTGCCTTGTTCAATCATCTGGCTCATGATTGTAGTTTACATGAAAGGGCAACTGTAGAGAAGTATTGCATGTGATTTTAAATTAATTCTAATGTACTTGAACAGTTAGAGGGGAAATGAGCATTACAGATCAGGCAGCTCTTTGTAGACTGTGGCATGAGTACCACTGCCTGATACTGCCCATTCCACTTTAGAAATCAGTGGATGTATAATGTGCTCCCATAAAAAGATGAGTTCAGCTTACAAATGTTTGCTCATGAAAACATAAGGTGTAATGTAGAGGAGCATGAAGGACAGAAGGATGAAACAGGTATAGTACCTAGTCCCTTGATGCTTACTGCACATGGCAAAGCAGGACTAAGGGTGCAGCAGAGTTTCTTTCTGTAAAGCCAAATTCTGCAACTAGTAAAAATTTACAAAATATGGGGGGGAAAAAAGTCATGAAACTGAAAAGAGGAAACAGGGCTTGCAATAGACTGAGGAAGAAAATAGGTTATGTTACTAAGGGTTAGATTATGTAGAGGTTGGGTTATCAAGGGTATCATGAGGTACTATCCTAAAAATAAACTCTTGTACACTGCAGAAATAAAAATGGGGCATGGCACACACATGAATCAGAGGAATCATTGTATCACTGGACTCCCATTCCAGAGACCGAGAGAATATGCTAAAAAGAAGAGGTTGTCTTTGAAAATGCAAGACCTTCAGATCTTCTTTTTTGGTACTGCAGAAAGGCAGCAGCACTCGTAGTTGTTTATCTGTCAGGAGACTGGAGAACACCATACAGATTCAAGAGAAAAACTGCCATACGTGCTGGGAGGGAGGAGAAGATGCTCAGAAAAAGAAGCCTGTAAACATAGGGCCTTGTTCTCACTTCTGTCATTAGCACCAGTGAGTGTGTACACTAAAAAACCTATAGAAAAGAAATTTCATTTCCATCTTTCAGGATGTGGAAAAAAGACTTGAGAGCAGAGTCACAGAAATAGGACTGAAAAAGACCTCAGAAGCACCTGCAGTTCATCCTCCTGCCCAGCACACAGGACCCACACACAAACCTCAGGGATGCTGTAATTCGCGGCTTTATGTTGGAAACTCCACAATCTATCCCAGTGCTTCACTCTCCTAACCTTTAAAAAGGTTTTTCTCAAGTCTAATTTGAGTAATCTTTGCTGTAACAGGACTGTGAGGATTTATGTCTCTAGTGTGGGATTCCCAAGTGTTACTTCCTTCACCACGCTGTCAGTGCAAATCCACCAGTGCTGTGTCTTTAACCATCCTGACTGCTGCCATCACTTCACTGGGTCAGGCTGGAAGAATCCAGACTGCTCCAGTCCAGCAAAGTGTCTTTGAAAAGTTAGGTATTAATTAACAGTCTGGAAGCTAAGGTTTAGCTGTAACTGCCCAATGTTCCTATGTTTCTACCAGCACAGGAGGAGCTATTGTGATTCTCGATGGTGGAACTTCCCTTGTTCTAGTTTAGTTAAGGTCACAGCTAAGTTTGTATTTAACAGGCAATGAGATGCCTTACCAGCAGCTATCAAAAAGGTCAGCTTTGCCTGGCTAGTTTAGAAGGGCTTGCAAGGATTTTCCAAAGTCACACTTGGAAAGGATCAGGAATAAATCTCAGAGCCCTCTTATAAAAGATGCTTATTTACACAGTCTGTTCTCCTTGGGGATATTAGACCAACTCTTTGTACTTGATCATGATGTAAACAGTATGGTTATTGCCACAGTAAATTGCACCCAAGTGAATTTGTGTTTTATTTCTGTAGACTGAGTGAAGTTGTATATACTGAATAGCCCTGTGGTAATAGATTAGATCCACATAAAAGCTGGTCAATAGCTTAAGACTTCCATGTGTGTTTGCAAATAAACAATTTTAACTGGAATTTTAGAAGCAGCTACTTAACAGCTGACCCCCCTAGTGCCTGAGTTCCCATTCCCAGTAAAATGGTTGCTAATTGTGGGAATCCAGAAAGATTGTGTCATTCAGAAGTCTGGTGTGGCATGGGAAGAGTGTGAGGGGAGGAGTTGCTTGATTAGGCTAAAATGGAAGTTAAAGAGATTTAGAGCAACATTAAGAGCTGAATTAGCTGGAGGTCTGCAGTGGTGTGGGGAGTGAAGTCAACAGGACTACTTGTTTGGGTAAATCTTTTAGCTGAAAGAACTTCTTTTTTGTATTTGTAATACTCTGTGTAAAACAACCGTGCTATTCCTGTGTTTGTGTAAGAATGGTTTGTATTCTGAAAGCCATGGGTACTTATGAGACAGACTCATTTTTTTGTATCTCTCCACTTTGTTGACAGTTTTAGGGATATTTTGTACACATCGTATTACTCAGAGAAAACACAAATGATCCACTTAGAACTGCAAATAAATAATAAATAATCTGGTCTCCTGTAAATTGGACTTATAAAATAGCTTGATTGCAATTACCAGCTTTGCAGTAATCTTGAAGGAATTAAGATAAAATGGTGTTATCATGAGCAATAGTAAAAATGAGAATACACACACATTTGTCTTGATCTAGTGAAGTGTAGAACATTCTTCTCTCCTCTGAAGGGAGGTCATGGCCCCCAAAAATGTACAGTCATAGCTCTGAGGGAGCACCACACTGCTGTGACCACAATACTAGATTGTGCTCTATCACTCCTTAGGTTCAGAGATAATCAATCTGGGCAGTTCTTCTCACTGCTGTTTTATACAAACACATACTCTCTTCTCTGCACTCCTTTGTTCTTTTCTCCGAGACCTGAGGTTCTTCTGTGGGTCCAGGGAAGAAGTATGGAGGATACAGCCTCTCTTTTCATTAAACGTGTTTCCAGGTTAATACATATTATTTCCTGGTTAATACCCGGAGTCACATGGGTGAGCTGGAGGGTATGACATGGTTGTGACAGCACAGTACCCACATTTTAAAACTCTCCCTCTCTCTCAACTATGTGATTCATGTACCAGAAAGTGGGGTTGTTGTTTCAGACTTTGCCCCCTTCTCTTTTTGACTAGTGACACTCAGAAGTGTTTGCCCAGATGGAAGAATCCACCTCTCCAGTCTAGCAGAGTCATTCCCTGCCGATAGCCTGTGTGTCATCTGTCACTGCTGCCTTTATCCAGTGTGTCTGTCTTAGAGACCAGCACAAGAAAGGTACAGTCTAGGAGTGATTTTGTCAAGACTAGGCTGGTCTGTAGAGGCTATTTTAGTCCAAAGGGAAAATCCCAGTGAAAATATTCACCAGACAAACTTTATGAATGATTGCACAATGTATGTAGATGAAGCCCAACCCTATTTAACCTATGATCTCTTGGAAATTAGATCATGATGGGACACACCACTGAACTGTGACTGTAAAAGGTGACAGTGGAACAAATTGCAGGAAAGGGCATATGGGCTAGCAAGGGCAGCTGGTTATAAAGGAGGGATGAAGGAGGGGTACATCTGTCTTTTATGCAGCAATGCACGAATGCACTTAAGCATGCCCTTGTTAATCTTACGGGTAGGTGGATTTGATAGATAGATATATAGACAGATAGATAGATAGATAGATGCATATATGCTGCATAAGAGTAAGAAACTTAAATAAACCCCAACAACTCAGCAATGAAATGGCAAAAAAAAAATAGTACTCTCATTGGCAGTCATTCCAAGGTTCTTATGCTTGCTCTTAACATTTACAAGGTTGCTTTTTACACTGAAAAATGGATGAGCGTTGCTTCTAATGCTTCTGTTTAGGTGCAAGAATGATATTGGATTCGTGTGAGGGATGGAGAGCAGAATAGTGTTGGGTATATTTAGATTCTATTTCATTTTTATTTCATATACAGTAACATTACAGAGAAGGACTTCATTCCTCATTTCAAAGAGAAATCCATCAGATAAATTACATTCACTGTGGGGAGAGGAATTTTGTCAAAACCAGGATGAAAGATGCCTTTCTGCAGTAGCCTTGATGTGCTAGGAGGTATGTTTCCTCAATGTTACTGATAGATGTATTTTTTAACTCTGGGTTCTGCGTGTGGCAGGGTTTTCTTGGTTCTTCTAAGAGGCTGTCTGAGAAACCTCGTACATAGAGCAGGTAGATCTACGCAGCTCAGAAAGGATGTTGGCCAGGCCAAGGTTACAGGGATCTAATTTGATAAAGCAGACTGAAAAAAAATACTATTTAAAACTTTTTTTTTGAATGCTAGCGTTATTAGAATATTAATAAATACAAGGGGGCACTCATTTAATGTGGCTCAGGATTATGTCAGCTAGAGATTTTGATGCAGTGCATTAGTATCACAGGTAAATGATTCATGACATTTGCCATCCTGACCTGTTGATTTAAAGATGTGATTTAAAAATGCAGACTTTCAGAGAAAATAGTTATAAATCTGATCTGATTTTTTATATATTTTATAAATCTGATCAGATACTTATTTTTTTCCAAGGCAACAATATAACCGCTCCCAGATGCAACTGTGTATCCATCATAGCATTTGCTGTTTATGATCCCTTTATGCCATACTTAATCTCAGTTTAATTCTTTGGTTGCTTTATTGGAGAGTAAAAAGTCCTTTGGTAGTATAGATATACATACATTGTTATAAAAAATACTTTTCATATGCTGGTGTTTTCTGTCCTTGCAGTCAAGTGATTCTGTTATCATAAAATCTCTTCTGAAGTACAAAACCAAGGCAGTACAGGGATCTGCAGCAGTGTTTCAGGAGCCAATGAGACTGGCAGCTTACTGTGAATGTTAACACGATACTGCTGTTTGTTAGCTTGGAAATACCATTTGCTGTTTTTTCCCTGGTCTGAACGTCTTCGGAAATAGGATGATGTAGGGATTTTCCTATTCATCAGCTTTCTGTTTTTCCTGTGAATTTCCTTTCTCACTCTAGGGCAGTCATCCAGGCCATGGGTACTCTGGTCACCAGCAGCACTGCCAAATCTCCTACAAGAGCAAATCTGGATCCTCTGTATTATCTCTTACACTTGACCTTGTGAATGAAGGACATAGGGGTGAGAGGAGTTTGTATGAGAAGAAGGGATTTGGTCTCATGAAACAGTTCTAAAACAATGCCCTACCTCCGTTTACCTGCAGGGATGAAGAAAATCTCCCATTTCTAGAACAGTAGATGATGCTGGTCCTTCTGGTTGGATGTCAAGCCTCTCAGCATCTGAAGACCACTCCTTCTTTGTCCCTTATATCCTTGTCAGTCCATACTTCTCCTCTCACCAGTTTTCAGAAGTACTTACCTGAAAATAAAACAAACAGGTCAACTAGTGCATTTTCTGGGTGATTCTCTGGGAAGCTACAAGGCACTTAGAAAATGTTTAATATATCTCTTTTTGTAATTTGGCTCCTGTTCAGCCTTCTTCAGGTCATCTGGTCTCTCTGTCTAGATCATCTAACTTTTAAAAAATTTCTTCACAAACACTTTATAGCCATTTGCCTTGATCTGAAATACAAAATAAGAGACAGGAAAAAAAAGACGGATGTACTAGATAGGGGAAAGGGGGATTGAGGGATGTACTATTCAGAGGTTTATATAAAGCTTCCCTTTTTGTAGTAGTTGTAATGGTAATTTCAGTCTTGACTCTCTTATTGAACTTGACTGTATTCATTTTGTTTGTTCCTGGGCTATCTTTTGAAATCAAGTTTTGAAACCAAGCGCTGTTTGTTACCCAGTTCCTGAGTGTTCCTTACTATCATTTCATGATCTGCGGTAGGAAGGGAATGATTCTGTACATCTAAGCCTCATGACCTGAATTTGTAAAGCTGAATAGCAACACTGCTACTGGCATGACTCACTATTATTTTTAGCTCTGAAGGAGAGACAGTGGAGCAAAGGTTTGTCTTTCCATACCAGCTGAATCTTTTGTTGAACAATTTGATATTGCTGAGAGGCTTAACGTTCATGTTTCTGTTTTTAACCAGACTTCTGCAAGATCATAGCATCATAGAATCATACAATCATAGAATCATAGAATCAGCTGGGTTGGAAAGGACCTCTGAGATCATCATGTCCAACCCTTGATCCACTACCACCATGGTTACTAGACCATGGCACTAAGTGCCACATTCAGTCTTATCTTAAAAACCTCCAGGGACGGAGAATCCACCCTTCCCTGGGCAGCCCATTCTAATGCCTGATTACCCTCTCTGTAAAGAATTTTTTCCTAATATCCAACCTAAACCTCCCCGGCAGAGCTTAAGACCATACCCTCTTGTCCTACTGCTGGTTGCCTGGGAGAAGAGACCAACCCCCACCTGGCTACAACCTCCTTTCAGGGAGTTGTAGAGAGTGATGAGGTCTTCCCTGAACCTCCTCTTTTCCAGGCTGAACAACCCCAGCTCCCTCAACTTCTCCTCATAGGACTTGTGCTCAAGTCCCTTCACCAGCCTCATTGCTCTTCTCTGGACCTGCTCCAGCACCTCAATATCCTTCCTGTACTGAGGGGCCCAGAACTGACACAGTACTCGAGGTGTGGCCTCACCAGCACTGAGTACAGGGGAAGAATCACTTCCCTGGACCTGTTGGCCATGCTGTTCCTGATCCAGGCCAGGCTGCCATTGGCCTTCTTGGCCACCTGGGCACACTGCTGGCTCATGTTCAGCTTCCTGTCAATCCAAACTCCCAGGTCCCTTTCTGCCATGCATCTGTTTGGTTTCTACTCATAATAGACTTGCTCCTTGAGAGAATGACTCTCTGCTCTTCTGGTACAGTACAGATCCTTGCATAGGACGTAGACTTTGCAACTGTTGCTTGAAACAACCAAAGTGGAAAATGTGACTGATTTAACTGAAACGGCAACACAGAAGTCTATGGATTGGGTTTGTCCTATTCAAAGCTTTTCCTTTCAGAATGTTAATTATTTTATGTTTAAAGAAAAATTTGCAGAAGTGAGACATTTGGTGGTAATGATATAATAAAGGAAAGATCACATTTTCTTGTGGGATAACTGCTCCATATTCAACTTGGAAAAGTACAATGATTTCTGAAAGTTTTTGCTCCTAATCCTATAGAGTGCTGTAAAGCCTACCAGGCTGCATGGCCTCTGCATTTCTGCCAGGGTTACCTGGGAAATAACTGGTCATTACAATCCTCTGTTGCACCCAAGCAGTTCCAGTTTCTAACATTGAATTTTGAAGTAAAGGTGACTGGTGGTACTGTCAGATTTGAAGAAAAAAACATGTTTACACCTTAAAAAAGCAGTTAATTGACTTCGGAGTTTAAGAACTGCTTAAGCACTGAAATAAACTTGAAGTCCATAAACCTACAGTGAAACAAAGGCCCCGAGCTACTGTGAAGTTACAGGGCAGCCCACAGAGGTGCTACAGCCTTTGGGACACTTGCTAAGAGTATGACCAATGCAAAAACCTACATTCTGATTATGTGGGGTTTAGGTCCTAGACCATAGCTCAAAATGGTGATGCAGTGTACTTGATAATGAGATTACTGTTTTTATGTTAAGTTGAAGAAAAAAAAATATATTTTTAATCACAGTGGGAAACTACACATAACGAAACCTTTTAATGGAAAAAAACCCCCAGGATTTACATCTAATTTGAATTATTTCTTAAGAGGGACATATGATGGTGAATGTCAACTGAGTGATGCTAGTATGTACTCTGTAATGAAGCCTTGTTCTGCTATGTATGGAAGACTTATCTGAGCCAAAAAGGGAAGTAAGGGCAGAGAGTAAGGAATACGGGGGAAGAATGTGCCTTGCATTATCAGAGGATTGCAAATTCAGATAAAGTAAGACACAGACGTTTTGTCAAAGAAGTCGGGTATGTAAGTTTAAAGCTTGCTCTAGGCAGTTTAACTTAGCCAGCACTTCCAACAGCTGATAACCTAAAGTGACACTGACCTTGGCAGACTTACAAGGGTAAGCTTTGCACGGGGATGAATTATTTCTTGATCAGTTGCTCAAGTATATGAGACACAGTCCAGCATTCCTTCAGTATTGATTATGGGTGGTTGTTTTATCCCAGAACAAACATACTGATTGCAGATGGTAGAGGTAGAATCAGTCTCTCTGCGTATTTGAGCTCTTCTTTATCCATTTTATGATATCCTGGGGCACAGTGACGCTACTGAGCTTGTGCTATGCTTCTTTCTCTTCTTGCTTTCTTGACTCATTCTTTTTTAAAACTGTAATGCAGGGAATAGGAAATACTGGGTTTATTCAGTAAATACATGTACAATCAGGATTTTTGGCCAAGCTGTCTTTTTTCTGGCCTTGTTCCCTTAATGTCCAGGGGATGCTTCATGACCTTGGCATGGGGACACACAACTACAATCGCACAGGTAGTTTTCAAGTATCATAAGTGGCTGCTTTGAGGTTGTCAATGTTTAGAGACACAGTGGAGGC
This sequence comes from Pipra filicauda, assembly GCF_003945595.2. NCBI lineage: Eukaryota > Metazoa > Chordata > Aves > Passeriformes > Pipridae > Pipra > Pipra filicauda. Next base: position 119,330 of record NW_024103962.1, read on the forward strand.
AATTTAGCTACAACGTCACTATTTTTAATCCATCCTCTGTGTACTGAATCACTGTACCTCTTGCTAAATCTGTCAGGGTCTGTGGGTGGTAAATGCTGCTAGGATGTAAATCCTTTTTCTTGTGAGAAGCTACCCAGACTCAGGAAATAAAGTGCCATGGTGGGAACAGAGCTTGGCTGTACCCTTCCTGTGCTCATTGTAGTGATTTCTATTAGTGAAATTGGGCAGCTCCAGAGTCATAACATGATTCAAGCCCTTTCCTGGAAGGTCATAATTTGTGGCCCAGCAGACAAAGCTTGTTGGTTTCTTGGATTAACTGAATGCTGTCAATGCCAGAAGTCCCACAGATAATCTCATTTTAAACTTAATAAATCAAAATGCCTGTGATTAAAAAAGAAAAACACAACAAAAAACAGCCCTTAAAGTGTTATCTGATACCTATGGGAAAGTGACAGCTGAAGTGTCCCTTCTAGGTCTTCTGTTGAGTGACTTGTTGGGTTCATAGATACTTTTGCACATGCTACTTTGCCCATCTGTTCTCCCTGCTTCCTCAGATCCCCTGAGCAGGCAGAGAAGCAAAACTCAGATGACTTCTCTTCTCTCTGCTCTTCAGAGAAAAGAAATAGTGTCAACTACAGTGCACTGTTTGGATGCAAAAAAACCTTGAGATGCAAGGTAAAAAAACCCAGATAGTATCCCTGACATGCGTAAGGCTGGTTACAGAAAGGTTTCCAGTCACCTTGGCACCTTGGTTTTAGCAGTGGTCATTGAGTTACAGACCTCTTGGCTAATGTTTTTGGAAAACTGTGTTTTTTGTTTGCTTGTTCCCCTGTTAGACATTTAAATAAAGGATGTAATACTGTGGTAAGAAATGGCTTAATTTATATAATTTTCTCTAACAGCATGGCCTTTAAGTCAATAACATGTTGTAAGACTCAAACTCTTTGTGAGCTAAATCTCTGTTGACAGCACATGATTGATTCAATTTTACAGATGGGACAGATTTCCGTGTTGTGTCTCAACCTGTCTTTTGATTACTTGCACACAGGCCTAGCCACTGACAAACCAAAAATGTTAATATGGATGAATGCTCACACATATGCCATACACATATGTGAACACCCACTCCTTTATGCATTGCTTCAGGAAAAAATATACTTGTACACAGTAATCCTGCTCTTTATACACGAGTAATATGGAATGCAAAGTTATGCAGCCAGAAATAGGAGCAGGGGTTTGAAACGTCAACTTGTAAAAGAATCGAAAATGCATATTGAGTGGTTGTATATTCAAGACAGCTGAGTACGACAGGGATTTGTACTTGGTCATCGATCCTTCTTCCTTTAGGTTAGCTCTGAATCTGAAGCTGGTTTCACCTGAAAACCTTCTCTTACCGTACTCTTATGGGATACCTGTCTGTGTCATAGCCCTAGGCCACTTGACACTAATTCATAATAATTGCTGTCACTGTTGAAGGAAAAGCCGGTACTGAATCAGCAAAGAGAGTGAATTGTTCTCCTGTCCCTGGAAATTTTACATTTAGCAGCCAGTTTTCACACAAGGCTGCTGCTGTGGCCTCCTCTGTGGATTTTCTGAATGCCTGGTTCAGTGAAGACCACAGGAGTTCTGCTCTGGATTGCATCAGGAATAAAATGTCACAATTAGGTTGAGGAATTCATTTTTCAAATTTGAATGGAACAGTTTCTTACCATGGAATCATAGAATATCCTGAGTTTTAAGGGATCCACAAGATCATGGAAGTCCAGCTCCTGGCCCTGCACAGAACCACCCCATGGATGATCCATTTAAGATCATACTTCTAGAGATACTTTATAGACATTGAAGGCATTTAAAAATATAAAATTTAACTCAATTTTCAATTATCTTTAATCTTAATGACAATTTAGAAGTTGATTTCTGTTCAGTAGACTTCAGTTGTAGAAGGATAATGCCTGCAAAACAAACATGTTCTGCCCTACCTGATCCTGTAACTTGTAAAACTGAGCAGGGGAGACCCTGGGTCTCTCTGAAGGCTAGATTATGTCTCCGGTTTATTTGGACAACTGATGGCTTGCATTTCGTTTAGGTTCTAGAGTTTGTCCTCTAAGCATTTATTTTCCCATTTAATGAAAAATCTTTGCCCGGGGCTGAGCCCTGATACATGAGGTGGCATTTCAAGATCAAATGTTAATAATATAAAAAAACCCCACTGGACACCACTGATTTAATTGAAGGACTTCATTTTCAGACATGATTTACCCCAAATTTCTAGTAAAAGTCCATGAAAGTTGCAGTTTTGCATTATCTTTTGAATCAGTATCCTGACCTAAGACACCTTAATCATATGGCACCATTAGTGAGGAATAAATTCTGGCCACTGTACTGAAATCTCTTTAAAATGTGACCATCTGCCCAGTGTTCTGCAAAGGCAGGAAATATTAATTCCAGAGTATTCTGACAGCTCTGGATTTATAACACAGCTGAATCTCACCCAATATGTTAACAAAATTGAAGCTGATGTATATTGAGAACTGCACAACTCAATAGGGCTTTGCTTTCTGAACTGTTTTACCCTTGTATAAGTGTATTAGACAAAAGGAGTATATTTTGAAATTAGACATTCAGTACAAATTTGCATGAAAATGGTACTGTTGGTACAGGATTTATTATGAACTGTTATATAAATAATCTGCTTTTAAACAGACTCTAAATACTTATTTATGCAATATAGCAGTTCAAAAGTTAGTATGTATTTTAAGACTGACTGTGTTCAGCATCTTTGCTTTGTACAGCAGAACATTTTTCACTTAACAACATATTTAAAAAAACAAAGCAAATACCAAGAGACATACTGTGCACACACACTAGATTTAAATATAAAGTTTCAAGTCACATAATGAGTCAGCTACAACCAGGAAACTATTAAATCTGACAGTTTTTTAGTAAATGTTCTCCTATTCCTAGACTTTACAAGGTTATTTGTCAATAGATAATGCTGTATATGCTACAAGTTGAATGAACTAAGCTGAAACGTTTTCTAAATGGATACATTTTAAGCATTAGAACTACACATCAGAGCTACAGTCTGATCCCCTTAGCCAAGCCCTTGAGAGGACTCATCTTCAGCTGCACTGTTCAGCTCTGCTTACTTTGTCTGCAGAACTGCTCACAGACTTGGGTGCTTGCTAAACAAGGGCAGTGCCTATATTGTCTTGCTCTTTTAACAGCAGTGGCTCTTAATTTTGTCCTTCTGTTTTTGAGTCCAGCGCCTGACTCAGAACTGAGAACCTCTGCCACACTCTGGGTGAGGTCACGTATCCCTTGCTACCACAGATGACTGTGTCATATCAGTGGATTCACCTCTTGTTAGACCATTATTGAATCTTGCTCCAAACATCAAGTTTAACAGTAAAATTGCAGGTTTTTAATAGGTAGTGGGACAATCTTGACGTTGCTCCAGGCTTGGGTTTGTGAGATTTTTATGCAATATACTTCTGTAATGGAGCAGAATATTGTATTCTACCTACTCATTCTCAGGTTCTTCATGTAAATATATACTCAAGTGTTTGCTGGAGGCAGTGATTTCTTAAATCAAACAAGTCGTATTTATTTAAGCACGGATCTTCTATCCACTCTGCTGGTGCAGGTGACAGTTCCTAAGACTGATTGTTCAGGATGAACACCTCTCCCTTATTCAAAACCTACGTGAGTATGTCTTCTGTATGTGCAGGAAAGCACTTCTGCCATTCTGAAATGGTCACCTCTCTTGCTCACAGATATTGTCCCTGCTCTGGCAGGGACATGTGAGTTCTTCAGGGACTGTTTGTGCCTACAGGTACCCTTAGGATCAGTAGCCATAGGGTTGGATTTGTCTTGTTCTGAAGTTTGTATGACCACATCGAAAAGCTGCTGTTGGAAGTAAAGGGGTGCCTGTTCCATAGTCTACCTCAAATGGGCTGACCCACTGCATTTTGCACTTGTCATGCAGGAGCAGCTGAGATGTCCCTGTGCAATTCAGTTCACTGGGACACAGTGGTGAGAATCCCTCCCATATCCTGCCTGCAGGAAGAGTGTGTTTCAAGGGTGGAAAGCTGTGGCTTTATATTTGAAATCTGGAGGAATAAATAGCTGAAGTAATTGTTACCAAATTGTGTTTATATTCTGTTTTGAAATTAATATATGGGTTTTTTCAGTGATGTGTTAGCTGTGCCAAGTGGAAAGATTCCTTAGGCAAAAGATCTGACTGTTTAGAAATTGTAATGGTACAGAATAGATATAACATCTAGAAGATTATAGTTTCATCCTTTGGGCATGTCCCTGTGTAGGCTGAAGAAATTAGTGAAGCTGGTTTCCCACCTCAGTTTTCCTAATGCCTTGTATATGTTTTATATAACATTTTAGTTTTATAAGGAATCATTCACATGTGGTTTCTGGTTGTTCTGTTTCTGAATCTGGAAAGTTCTACCTTGTATAACAGGTCTGGAGTTGGTGAGATTAAAGATTTAAATTGTGAAATATGTTAAATAAAGCACATTTTTCTTTACAATCATCCTTAAAACTGAAGACTCAATATATTCTTTGTTTTGAGTGCTTCTTGAAGATTAACCCTTTCTAAATCACCATCTTCTAAATCTCCTGGAAGGAGGATGTGATCACTTGTAGCTTACTGTCTCTCCTTATACTAGGTACAGTCCTTTGAGATGCAATGAGGCCATTGGTAATCAATCCTGCATTCATTTTCCAACAAAAGAATTGATCTGACTGATATTCAGTAGAATTTTGCATTGAGAGAGAACTGCAAAAATAATGCGAACCGTGCACTTTGACTTTCACATTTTTAACCTCAGTTTGCTCTTGTGCATCTCTCTAATATGTAAAGATGTCCAATGCTACAACTTTCTGTGAAAAGAAAGGTCAGGAAAGCAATCACTGACCATATGTATTCCCCCTTTCCTCTGCAGTGCATTAATCAAGAGCGCAACACAGCTGAATTTTTTACCGATGCTTTTCCCATTTTATCTTATTGAGAAAATTCCTATAGAAAACACTAGATTGTGACATGAGCCTTTTGTTTCATTATGGTAATAGTAAGTTTTGAGAACACAATCATATTCCATTCATGATATCTCAGCAGAAGAGGTGGAATTCTGACACCCTTTGTTGTAGGTGCAGGTCTTGTCTTTGGCATCTTGGTCCTGGGAACACTGAGGGACTGCAGCTGCTGGGGCCGTAAAGGGGTAGTTGTGGGAGAGGGTGGAACCTTCACACTTCTTGATTTGGAAGATCAATTTGATTTTGGCTCCTGAAACAAACCTGTCATACTGGATCATTGGGAATGTGTTGCTCTTTCCCTGAGTTATAAACTCTGTAGCTTCCTTGTCTGTCTCTATGTTTAGTGTGAAAGAGTAGTTGAGCCAGAAGATGAGAAAGGTGTAGCGTGCTTTGGCTGTGACTTCAAGTCATGGAAGAAGCCTTTAACAGTGGAAGATTGGTTGTGTTTCATAGGAGGCATAAAAAACTCGTGGTGTTCGCTGGTATTTATCTTTTCTCATTGTACAAGACAGAACTGAATCTTATCAAACTACACCAGGCAGATGTTTTCAAAGCAGAAGACTAGCTGTCTGTTCTGGTCCTATGTGGATGTCTGAGAGGAATGTTTTAAGTCAGGGTAGCTGGAAGCTGAGCACTCCACTTTAGGTCTCATGTTTGACTCATCAACACTTCACAGTCAGCTGTAACAAATTCCACTGTCTGGTCTAGTCTAAAGTATTTTTTTTTTTTCCTTTCTATTTGTGAATCTACATCCAAGTCTGGTGTTATGTTATGCAGGCATGCATTTTAAAGGGGAGTTCATTTTCAGATACTTATAAATCCTATTAGTCAATCTGGGGCTGACCAGATGGAAAGCAGCTCTGTGGTGAGGGAGCTTGGGTTCTGATGGATGACAAGCTTGACCATGAGCCAGCAGTGAGCCCTTGCAGCCAACAGCATCCTGGACTGCATTAGGAAGAGAGAGACATTGGGGCACATTTCATGTGAGGAGAGGCTGAGATTACTGAGACTGTTCAGCCTGGGGGAGAGAAGGCTCAGGGAAGGTCTTATTGATGTATAAAAATAACCTGAATGGAGAGGAAAGAAGACAGAACCAGACTTTCAGGGGTACCCAGTGGCAGCACAAGAGGTAATGGGCACAGACTGAAACACAGGAGGTTTCCTCTGAACATCAAGAAACAGTTTTTCACTGTGAGGGTGACCAAGCATTGGTTGCCCAAAGAGGTGGTGGAGTCTCCATGTGTGGAGATATTCAAAACCTGATTGGACATGGTCCTGGGCAGCCTGCTCTAGCTGTTCCTGTTTGAGCTGAGGCATTGGACTAGATCAGAAGGTCCCTTCCAATGTCAACAGTCCTGTTATTCTGTGATAGACCACAAATATACACATCAGAAGAAGCCTCCCAGTCAGAGTTGCCTATCAGCCCTGTCAAGGACACGGGAAGTGTGTGACACACAATCTATTATACAGACATTGTGTAGTGATGGAATGACTGAATGTGATAGCACAGGTCATGTCCAAAGTATGTGGACTTACGTTAGTTAGGTGCAAGGCTGAGGTGTATACATAACATAAAGAAGCAGATGGAGATCTGAGTCCTGCTGTTTGAAAATTTAAGTGTATCCAACAAGATTTGTCCACACATGTGTCCACACATGTGGACAATTTTTGCTCATGTTCAAGAGTCTAAGTGATTCCAGCCTGGAAATATGGCCTAAGAAATATTTAATTTCGGCCACATGCAATCTACCCTTCCTCCCCTTTCTTTCCTATCCCTTCTAGCCTTAGTCCAGCATGGATGTAGTACTTGGTTAAGGGAAACAATTTAACAACCCTTTCAATACAGAGTTAAAGATCTAAAGTGCAATGTAAGTAAAGGGAATGACAGCAAATAAAAAAAACAACTATAAAGACATTAGACATGGTAGCACTTCTGTGGTTTGCTATTACTGTTACCATCGTTGTTATTGCTATTATGACTGACGTGGTTGTTTTTAATGTAGTCTGGCTACCATACTCAGCCGAAATTAGGAAGTCTGTTGCATTGGTGTCTTGATGAACACACAACATGACCGTCTGCTGCCTTGGCGCAAGTAGGACCGAACTGCTAAGGCACAGCTCGTATTCTTCAGTGTCCTTGTCTTGCTGCTTTCGTGATGGGAACAGATGGCATAGCAGGAGTGTTCCCAGCTTGGTTAAAACAAGATGCAGAAGGTCAAATGAACTGGCTTTTATTTGAATATGCTGGCTATTACAGATAGGTGTTGTTTAACAATCAGTTCTAGATGTAATCCTCCATTACACAGATAGGGTCAAAGGTCTCTCAAAGATGGCAAGCATATGCCACACATAAGCGAACTGAAGTTTTTAAGAAGATGCAAAGTGATTGATTTCATAGACATACGTGCATTTTGAGACATTTCTTCCCATATCTGGTTCTGAACGTGTGGATACGTTTTCGTCGTGTAACAATAAAATGACTACTCTGTTGGCAGCATCTCATGGTTGCTTACATAAAACCCATGATGGCCTTGAAACCTTGAATCTGGACAGAGGGATAAAGAAAGCTATATTTTCAGCTCCTGATTCAGTGACCTTAGTTCAACAGTGACAAAAGATTCCTGCCATTTAAATAGATATTAAATGGCCTCACAAATGTAAAATGGATTTTCCTATTGCTCAGATGTCTGCATCACACATGGTCTCCTCATGACCTTTCACACTCTCATCAGAGGTGCCCGTTTTGGATGAGATTGTGGAAGCTGAACTGTACTTGTTTGTTGAATTTAGCTATTTGGGACCAGGCAGTGCTGCTGGGATGATGGGAGAAATTTGCAACACCCTCTACTACGTGTACTGTTATTTCACTTCATGGCGCTTTACCTCCATTCCAGAAGGAAAATCCTTTTAATGCTTTTTAGACTATATTCAGTGATGTTTTCTCACTGTATTTTGGCCTTCTGTGTATGCTGCTAGAGGTAGGCTAATTCATGTTGGCACGTGATTGCTTGCTGTACTTGTTCCTGAAACTGGGGTGGGGGGGGGAGAAGAGGGGGAATGCTAGGAACAGATCTGCAAAATGGTTTTATCTCATTTTCTTTTTGATTGCTTTTGCATTAGATTGAGCTATATTCTTTTCTTTGTTCTGACATGCATTTTTTGGTCTCTTAATTTTCCGCATAAAATGTAAATGGTTACTCGCTGATTCACATGTGTATGAAAAGGTGAAAGAGGTCAGCGAAGAGAGTAATGATGAGAGGGAGAGGAAAAGTGCTTTTGAAAATATGTTTCTAGTTTGATTAGGTTTTGCCTCCGGTTCTAAACATGAAACCTTTGCAACCTTTTAACTCTTGTAACTGGCTTAAGTCATATTCCCAGAGAATTCCATCTTCTGGCCAGCACACCATTAAACAGGCATTTTCTAGTTCATAACTGTAGTTCATTTCTGTAGTAGAGACAATACAGCAGACTTTGTGAGGAAGGCCTTGTGTGACTTCAAGATGGTCTGGTTTTTATAATTATCTTAATTGGTGTAGTAAAATATATTTCTTTTCTCTACAAATGTTTCCTTGGTGTATCCTGAAGGCAATCGCAGCTACAACAGTATTACTGCTGCTCTGAAAGTCACAGCTGAATATGTCAGTGGGAGTCAAAGTAAAAGGTGCAATAGAAATGTTATGAATTATTATTAAGATACATGAGAAAGCTCTGCAGGGAGGAACTGGAACATCTTGGGAAATGGTCTGCAGTCAGCCAGCTGGGAAAGCTGAAGACAGAATGCTAATAGAAATGTTGTTTTTAAAAATCACCATGACATCAACATTTATATCAAGTGCCTTGTGCTAGAGCTGGTTATATAACTGTGATTATATTAGGTGTGATGAGCAGCTGTGTAGTCAAGAGGGGTTGTGCTGTGTTGGGGAAGGTGGAGTTGGCAGTGATCCCTGTAGCTAAAGCTGCTTCGGTAGGAATACTTGTTTTTATAACTTTTTACAGAAACATTTAACTGAAGTTTTCCATTCTTGTTTTATCTCTGGCTTCATAGCTTTGGATTTCAGGAAATGTTAGAACAAGATTTTAAAATACCTAATTGTGCCCAGTGTGTTACTTCATGGGTTGCCTGTACAGAGTTATTTCACATATGTTAAAGAAAGATAGGTTCAACTGATCAATGTTACTGGTGTGGGTTCCAGTAGCATATTTGCTTAAGTTATGGGGGAAAAAAAATCCAGAACTGAATCCCCTAGCATGCAAGAGAAGCATCTTGAGAGAGTATGTTGAGTACCATACATCATCTAGCAGTCAGTCTGGTATTTGCTTGGCAATATTTTCCTTCATTAGTAGGAAGAGAAAGGGAAGCATCCCAGTTCCAGACTAAGTAAACTAAAACATAAGTTCTTGCAATTGTGAAGTAAAGCCCCTCTGGCAAAATTTCTTGGTTAGAAGGATGATAGTTAAGAATAACAACATATAAAGTCTTTATATGGCAAGTATCTTCTCAGAAATGACATAAGCAATTCAGAAGTAGTTCAGGGACTAGAACAAGTGATGAATATTTCACTAAATGTACTGTTGGAGATACTAGTTACAAACATACTGTATCCTTTTTTCATCCTCTAAGCAATATATGCTTTAAGGCAGATTTCTTCTGAAGAGCCATGGCAGGAATGGGATATAAAGTGCAGATGCTACTCTGTAGAAGTGTATTTTTAATATTTCATATTTTTAATGACATTTTGAAGGTCAGCTGTCTAGGGAACATGATAGGGTTATGCAAGATGTTGAGAGGTCTGAGAAAGCTCTGCTGTCATTTCTGGAGAACTCAGGTTTCATGCCTCTTCTTGGCAAGGCAGCCGTGACACATATAAAACCTGTGTTCACACAGACATCACACATAGGAAAGAAGCTGTGTGTTTTCTTTTTCAAACTCCATTAAAAAGTTTATGTCTAGATAGTGAAAATTTCATACTACTACCCTCGTGTATTTATATATTAATATCTGGTTGCAAAAGGCATGCTCTTGAGTAGCCTGAATTGCTTCTAGCTACTCACTGGAGCTGAAGAGTTGCTGCATTTTTAGATTAAACAACAGTTAATCAAAATTGTTCTCACCCCAGTCAGATTTTTGTCCTTCCTCTGCATGCTTTCCATATTGAAAGGAGGCAGTTATGCCATAAATTACATCTTTTCACAAAACCTTATACTGAAATAGAATTTGGTCTTAAGGCAAAGTCACTGCTTCTTGGAATTCAATTTCTCAACCATAATTATTTTCATTAATTTCTCTGTCACTGTCAATAGCTTTTTCTTCTCTAGAAAGACATTAGAGGCTCCCTCTGGTGGCTGCGTTAACTTCATTTGGCTTTTTTTAAAAAAAAAAAAGCTGGAAAAAAGCGTATCCGTAAGATTGAAAGCCCAAACCAAAAGAAACAATAATAATAATAACAACAATAAATGCAGCTGTTGTACAGGAGCAGGAATGTAGATTCATAGTGAAAAGGGAAAAGGGAATTTCTTGCAGGCATAGCTGAAGGATTTGCAGCACCATGTAAGCCTTAATTTAATGCATTCATACACCATTGCTATTGAACAGTATGCTCAGAGAGGCACAGGACATGATTTTTGCTGAGTGAAAATTCGGCCCATTATCTCACTTAGCATGGGAAACTACTTTGACTTTTGACTTTTTTTAAAAAATAGAATTGTAACGCACAGAGGTTTTTTGAAATAGTGATGCAGTCTGTTGCACTCAAAAATGCATCACTAAATTCCCATTAGTTACTTATTTTGTGTTTATTCTTCTCCCAGGCTTTCCAAGCATATATAAAATAATTCAGCAGTTCAGTTCTGCTGTTTGTTAGGAATCCATCTGGCAAATTGTCTGGATGCAAGAAGTTAAAGCTAATGCATTTTATCTCACGGACGAAGTGCATACACAGTCTGATGCTACAGCTCAGCTGCCACACGCTCCCTAGGTAAGCTTGGTGGTACAAACACCAGCTCAAACAAGGCTCTGTCAGCCTAAGAGGCAGGACTGATATCTCCCCCAGTTGCCAAAGCAAGTGGTTTTAAGTAGTGCCATTCCCATTTGTACACAGGGAGCTTGCGCTGCCCAGTTCATTCATTTCCTGTAGCTCATGAACATAAATATTCGCGAGACTTCAGGTTGAAAGCTGCGCTCCTCGCTCTTCATGTTCTGCCTCACCCCCTTTCACTCTCTGGTCCTGAAAGCTGCCCACAAACATAGCAGTCTGTTCCGGGTTACACAAAGACTCTGGTATCTGCTTTTTTTCTTTTCTCCAGATATGCCTACTAATTTAGACTGTGGGGAGGGACTTAAGATAAGGGTGGTTCTCCTAGGAGAAGAATGTGTCTACCAGTGTGCAAAGACTGGAAGGCTGCTAACTCAGAGATCGTGCACACCTGCCCTACGAGGGTTGGGTATCGTTTCTTTATCCTTGCACAAATGACTCATCTGTGATAACTCCACTCGGGGAAACATCAGGTCAGTTCACACACATGGCCTGAAGATATTCATCTCTGCTGATGGCCATAATGGATCCACCTGTGCTTAGAAGGTGTCAAAGACTCTTGAAATGTCCCCCGATCCAGTAATAACCATCTAGTGAAGAACTCCCCATCCCAGGGGAGGTATCAGAGGTGTTCCCACCTACCCTGAGCCCACTAAAAGACCACACTCAGACTTCACTCAGTAGGTTGAGGGTCTCCTTCCTTCACTCCATGGGACTTCTATTACCACCTCAGTGGATCAGGACTACAACCACCATCACAGTTGCAGCGACCAGGTCTCACTGCTGGATGAGAGTCAGTGCTGGAGTGAGGCTGCAGTGCTGGCACAGGCAGTTGGAGCAGGGCTGGGACTGGAAGGACCCACAAGACACCCGCAGGATCCAGTGATGAGACCTGGTCGCTGCAACTCCTTGTGCTGATCGGGCACAAGATGATGCATTTCATGAGAGCAGTAGGTCTAAATGCCTGAAGGACAGGCCTGCTTTGCGAGTGGGAGAGATCTGTAGGTCAAGCCATGTAGCAATATCTCAATGTAGGAACTCATAACTACCTCTGGAGGTCACTCCCACCTGGTGCATGATGATTGATATGTCTTTGAGCAGCATGTGGGCTACGAAGTGGCTTGAGTCAGAAATCAGGAGCAGAGATCCTGCTTTTCATGCCAGGAACAAGTATTTCTTAACAATAAGCAAGATCAGATCAATGGCAGTCTCCCTGTTTTTAGGTACGGTGACATATTCACAGAAAATTAATCACAAGTGAAGAAAGGGATTTTTTCCAGGAATAAAAAAAATTAAGTAGAATAGTAACATTTTCAGGCCAAGGTTATGGTGAACTATGTCAGAGACCACCAAGTGTGGCAAGATGCTTACTTGTCTGTGGATTTTAACAGCCTAAACTCAAAGACCTCATGGAGAACAGCCCTCAAAGTGGAGAGCAGCTGGCCCTGGCAAAGGATAATTTAAATAAGTGGGGTTTTGAGATGGGGTTTAAAAGACAGCTGGACATGAATGGGGAAAAATGGGGGAAGAGGGAGATGTCATAAAAAGATAAATTCAAGCTTGAGAAAAAACTAAGCAACCAAAAGTACATCCTGGGGAGAATGTAGAAGAAAATTAGGGCACAGAAAGAATGGAGAATGGAACATATGGTGAAGAAGAACAGGCTGAGGGGCTTCTACTTCACAAAGAAAGGAAAGGAGAGCAGTGAAGAGAACTGGGGCTGTGCTCTCACCAACCAGAGCACAGCCCCAGAGGGTCTCAGCAGAGCTAGAGGTGGTCATGGGGTCCATCAATAGCCCAAGAAACAGCCAGAGAATGAGCCCAGCCAGAGCAGGAGGAGACAGGGCTAAAACATGGGTCCAGGGTCCATCCAGAAGATGGGCCTTGAGACAGGCACACCTACAGCATAGCCCAGACAATGTCTAGGAGCCCAGGACTGAGCTACCTGGAGCTCTGGGGCCATGGGCAGAGAGTGTGTGGAGGTTTGCAGGTGGGACCAGTCAGTGCCATTAGGGCCTGTCAATGCCCTCGGGGTCCTGGCAGAGATAAAATGAGAGCAGAGACATTACTAGGAATAACACAGAGACATGGGATTCAAGGCAGTTCTAGAAAGGCAGTTTTGGCACCAGACACTAGATGTCAAATCATGTTGGGTGACTCCCATCAGTCAGAATGAGAAAGGAAATTATTTTAAGAGAGGTTTTTGAAAAGTGGCACCCAAGAAAGCCACAAAAGAAAGCTGGGTGAGGATAGAGGAGGTATGGAAACAAAGGGTCATTGTTATTCTCAGGAGGACAGTAAGATCAGTAATGGTGAAGAGCAAAGGGGTGACAAAGTGTGGTGGTCAGGGAACTGATGCAGGGATTATTCTTTTTCCTCCAGCATTATCAACATTATCAACAACCAAGCTTGGAGTTTTATTCTGAAACTGTTTTTGAGTTATTTGGGGCCAAAAGTACCCTTGCATTTCGTGTGTAACAAACAAAGACAATTAGTCTTGCCTAATCCAGCAAGGCCTGAGTTGGGTGGTAAGGCACTGGCACAAGTTGCCCAAGAAGTCGTGGATGCCCCATCCACAGAAGTGTTCAAGGCCAGGTTGGATGGGGCTTTGAGCAACCTAGGCTAGTGGAAGGTGTCCCTGCTGATGGCAGGGGGATTGGAACTAGGTTATCTTTAAAATTCCTTCCAACCCAAAGCATTTTATGATTCTGTAATTTCTGACATTCTTAAAGCAGTTCATCTCTGGTCTCAAACAAGGTTCAAGATGGTCAGATTATGAAAAAAAAAAAATCTTTCTAAGGTGGTCAGAAACAGAAAGTGGGAGTATATTTAGACGTGTTCAGCTCAGTTTTAGTCATTATGTAGTATGACACATTGGACTAGGTACTGGCTGCCTGGGGTTTGGCTTTCTACTCACCACTATTCCATTAGCCCGTGCTGTTTATGACCTCTGTTTGTTTCAGTGCCCCTCATGTAAACTGGTAATATGTACGCCTGTCTTCATTATAAGGTATTCTGTAGTCTGGTTATAGGAGTTAAAAAATCATTTCTAATCATAAGATTAGGACTGGCATGCTGTAGTCACAAAAGCTACTGGAAGGCTGTGTGTAATTAATAAGCTGCTTAACTAACTCAGTTATTTGAGATACATTTATAGAAAGAGGCTGTAAATGTAAAGTGTAGGTATAATAATTAGGAAGAACAAAATTGTTTGAATAATCCAACTGCTTTTGCAAGTCAGGAAGCTTGATGTGTTGTTTGTATCAGGGAGACTGCAATTCACTGAATGCTGGAAGGCGGGCTCAAAAATCTGCATAAAAAGAAATGGCCAAATATTTTGTAAAAAGAAAGTAAGATTTGAACAGAGAGACCCAGAATTATATCAGGCAACCTATTATGTGCGTGGCTGGAATCTGGTGTAAGGAGGGAACCAGACTCCTACATTTATTTAAGTCTGCTTACTATATAATTCAGGATAGTGAGGTAAACTAAGGATGAAGCATTAGCTTCAGCATAGGATGTCTTATTCTGATCACTGGAGCCTAAAGTTATTAAAAGAACAAACACAATTACGACATCCTAGGGGACTGGCACACACATAAATCTGGATATGCTGCCTGTTTCTTGCAAACCATATGTATGGATCTGTGTGCCGACTGCTTTTTATTTTAACTAGGTTTGCTGCAGCTGTTGCTCTGAAAAGAACCATCTAACACTCTGGGGAAAAAAAACTGCAGAAATCCTCAAATGAATATCTATTAAGGAAAATAAGTTTTAAATAAATTGCTTGTTTATGTGGTTAAAGCTCTTGTCCCTTGAATAAGAACAAAGAACTATCACTTTGCTAGCTCTAGACCTTTCCTAGTTCCCAGTTAATCAACTTACAGTACCATAAAAATTTAATAACAGCTTATTCTTCCCGTAGTTCTTCAAAATGATGAGAACCTATTTTTGTGATAGGTAGGGATGTGAATGCTTTCTGAAGAACAAAAGCCCATAATCTTTAAATTTAACTAATATATGTGATTTTTGGATTGGCTTTTATGAAAATATTTTGAGCTCATGATGGTAGCTCAGCAATACCTATTATCTGTGCACATGAATGCCATATCTCTCAATCTTTCAACTGACTAATAGTGATGTGTATATGTTATATAAAGTGTATCAGACTTAATCTGACAGCCTCAACTTCAGTGTTGTCAGTGCTGAGTACGTTATGGAGTGTATAGTTTTTAGAGGTGTCATCAGAAAAAAAACCACCCAGGTTCTTCTGATCCAAAAGGATAGGCCATTAACCCTTGGGAAGGCTCTCACAGTGTGTTACCAGCCTCCAAAGTTGTTCTGCCAGGCATCCCCCTGGCATTGATGCACTACTCTTGTTGCAGGCACTGCCTATCCTCTTAGCTCTGTTGCGTGTGACTGAGGGTTTTCCCCTCCCTTCTCACTTGTCCCTCTCCAGTTCCACGTTTTAGCCTCCTGGGAACCATATTGGGCTTCTTTTTGTGTTCCCATCTCCTCCTCTCTTACATCCTGGTGGTATCACCATCCAAACAGCTATCAATCAGCTTCTAGGCTAACATATTTTTGTATATTGCTACATCCCATCTCTGTACCTTTGCCAAGTCACTCCTGCTGTTCCTGCTCCAGTTTCTTTGGTTTCTCTTCTGTCCTCAGCTTCCTCCTCTTCTGTATAAGGTCACTGCCATATAACTGAAAGAGATTGACTTTCAGTAGTTCCCTAAAACACTATCTGTAATACCCACAGATTAAAGGGGAAAGAAAAAGAGAAAACCCCAGGATGTGGGCAGTCAGGGACTTGGTTCTCTTACTTCAATAATTCACGAGATTTTAGAGTTGTTTTAAGGTAGTGAGGTTAAAAACCTTGGAGGTATGACATAAAATAAAGCATTGCTCTATTAAGAGAAAGATTGTGTCAGGCTAATCTGCTAATCTCCTGAGACACAGATGGTTTCCCAGGGATGGGAAATGCAGCAGATATCGTCTCTCTTGACTTTTGCAAACTGCCACCAGGGAAAGTGTTTGTGAAGATTTGGATTCATAGAAGAATTGAAGAATTGATAGGAAATTGGCTAGAGGGGAAACAGCTTGTGTTGAGAGGGGAAATACGGGGCCAGAGGGGACTTCACACACCAATAATTTTTTGATGATGCCGCAAAAATTGAGAATATGCCAGTGGGATTTGTCACTGACATTTTTCTGGAATTTTTTTTTAGGGGGTTAAACATGATGGCTGTGTAGTGGCACAGTGTTTTAATTATAAATGTTTCCATCTTGGTCACTGCCTCTTCTGGGACTTTGCTCTGAGTTGCTTGCTCTGATGCTGTGAGCAGCCTGCCATTGCCTTGTGGCCACTGGGCGGTGCTTGGGTAGGACCGTACGATGAAAACGGGCACACAAAGATTAAGTTGAACACAATTGTGAATCAAAAAGAAAGGGAAAAAATATGCTTCTGCATCATCTTAAACTACCACTGATTTTTCCAGTCTTTTTAGCATAGACATAATAACTCACAGGAAAGAGCACTCTAAATGAGTAACTTAAGTTAAAAGTGTTTTGGTATGGTGACAATACTTCATTATTAGTGCCCAACTGGATTTCTGTTGCCTTTCTATACAATTTAGCAAGACAACTATGTTTCATTTTTCTTCAGACAATGCATTCTCACGAAGGGAATCACCAGACTAAAGCCTGTGCTTAATGCTAACAGTAATAGCAAAACATAGAAACATACAGTCACTTTTCAATACAGAAGGAAATCAGAAGCTCGCCTTGGGTCCAGATTAGGACCAAAATCAATAAGGGTGTTGGGTTTTTTCCAGTAGATATTATCTGCTTGCTCTCTAAAAACTTTACTTGAGTAGAAATGCTTTGCAGTGTGATGTGAAGCAATTGTGAAAGGTGCAATACCAGTCCTCATGTGGAAAATACCTGGTGAACCAGCAAAGCCACCTTGTCTTCCTTTACATCTTCTAGACCTGTAGGTAGATAATGTCACAACTTTTCAAGGCTAAGCAAAACAAGTACCAGCAAGCAAAACATACACAGACGAAAAGGTGAATAAAAAATGGATGACTGCAATGAGGTCCCAAGAGGAAAGGTCATAGTTTCATGGGTGGGTGCATATAGAGAAAAGTCAGTGTAGGGTATAAGAGCTACCAGAGTACCAGAGTACCCAGAAGCACCATAGGATTTGTGATAAAGAATCAGTGCAAAAGCTGGAAACAGTGTCTGCTCTCATGCTTTAGGTATGTACCAGCTTTTTAAATCCCACGTCTCTCAGTCTTCTCTAGTGTGCAATTCATATAAAAGTTTAATATTACAATATTCACACATTAATCCTGATTGTCCCTATATACAGTTCTGCCTGGTCTTGGGAAAGTATAAAATCAATTTATATAGCACAGCTGAAAAGCAAAAAATTGTTGGATTACCATACTGTGGTATACAATAAAAATACAGTGTTATCTAGGGAAGTCTGTAGTTGATTAGAACATAAATACCAAACCCCCAGCTCATACCCCTGAGTATTTGATTCCTGCATCTTATAGAAATAAGGATCTCTGCTGAACAATGTGACATTTCATCACTTCGGATTTGCTATGATGAATAATATTATATGCTATTGGCTAGAAGAAATATTACTATAGTAACTAGCTCATGATTCTTTTTGTTTTTTGTTTTTTGCTATATTTCCTAAGGGTTGCCTGTCTAGACTAAAATTGTTCAAACTAACTCACGGTAATTAATTTTTTCCAGAGCGCTAAAAATACGGGACAGATAAACAAAAATACTTAGATACTGCTTTTTAAAAACACAGCAGGCCCATAACATTCTTGAAATTATGGGAATATTGGTTTATTTTATTTGGCACTTTTTTATTAGTAGCTTTCTATGTTGTTATTAATCCGGTTTAGTGACCTAAGGCTGTATTCCCACATCGAAAATATTGCAACTCGAATGAAATCCTTAGACATATAATATATAAAATGTTACATCTGAAGATGAAAACATAAATGGAGTTGGTTGGTTTAAATTCAAGTACTGAGTTCACTTACTCATTTAAATCAGTAAAAAGAAAATCTTGGCATAAGAGATATCTTAATATTTTATATTTTGGATTTGTACATATTTAATTCCTTATGATGATTCTTATAGGTCACCAGTCAACAATCACATGTTGTCACATATCATCTTTATTACAGTGCCTTATCAGGAAAATGAATGGGAGGATGTGTTAGGTATGTGCCCATTTATTGAAGCATATATAGAGCTTAGCATGCCTTTACTGCATCCTTGCTTTTGTTGTGGTAAAAGATGTAGTTTGATTATTTTTTAAAATTGACTTTTAAAATTGTTTCAAAAATTAGTCATCTATGTAAAAGCATGTTTGTCAGGAATTAGAATCCATAGATATTTGGGGTTCGGATGAGAAGTGTGGAACTACCATTTCCAAGAAGAAACATTTTAAAGTAGTTTAAATTACTTTATTTATAATAAATATGCATAAAGATAAGCTTATCTAAGCCCATTTTATATTTTAAATTCACTTAGAAACATGAAATATTATTGGAGATTGAAGAATTCAATGCTTCTTTTTCACAAAGTAGAAAAAAAACCCTCTAGTTTTGTACATTTTAAATTTCTTAGAGCTTGCAGCTTGAATAAAACTAGTCATTAAACTGAACTAGCTGAATAAATTAAGATAAAGAAAATATTCACCTTATATTTGCAGAAAGCTGGCCAAACTCCGTCTTGGGGTTTTTAATTATTTCTGCCTTACACTGGATTTGAACTGACCTCAGTTTAGGCCTCAGAGGTCAAGTTTTATCATTTTCAGTGGCTTTGTTAGAAAACTAAATATCCCATTTAAAATTTTAGGAACTGGGAGGAGGTTGGGGGAGTTATTGTATGTTAAATTGGCTTTTATTTACTCTTAATCATATCCCAGGATATCCATGGTAACTTTCTGTAGCAAGAACACAGAAGAACTCTGTCAGCAGAACCACCGGCAAATTTACTTTCTGCCTTTTGTTTTTCATTTGAGTGATGGGAGGTTCAGAGGATCACAGAGCAGCATATGACATTTCATAAGGGTTCATAAATTATGCAGTCAGACTTGTTGGATTACAAAAGGCTGGAAGTAACAAGTGCTTCTTGCATTATAAATGAAATGGCTTATTTACTATGATGACATAGCTATATTAATTGTGAGAAGTTATGATTAAAGGGATAGGCCTGCACTGTTTAAGATGTTAATTAGAAGAAACTCATTTTCGAGAAGAAACAAATGCATCTTTTTAGTTTGCTTTGGGTTTACTGAAGTGCTTTGATGGTTGTATTCTGAACCATCTTCCTTTTCCAGCCAATTTTAAGTGGTTTTTCATCATGCATTAGCCTAATGACAAGGCAATAAAAGAATCCTGTGTCAAGGTTTACGTTCAAAATCAAAAATGGTGATCACCTTCGCTGGTAGAAAATTCAGCTTGTTTCCCGCTGTATGACACTGGTCAGGCACCAGCTGGGCTATGCTGTCATCCGTGAGTGTTGAACAGTAATTGGAGTAACTAATTGGAGGCATGACCCCTGAAATAAAGATGCTGTTATTACATTTGCAATTATCTATGCAGGGCCTTCGAACCTGCCCTGCTGACACTGCAGCTTGTCCCCAGTTCTCCCTGGTGATATTCCCATGCAGAAGCAGTTCTGGCATGGTTCCTAGACCTGTTTTGTCCTCCATGGGTGTTTTGTCCTGCTTATGGCTCCTTACACTCCTTCCCCTGTGCCCACTCTGGAGGGAGCAGCAATCCTGAGGCTTTCTAGGGAGATGTCAGTTTGTTTTAGCACAAAAATGCCCAGGGACTTGTTGCACCTGAGTAGAAATTTTAAGGTTGAACTGACCGTCACTTTTAGGAGCAGCTCTGAGTGACTGCCCCTTTCCAAGTGCTCACTGAGAAGAGGAGAAAGGGAGGTGGTGAGCATGGTGGTGGGCAAGATTTGGGAGCATAGAGGTCTTGATAGGAAGGTGCAATGGCAGATGGTGAGTTGGCTTGGGGTGGGTTGGAGTGAAGGAGTATGGAGAATACAGGTGGGAAGCCGGGGTTGTGGGAGAAGAGAGGATGAAAGATAAGAAAAAAGAGGAATTGCAAATGAGGCAACCTTTCAGCCTTTTGAATGATCAGTTGCCTCTCTTGGAGCCTGTTGCCCTTCGTGCAGGGCTTGCATGTTCATTTTTCATTGCAGATGGGTGGGTTTGGTGCTTGGGAACCGCATTACAACTGATTTTCTTTTTTTCTGCTATGACACTCGGGTTATATGAAAGAGAATGAAGCTTAATGGTGTTCTTCATTTTATATATCAGCAGCTCTAGATCAGTGTCCTAAGCACAGTACCCACCCCCAGAAGTCTCTTTTGCTTTTTTACTCTTTTGTTCTGTTTCTTCTACAAAATAATTTGAACTTCTCTGTTTCTTCCAGTGGCTTGTTAGGCTCTCCTGGACAAGGCTCAGCCAAGTGAGGAGGGAGTGCTATCTTCAAGGATAGCAAAGGGGGTTGTGATTCACATCTTAAACAGGGCAGGGTTTTACAAAGCTACTGAAGTCTCAGGGAAGTTTAAGAATTAGTGACCCTTAAGGGATTAAAGAGAGTTTAGATTTTAGCAGGCATTTCACTAATGAAATCATAGGTTTATAAATTCATTTCACTTCCAAGGCTAGATGCTAATCGAAGCACATCCTCCCTTTTCTTGTTGCTGGAGTACATGGATAGTTCAATTAACGTCATCAACAGTGAGGAAGCGTAAACAGCCAGAGGCACAAACCACTGTGCCTGTGTGGCTTTCACAGAAATGGGGCAGAAACTCATAAGGGATGAAAATGACTTTTTCTTTGTACAAGACAAGCAAACCCTTGGCATGTTTGCACTTGTGGCCCTTCTGTTTTAGTCCCAGAATGGCTTTTTACTGAGAGCTGGCCCAAGATAACCTGCTCCTGCAGTGTTTACAGACTCCTTATAAAATGTGCATGCAGGCAGTCTGGTCCTGCCACAGGCTGCAAAGCCTTTCCCTTCCCCTACCCTGGACCGAGATAGCAAGGACTTGCTGATTTAGTGAACCCAAGAGCAGGTGTTGCTGTACAAGAAGCTCGTTCTCCTTCCTACTGAAGACAAATACTGAAAATACTCTATATCTTTAATATTATTACACATTATGTGTCACTTCTCATTCACTGTGTGTATGTAACAAACATGAGAGTGATGCCTCTGTTCAAGAATGAGTGCAGCCAGTTCTGAGCTCACACCCATTATCAGTATGTCAGTGAAATGTTATATAGCAGCCTTAGAGGCAAAGAAGTCCATCAAATCTAGATTAGAAATGACCTCACCATCACCCTGAATTTATGAGGAACTGTAAGACATGAAGGTGAGGGAAGAGGGAAACAAGGAAAACCAAAAGTGAAACTGAGAAAAAGAAGCACAGAAATACAGATTTATGGAATGAACTGAGGGATTCTTCCTCCTGCCTATTTAGGCATGTCTGAAGTTCAGTTGTGGCTATCATGATTTCTTGCCATCAGAAATATGTAATTTTCCCCTGACTTCCAACTTTTCAAGCCTTTCATTGGGGATGAGATGAATCGTTATATGTTTAAGAATGTACAATGCTGAATTCTAGAAATAGTCTGATCAAATTATTTACAAAGGTTCATTTTACACCCCCAGGAGGGCATTGATTATTTTTCAATCTTCTGATTATTTTGACATCATTTATCTAACTGACAATACCAAGAAATTTAGGTAAATTTATAATCTGCTTGTGTTTCATCTAGGTTAAGAGCATTGTTATTTTCTGATGACCTCTGGTTGGTCCAACAGCAAAAATATGGTAAATACTACAACCCAAATATATTCTGTATCAACTGCATGCTTTACTGGTGATGATAACCTGATGTACTCGATAACCTTACCAGAAGGTATTATTCTTCATTATATTTTACACAATGTCCATTAAAAGTCCCAAAACTTGGACTAAATATTAAATGATTTTGATTACTGAAATAGTCAGTTCCAGCAGTAATTGTGTAGTCTTTACTTTAGGGATTTAAAGCCCTACAACAGCATACCATAAAGTTGTTGATATTGATGTAGTGTTGATTATGGTGGTTGCTGACCATAGTAAATTTTTACTATATAGGTAACATGAAAATTTACTGCTTTATTTGACAAGTGTGTTGTATAGTTTTTACTAGTAGGTGGTGATGATTCCCTGTTCCCGCTCTGCAGCCATGAGAAAAAGTCCAGTAGTCTTCTTTTCCCCAAAGATTCATAGGGGGTTTTATAAAGAAACAGAATCCATTGTAGTTCCAAGTTATTTTTTATCTTATTTGATATACTTTTTCCTGAAGGGCAACACTTTTCTATTATAGCCAAAAGATTGGTTTTTGCTTTTATGTAACTTTTATGGTTTCTTCCAAAGCCTTATCTTGTGGCTCTGGCTGAAAAATTTTTTGGCTGTTTTCATCAGGTTCTAAAGGGATCAAAGCATAGAATGTCTATAGAATCTCATCTGTAATGTAGGATTACTCTTGTCATTAGAAAAATACTGTATCACAACTTTGAGTAGCTGCTCTTAAATGCATAGCTCTGAAAAAGGAGAGAAACCAAAGATCATGAGAAAAAAAAAAATACAATCTACCAAACCCCGTATCTCATTGAAGACATATATTTACTAATTTTTGATAGGGTGGAGTTGAACTATATGAGATTATATAGAAAGGATTATTATGTAAAGGGTTCAAGTCACTAAAAAGAACTGAAATTCTCAGAGATGTTTGAACAATATTGTTCTTGAGTATTGTACCAGAAATTTCATACTTAAATTGGACAAGACTGTTGAACTTAGCTGTCAGCTAAGTAGCCGTTGCAACATTCAGCACACCTCTTGTGCAAGAGAGGAGCAATCCTGGTGAAAATCAGTTCCTGGCTTCTCTAGATGGTAGTAGTTGCTCCTTCAGAACCCCTGGAGTGCTCTCGGTGCACGGGGAGATCCTCCGCACGGTGGCCGGTCTCACTGCACCTCCCACACATGTCCTTGCCTCCTTCTCAGCCAAAACACAGGATGAGGTGGCACAGCACTGAGTTCACTACTTTATGCCTGGATCATATGCACCTTCATAGAGAAGCTTCCCATACAAGTGTCTCCCACTGACTAAGATTTGGGCCAAATCTACTGTTGGTATCTGTGGAGAAAAGATGGGGTTAGAGTTTTGTTTGCTTTGCTTTCATGATCTTACCATGAGAAGTTAGTGTATTGCATGTGTAATCTGCCTAACTGGCTATTCCCTGAGGCTTTTTCTTTCTTGCTTGCTTCAGGAACAAGCCAAGGAAGCAGTGATCCTGTGCCGATTCCTTGTGTCATCTCTTATTCAGTAGCTGAATAACAACTGGCTACTGACTTCGTAGAAACTAGTGGGTACATAATTCAATTTCCCCCATTCGTGTTCCAGTTTCTACTTGGGAATTCCCCTTGGGGTTAGATTTGTCTGCTCACAAACTGCACTCAAGAACCTAAGAGACCAACTTAATGCAAAAGGATCCCTAGGAGGAATGAAAATCTTTGCTTGTGAAAGGTCATCAGAAAAGTGGCAATAGGGTCGTAAAATTAGTCTGCACCAGGGAAGAAAACATTCTTGCTTTCTATGTTGGGTTTTGTGCTGACAGTTACAAAATCTCTAACTTTGCATGTTTGACTTAATGAAAACTGAGAAACAAGCTTGGCTCATTTTTTTTACCAGGCAAATTGTGTGTGACCTCAGCTCATTTCTTTTTTCTGTTGTTGTGGAGGCAAAGTAGTAGGCAGTTGTGTACTTTTCCCTGATGCAGCTAGTAAGAAAGAACACGTATTTCAAGGTGCGTTATAATATTCCGTGCCTGACTGCAAATTCTGAGATTACTGAAGTAACAAAATTGATCTAAATGTCATGTTATCCCTTGGTTTAATGGAAAATAATTAAGATCATCGCTGACATTATTAAAGGATGTGGGTTTGCTGTCTGAAGCATAAGAAGCTTCTTTTTAATCTCCAGTAAAAATGGACAGCCCTTCTCTGTTAATATTTCCTGCAGTGTGTAATCCCATGAATGTAATGACTGTACTTCTCCTTGCTCATCATGTTAGCAAATGGTAGATAGTCTCAGGCAATTTGCACTTGAGGACTTGAGCTGTGAATTTCAGAGTTGTGTTTGACTTGGTTACTGCACTGACCCTTCAGTTCTCATGATAAACTTTACTGGATGGAGGAGTAAAGCCGCATAAGAGCAGATGCTCTGCTGCTCTTGTGCTGCTTCAGCCGAGAATGAATGCTAGTAAAATCTGTTTAAGTGAAGAGCCATGGGCACTGGAGCACTGCAGAGGGGCAGAGACTGGCTGTAGGTGATGGCTCTCTCCAGCATACATGGCACGTAGGCATTCCTGACCATCAGGTCACCTCCTGGAAATTGTAGTGTGGTTGGGGAGTTCAGCATAGGACCTGGGCACACATAAAATCAGCGATGTATGGAGTCAGAAAGATGCAATCTGCTCTGGTAACCCAACAGTGTTCCCTGCCTCTGCGACCAGGAGCAGGTACTTGGACATACAACGCAGTGGATTGGTGTGGACCTCTTGTATTCTCCACTGGCAGCTGTCAGCCAGGGCATTGAATGGAGACATTCACTGTTCAAATGCAAGAGCCCTTTATCACCTTCAGTGCTCTCCATTTGGCTGCTACAGTGTCAGAAGGAGCCCTTCGGTGGAGGGAATGATTTAGCCTCGGGAAACAGAGATTTATTTTGAAAAGTCCTTTACTGTAATATCTTCCTTCTCTCTGACTGTACCATGGAGGCACTCATCCTTATCATGCAGGAAGTAGCTGAGGCTCTCTGATACTATTCTTTTAAAATCAAAACATTAAAGCTACAGTGCAATGATTTTCACATTTTCCAGGCATCCCTCCTACTGGCATTAATTGCCCCCCTGCTGTTCCTGTTCCAAAGCTATTTGCTTTTTCAGTATGCAGCGCTTGTTCGGTGCCGCACTAAACCTTTGTTGCTTTGCAGTAAAAAAAGCTTCCATTTATGCAAATGGCATTGAAATGAGTTTGATAAAGTGATAAACAGTCACATTTAATGATTGCAACTGTTGGGGTTTAGTTCGTTATTTTACAGTTAATTTTGGGAAAGTAAAGGGCTTTACAAAATCCCTTCTGGTGTCAATGCAGTGATACAGCAGTTCCATAACTGTGTTTTAAAAGTGTAGTAGGGCCACCAAGCTGAGGTGATGGGGGTCCAGATAAACCCTGTGGTAGATCTCCCTTCAATCTTGAAATCTCCTTGTACTTACCAGTTCATTTCGTATTTGAGTTACTGTATCTTTGGATGGCAGTTAGGTTTCATTTCCCTTTCTTTATTTCCTCTTCCTCTCTGCTTCTGACACATTATTATTCTTTCCACTGACTGTACCAGACCTCCAAAATCCCATAGTCCCCAAAAGTAATTACAGATACATTACTGAGCAATCCCACTGGGAGGTTGGGTCAAGTGCTTTATTTTTATCCAGGTCAGCTACCGAGGCGTGTGGTTGACTTTGCTTCCTCAGTAGCTGCATGAAAAGACAGGAGTATTTCTGTCACCTGAGCATTTCATCTGTAGCTGGAGGTCAGTCCTCTCCTGGATCTGGAGTACCCGGTACCCAAGCAGGGTTGCTAGTGGTCAGTAATGGAAGATACAAGGTCCCCATGACAGATGGATAAAACTAGGAAAAGCGCAGCTATGGCTGCACGAGGAGTAAATGAACACAATTTGATTGTGTGTTTATCTCACATAGGGTTTGATGACCTACAAGCTTGTGCTGATCCTGGAGCTCCTGAACATGGATACAAGACACCCAGTGCAGGTGTTTTCTTTGAAAGTGTGGTGGTCCGGTTTCATTGCCAAGAAGGATACAGGCTTAACGGTACTTCCAAAAAACTTTGTGTGAGACACTTTAATGGCTCCCTGAGCTGGAAACCAAGTGATAAACCTGTGTGCCTACAAGAAGGTAAGTCAGTTTTCTTCAAGCAGATCTCACATGTCCATGTACCATGTCTCTGTATCTCGGGACAAAACAGAAAAGGCTGGAGTCCATTTCACTGTGTCTTGTTGGATACATACTTTAGTTTCCCATCCATAATCCTCATTTGTTAGTTAAATTTGTAAGACAAGAGACTGTGTGTGTGCATGCACACGTGTTGAAAGGGATATAAATGTGAAAAAAAAAAAAGATAATACAGGTCTCCTTTTAACTACTTACAAATTAATGCAGAGGAAAAAAAACAACCTCCACTGTAAGTAAACTGTTTATAACTATTTATTAAAGCTGCCCACTTAACATTTCTTTCTGCAGTGTTTTACTAGAAAAATAAAATCCGGTTCCAATGCTACTGCTCCTGCTAATCAGGAATTTTAAACAATTGTGTTTTATAATGTGTGCATGAGTCAAGTAGAAAAATCAAATATGCATGGACAGCAGAAGTTTAAAGTCAGGGTAGAAGTTTACTCTGAGATAATTCAGACAATTATGGCATAAACCAATTGATTTTTATTGTATTCTATATTTGAAATTGCATTTGGTTTTAAATAATCAGGGCATTAAATTACTTTCTTCTTCTAAGACTTTGATAGAAGCAGGATTAATTTGAATTTCATAAGTGTAAATTTTGGCCAAGGTACAGGCAAGCAGCACAAATTATTTATTTCACCAAGTATATTGAAGATATAGTTTGTCCTTGTTGTTGATTTATTTTTGGTCAACAGAGCTATTAAAATAGACAGACACGAAAAGTGTTAGTTAAATCAAGTGTGTACATTTTAGTGTTGTGACTTCTCCACCAAAGTCATTAAGCATTGCCTCATTGTCTTCAAGGTTGAGCAAGATAAATTCTATTTCACCATTTAAAATCAGATAAATTTATGGACTTCATTCAAAAGTATTCAAAGACTTAAGTGGCTCATAAACACACTTACTGCATAGGATCATGCATCACTCAGCGTGTATAAAAACTGCAAGTACTTATTTATGGCAGTGGGTGAGTGAGTATGAGAAGCCTGTACCAGGACAGGGGTGTGCAAAGGGATGTGCCCCAGCAGGATCAAGCAAGGCCTGGGAGGAGAGGTGCACGTGAAGGGAACAACCCAGAACAATGGCCTGTGTGCAAGTGGTGCATGAGATATTGCAGAGAGTAGCCAGAGGCAGCTAGTAACTAGTCCATGGGCTTTCAGGTAGCTGCCTGTTGGCAGGAGAGGTCTTGGTAAAATATGGTCATGTGTGAGGCCACAGGCTACAGGCCTGTGAGGGGCACAGTTGTGAGCTGTGCCGTGGTTCGCACTGAGAAGGCAGCTGATATCTGGAACATAAAGGCAAAGGGTGGCCAATAACACCTCATCATGTGGCCTCATGGGTCAGCTACAAAGAAACAGCCTGATGCCTTTAAAATAACATATGTATGAAAATCATACCCTCTCGTGTACAGACATTTTTCATAAATGACCTTGTCTTTCATCTCATGGTTATTTAAGAAAAAATACATGTAGAGTGGCAGCAGCGTCTGTCTAAACTGGCTATTCAAACTACCAGAAAAAGCTTTAATGCTTGGAAAATCTGTTTTCTTAACCACTTCAGGTAGCTTCTAGGAATTTTGATGTGCATCTTTGAAATGTTACCTGTATCATCCACTGCAGTTGTTAAAATAAAAATTAATGTGTTTTATTAAATATTCAATATTCAGTGGAAATCTGTGGAGCAAGTTTCTGATCACAATGCCATCAAAAGCAAAACTGTCACCAATGTCAGTGAGTTCAACACTTGAGCCAGGTGCTTTCAAAAAAGAAAGAAATTGGAAGATGAGAATGTGATGGATGATGTGACAACAGTTGCTTAAGCGGCAACAATTACTTTCCAGCACAGAACACTTAAAAAGAATTGCTACCCAATGCTCTGATCAAGCAAAGCACTTAAGCTTGAGCATAACTGTAATTATGTGATTAGTCTTGTTAAAATTCTGTGCTCAAAATTAGGCCTACGCAAAAATGCTTTCTATTATTTGGACCAAAGAGTAGGACCGTGATTTAGGATTTAGTGAAGCAAGTGCTTAAGTACTTTCCTGATTAACATTGTAATAATACTCAGGTATTATTAAAACAATCCTAGGCTTTGGCAGTAGAAAAAAAGAAATTAGATTACAGAATTAGTTCTTCTATCCAATGCACAGTAGAACCGTTGATTCAGAAGAAATATTAACAAAGGCTCAGTGGCAGTCCATGAGACCCAAGCATTTCTTTAGAGTGATCCTTTTGCATACTGGGAGCAGAATCGTAAGAGAGGGGCATGATAGAGAGGTGGACAGTGTAGGAACATGGCACATCTGGAGAACAGTTAAGAAAGAATAATAACAGAGTTTGTAATTCTCAGCTGTCTAATGACATACATAGAAGTCTACATTGCAGAAATTCTGTAATGATATATGGAAAGAAATCTGAAATTTCTGGCAACTCCTGGAGAAGGAAGAAGCTAATGTTGTACCATTCATCATTACCTATCACAAGGCGAAATAAACTTTATGCTGCGTTTACCCATTGACAGCGGGGGCTGACTGCTCTGTGTGCTGTGCTGTGCTCTACATGCCTCTCGTCCTGGGATATATAAGTGTCAGATATTGCCAGCTGAGCTTGCACGCTAAAAACACTCAATACTTTGGAGTTCATTTATTCTCAGGAGTTTAGATTCAACTAAGGATGATTTTATGTCTGTGTGTTACGTATGTTTAATTGTCGTTATGTGTTTACCAGAACAATCTCTAATCACAAATGGATGCTATTTGCCAAAGGAAGTAAAGCAACCTGTTCCTGAGAATGTAATTGATTTTAGAACTAATACGTTTGCCTGGAGCTCTTCACCCAATCAATTTGATTTTATAGGTCTGTCATTTCTCGTTAAGATGCAGCAGATTTTAAGTGTCAGTACGAGAATGAAGTTGCACGAATAGATGCCCAATAAATGCCCTGTCAAAAATCTGTGTGCTTTGAGTTACGTTCTCTTGTTGATCTACAGCATGTTGTGATTGTAACTTCCATCAATTCTAATATGGTTATGCACATAAATACCAAACCTCTAAGGTGGGAATTTTGTATTTACTGTTTAAGAGCAGTATGTCATGTTGTTCACACTTTAATCTCATCTTCTCCCACTGTGATAATGTGGCTGCTGAGACTGTTGCCCTACTTGGAACAAATGTTAGCTCTTTCCTATGAGATTGAATCTAAATTTATAGTCTACATGGAGATGACAACCAAGCAAAGAGCTGTGCCCTTCTCTCCCTGTGCTTCTTCAGGCAGATGCCTTTGAGATGTCCTCAGTGCCTCCTTCTCCCACTGACAGGGGAGATAAACCTGCGGTGAAAGTAGTGGACTAGTACGTAGTTTGGCTACACCTTTCCTGTAGGACATTCATCCCTCATTTTTCTTTGCCTTTGTCTCTGGATCTGTGAGATGACTGAAATATTTTTATTTCCCCATCTCGTATCTGTCTTGCCAGCTGTTTGCTGGTTCTTAAACCTGGTTATGAGCACTCTATGTTTGTAACCAGGCTGCAGAACAATGGCCAGAGGTCTTAGGTAAAGTCTCTCTGCACTATTGTAATACAAGCAAAGACAGTAAAGGGAAAATGTTATTTAATATGCACTAAACTACTGTGTTTACCATCCACAGAACTATCCTAATAAAACAGTACTATGGATTTAACACTAGTAAAAAAGCAAGAGACAATATTGATCTTAAATGTTTACTTTTAAGAGCAAAGGGTCCAGATGAGCTGTCCGTGCATTAAACCCATTCTTCATGATGTTGCTTTTTATCTCTCCTCCCTGTTTCTCTCTGTTCCAGCCTGTCAGTGATGTCACTACATGCAGTCAAGGCTGATTTAGAGACCACTCCACAGTGAGATACATAGGAGCAGTGGACCTCTGTGTTTGAATTGATGTACAGACTAGTAAACAAAACAGTGCCAGAGCACGGACCAGGACACTGTTTTTCAATTGTGCACACTCTTACAGTGTTAGAAAAGTCCCTGATGTGGTTTTGGCCAACTTCCAGTAGTACTCCCCAAGCAAATCCTTCAAGCACCTTCTGGATTAGTATGGAGCAGGGACAATTTTTGGATGGTAAGGGCTCATGTGCAATAGACACAAGCCATCCCAAACCAGCTGGTACCTGTGGATGATGTGGCTATCTCCATGGTGTCTAGGTCATCCCTTCCTTCTGAGTAGCTGTTGTGGCCCAAGTGCTCCTGGGAGGCGGTAGGGTGGTCCTCCATCCCCATGGGCAGTTCTGAGAGATGATGCATGGTTTGCACATGAACGAACACACTATAACTATAGTGATTAACAAATTTTACTCTTCAGACCAATATTCCTGTGATGGGGGACACACTTAGTTTGCTACAGGTTAGAGCTCCTATCGTACAAAAGCTGCATCTTCCTGAAAGTTAGGTCAAGATGAGCCCTTGCACCTGGCAGGGTGTTGAGCCTGCTGGCTGTACCCCAGCTCTTTCTGCCCCTGCAAGATAAGAAATGTGTTCTTTTGGCTGACCCATTTTAGTACGCACATGGTAGATATAAGCAGATCATGTAAAACTGCCAGAAAAGAGTGTAAGTCATAGCCTTTGCTGTTCAATGCTGGCTAAAGACCATGTATTTCCTTAAATGGTTTAGCAGCTTCCATGGATTTGCTGAAAAGTACTTAGAATAAAGTAGTTTATTTTCTAGGACAGGACATTTTAAAATTCAGTCGCTTACTTTCAGCTTTTCCAAGCAGAATTGGTGCCAGCTAATCCAGTTGTTTGTGGAGAGGTAGCTACTGCAATTTATGCCTGACTAAGTGCTAAACAATATGAATTCAGCCAGTGGGAAAAGATTTGCTTGCAAGGCATCAGGAATAAGAGCTGTAATACTGTGGTCCAATGGTCTGGCATTTAGCTGGGGCTTGTAATAAGCCTGTTATCAAAGTCAGACAGGATTTTGCAGGCAAAGGACAGTGCAGTGAGCAACTTATCGCTGTTCTTTGCCAACATCTAGACGATTGAAACGATTCGATCTGTACCTGTTACTTGGAATAATGGGGATGAAGTCACTACAATAGATCATAGTTATGGAATCAGTTTCCCCCACTTTGAAAGTGAAATCTTGTATTTTACTGCACCATGTGTATACATACCGCCTTCATTTGTATAGCAACAGAAAGCTGTTATGTCAAGAGAGTGAGCTGTTCATTGATGTTATCTTCTGGCATCTATCTCCGACCTCCTCCTGTATGGCTGCCAAGCAGGTTCTCCATCTATCTCATCTCATCCTCAGGGTGCCCAGGACAGCCTCTTCATGGCAGTATTTAAGGCTTAGTGTAAGGCATTTCTTATGGGGCATCCTCTGCTGTCTCATCTGCTGATTAACTTGCTAGAGAGAGTGAGAGAAAAGTGTTTGGCCTTTGAAAGTGATGTCTGCACCCTTGTCAGTGTATTTTATAGCCTCCTGTTAGGGTACACATCCTCCCAGACTTGGGCCTTTATAAATGAATAAATTCTAGGAAAACTTCTTGCTGCAGTTTCTCAGCTTGCCTGGCAGGCTGCCAGCCCTTCCCATTACCAGCAGCAGGAGGCACCTGCAGCAGCTGCCAAGAAGCTGAAAGTAAAAAGAGAAATGGAAGAATTTTTAACTAATAATATGTCCGGGCCCAATACCGAAAGTTAACTAAGTACAATGTGTTTTAGAAAACATCCCTGTGATGGGAAGGCACAAAGGAAAGTATGTTTTAACTGGGAAAGCAATACTCTCCCACTTCATGTTAGTAAAATTTAGTGATGAAGTCTCCGAGTAATAGATCACCTTAGTTTGCCTAACTAAATATATACATTATGAAATACATTTGCTCTTCGTAGTTTGTGTGTGCTATGCTAAATAACAGTTTATCTTGTTTCTACTTGTGCTTCTACAGAAACAAACAAGCTGTCACTATAGCTTTACTTTGTGCATACTCACAATTAATTGCTAAATAAAAATTTAGATTTGCCTATTCCTCTTTAGCATGAATTACCCATGAAAGTGGCAGAAAGTTTCTCTTTTATGCAAATCTCAAGGGACTTCTGAAACTCTTTTTTCCCCTAATAAATATTGCATTCCTAAATTAAGATAATTGTCTCTCATGGTAGAAGCATTGGGGGAAAACAGCTTAACACAGGCTTACAATATATTTACTGTCTTCCTTTTATTTTAAATACTTCTCGAGTTTTGATGCCTGGAAACTTTTATCACTATCTCTGTCATGGATTGACTGATGGCAGACAAACAGAAATTCTCTCACAATATTTAGTCTTTTCGTCTCTTCTGTTTAATCTCACTTTGCATTTTTAATGAGGATGAACTTTGAGTCACCTGGTCTATCCCCTCATACCCTCTTGGCTTGTTTCTTAATTATTCAGTATTAGCAGAGGGATTTCTCCCCTGCCTCACCCTTCCACTTTCCAAATCTTTCAGTGTTCTGGGTTTTATTCTGTATTTGGTGTCTTTAGCACTGGTATATACAGAGAGGTATATGACTGTCTGATACATGTATCACAGACAGGAAATAGAGCCTGTGCCTGTATATCACTACAGGTTTGTAGTCCCTTGTTGAGAGTCTTCTACAAGCACTTGAGATCCTGCTCAAAAAATTGTGTCCTCTGAAGGCATATGAATGCAAGCACATAAACCTATCTGATTTAAAACATAATCCATGAGATTAATGTGAGGACATTCTCCTAACGAACTCTGTGGAATGGAGCTGGATAAACCCTTGTAAATGTACCTGATTTTCATCTGTGTCTCTGCTAAAACAGCAGTCTTTCTGTGTTCCTTGTGCCATATCTGTATTTTATATTTTCTTTCATCCTGTCCTCAGTGCTGTCAAAGAGTCTGCCTTCACATGGGACCTTGGGATAGTCAGACACTGTGTTGTAATTTGCACTCATGATGAATGGAGGGCCAAAACTAACAACAGTCTTCCTAAAAGCACCTAATTTTGTTTGTTTAAAAAAGGCTGGGGAAATGATCCATTATTATAGCACCTCGGCTTCTACTGCAGTGCTGTAGACTTTGTAAATTGTGGTTGACTAGGGAAAGGGCATTTTTACTGAAATGCATGTGTTTTCGAAACAGTTTAAGCAGAGCAATTAAATTAAATGCTAATTTTTGTTTAAGAGCTTGATTACTGAATAGTTAGCCATGTTTTTTTAATTAAGTTACTATTTCTTTTTTTCATGAAGTCACAGATTGCCTTGTTCCTCATGTTGAAGATGCAGAGATTCATAACAAGACATACAGGACTGGCGATAAGTTAATAATCAGCTGTCATGAAGGATTCCAGATCCGTTACCCTGACTTAGACAACATGGTTTCCATATGTCAAGACGATGGAACATGGGATAACCTACCTTTATGTCAAGGTTTAGTACTCCAGCACGTCCTGTTTTATAGCTCATGCATCTTGTGATAGTTTGCCAATATTTTTTTCCTACGGTTGTAAGAATGTCAGTGATCTGATAAGCTCCAAGGTGCAGTATTTGAATAATGCTGCTGCTAAGATTTTTTTTGATTTCTCTTCCCTGTTGCTCACTGCAGGAAAGAAGATGCCGCTTTCTGAACATACCCATACTTAAAATACTACTTTAAATATTGCTTTTTGTTTGTGGGTCTAAAATCTGACACAGATATATTGCATTAAAAAGAAAAAAATCTAGGGTAATCAGTCAGAAGTTCAGCAAAAGATCTGATGGGCAACTGACATTTTTTCACTAATTAATTTGTGAAAAGATTTAAGCTTCTAACTGCAATTTATCTTTCTTTGCCTTGTGCAGAGGGCAGGGGTGGAGAAGAGAGGCTGGAACCTGTTCTTCTGTCAGAGTTTTCAGCAGAGTTGTTGATTAGGTTCACAGTCCATTAAACCTGTAGGTATTGACTGAAAATTCAGGGTATGCACAGGAATGATTTTGGCCAGAAAAGCCATTAGCTATAGGACTAGTAGTATCAGCAGCATGGGATCCCAGCCCAGCTTAGACTGTGAGAAATGACTGGGGGTAAGCCAGCTTTAGTGAATGGAAATTCAATAACCTTAGACTCCTTTTACCTTCGCATTTCTAATACACACGTTTTAGCACCACTGACTTGGTTTTAACCAGTTCACATCTTGATAACAAACTTGGCCCACTGAACAGCATCGAGAGATTTTAACTGTCTCTGCTGAGCAGAAAAGTGGGTTAATCCTAACTCTCCTCAAACCCATATGTCAGCTCCTAAAGCTAACAGTCCTCTGTAGGCACTTAATTACACTGTCCCATCAATTTGCAGAGTGAGAGCAGGCAGTCAGGGGAACTGGGACACTTCTCAGGAGTGACAGCACATCAGACTGTCCCCCAAGGTCCTGTCTTAGACTATGGCAGAAATTTAGGCATATTACCAGAATAGCTCAGTGTTTCAGATGCACACATTGAATAGTGCTAACATCAAAGGAGAATTTTCATGAAACTGTAGAAAAGTGGACACTGGTTTTGGGGTATCTTGTCAGCAGTGGAATCATGTGTGGCAGTATGAAGTGTACAGCCCATGTTTGAGAGTGGGTGCACCTCGCATCTAATTAAAGTAGATTAAGACTCTTAGGGTTAGATGAGATGAATACTCAAAAGATTAATTTGCAGGTACTGTATTTGCCAAAGGTCCATGTGGAAACTCTGGGACAGACAGTATTAATTACGTAAGCAGAAGATCCCCAAGTACCCCTTGGCTTGTTACTTTCTTCTTGTATTTATACTGTGAAACCCGATCAACTGCTCCTACTCAATATGTGATATTAACTGCTTTTCAGAATAAAAGCAGTGCTAATAAAAGTTGAGAAATCAATTGCACAAGACCCAAGTGCTGTGATTACCAGACAGGCAGAGAATAGGCAGTTCAAGTATCTGAAATATTTTGCCAAATTCTTGCTGCAAAATTGTCCCCAGAATTTTTTTTTTGCTACGTCAAACACTAATAAGATCAAAACCACTTGTCTACTTGCACTAGGTTGCCTGTCAATTACATTTCTATGGCCCTTTGATTACAACAGGCAGGGGAGTCTTATGACACTAAGATGCCTTTTTTTTTCTGCCTGAGCAGTGATAAAGGATTATAGACCGTATAAGAATCCAACCTCTATTTTTGCAATGAGATAATAAAATTAATTACTGACCTGGAATGATGTGAATTACTTGGCAAAAAAGAAGCCAAAATCAAGTTTTCAAGCAACTTGAGTTGTTTGGAGACCTAGGAATTTTCACAAATGCTTGGCTGTCATACAAATTCAAGTAAATCTCTGCCCTGCATTACAAGGAACATAATGAGCATTAAAATTCTGAGCCAGCAGGACAAAATTTTCCCTGATACAGTTCAGAGGAGAGTAAGCTTGGTCTTGCTCAGGCAGTCTGTGCTCTTTCTGTCCCAGTGGAGGCTCCTTATGTCATCCTGCTCAGTGGACTGCTCAGATTGCAGGAATTAGTGTGTTATGTGTGGGGCATACCTGATCAGGGGATAAGCAGCAGCCCATAGATAGGACACTTGAAGCTTTATTTGAGTAGTGACATAACCAGCCAGTAAAAAAGCAATCAAAACCTTTGCTCTGGTAGTACAGCATGCTGCAAAAAGCTTTCAAGCTTTTTGCATTGTTTTCTTTTGGTTTCTTCTCTCTCCCTCAAAAGACCACTGAAAGGAAATGACTGCTTGAAATGCTGTTAAGACTTTCTCAGTTCTCAGACTGATTTTATTTCCCCCCTCAGGCTTAAAATTAAGGGTGTCCTATGAACATCCTTCACAAATTCCTAGTAGTGGCAAGAGACCTATTTATGGATTGCCGTAATGCAGCTTCCATTAGTCACATAACTTTAAAATACTATTTTTCATTCCCAGATTACTAGTCATCTTTTCTCCACATTATTGCAAATTAAAAAATCAACAGTATTAAGTATTACTCAGAGGGTCATTTCTAAGGCCACTAGAAAGACGTGCCATCTATTAAATTCACTGCTCTCTCTTGCCCCAAATATGGCTGGTGATCATTTAACCATCACTGCTCAGTACCATCCATGATACAAATCCCTCAGAAGTAATTCCAGAAGTAGAACTGGAATGTAGTCTCCGATTCTGACTACATTTACCATTTCTGGTGATAACAGGTACCTTAATTTTTTGATAACCTTATCTGAGACCTTGTTCAGTGTTTATCATGGGACTGCTCCTAGGAAGTCATATTCCTTTAGACTTTCTCAAACTGGAATTTCAAAATCATTAATTCTGCTTGCAGATCTTTTACAGTCATGTGCACTTTGTCACAGGAGCAGTTTTAATATTTAAGACGGTTTACATGTCTGTCACTCTTAAGAGGAGGAATAAAACCCATGGTTTATATAAATGACAATCTTTATTTATTAAAGATCCTACCTCAGAAAGAAATTGTCATCTGCAAAACTGGTGAATGTTTGTTAAACAAAATACTGTCAGTTTTGGTAAACCTTTCCTGGATTTCCCTGGAAGTGAATCCCACGCTGGCAGAGTGTGTGGGCTAAACAATAAAAGGGTTTGAAACAGGATAATGAGGCATATGTATCTGAGGGAGATCATGCAGACATGCCATTCAGAGTGGAGAAGATGAAAAATATCACACTCCTTGATTTAGAAATTGTAACTGAGATGTGTGAAGATGACTGAGATAAGCACTTCATAATAAAAGAAACCTCCCTCTTCTTAATTTGCAGGTTGCCTGAGGCCATTGGTTCTTCCTCATAGTTACATTAACATATCTGAGTTCGAGGCCTCCTTCCCTGTAGGAACAGTGGTGTATTACCAGTGCTTTCCTGGATATAAACTAGAAGGGACAGAGATCCTTGAGTGCATGTATAACCTTATCTGGTCAGATAGCCCACCTAGGTGCCTTGATGTGGAAGGTAAATGTCTTCTTGTTTGTTTATGTTTCAATTTTGCAAAACCTGCATGCTCTATATGATTTTAACTCAGGGCTCTAACCACAGTTCCACGATATGTGATGTTCCCACTGGCTGTGCAGAGCCTATCTGGTTTTCGTTGCGCGCAGCCTCCCTGTGGTTCACGGCACCATCAGCTCTCGGTGTTCCCTAAGAAATGCTTGTTCTCTCAGAGTCCGAAGTGCAAGAGGGAAAGCTCCTCATGATGATTGCTTTGCCCTTAAAATGTAAATTCTTTGCTGCCTTTCTAATCAAAGTACTGAAGAAGTTAGGGAATTCACATTCCTGTGCAGATGGTCAGAGTTCCTGTACATATGGATATATTTCCATGATAAACTGAAAAATACTCCATAGATACTCTTAGTTTGGGCTGTGCCAACTGCAAACATTATTCAGTGCTACACGATGCTGCACACTTCAACATTTGTTGTCTCTCATAGTAGTTAACCTTAAAGAAGGATTGGCAACTAAAATGACTGAGCTAATTTATTGATTAGGAACATAAAAACCATTCAGTGTGAAACAGAGGTAAATTGTACCAAGCCAAATGGAATAATCTGTGACTAAACCTGCACTGCTGGAATGGAGGATATTGTAGTGCATTTATATTTGCATCCCATACATTTAGAACAGAGATACCGAATCGATTGCTCTATACATTGTCAAAACTGCGTGAACTACCCTCCTCCATCTTCATACCACGTCTTGAATGAAACATCCTAGGGAGTCATCAGAATCCAAATACATCCTTTGCATTTCATTCCTGTTAAAGAACTACGTTTTTGTTCTATTTCAAGCCTGTAGGAGGCTATCTATATGTAGAATTTAGCTAAAAGCAATTATAGGATTTCATATGTGATGCTTATGTCACTGAACTAAATGCTAAGCATTCTGGAAGTGCAAAAATTTGCCAAAAGCTTCAACAAAGTGATACACTGCACAAAAATAATTAAATGATCCTTATTTTTAACTTACAATTCAAGTTCCAAAATACAAAAATGCCTTTGCAATTTTGGAATGACAAAACAAGATGGGTTTTTCTATTTATTTAACACACCATAAAAGATTAATCCGCAATCAGCTCTATGTAAGATTTTTTTTGGAAGGCTTGTCTGCTGTTGTGTATAGCGTGGAAAATACATTAAAAAATCAGAAGGGCCCTGTTAGGCTTAATCCAAACAATAAAACTGATTTGATAAAAATTTCAGTTCTTCAGTTAGGAAGGTAAGAGTATTAAAATACAGAAACTCAAGTGTTATGAAGCAGAAAAAGTTCTGTCTTACCCTCACTTAATACAGGTAAGCATTCCACCTCCTACCAAAATACCAAAGAAAACTCATGTCCTCACTGTTTATTGCTTGTATTATGAAGTCATGAGAGAATCTTTTTCTTGATAATTAAAAACATGAGACAAGAACTGCTGCCCTAACAAGTTTACATTTTAAATAACATGTCAAAAGTCATCATCCCCACTCAACTGTGATGATCTGTGATTGAGGGATCGGTGTGTGCCAGACACTGGGCCAAGGCCATCTAGGATGCCTCCTGAGTTTTGCTTTTGGTTCAGCCTCCCTTTTAATCACTTTCTTATGGCTGTCTTTAAATGTCAAAACTTTCCACGGTGATTCCTTGTTGGCATCCCATCAGTGCGTGTGTTGAGTGAACCACAGGAGACCAAAGTCTAGAGCATAATACTTGCAAGAGCTGGTTCTGCTCAGCTTTGGTGCAGAATAGAAAGCAGCATCACTGAAAGGTCACCCCTGACAACTCCCTTTGTGAACTCTTCTGTAGGGCTGCTTCAGAAGGTATGTAGCGAATTTCAAAATTAAATCCAGATAGGGTAAATCAACTTGAGATGTTTTTTCAAGGGATTTATGAAAGGAGTGCTAGTCTCCAGGAATCTTGTTACAGTCCACTACTCTTAATTAGTGGACCAGACTCCTTCCCTGCATATTTTTTATTCTGCACCTTGCATTCCGATATCAAGCTCATTTTTCAGCATTCCTTTTATGTGTGCAGTGTAATCTCGCCAAGCAGTATTTTTCACAGAGGAAATCTGCAAATAACAAATTAATTCCATTTATTTCTTTCCATGTTCAATTAAAAATGTATTGTAATGACATTTCCTGCTCAGTATTTTAATATGGTAATGATTAAAAGCAAATGACTGTTAGGAAGCTATTGCTAACCATTTTAGAACTTTTATTCTCCTATAAGCAATGCTGCTTACAGCTTTCTCATTCAGACATATGTTCTTGAAGTGTCTACAGAAGGGATTTCTTAAATTTGTGTGTAGTAACAAAAAATACTATATGTCAATCTTGTGAATTTTTCCCTCTTTGTTAGCCCACATAAATTCTGAATGAAGGGTTTGTAGCTCCATTTGAATGAACCAGGGACCACCCAGCTCCTATCATACAGCAGGCTCTCTAATGCTTTCCAGTCTTATCCTCGATATTGCCAAGCACGGATCTTTCACCAGCTCCGTGGTGAGAGAAGAAGGGAAGAAGATTTTTTTTCCGATCAATAAAATCAGTGTTGCTTCAGTCACAGCAGTGCACAGACACTGTGTCACCCGGTACTGAAGTGCAGCCAACAGTGCAGAGCTGTGCACTGGCTGCTCAGAAACAGCTGTTTGCATCCAACCAGGGCGGTGGTTATGGCTCAGGCAAATAAGGATGCCTTTGGCTCACATTGCCAAGTATTTGCTGGTACCTTTAAATGCTTGTACCTTTGCCAAATTTAAAACATTTGGATTGGTTTTCGAGTGTCTGCCTCAAGCAGAGTCGTTTGGGAGACTTCAGTTGAAACGGTTCAGCTGTAGCAGAGAATGATGGTAAAGGAAACGGTGCTGTTTTACCAGAGCAAGAAAATTTTGCAGTCATTTAGAGAACAAGATGAAGCATCTTAACACTGAATTTTCTTCTTCTTTAACCTCCTTAATTTCCTCTCTTTCTAGTGGAATTCCATAATTATGCATAAACTTTTTAAACTTTCTTTTGTACTGAAACTCAGTAGATGCTTCCAAGAATTATAAAAATCAAAGGAAAATAGTTTTGGGTTTTTCTTTATTTATATGATTTTTAAATTACCAATTTGGGGCTAATCATCCATCTGGAGAAATTGATGTAAGTTAATTATTGCCTTCTGTAAAATCTGATATGCAAAACATGGGTGCAAAATTAATGGAATTGAAGAATACCACATGGGGTATAAACATGAATTGTAAAATAAATCAAATGGCTTACAAAAACATTGGAGGAGAGCAAACACTTGAAAACATACTTGCATGGAACTTGGTCAAATGAAAAAAGGAAGTGTTTTTAATATGATACTTTAAAGTGCATAAAGATATTACTTGGGATTTGGAGAAATTAAAAAACCAACAACAACAAAAAAAACCCAAAACAAACAAACAAAAAAAAACCACAAACCAAAAAAACACAAACAACCCTTGGCCGTGAGTACTTTGGGAACATGATCTGCATATGATTACACACTTTGCCATCTGGACTCTGTATTTTAATTTTTCATGCCCTTTGGAAGACTTCCAAGAAGATGTAAAGAATATTTCTTATAAAAAACTGGGTGGGAAACAGGCAAAGAGAAGAAAGGTTGGAAGAATTTTATTATAATGCTAGAAAATAAAGAAGTTGTATGGATAGTGTCATTGGGAATTCCTTGCTTTGTATTTAAGAGTAAAAGGGAAAACAGGTTGATTCAATTTGCAAACAATGGACATGATCCTGTTATGTGGAATGTCTTGTTTCAGCATCATCCCAGCTGAGCAGATAAGCCAGTCCTGCAGGAAATCAAATATATTGCAATATCAAAACTTCTTTCTACGTGCTGGGACCAACAGATTCTCTAGCTGAGGTTAAACTTGAAAGAATGTAAAATAGAAAATATTTCAAATTTTTGTAGGTAGATTCAAAATTAAAATGAAACAAACCTGAGTAATAGACATCAAAGGGGAGAAACAATGAATAGAAGAGAGGAAAAATAGAGAAGAAAACTGAAGGCATTGCAGAAGTCTAGAATATAAAATTTCTGGAAAATAAAATGCCCTCATTGTGAGGGGAGATGAAAAGATACAATGCTAAGCAACCACAAATTACAGAAAGGATTCTGAAAATTATAGAAACTATGGAAGAAAGATAGGAGAAGGAAGGTATTTAGAAGATTTCACAACAAAGCCAGAAAAAGGTCAAGGGAATCCAAAACCCCTCTACCTGGAGCACCAGGAAATTTCTGGAGAATAAAAGGGGGTTAGTCATGTGAAAATGAAAAAAAAACAAAGTATGCTACAAATAAAATAAATGTTCTGGAAAAACAGGTAAGAATACAGAACAATTAAAAATTTTACTTCTCATAAACTTGTGGACAGACATTCATAGAGAGGGGCTGATAATTCTGACTTAGAACCTAGAAAGTAAAGAGCATGAAAGAAGAGGGTGATATTGCCAATGAAATGCTGTAGCCCCTTAATTGTTCAAAACAAAGTAGCTGAAACTTTGTAACCAATTATACACAGGACAGTTTGAAGGAAAGCTTCAAAAATCTTCATTCTAACAGTGTTAATGCCATAAAGAGTGATCGACACTGAGCTGTATGTTTGATAAACTAGACCCCTAAATTCTTTTAAATTCTTGATGGAACATAAAGCTACACACTGAGGGAAAAAGATAGAAGTCATCCTGTAATCAGTTATGTTCAGGAGACAGAATAAAGTAAGCAGTCCTAAGCTTGTGATATTGTACATTGGTACAAATGAATTTCTCTCTGTGTTTCTTTGTTGACATTGAGAAG
Source organism: Pipra filicauda (assembly GCF_003945595.2). NCBI lineage: Eukaryota > Metazoa > Chordata > Aves > Passeriformes > Pipridae > Pipra > Pipra filicauda. Next base: position 161,340 of record NW_024103962.1, read on the forward strand.
GCTTTAGATAAAGTCTGACATGACAGACTGATGTGTATCCTGATAATGTTGATGCAGCAGATCTCCAGCAGATAAAAGTCCTGTAAAGGGAGCAGAGGGCAGCAATACAAGTAAGTTATGAAACACTATGGTATTAAGAAATTAAGTGAGGTAGATACCAGGATTCTGTTTTATGTTTACACCTACTTAGCTTGAAAGGCAGGAGGAAGAATAAGTTAAATATTGCTCAATGCCAAAGAGGTCATCCATGTTAACTGAGTTAATGTTAACATGGGACGTATTGATAGCCTTGTTTTTAATAGCTCTGACTACAGTGGTGTTTCAGAATGTATTCACTGCCTACAGCAATACTTGTTGCAGCTCAGGAACTACAACCAGCAGTAAATGCTCAAACAGCAGCAGACAACAATATTTCTAAGCACCTTTACCAGGGCAGCACATTTATGTCAGTGACACCTTTAGCCTGATGCCCAAAGGATAAAACAGACTGATAGTGTTGCACCCTGGGGGTGCTTAAGTTATAGAAAGCAAGTGTGATAAAGTTTAAGAAGATAGTTTTTTTTAGAAAAAAGTCATTCAGTAATTCTTCATGTTTCTGCACTGTAGACAGTTAATTCATTTGTCACCCAGGAGTGCAGACATTCTATGTATCCAACCACCCCTGTATGAGTATGGAAGTTGAACACTTTAACTTGGAATATCTGGATTTTTGTGCTGTTGGAAAAGGCTGCACTTCATCTGTACACTTTTACTCACAGTTAAAGAGGTGTGGAAAAGAATTGAATTCAGAAGGAACATAGAGACAAGAAATAATAGACAGAGAAATCATGTTCTTCTGTGGACTTACTGCTTAGTAAATATCCAATCTCTTAACTCCAGCAGGTGTATTGCAAAGTGAAACACAAAGAAAACCAGACCACAATTTGAGACAGAATGGATACACAACAAAGTGGGCTTTTTGCAGCTCTTGTAATGAGGGATAGGGGGTTTAGAGAACAGTCTCCAAGCTGAAGACATTGTTTGAAGATAAATAGCATTATATTTCTAAGTGACTGCTCCTTTTTTGCATTGCAGAAATCTTCTTTGATCTTGGCAGGGATTGAAATAGATGCCTTCTTCACTGTTCATAGTTTTTCAAGAAAGCAACAGAACAACATCTTGTAATCTATTTCTTTTATGTCTTCTGTTTGTGCTTGATGCCCAGGACTGTCATAGTAAATCATTGTTTTACACCTGCTCTATCACCTCTTACCTTTCAGAAACTCCTTAGCATTTCCAGAATCAGCCAGACATCCCAACTTCTTTATGGAACCATAATTTCTGCCCTGAAGTTCCACATTAGCTGCCAGATGTGTGTAGTGTTTTCTCCATGGTGCTTTAAATATGCGGCAGATTATGTGGGGGAAAGCATACAAAATTTCTCCCCGAGGGCTGTTTTATAATATTGATCTTTAACTGTACCTGGTAAGACTCCTTGGAAAGGAAAAGAACACTACATTGTCTACCTTGAAATCAGGCATATCTGTGCTTTATGGACACGGTCATTAAATTTGGCAATCACGGAACATCTTCCACAAATGGAGGGAACTGTAGCTGTGGACTCTGTGCATTAGAAAGTCTGCTCGCTGTGTAGGTTTGTTCTTTCCAGAGATAAAACCCAATATTTAAAGTGTGGCAGTTTCACCAATCAGTGTAGGCAAGCACTTGAGAACTAAACATAAATCAAAGAAACTGATACTTTTCCGTGTCTTCCTAATCTTGTAAGCTGGTTTATGAACTTACAGTGCTAAAACCACTGCTGGGAATGGGACCTTGTGGTTTTCCTTTTTCCAGGTGGTACAGCTTGATTTCATCAGCTTTCAGCTAAGCCCTGGAATACAAGCTTGCCAATTGCAGCATTCCTTCTCTCCATCAAGCTTGAGGGATTCTTGCTTTATAAACAAAGAAAAAAAAGCTATTCAAAGAAGAGGGATTATAGTAACATAAAAGCACTGATATGTCCAGCTCACAGTGAGCACTTGCTTCTTTGGATATCCCTGACAGATGACTTTATCTTTCTGGTTTTCTTAGCCAGCTTCCTGACAGCTTGCTCGCTCGCTCTCCTCCATCTCCATTCTACTTCTAAGCACTTTGACCTTTTCCAGACCTGAGGTTATCCTGTGGTGTCTGTCAAACACTCAAGCCTTGACTTATTTTGAAGTTCTCTAATTTCTTCCTGCAAAATGTCTGTGTTGTCCCCAGCATCTGCTTCTCAAAATCCTTAAAAGACCATTACTGATCATTAAGTCAACCACTCATGAGAAAACAAAGAAACAAAACTAGAAGCAAGTGATGAAGAAAGCTAAAACAATCTGCTATAAATGAGACCACAGTGCTCCAAGCACTCATAGGTTAATGATGAGTATAAATATTTCTGGAATTAAAATTATGGGCCTATTGCTAAAAGAAGTCCTAGCTCTCTAACTGCAAACTTGTCATCAATTTTTTGTAGTTTAAATGAAACTGGCACTGTTAACTTCTAATTTATAAGAAAAAGATCACTTGGGGTGTGTTTCATCCCATATCTCTTGTGAAATCCATTTGAAACTAAATACTTTCCCATTGATATCAATGTTTCACAGGTTACAGTGCTGGGAATGGCAGATTTATTGAGGATGAGTGTGAATTTGGCGTGATGCTCCAGTAGGAGCTCAGCTGACTGGAACGGCAAAATGTGCTCTGTAATTTGCAACTCCAGTAACAAGGAAGTTCTGTGTACAATAAGTGATTGCAAATCACCTTCTGTTTCCATTTAGGAATCAGCTAATGTTAAATTATTATTAAAATACGTTTGAAACTACTTTTATACTGTTTCATTTAGGCTCATACAGCTGGTTTCAATGATAGCAATTCTCAGCAAGATGGTGTTTGTCAAAGCTAGACCAGAGAAGCAGTTTTTCATTAAAAACTTAATTATTCAATTCATTTCATACTTTGTAGAAGGTGAGAAGTTCTCACTGTGTGCACATTGAAAGGCCGACCTCACTACTGTAGGTGGTACAGAATTACCCAGGAATGACTGTCGAGGGGAACATCAAGCAGCCTGGAAACCTGGGGTATGTTCCTGGCTGCCGGAACATCGACTTGCTGAATGGTCAAGAAGAAATTGCTTACGTGTCAGGTGTCTTTTCAGAAGAAAATGTGTAAGTGGCATTGTGAAGGTTAAGTAATTGAGAAAGATTGAGATTGAAATGAATTTGGATAATATTGGCTAAGAATAAAATATTCTTAATAATTTTTGCTGTAGGCTTTCAAGAAATAATTTTGCTGACAACTTCGGAGTTCAAAGTAAGCATCTTCTATCTTCATTGCTTTAAGTCATGACTACTGCCAGGCTTAGTAGGAGTTACTTTATATATGAGTGCTCACTTAGTTGTTTCCACTAAACTTTCTGTTCTGTCATTACTCTTGGTGCTGTTGTTTTGCTATGGGAATGAATAATCAGAAAAGTTCCTCAAAGCATGTCTCCACTTTCAAAACACAAGTTCAGTGGCCTCCAACTTTGTTCCAGTACAGCTGTAAGATGCATGAAGTCTCCCTTCACAGTGCTGGCAGCATTTGTTATAGGAATGTATCGTTAGGATATTGTTAAGATGATGTTCATGATAAATGAAAAGATTACTCTAGTAATGCTTCCTGTTCTGCTTACTTTCCCAAAGAGTGCCATTAAAAATAAAGTCTCATTTAGCAGCTGTTCTAGAATGAGATGTTTTGACAGGGCTTATTTTAAAGCAGCTGGATTTGCTACTTCCTTTTACAAAACTCTAAATTTCTTCTTCAAACTTTCACTTGGATATGAGCAGTTGAGCCCAATAGTTTTTCTTCCATCCTACTTATAATACTGGGCAATTTAATGGGAATTTTTTTCAATTTTAGAATTAAAATATTTTTCATTTTGTACATTTGTATAAATTGAAGTCTAAGTATAGAATAGAAAAAATCTTTTTTTTTTTTTTTTAATATTCAAAGTGCAGAAGTAATTTTCTTTGCTTCCTCTTCTTCCTCTTGGCCATCCACTCCCCATTCCCCCATGCAGTTCCCTATTTGATATTGCTCTAAAAATACTAATTTTTCTCTACCAATTTTTGTATTGAGATCTTTTTGCCTAATAAATCAGTAAATTCTCTAAACAGCGCAGTGCCTTTGGGTTTAAAAATCCGCAACTAACAGCTACTCTTTTTTTGAACACCACTGATATAATTCCTTTTTTGTTTGTTGTTTTTTACAAACTCATATAAGAAACATTTTCTTTTGTGAAAGAGGCTGACACTTGTCTTCCACCAACTGAACATAACAGAAAGGTGTTATATTCCCCTCCTTACAGACTGCCTTATAATGTGTTGTTATCTGTATGTGAGAGGACAAAGAGCTTGAAACTGGGGCTCTGTACTGTGCTGTGCAGGTATGATTCATGTGCTGATAATACCTGTGGAAATGGCCAGGTCTGTCAGGTGAACTGGACAGGAATTCTTGAGGTATATGAGAGAGTGGCTTCTCGGTTGATTATTTATTTTATTCTGAAGGTCTGAAGGGCGATGACACTGAAGTAACCAGAGAACCAAGTTTTATTAGTACAGTATTCATAAAAAAACAGGAAAAGAAAGAAACATAATCTTCATCTTCTATGTTCCTGTAAAAAGAAAAAAAAGAGAATTTTCAGATCCTACATATGCAAACATGTGTTTGTAAGAAGGCAGGATATGGAAAAGGATCCTTCTGTACACCCCAGAAGCCAGCCAGTAAAGCTTCAGGTGGGCACTAGGCCACCCTAGATGGGAAGGGTCAGACCTGCTGGGATATATACAGCTGTGGTCTCATGGAGTAAATGACAACTTGAATTAAACATTAGTTGGAATGCAGTAGCCAGATGACAGTGGCCAGATTTCTGGTGATAATTAGTGTCCAGATATGTACCAGAACGACAAATGAGGGTCAGGAGAAGCTCTTGTTCTCTTCCAGTTTGTGAGCAAACCAGACAGTGTGTCCCACTCTCAGATTACTATCTGAGCAAGATATACCAGCGTTTTCCCCACACACTGACAGGAACTGGCAGGGTTTTATCTGTGTCTTTCTCATCAGGAAGTTTCATCTTAATCTATTCTCGCTCTTTGCATAATTAGCAGACATTCACGATGTGTTTGGAAGAAGTGTTATTTTTTATTAGGTGCAAGTATCTCTAGTCCTGTCCATCTCTGTGTCAAACAGAACTAGCTGGCCTTGCACTAGGGTTTTCTGCTAACCCAGATAACCAAGCAACTAATGTTCTACATGAAAGGTGAACTAGTAGCTTGAGGAAAAAAAACATAGTACACAAAAAAATCAAAGGTGAAAAATAAGCTTTTTGCTTATTCCTACTCCTTTTGTTTATGAGTAAGTGACCAGTATTTCAAGACATTTTTGCTTTTATTTTTTGGCTCATATACAAAAGCTGGGCAAAACCTGAATAATTTACCACTCGTCTACTTTGACCAAAGATTAAACCCACTCACTCGCCAATGAACTGATTGACTAGAAAAAACGGTTTTGAGCACTATGAATGTCTGTAACTCCACTGTGGTCTCTCCCCCAGGGGCTTTTAAAAGTCATGTGATGTCTTTATTCTGTGCCATCGATGTGCTAATGCCAAAAAATCTTCCCTCCCTCCTACGGTTTCAGTGTCAACATTTCAGAATTACTGCAGCATCCTTTGTGCAGAGTTTAAAAAGCTTCTTGACCACAGTGGGGAGGAAAAATTACTGGGTGAGCCCCATTTATTTCTCCAGTGCCTGGGCAGTAAGCACCCACAGCCTGTGCCACCCTCACTGTACCCTCGGTCCAAGGGATGCGGCTCTTGCCCTGCGGAGACTGTGATGGAGGGGACATGCCATGGGGCAGACCAGCCTCTGCCTTTGCTCCAAGCCAGTATGCCACACTGTTTGTAAAGCAAGGCTCAACTTCCCAGGTTTTAAGCTCTTCCTGATGGTTCTAATCCATCATTAAAATCAGAGCAGAAAGCCCACAGAGGATCTCAGAGGAGAGCCCTCAGCTCTAGCAGGTCCTAAGAGCAGGCAGGGAAGTCCACCAAATCAAATCAGGAATTCTTCCCTTCAACTTACTCGAGAACAGGACTTTTGAGCATCTAGCAAGGGATCTGTTTGCCATATAAACACAATTGCTCTTTCTTTTTGATGAACGATTCAACTTTTCAGCTGAGAATGCTGAGCTTGTTGTAAAAGTTCTTGTAAATCCCCTTACAGTCTGTGGCCAATTACTCTACAACGACAGCCTGGAGGCCTGGGATCACCTGCTGCAGAACCACCAGCAGACACAGTCTGAATTATATCCATCCCTCTGACAACATCCAGAGTTAAGGACACAGACATGTCATCTTTTAATGTTGCTCATCAGAAGATACTACTGGATTATCGGTGCTGGATGTTGTAATTAGTGCATTAAAGTCTCAAAAGCCTTATACAGTGAAGACGCTGAAAGCTATCGGTAGTAAAGATTTAATGTTGTATTTAAGAACAGTACATAGGGCTTTTTTTTTTAAGCTGTGAGAGCTTCCTGACATAGAATTCTCTTGTTTCTGTGATTATCTATTGTGCATACTGCTGTTGGCTTTGACAGTGAAAATGTACTTGTCAGACACACTTTTATTTTAATCAGTTTGTGGCTGTTTTCATTCAGTGAGTTTGATGCATTTGCCTGAAGTCCACGACCTGTAATTACCAAATATAGTTAGTGGTCATCACTGGGAATGCTAGAATTTTACCTTCCCTAGAAAACTTCAGTGGTATTAGGTTTGCCACCTGGGTCTTCCTCCATATTTGATCTGGCACATTCCTTTAGTCTGTTAACCAGTATCATACACTAGCATTCAGCATAAATAAGAGATCTGACCCTGTAAGGTGACTAGCTCTGCATAAAAAATCCTCTGTCATTGAGAGCCAAGAGTGTTCAGTGGCCCTCCAGAATTACATAATCTTTCTTTTCTGTGATCAAAACTAAGGCAGCTTGGTGGCTGTTCTTCCACTGTTCAGATGTTAAGGATCTTGGGTCTGGATGGCCACGGGAATGGAGTGAGCTGAGAAAAGGACTGAGTGCACAACTAACTGCCCAGAGCTCAAAGCAAGTTTGTTTTGGGTTATTTCTGATGTATCTCGTTTGACTTGATTTGGAAAAAGAGGCTTTGAGCCTGAGCGTTACAGATTGTACATGGGGGCCAGTTTGCCCGTGGACATTTTGAGGGATCCTGAAACTGGATGAACATAAAGTTCACAGGAGGTGGTGAGGGATACCCTGAGTGAGTTAGAATCCTGACTCTTGACAGTCCAATTGACATAAGAATGAAGCACTGTTTCATTTGAGCTCAGAGCCCTCATTTTCAAACCTGTTCCATTCCATTGTATCTGCTGGTTGCAAGTGTTTAATGCAGGAGCTGTTGGCAGGTATGACTGCTTAAAGCTCGACTCTAATTCATGACTAATGCTCAGCAGTACCATAAAAAAAGTCTGCTGGAGTTCCCAGGCAGCACCAATATACAAGCATTTCCCTTGAAATATGGATGTGTCAGTGGAAGAGGTGCCACTCCTTTTTACTACTGGGGAAGTATCCTACACAAAGAGTGATGCTCTTGTTTTCGAGTGTTATAAAATACATCTCCATTTGCAAACAGACTGACAGCTCCATATCTGGGTTGTCTCCCCAGTGTATTACTTTTAATCTGCTTGGAAATGTGTCATTCCTGAGCTGATCCATGCTGCTGGGATCACCAACTTTGAGGGATTTTTGATTCAGAAGGCTGTTTTGGATCTCAGTGATATTAAGAGGTTAGGGATGATGTAGCAGGTACATTGCTGTAGGGGAAAATTAGTTTCTCTGAGTGTTGCACTTTGTGATAAGGTGTGCTCTACTTGCTCATTGCTAGAAAGGTACTGGGCACCTACACATCTCTTGAACATGGCTGTTGCTTGGCAAAAATCAGTAGCAAAGAAACTTAAATTGCTGTCTTCTTTTGTTCTCATGCTCTAAGCACAGGTAATAAAAATATACCAGGTTTCCTTATGACAGGCCAGAATCATGGCTTTTACTGATCACTTTCTTTTTTAATAAATGAATGATCAAGACAAAAGGTGCTTTCCTACTGTTTCAATCTCACACCTTTGTCCTAGTCATAAGAAAATTGTTTTCAGTCTTGAGTTGACTTCCCAGTAAAGCATTCCTCTTTCTTGTGGGCCCAGAGACTTTGGAAAGTATGCAGAGCGTTGAGGATGTGAATTTTTATGTGAATTACTTGCTCTGATTTCAAGTTATTATTAAGCCTTGCCAGTGAAAATGCAAACAAAACCATGTCTCCAGGGGATGGGGAATAGACATTGCTGCACATTGTAATCAGCCTCTCTTGAAGATTCATTTAATATCTTGTGTATTTTTTTATGAAATGCATTATTCATGTAACAAGATTCACAGAGAGAAGCAGCTGAATTGTAATTTCTGGGAAGATTCTTCTTCCAAGAGATGTCATTTTCATTATTTAAATCAATGCAGTAGGTCTTGCCTGCATGAGGGAGGCATGAAGTGAAGGGAACAGCCTGTAGATGGGGCACTGAGCCAGTCAGCTACTGCCTCTGAAGGGAAATAAAACAAGCCATCCAGTAATTTAATCCCCTTTTGGGTCAGTACATAGCCATTTGAAACATCAATACACTTTGTAAGGTTTTTTTGCTCTGTGTTAGAAGCACTTAAGAAAACAGTAATCAACCAACACTTACACCTTGGAAAAGTTTCCTCTCTTATAAAAATACTGCTTGCAAGCTGCTCTCCCCACTGCTGTTTTCTAGAGAGTGCTCCTTCAGTTCTCCATTGAGTCCATTGGCCTGAGCATGTGAGATTACATTGCTTTTCGTTTTGGGGCCTACAATAAAAGTCCCACATATTTATATTGCAATTCTCTCTTATTGACCTAACCTTAAGTAAACCACTGTACTTAATTAACACAGGCTCAACCTCTGTTTTATTTAAGACTTCACTCCACCAGTGGTCCCACTGAGATCAGTGGGGCTTTTCAGAAATAACAAAACACAAATACCACCAGTAAAGTTTGAGCCCATCTTAATAACATTACAGTGATACAGACTGTATATGCTTAAGCAACACTAGGTGCTTGAGCATCTCTTGTAACGCTGCTGATGGCAAACTTATTTTTAAAAGTCGATATTTAGGAATTTAATTAGTGCATATAACCATTTAATTATGTTAATGAAACAAAAAATAGGATGTTACAGCTGAATTTGAGATGCGTTATAAGGAAAGTGATTCTCCTTATTTTGACTGTCTCCCTCCAACTCCCTCTTTTGTCTTCCTCTCACCCTCCTTTTCCCACAGAGGACTGGAAGTTTAGGCCTTTAAACAAGCAGGTGACATCAAAGCTTGCTGGTGTCAGTGAGAGCCAAAAGTCACCCCCTGGCATGTGTTGCTATGCAGAAGGCATGTGCATCCATCTGCTAGAGCAGATGGGCACCTGGGCTCCCTGGGCAGTTGTCTGGTACCACTGAGACAAACCTAAAACTGCAGGAAGCCTAAAGGGAGCCTGAGGTGTGCCCGGTGCGTTTTGACACACTGAAGCTACCCAGCAGTGGGTTACTGGTTTTAATTATTCAAATTAAAGACATTTAATTGATGTCTTTCTCCTTTTCTCTTTGTTTGTTTGCCTAAGTTTGTCCACTACCTCCAATGGTGAGTCATGGAGACTACATCTGCCACCCGCGGCCTTGCGAGCGTTACAACCATGGGACGGTGGTGGAGTTTTACTGTGATCCTGGTTACACCCTCACCAATGACTACAAGTACATCACCTGCCAGTACGGAGAGTGGTTCCCCTCCTACCAAGTATACTGTGTCAAAACAGGTAGGGGATTTATAGTCTTGTAATCCTAGCTTCTTGTAGTCCCTCCTTTTGGAGCAAATTTGTAGGTCTGTAATGCCTGGCGAACTTCTATTTCATGGTTAAGTGATGAACATTGATTTTAAGATGCTGTTAAATATAATACATTTTCAAGATACTGAATGATCCTAAACCATTTTGATTATTACCTCTTCAAGTGTATTTTTAAGCGTCTGGATATTTTTATATGTATGTAATCTAAAGTCATTATTGCATGTATAAAAAAAACAGTCAAGGGGAAAAAGCAAGATACAGCCCCGTGACAGCTTAATGTTAAGGTTGCTTTTGGTATATGGCATTGGGCTTATGTGTGCTTTTACAACATGCATAGAAAATATGTCTTGTCCTAACTGGCACTTCTGAGTATTGTTGAAGTATTCATACAAAATAACAATAGTAATAATCAAGCACAACTCTTGTACTGTCTTTTTGTTACAGAACAAACCTGGCCAAATACACAGGAGACCCTCCTGACTACATGGAAAATAGTGGCGTTTACTGCTACCAGCGTTTTATTAGTACTACTACTGGTTATTTTAGCCAGGATGTTCCAGACCAAATTTAAGACACATTTCCTTCCACGGTTTGTACTGTTTTCTTTTTTATTTTGAAGATTGATGGCCTTGATTCAGTTTTCACATTCAGCACTCTTTGCTGAAGAGATGGAGCAGCTCACAAGCCTTGCAGATACTTTCTTCTGCTCTGAGCAGAAGTCTCTGAATCACTGGTGTGGAAGGGCACCCCCCAAAACCTACAGTAGTCCTTTCTGCAACTAAGATAAAAGGGAAAGTTTGCCAGATTCACTTTGGGAGTAATTACAGCTCTGCTACTGAGAATTGCTGCTTCTGCATGTAAAAATAGCTGCCAATATTTTTAAATACTCATTTTCAGGTGCGGGGGAATTAATTTTTTAACTACTGTAGACTTAGTAATGTAAGTTTTAAGAAAGAATTTATCTTCTCTCTATGGACAAATTTATATTAAAAGTTTGCTTTACCTTCATTAGTATTGTTTTCATCATGATTCATAAATATCTCCCATATCTTCCTTTATTTCCATAAAATACCATGCAGCTATGAGCATTAGTTATTGATTCACATAGTACTCCTCATGAGATACATCTGGAAAAACAAAGGCAGACATGCTGAGGTTTAGGCAAAGCTAGAATTGTATCGGGGCTTAGATGTGTTTCTTATTTTCAGTCTGTTCAGTTCACTATGGACCTTGACTTCTCTCCTACACTTGATTTTTCTCATGTCTTTATTCTACCACAAGCAGAAATGAGAGCTGAAAAAGCTGTGTGTCAGTAAATATGTCCCCATGCCAATGCAGCAGAAAGGACTTTGTGTTCTTAATGTTAAATAGATGCAGATTGTATAAGCAATGTGTAAATTTATATACATATATACATATAGGTGTCAATATATACAGTGTATGGGGAGTAGTATACAAATACCTATGCATACACCTATATCACCAGGAAGATCTTTGGGATAATGGGCTGCACTATGGATAGGTCTATAGACTGTACTTATCTAACTTATTGAAATGCTTTAAGTCCTCTCTTTTTCAGATATTTTCATGTCTTAAAGGTACCTGGGACCAATTCCCTCCTGCCAGGACTATACTGTGATTTAATTGGCTACTAAACAGATACTTCAGAGTTTAACAGACCTTCCCAATTAATAGAAATGTGTTTTACTTAAAAAAGAATACAGCTTAATACTGGTTAAGGAAAGGAAGCCTCCATCCTTTGAAAGTAAGACTTGAGGGAGGCCACAAATCTGGCCACCAAAGCCCTGTCATCCAGCATTAGTCATCTCAGTGCCTGTTTACATGGGCTGTAAACACTTTTGTGCTCTAGCACACATCTTTCCAGGGGGTTCAGGCACTTTTGGCTGGTGAACTACATCTGTGATCTTATATCCATGATACCTACTGTGCACAGCACAACAAATGGTGCTCCTTATCTCTTCCAAACACCTGTTTTCCTCCCTTCTTGAAGTTCTCCTTCACATTAGTAGTTTCATTTTTCCGATTGTAAAAGATTTCACCTGTCAATCCGAAGAGAGTTTTGCAAAACCATGAAGCAAACGTTTATGCGAATGTTTACGGCCCTGTAGCTTCACTTTGCATGACTAGAAAGTGCTGGGTTTGCTGAAGTTCAGCATTTGCTCCGAGGTGCTTCTGACATGCTCCTTCTCTCTGTGATAACTCGTCTGTGTTTGACGTAGAGGCAACCAAGAGGGCTCCATGGGTGACCCTGACTTCGTGGTGGTGGATGGCGTTCCTGTCATGCTGCCCTCCTACGATGAAGCTGTAAGCAGCGGCTTGAATGCTCTGGCACCCGGATACTCAGCCACTACAGACCAGGGGCACATTTTGCAGGCAGAAGATCAGAATCCTCCCGCTTACCCTGGCCCCAGGATTACAGACATGCTGCCTAGCGAATTTGAGACCTGTGACAGTAGGTCGGGTTCCTCTGAACTGCTCCAAAGTTTGTATCCATCCTTGACGTGCCAAGCGGCAGCGCTTCCCGCTCCAGACCGAACTGACGTATCCCGTAGCACTGATGAGGAGGCTGCATCCACGAGTCCGCGGATCGATATTACAGATGGTGAGTCTTGCATAGGTGCAATAGGTGAGTCCATAAACAGGAGACATCATTTGTTTGCACTGGTGGAGCAGGAGTACACCTACCTGACTTGCTCATTCTTTCTCTATGTTTTTGTTCGCGTCTTAATTTGGACATTTTTTTTTAAATCATACAACTTCACGGTCGTAGGGCTTTGTGTCTGTGGTATGTCCTTGCTAGCTCTGGTGCATGTGATTTGAATCCCAGGCCAGAAGGTTCCTGTCCAGACCCCAGTCTCATCAACAGGGATGTCAGGAAGCACCTGTGTGCAACAGCAAAGCCAACCATCGTCTTGCCTATGCTGATCTGTTCATCTGCTCCTCAACTCCTACACTCACAAATCCCTCACATGCCATGGCTTTCACAGCAAAGAACAGGTTTTTCTCCTTGAAATAGAAAATAAATCATGTTTTCATACTGGGTCAAAATTAGCAGCCTTTATTATCAAATTCATCATGTCTGTGCACTGAGCAGAGGGTTCCTTCCGTCTGAGGCACATGCACATTAAGCCATGGATGTGGAACTCACAGCAGAAGGGGAATGTACCCACAGGACCATGTGTGAGGAGGGAGCTTGCCATGTGTTACTGCCTCCATTTAAATCGAACATGGGCATGCTCCGATACCATTTCACTGAGTTCTGATGGTGTGCTGCTCAGAATGTTAAGGAAACTAGATAGCTTTCCTTGGAGACATTTAGAAGGAGAGGCTCATATCTTTCTCTCCACAGTCACTGAGCTGAAGCCCAGGGTCCTATATTCAGTGTGGAGGAAGGTCTGGGTGGAGGAGGTGCTTCATAAGGGTTAGGATAATTTTGGTGGTATCACAAGGGGAAGAGGACAGTTAGGAGAGGAAGAAATTATGGTAATGTCAGTAAAAGTAGTCCCTGCCTACTCTGAATGCTGTTTCAGTGATTAATGTAGTAGCAAGGATGTTTGCATTTAGGTTTTTGTGGGCCTAACTTGTTTGAGAAAATCTGGGTAGTTTTAGTAATAATTTTCATATGGGTGTCAGAGCATGAGCGGTCTAGAATTCGCAATACCACATGTCTTGTTCAGATATTTGCAACGTCCGTTTCTGTTTTCGTAGAATTGCTAACAATAATACTCTGCAAAAGAATAAAGGGAAAATACAGTCATTGCTATTTCTTTGTTTCCCCTAGAGATTCCTTTGATGGAAGAAGACCCTTAGCCTGCACTGAGTTGTGTCTTCGTCACATTGCACTGTTGGGTGACATGAAATCATGAGGATTTAGAGACAGAAAAGACTATCTGTGGATTTGGGGAGGGTGTTTTCCTACTTATCAATCTTCCACGTGATGGTGTCACCAGATTGGGTGTATGTCTTAATCCACAGCAGGGATAACAGCATCAGCATTTGGAACAGCAGCAGTTTTATGAATGAATCCTGGGGATTTGATGAGAGCAGATGTAGAAAAAGAACTGTGGCTTTTTAGAAATGAAATGTATATCTGCATCGCAGAAAGTCATATGGTTCTGTAAGAAATGCTATTGGATTTTGATACTAACTGCCTCACAAAAGCATGTCAAAATATGTAAATTTGCTTATAAAGACTGCTTTAAATGATGAATGGACCTCTAGTTTATGAAGAATCCTTGCAAGTTTAAAAAAATACCGGTACTGAAACACACACACACAAAAAAAGAGGAAAGATCCTCTTTGGGTTTCCTATGATAACCAGGAAGCTTTTGATTTAGCTGTTGGTGGTTTTGGTTCAGACCATGTCTGCAGAAAATATAACAGAAATGATGGGATTCATATATACTTTGATGTATGATAGCAATTATATATTAAAATATATATATATTTAAAAACTCTTAAAGAGAAAGAAAAGGAAAGACTCCCAGGTCACACAATGATCTGGAGATTTTTTTTTAAAGGTAAGGCAGAATTTATATCATAGACAATATTCAAGGTAAAAGATCAATATTTGTATTTATGCAAGACTTCTGTAACTACATTGCATTTGATAAATCCTGCTATAAAATGAGAGATCTAGAACACGTTAAAAATATGAACCATGTGCTTAAGAAATGTTGAACCACCCTGCTTCAACCTTTCTTAAGCTCTTAAATGTGTATATATATATATATATATACACACACTCTGGAGTAATCTACAGTCATAGCCCAGAGCACTGCCTTGTCCCTGTACGTTGTGGTAGTATTCTGAGCCATTATTGTAGAATACTTAAAAAAACATGATAATAAAGTTCAGTTTTGGTTCTTTTGACTTACTGGACTGTTGTGACGTTGGCCTTTTTTTTGCTTTTTTTCCCTTCCTCACTTCTTTTACCAGCTCCTACCCGAAGGCTGAGAAGGCAGCAAAACGCCTGCTCTGGTGCATTTTCAGCTTTATATCCCTCATCCAGCTGCAAATGGAGAGAGTGGTTTTGGTTAAGCAGAGCACACGAAATGGGTGCAGCAAGGGCACAGCTTCTGTAGGTGCTACACGGCTTTTCTCTCCTCTGCATGCTGTGCCAAGCATTGTGCTAAAGCCTGTATGGTTCACCCTTTTGGTGCTACAGGCTATTCGTTCTTTTTCAGGAAAATTCCTGGCTGTTTCATACACTTACTGAAATCCAAGCAGATTTCCTCGTCTTATTTTTGGTATTGAGCGAATGAAACATATGTTGAACTGGCGGTGTTTGAAGGAATAACTCGCTGTATGTTAATGACAGAGATTGCCATCATGTGGGCTAATCCAAACCAAAGGGAAAAATAAGACTGAGTTCTGATTTTATGTACAAAGTAAATTAATAATATCTCTATTGCCCTAAATAGAGGATCACTACAAGTTGCTCCGTTATTTTTTTATGATTGTTTAATGATTTCTTTGTATTGTGGTAACATCTAGTGGCCTCTCTCATGAGTCAGGCTAGTAGAATTATAGATGTGCTGCAACCATTCAAGAAAGTGTTTAGTAGCAGCCTGTCAGCAATTGCATATTTCCGCAAGAAGCAGAAGGAGACAAAAAAACTGTATGGTGCAGAAGCAATTATTAGAATAATGCCAATTATTCTATGGTAAGATGGATGAGAACATAGTAATTGGTATTGCAGAGTATAAGACATACTCTGCATTATCCTCTATTCCTGCTTACACAAGACTTGCAGTTTTTTCTGCTGAATTGTCTCAATTGCAACTGCATCTTCAGATTGATCCCAGAGACACATCTATCAGGTCTTAGTACTATTTTAGCTACCCCTTCCTGTTTAGTCCCCATGCTTTCCAGAGGTGTTTGCATGACCAACTGATGTTCAGGATTGTCACTCCAGCAAATAAGACGGGAGTGCTGTGATACCAACCTTGAATTGAAGCACGTCTCAAGCCTACAGTCAGTTAAGTGATTTCTGTTTCATAATGTCATTGAAAAGTATTGAATTTGCTTTAGATGCCTTATAAAATATTATGAAACCTGTCTTTGCAAGTCTTTTAACAGCTTGTGAAATTTCATTCCTTATTAAATTTTTGGACTTCCATTTATTAATTTCTCTTATGAAGGCTTCTGATTAATGTTTGGAGCTCTGTGGTTTTACGGATTTACACTGCTGTATGTATTGCACTGCAGTCATTTTGTTAAAGGAGCCAGACATGGTAACTTAAGAAATGTAAATTTATGACTTATTAGACCATTTGTATTTTAAAAAGTGCAGAACTGCAAATACTCTAGAAAACATGGATGTATTAATATTGTCTGATAGCCCTTTGATAGCACTGTACTAAATACAGATTTTAAAGGTAATAGAGTTTTTACCATTTTTTGCTTCTGATGTATAAGACTTCCAGAAAGGGTGTTTTGGGGGAATTACTTGTGTGGTTGAGTTTGGGAGTTTTACATGCTTGAGTATTTGGGGAAAACAGAGGACTGATTCTGATGTTATTTTTTTTTCACATAGGGCTTGAATTCTCATGGGAGGACTGCCCACACCTGAATCTGCACCCGTGCCCCCACCCACAAGCTGATGTCCTGGGCTAAGGGCTGCCCCCAGGTGCCCTCCCAGCCTTTGCAGCAACCTGACCACCCTGCCAGCCTGGAAAACTCTGCAACTCCCTGGCCTAAACCTCAGGTCAACCTCGAGCTCTCCCTGAACCCTCAGCAGCCAAACCTTCAGGAGGGAGGATCCTTTTAGGGCCTTGAGAGACTACAGAGCTGGTAAGATCATGATGGTATGTTTGCCATGTAAATGAAACTAGATGGGAGGATGAGCACATCTTATGCAGATTAAGCTGTTTTCCCTTGAGCTATCTGGATGTGAATTAAAGCAGGCCCAGGAAAACCCTTGTTGGTGAGGGGAGAAGCAGCATGTTAGTGAGGATGGACAACCTGTGTGCCTTCGGCAGTGAGGGGAAAGGGTACGTGCTGACAACTTCAGGAAAATAAAACAAGAACTGGCTTCACCCTGCCAATATTTCTAAAAATGAAAAAGAGTGGAGGAGAAGTGTGTCAGCCTTCAACACTGACTTATGAACGAGGGCTTGACCTGCGGAGTGCTGGATGAAGGGTGGAGGTCCAAGGTCTCTCAGGAGCTCTGCAGGGAGTGAATCATAACCTGAGCATGAGTCAACAGGACCTGGCTGTTGTGAAAATGTTAAATGTCAATATGAGAATGTTTACACAGAACTGTAACTTATCAAATGCATGAAGCAATCCTTCAGCTGCACTCAGCACTAGCAGGGCCTCAGCTAGAGCAGTGTGTCAAATGTTGAGCAATTTTTTTTCCTCTTCAAGGAAAATGTAGAGTAGCTGGAGGGCAGCCAAGAAGAGAGAACTGGAAGAGCCTGGCCTGTCCTCACAGATCATGTGTTCAGTGTGAACAACAGAAGGGAACACAGAAATTTGGTATTCTGTAATAAGCATATTCTGCGAAGAAGAAGGAATTTATCCATATAAGTAGGACAAGAATAATAGGCTTAACAGAAGCTTGAGAGAATTAGGTTAGATATTAGGAAAAACATTCTAGTCACAGGGATGGTTACAAGGAGGGAGAGTTGGTCTGAGGAATCTGTAAAAAAACCTCTGAGAGATTTTTTTAAGACTTTTCTAAATAAATACAGGCCAAGAAAACACTGGGGTGAAATGTACTGTGTGAGTTCTGGGGTCCCTTCCCATTCTGTTTCTGCATGATTCCCAGCTTGTGAGAACTAAACTTGACTGATGTACAGTTTTGCCCACAGACTAATTCCAAACTGATGGTACTGAGCAAACTGGTCAGTGCTCATCAGAATCACAGCCAGAAATACCCTCTATTCCATCAACAGAGGCTTTTGTGTAATGTGAGCTGAACTCCAGTAAAATCCTGTGAATTAAACCCTGTTGCGTTAGTGACATTGATTTCAGAATTCTGTTCTGTGACAAATCCAAACTTGGGATTTTCTGGTCTTCATGTCTATCTTAGGCAGCCCTTCTAATACTCGCTGCACATTAGGTGAAGTAAATCCTCTCTTGGTAATTATCTGAAGACACCTATTGAGTTCAATGAGAAGCAGCAGCTCAGGCAGTGGAGCGCAGAGACCATTGTCATGTTTGTGCAAAACTTGCTTCACGTGCCCCAGAAGCTGTTTGTTCCTCCCTGTGCTGCGCTGCAGATGGTAGCACAGCTTAGCACATCAGCTGTCAGAGAAGGAGTAGGACAGATGAGAGAAGCACATCTCAAGCTCCTGTTCTGGATCTCCCATGGATGCCGAGGGAGGACTCAGGGGCAGAAGGAATTAGAAAGCAAGCAAACATCTGCCCCAAACCCAGGGAGATGTGCCATTGTCAAGGGCACGTCCAGTCCCCTTGACACGGTTCCCAAAGGAATTGCAGCATACTGGAGAGGAGGCAGGGAATATGGTGGAGGGAAGACAGGCCCTGCTTTGCCTGTCACTCTCTGATGCCAGGGTGTGCAGCCAGAATAGACAGACAAATCCTTCTCTCCCCAAATAATGTATATAATTTACTTAATGCATTATATATTTCTCTCCTCACTACCATTATATAGTAGCCTACAGTCCATTCTTTCAGCCCGACATTTTCCAGGACAGGAAGAAAGGTTATTTAACAATAACAGAAAGGGCATTAGCCTGAGATTGAATTATTTCCTGTTCAGGCGTCAGAGCAAACTTCTAATAATTCTCATAGACCCCATACAGATGGGATTCTTGAGGCACCTTTCCTCAGCAAGGCAAAGGGACTATCCTGCAGGCCAGAGGAAGCTGCTACGTGGGGGCATTTTATAACCTAGGGAGACTGGATTCACCTGATAAAATATATTAAAGAAAAACTTGGAGAAGGAGAAAAGACATTTAAATTTGAATAAAGTCCAGGGGACATGGATAAGTTCCCCGTGTTCCACAGTAAGGACAGAGGGAGCTGTTTGTTTAATACAATTGGTTCTAAAGAAAGTCAAGAGGCAGAGAGGTAAGACAAGCTTCTTGGTTTGGTGGTCCAGCATCTCTTTTCCCTCACCTCTGCATTTCTGTCATCAGACTGGTTCTGCTTGCAATAAAGGCCTTGGTTTTGGTTTGGATCCACTTTTTCCATTTTATTTGTTTGCCTTTTTTTCCTCCTCTGTTTATCCTTCTACTCTCTTTCTTGGGTTTTTTTTTTTGGTAACTAATACTGTTGTTCCAGTTTCATCCTGTCACCTCAGTCATGCTGGGAAGCCAAACAAGTTGCTTAATTGCAGTGCAGTACCCAGCAGGACACGTCCTCTCCCTCCTAAGAGGTTGCACTTATTTGCCTTGCTCATTTGTGTTCTCAGCAAGAGAGGACAAGAAGGGACACAGAGCTCCTCACTCTGCTGATAAATGGTCCATGAAAATGGTTAGAGCGGAGCACTAAGGGGAGCCCACATTGCTACATATGTGATGTGTCTATATGCCTCAGTCCCAAGACTCTCAGCTTGCCATCATTCATTGGCCCAGTATTCACAGGTGCACACAAATGCTCCTGTAAAAACCTTGTAGCCAAGGTTTTTAAGAACTGGCTTATATTTTAGGGGGTTTCAATATAAGACTTTTTAAAGACCCCCTCCTTTCTGAAACTGGTGAGCTCACAGCTTCAGAAAATTGGCACTGACACGGTCCAGTTAGGAAGCACAGGGTGCCCAGCAGGTCACTTCACCTGTCTGCTTCCTGATGTACCAGTATGAATTTCTTGTTCCCCGGATAACTGCTTGAACTAAGGAGTTGCCAGTTGCTGAGCTGTCAGGTTCATGTATTTTCTTTTTTTTAACCTAATGAGGCTAGATTTATTTTTAACGTTCCTTATTACCATCCGCTTCTGACTTCCATCCATCTACTGCTGAGTACATGCTGCTCTTGCCAAAGCAAGTGTCTTTGAGCAGCTCTCTCAGCCCCTGGAACTCTACCGCCCTGCGGGAGATCGCATTTGCCACCGTTGTCCCTTCTATTAATTCCATGGCAGCACATGCTGTTTGCCTGCCTTGTTCAGAGCTCTCGTGTTAATAACTGTGCAACCAGTTGTTATTTCTTTCATAACCATTACCATAGCTGCCTGTTGTTAATAATTCAGGGTTAATTACTTACTAAAAAGTTTAGCAGAACAATTTAGCTTCGCTTAGCCTGTTCATTGATGAAGACTATAAATGTCTGCAGTCTATCACTGATAGAGCCACTACTGGAGTTCAGTATAATTGGCTTTTACTGAAGTGCTGCAGCAAAAATGAGGGTTAGTCCAATGGGCAGTGTTGGCTGCTTGCTTGTACACCTCCTGTTGGGTTTTCCACTGGATTTTGGGCAACTGCTTAGGAAGAGAACTGCCACAGTAACTTACCAGGTTTGCTTATATATACGTTCACCTTGCACCATTGTGCAGTGTAGACCAAGCTACAGGAGTGCTGAAGCCTGGCATTAAAAAAGGCATCATGGCAACTGTAAAGAGTCCGGCATTTCAGTTAGGCTTAGGGTGCTGGCCTGATCTGTCACAAATACATCTTGGTGGAGATAAACATACCTACAAGACTTGGGTGATGGTGTTCTCTCTGGTTTATGAAAAAAGGGGAAAATTTCCAAGAAGCAGCATCATTAAAGGTAATGATGCCTCTTCACTCAGTTTTCTCTGGTCTGGCAGAGTTTCCTGTTCCCTGAAATTTTGAATCTAGGAGCTGTTACAGACAAAAGGCTCTGGATATATGCACTGTTCTCAGTTTACAGTGAAATGGATGGGAACTGGGACCCCTTTCAGTAATGAGCTCTTTCTGACCATGCAGTCTGGAGTCCCCATCTCCTGATTCTAAGAAGCAGAAGAAAGGCCATGTGCTCCCATCCAAGGAAGGGAGGGGTTTAGCATTACACTCCTTTAGAGCAAAACTGGACTCTGGACTCCGGAAACTCCACCCAGACTCCAGTTTGTGTAGTGAATCGAGGCTGAGTGGGTGCATTGTAGTACTCTGCATTCATTTAAGCCTTCACAACATAGGGCTCTGCTTTTGTCTGCTCTAGGCACTGACAGGAAGTGAAACTGAGACAGTTCCCTTAGATATTTTTTAAATCCAGCATGGTGCTGTCTTCATCTTTAGATGCCTAAGTATTCTAAAAATGCCTACATATCTTCATGTTAAATTATGAGCAAGAAAGTGATGAATTGTTCCCTGACCTTCAGTTTCTTCATTGAAACTGTGTCACCAAACCATATTTCATGTCACTAGGAGACAGTAAACGTAAATCAAATATCTGGCTGTTCTAGAATACCTAAGGGAGGAAATTACTTCCATCCATGAAGGCAGACAGATTTTCTTGAGAGAATTTTCTACCTTCCAAATTCAGTTTTAAAATGTGATTTCATCCTCACAGATCTGCCTGTTGGTTTCCAGCACAAGAGGCATTGCCTCAGTTTGTTTGCAGTCCTGAGAAAAGCAACAACCTGCCACTCTCTCTTATTGTCTAAATGCTTTTTTCTTCACTAAATAATTTAAAAACTATAAATAATTTATAAGAAAAACACCCAAGATAAATTTAGATCTTAGATTTCTTCATAAAGAAAGTTAGTGGGTATCCTTTCTCAATAATTTAATTGATAATTTAATTAGCTTAAAAGAAGACTGAACCTGATGCACTTTACTTCTATGGTCCAAGACTGAACATGGAGTAAGTAGAAAGTGGCCTTTTTCCCCAAATAATCAGCAGGAAATGACAGTGGGCCTTGGGTCTCTGCGAGTACCCATGTTTGCTGCTCCTGCTTGCGTAAGTTGGACTGCTGGGCACTGCAGTCCCCCCTGAACCTGGCATATTTACAGTCCATGGCAGAATGGGACCCTCCTTGTGGCTGTGCTTTGTAATATTTTTCCCTTGGTTTGTCCTCTTAAGTTTTTGCATCAGCAGCAATCAACACTATCAAGTCGTATCAGGATGTCCTTCAGGCCCAGCTGTATGAGGTAGTGAGTATTTTCAACTCACATCAGCTCCAAAGCGAGTGGCATTGAAAACTAGGCAAATTTTAAAAATAAATAAATAAAAAATCAAGCTTAGGAGTAGCCTCATTGTTGTGTTGTTCCCATGTATTCGTTTTTCTCTTCAGATTAGTCATGCATTTGATGAATGAGAAGTTCACAACAGGGCAGCGAAATCTCATGTTCATAATTAGGACCCTGGAAGGAAAAACCAGCACGTAAACCAGAAAAATATTATCCCGTGATTACACTGAAATCTCAAAGCTTAATGTGAGATGTATTCATAAGTGCTTTTCCTGGAAAGCAACAGCCTCTGCCATGCAATTACATATTTAAGCTCTGTGGAAAAGATTTGTTTACTGAATGAGAGAGGCATAAACCCCAGGCTGCTGGTCAGAGAGAGTCCTGAGTAATCACCGGGCTTACACAGATACAACAGTTCAAAGACCTTTGACATTTGATGAGTATTTTTCTCTTTTACAGAGTGAAGAGATTTTGGACCTTAAAAGAAAAATTACCTGAGGCTTTAATTAGCAGAGCCACAGAGAAAGAAATGAAGAATGACTGTGGAGAGCAGTAAGTATATGCCAAAAGCTTACAGGGCAATGGATGCCAAGCAGGCTGTGATAGATTTTAAATTCCAAATGTAGATGGACTCACATGTCTCTATATGATTCGAAGAAGACAGAAAATGCAAAAAACCTGAAAAGCATAAATTTGTGATAACTGGGAAATGCTTCATTTGAGCCTCAACTGCTTTACTTGGCGTGATCATAGAGAATTGATTCTGCTCTCTTAAAAACAACAGCTGTTCACTGCTGAAGGCTATTCCTGGATTTGCACCATATACATTAGGGCAAAAGAGACACAAGTTTATGCTACTGTAGCCCATCTATACTGGGCCTTGACCCCCACAGCTGTGTCAGTGCTGGAGCATTGGCCAGGACAGCCAGTAGCAAAGGTGACCAGACACAAAATTCTCTCAAATGTACAAAGTAAATAATAACAGCAATGTGTGGGGTTACAGAAAATGGCAAGCATGCCATTTCAGGCAAATATGATTTGTGAGGTGATGGTTGCTTCACAGGCAGGAGGCACAGAAGCCTACCCTCTGCAGCATCTCTCTTCCTTAGGCAGCACGTTCCATGGGAGGAACAGGTGTAGATAAGAGCAATGTTTTAGGGCTTGTACTGATAGCAAAAAATGAGCAGAAACTGCTGCCAACTGAAAACAGGCAGAAAAAGTACAGAAAGAGGCCATACAAAAGTGAAACACATTTCACGTCTGAAAGGTTGGACTCTCAGGTGGGGATGGAGCCAGAAGCAATGTGACATCCTGCTCCAAGCACTTTCTCCAGTTACTCCTGGCTGGCAGGTGCTGTCAGCATAAAAGCAGGAGTGCAAAGCAGCACTCAGTGGAGTTTGGCTAAATTGGGCACTGGGTGAGGTAGTGAGCTGCAGCACAACTGCTGAATTTTTCTATCCTGGCAGGTGAGACTGCAGTTGATGTGATTTCATATTGTGGGGCAGGAGGCTGAGTTGAAGGTCACCTCTCCAGAGGTGGCAGGATGCTGCTGGGAAGCACAGTCTCCAGCACAGCTCTCTGGGGGACAGGTTCCACTATCTGCACCACTCTGAGGCCTCTCCTGCCCTGGACATGGGGGCTAGAGGCAGCAGCAGCAGAGGGGCTGCCACCCAGCTTGGGAATTCATGTTGTCGCCCAGCAGCCCTTCCTCTTGAATCTGGGTAAAAGATTACTTCCTCCTGGTACTTGGTAAAAATGTGATCTAGTATCAAGACTTGCCTGCAGGCATCTTTCCATGTGAAAAAAAAATGTTAAGGACTTTTTCTCAAGCATGTTACCTGCTTTGCTAATAAATTACGCTGGAGATCCTTAAAAGAATAATGTTGCTGGTAGTGCAAGAAGTGATGTGCTGGTTTTATGCTCTCCTCATCCTTTGTGTTTTTGAGTGGCACAACATGGCATGTCACAATTCATCTGTCATTTTTACATTTGGAGAAGTGGTCAGGATGGAGCAATCCAGCCATCCCAGCTGAATACGCAGTTGTTAACTGACAGATATCTTGAGTGCAACAGGAGTCATAAGGCTGTCATGGAGGTGTCGGCTTTTAAATCCCAGCTGCATGCAGAACCTTGGCATATCATCAGTATGTACAGTTTTCAATTTCATGGGACATTTCTTTTGGTGTTACCAATGGATTTTGTTTTGCCTTCATCTTCCCTTTTTGTTAACACTGCAGAAACTTATTTCTTGAGGCTCTTTCCTGTCTTACACGATACCGTGTGCGCTGTGTGATTCCCAGGGTGTTTCCATGGGCAGAGACCTGAGGCTGCACTACTGCTTTCATGTATACTCACGTACAAATGGCAGACAACTCAATAACATGAAAGGTGTCACAGGTTATTTTACTGCAGTCTCAGCTCTGACAGGTATTTAGGTTAGTATGAAACCGGGTTTCGGCTCCAGTCAGCCTTTCTTTGCAGAATATGGGAACAGCTGGCTGGCTGGTGGACGCTGCCTGAACAAAGGTCTCCTTCTGCTCTGAGTGGCCTCAGGGGGAAGCTGCTGCTGCATCTGGCTGGCCTGGCAGCAGGGCCCAAAATAGGGATTTGTCCTGTACAGCTGTGGAGGTCAGACAATCTGGGGTTGTATTTTATACAATTCAACTGTGGGAGTATATTTTTCTCCTACAATCTACTCAGACCTGGGAGAGGAGCAGAATGGGCTGAATCAATTCCTCTGACACTATCCTTTTGCATATTTTTACCTTATTTTTGAGAATCTAAAGCAGGGTAAGCACAGCTCTGAGGTTTTTTGCAAAGATCTGACTGTGTTAATTTCAACAGATGAAACTTTGGTTTCAACGTCTGTTAAAATGAAAATATAATTTTCAAGCTAAAATGTAACGTTGAATTATTCTTATGTTGAGACTAGTAGAGCACATTAATCAATTGATCAAACTTTGCTCAGTTAGCCTTTACTGATCTTGCTTTTCTCTTCTTTGCTCAAATTAACACAGTCATATTTGTAACTGAACTCAGTGGTAGCCAAGGCTATAAAGGCAGATAAATGCAAAAACCTGCCTCTCCAAAGTCTTTAGTCTCACTAAGAATGAAGCTCACAGAAGCACACTGAGATCAAAATCAGTGCTCCCTAAACCAGGAAGAAATTCATTTGCAGAGGCTCATTTTGGATTCTTCTATATGCATAAAGAGAGAATAATTAACTTTGTATGTGTAGAGTTTTATCTTTTCTTATTCTCTCCATTCTGTAGACAAACTGTTAAGTTCACTGCTTCAATAAAAGCTTTCTAAAACACCTTAATAATTCCCCAAATACTGGCTTTTTTTCCTTTTTCTTCTTTTTTTTTTTTTTTTTTAAGCTCGAGGTTTATTAAGAAGATCACAGATTTTGCTATGTTTGTTGTGAAATCCGGGGGGGGGGAAACTAAACAATTCCTGGTATTTATTATGATAATTTTAACTGAGACTCATAAGTTAAAGGAACTTAATGGCATTACCCATGCAAGATATGAAAACCTCGTCTCCAGAAATAATGACCTTATTACAGCGTTGATCTTGTGTGGGTGGAAGCCTGCTTTGGAATAAGCCTGGGGGAAATGATCGTGTATTTCACCTGCCTATTGTACATTATAGGTGAGCTCAGAGGTACAATAAGATACACATTTGGCAAGTGTTTTACATGTAAGAAATTGGTAATTTAATGCATTAATCACCAGAGTGCAATTACAGACCTTAATTTAGAAGGTATTAGTCATTCGCCATAGATAACCTTCTGTGGCTATTAGAATTTCATAGTCTGAGTTCATTACAACTGGCAAATGTCATTTGCAGAACCAGCACACACAAGGGGCTGTTCTTTGGCTTCAAGCACATTTTTTCAGTATTAAATACACTCCATTAAATACAAGAGAGAGCACCTGTTTGGGTCTTATTTCAATAAAGATTATATCCTAGTTGCATTTCAAGGGGGCTTATAAAGGTTGCACATTATTAATGTATTTTATTAGCACGTTTAAAATGGAGTGGGATACACTGGAAATATTACCTGCACATCAGTAGAAGACATCATAGCTATTGATAAGCCATGGCAAGAAACAGCCTATTAACCTGTCTCTATCAAAACGTGAGACAAATGACTATTTGTACAAAATCTGTTAGAGCATTTACTGACCTTTCATAAATGAACCTTCATATATGGTATTTTCTTGAAATTAGTAATATGCTTAAAATTAGGTCTCTCAGTACTTGATTTCAAGAAGCTGCATAAATCTAGGAGACAGTAAAATTCTGTAAGTGATTGTTCCTAATTTTTGGTGTTTTCATGTGTATAATGGAGAGGACATCTTTTCTTTTCCCCCTCTTTCCTAATTCCTTATGGTGCCTGCTAGGTGTCTAGCTTGCTGTGTGTATGTGACTTGCATAAGACAATAGAGGAGCAAGAAACATGTCTCTGCTCAACACAGACACCTTGGCAGGAAGACAGCTTTTGTTTTAGTTTCCATCGTTTCTTGCAAGTGACAGAACAACATGAGATGGTTGTGTAGGTGTGCCTTTTGTCATCAAAATATAACATGCATAACATGCTCATCTGCATCATTTGGAATTACATTACTTTCTCTGTGCAGAAAAGCATTGAAAGATGTCAGCACGCTGCTACAGAAAATACAGCTGCAATAACAAACAGCTTAGCTGTTTCTTTTCTGAGTTACACAACCACAGTAGCTGAATACATTGACATTCTTTATAGAGTCCTGTGATTTATGCATTTGAAACCTGGAGGTTTTTAATAACTGAATCAAAAAGATTTAATCCAGTGTGCAGTTGTAATAATAGTGAGCAGTGTTCTATGATAAATCAGTCAATGCACCAAACCAAAAAAAGTTCCAGGTTGGATTTTCAACCATAACTTAGCAAAAGCTTTTGCAAAAAATACTTCTGTAAATTCATGAACACTTGTTAGCAGCAGTTGACTGTACAAAAAGCAGCAGTGAATACCTTGCTTCCATGCTGAAACATGCATTATGTATTAAACAAAAAGATGCTCAAGGACTATAGCCATGAAAGGACAGCAGTCCTGCTTACCTGCTGCTTCAGCCACTTCTAAAGCTTTTATTCACAAACTGAAACAGGCTTAGCTGACACCTAAACTGTCCCTGCATTCCAGGCCTTGCTTCAGTATAAAATATCTCATCCTTTTGAGTGTATGGGCAAACAATGAGAGGCCTAAGTTGGCAAGATCCACAAAATCAGGACCTTGACAAGATCCTGGGTGCTTCCCACCTGCAACAACAAGCTACAACAACAGGATTATAAGTGAAGTATCCACCTTAGACACATATTGTGATGTGTGAACTGAGGGCACACATGGTTAAAACCTGATGCTGGTTTTTACTGTCACCACATAAAAAGAGGTGCTATGGTGGTAGACTCAGTAGAAAAGAGATTTACTCACTTACAGCTAAGACTAATCTTGAAAATACTCAGAACTTAAAGTATCCACTTCCATCTATTCAACTCTAAGTAAGAGAGAAGCAGGACCAAACAGAAAATAAGTTGTTATTTATTTGAGCATAAGTATCACAACCTCACAGTGTAAATTTGCATGAAACAATGGGCGCTCGCAGATACTCTCTAATATCCCACGTGACCTGATAGAATTCTATAGGACTTTTCCTAAAGAATTTGTTTGCTCTCTCCAGTTCCCTGTGTTTTGTTTAAACATGCTATTCCAAATTACTTGTCTTCAAACACACAGGTCCTGTTTTCAGTGGCCTTAGAAATACTGCTTCAGTGCCAGAGTGTGTTATAATTTCTCACCTGATTTAACATAAGCAAAACATATCCCAGAGAGGTGCATTAAGACCATTAAAATACATGCATATGCAGTCACTTGTAAGTACTTAATACAAGAGTGACATAAGTATTAGTAATTAAAGGTATGTAACCCAGATTAGTATGAAGACAGGCACTTTGGTGTCATCTCAGGCCCAGTCGATTCCATACAAAGCAGAACAGCTCAAGCAGGAAAGAGTGATAATTTCCTCTGTAGATATCCTCATGGTCAGGGGTGACAACAGGGGTCATCAGAGACAGAAGCAGAATTCACGTCCTATTAAAAAGAGAAAGGCTCCATAAGGAGCAACCTGGGTAGGAGAAGGGTCTATAACTCGGTGTGAGTTACAAGCAAGAGCTGCCTCAGGCACTTAATTCCAAAAGAGGCTGAGACTTGTGCAACGCCAACAGAGTGGAGTCTCATTTTATTTAAAAGGTGAATCTTAAGACATGGCCCTGAGTTCTGCATTTCCAACTGGTCCAGATTAGGTCATGCTTTGGTTAACATGATGTATATTGGAGATCCAGTGCTTTAGGCTCCTGTGTCTCCCATGCAATGTTACTAAATCCCCAGCTCGCTGCTGCAGATAAGGCCAGGCAGCCGTGTGCTGCTCTCTGCTCTCTCTGAGTTAGCTCAGAGATTGTCAATTTTTCAAACAGCATCAATTTCCAGAAATTTTATTTCAGTGCAACCTGAAAATTTAAATTACTATAATTTTTTAAAATAAAAATTACTCTGTCCTCTCTTTTACCTCCCCTTTTCATTCCTGGATTCCTCTTTAAGAATTACAGTAACAGGCAAATAAATTACTTCAGTTACGGATCTGTCATTCAACCTTAACTTCTTTAGGAAACGTAAGTGTTCCACTTAGTATAAGGTAATGTAGGAAATGGAATATAATGACCATTAGAAATAGGATAAGAATGTGAGTAGAGGATCACCTGCTTACAGTTATCTTGGGTCAGATAAGTGCACATCAGAGACTCAGCTGTATTGGATGTAAGAGGCAGAGATAAACTGGCTCTTTCCACCTGCAAAAGACCAAAAGAAACAGCTCAATCACCAGGCAGCCAGCAAACACAAATTTTCACATTGCTTAGACTGAGGTGAGTCGGTATGATCATCTCCTACAGATTAAAATGTAGCAAAGCCCATAAAAACTTACTCCTGTGTCCTGGTTGCATCCCTCAGTCTGGTTTCCCCTTGCCTGACCCATTCCCATAGAATCAGAACCATAGAATGATTTGGGTTGGAAGGGGCCTTAAAGATCATCTAGTTCCACCCCTGCCATAGGCAGGGACACCTTCCACTAGAGCAGGTTGTTCAAAGCCCCATCCAACCTGGCCTTGAACACTTCCAGGGAAAGGGCAGCCACAGCTTCTATGGGAAACCTGTGCCAGTGCTTCACCACCCTCATAATGAAGAATTTGTCCCCAGTATCCAATTTAAACATACCCTCTTTCAATTGAAAGCCATTCCCCCTTGTCCTATCACAAGCCCTTGTAAAAAGCCCCTCTCCAACTTTCTTGTAGCCCCCTTTAAGTAACTGGAACATGCTATAAGGTCTCTGTGAAGCCTTCTCCAAGCTGAGCAACCCCAATTCTCTCAGCCTGTCTTCACAGGAGAGGTGCTCCAGCCCTCTGAGCATCTTCATGACCCTCCTCTGGACGTGCTCCAACACTCACGTCCTTATGTTGGGGCCCCAGAATTCGGTATCCAGCAGCCGGTCTTGGAGAGCTGGGGAGGATTTCCACTCTGCTGGGGAAATTCCCTCCCAGCGTTTCTTCCTTGGTGACTCTATCTTTTTTAATATTTTTTTTTTCCCATTCCATATGCACATCACCACCACTCTCCTCCATGCCCTACCCCTGCGGCACCCCAGCTCTCTGTGGCGCTGCCCCTTTATTTATTTACGGTCGCCGTGCACAAGAAGGCGGCTCAGCTGCAGCGCCGTTCCCGGCCGCTGTGAACATTGCCCTCCCGGGAGCACCTTCCCGGCCCGGCCAGCCGGGACCGCTCCTCAGCCATTCCCTGCAGGTCGAGCACGCTTTCCCGCTCCAGCCGGACGGTGTGTACGCGGGGAACAACGCGTGGGGGGGACAGGCGCGGGGGGCGCTCCCGGGGGCGCGGCTGTTCCCAGCCTTTTCCCCGGTGCCGCCCGATTTCCCGAGTGGAGCTGCTCCGCTCCGCTCCGCCCCGGGCGCCGGCGGGAGGTGAGCCGGGACACCGGGATACGGGTGGGAGCCGGGGGTCTGAGCAGCAGCCTTACACGGCTCCTTCACAGCCCACGCCAGCCCAAGGGTCGGTCGTCACCCTCGCTTTCCCCGCTTGTCTTTCCCTTTTCAGTCGCCAGGAAATAAGGGTATCCACCCGTAGGAGAATGTTTTGGCACCAGGGTTGCACTTCTGCATTTTTCAAAGCAGTATGTAACTTAGCATTCATTCAACTTTCCGGCCCTCCCCGAGGCAGACAAGGATTATTACCCTCATTTTATGGGGAAAAAAATAGGTATGTGGGGTATAAAGTCCCTAAGAGGCACAAAGGCATCAGAGGTGAGACTTGATGAGACATGCCTGCACCTGGCCTTGCAGGATGTCAGCAGTTCCCACCTTGCACTTCAGTACTTCAAGTACTCAAGCATGAAACGTTTTGCTTTTGCAGACACCCAGCAGTGCCCAAGTCTGGCAGGGCTGACCAGCCAACATCTGATACAGCTACGTGGTACAGGTGTTGTGATGTAGGCATGCTTCTAGCTCAGAGCCAGCCCAAAGCACAGTAGTGTTTTAAAATGGGGTGGTGAACTGCACATGTTTGATTCCATGGCTTATGGCTGGGAGCATTCACCCAAGCTGTGGGAGAGTTCAGCCCTTTCCATCCTTTGCCTCAGGGTGAATGGGACATATGTCTTCATCCTAATTGGGAACAGGCTAATTTTGGCCTCCTCCAGGTTCCTTGTGAAGCTGTGTCATTGTGCAAGAAGCTGATTGAGATGGTAAGAGGCAGCAACTGGAGGGGAGGACAAGAAGGGTTCCAAGGTGTTCTCTAAGGATTGGTTTCTGGGTTGAACATGTGCATAGTCAGAACACGGAAGCTGCCCAGAGCAGATCTCCCTTCCCTCCCTTGACCCCATACAAAGCATCCCCTAACCCTTCAGTAGGCTGAAGTGTGTCTTTGATTTAGCAACTCTTGAACATTATTCACTCAGTTGGAAGAGCTGTAACAGAAGAGGAGAGTGCCTCCAGTCCAGAATAACCAATGCTTCCACAGTGAATGGGGGGGTGTGAGATAAAATGGTTTGGTGTTGCATTGTGCAGAGAACAGAACTGAGAGTAGCTGTTTTACTTGATAGATTAATGTGCTAAATGAAGACATAGCTAGCTTTCCCTCTGGAAAAAGCTGGGTAGGGACAGAATTTAAAATATAAGCTGCTTGGGGATTTCTGTTTTGGCAGTCCCTAGGTGTCAGACCTGGAATATATATGCAGGTGAGCCCTAGCATGCTACTACCGTGCTGTGAGTCAACGGAACAACCCACTCACCAACAGCTTCCCTCAGGAATGGTTTCAGAAAGGCTACCAGCTACTTTTCTGTCTTCTTCACAGGTCTTCATTGCATCGTAGGTTCTACAGTACAGGATTATGTCAGCCATACTAGTGAGTGAAATTTTTACATTCTTCTCCTCCACCAACTAATCTCCAATTTATTCAGATCTAAAGCCTATTTCAAAGAAATTCAGAAACTATCCTTTCAACATCTCCATTACAGGAAAGAGCAGAGCAGGTTTCTAATTTCACTTCAATGTTTGGCAGATTTTCTCTCTCTTTGTATTATATTTATGGTCTTTTCATCACTGGACATTTGCAGCTTGTTATCTTTTGATTGCTTTATTAAAATGTATGTGTAAAAAAACCTTGCAAAAGCAACCATCTCTTTGTTCCATTTGGCTCCACATATTCAGGCACCTGTCTCCATATTTTTTTAATAGTTCTTTATTAAATAACATTTGCAGATTGGGTCCCAGGAGTGCAGGAGGGGTGACCATGCCATTCCCCCTCTGGCTAGCCAGTTAGTCACCTTTGCTGACTTCAGGCTACCAACCCATTACCAGTTTTATGCATGACCACTATTTCACAGGCATGACAGTGCTGATGAGCTTTATGAAAAGGTTACTTTTGCAGGTAAGGCTGTACAGAGCTCTGCTTGTGACCCAGGAGTTACCGTCTGAATGCTGCTTCTCCACTTCCTGCTGCTTCCTCAAGAATTTCTGCCTCATCTGTGAAAGCTGGCCTCCTCTAAGTTACAAATTTGACTGTCTTTCTTGAGACTCCTCTCCTATTATCAATTTGATCTCTTCCAGGTGAGAGCTTAAATCCTCTCTGCTTCTAATTATCCTGCAAGCACAAAAAAAAGGACATTGTGCTCCTAAGCTAAATCCACTGTGTGAAAAACACAGTCCAAAATGATAGCTAAGAGGGAAGGGGAACTAATAAGAAGGAAACATTTCTTCCCTGGAGTGACTTCTAGTCTAGACCAGCAGTTCTCACGTGACATTTTTCAAAGAAAAAAGGAAAACATGGACTCAGGATGTATCTGAGTGGTGACTGTGACTGCTAGGTTGTTTGTGCAGCTTTGAATGAGCGTCTCTACTGGGAAACAACAGTAGCAACAACTTAAAAAAAAAAAACCCAGCCCCCTGAATCTTCACTGCCCTTGCTGAAGCCCTATTTCCTTAGGAAATAAGAAGTTTGTAGGAAACATTCTTGGTCCTCTTCTGAAGCCCTCTGCCTTCATCATCCCCCCCGAGACACAGAGGTGGGGGAAGCTGGGCTGCCTGGGGCTGGCAGATGGACCAGTGCCCAGCACTGGGGTGCTTCACTGGAACAACCAGCCCAGCTGGTTGCTCAGGCAGGGAAAGGAGCAGCCTGGCTCTAATCAGCAGGGAGACACTTAAAAATGTGCTAGGGGCTAAAAATGACTGAACTGGGGCCAGGACCTGGGGTCTGGGGCTACAGCACCCTCCCTCTGCCTATCCAATTTACTCCTGTCCTCTGGAGAAATAGCCTAGAGCGTGTTTTTTTCAAGTTTATTTTCTTATCCTTCTGGGGACTGTTTTCTTTTAAAGAACTCTTACCCTATAATTAAGGAATCACATCTGTCTTTGTGTGTTTGCATCTCATCATATAATCTGATGGGATATCAAAACAAATAAATACAAACAGGAACTACATCATTACACCCAAACCAGTGGCTGAATTTTATGGTCCTTCTGCTCTGTCAGGTCATTAAATGCCTTATTGCCTTATGTTTTTTTCCATCAGTGACAGGAACTGCCTCAGTAGTCACTTGCCTTATAAGATGCTTCCTGATTTTAAGTTGGAAAATGCTATATTACAGTTAAGAATCCTAGCAACTTAAGGGAGATGCCAAGGGGGTGGGGGCATATTCATTAATCATATGATGAATGAAATAGTTTCTTTTTTAGGTTGTAATTGGCTAGAGGGGCCCCATGATGAAAAGTATGTTTACACTGCTCAACTTTTTATGAGCACAAATGCATATATTATGGTGGCTTAGAGCCTGGGCAAAAGCTCGGATCTTTACTTTTCTTTCAGTAAGTAGATTTGATCTAATCAGATAACAGCAGCAATACAAATTTTCACAATAGCAGTTGGCCTTTATCTGACCGGTCTAAGAACAAAGGTTTACTGTTTGCAGTATATCTTTCAAGATCTTTTTTATGGCCTAGATAAATATTACAAACTCCTTGTCAGTAAGGCTTTCTGTTAGATTAAAAGAAAAAGGATGCTCTTTGAAGGTCTTTGGGGTTTTTTTCTAGAAATTTTACCAAGTGCCAAATACAAATAGTTCTTCACAGCCAGTGTTTATCACAAGGCTCTGGGAAAGATGCCCATAGTTTTTGCCATGACTGAAAAAAATATGAGTGATATTAGGGCATTAGACAAGGATATTTTGTTCTGCACTTGATAGAAGAAGTAGGAATGATTCTCATTTCCTCACAGAATTTTGACATGTGAATATATAGAGAAAGCTGCACAAGGGAGACTCTATTCATTTGGATGGCAGGAAGGGACCCAAGATCTGAAGAATGAGATTGAGACACATTTTTCTATTCAGGTGAATTTCAGTGGATTTTAGGCAGCCAAGTCCCCGAAAGGCCCTTCCTTCAGTCATAAACCCACAAGGCACCCCCACATCTGCAGTGGCTCCCAGTGCAAGTAAACCATGGCACAGGAGCACCCCGGGGTGAGAAGCCTTGCACAGCAATTGCAGGTGTTGGGGAGGTCAATACAAAGAACATGACCCCTGGCAGACTCCCTCGGAGGAGCCTGCGTGGAGCACCTCTAGCAGAGCTGCAGCTTTGAGTCTAGTGCAGGGCATGTGAGCCATGAACATTTTCTTTCAACCTTCGGCCAAGGAAAAGAGAGGAAGTGGAAGTGGAAGACCCGAGTGCTTAGCCTGCCTCAGTCTGAGAAGCTTCAGTCTGGTTCTCACTCAAGGAAACTGCTCTAACCAGAAGGCTGTAAGCACGTAAGTGTGTCAGGTAACAGTACCTGACATCTGTCCTGCAGAAATGTGGCTGTGCACACAAGGATGCAAGAGCTGTGAGGATTTTCAACAATGCCAAGTGTAGGGTACTGCACCTGGGGAGGAATAACCCCAAGTACCAGTACAGGTTGGGTGCTGACCTACTACAGAGCAGCTCTGCTGAGAAAGACCTGGGAATATTGGTGGATGACAAGTTGACCATGAGCTGGCAGTGAACTCTTCCTGCCAGGAGGATCAGTGGTATCCTGGGATGCATTGGGAAGAGTATGGCCAGCAGGTTGTGGGAGGTGACTCTGCCCCTCTACTTGGCCCTAATGAGGCCACATTTGGAGTGCTGTGTCCAGTTCAGGGCTCCTCAGTACAAGAAAGACAAGAAGCTACTGGACAGGGTCCAGCAGAGGACCACAAAGATGATGAGGGATCTGGAGCATCTCTTATGAGGAGAGACTGTGGGAGCTGGGCCTGTTCAGTTTTCCTTCAGAGAAGAGAAGACTGAAAGGGGAACTCATTAATGCATACAAATATCTCACAGGTGGGTGCCAAGAGGATGGTGCCAGACTCTTTCCAGTGGTGCCCAGTGACAGAACAAGGAGCAATGGCCATAAACTGAAACTTCAGCATGAGAAAGAACTTCTTTGCATTGAGTGTGGCAGAGCACTGGAACAGACTGCTCAGAGAGGTCATGGAATCTGGAGACATTCAAAACCAACCTGGATGCATTCTTGTGTAACCTGCTCTAGGTGACCCTGCCTTGGCAGGGGGGTTGGGCTAGATCAGTTGAACAAGATGATCTCCAGAGGTCCCTTCCAACCCTAACAATTCTGTGATTCTGTGATTTTTTTGCTGAGCAGGGGTTGGAAGATAAACTTCTTGAATTATTTTGGAATAGAATATTGCTTGCTTAATTATGGTTGCTTAATCCAAAGCACTAGTTTAGCTAAAATCCATAACCAGACTTCAGCTTTAGAGCCCAGTGTTGAGTACAGAATTAGCAATGGATGTTACTGTCCTCTAATTCCTTTTGTCAGTACATGCCCCTGGCATGTATTGCATCCAATCAGTATTCCTCTTGTTTTGCCCAACTGGAGTATTATAGTCAACTCCTCAGTTTTCTTTCAGCATTTACTTCCACTTTGAGCTACCACTTCCCACAGTCACAGCCTCTAGCCTCAATGGCTTTGAGCCATTCTCAGGAAAATTGAAAGCCATAGGTAAGCAGCCCAACTGTTCTAGATACTTTGGAGGAAGTCTCAGTCCTGTAACATATAAACAACAGAGACCGGTTTCCATTGTTTGCATTGCTTCTTAGTATCTTTTTTTTATTTCTGGTTTTGATTTGCTGTTTTGGTTGGTTTGTTGTTGTTGTTCAAGTCTGCTTCAGTCTGATTGGGTGTTTCCACAGAAGGGTCAGTGCAACGCAAACAAGATCAGAGCTGCACTAGCCAGGGATAGGGCAGATAATCATGCATGGGCTGTGTCAGGTTTGTGCATGCTTTCTAATCTTCATTCTGAGGCTTTGCTTGGGGTTACTTTTCTGACTGGGCAGCTAGCACAACAAAATTCCCCTGAAAGATAACTGAAGCCTTACCAGACTTACCTTACTGAAGCCTTACCTTTAAATCCAGACTAAGACACACTGTGGAAAGCAGGCAGATGCAGTAGATCATACCAGTGTAGGAGTTTATATCCTGGTGCACTTGGTCTATGTCTAAGCCAAAGGATAGTGAAAAGGGAAAGACACTGAGGAAAAGAAGATGGAGTAAAGTAAACTGGGCTTGAAAGGGGAAGGAGAAGAAAAGAAAGAAAGGATTTCTTTGGCTTTGTTGCAGTTCTTGTTCTAGAACTTCTGACCTGCATCAAGAGTCTTTTAAAATCTGAAAGTCCTTCTAGCTGAGATTATCTAAACTAAGCAAAAATGCCCTCACTTACTCAAAGGTTCTGTACTGGGTTTGTGTAGGTTTTGGTAGAAGTGGGGACTACAGGGGTGGCTCTGTGAGAAGCTGCCAGAAGCTTCTCCAGTGTCCTGCAAAGCCAATGCCAGCTGGCTGTGAAATGGACTCACTGCTGACCAAGGCCAAGGCCATCAGCGACGGTGGCAGAGCCTCTGGGATAACATTTAAGAAGGGGGAGGAGATAACTGTGCAATGACAACTACATCTGGAGAGAGGAGTAAGACTGTGTGAGAGAAAGAACTCTGCAGACACCAAAGTCAGCGAAGAAGGAGGGGGAGGGGGGTGCTCCAGCTGCTGGAGCAGATTCCCCTGCAGCCTGTGGTGAAGACCATGGTGAGGCAGCTGTGCCCCTGGAGCCCATGGAGAGCCACAGTGGAGCAGATATCCACCTACAGCTCCTTGAGGACCCATTCTGGGCAGAGGAGGAGGTAGAGAGTTTGGGAGTAAAGTTAAGCCCAGGAAGAAGGGAGGGGTGGGGGAAGGTGTTTTACGATTTGGTAGTTATTTCTCATTAGCCTACTCTGATTTGACTGGTAATAAATTAAAATAATTTCCCCAAGTCAAGTCTGTTTTGCCCATGACAGTAATCAGAGTGATCTCTCCTTGCCCTTACCTAGGCCCACGAGTCTTTCATTGTATTTTCTCTCCCCTGTCCAGCTGAGGAGGGGAGTGATAGAACAGCTTTGGTGAGCACCTGGCATCCAGCCAGGGTTAACCCACCACAGGTTCCAAATTCCTCCTGGTCTTTGTTTCCCTTTCCCAGTAGCTTTTTCATGCCTATGTGTTTTGTACCTGCAGCTGATTTCTTTATTGATACTGTTTCTGAGTGCTGCACTTGGCCAGTTTCTGGCAGAAAGATCTGGGGGTAATTAAATAAGAAGAATGGTTTAGATTAAATGAATGGAAAACAGTCTCTGTTCAGTTAGCTGGGCTCTGGACATATACATAAAGAAGTTGGCTTAAATACACTTTTCGAAACAGTCACAAGAAAAGTTGTAAACTGATGATGAAAGCAGTGTGCATATCAAATGAAATCTGTAATTTTATACACACACATCTCACTTTAGAAAAAAATAATAAGGGACAATTAAGACAGTGTTTGCCACTTTAGTGTCTAATGTTTTGGGGTACAGAGGGAGAAAAGAGGACTGTCTTCCATGCATTGGTTTTACAGGCAAGAAATATACCCTGAAGTTGTTGAATCCTATCTTTCCCTTATCTCTGGGGAGCTTTTGTGCTGCCAGTGACAACTAAGTGGTGTTTCACAGAAAGGCATCAGGGTAACAGCGGCACTCACACAGGCTCCAAGAGAGCTCTTGCATCTTGCTGTCCAAACAGAAAGACCCTTAGCTATGAAGTTAAAGGGAAGAAAAGCCTTCCAACTTGGCAGTAGGATTAATGTTTATCCCTTAATCCTTAATCCTAAAGCAGGCTTGTGGCAATTAAAGATGAGATTCTCACACACTCATCAAAAGATGCTGCTACGTTTATTGTGTGTATACTCCACTCTTCTGTGATTCAGTGACCTACAGAAAATGACCTGGACATTTTCATGAAAATTAGCATTAGTAAAAAAGGTACTCTTTTTTTTCTCCTTTTTGGTGCAGATATGAAGATTTTACCAGCTTTACATCTGTCTTTACCTTTTTATCCACTGACCACATCCTAAACACCAAAATGGCTGGTATCCTTGGTCACAGGACTTCATCTTTTTGGAATTATTTCAAGTAGTCTGTGCATGTGGTGGGCACACAATTCCTCTGGCTGACTGAGCTGTCATCTACGAAGGATCTCCTTAGAAGGATATCATGGTCACTGCAATAGGTTATTAAAAATATTTTTAAACTCTTTCAATCTTATTGGTGATTATTTTACACTGGTCTTCCCTAGAGTCCACCCAGATAGCTAGCACTTCTGCTGCTTTTTCCCCCAAAACCTATGGCTGACAACTGAGAACACTTAGGCCTGCTGCTCATTTTCATAAGCACACATAGTTCATACCTGTTCCCTCCCACTGGTGTGTGCTGGTTCTCGTTTAAACTAGGGTTATGTGACAGAAGCACAGGAGGCTGCTGCTGCACAAAACCACTTCTGAGACTGAAATTTTCCTTTCAGGTCACTCTTTTTAAAAGCAAGCCTCAGGCCTCAGCAAGGACAGAAGCAGGGTATGTAACCCATTCTTTATTTATGTGGAATCCAGTGTATTTTTGTTGGGGGTGTGGAAAGGGGAATGGCAAGTGCTTTCTAACTCTCCATGGGAGAGTTGTTACTCTGGCATGAATAACAAAAAGAGACAGCCTCTTTTCAGCTTTACTTCAAGCCTTGCTTACTGACAGTCTCTCTGGGTGTCCTAAGGCATACACAGCTGTGCTGAGATAAACAGGCACAGCTACAACATCCACTCTCAGGTACTGCCAGTTCCCATCCTTTTTTACTGTGCTAGTGAAAGTTTCTAGGTGATTTAAACCAGGTTAACAAAAGTTTTACAAAAAAGTAAGTACAATATTGAAAGTTCCAGATGACTCAAAGCATCTGCATCTGCCTTCCCTGATCCAGATGCACAGGAGGCTGAGACCAGAGCTAGAGTATGTGCATTCTGTATGCACTCACTTATGCCTTTAGATCTAGGTAGAATATCCACCCTGTATTGTAAAAGTTCTTTCCATTGCTCAGAAACGTGGCCTGCTTAGGACTTCCCATCCCAAAAGCATTTGCTGCATTTTTCATCCCACTCCTATTGGGCCCTGATTCTCTAAACTTCATTGCTCCAGTTTTCAATAATGAAAATTTTCAATAATTGACAGGACAAGAGGATAGAGTCTCAAGCTCCATGAGGGAAGATTAAGGTTGGACATCAGGAAAAACGTTTTCAAAGGGTGTTAAACAGGCAGCCCAGGTAGGTAGTGGAGTCACCATCCCTGGAGGTGTTCAAGAAATGACTGGATGTTGCACTTAGTGCTATGGTTTAATTGGCATGGTGGTGTTTGGTCATAGGTAGGACTTGGTGACCTTGGTGGTCTTTTCCAACCTTAAAGATTCTGAGATTCTATGAATGAAGCATTTAGACATCCCTTCATCTCCATGTCCATGCACAGACATGTAATTGAATGGGAGGATCCTCGTTTTGTGGGAAGAATATTCTTCCCAAAGCATTTTAAAGGCTAACGTACAGTGGTGAAGGGTTACATAAAATGCTACATGATGGGATTCTGTTAAAATACAAATCTTTGTTGTCGTCATGAGAGCAGTAAGAGGCATTACTTACTGCCAGCATCACCCTCCTGCTCATGGAGGGACAAGATTTGGGAGAGAAGGTAGTAACTTGTGTGGAAAAAATTGAGGCAGCAAAGAGTTTACAAGTGAAATCTTCCTTGTCAGTAAACCAGAGCAGAGGTGGAGTGTAACAACTGTTAAAAAATAGTTAGGTATTTGTTTAACTTACAAGAATGTGGAAAAGCAAGTAAGTATAAAGGGAAAGGTGGCTAAAATCTTTCACCATTTTCTTATATTCTAATAAAGAAAATAAAATAACATTTTAAAATTTAAAAACAACATTTCCTAAGTGTTCCATTCTAAGCATTTTGATCTTTTTCTAGCTGTCTATTGTACGTGTCCATCAAATATTGACTTCCAAAGTATTTTCTGTCTGCCACTGCTTTTGATAATGCAGTGATTTTGCCAAACTTTAAAAACTAGCCATAGCATCTGTGCAAATACAAGGAATGAAAACGTAAAAGCCTGAAAGATAAATGTAATTTAAAACTATTTGTGCTAAACATCTTATATTACAATGTCAGCAAGAACCAATGTCATAGTTGTCAAATACTAAAAGGGAAACTTGGTGCTTTGTTTTCACGGTTCTAGGAAAGAAAAATGTAAAAATGTAAACAAGATCTTGAATCATCTGTTATATGTTTGGGTCTTTCTTAATAACCTACAACATTCTGTAGTAACAACAACAAACATTACATAGTTTACTGTTTATAATGTCCCCTTTAAAAGTGTATGCTAGGTCAAAAAAGAGGGTAGTAAATACAATTATATTCTAGTACTTGGAATTATTCCCCATAGAAGAAGTTAAAATCTCTTAAGTGTTTTTTTAAAGTACAGTACAAAACCAACCACCTTAGGGCTAATAATTTGCTCTGTTCTTTACTATGCTCAATAAAACAGAATTTTGATACTCACTACCTACAATTTGTTTTTCTTTGCAGCATATTTGCTTTTCTTTACAGCACATCCTAAATTCCTTTGTGAGACAAAATGCTAATGAAATTTGAATGCCAGGACTTCAGAATTCAACATTCGTATCCTATATTCATAATCTCTTTTACCTCAAGAATCAGATCTTGTCCTAAGCACACAAGAATGTCCTAAAAATTTAAAGATTAGTATTTTAAGTTGCAAGGTATTTGTGTTTCCCATTTGGTGTTTGAGCCTCTAGGGTGAAAATTTGCAGACTCACTCTAGTAGTCACAGCTCTTACAAGTTAGAGTTTTAATATAATCAAATGACTTTGAGATGTTTGGTAGAGTGAGATTGGACTGTGCTGTAATATCCTTGTATTGCCTATGTAGCAGATAGTCTCTAAAAATTGGCTTTCTCTTTCCTTTGGTATTTGCAATGGGAATGTCATAGTGGTTTCTACTGACATTTCCCAGAAATCCCTTTGTATGACAGCAAAAAGCATAAGATGATTTTAGTTTAATAATACAATATTCTGCATAGAGTCTTGTACTTGTGCTTTAAAGAAGCAGTGTGCTCAAATCAGAACAATAATTGTTCAAAGCCCCACTTTTTTCCTCTCTGAAGTAGATTTACTTTGCAGACGTTAGATGGCTACTGGGGGCTTGGCTCCCCAAGAGTTTACACTTACCAATTTTTAAGCAGATTGTGCTGGAGGACACAAAAATTCTTCCATTGGGTTATCATTTCATTTCAATAAACGCTTGTCTAAAAGCAGAAGCAGATGGTTGCAATCTTAGAAGGGATTTTTTTAAAAACTACAGTACACAAGCAATCACTTTAGGGCTAATAATTTGCTCTGTTCTTTACCATGCTCAGTAAAAAAGACCTTCCTTGCTTTGAAGAGGTTTTTGTCTTGGATAAAAAGGGAGACAGGCAGACAGATGGCATAATGCAAGGAAAATACAGAGTGGGAATATATTAATAAATGGATTCATCAGCAAGCTGTCTAAATTACGTTATCCACCTTTTTGTATAACTTAGGAACTTACAGT
This sequence comes from Pipra filicauda, assembly GCF_003945595.2. Lineage (NCBI taxonomy): Eukaryota > Metazoa > Chordata > Aves > Passeriformes > Pipridae > Pipra > Pipra filicauda. The sequence goes on from NW_024103962.1 coordinate 202,989, forward strand.
TCAGGAAATACAGTTTTTCATGAAACATGAAATCTCACAGGACAGTTTCAGGCTACTGTGTCTTTTCTGTTCCTTCAGCGTAAACCTTGTTCCTGCCTATACTTTCAAAACTATCTCACAACCATTTCAAGAAAAATTTCATATTGTCAGCGTAGTCTGAGGCTCCAGGAGCCCCAAAAGAGGTCCTCCTCTTTAAAATTCGAGGCTGTTAGGTAGTTCTGTATGACAGCAATCTAAATTCCAAGTAGGTAATAGCCCTCACAAGGAGAGTGCTCAGGGAAAGAGCAGCGTTGGCCTGGTCTGTTAAGATGACTGGATGATTGCACTTTACTTGGGTATTCCAAACTGTTTAAAACCTGTTTGAATAACTGATAAAGGAATTAAGCTAATACACCAGCATTACCTGTTCCATGGTGCAAATTAAATAGCTAGGCCGAGATTTCAGCACCTGCCTAGTGGGGTTATGGTGCCACCCTTAAGGTACATAAAGAAGAGTTACTTTTTAGGTCATAGGAGTTGCTCACATCTCTTTGGGACCCATGTTCTGACCAGACAGCCTATCAGATAGTACCTGTTAGACTTCAGAGAAAGGATAGATTCCCAAACCACTAGTAACTTTTAGTGTGACATTAGTCCTCTCTTCCACAACTGTTAAAAAGGGGCTCTACAACTCACTGCATAGATAGCCAACTGCAGAATTAATGCTCTCTATTTTCACTTTGTTTCACCTAGGTTCATGATGTTATGTCATCAGCTAGTGCTTGTCTTTGGACTCTCACTAGCTAGTGGGGTGTGTGCATCTAGAAGCTGCTACTCAGAAGCCCAAGTCTCCATATATTTTTTCTGCAACCTCACAGATATTCCACTTGTGCCGAAGGATACGGTGAAGCTTTTCCTAACTTCCAACTATATCATCCGAGTGACTGAAACTTCGTTTCCACTGCTGGAGCACTTGTTGTTGTTGGAATTCGGAACGCAGTTGGTCTATCCTGTTACCATAGGGAAAGGAGCTTTCAAGAACCTGCCAAACCTTCGTATATTAGATTTGGGATACAATAGGATTCTTCAACCAGATCTTGATGCTTTTGTGGGTTTGCCAAGTCTGACTGTACTCCGTCTGTTTGGGAACTACCTTGGAAATTCCATCCTTGAGGAACGTTACTTTCAAGATTTGAGATCATTAGAAGAATTGGATCTTTCAGGGAACAAAATCACCAGACTTCAGCCTCATCCATTATTTTATAATCTAACAGCCCTGAAAACTGTGAACCTGAAATCCAACTACATATCCGACCTGTGTCAGAGCAATCTTACCAGCTTCCGAGGAAAACATTTTTTATTGTTCAGCCTCAGTTCTAATTTTTTGTACAAGGCAGAAAGTGTAGACTGGGCCAAATGCCCAAATCCTTTAAAAAATATTACATTTAACTCACTAGACCTTAGCAAAAATGGCTGGAGCACGGAGAGAGTCCAATATTTCTGTACAGCCATTAAAGGGACTCAAATCAGGTCTTTAATATTTAGCACTCATATAATGGGTTCAGGATTTGGCTTTCAAAACTTAAAAAATCCAGATAATTATACTTTTGCAGGACTAGAAAGAAGTGATCTTAGTTCCCTTGATATTTCAGGGGGTTACATTTTCTCTCTCAACCCTTTAGTCTTTCAAAGCCTTGGTAATCTGGAAGTGCTGAACCTTTTCAAAAACAAGATAAATCAAATTGAAAGACAAGCATTTTTTGGCTTGGGCAACCTAAAAATCCTCAATCTCTCAAGTAATCTTTTAGGTGAGTTGTATGATCATACTTTTGAGGGTCTACGCAGTGTAGCATATATTGATTTACAGCAGAATCATATTGGGATGATTGGTGAAAAATCATTCCATCACTTAGTAAGTCTGAAAATAATTGATCTCCGAGACAATGCCATTAAAAAGCTCCCTTCCTTTCCACGTCTGACATATGCCTCTTTAGGTGACAATAAGCTAATGACTGTAGCCTACACAAGAATAGATACAGCATACCTAGATTTAGAAAGAAATTGGTTGGCAAATGTAGGTGACCTGTACATTCTTTTCCAAGTTCCAGATCTGCAATATATCTTCTTAAAACAGAATCGGTTCTCTTACTGTGTGAAAAGTGATAATGCTATACAAAATAGTCAGTTAACCTATATGGATCTGGGTGAAAATATGTTACAGCTTGTGTGGGAGAGAGACTTATGTTTGGATGTGTTTGGGGCACTGTCCAAACTCGAGGTTCTCCATCTGAATAACAACTACCTCAGTGCTCTTCCACAGGACATTTTTAGAGGTCTAACATCTCTAAAAACCCTTAATCTGGCTTCCAATCTGCTGTCTCATCTTTCTCCTGGGCTTTTTCCGGAGAGCCTAATGCACCTCAACTTATCTGGAAACCAGCTGCTTTCCCCTGAGCCTGAAGTCTTTATGACTTTGAATATTCTGGATATAACACATAATAAGTATGTCTGTGATTGCTCTTTAAAGAGCCTACTAGTGTGGCTAAATGACACCAATGTAACCCTAGCTGGCTCCGAATCTGACAGGTACTGTGCCTACCCACCTGAATTTGCAGGGGTACCACTGTCGTATCTGGAATATGATGGTTGTGATGAAGATGAACTCCAGCAGGCACTCAGGTTCTCACTATTCATCTTCTTCTCTGTCACCTTTCTCATGTTTCTGGTGTCAGCCGTCATTTTTACTCGCTGTCGGGGGATTTGTTTTATCTGGTATAAAACTATCACCAAAAAAATAATAGCCAGCCATCCACAAGTAACAAATAAATGTGAATACAGATATGATGCGTATCTGTGCTACAGCAAAAATGACTTTGAATGGGTCCAGAATGCTTTGCTAAAGCACCTGGATTCACAGTATTTGGATAAAAACAGATTTACCTTGTGTTTTGAGGAAAGAGACTTCTTGCCTGGGGAAGAACATATCAATAACATTCGTGATGCCATTTGGAACAGCAGGAAAACAATTTGTATTGTGACCAGGCAGTTTCTCAAAGATGGGTGGTGTGTGGAAGCCTTCAATTTTGCCCAGAGCAGGTACTTCTCTGATCTGAAAGATGTCCTCATAATGGTAGTGGTTGGGTCACTTTCTCAATATCAACTGATGAAACACAAACCAATTCGAAACTTCTTACAAAGGAGTCGGTATTTGCGGTGGCCTGAAGATTATCAAGATGTAGACTGGTTTTTAAATAACCTTTCGTCCCAAATTCTGAAGGAGAAAAAGGTACAAAGGAAAGCCAATGGTATTGAGCTGCAGACTGTAGCAACGGTCTCACACTGACAGTGTGTGAGTTCCTGGCGAATATCCCATTTCCAGCTGAGCCATGGCAGGAGTAAACAGAAGTTTGGTTCATCTTTCCTTGAAAAGACAGGCAGAATGATAACTGATTCAGTATAAATCCTACAAAACATAGAGACAGCTTGAAAGCACCGAGCAAATAGACGAAAGTACTATTATTTTATGGACTATGACACAAATTTTCAGAAGAATTAAATGAATCATAGATACTCCACATTTTGGATGTTCATCTTTAGACAATTCAGTCCTGATTTTCAGAGTACTACCTACTTCACGGGTCTGTTTCAGTTAGAGAAGGATGCTCATGGTTGTTTTTTTAAAAAGAGCCCATGGAGTGACCAAATATGCTTGCAGGCACTGCCTGAACATCAGTTCATGGACTATTTCTGTGCTTTCTGAACCTGTAACTTCTCATGCTCCATTTCAAAGTCGAATCATTGTTTCGCACCTTTATGCTTTAAATTGTTGTAACACAGATTTCATTTGTTTGTTTCCTACTCAATTATCCTCAGCTTCTCAACTGGAACATACAAACTTTGGACTTCATTCGTGCCCTTTCCCTTCACAACTTCTGTTGTCGTAAAGCTACAGTCACTGGTCTACTTCATTTGCTGCTGTTTCAGCCTAGTGCTTTTTCAGTTGAGCTGCCTTCTGCCCTGCAGAGAGGAGCAGGCATTCCCTTTGGATCTGAAGCAAGCCCAGGCTTGAAAAGCAAACAAGAGACTACCTCAGTAGCCGTGCAGGCTGTACACCTGTGACAGGGCCAATGGCCCAGTGACTGACAGACAGCATTGGCATGCTGGGATTGGGAAGTACACTTGCACTTTGTAATTGTACTGTGTAATTTGGGTTGTTCTCAGCACATCCTGTGTCCTGATCAATTCTAAGGTGTTTTTCTGCTTCTACTGAAATGTTTTTCTGGAGTCATAAATGCCTGGTAGTCTCTTACTTCTCTAATTATTTTACCACTGTTTGCTCAGGTATGTGTCTTCAAGGAGTTGTTCAGGGTCATTTTAATAGAAGTCTGACTCGGTGTTCACTGATACAGAACCTGCACTTATTATTTTGATTGTGACGTACTCCTTGAGTGTACTGTTCATCTCTGTACATTTATTCAACAAAAGCTTACCAAAATACTTTCAGCAGGGCCTCAGTGGGGCTTTTTGCTGTAGTGAGGAAGCAGGAATGGGAGGTTTTATAAGTTGTCTGTCTTGACCTTAGCTGCAAACAAATAATACCATCCTAACTGTTTTGATAGAGATGAAATGTGAATGCACTCATTTGAATATAGATGTGCCTGTGGCTGATCTAATTTACTCTCAGCTCACAAGTATACAGGATTTCTATAGAGAAAATTACTATAATTACTACAGTATTTCTTCCCTCTTAATCAGTGTAGTCACTCAGGAAGAGAAAAATGGGTAAACCTTGGAATATTTTTCAGGGGGCATGGGACAGGGGATTGCAGATCAAAGAAGGGATGGACTGTGCTGGTGAATCCCTGGGTGTCGCTGTTGGCTCAGGTAACAGCCCGGGTTTCCAGAACCCCTCCTGCCTCCCCGCTACTGCAGCTGCTGGCAGTGGGGGAAAATGGTCCTGCAGAGCGAGGGCTAGGAAGTCACCAGCAGCCCTGGCTTCCCAGAGCCCCCCTGGGCGGTCAGAAAAGCCACCACAGGCATTTCGGGAATGAGTCTGTACAATGAAGATCATCTGCAGCTCCGGGTTGTTTGTGGATCTGTACGTGGTGTAAGAGTTGGGGATTTTAAAAGCACCCTTAGAAATTATATTTGAATGATTGTCACAAAACATTTTTTGGTCAAGTGTTGATTAAGAGCCCTCCCCAGCTACGACCTTACTGTATACTTACAAGACACTCCTATCACTTCAGGTAGTTAAAACTTACTTCTGCTAACCTCTGTATGCAGGAATGACAAGTACATACAATAGATGTCTTTAATTATGGCTCTTTCATTTGAGATCCTTTTGTCTACCTCATGCCACTGGTGGGAGGTGGGTACATAAAGGTTGCATTTACTTCAGTCTTTGGAAAGATCTGTCATTTTATAGAAAGGTTTTAATAAAACCTTTGCATGAAATTTCATTGTCCGCCTCTGTGCTTGCATACCATTTTGGAAAAAAAGAGATCCACACCTGTGTCAGAAGCATCTGGGAAAACTTCTTTCTACCACAGAGGCAGCTTAGAAATGTAGAAGAAGCCCAGCCCTCATCTGCACCTTTCAAACTCTGTTGCAAGGGGTCTACAAAAAGCAGTAAAAGGCTTTTTGGAGAACATGCTGTTGAACCATTCCTGATTGTGGAGTGGTCTACAGGCATATGAATAACTGCAGAGTCAAATTTTAAAGAGATCCAAAACATCTTTTTTACTCGCTGTGAAACCATTCCAAGCCTGAGAAGCTCAGAACAAATGCAGCTGGTGCAGTCTGTCCTATATGATGAAAAATCACCTTCAAATAGATCCCAGAACCCTGAACATCACCTCTGTAGAGTCACCTATCTTAAATGACAAAGCCTGGGGAATTGTCGAGAAAGAGCTTGTGCAGACTTTATACTCCTCTGCTCAGCAGGAACCACAAAAGCATCCTGTACAAAAATGGAGAATGACTATGTTTGATGAATTAAGGCCATAAATTGAGCCTTAAATTGAGCCTCAACCTCATAACTATTGATCGGATTTCCTTCAGGCTCGCTGGGAACATTACTGCTCTATTAGAATTTTATGGCTCCTTAGTTAAAGATACTCTCATCAGTTTTACTCACCTTCCTCAGTGAAAAACATTAACTTGTTGGAGGGTGTCCAGAATAGGGTGTGAAGTGTGGCACTGGCTCTAAAGCAAGCTATTAAGATGGAAGGTGGTGAATTTATTTGCAGTAGCAGCACAGGGAATATTCAGAGGACAGTGACTCAGTGCCCCGTGGTATCAGCTCAGATATTCAATGGTAAAAGCCTCCCGCCACCATTGCAATATATATTATATGCATTAACAGGTCAAGCGGGCAATATTGTTCAACAGCAACAGGTATCCAGCCTATCAGAGTCCAAGGATTGCAAGGACTCCTCCTCAAAATCAAGGCACTCGGGACCAGAACCCAGATTCTACAAACATATCCCTGTGGAGAGTAACAGAAGCCAACAATTATATGCCTACATATTATTTCACATTTTACATTATTATTATTTCACATTATTATTATTTCATATACAGTGAAACCAGGCTTCCCCTCCACTCTGACACGCATACTAGTCTCAGTAAACTGTAATTATATTTGCTAATCCCAATCCCTAATCCCTCCTCAGAGAGACTGTTCCACATGCAGGTAGATACATCACCTTGTTAATTAACAAGGTGATGAATCTAACTACTAACAGTTAGTATTGCTCCCACCCCAACAGAGGCACTACCTGTGTGGAGAACACTAGGTAGTGAGACTGCAGAGAGTTCAGTTTCGAGTGGGACACTCCTACGTTGCTCAGAATCACTCTGCCTTTAATTTTCTTGTGTCACATCATTAACTCAGCTCCTCTGCTGACTTCTGGGTCTTTTTCAGCAGGACAGCTCTCCATCTCACTGCCAGAGACCATCTGCATTTCAGACCATGGGATCCCACCTTCTCAAGTTCATGTGGTAGTGATTACTTTACAATGGCTTTAACATGTTCTCTTCTTGCTGGAGCTGCAAATAGCAGCAGTCCAGTTAAATCACACAGCAAGGCTCATACCTGGCAAAATACTTACAGATGAAGAGCAACACACCACTGAGTGGTAGGAGTGAGCGGTGAAGATGCTGCAAATGGAGCAGAAGCTTCACATGCGAATCTCTGGCAAAGCAGCTAAGTTAGGAAGGGTACACGTGCTTAAGCATCTTGCCATAGAAAGGGGACTTGGGTTCCATGAGAAGTGGAAACATGAAGCAAGGAAAGACAGACAAGGAACAACACACATCTTTAGGGTCTGACTCTACAAACATGAGCCAGCATAATGCCCTGACGTAGCAAGTGGATTCACCTGAAAATAGGACTAGTGCAAGCAAATATTTGTAGAGTTTCTTTGCACTTATACAGTACTACCAACAGCAAGCAGGCAGTTCTGTAAAATAAGGCTTCCAAAATCAGAAGACTGGTGTAAAAAAAACCCCAGAGATTAGGAAACAACTATACATGTCTGGTGTTTGACCATGTAAGACATTTTTCACTTTCTTCAGGATCATAAGAAGGTAGATATTCATGCAGTCCATGAATAGGAAAGACTTTTTGAAATAGTACAAATATTTCAGGACTTCTGCATAGCTGTGAGGAACATCTGAATTAGTCAGGCCTTGAATAAAGAACTTTAGGAAGATGATGAAGAAAAGACAGGCTGGCCTCTCCAGCTTTCCATCCCTCTCTGGGCAGTGGTCTTACATCACATATATCCTCTTCCATTCGTGCAAGATGTTTTAGTTGTTGCTATTAAGTAGGATCAGCAAAACTACAGCCTTGACTGCAATGAAATAATGGGAAGGAGAAGTGGCAACATGAACACTTCCCATACAGAAAAATTGACATCAGCAGACCTCACAAGGCCTCTTCTGGTGGTTATTTCATTAGGCTGTTTGTCAGATTCTGAGAAGGTATCACACCTTTGGAATGCCAAACAGCTCTTTCTGCCTTTGGGTGTGAGCACTTTTTCATACTCAGCTTTTAGTTACCTGCTTTCTGATTTGTCTCTCACAAAGATGAGCTGAGCATCCTGGTCTTCATTCTCACTGTGCTGCTCCTGGCAGCCATCAAAGATTCCATACACCAGGAACGGCGCCGCAGGTGCTGCTCCATCATTATTTCCTTTAGCTAAACAAAAGCTGCAAAGTAAAGTTTAGAAGCCAAGATTTACCCAGAAGGCCACTGTGAGCACTGACTTGAGCAGGTACCAGGAATTTTAAATTCAGCCTTATTAGTCAGCCTTGCATCACATCAGTGGGGCAGGCCAGCTCCTATGTGATTGCTTCTTGCTGTTAGTGCAGATTGACAGGAGGCTTCTCTTCCCTTTCTAACCTTAACTTTGCTTTTTGTACTGTGCATATACAGTGTAGTGGGTGCCAAAAATAAGTCTACATTTCCTTTCCCAATATGCAAAAGTCAGTATGTAGGTATGGCATGAATTATTTCATAGTGCAAAGACTATCTATTCATAGCAGACTCTGTTTGTTTCAGACATGCAGTTTTCCTTCCTTTTAGATAGCCTATTGTTTGTCTTTTTTCATTTGTATTAAAAATAAAATCTTTGAGAACTGCAAGCAAGAGAGAAAAAATATATTTCTTCTGAAACTAACAATTCTCCAAACAGGAAGGTTACCTTTTTCCTGTTTAGACATTATGTTCAAAGAAAGGAAGTCGGGATTTTCAATGATAATAATAATTACATGGCATGTAAACATCAGTATCAAAGAAAGCTTCACTTTTTATTTAGTGTGTCCCAAATGCTATGCTGCTGTTCAGAGTATTTTTACCAGTTCACCAGCCTCTTGCGAAACTGGATTTATGAGCAATCATTGCACTGGGTTGCTCAGCTGTGTGCAAGATTTCACAGTGAAAGAACAGCATTATCAGGCTGCCTCAAGCTGGCATGGAGGGCAGCGATGGAGAGGAGTGTAGCAAACAGAGAATCCTCATACAAAACAATGAGTTCGATATGGCAGGTTTTGGGGGGGGTAGGTGGGTTTGAGTCAGGATTGTACACACCAGGCGGTGTGATCTTTTCATGTCGCCACCCAAAACTAAGCACTTCAAGTCACGAAGTCTTTTGATGCTGTTCCTAAAAATTGCATTGGCAACGCAATTTCAGCGCTGTGATTAGCTACATCATCAAAACAGATATTTGGTACATGTGTGTCTTGTAACAGTGAACCTAGGAGTGCTTTAGGTGTATTTTATTATCCTCTCATTAAAGATGGAGGAATTGAGGCAGAAAGAATCAAGATACATACCTTTGGTCACGGTGAGTACTAGGAGGAGAGCTCAGGTTTGACAAAGGATAAGCTATTAGGTCTCTTTACTCCATTTTGTAGGAGTTTTACAACATGCATTTTTATTACCTTGGAAACTAAAGTTTTCTATTTATCTGCAGAACTAATTAACAGTGTAAGGCCTCCCCTTAATGTGCCACTAGTTTGCCCATGTGTGGCAGAACAAGTTTCACAGGGAGGAGAAGGTAGCTGAAGAGTCATTGAGGGTTGCCAACTTGAGCGTCAGTGATTTTGGGATGGTCTGAGCCTATCAAGTATAGGAGCAAGAATTCACTGGGCATTTCAGTAGGAGTCGCTGACAACTTTTCAGGTACCCACATGGTCTGGTATTTCTGATGAGGGCTTGCAAATTAGGAACAACAGGAAAAATAGTAGAAGACATATGGCCCCATGAGGACATAGTCCTCAAGACGATGGACCTGTGGGAATGGCAGCAATGGAGCAGAGAGAACAGGGAGAAGGCAAAGAAATTTTAATTACATGAACTCTCTTTCGAGAACTCTGAGTTCATAAAATTTCACTAATGATCAGGAAAAAGCTTTGGAATGAGCCATTTGGATATGTTGCTTCAAAACAATGAAGCCTAAGAATTGAATGTGAATAAGGAAAAAAAGAAAGGTGAGACAATTACCTTTGATTTAGAGTAGAGAGTACGAGAAATGAATAAACATATTGCAACTATAGCCTCATTTTTCCAAAGATTTGATGTTCTGGAATTTACTCCCTTTAACCCATCGGAAAGGAAAACCCAAGTCCCATGCACTCAGCCTTCCCTTTGGGATGGTGAGAAATGCCGGGGGAGTCACTCACTTTGTATAAGAGTGTTAGCACCTGCAGCTCTCCTCACATAAGCATTCAACACTCTTGAAAAGCAGGCCTTGAATTTCTCACTCTTATCCTAAGGAGAATTGCCTTCAAGCTGCAAAGTGAACACATTCCAACTGCCTGCTGCAAGCATCTTGCAATTTTCAGTGTCAGCTTCTTTAATTTCAAACTGTAATTGCTTTGCAACTTCTTTTTGTAACCTTCCTAGTTCCACACTGTCAAACATCCCTGGACCATCTTTTGTTGCAAATGGATTTGCACCCACCCAGGGAAGAACCATTTTGTGCTGTGAGGGAGGGCTGAGAGTGGCTGACACTTAGGACGCTGACACTTAGGAATATCTGTGTGTTTAAATACAAGTTAGGAGAGATCTACAAGCCATTTAGCTAGGTATGTCCACCATACTCACTACCTAGACTTAAGAGAAAACCCAGGGATTAATCAAAGCCTTTCCTCTGAAGTGTGGGCTGCATTTTTCGTGCCAGAGGCAAGTCTTTTTAAGAAGATGCCAACTCAGTCTTTGGCTGTAGCATCCAGTGCTGCCCCTGACAGACCTCATGGCATGAGGGAAAATACAAGCTGGTGTAGAACAAAGAGAAATCCAGAATACACATTACCTTTACAAAAATCCCTTGATACTCTTCAGGGACACATCCAGAAAGAGGAAAAATGTAGGCTGTCTGTTAATACAAAGCTGGTGGTATTTCACTCAGTTCTGTCTTTACAGTTCTTTATCAGGAGCAATCTGGAATGTGAGTTGATGGAGAACAGACTCGAACTGGGACTGACACAGCTTGGTTAGTTTAAATAATGAAGGAATTCCTTCCTTTTGTTCCTAAACTAGAGAGAGGCTTTAGAAAAGCCCAGGCAGTTTTCTGCCCTATTTTCCATTTTTGTTCAATTCTCCTGGCCCAGGTTCTGTATGAAGATGGAAACAAATCACTTAATGAAAGAAAAGACGGGCTAGAAAAATCTGTAGTTTGATTTGAAAGATCTGAAAAACCCAGAGAAGCAAAACAGCTGCAGGAAAGTCATATCTGAAGCTAACACAAGTTTTCAGTGTGAAGAAAGAGGAGCTGCACTACTACAGAGGGCACTGTCCCTGCCAGCTCAGTGTCTATTCATACTGTAGGTGCAGTGACTAAATGAAAGACAAAGAATGGTATGAGAGGTCAATAACCTGAAACTTTTAAAGAAGCCTCACTTCTTAATCTTTTTCATGGGAGGACAGCAAAAGCCCTGTATCCTAAGGCTGCTGTAATTGTGAGGATATTAAAATTGAGAGACAATTAAACGATGTGCTGATGAAGCAATGAAAACATAGAAGATAGATAAGAGCTTAGCTTTTTTCAACTTACTTAACTCCTCATAAGAGAGAAATCTATAGGCTTGTCCTAGGGCCACAGAAGTCACACTGGCACTTGTCTTCACATCCAGAAGAACTTACACTAAGAACAGACGTTATTTCAGGTTTTTTTCTAAAACTGGAAAATCTTTCCTATTTAGCATGACTTCTGAAAAGAAAATAACGTAGTTCACTAGAAAGTGGGAACCCACTCCCCCTGGGTGTTCTTCCTTTCGAGTATTTGCTCATACTTCTGTGGGCATTTTTGCTAACAGTGTCCTTTTCATCAGTGTTCTTCTCTGAAGAGACTCATTCATAATACTCTCATTTGGGTACACAACACATTTACCCCCTTGACACTTCAGAAATCCGCAGTTCCATTCATACCCCAGCACACACATCAGAAGGCTGTTTAAAAAGCCCCAGGAAGTTTGCTCAGACGTGCTATTTTAGGAGACCTGGACTGAGTCTTGGAATTTTACAATATTTAGAGGATTTGGCACCGTGACTGTTTCCACACGAGGACACGTGTGCTGTCAGAGCGCGTACCGTACACCTCGTGAGAGAGGAATCAGCTACCTGGAAGCTAAGCAATAAAGAGGAAAGCCTATAAAATGCTTGAGAGTAGCTGCAGTAAATAGTCTGGGGAAGACTGACCCAGTCAGCCAATAGCCTGATCCTGAAGAGAGAGACAGGTCAGGCTGCAGGGGGCCAACCACAATGCACACGCTGGGGACGCATTTGCTGTTCCCTACTTGTACCGTGCCCTGTGAGGAGGGAGGGGCAGTGCATACAGAAGATGTTAGCCTGTCTGAGGATGGGTTATAGCATCATTTGGTGTTAGCTGAAGGGACAGAACTAAACCATCTTATGTTACAGCATTATAAAGCACACAGCTACAAAGCCTGACCTTCCTCTGCACAACTCCACTTGGCCAGCATATGTGTTATGGTCCTAAAATAGTCAGAAGATAAAATAGTTGCCCAGTCTTAGCAAGCCTGAGGAATAAGAATGATGTAGTTTTCTACAGAGCTCCAACATACTTGCTGGCAGTTGCCAAAGGCACCAGAGAGGCCCCTTTTTAGTCCATCCTGCTCACCCTGTGGTGAGGAGGTGGCAGTGGACACTCTACTAGCTTTACCCTTCTCATTCAACAGGCAACCTGGGACACCTGCTCAGACACCACTGACTGACTTCAGGGAGCAGCACCAGGGACACTGTTATTAGTAAACAATCATTTCTGCCATTCAAGTTACTCTCCATGGCTCCTTGAAGGGTCCAAGGTTTAGGAAGGATCCATGACTCATCTCAGGCTTGCATATTCTCAGTATTTGCAAGCCCTTAGGAAAGAGGCCTGGCACTATAACTTAGGGACCTGTGAGGAATATCTGCAGAAAAAATATTATACAAAGTAGGTAGCTGCAAATAACCATTATGACTGGGCTGTTCTGCCTTCTCGGTTTTCAGAGAAAGGTGGTATTTCTCATATGTCTGTTCTCCCATGGGAGCAGGCCATTTGTTCAGGAACTGGCTCAGACTTTGAATTCATGAGACACAGCAATGGGCGATGAAATCCACTGAACAGACCTACATCTTGCAGAAGAATAACAGCAGCTCTCCTCAGCAAAGCATCCATAGATTTGCCACTTCTCAGATGACCTCAGAATCCAGACTTTTTAACCTTAATAACTTACTGCTCTCTGACCTCAGTTTTACCCCTTCAAAGGAAAAAGCTTAGCAGGAGACACTCTGGAGGGATACAGCTTGTGCTTCACATATAGAAGAAGTAAGTAGCTTTTCTTTCAGTGACCCTCTGGTAGCCCTTGCACCCAGGTTGGAGATCTCTCCATATCCTGTTGACTGTATTTCATTGGCATGACAAAGCAGCGACAAAGCAGCACATCCTGCCCGAACCTATGAACCTTGGGCCAGACTCTCATCTTTAGTTCCAGGATACATGCATTAACAATGCCTGATGAGCTACCACAATGTGTTGGTGCCTTCATCACTGAAATGTGGCATTGCAAAATATCAGTCTGTTCTCCTGGGATGTGTATCTGAAGCCGGAATCTTCACTAAAAGCTGCTACACCATCAAAACACCATCCACAGCAAAACCAGCACAGATTTTAAACAGAAGCTGTTGGGTTTATTCTGACTTCCTGCAAAGACTAGAGGTGTATTGAGCCTCAGTTTTCAAAGTGGCATCTGGGATCAATGCAAACCTTTGTCACAAGTGGCTCAAGGTGCAAGACTCAGCCTTACCTCCCACCGAGAGCCAGCAGCTGCATACATTTTTGACAGACTGATAGCTGTTTACACAGCAGTAAATATCTTCATACTCCATCTATTTATACTTTCATGTCACTTCAGAATTTTTTATTTTAAATTTTATTTTAAATCAAAGATACCAAGAAGGCTATATAATTCTGTATGTTACTTCATATTTGATAGAGAAAACATGATCTAGGAGGGTAAGAGTCTGAGAAGTGAGATGTGATTGCTTTAGCAGGAAGGTTAATTAAATAAAATTCCTCAAGATCTAATCCCTCCTGCCTAGCTCCCACTTGGCTTTTGTGACTGCTCTGCGTGTTTCGATTTAGCCACTGAGAAGTCATTGAAGGGGATAAAGGTTGCAGCCCACCTGCCTGATATCCACTGACTTTGAGGAGGATGGGAAAAACATCTTGGAATTATTTTTTCTTCAGTGCTAATACACTTACTAGAAATAAACCTAATCAATAAGTTGGTGACTGATTAATGGGTGTTTTGGCTTTGATGAGCCATCTGAGATGAGAACCTGAGCAATATCTAGATGGTTGTAAGCTGGATGAACTGGGGAGGAGAACTCTTGCACAATTATGTTGTGGTAAAAACAGAACCAGAGACCACACGGCAGAAGAAAACAAAAGGGCTTGAAAATCAGAGAAAACTAGGGGAAAATAAAAAAAGCAGAGAAAAACAAATGGGCTTTTTACATTTTAAGCAATCTATGATATGATCTATTTTCATCAATAGAAAGATACCCAGGGAATTCCATAGATGTTTTGGTTTTTTTAAAAAAATGCATTTTTACTACATCTTGAGTAGATAAATTCTGCAGCAAGAAATATAATCTTTGTTTTCCAGAATCTTAGCCCTTATTGAGAAATTTTAAAAAACAGTATTAGATCTTAAAGGGGTGAAGCAGATGATCTCAGAGCTGGACCAGCTTCTGACTTACAGCATCCAAAATTATCAAGATTATTCTTCTGCAGATGTGGCTTTAAGCATTTGTAAAATTTACAGCTGTCTATGAATTCCACATCTAAAACCGAAAAATTACAGAAAGGGACCAGCGTGGTGAATCATCACTTTCAAATCTCCCTTGCAAAAGAGGTGTCTCTATCCCTTCCCAAAATGTGAGTCACAGTTCTCTGATATGGGCCAGAATCTGCCCTCTAGTTCTCAGAAAATGGTGTTTATAGCATACCAGGATCTAATGATTAAGGAATTGCAAGGCCTCTTGGAGAAACAAAAAGGGCTGCTACACCCTGGTTGCAAGCAAATAGCATGACCCCTGGAGAGAAGACCTCCTTGTGGTTGAATGTAGGGATGAGTAAACAAAGATGAAAGGATTGCTCTTGATAAGGCACAATCTCTGTGTTTTCCTTGTGACAACCACAAGCTTCCACAGTTGTACAAGGAATTCATATGGCAACAGAAGTTTATCGATACGTATTTTAAGTAATTTCCAGGTTTTGATGCATTCAGAAACTTCTTCAAAAGGTGTCTTAGCAATCAAGAACTTCTGTTTCACAAATCAGAGTATCAAGCACACAGGAAAATCAACTACCTGGGAACTGCTCTCAGTAGGAGCCATGAGAAACGTCTGCCCTGGTACATTACCTACTCCATTAGCCTTCTGAAATTTGATTTGACATTGCAAAAAGGAGTGTGCAGGTACCCTTGTCAGCTCCAGAGGCAGGAGACAGGAATGGCACTTTAATGACCCACTTAAAAGTAATGAAACAGCCATTTATCCTAATTGGAGGAACACTAATTATATCAGAAAGTGGTAGCACTCTTAGATGGCAGAGTGCAAATGCTATCTAATCAAAGTTAATGAATAGGTAAAGTATCCCGACAGAGCATCTGTGCATCACTCACCCATTCCTGCAAACAGAAAGATTAGCCTGTAGGGAGCTGATCTGCAAAGGGAGGTTTAAAAATGGAAGGTTAATTACAGTGGTTGAATACATGTTCTTTATCTAAAAACGAGTTCACACCATGAGCCTCAAGGGACCTTTTCCCTTTGAAAGAAATGAAAGTGGCTCGAACATGGGGGAACATCCACTGTGGAAGGCCTGTGGTGATTACCATGAACATGTGAGGGACTTCCAGTCTTCATTCATGGGATAGAAAGAGGAGGTTCAAGACAGCCTTTGAGTAAAGACACCACTGCTGCTAAACCACAGGGGTAAATCTTATGCTGAAATGTCTTTGCTTTGTTTCTAATTGGCTCCCAGCAAGCAGAAGAGAGAGGCCTCTGGCACTGCTGCTGGGAGGGAAAGGTCAATTCCAGCATCTCCACAGCCAGTTTGGAGCACAGCAGAAGTAAAGTGTAGGGCCCTGGGCTAGCACAAAGCACCTCACAAATCCTTCAGCCTCAGTCCTTAAGGACAACAATGGGGCCGCTTAAGCCAGGCTCTGAATGAAACCTCATTTGCTCTGCATTGGCCAGGAGAAGGGTGGTTGGGATACAAGAGCTGGGAATGGACATGAAACAAGGAACAGTGAAAAGGTCCTGGAGAGTGCATTGGAGCTTAGCACTCCTGGAAGAGGAGATGATTATTACAAGGGGAACGTAGGGGTCTTGCCTTCAGCAATCACCTAGATACACCGATGCATTTGTAGGAAAGTGAGCTGGGCTTTCTATGAGCCGTTCACTGACAGGATCCCAACAGCTACGAGAGGAAAAAAAAAAAGAAAAAAAGCTTTGACACCTTTTAAAAAAACCTCTAATGAGGAATAGCAGTGAATTGACAAAGTTGAAACCTCTGCCAATGAAAGAAAGTCATCAAAATTTGCTCCTGTGAGCAAGGTACAATGTTAAAGTCAGAAAACATTTACCCTCAAGCCACATTAGTCAGAGCCTTAAAATATTAGCAGAATTGGCTGCAATGGAAGCCATGTGAACAGCATGGGTTTTGTATACTGAAGATGCCAAGTAAACACACAAGTCTTGACCAAACAAGTACTGCACTGACAGCTCATATGAAAAAAAAAAAAAAAGAAGCCATGAGGGATGTAATAAAACTCCAAGGAAAATGTGCTTCCAGCCAAAAAAACAAAACAAACCTCAACAACTCAGGATAAAAAGACATTCACAGCCTCTGAATGCTTACTGAGATTAGACATAAAAGCCTCTTCAACTTATCTTGAGTTGTGCTTTCCTCTTAATGTCAAAGGGTACCCTGCTGCATAGGAAGATGTTTATACCCTCTCATGGGAAGCCAGAGGCTTCAGATAAGGGAGTGTCTTTGGAAGAAGAGAGCTTTAAAGGCTCGGGAAGATAGCCTTTATTATCAGCCAACCCTCTATTAGGCTGGTGAGATTCCTGTTTGATTTGGCTGCAGTCTCTAGCCTCCAGTTCCTGCCCAAGCTTTTAAAATAGAACAAGATCTCCCTGCAGCTGAAAAAGGGTGAAGGGTGGAAGATGTAAATAGCAATTAAAGCAAAAATCTTGCTTTTAAAGAACACTCCCCTAACAGATACTCTTGCTCTTCCCCAGTGGCCAACACTGGCAGGCTGACAAAGCCAAACAGGCTACACAAACCAGCTCAAGTTAAATGTAACTTGCTCAGCTATTTCAAACTGCAGATGACAACACAATCCTGACATCACCCTTTTTCGCTCTCATGATTAGATGCAATTCAATAAAGGACAGATTTCTGGACTGGGGTTCATGAGTGCTGGGGGCTGTCCTGGCTTCCTCACCAGCCTGCTAGGTAATTACCTTGGGACATCTCTGCTGCTTTACCTGTCTGAAGTATTTTTGAAATTTTTGAGACCTATAGATAAGAAGTTCTGGATTAAGTATTACTATATATCCTTACTATTGGTGGTTTGTGTTCCATATAGTTTGGTAAGACTACATAGACAAATAAAATGGCTAAGCAAACCAAACTTGGTTTGGGGAATAAGAACCCCCCATATTCCTTCCTTCTCATCACAGAGCAGCCCTGTCAGGCTCATGCTTCTCAGGAACTGAGTGGGCTCAGCTCCCATTTTCTGTTCATGTTTTGTGACCTTCCCTCACCCGTGTCTCAGTTTTTCACTGTGCTGTTATAAATCATGACTTTCTTGTCTCTCAGCACTTCAATCAATACATAAAATGTCAGATCAGATAACTGGTACTCTCTCAATGCACACTAATGTAATTTCATAATGTGATTTCACTTTTCAGAGAAAGAATCAGAAAAGCTATTATTGGAACAGGAAGAACCAGGTAATCAATCAAGGACACTTTAAAGGCAAAATTTTTTGAGTTTTGAGTATATTTGGCTTTGGATTACACACAGGTGGCTTCTGTGACTTCCACTCCATTTGCACATGCTACAAACCAAAACTATTCCAAAACCTAAACACTTACACAACTGATCTTGGACAAAGTATCACCAGATACTAAAGTGCCACTGCCTTAGGAGATCAGTGAGGTCATGGAAGTATTTCAGCATCTGTGATTTCCTTTTATATAGCATTAGTGTCATATGGAAGTTGTCATGCTGCAGCCCACTGTTTTCTGTCTCATTTCCAACCAATATGTGACATATGGGATGAATCTGAGCTGACAACTCCAAGCATGATAACACTATACAGAGATCTTGAAGAGTTGCAAAGTGCAAGGTGTGAAATGGAATCAGCTACAGAATTTTGGAGAATAATTAAAGAATTCATATAGGAAAAAAACCCCAATCCAAAACTCATGCTGTTGTTTTGAATCTGTGCTCCAACAGAACACAAATCCAAGGTGCAGACAAGACCCAATCTCAGTCCTTCTAGCTCTGGAACCAGAGCTCTGCAGTGACAAGATGAAGTTCTGCTCATGTCTCTGCACATTTCCTCTCCATTTGCTCATGGCCAAGTCATCCCATCTGTGTTAGGAGACGATGAGATTTTTCAGTTGGGATTCTAGGGAGGCTGGCTTCAGTAACTAGAAAGTCCCTTTCAGGAGTAGATTAGGTATGCCTGGGTGAACTGTTGACAATTTTTGCCATATAACAGCAGTCTGTTATATGTCAGCTTAGGAGTACTTTGTAAACTTTCCTCAGTTCTTTGAATGATCAGCATTATCCTCCCTCCATTGCTCAGACTTGAGAGCACAGAGAAACGGAAAAGTACAAGTCATTGGAAAAGTCAGTCTGGGCCACAATCACAATCCTTATGTTTCTTGCCTTAACTTGGACCATCCAAAATCTTTTGAAAGAATTATCAAATAGTTCCATTTTCGCTCAGCTGCGTCATTGAACTCAGTTTTTGCCCAAGGACTGTGTGGAGACACTGAACACCTCAGTGAGAAATACAAGCAACTTTCTGTGATAGCAGTTTCACTGTACGGTCTTGATGACCTGTCTCTTTGCAACTTGTAAAAGCTTTTGCTTCATAAGGAGGGAGGTCTGGTTGAGATTAAAAAAAAGGCATTGCATTGCACGGTTATTCTTATAATGCCTCTAATCTCCAAGTGCCTTTGCCAAGGAAAATATCATAAACAGGTTTTGTGTGAAACATGGAAATAAGCAAAGAAGCAGAACTAAGTATTACTGGGATAGACAAATTTGAGATGAGAAGGAAATTGCAAACAGAAATTAAGGTATGCAGCAAGGGAAATGTGGACATCTTGATGAGAATCAAAACTGCCCCAAAAAATTCACTGAAACCAGAGTGATTGCAGATATTTTTAAGTGCTGATAAGCTGAGTAGGTGACAGCACTTGAAAGAAGTTGCAACTTTCCTAGGAAAAAAGAAGGAAAGAAAGTAAAGGATTCTGGAGATCTAGGTATTTCCACATAGAGTGATCAGCAATATGGGAGAAAGAAGTGCATTTTTCTTCAAATTCTCTGGTGATAAAATTAAGAGGAGTCCGGCTTTCACTGGAGGTAGATTTCCTCTATAGCCTCTGTTTGCAGGGACTCCTGTTGCCAAGAATCAGGCTCACATGGCAGAGCTGAGAAGTCTGGGTTTTATTTGCTCCGTGAAAAAGTGTGGAAGGTGACTTCACCTTGAGGTGACAGAGATAAACCAGACACCTTGGACACTGTTACACAGAGACAACTTAATGTCAATGTGTGCCTTAAAGCAGAAAAGGTTATGTCAGCAATTTGACACAGGCATACCTGACATTCTTCTCAAATTGGAGTGAAAAGACCAGCCTGTGATTTATAAAGGGTAGAAAAAGCTGCACAAAGGCCAGGGGCAGGAAGGGATCAAAGTCTTAAACAGAACAAGCTTTCCTTATCAGGTTGAGGCTTTTTTTTGTTTGTTTCAGAAAATATTTAAAATACTAATTTCTAGCAAAAATAATATTTTCAGAATCATCTTCTCAAAAAAATGAACCCTGGATTAAAGAAGCTTCAGTTTTCATGTCTTTTTTTCCTCTTCTTTCACTTCTTCAGTGGCAAAATAGAAAGACTTTGAGAAAAAAGAGAAAATGTTGAGCAGCCACGAAGAAAGTTGGACATCTTCTGTATAAATGCTGGTGAAATATTTTGAATTAATAAAGTGTTTGTGCTGTATGTAAAGGCCTTCAAAACTAGAACATTTTAAAAATCATTTTTCTATTATCAGTACTTCACAAGCCCTGTAATAACACTCTGAGACTTACAAAGCATTTCTGACATTTCCAGACTGTCCAGATTGCACCTGAATAAAATCACAGTAGTAAGAGTTGAAACAAACAATAATCCTGGAGGTCTGAGTCCCCATATTAAGGTATCACTCAGCATCAGCTCAAAAACAGAGCACAATATGATTGTTTATTTCTTATTGTCTCTCCAGCTTTTCTTTTTAGAGACGACATTTTCAGGAGTACAGGGCTCACTGTTTCTTATTCCTGCCTGGTGCCCTACACTGAATGGCAAGCAGAACAAAACTAGCACTTGCTACTGCCAATCAATGGCCAGACATGACTAAAGACAGTAATTTCCAGGGCTGATAAACAGGGTTTATTTCATTAAATGGCTAAATATCTTGTATTTAGAGTTTTCTAGTTCAGCCATGCTCTGAGGTTTTCACTGAAAACTCAGGCCTCCCAAATATTGTAGTTTCTGATGACTCCATGCTCACTCCAGGCCCGGGACTCTGTTAATTCTCTCCAGGCTGCCGGAAAGACAAGGTACAACAGCAGTCAGTCAAAAAGACACAGTTATTTTCATCTCTCATGCAGCTGATACCTGAGAAGAACATCTCAGTGGGGCCCTAAGGGCAACAATAACTTTGATTTATTCCAGAAACTGCTTTCTCAGACAAGTTGCTCTCTTGGCAAAATTTAGAACAAATTCTTTAACTATAAATGCTTGGGAAGGGTTTTGACTTCCCATCTCACTTCAATAAATATTGTTTGCGTTGTATTGTGTGTGACCCCCTCAGCCCCCCAGCAACATCACTTAACATTATTTCCTGATGGCATGTCAATCTGTTGCCTTCATTGTTCATAATGTCAATAATTATTATACAAACACAATATTGAAGAGTTATTTCAAATCCTCATTGACTTAAGTACCAACAGGAAGAGGAAACTGGGGCAGGAAAAACCTGCAATTACTGTTATGCATTCCCAGTAACATCAGTCACACAGCATCAGTACACTGTCTTCCTTGTTCTTCTCTCTTCTCCTCGGATATCCTCTGGCAGAGCCAGCTCAGAGAACAAAAGCTGGATTGGACATTTCTAAGAATAAGAACAGTATCTAACATTACACTAGCTAATGAAAAATTTCCAAAGACATCAACTGTCATGCTTCAAAGGGATAAACTAATTGTCAGCTGTGGTCACGGAAAAATAGCTTCCCCACCCTCACCTATACAACACTTCAATGTAATTACAGTGGGAACACAATGAGCATTTAAACCTTTCTTGAAACAGCCACAATTGGAAGCAGTGGTAAGAAAAAAACTTGACCAGACAACTTACTCACCTCCTTTTCACCTATAGCAGTACAAAAAAACAGACAGCGTAGCCATCCAGACCAAAGTAATAAAGGAATTTTGGCTTTCCACCTGAAATGCTGGCAGATGAACCACATGTGGCTGTTTGCTGAAATTCATGCCAACACACTGATGAGTGTCTGTGAAGTTACTACAGTTGCTTTGCAGCATATTGTCTGCATATCCACCAAGGGCCCATATTACAGTTCTGCACTCACTGTTTAATTCTAATTGGTTTAATCACTGGTCCTGCAAGGTCATGCTGCCTTCATTAAGTCTGGCAGTTCTTTCTAACTCAACACATTAAAGTCCCCTACCCAACAGGACAGTAATAGACACTCTCAGAGGCACATGTACAACTCAACTCCACTACTCGGTCTCTAAATTTGTCCCTTTTATTCCTTCAGTCAATATTAAATACATTTCTGAGTAGCCAATTCTATCTCTGCTGCATTTACCAGGTAGATAGAAGGATTTATCTGGCTGCCAGTGCCATAGATTTAACCCATTATCTGAGAATTAAGCTTGTCTTTTGATTTCATACATCATTTTTAATAAGAATAATCATGCAATCACAGTGGAGATGTAATTTATGAGATGGCGCCTTCTCCTGGAGCTCTGCAAGTTCTGAATCACAATATGTATGTTAATTGTATATTATATATATTATGGCTCTAATTCTTTCATTTATTCCTCTCTGGTAATACCCTTTCCTTCCAGAGTTGACCTTATATTTATCTGTGAATCCTGGAACATCCACAAAGGGCTGCAGAAGCAATACAGAACTAAAAATGCTGGACAACCAAACTATCTGCCTTATCTTTTCACTGTTGTCCTATCTGTAATATTGCAGATATTAAGCAGATACAATGTAGTGCCTGACAATCTTCCCTCTTGAAGGGAACATTCATTGGGGTACCTATTTTGGTAGAGAAGGATAGGTGGGAGAAGATTTAGAGGTACAAGAACGAAGTTCTCAGTTTATGGCTCCAAGTATAAAAAGGCTTTCTAAGGAAGCTCCAAAATGCATCCTCAGGGAGTTCTGATTCTACATTCATCTAATGTGTATTGAGAGGTTTTTCCTTATCAGTAATCAAAAGAATGGGCACATCTGGGCTGTGTGGCTGGTGTGGTTCAACAAGAGAGAAGGCCCAGAGAAGGCAGGCAGGTCATCACATGCTGTCCCAAACGAAATCTGTGCACCACCTTCCAACCCAGGTTTAGGTGGAACAAACCACAGCAGCAGAATCCGGAGGTGATGAATGAATTGGCATAATGTGGTCAGACACCATGTAAGGGAAGAAAGGCCAGACTTTCTTAGAAAGCTGGAAGTGAAGGATTACATTTTTAGAAACCAATGTAAACTTGAGTTTCCTCAAGTAAAGCATGCCGATGTGTCTCAAAGCTTCAGCTGGCCTAAACACTGTGAGTAAGCACTGAAAGAACAAGATTTTTAAATTTTTTAAAAACATTCTCAACTTTTATGACCAGATCTAACCTTTAAAGAAATCTAGGGTTTTGCCTGCTTATTTATTTTTTATTTTTATACACACACTTACATATGGGTATATGATGATACAACTTAACCAGAAAACCTGTTTCCCGTTTAATTTCTTCTTACAGGAAAGGATGACTGTAAATTCCAGGGTCAGAGAAGTTTTGTTCAAAATCTAAATCAAAGGATGCCTCTAATGTGTAAGTACAGAGGTATGTAAGACAACTGCTGATCTCTAAGAACAAGAGTAGATCACCTGTATTTCCTCACCTCTGAAAGATTCTGAACTGGATATCCAGTATTTTAGTTTACAAAGAGCACATAAGGTTTACAACATTTTTCTTAATATGAATATTGCACACAAAGCAGTATTACCAGGTGTCCTGGGTGAGTGCTGCCTCATACCATAGACTAAACCCCATGCCTTTTCCTGTTAGAAACTACATGCACAAAAAAATGGGAACAACAGATTAGTCAAAGGAATTTAGTTTTTCCAAGCCAGCACACAGCCAAGGGCTGACTGTTAGGAGGAAGATGAATTGGATTTGAAGCATCATCATGAGGAAGACAAGAGACAAGGGCTGGGCTCAGAGCACTGGTCCCAGGGACCACTGTAACCACTGATTTAACCCTATTGTGACACAGGTAACCAGTTACCCAGAGAAGGTGGTGCTCTGGCCCTAAAAGGCAACTACTAAAGTCCATTGTATAGGATGACTTTCAACAGAAGTCAACATTGGGTTATGGTTTAATTTCCCACTGCATGCCACACCACAGCACAGAGATATTTGTGGGAGCTGAGTACTGAAGGCCAGAGCCTGTGTTGTCCCAGCTGGATTCCTTTGGTGACTAAGGGGAGCAGGGCACATATCGCAGGTAACCTTTTCCTTTGCTTGGTCAAATATAAAGATTCATGGAAGCAAAGTAGCCCCTTTGCCAAGCCTGCTGCCTCAAAGAGGAAAGAAATATTTCACCCGCTCCTGTGCTTTTCCAACTTTCCCATGTTATTCCAGCTTCAGGTTTCAATCTGCTTGTACGTGAGTTAACAAGACAAAAAGAGACTATACTGCCTTGGTAGCCAAGAAGACATTGCAACCTTTGAAAACCTTCAGAGGGTGATGTTCCAAGTTAGATACAATTTGATGCTACTAAATTAGGATCTCTGCACATTCACTGGGAAAAGACACATATGCTTCCAGAAGGTTGTACTTGGATTGAATGTGTGAAGAAGACAACAGGGGTACATCTCAGATTACTATTATATGGTAGCTTCCTCTCCCACATTTAATTTGGAGGTTTTCTGCAGCGAGGAGAGAGGGATTTCAGGCAGGACACCACAGTCCAGGATGCATGTGCTTCTTATGTCAGCAGTCAGCTCTAGATGCTGCATCCATACCAACAGGCTGGAGCTCCAAGATCTCACTTTACTGAACTAATTCACTATGTGGCAAACCTCGGTAGCTAGGAGACTAATTTTCAGTTCAGATCATCGGCTACAGATCAGCCACTGTTCTACAGAGAAAAGACGGAAGAGATTGAATCTTTTGACACAATTCCACCCTGTCTTCCCCATCTCCCCTCCCGCTGTAGAAGAGGTTACAAACAAGAGTTGTATCTAGTTCAATACACTGAAATGTGACTTCAGATCCTCTGAAGTAAAAACAAACCAATCTGAGAGCTGTGATAGCTTTGAGGAAATCTATATTCAGTCAGGCACACCTAAATGTAAAAACACGAAGAGGCTGTGGCTTCCTCACTGTCTGGGTTTCCTAAGGAAGGGTGGATCCATTTCCAGATAACATGGACTTGGGTGGAGGGAAGGGGGAAGACTCTAGCAGCAACAACATCTGGCATGAATCTTTGCTTTCCTGATCCTAAAATATAATGCAAAACCAGAGCAAGTGTAGAAACTGAAGACTCCAGCAGGGTTTCACATCAATCGGCCTTTTCAGGCTAAAATGTATCAAAAAACAGGAGCAAGACAGCAAATGATAGACATCAGGACAATTTCTAAGCTCTTGCATAGGCAGAAGAAAAAACAGTTCTAAATCCGCAGCCCGTACATTTACAGTCCACCTCAGGAGCTCAGGCCGACCCTGTTCCCAGACCCCAGGTGCCAGAGGAGGTGATAATACAAACAGTAGCTACCTTTGGGTAATAAATAATACTTAAATAAATTAATCCCATCAGCTCTCCTCCACTTAACATGGGGCTCCAACAAGGCTGTACACAAGCAGCAGGGATTCTTCCTCAGCAGGGTCTCTTTGCAGGCAGCAGCAACTGCAAGGATTTGAGAAACGTGAGCACCAGGAGGGAGCTGCTCTCGATTGCCCAAAGGAGGGGGAAGAACTTGCAGAGTAGCACAATGACAATGAACAAAAGGCAAATTTAGACCTGGCATCAGACAGATAAATTGCTGAGAGTTCTTATGACTGGAGGCTAATCCTCAGGCATTGCACGGCCCAGTACCCCCCTGCTGCACAGGCCACCACATCTGCTTTGCTGCTTGAGATCAATCCCTCCCTCTGGTCAGAGGACCGGGAGAGATATAATAGTGGTTCTTATTTAAGCTCTGTGTCTGGAAACACACACTTAAAAAGCATGCACAAAATGGCATAACCAGCCCCTCTGAACTGGTTGGCCCCTTGCAGTGTGATAACCAGCTCTTATCCCTTAAGATGCATGGTCAGACACTGCAAGGAAGCTGGAGCTGAGCTGGAAAAGGGAACTTGAAGACAAAGCAAGGGTGGAGTTCATCTTGTAAGGTGGATTGTGAAAAGTGCTACAGACCTCCTAGCAATCAAGTATATTTGGCTTCTGTTTCACTATTATAGGTAAAGTGTTTTGGTTTTTTTCTCCCCATATTTGAATCAAGCAGTTTTAAAGCTAGGTGTAGGTACTTTGAATCATTTATGCATTTCAAATTAATTATTTTAAAGGCATCATGAAATACAATCACAAAGTACTAAAAATGATAAATTAAATGAGAGCTTATATGTCCCTACTGTGCTTGGCCATTTATAAAAATACTGAAATAATGATAACATTAAACATCAGTTTATAATAATAGTAGTTTAAGACTGGAGCATATTATTCTAGGTTTTATATATTTAAAAGAAGTATGAATTTAAACGTAAGTGCATGGTGTTTCTTTTGAGAACACCAAAACAGAAGCAGATCAGGCCGCATTTTACACTTAACCAGGGTGAAGTGAAAAATTAATCAGCTTGAATGCCAGTAACTTCTTAGCTACAAAAATCCAAGTATGTATTTGGAACAACCAAAGACTTCAAGCACATACACACAGTTTCAGCTACATGTACACACCATTACAAATACTTAATTCACCTTCAGAATTTTGAAACATCTATGCTGGGCAAAGTTATCAGCTTCTGTATTCAGGAGACAAATAGAAGTACAGATTTCAACCTCCCTTCTCCGTTGCCTACCACAAACCAGCATCTGTAATAAGCCAAACAGGCATACTCACATTCTGCTTTTAGAGATGGTCTCAGTTCTGATTTCCTCCTGCTCATTCAGGAGGCAGTTCAGTCCCCATCCAAAGTCATGAGTGGTGACAGCCAAATCCTCTGCACTGATGTACCTGCAAACCTGTATAACAAATGCCAAGTGGAGTATATCAAAGTCATAGCACTAAAAGCTACCTGGATGTACTAAGTTCCTAGTCATCCTGAACAAGTACCTACAAGACCTGCTATGCCACTTAGACACACACAGGTCTATGGGACTGGATGGAATCCCTCCCAGGGTACTGAAGGAGCTGGTGGAAATGCTCACCGAGCCACTTTCTAGCATTTACCAGCAATCTTGGCTAACTGGGAAGGTCCCAGTTGTCTGGAAGTTGGCAAATGTGACTAAACCCATCTACAAAAAGGGCTGAAGGTCTTCGGAGAACTACGGGCCTGTCAGTCTGACCTCATTGCCAGGGAAGATCTTGAGGCAGATCAACTTGGTTGTCATCATATGGCACACACAGGACAACCAGGGGATCAAGCCCAGACAACATGGGTTGGTGAAAGGCAGGTCCTGCTTGGCCAACATGACCTCCTTCTATGATGAGGTGACCCACTCAGTGGATGAGGGAAAAGCTGTGGATGTATCTACCAGGACTTAAGTAAAGCCTTTGACATAATTTCTCACAGCATTCCCCTGGAGAAACTGGCTTGGATGGATGTACTCTTCACTGGGTAAAAACTGGCTGGATGGTGGGGCCCAGGGAGTGGTGGTGAGTGAAGTTAAATCCAGCTGGTGACCAGTCACTAGTGGGGTTTCCCATGGCTCTGTAGTGGGGGTCAGTCCTGTTTAATGTCTTTATCAGCAGTCTGGATGAGGGGAGTGAGTGCACCCTCCAGTTTGCAGATGACACCAAGTTGGGTAGGAGTGTTAATCTGCTGGAGGGCAGGAAGGCTCTACAGAGGGATCTGGACAGGGTGGATCAACAGACCGAGGCCAACTGCATGAGGTTCAACAAGGCCAAGTGCTGGGTTCTGCACTTGGGTCAAAAAACCCCAAGCAGCACTATAGGCTCAAGGCACAGTGGCTGGAAAGCGATCCAGAGGAAAAGGACCTGGGGGTACTGGTCAGCACTTGCTGAACATGAGCCAGCAGTGTGCCCAGGTGGCCAAGAAGGCCAATGGCATCCTGGCGTATATCAGCAATAGCATGGCCATCAGGACCAGGGCAGTGATTGTCCCCCTGTACTCGGCACTGGTGAGGCCACACCTCGAGTGCTGCATGCAGCTCTCTGGGGCCCTCACTACAGGAAGGGTATTGAGGTGCTGGAGCAGGTTCAGAAGAGGACAACAGAGCTGGTGAAGGGTCTGGAGCACAAGTCTTATGAGGAGCAGCTGAGGGAGCTGGGGTTGTTTAGCCGGGAGAAAAGGAGGCTCAGGGGGACCTTATCACTCTCTACAACTCCCTGAGGTTTTAGGCAGGTGGGAGTCAGTCTCTTCTCCCAGGTTACAAGGGACTGGACAAGAGGAAATGGCCTTACGTTGCACCAGGGGAGATTTAGATCAGCTATTAGGACATTTTTTCTTCACAGAAAAGGTTGTCAAGCACTGGAACAGGCTGCCCAGGGAAGTGGTCAGTCACCATCCCTGGAGGTATTTTAAAGATGTGTCACTTTAAGGACATGGTTTAGTGGTGGGTTTGGCAGTGCTGGATTGATGGTTGGCCTCAATCATTTTAACAGTCTTTTCCAACCAAAATGATTTTGTGATTTATTGCAGGTTCCTGGAAAGCAGCCTTTTCAAATACTGGTATTTTCAAGTGCACAGAAGTTTACAATTCCCTAATTAAACATCAATCATCTTACACATGCTATTGTCTGCAACTCTGTTTCACGCTTATTACTCTGAGATTGTAAAAGTTATTGTATTCTCAAATATTGTGGTTTACACATATTTTCAAGACATTTACTCCTTCTATGTAGTGTACAAGAGTATTTCAAAGCAAATAAGGATTCTCTCTCTCTCCTGCTGTCTTAACTAAGCTAATTGAATGTTATATAACTAAGTTATCCAGTGTACCTACTGAGCCCATCTCAAATTCTTGCATACAGGCTTGAGTGCCTTGCAGTTAAAATGTATTAGTTCAAGTCCCATAATGCTTCTCAGCTGCAAATGATGAGAAAGCCAGATTAACACTTCAGTGATAGTTTCTTTATGACACCTTATTTTGGTAAGCCATCTTTCCCCAGTCTTGCTATTTCACATATTCAAACTTCTTTTGAAAGTGATACCATCTAGAGATATTGGAGGACAGTTTGTTCAATTCTCATTCAACAACAGCATGGGACATATTAAGCAAGGTGGTTTAAAAAGTCCTTATAGAATTGAGAAAGCAGCAGATCTTACCTCCTGGCAAGCCACTCTAATCCAAGCACTTTTCAATTTTATGTTGTTTTGCTTAATATTTCCTGAATTACTTCTTTTAAGTTACTTTGTGTGAAGGTAATGCTACACAAAAGAAGGTGAAAGTAAGTTATTATTTGTCATTTATGTTACAAAATTCATAATACCCATCTTTCTGAAAATTATACCCTTTCAGTGCTATGCCAAATAAAACACCCTCATATTATGTAACTACCTACTGCTAATAGTATTCAAACTTCAGTTTGTGTCAGTTTAACAGTTCTCCTTTTTTCTGCCCTATTTTGTAGTGTAACACTGCTGTGAAATCTTAAAAAGCTGACATATTATACTCCCCAAATGTAAATAAAGCTTCTCTAATAAGAAAGGATCAAAGAGGTTATGCTACACAACAACAGAAGCTGTATTTCAAGAACTCGAGACAAATGGGAATCAACAAAAGGAGAGGAAGGCCTGCTACATGCAGTTTTATGACACAATGAGCTACATTTGGCACTTAAAAGATTCAGTACCACGTCAGGAAAAAAATCAAGCTGTTAGGACATCTAAGAAAAGCCCGAAAATGTAGGATCATATGAGACAGAACCCTAACTAGGAACACAGAATAGAAGAAAAGGTGAATAATGGACTTGGACAGCTTTGCTCCTTGTGACAGCCATGAATTCAAGTTCCATTAGATTGAAAAGAACATTTTTTTTAGGAAGAAGATTCGATGTGCAGGCCACTTGGAAAATATTTGGGACAATACTATCATATATTATAAAACAGATATTTTAAATATAAATTTTAAAAACATAGATTGAAAAATATATATTGAATCAGACTATTTTTGTAACAAAAAGTGAAAGAGAGCATCTGGCCTTGTACTGCAGGATGGCTCCAGCAGAACTCTCCACTCCAAGCGGTGCTAAACCTGCTTTCTGTGCTGTCAGTCTTTTTAGGACTGAGTTCACATGCCTTCAGTGGCCTATTTCTGTTCATTTTTACCTGGACTGTAAGAACATCCACGGGTTCTGCTTTTGCACATAAACATCTCTCCTCAAAAGCAGATTTTGGGCCAAACGCTAAGGAATTTTTACGAGAGCCAATAACTCAGCAGTTGTGATACCCCTCTTTCTTACACTAACACAGCTCAAGTAACTCCAATTAACTTACTTGTGATTTACACCACTAAAGTGAGAGATGAATTATTGCCCCAGCACGCAACACACTGAAGGGGTTTTTTATTACCAAAGGGAAGGGGAGAAGAGGTGGCTGATGCGGTTGCTGTCCCTCTGCTCCTCCCACGCTGCAGGTACCTGGTGGCTCCTCTGACAGCTCCTGAACGCTGCTGTTACAGCAAGGTGATTTCAGGTGACCTGCTCCCAGCATTGGGCGAGGGCAGACAACCAGAGGTGCCACCTCATCCGTCATACCCAGCCAAGCTGTCCTTCATTTGTCCTGAAAATGACTTCAAATACATGTAAACTCAGTAATAGTTTCAGCACATCACCCATCTTAAAATTTAAACCATGACATTTCCTATTATTGAATAATATTTTAAAAATACTGTTGTATGCAGAAGACATGGCTTAGGTCAAATTTTTAAGAGCCTGCCATTCGTCAGTGTGTATTTTAGTCACACTGTTTTCCAAGGATCGGGGTACTGTAATACAGCCCACATTAATAACGAGTCCGTTACGAATAATCTGCTGCTTTCCTAAACCACAGAGAAACATGCTAGAATTGCTATTACGATAAATCTACAGACAATTTTGGTTAAGGCTTTACAAGGGTTTAAGAAAGTTTGTTTAGGCCTCAAAGCAAAGCCATCCATCTGCCCTAAAGACTCACTGCTGGAAGAGTTCAACTTCTAACACTACCACCATTGTGGCCAGGCCACAGCAAGAGAGCAAGTGTTAGCCCTGCTGCTTTTAAGAAGATAGATCAGCATCAGTTTTAAATTAATGATTTGGGAACTAGACTCAACATACATTTTTAACTAACAGAATTTAAATAAAAGCAACAACCAGCTGCTGTTTACTTGGAATATATCTATCCATTTGCAGGTAAAGTGACATTGGTCAAAAACTAAAATAATGGAATCCAAACCCAAGCTGGACATATTACCTTTAATATATTTCAGGTACACCAAAAAATCCAAACTTATGTGTCTCCAGGAAACACCTGACTCCATGGAACTTTCTTAAGTGGAGACTTTAGGAAAAACACTTGGAATACAGGCTGCCATGCCAACTAAAAGCAAACAGTAAAGTCAAGAGTCCTTGGTGTGTAAGACTACTTAGTATTCAGACGTTATAGCACAGTAGTACCTAAAAACTGCAGCCTCTCTAAGCTGTGCATGATCTATGTTACAGGCTCTCCACACCTCAGAGGCCTTTTTCTGATAAAGTGAGTGAATAAATAGTCAAAGGATAACACCATTAAAGTGAGGGTAGTTCTGCCATAGTGACACTGGATCCAAATTCATGAGTCTGCAGAGATCTGTTACGAGGAGAAGCTATTGCCTTTCTTCCAGACTATAACTTCTACAGACTGAGCTTTTTATTGCTGAGGCAGGAGCTGTTTCGCGTTGTGGGAATATGCAACACTTAGTAGGATGGTGTCCCGGCTCACTATCATAAATCAAATGCTAGATGTACAGGCACTTCAGATGTTATTGGCAGAAATAAAATTTAATATAGCTTGCCAGCATGTGGAAAAAATTTAAGGTCCAATTCAATGAAGTCAGTGTGATTTTGGCCTGAATCACCCATCTGCTACCTATATTAAGTAGTATAACATTCTTTATATAAATAAAATATATTCAATTTTTATCATGTTTGACATTTCTTACAGTGCTAGAATTTTTGTCATTTGTCAACCTGTATTTTTAGAGCTCTCTTGGACTGACTGCCAGGACTCCATCTGGCAAAATGAGAGGTGTTCCTGATTCAAAGCACTTCAAAGGAATTCTCCCACATCAATTAAAAAAGATCAAGTTAAAGTGATTATGGGTGATTGCAGAAAGATGGATTTTAATTTTCTTTAAAAACACAAACAGTGGAACAGTAACTTAAAACTCCTTTATGTTACTTCATCAGCTACCTACCCACCTACCAATACTTGGTACAAGGTAACTGCATTCCAAGTGATTACTGAGCCTGATGTAATATTTTAGAGGACTTAATGTAAATTCTTGTATCATTTTTTTTAAAACTAATCAATGTATTACCCACAATCTAAATGTGATTATGACCTGAAAAACACAGACCCTAAGGACAATACAGATAACTAAGGTATCTAATACATTAAATATCTTTTTTTTTCCCCTAGGTGAAGTGAATTTGAAAGAATTGGTCTCAGATGTAAGCCCCACTTCCAGGAAGATTCTGGCTTGTATTTTTTATTCCTTAAGAAAGCATACTAGCAAACTTAAGACCTTCCTTGAATAATCAAAGAGATGTCACTTTAAAGACACTTTACATGTTCAAGTTGCTGTAACATCTTTCCTAGAAATCTCGCCTGTCATGTCTCAAGATACATGTCATCACTGACAGAACAATTCCCAAACACCCCACTGTGGATTATCCATAGAAATAAAGTTCTGCATCTTGTAAAGCCAGGCCCATGTTACTTCATGGAGTAAGCACCAGCCACTGCCAGTGGTAGGGCCCTTAGCCCACCTGGGCAGCCTACAAGAGAAGCACCACACTGAGCCACACTGTGTGGTGAGCACACACCCATATTCCCTATGCAATCCCAACGCACGGGAGGACCTCAGTGACAGCAAATCAGTTAATGAAAATTGGAGTATTTTAGGCTCATCAGCTATCCTTGGGACTTGGTTGTCATTGGCAAGTCTTTGAGAGATGTCTCAGTAGGATGTAATGGTTCTTGTTAAGATTTCATGGAGTGGAAAAGAATCCCACCTCTCCTTGCTTGCTCCTAGTAGCTGGTAAAAACTTAATTATTAGTATTTATTTATTTCTCTCCTGAATTTTCTGGGGATAGAGTAATGCATAGCTTCATCAGCCTTCACCTCTCACTGGAACCAACTCCTATTCTCTTCCACTCTCCACAGCTTGGATTTTAGAGTCCACACATGAACTGACATAGATGCAGTGCACACACACACAACACACACACACACACACACACACACACACGGTGCCACGTCCATAAGTATTAAACTTATCTAAGTCCACGATTGCTGCTTGTCCAGCTACTGATTTGGAAAGGATAAAGCAGTTAGCAGGGGGGCAATGGTAAAGTCACAAAAGGCAAATACAGCAGCGATCCTGTTCACTAGCCAAGTACATGAGTTCACTTCAAGCTTTTCTAAGAGCACATTACATCACAACTCCTTATCTGCCCCATTTTTTCACTGTATTAGCCTTTAAGAACATATAAATCATAACGGAAATATAACATTAATCCCTGTCGCTTACCTCACCATTATAAAACCAGTTATTAATATAAGCAGTCAAAAGTGGCTTCCTCACACAGGATGGAAACCTGGCTTAGGAAAAAAATTTCAGTTTTGAGCTCATCAGCTCAAAAAGTCCTCTGTTCTGTAGATGCATTAGCTGGGGACCTCCCCTAAGGCCACTAAGGTCTCAAAGGCACTGTTGTGAATGACAGCTGAGGTGACAGGCACTATGCAAGCATTACACATTGCTTTGGCAAGGTCAGACTCACACTGCACTTAAGCAGGTGCAGTGGGCAGGAAAATAGTTGGAAAATAGCAACAGCAATAGCCCAGTTTATTTCTTATCCCTTTTAATTTCTTCATATTGCTAGCACTGCAAGTCTTAGCTCTTTATAATTAATGGCCTCTGAGGTGCACAGAAAAGCCTTGGATTGCTCTCATTACAAATGTTTAGAAAGAATCGGGCTCTAAATTGAGAGACAAGTTTCCAGGCAGCTAAAACTGAGTTTTCTAACTAAGAAAAAATGATACGCTTCTTAAACCATATAAAATTATTTTAGCTTTTTCTGTAGATTTCAACCTCTTATTCTGTTTCAGTCACTGGGATATGTAAGCACCAACATCACTACTCCCAGAAAAACCAAAGTGGTTTGTTGTAAGATATGAATCTTCTGTATCCCTTCAACACGAACATGTGGACAGAAGAAGCCAGGCTTTTCCTCCAGGTATTCATTACAGACCAAGTACATGATATCACACCAACCTATGAAATCTATCTTCTGTGTCTAATAAGTCAACATAACCAGCATAACCAAATGATTGCAGGAAGAGAGATTTGTCATTAAGGTACATAGCAATTATGACACACTACACATTTCCAGCTTTCAAATCCACTCCCCCTGAATTATGAGACCCCACGACTATTCGCAGATATCATTTGGCTAAACCCTTACACTGATACAACATCTGAAGTCGAACATCTTGGTTACATGGTTTACTTCAGTATTTGTAACTTCATCTCGGAACTTCTCCCGGTAGGGACACTCAGAACACAACATTTTAATTTATGCATTTGAGCCTTTTGATTGACTTAATCTAATACTGTTGACAGTAAGTCTGCATTGACTACACCTTTCTCCACAGCAGATTAACTTTGTGGGAAAAAGTTCAGCATTGAAAGGCACTTCCTACCCAATTTTATAAGCCCTGATTTTACGTACATACATCTGTCATCCACAGAAACTGTATTTTTCTTGTCGTTACTGAGAAGTAAATAACGTTCACTTACTATTGTTTTCACCTGTATTCTCTGGTATTTAATGGTAAAGTCTTTATAGTAACTGCCAGAAAGGGCAGTTTAAAATGTTTTACTGCACTATATACACAGAAATGCAACAAGGGTAGTGCACATGCTGTTGGCTTCCAAGAGCCTTTCTTCAGATTTTTCAGGATGAATAGATAAAAAATATTCCAAAATAGCCTGCCCTGAAGAGCTGGTCTTTCAGACAAACTTGAATGAAAACAATTATAGTTCTGCCACTGTTTCAAGGTGTGCATAAGCCTGCCAATGCAGCAGTAGAATAAAGGTAAGTAATGTACTCAGGAAATGTGGCCATCTCAGTCTGACCCATATATTATCAATCTCACAAGCCCTGGCTTCAGAAAAAGGGATTTTCTTCGCAACACTTTGTTTCTTGAGATGGTTTATAAGGAGAAATCAAACCCTAATCCCTTGGAAAGAAACTAAATGAAGCATAATCCATCTTATGAGTTACGGCAAAAAAACATTCTGGACAACATCAGGTTTTACTACATGTCATGGCTTTATGAAATGTATAAATGTTACTGTTCTATAAAATACATTTTTCATTCCAAAAGGCAAATTATAATTCATATTTATTCAGAACTTTCCTTTTTTAGTGTTTTAAACTTAACTTTTAGAAGAAAGACACAGGATTGCCAAATTAAAGGTTTATTATAGTGTTTTTATTAACAAACTTTCACTGGAAAGTTCTGGGCGCATTAACATAGGAGGCACATTGGCTTCAATGTTTGGCATTTGACAGTCAACAGAATTGCACTTCACTGCGATAGCCTTGCTACAACAGTGTGAACTTTCACGGCAACCCTCGTGGTGAGCCTCTCTCACTGACCTACTCAGCAGGTGCTTTTTATCATTTTGGTCGGCCTTCAAAACCTGCTCATTCTGCAAAGAATGCTGATCTACCTTGCTCTCAGCTTTCTCTTTTTTCTGTTTGGACAGAGAGGCTTTCTTGCTTTCAACCCCATTCGCTTCTGTACCACCCTTTTCATCACACTTGTCTGTCTGCTGACACAATCCCTTTTGGTTATTTGAGATGCTGTTCTCACATTCAGAGCAACGTACTATTAGAGGTCCTGCGTTTCGGCAGAGAAACTGTGAGGAGCTCATCACCTTTGGAACAGTTCTTACATTTTCCTCTGGGTTTTGATGAGCGTGTGTATCTGTCCTGTTTATTCTTTGATGTGCCTGAAACTGTTGCATGGACTGGAGGAAAAAATTTTTAGGCAGAGAGTTCTGCGTCATCGTTCTTTTGAGCCTTCCTTGAAGGCAACTGCAGTGGAGGACATGCTGGACTGGATGTACATAACCTTCAGCAGCTTGCTGTAAAGCATTTATAGGAGCTACAGAACTCTGGATCTGTACAGTTCCCGAAGAAGGAGAACACTGGTAACAGAAGGTGTCACTTAACTGCTGACATGAGTGTGGACTCCACTTCACTGTCACTTGCTTATATGCATCAGGACAGCTGCACTGCCTGTTTTGAGAGAAAACTGGGCATATGGTGTGTTGGTCAATAGAAGTCTGCAGCACAGCTGAACCAGCAACATTTTTTATGCTTTTACTCACTTCACTATTATAGGCTGGATGCATTGGCACACACATGTTTTGGGGCCTGCTGCTGAAGAGCTCTGAGCAGATATGAGTTTCTTCGTACGTCACCTTCTCTGCAGGGTTGCAGAGACCGGTTTGTGACGCCAGGGGCTCAAGCTCGTAGTGCTCATGCTCCATTTCTGGTTTTTGTCTTCTGGAGTCCAGCTGATACTTGCTAACAGGATGTGATTTATTGTGACCTCTGCCTCCTTGGCCTCCTGAAAAGGTCTGAGAGAAGGTATTACACCACAACTTTTTTGGTAGTGGGATCTGGCCACAAGTGCCCTGGGGTCCAAGGCATCGGCACATGCACTGAAAGAAGAATGTTGCAAAAGCCCAGCTAATGCACATTATAAGCATCATAAAAGTGCCAAGCTGCGTGTACGCCAACACTGTTGAGGGCATCATCATTGCTCCAGCTACAAATGTAGTCAAGGCAGCCATT
The DNA here is from genome assembly GCF_003945595.2 of Pipra filicauda. Classification (NCBI taxonomy): domain Eukaryota; kingdom Metazoa; phylum Chordata; class Aves; order Passeriformes; family Pipridae; genus Pipra; species Pipra filicauda. Next base: position 239,861 of record NW_024103962.1, read on the forward strand.
GCAATAGCAGAACCCATACGGCTTAGAGAAAAAATGACTTTTCCCTCTCGGTCAGGGTCAGGGGCTAAGCGATAAGCCACTCCATAATGAACAGCAAAGTCTACTGATAAGCCAACAGCCACTGAAATTGTGACAGATTCTAACACATTTAGCTCCCATCCCAGAAGAACCAGAGAACCTACAGTGACGAAAATAGTTCCGGCTATTGAAACTATTGCATAGAGGCTTATGATTATATTCCAAGTTGTAAGAAGCATTACACTAAATGCAACAGCAACTGAAAGACCCATGGCAATCAGAGTACCATCAGAAAGACTGTCCTGAAGATCATAAAATTCAAGGTTACTCACAAACCAACCATTGCTAAGACCTTCAGGAGCAGAACTAAGCTCATTTGAAATCCATGAGTCCACCTCTTTGTAGAACTGATGCATTTTCTCATAAGCCAGGGTGAAGAGGTAGGTGCTTTGGAACTCCAACACCACGGCCCTGATGGTGTCATTAAGGTCAAAGCGAGGCCCTGGGGTTTTGCTATCTAAATGGTACCCTGTGCTTCTTTCTAGCTCCATTATAGCTCTCTTGATACATAATTCAAAAACTTCTTGTTTGTATGGAAAGCTCCAGTGGCTGCAGCAGGGGTAAAGAGATGGCTCATCACAGTCTTGATTTTCCATCCACTGCTTAAATGTTTCAATGAAGCAGCTTGTGAAGTCTTGTTCTTCAGTCTGATAAAAAAAGGTTTGGTTTCTTAACTTCTGACAGAAACGTAAAATCCAGACCTGTGAAGCTGGGCTAGCAATATTAAAACTGGTATCTAGCTGCAGCTTTCCTTTGCTTTTAGGGTTTAAAGGGTCACCATTATCCTCAGGTGTCACACCCCAGATTACTGTAATGGGCATGTGGAGCTCCTCTCCATGGTGGACACGTTCAAACATAAAAAGTTTTTTGTATTCTGCATCGTATCGCTCAAATGGGTGGGAAGACCTAAATACCTGAAACTCAGAGAGCTCCAGCGACGGCAGTTTCATCTTTGGATTTACACACACAATATATGCTCCACCAATTGTTAAGGCAAGGAACCAGAAAAGCCAAATATATCGAAATTTGATAACAATGCATGGCAAAACTTTTTCAAAAAATATCCTGGATGCTTCTGAAACCGCAAAAATAATCTTGTGGAACATTTGGCACAACACCGTCCAGCAGCTTTTGTTGTTGTATACCCTCTGCTGAGGTTTCTTAAAGCAACTGAAAATATTGAGAAGGTATCGTTCATGTAATACAACTACAGCAGGCAGCCATGTAACCATCAAAACGTAATTCACCAAAATGGCAGTGCCAGCATAAACACCAAAACACCTGATTGCTGTGATATTGCTGACGTAATTCGCATAGAAGGCAGCAGCGGTTGTAAAACTCGTGACAAACATGGAAAGAGCAGCGTGCTGCAACGTGATGCTCACTGTCTCAGAGGTTCCAGCATGAGGTTTATCAAACTTCGTGTAGTTCCAAACGTCACATAAGACAAAAGCATCATCTGCTCCAATCCCAACAAGGATAATTAATGCCGTGAGATTCATGAATGGAAAGAACTCAAAATTAAATACTACCCGATAGAGAAAATAAGAAATAATCAAGGAACTAATTATTGCAAACATAGTCATCAGCGTGATAAACATGGACTTCGTGTACACACACATAACTAACAGAACAATTACAATGGCTATGGCAGGATACACAGTATCCATCAACAGGTAATCTTGAAACAACCTATGTTTTATTCCAAACTCAATCCCTGTGACGGTTGTTACACCATCAGAAGCGTTCCAGTTCTCAAAGTTATCTAGGTAAATACTCATCATGCTTTCCCCTTTCTCAGTCGGGGAGAAGAGCATGCTGTATTTTAAAGCTGGTAAGACATAGTCAGCTGTCTTTGGGCTTAGAAAATCCTTGTCCACTAGGTAGTGAAGGATCTGGTAAACAGCATTGTACTTGGTACATTTGCGAGGTACGTTTGTACACTTGAGTTGGTCCTTCCTTTTGGCATTCATATCCCAGCAGTCCGGCCCCAGGGTTCCATTGTAGTAGTATTTGGCACATGTGCGAAGCAGCTTTAGGGTGTGAGAGACGTCCCGTTCTACAATTTTTTGACACGATGACCTGTTGTTCAGAATAGCAATATAGTTGCCCAGTGTCCAGCTGGGACAGCATGAAGCAGCAGTGGCTCTCTGGCAAAGGTCACCAAACTGGGAATGGGATCTGATCTGTATAAAGACAGGCAGGGCAAACAGTCCAGTTTAAAGTAACAGTCCAAATTATTAGAAACGTTCACTCACAAAAAACCTCCGAACAAACAAAAAACCCAACCCAATCCAACCCCTACTTCTCCCCCAAAACCCCCACAAAACCAACCGAAAATTATGAAAATGCAGTTTACGGTCCTTCTGTGTTAACATTTTAAATTCTTATTTCCACACACACTGTTTTTGATACGTATCCTCTTACATGCAGCAGACTAAACCAGCAGTAACTCATCACAGTGGCATAGAATTGACACAAGCATTAAGAGTATTGTATTTCTATTGTCTGAAGATGCGCTGAGGTATTTTGTTTCTTTCCAGACTGAGGACAGTTAATTCTCTTCTGTTATCTCATGCTATATTCCTGAAAATAACCAATCAGCCATAAATCAGTGAAGTTTCATTCTGCTTGGAATAATATCCTGAAGTTCCTAGGAGACTTACCATCCAGAAAGAAAGGATGTGACAGACGACTTCCATCACCTGACCTCTCCTCTACAACCCTGACTTTATGACTCTCTTTTAGCTCTTGTGCTGCTGACAGACACTGCCCCCGACCTGCTTGGCCTGCCACCCAGGCACTGAACGTCCCTAAGTCATGCAGGATTTCCAAAGCACAAGATAATTCCACCGTCATGAAGCACCCCAAAATAAGCCCTGATGCGCAGAGACAGCAGTCATGCCTCTGCATGCTGCACCCGTGGTGGGACAAAGTCCAAAGAGTTGACTCAGGAGTGGAGTGGAGGAAGCTGCAGCAGCAGCAGCAAGGCCAGAGAAGTCATGGGGACAAGCAGACACCAGTGGCAAGTGCAGAGAGGGGAAAGCTGGGACATGGGGGAGGACTGCTGTTGGCAACTCAAGCGACTGCCCAAAGGTCAGGAACTCCTACCAGAGCTTTACAGAGATGATAGCAATTTTAACATCTTCGTTAAGGACTCTCCTGAACTGAACGAGTGTTAATCCCTTATGGGGATATTCTTCTTCTGCTTCAAGAATATTCCAGACTTAGCTGAAGTCAGTAAAAGCATGATTTAGCTAAATCACCGTAAGGCACTTCTATGCAAAACTGAATCAATAAAACAGAAGTGAAACTCTTAAGTAACAAGGTTAGATAAGGGAAATTTTCTCAAGTTGAAAAAACTCAATCTTGGTAGGGCACAAGGAACATAAACATTAAAAAACAGAACTTGCAGCCTGTTATATGTGACAAAGTAGAATTAGTCCTTATATAGCCTAATATGTATATAGACGTATTTAAAAGTTCAGCCTTCATCAAGTTACACAGAATTAGTTACACATATTAGTACAATCATGTTAATACAGCCATGTGCTTCAGTTTACAGGATTGGGCCCTGCAACCATTATCTATGTATGCCTTAAATTTAGGTGAACTGAAGTAAACCACAGTCTCTTTTTTTTTTTCCCTTCTTTTTTCTTCTGCAAAATTGCGCAGGTTTATTATTAGCAATCCTTTATAACGCACACGAAATGCACTTGGGGATTCTCACGGCAGTTATAAAAGCTTTAATATGGACTAAATTTTGTCAACCAGTTTCTGAACAATAACAAACTGGCATTCTCAAAAAACAGGATAATTCACATTTGATTGTTTCCAGATAAAAACACTCACACATGCAAACTCAGGAAAAACTGAACAACCTACTAAATAAAAGGAAGCACTGGAATAGCATATCTGTGTTTTTCATGGCACATCTCCAGGTTAGTCCTATGAGGATATAATAGGCAAATTGGGAGGAAAGGTTTGTATTGTCTTCTCTATGTATTCAAGTTCAAGATGGGACAATGAGGTATATATACTGTTCTTCAACACTCGCTGCAGGCCATAAACATCCACTGCTGAAGTAACTGCTGCCAAAGGTAAAGTAACATGAGCTGGCAGCTGGAAATTAGAAATTAAAATACAAAATTTAGCTCCTGATAGCTCATTAAAATACTACGTAAAAATGTTAATAGGTTGTAGCACTGAGCTTTGTTGGTGATCCAAAAGAACTGAAAAGGCCGTTTTTGCTGTTGCCAGGCCTGGTCTGCCACTGGCAACATTTTAATTTATTTTGGAACAAGTAAGGAAACCAAGCAGTGCAACCTGCACACATGCTGCATCTGTGGGCAGATCTGCCCAAATGGATCTCCGCAGTAACAGACACTCACGAATACACAGTTTTGGGGAAGCAGTCTGAAGAGATAACACACAGTCTTTGAAGCTTATAAAATAACAGTTTATGGTTTATAGGGAAAACATTCTGCAATTAACAGGTGAAAAAAAGAAAGGCTCTTCTTATTCAACTAGTAAAAAGTTAGAGCACCTCCTGTAACTATTTTGTATATAGAGTTTCCATAAAGATTATAGGACTACCATATGCTGAGCAGCTGCAGGATGGAGCCCCTAAGTGTCAGTAAAACATATAGTCAAAATAGCTACAAGCAGATGGGAATACAATTAACACATGAGGATATACTGTTAGTTCCATGCTAAAGCTTGGTGCTGAAGTCCTGCTTATCATCAGAAAAATATACAAATTCTAAGGTTTGGATTTGCAGAAAATAGTGTCTGATTTTCCCTTCTTTGGGTAGAGAAAGCTCTGCCACTTATTTCAACAGAACTGTGGCGCTAGGCAAGCTTGAATTCAACAGCAAAAATAACTACAGCCACAAGAGAGTTCATAAGACCAGAAGGTCACTGGAGTCATAGATTTCTTCCGATCACTGCAGTGCAAGTCAGCATCCTCCCTAGGGACTGGTTGCTACCAGAACTCAGCATTCACAAGTGGGGCATAGCACAGCACTTTGTGAGTTCTAAGAAATGTTAAAAGTCCTTGAAAACTGTTAGAAAGTGTTTAAATAATTTAAAAATGTTATTTTTAAGCAACAAGCATTTAAAAAAGAAATTATGAAAAAAGCCTCAACCCTTTCTGAGCCCTGAATATCTAATTTTTATTATAAATTTACATACGCAGACCAACAATGATTGCAAAACCTAACCATATCACTCTGTTTGGTAAACTAACTAGCTAAAAATCAATGTTGCTATCATGAGGCACTGTTATTCTGCTCAGCTGTGGTATTCAATTACTATATTCTGAAGTAAATTACAAGTAAATTACAAATAAAGATCCACAGAGACATTATTTGCAACAATTTCCTCTATAAATATCTACACAACTGTGGATGTAGATGAAATAGCCAAAATTTAATTTTCTGAAGTGTTCTTATTTCAAAGGAAGAGCTGGTTTTATGGATATAAGATGTGTGGTGCTTTCTTTTTGAAGCAAAGTAGTTTCATCCTTCCTCAGAAAGCAAAGCAGTGTTTGAAATAACACATTATTATCAAAGTGTGCATACAGGGAGGAACAAAAGAAAAATTCCTCAAGAGTAATGCAATCATTACAGAGATTATTCTTCAGATGTAATTAACCATCTTCTGTTAAATAGAATTATTATGGTTTTTTAATTCAGACTGCGTTGCTTTGCAATGACCTATACTACCTGGGATTTACCTGCATTAGCTGCCTATGTTACTAAACTTCAACAGTTTAGTATCTCATCCCTAACTCTCAGTTTTCACCCTTGTAAATTACTCCACTGAATCTCCTGATTGATTACTCCCTAACTCAGTTCATGCAAAACTGAGCTGGGTTAGTTTAAATACTGTACTTTGCTCTCACCTGGCTCATTCTGATCAAAAGAGACACAGAACAACCACATGAGCCATCCTGTCAGTGCAATAATCTTTGATGGGGAAATAAGGAACACTTCATGAGGACATGAGGACAAAAACGACTTCCACCAAGTGAGGCCAACCAGGACAAAATGCCTGTCAGCAGAGTGCAAGGGAGATTCATTACACAGTGTTTCATTACAGCTCAAGGTTTTAACAAAGCAAACGACAGCTGTTGTAGGGAAAATATTTGGAAATTTGCTAAATTAACACAGTTGTCTAAAAGGCAATGATAAACAAATTTAATAATGAAAATATCCTCATTAAATAAATGTGGTATAATATGGATTTGTTTATGATTACTTTTGTTCTGAAGGAGGAAAAAATGGAAATAAATAGATCAATATTAACAGAAGAAAACCTTATTGCTTTATTTCCATGCAAATTCACCAATGCAAAAGTTCATGGCTACTCAGCAGTTCAAAGGAGTTCACTCCAGCAAGTGACAAGCTTATATTTTACAAATGTACTATTTGGATGCTTGTTTTATTTTAGCCTTTGTCAGTTAACTTCCTTCAGTCAAAACTGGACATTGATTTCAATCAGAGTGCTAAATTACGTTGTAACACGTGTAAAAGAAGCTGGTTGTACAATAGCCTCTGAACCTGGCTATTCCAAAGGCTATTTTGACTATGCAGGGTACCGAGTACAAGGAAAGTCAAGTAAAAATACACGGGGCCAGACAGACAATGACAAAACGTTGTCTTTCACTTCCTCAGTTCTGAAGAGAAAACTAATATTTCTCTGTACGCATCATTATCCACATCTAATTAAGTGGGCTATATTTCTAGCTGCTGTATCTATGTTCTGTTGATATCCACATGATCTCCATTTAAACTAAGAGAAAAAAAAAATTGAGTGACCCCACTGGGAGTCAGAGAAAACTGCATATGCTATGAGGATGCAGCTAGTTCACCTGAAGGTGAAAAAGCAAGCAAAATTAATTTTTTGCTGGGAAACAATAACAAAACTCCATGGAATTATATTCTATGAGGAAACACATAGCGAATGTTAACAGTCCATACTCTGCAAAAAAACTCCTGAAGCAACCCTCCTCTACCCCATTCTGGATGTTATTAGCAGCAAAACCAAAGAAATCCCCCTATGTACTCTGATTTACAAACTGAAAATTGTTTTTTAACTTTGCCTGCATGCTGACTGACTGTTTGACAGGATGGGAACAATGTGAAGTCCTCTCATATGCTGGATGGCAACGGGCAGCAAAACAAAATTTCAAATACATGCTCCATATCTGCAAGTTAAACAAATTAAATGCCATATTTACTTACCCTCAAGTTATCTACATTGCACATTGACTTAATTGCATTCAAATTCCATAAATTCTCTCCTCCTGTTGATGTAAACACCACTCGGGAATAGCGATCACCTGAAATTACAACAGGGGGGGTTTATTGATTGTTTGGGTGTGCCCCGTATCAAAGGCTGAGGTAAAACCCCACTGTTCAAATGACACAGATGAAATCTTTGTCAGGTCATGGGAATTCACCTTCTTTTCAAGATGAGCTATTTATCTCTAAGATTCGCTCCACATGAAAGTTTCTATTTCCTTAAAGTGCTTATAGTAAATATGGCATCTTCAATACTATATACCACTTAGAAGCTCTACAGACTTCTATTCAAGCAAACTATCTTCTGAAATATGACAAACAAATAAAAATCAAAAGATCTAATCAGCAAACTATGAAATTCTTGGCACAGCATAATGGCAGTACGCTGATAATAGTAATCAAAGGCTGATTTAGTAAGTCATTTGGGAATATAAATAATAATTATAAAGCTGTTTCTGCAAGAATGTTTTTGCTTTAGAAGCAAATGACTGGAGTGGAAATTGTTGCGATATCCTTGAGGCCATTTTTAAAAATTCCACAGTTTAGACACACAGAGCTTAAATTACAAATTAAATCGCATTTATCAGAAGGGAAATAATTACTTAGTGGCAGTGAGATCTGAATGCATAGCTCACGAGGGAAACAGATACAAACAGAAATATATGGCACTGCATAACACAATATGGTACTTTGGGTTAAAAAACATTATCACATTAATTAAAATATTGCAAAAGAACAAAAGGCTGAATTTTTCCCACTGCTGTGAATCGGCAGAATTTTTGCCTTCCACAAGACTGTAATGAAAAGACTTGGGGGTTGTGCTTTATGATGTCAGACTATGCTTTAGGATCAAGGGAACTGAAATCTGCAGATCCTGGAGCAGACAAAGAAAGATACCAGGAATGACAAAAATGGGTCAAGAGGAAATCAACTGTTTTCTTTACATAATGGACTGGCAAATTTTCCCATAGAAGCACAATTCCTTCATGACTGTCACAACTGAGACTACACAGAAACAGCAGTGGAAAGAATGAGACTGAGACTGTGCAGAAACAGCAGGCAGGATAAGAGGAGTTAACTCTCCTTCAAGTTGCAGTTAATGCTCAGCAGAGTTTAGAGTACATTTCCTCTTCCTTACTCATGATATGCTCAGTCTAACTCGGTTCTGCTCACACGAGCAGAAATGACGACCTTGCTCACAGCCTCTCACTTATAAATATAAGACCATACTGTAATTGAAAAAAAAAAAATAAAATCTGTTCTTCACCCCAGTTTTCACTGCTCATCCCTCTCTTAGATCAAGTAATATAAACAAATAATTTCACAATTATGTTTTTGTGCTCTGTTATCAGTCCTCACATATGGAAGTTGCTGCAAAAGAGCTCAAGTCGTTATATGAACAAAGGCAAGATCTACATCTGCTAATGCACGCTCTCTGCCAGAACAGGACTTATCAAAGTTCTGCAGTATGCCCTGTAAAAGGTCAATAGATTTCTTTGTCTTTTTTTGTCCTCTAGTTTGACTTGGTCAGCTTCATAAGCCCCCAGTGTTTTAAGGCGGGGATTTTTTATCTTTGTTTCTTTTAGGGGTCTTTTTGGTGTGCATTTTTTTTTCCCTAAACAACCCCCTAAATTCTCTACAAGTTGACCAGTGGATGTCTTTTCAGATATACAGAGGAAAAGTATTTTGATTTAGGTTTTCTAGAACTAAGCTAATGGCACAGATAAACACAACTTCTTCCCTAAAGTGAATTAAGCTCTACCTCTATAGTCACACACAAAGCACTGCTTTTACAATGATTAGCATCACCAAGAACTAATAAAATTCTTTACAGGAAATGGAAACACTTAAAGGAAGCACTTTAAGTAAATACAATTGCTTCCGAGGAAGAACCAAGAGAACATTTCAGCCCAATTTTCTCAAGAGTTCCACACACAGAAAGAAAGTGCTTATTGTGCATATATGCTAAGCAAAAAATATTTTCCTACATGGCATAGAAAGCATAGAAGAGTTCAGAAAACATTCAACTGACAGAAGTTTTTAACGTTCCTTACATCATTTCTTCACTTACTTGGAATATCACAGAAAAAGGTATCCTTGTGGAAGTTCCACTCTGCTTGCCTCTTCTCTCTTTCATAGTGATCATCTGACCATCTGTCATCTTGATGACTAAACCAGAATAAATAGTTTTACCTTAACTTAGCAAAGAAATTGTTAAAAGAAGGAGCATCCAAACACATCACACACCCTAACAGCTCTTACATATGATAAAACATATTTTTACCAATGTGCCTTTGGTATACAAAAACTGAAACATTAATTTAATTTTTCCTTTAAATTAAGAGACTTCAAAGGAAATGACATCGAGTCTAGTTCTCAAAATATCCATAACTCTAAGAGAAAACTAAAATTAAACACCTTTTAAGAAATATCTAGCCTGATTTGAAAGGCCTTGAGAACTGCAGATGATCAGACTCAATATTTATTGAAATCAGTGGAAGTACATATATTAACTTCAGAGAGTACCAGTGCAAGTGCTACGCACAAACAAAAAACCCTAGTAAAATAAAATACATTTAAAATACAAATTCCTACCTTTTAGCTTGCTCATCTGCATATTTGAAAGGATAGTTTGCAAGTGTTGCTTTGTACCCTGTGTTTTTCACCATATTGTTCCATGTGACCAACCTCTGTCCTATGGCTGTCCCTCTTGGTTCAAAACCCTAAGAGGAGAAAATCACAAAATTCCATTAATAGTTTTCATTCTTTAGCTCAAACGGGAAAGCGGAAACACGATCAAAGTGATGGATAGTTTTCATTATGAAGCATAATTACTCCAGGCATCTACTTCTAAAGGTAAAATGCTTTATGACAGGTCAGACAAAATAATGACTGACTGTATAGAGTGACGAGGGATTAAGAATTCTCGCACGTACTACTTCTCTCCCCGAGAAGAGATGATTTAGTCTACCAAATGTTCAACACTTAGTTTTCAGAGTAAGGGCATTCTACAAAGTCCTCTTCATTATCTCAATTATCACTCTTTATTGATTAAATATGATTAAAGAACTCTAAAGTATATCTGCTCTATTCCTCCAAGAGTAAGTCAAATCTTTACCTAATTTTAAAAGTGACATTGAAACAATTTTAACAACTTGACTGTTTTCAAGAAATATCCATTACATATGGATATGTACAGATATACATACTATCCTATAAATAACAATAACTTATAGGAACAGTATATTTTTATTTGAAGTTAATAATTAAATGCAATATTTTCAATAAAAAGTCCCGAAAGTTACTCCTGGGTAAGACAGTTCAGGAAAAGTAAGAAATGAGCTCAGTATTTAATAGAATCTGATAAAAATTACGTTTAGTTTTCCAATACGGATATCATTTCATCCCCAGAAGGCCACTGGAATGTCCTTTCCTTAAATACTGGCCCTCACTCTTTGAAACCTGATTTAGAACGTATGGTCTGTGTTGTACTGTGCCGTACATCGAAAACTGGGATGCATTTACATTATCAATCTACAGCAGTTCTGCTAAAGGACATATGACCTTTCAATATCAAAATGCAGAGAGAATTTAAACTAGTGGATAACACTCTCTGATGGCCACTGCTGCTTTGTATCACCATTTGCTGTTCCAATGTCAAGATTTCATACTTTTTTCTTTATTAATTAGAGGAATTGCAAGGGTCTTTAACAACTAATTTTTTTCATGGATTCATTAGACAGGAATTGCTTCTGTAAGCTCGCTACCAAGTGAGTCTCCCCGTAAATTGTTTCCCAAACAGATTCACAGTACAAGGAACTTTTTCAGGCATACTAAGACTCAGTTTTTCTCTCTGGGCAGATCTCAATTCAAGAGGAATCCACCAATCGCTGTACTTGCATTTGCTGTTTCCTGGCGTCACTGAAAAAACGGCAAACAGAAAATACTTATTGATTAATATTTACTTACGAGCAGTGGATCAGAGAAATCTGGAAGATCTGGAACTAATATTCCAACCAGGGCACACACCACAATTAACACGGTGCACATGCCCAGGACCACCACAGGCCAGTCTGCGATCAGCGCGGCATAGCTACGGGAGAGGGGCAGAGAGAGATGTTACAGAAATGAAAGTTATACACAAAATTAACCCACACTTCTCCAAAGAGCTGTGTTGAAACACTGACCTGTGTTCTTTGTTACTCTTACAGGAAATTAAGCTGGCTATCACTAATGGACAGAAGCCATTTGGAAACATTTTTTCCACACATTTGTTGGGGTTTTTATCCTTTTTCTATAAAGTAAGAACCCCCCCTCCACCTTTCTATCAAATCTCCTTAAAACTTTCTATTCTTATATAGAAAGCTTTTCACACCAGACTATTATTTTTTCCCCTCAGGATTCTGACAAAAATGCAGGCTTTATCTTAGATCTTCTTCGTCCTGCTACAAAGATGATTAACTGTGGACTAAAATAGATATTTCTGTTGTTTAGTACACGTTCAGCATTTAAAACTGCCACAGCAATAATTCACATAAAATACTTTTACACAAAAAAATGCCCCCAAAAAAATGTGAATTGAAAACTGTTGCTTAAGATTAAATACAATTTTTTTCATATAAATACTTTTTCCTTAACTTTATGTTTGGCATGCATATTATCCATGATTGGGGATCACTAAAACTAGATAGTTTGTTAAAAATTTAATGATAGAAAGACATCACTATTTCTTTTTTGAAAACTTAAGCATTTTAAAGAAAAAAAAATCAAAGAGAGAAAAAAAATCACTTTTAAAGTAGAACCCAAAAGAAAACATTTCCCCTATTTTTACAACAGTCATTAAAAAATACTCAAGCCCTACATACTAATGATCCATGAAATCTCTTGTAAATTCAAAGATGCGAGGGAGCAGCAACACAATACATAAACTAATCAGCATTAGCTATCTAGTCTTCTAGCATAACATACATCCTTCCATTTTAACACCTAGTTCATTCTAAATTTTAAGAGTGCAAGAATTTTTATATGCAAATCTAACTTTCATTAATTTTGTAAAATATTTTTATTTTTGTTAAATTCACAGAAAAGTATCAGAAATTAGGTGATACCCAGAAATCTTAATTTCTAAATAATTTTTCTTACAGTAAAGACTTGAATTCGTAGAGTTTATGTTTCAAAAACAATATTGTCTAAAGTAAAGAGAGTACAGGAAGTCCCATAAAGTTTAAAAGACATTAGAAAAATAATTATAGGCTATGAATCATTCTATACGGATGGTCTCTGTACACACTAAATATTGATCAAGAAGATCTACACTCTTACTTCCTCCTCAACTTACAAGCAGTGTAACATGAAAGTTTATAGCTTTACTTATCCTTTAGCTATTTCTACTGTCTTAAAAGATCATGGTTCTTTTTCAGTTTTAAGACCAACTTATTAGCTAATCACACTACAACTACCAGCTCTACAGAATTTTTCTGTCCTGCTGCTAAGAGGGAGGGAATGGCCATCTCTTCACTCCAGCAATGTCTTCCCAACATTCTAACTGTAAAATCCACAGCAGTGAGGAAGTTTATGGTTGACTTTCCATAGCTTGTGGAAATAGGCACATATAGGGCTCTAAGTGCAGCTTTAAGGAGAAAGGAAGTCCAAAGCACTGGGTGTATCTCAATTTCCTATTAGGCAAAAATGAAATAACTCTTCCATTCTCACACAAGAGGTTAATTAGTAAAGGCTTGAAAAGCAATCTGAAGTTAAAGTTTTTATTAAAGTGAATCACAATGGGGCAGCTTTCCAAATGAGCAATTGTACAAAGTAGAAGTGAAGGGAAGTAAATGACCTAAGAGAGTTTTCCTATTTATAGGACAAAATGTTTTCATAAACACAAAGCTAGACTGACTAGCTATTACAGACATTTGCTCTGCAGTCATAAAAGTCATACCCAAAAGATTTATTTTCCTATTCGTCACTAGTGCCAGATTTACCACTTTGACATGTTGTCTCTACACTTCTACTCTCAGCTGAGCAGCTCTTAATTTGGTTAAATTCTTTCCGTCACTAGCTGTAAAAGAAACTATGTCCTAGGTAAAGTGTTTAATGTGATAATAAGCCACAAACTGGAAACAGTAAGTGCTTGTTTACTCCTGCAAATTTGTCCTATTTCTTGTATCACAAACTGAAATTCAGATAAGCAAAGCTAACCTGAGCTGACAAAAAGGATTAGCCACACTAAATTTTACCTGTCTGAGCATTGTTTGGTGCTGCTGAGGGCTCTGGTTCCAACGAAGTTGCCTATAACCAGCTTCAACCCCAACCCGCTGTACGTGGCTGAACAGATGGCACTTATTTTTCACCCATTAAAGAGCCATAAATGAGCTTAATTACTTTTTCTTTTCTCCATGAAAAGTAAGCCACTGCCCTGGTTCTGCGTAAATGACCACTTGCCTGAAAATGCCCGAGTCCAAGAGGAAAATGCTTACATCAATTCCTCTGTCGAGGAATCACATTCAGAAAGGATATCCTTAGTGCTAAGCACATCCTTTAGCACTTTTCTAAATCAAGATAACACCTACCGCTTTTTGATGCCTAATTAAAACTATTTTTTGGTTGTGTAATGACTCAGACATGTAGCCACAGTGATACCTTATTCTCTTTTTTTTCCCCCTCCAAACTACTCAAGCACTGAATGATGAATTCTCTTAAGCCTGACACTGACTGAAAGATCATTCTTTATGCCATTTTGCCCCTTCTTTCAGTCTAGCTGTTAGAATGATACTACAACTTTTAGCTATCATACCATTAAAATGCATATAGCTTTCATTGATTTATTGTCTCCTGATGTTTTCCACACACTTAAAAAAGGTTTGGTTTGGTTTTGTTTTTTTCTTAATGTTTTAATTAACTCAAAATGCTTAGGAGATACAGTAATTCAATCTGTATTTATCTCAGCTATTTAGCACCACTAAAAGCACCACTGGTTTCAAGCAATTTGCCCCAGGGTGATCCAAGACCTCAGACAGTTTCTTCAGAAGGAGAAGGCACAGAAGATATTGTTTAGTTTTCCTTCCCATTTTAAGCTACAGTATAATGCGTGGCTAATGTTCAACTTTTCAAATCAGCACCTGTATGCAGATGTACTCAACTTAAACCACTACCCACCCTCATAAAGAGACAGAAATGTACCATATAAAGTGTCTGTATTGTAAAATGGTCACTAGAGCAACAGATATTTGTGTGACTGAATTCATAGCAACACACAGATTTATGTAACCCAAAGCAGGTACTTAACAAACAGCCCTGTTCTTTACTGAAGGCAAATCTTAAAGAGGGATTATGTTTTTAATATATTTTCACTTGAGATGGTTTCCTGTTGCCATTATTGTTGCATTGACAGCTTTAGATACGTTGCTCTGTTATTTTCTATGACCCTGCCATTCTTCAGAGCATATACAATCCAAACCTAGTGCTCCTGATTGCATGGGGCTTCTGGCTTTAGAAGAAGAAAAAACCATTATGATGAAATTTTCTGAACTTGTCTGTCAGGTTGATTTATCATTACTGATGATACAGCCAAGCCACTTCTCAGAGTAGCCCTTAATCAAAAAAGTACCGAGGCATGGAGTTTTCATGCTCGTGTACATACACACAAAGAGAATGGTACAGATTGGAATAAAAATGCCATTAAATGGATGAAAACAAGAAGCATTGAAATCTGCACAGGTTTTTAAATTCTGGCCCAGTATTAATGAAGAGACTGCTTGTCTCTCCATAAATAGAGCACCTGAGTTTGGCCACCTTCTGCATTCTATCCCCTTCCTGCTCCTCCAGAATTCACAGATGTGTTACAATTAGGGAAGTTAAAGAACTTGTCCGTCTCTTTCTTCCAGTGTTTATTTAGGGACCCATTGTAGATCAATTCTCCTAAATGTTGTTTGGCCTTGCTGATGCTATCTGCCTCCACAGTCTCCCGTGGCAGTTTCAGAAATTCACTACCCACTGCATAAAGAAGTACCTTTTTCTTTTAAAATCTGTTTTAATTTGATTGTTTATTATTTTCTTTGAATATTCCTTATTCTTGCATTGTGTGGGGAATAACATTCTGCAAACCTCACGTGTGACAGCACTGGACCTTACCTTTTTGGTAACTTGAATGGTCTGGCTGGCCTAGAAGGAGGAAAAAAGAGAGTAATTGAAAATATATGAAATATGCATGCATCTACCAATTTGTTTAATTCTTCCCATACATGGATAAGCAAATAAATGCTAAATATCAGATATTTTGGAATACGAATTATTTTGAAAGGCCCACAATCATATTCAATTGAGTCTTTGCAAACAAGTAATTCAGAGAATAATTACTGCTACAGACAGCTGGGTTTTCAAAAGTGGAATTTTATGCAGCTGATTTTTGGCATTACTATTCCAGAGGCTTTTCCAGTTTTCAACAAGAGACCAAATAAAGTAACATGGTAAAAATTTAGTACCATTGAAAATCGTGACAAAGTTTGCACATGATGGGAACAGACAACCACAACACCCTGCTCTGACTTTGCAATCCACAAACCTTCTTAATTGACCTTTGTAATTCCATTATGAAAAATTATTTTGGCCATAAATTCTGTTTTGCCATAATACAGGAAATAGAATGACAAAGAGTACCTCTCTAAAATAATTTTTATGCATGTTTTTCTTATTTCTTAAAAATCTAACATTATTTTGATGAGGAGATAGCAAACCCAAGTGAAAGTTATTCTTATCTAGCAGTTCAGTGAGGACTTCATTTTGTTAGCTACTGGATCAGTAAGTTTCACATATATTTCACTTAAAATAAAAAACTTCCATGAAGAATTTGCAAGTCCTTTCAAGAACTTCCTGTCTACGACTGCAATGTACAACCACTCCAAAGATGTAACCATACTATGCCTTCAGTTAAGTTATGGACTTGTCTCACCACCAAAGACATATTTAATATTACTTCTTTAAAAAAGTACAGAAAGTAATGAATAAAGAAACAGCTATTGCATAAAACAGATCACTTAGTAATTTTACACTGAGGTTGCCAAAAGCACAAATTTGTATGCTTTCACACCACCAGAATAACAGTTCAAACCTCAGGCTCCTCAGAGATTTTCAGAAAAGCTTAATTTAGTACACAGAAAATAAATTTGCTGTCCTTCGAAGTACAAGATTCAACACATTGGGTTGAAATCCTCATCCAAGAGAACCAAAACACTCCGGTATAACCATCTCAAGGTAGCTGCAACCATGCCCACACCAGGTGTGAGGACTGCTCAGACTCTAACTCTGAGCAACTGTAAGGTGAAGGTGAAATAATCCACAGAAATCTGAACCTGTGAAACACAATACTGTTACACAAAACAAAAAGTACAATCCAATCCAAACCAGCTCTTTATGCAGCAACAGGCCACTTCAGATACAGATTCAAAGCACTGCTAAATAACAGGATAGCAAAAGTGTGATGGAAATGCAATTGAGAACCGTTGTACGAAATAAGAATTCTATAAAAGCAAATCTCTATCAGCTGTAATTCACTGTTGTTTGGAAATGCTCCAACCCTATGCAGCTGTTAACTGGGACATGCCTGTAGGTACTGCACAGTAGTAAGAGTTGCTCCTTGCAGCCACGTGGAAGCTGGAGAAAAGCAGCAGAAAAGCAGAATAACCAATCTGCAGATGCAGTAACTCGAGGATTAGGGAAAGGTATAGACAAAGATCCTTTGTTAAATCCAGCCACAAAAGTGAAGATTAAATTCATGAAGTGTCACCAACCCTCAGACTGCCAGTCCAAGATGCTCAAATCTGACCTTCAGAGGTACTGACCATACCCAATTTCTCACCTGATGCCAAAAACTTCTGGTACCACTACAAGAACAACAGACTCAGCAGCAGCCAAAATGTACAGAAACCCAAACAAACAGAGTTCTGAAACGGCTTTGCAACAGTAAGTTGCCTGAGCCTGAAAAGATGTTGTGGCAGGTTCAAGGGACTGTTTGCCATCTGACCTACAGCCTCAACCACAAAATCAGCTTTTCTCAACTAAGGCTAGACTAGACTGTAAGAAACTAGGTACTGAAGTCAGAACTCACTAAACTTGAATCTGACGTTATCAGTAACAGGATGTTGTATGAAGAGAAAAGCTTGAACAGACAAGCCCTTTCATGCAGTAATTCAGCACCAATGCAAAGCACAAACTGAACGTGTGCCTCCACATATCCATGGAAAAGGGGGTAAAGCTACAGAGTTGGGTATAACAGATTTTTGTAACTGCAGCACAGACTCTTGGGTTTACAGATGAGAGAGAAATATGAACAGACATATTTACTGTCGTTCAAACATGAATTTCTAGATTTTATTTGTAAAGATCTGAATTTCCAAATATGTTCAGTCACTTTTGACAGTGAGTCCTGCTTTCATCTGTGTCATAATGGGCCCTGCCATGAGCAACAACACCAGACAACAGTGTGGCACATGCAACAGCCACCCAAGGACAACACCTAGTACAAGCTTTGTAATTATGCTGACTTGTATAAAGGTTTCTGTGACAACTCAAGGCTTTTCTCAGACAGCGAGGTACAGAATCTCATCTGAGGTCCCCGCAAAGCTGGCAAGACAAAGTTATTGGAAAGGACCAACATGTAACTGATAACACTCCAGGGATGATGCTGACACCTTCTCAATGTATCTTCTTGTATATTCACTCTACACAGCCCTCCCAGCCCTTTCTGTATGCAAATTCTTAGTGGATAGGCATGTTTTAAATCTCTCTTTTCAAGCTTTACCCTGTCTTTCAAATACATCTCTGTAACTGAGATCTGGCAAAACAGATTTTCTAAGCAGAATGTAAAATTTGTTTTAGACAGAACTTTCAAAAAATAACTTTACCTAATTTGGTTTACACAAAAGGAGTAAAAATACCAACACAACCACTCCTTATCCTCCCCCTTTCCCATCAAAACCAAACTACATTCCCCTCTGTTTCCTCCACCTGCAAAATATATTCAGTGTTGAACAAATGATGATGATTAAGTTCTTCAAAGTTAGGGAGGGTTAAAGGTCACACCTGCTATCAAACTGTTTTGTTTCGAAAAGCATGCATTGAAAAAACCTGTGTACACCCGGGTGAATTCCAGCAGTGTAACCAATTCCTTGCAGCTGTTGTGATGACTCTATTATATTGGTCGATAGGAAAAGTTATCCCTGAAAACTATGCCCCAAAAATTCTTTAGTTATGCTCTAAAATACAGAAATGCATGGCAAAACCAGATCTTTCCCACTTAATTAATGCTGCCGTATCTAATTTCTGAAGTATTATACTTTCATTGAGCCAGTTTAAATAACACCACTAACCTCCAAAAACAAGTGCAGACAAAAACTAATTCTCATTGGTTTTCATGAGAAAGAAATGTTGAATTCCATTATTTTGCTGGGACAAAAGCCAAGTTGATCTGTGTATTAAATTACCTCTGAACCCAGTTCTCACAAGCCTGACAGCAGAAAGTGACAATCACAGTTGTTTGTGACCAGACCAGCACAACCAAGTTATTGACATAAACTGCAGTCACTGATTAAAACCTAATACACTGTGCACCGAGGGGGGCAAAGGGAATGGGGAAGAAAGGGACAGGCTCTATTCTACCATCATTTACTGTGACTGTCAGCCCCTGCCCAACAGATGCTTTGCTTCATCCTGTTCTTTCCCAATAGCAAGTTTTGTCTGAGCATCATACAACTAAGAAATACATAAAGAAAAGATACACAGATTGGTTAAAACCCCCAGGTGTTTCTCAATATGAAATGTATTTCGGTTGACCAGCATCCTTCTGTGCAACACGGTAAAAAGGACCAGTGGTGCCTTTAAAAAGGGTTGCTGTAATATAAACAAGTTTACTGTAGGAAATAACAGAGTATCGGGGGGATGGATCAGGGCACTGGTTTGGACTGGACTGCTACAGCTCTAATATTCACCTTTTCAGACTAAATTAGCACTTAGCCTCCGTGTTTCTACCAATATTTTGAACAGTGAAGTAACAGAAAACATTTGTACCTTTGTGTACATACCAAATTGAATAGGGTCACTTCACACATATAAAAAATATCATTGCCTTACATATTTTTCATTCTGAGAAAGATGATGACTAGTGCTACAGCTTCCTAGAGGGGATCACGCTGTGCCAGAGGGCAATATCCTGATTTCAGGTTCCCAATGAAGCCAATGTCTCCTTCTGGTTACAGCACTGAATCAGTTTTCATATGGAAGTTAATAGATTGGTAAATCAGACAGGGGAGTTTGGTCTTAATTTCAAGAATCACAATGGAAAATTGTGGAAATCCTATGTATTATTAAACCTAGTTCTATAACTTTCATGTCACCTGGACATTACATACCACAGAGCAATGTTTCATGAACATGTTCCTCAACACTGGACTGTTAAAAATGAATTTAACATTATGGATGATTTACTGCATTTGCAGTGTGCTTCATTAATCTAATGCATTTCAGGGAAATACAAGACTGAACACATCAGAGGACAATAAAAGTATCTAGGCATTCCAAGACATTCTTTTGCAGTTTCTTCACAAACTTCAGTCGTGAAACAGGTATCAATTTAAGTAAGCCCTTTGCCTCACACCACAAGGAATCAATGCCTCCTGCTTCCTTAGTGGGTGCAAGAAACCCTGCAGAAGGGTTTCTATTCATTTCCGTGAACAGAAAATTAGGAAAACAGGCATACTTTGAAGAGAGTTTTCTAGCTGTTGTGGAGCAACCGTAGTTTTTAAAAAGTGTTAGCAGCTATCAATAACCTAACAGGTTGAAAGAGATATAAATATGATTTTGAAAAGGAACATTGCTGCTTACACTGATAGTACCTTTTTTTTTTTTTTAAGAGTCAGTTAAAAGGCATCAACACATTCCAAATCATATCTTCATACTAACTTATCCAAACAACACCTTCCTGAAATTCCTATTACAATTCTGGATATTGACCTGGCTAAACATTTGATTTCTGATTTACTTCATGTCACTTAGATGTAATTAATTTCTCTTTCACAGTGGGTAGATGTAGAGTGGAGAGAGAATTTTTCCTCATTTTTCCTTGGAGGAACAACAAGACACTTAGACTTTAAGCTGAAATTAATGCCTGTGGGGTTACCACCCTGACACGGGGCAGCACAAAGGCATGGCCTGGGATTGCTGTGCCCTATTTTAAGGTGTGAGGAAAGAACTAACAGCATCAGATAAATCTAAAACACTCAGTACGGGTGCTTCTCCTCTGTTTCATTCCTGGAAGACGGCAGCTAAGGGAAGCAGAAAGCTGCTCTCCATATATAAAATATATAATATATATAATGTCCAGTTGACTCTGGTGCTTTGCTGCAGCTGACTCAGCTTCCAGCCCTGGTACCACCTCCCAGCTGGAACCAGCACTAATTGCACTGCCTGCCATCAAGAAGTTTATTAGAACCCCCCAGCTGGCTGGACTAGAAGCATCTCAAAAAGATACACACCTTTGCAAGGTACAAAGTCTTTTCCCATTTAATTGCAGGAACTGGTCTCTAATGGAGAAAGTACTGACTGCTGATAAATGCCATCCCTTAGCAAATCCAGCTGAGATCCATACTCACTGTTGTTTGTATATGAACAGTGACAGCCAACCATAATTTCAGGGCTCAAACCCAGGCTCAAGGGTAGTATGGAAATGGTTCCTGACAGCAACTTGACAGATTAGGAAAAGCCAAATTTTCCAAACAGTCATTCAAAGAAAACTGGTCAGGTGGCTGGTCTCCGTTTTGGTGCTGAGCTGCACAGAAGTTTGAAAATAAATGTATACATTAAAGCTATTTATCATAAAGGCGTCAGAGGCATGTAAAGCAATCACTGACAGTACTGCAGACACACAACAGCAGCAGAAGCAATCGTGTCAACTGCTCTAGCAAAACAGGATCCAGAGTAAATGAAAATTGTAGACATTGCAGTAAATGTGCAACACCTTCAGTTTCTGGCAATTCAGACAAACACTGAGAGTCTCACATAATTCTACTTTCCCTCCTGTAGGTATTTCTAAGAGGAATGTATTATTTCTCTTGATACAAATAATATCACACCCATAAAAACACATAGCATATTTGTGAAATAGTGTACTCTTTAGGATGAAAACTATATCTATCTTCTTTCTGAATCACCTTGTATATCACAGGTGCCTAAACATACTGATACAAAAAGAAAATCGTTAAAAAGCCAACAACAGATAAACCAATTTTGCACTCTTGCTTTTCATTTAAAGATTCACTTCAGTCAAAAATGCTAAGTTGCAATAAATAGCTGTATTTACTGAAGAAAAAACAACCAAAAAGAAATATAAAGACTCTCCTGTCCAAGGATTATGAGGTGTTTAACCTCAATGCTTTACTTTGCCAGAGGGAAATTATTCCCTTTGTTGGTAGATCTGGTTACCAGAAGTGATAAAAGGCAGGGTTTTGTCATTATTACACTCATGGATAAGTTAAATCCCTACAGGATAGAACAAGATATGCATCATATTGTACATTCTCCATTAGAACATACAATACAAACTAAATCCCTGCAGAGGAAGAAAATCCGCATGTTTTCAGAATGTCATTGACCCATGAGAACAATCTGAATTGCTCTTAAATATGAAGCTAGGTTTTCTTGCTATATCAGATATAACACCTATGTGCTTTATCATTTTAACAATCACTACAGTCACTCAGACAACAAATCCAAGGGATTAAGTTGCCAAAAAAGTTTTTTACAAGACTCCCAATTAAATTTCTTGCTCTGATGCGTAGTTTTCCTTGATTCTAACCATGAACTTTATCTAGCTGTTTTTTAAACATGCAGTGTTCATTTTATTTGCCTGCACTTAGCTTTACTTGTTTAGATTTTTAAAGAAAGAATAAGACAACCCATTGCAGAAGGATGTTGTAAAGATGACAGAAAATTTATTTTTCTGAAAGGTTGCTTTTTTAAGGTTTTACTGAAAGCAGGAGAAATGTAACGAATTTTCAGGGTTTTTTTTCTCCACATAAAATAATCCAAAAGGATTTCATTTTTTTAATCTCTAGATTATCTGGGTGAAATGATCTGAAACTAACTGCTATTTCATCCCATTAAAATGGATGAAATGTCAATGTTGCAGTTTTGCTTAATGTTGTACACATTAATTATTTCTGCTAAGACTATTCTTTTGCATAAAATTAAGCAAAATGAAACTATGCAGACCAAAAATCAATATGCTATTTGGGAACTGTATTACAGATGTGAATTCACATTTTTATAGTTGAGATATCAAGCTTTATAAATGTTCTTGTCTCCTTTTCTTGTGTTCTTACCTACCTCTTCAGTTCCAACTGAGCATCTGTTCTATGTTCACAGCAAGTATGAGCAAATAACATTGCCTTTCTGCAAGGAAAGCAGCTGTAAGGAAGATGTTAAAAACAATAAAATCATTGTCTGAGTGATCCTTGCTCTATTTCTGATTTAAATTTAAGCATAAACGTGTATGCTTTCTGACCTACAGCATGCACACTGGGTAAAACCCTACAGAGTGTGGCAGACCCTACATACTTAACTAAGCCAACATTTCACTAATTTCCTCTCTGCTATGAAATCAATATTAAACTTTATTAACCCACTCTGAAAAAGTAACAGGTAGTTTTGCTATCTCCCATTCACAAACTTCTCATGCCACATTACAACAGGAAAATACGTTTCCATCAAGTCATCAGAGATGGCAAAAGGTCAATGCAATCATACTGACATCCTGTATGTGTGTATTTTCATTTGGAAGTCAAGCAACAGGGCTGGGAGTGATGTCCTATGACGAGCGGTTGAGGACTTTGGGCTTGTCTAGTTTGGAGAAAAGGAGGCTGAGCAGCGACCTCACTGCTCTCTCCAGCTTCTTGAGGATCTCTTCTCCCTAGGATCTGGGATGGGATGTGTGGGAATGGTTCAAAGATGAGCCAGGGGAGGTTTAGATTGGACATTTCTTTACCGAGAAGGTGGACAAACACTGGAACAGACTTCCCAGAGAGGCGGTCGATGTCCCAGACCTGTCAGCGCTCAAGAGGCATTTGGACAATGGCCTCAATAACATGCTTTAACTCAGTGAGACCTGACTGGGTTAGGCAGCTGGCTTAGATGATCCCTGTAGGTCTCTTCCAAATGAAATAGTCTATTCTATTCTATTCTATCCCTGCATGATTTATTACATGCTAAAATTAAAACTGCTACAAATTTATATTATACAGGTGACTTGAAATTGAAGTGCTCCTATAATCATCTCCAAAGCTCGGGGGGGTTGTTGGTTTTTTTCCCCTCTCCCTTTCCTTGCTGCTCCATATGGAAGATACAGATGCAGGAACCCAGGATTTACTTACCAAGTCTTCAGTTCGAGATTCCTTAGAAACTCATGTTTGTAATACTGACTTTTAACATATTCCCTCTTTCATCTTCAAAAACCGAGTAAATATTATCAATTACTAGGAAAGCTGGCTCTTTTCCTTAATAGCATCTATTTGATCTTGAACAGGAATTAAACCATCTTCTCTGTAGGAAAATCTGACAGCATATCAAGGAGCCAAGTAATACAGATCCTATAAACCCTTTTCTTTTATTCTTCTTTCCCTAAACTTTTCTCCAATGAGTGTAGCCACTTTTAAGCACTTCTCCAAAACTGTCAATAAGAAAATTGCCATCAAACATACTTAAGCTGGATTGTCCCAGCTTCAAATGGCATAGTTTATACACAATTTAAAGTATATACTTCTTCAAAAGGTTTAATTGAAGCTATATATATATATTCCTTTAACTTCTGAAACACTAAGGGCAGAACCACATATAGCACTGCCTGGCAAATTAAACAAAAGTTCTGAACTATTTAAGACAATTAAAAAAAGCTTAGTAAAATACCACCATGAATCATTATTTGAAAACGAGCCAACAGCTAATTTGGAGCAGACTAATATTATTTCAAGATCCTTCACAACTATAAAATCATTAGTCTTTTTTCTTTTCTTGGTAATTACAGTGAAATAAATAGATATGTTCTGGGATTTAAACGATGACTAGAGTAGTTTTCAGCATTTTTACTGGCAAAAAGTTCCTTCCTTCGAAATATTTTATTTCAAAGCTGTTTTTATGACACTTCCCAGTTGAATGGAGCAACACGAGGTCATGGTCCCATCTTGTATTTCTCTGACAGACAGGAAATTAACGTGACCCAAGAAATCACAATATACACAGAAGAAAAACTCCATCCCATGATACCAAGAAGAATGAAAGAGATGTACAAGGGTGCCTATTTTTATCACAGTACTTCTCCACAAAGGCTGAAACGAATGCTCTTATAGGCAGTAATGACTGACATTAAGCATATGTAAGTTTGACTGTGGCGTAGGGAGACTTCAGACTGTCATAAATCACACCTCAACTGGTACATGCTTTAGTCTTCCTTCCTGTGCAGATGTAAGAATTTGTGCATGTAAGTCACCATGGGGTTCATTTTTGTTCTCAGAAAACCTCTTTTGACCAGAGAGCGTGCTTGAAGATAGACTGAAAGCACTTAAAATTTCTCCAAATTATTCAACTTACTATGGGTACAAACAATAGTTTTTATCTTTCTGCATATATCTCTTGAAGCAAATGAAAACACTGTTACTTAAGCATCTTTGTTCTAAATTTAGTAAAGTATTTCACCTCAAACATATATTTCAGTGTTGAACTGCTGTTCCAACATCTGTGAATTTAGTCACTTAGAGTGTCATAACTTCTAAGTGATATAAAACAAGTGTATATTCAACTCAATTAAAAGATTTAAAAGGTTTTAGTATGCAATTACACAAAGAAGGCTCTTCAGCTTACACTGGCACTGATGAAAACCTGTACATACATAATGAGACATTATCGTCTGTATCTCCTGACATTAAATTTGTTTTGTATGCTCAGTAAGAAGCAAGCAAAAAAAGGGAATATTCACTGAACATTTAAGGTTTCCAGTATTGCAGCTGAGACAACAAAAAAGCACTGCAAGATTAAACAGGCTATAGAAGAGATTTAATGTAATCAAAACTATTCAGCAAAAAGTTAGCAAAAGTTCATCCATTTGATGGAACAAACTAAACAGCCTACAAACTGGAAGTGTAAAGCACGAATTTTGTGGAAAGGTATCCCGTTAACATGACAGAAAATATGGGAGAAGTGGGAGAAGTGATGCATGTAAGCTCTTCTAGTCCAGTACATTCATCTATTTATGATTTTATTAGAAAAAAACCAAAACACATCCTAATTTGCAAATAGAACAGCCAAGCTCTCTGAAATATCATCAGGATTTCTATCTGTAACTTCCCTCACCTGCACTGATCTGTTAGTGGTACCATTGCATTTCTATTCTGCATTGATAGTCCAGGCTTTACAGATTCCTTTATTTAGCAGATATCCTGCAAAGAAATCTCACATCAATCTTAGTGTAGCAAAATTAATGCCAAATTGCTCAGGCACTCTCTGTATTTCCCTCTTGCATTGTGTTTGGGTTTTTATTTTGTTTTTGTTTTTGCTGTTCAAGCACCACTGACTAATTAAAAGCATTCACATCAATTATTATTATTTACTAGGAGATGAAGACAACACCGACATATCAGAGAGGAAAGACAAGTGATTTTGGAAGGAGTTAGAGACAGAGACAATTATGGCAACTCATAAAGAGCTTTTCAAAGTCAATGCTTCTCATTCTGTCCCTTCCCCCATCATAATGAAGATTGAAAACTTTTAAGTAGAAATACCCAAATCTTTCAAAACCCATCTCTTTAAGTGTTGAAAATCAGGTCACTGGCCAAACATAGTTTAGACTTTTGCTCTTTGTTGTCTACTGTTGTCTTCATTCACATCTGAACCTCACTACAACCTCCAACTGAATTAAAAGTATTTGAGAACAACTAAACATGGTCAAAACATTCCAACAAACTGCCATAATTTTGGTTGTTCTGCCATGGTTGTTTTTTTTTCTAAATAAATGTATGTAAATGCTCAGTTTTAAAAGTAATCTCAAAATTTCCACCTATTAGTTCTTTTCAAGAGTGAACACAACTGATGCTGGTTTTCCAGTCAATTTAGTACAAAAGAAAGGCCTCATGCTTTTTATGGTTTCCCTCATATTATCAGCTTTACATCTTCTGAAGACGAGTTCAAAGGCCCAGCAGATTGCTGGTTATGTGCGAGGTCTTCTTTTGTTCAAGGAAAGGTGAAGGATACAAGGCACAGGAAATTCATCTTCAACCACACATGGAACCTGGAACCTGTAAATAGCAGGGCCTGCAGAGCAAAACATGGCCAGGCTGGTACTCAGCTGCACTCAGACCAGAGCAGGAACCTTCTAAGTATCTTTTTCCTATGGCAAAAATACTTGATTCAAAGCAATCTGAAGTCTAGACAAATACTAATGCCTAATTAGTAAAACTAAAAGCCTGCAAAGATCCCTTGGACAGCCCAACGAATGAGGGTTGGTTTTTTTAAGTGCACTTAATATTTTTCTAGGCATGCTATTTTTAATTTGTTCAGCCACTGAATTACAAATGGTATTTTTATTTGTATTCTGGTCTCTGTGTCAGCCCTTTGCTTTCAGCACTACAAAGTGCAGCATGTTGTTTACACAGCCAGCAATGCACACTAGTTATCATGGGAAGAGTAAATGAATTAATAAAAACAGAATAAACCCCTTAATAATGATAATGGGATAATGAAAGACTAAAATAAAAATGTGTGAAAATGAGAAAGCACAGCTCAAATGGGATGGATATGAAAAATAATTTTCAAGAAAGAAAAAGAATCAGTTCATTTGGTCACAGGGAGAGCTCTTTCTCCACATGTGCACAACAAAGAATCCCACATTTGGACTCAGATGCATGAGATGGCTTCACATTCCCTTTCCTTTTTCTCAGCTACATCAAAATCCCTAAGTAAGCCACTGGGCTGTTAATGACAGAAAAGGAAGCATCCAGTTTGTGGTTCCCATATGCCTCCAGTCTCCTCATTATGGGAGACCCTCATTTGGGTATTTCTACTTAAAAGTTTTCAATCTTCATTATGATGGGGGAAGGGACAGAATGAGAAGCATTGACTTTGAAAAGCTCTTTATGAGTTGCCATAATTGTCTCTGTCTCTAACTCCTTCCAAAATCACTTCCAAAAAACTCCTATTTTGGCATAGAATAAATGGCTTAAATGAGAATAGAGCCAGAATTAGTATTGTTTCCGTACAAATTAGCAATATACAGGAACTCCAGATCTACAGCACGAACCAAGAGATTTGCAACATCCTGAACACCGAATGAAATGATGGTAACAGCTTGTGCCTTTTACTTGCTAAAGCTTGATAAAACGTTTCAGAAATCTGATCTTCAGAAACCTGACCTAAAGGGCTTTTTTAAAGATACCTATCTTTAATTTTCCTAAAGGAAGGTAGAAAGTCTCTTTTATTAACATTTTAACACAGTATATGCATACGTATTTTGTACAAATGACATTAGTACCAATTCCATATAACAAGTGAAAACAAAAATATCTTTCAATGCATCAAATAAAGCAGAAGCTAACAACTTTCAAAATGGAAAATATTAAGATAGGATAGGTTGTTTAAAAAACTCCATATAGGAGTTGTTGTGAACAGTTAATGTTGCTGAAATGAGAATATTTGAAAATATTTTGTACACACGTATACATATAATCAGCTCTGCAAGTCATGCAGAATGTACTAGATAACAATTATCGTTTTCCTGGAATCAAGCAGGGAACTGTTTCATAACAAAGTCTTGTTATTAAGATTAGTATTTGGAAAACATTCCCTTGCTTTTTGAAAAAACAAGACATTTTTTTTCTGGTCCTAATCTTTATGTGAAATAACTAGAAGGAAAATATAAAATGGGTAAGAGGGAGTTGTAGTGTTCTACCCTCACTTCATAGCTTTTTCATTTTTATAGATCTTCTTTTTAAAGTACTAAATGAAGTGTAAGTATTCAAGTATATCTGCAGTGCTGTTTAAACAGTGTGTGGCACAGAACTCTGAGACACACCAGAACCTAGAATCCCAGAACCATCACATAAATCCACAATGCCAAAACAGTTCAAAAGAAGGTTTAAATCTAACTGAAAGAAAGCCGTACTGTAAGTCTGGAGGTATGAATGCTTTACCAGTTTCCTGACGCTGGTTTCTGCCTTCTTTAGAATATAAATTAGTCTAGCAAGCGAAAACTAAACAGCAATTTAAACTAAATAAGCTTTGGGAGCTAAACACTCCAAACTAGGCTAGTGGGGGATGAGGAGCAATTTACATCTATCCCAGTGTCTTAAATTTTAGCCAAACTAATGACTCTGTGAGGCTTTAAACAGACTTTTTTTTTCCGTGTTCTCGCTAGAGATGACTGTATGATTGTGGAGAGATCATCCCATATGTCCTTTTATCCTGTCTTTTCTACCACAGATAATTCAGATGTTTTTCCGAACAGTTCTCTTTACTTATCTGCTTTAGTCAAAAGCATTAACAGTATAGTCTTGAAATGTAAATAACAGTAGGTGATACAAAGCAGATCTGCCCTGAGCAAAAAGTACTTGTATGAATTTATCGGTTTGATGCTGCAAAAGTGCAAGCACCACACACACTGGCAGTCTGGAGCATTTTCCTTATCAGCAGCACCAGCAGTTCTTTCACAGCTTCCCGACCTCTTCTCCCCTACCTTTTGTCTCCGAGTCCACAGACCTGAGCTTTCTAAATTTTATCATCAAAGAGAGATTCTAAAAGAATATCAAGATTAGGAAGGATACAGGTAGCTTTTAACTGGCATTTTCCTATTAAAAATTTCCCATAAAAGTCTGAGAGAAGCAACCCAATTTGGTACCAGAGACAACACCACTGTTATCCCATGCCTGCCACAATCCTGAGACAACTTACTGAACAATCTCTGCACATTCTTCCTCTTCCACTCCTATTTACACGCATACACTCCTATACAAAGAATAGATTTCAGAAAATACCAGGAAAGATTGTAAGAATTTTCTGGCTTTATTTTTTTTATTGTAGTGTTTAGTTCTCCTAAAGTGTGCAACCCTTCGTTATTTATTTTATCTTTCTTTTCATCCCACTAAACATGCTGCTGGGCTGCATAGTTTTACACTTCTCTGGTGGCTCCTAACTCGGTGCTTCCAGTTGTCATGAATCAGTCTTCATGCTTTATCCACTTCTTAAGATTGACAGCCTTACTTGGTTGTTTTCCTCATTTCTGCTCCACCTTGAAGGCTGCTGATGACTACAGAAGCAGGTGGCAGCAAAGGAGGGGAAATAACTACCCACCTTCCAGTGGCTCTAAGCTTCATAGGTTTCCTGAGACACACAAACGTGTTCTGGCAAAAAGGGTTACTTCAGCATGAGTCCTCCAAAGGAGCAGGGTAGAAAAAAAAATCTTCCAACAGTACTGAAAAGCACTAATCATACAATGCTCCAAACTGGTAAGTTTAGAAATTATTTGTTAGAAAGCAAACCAAATTCCCAGACAACTGCATTCTGTTAGGGAGAGACGGTGAGAACTTCCCAGAGAGTGTTTTTGTGGTCAAGATAACATGCCCACTAAAAAGAGAGGTATGAACATGTTTTCATGAACTACTACAAAATAACACAAAAAACTTTACTCAAGATCTTCTAACCTCAGAAAAATTTATAAAAATAATCAGAATCATTACAACTTAACAGTTGACCTATTTTACTTACTTTAACAGTAGAATTTTTTGCCACAATCATGTTGCAAACCAATAAAAATATTTTCTTTCATGCTGCAAGACTTTTTCACCAATCTAAAAAGATTACCAGCTGCCCAGACTTTCAAGTTAGGGTGTATAGATGAGGTTTCCATATAATTTAGTTTCAACTTCAAAGCTGAACCCAACTACAAAATTCCAGATCCAGCCAGCTTTAAGAGGATAGGACAATTGTGGCATTTTTTCAATCTGTCTTTACACACTCCAATCTGCAATGATATACAAGAGCCACATTCCTTTAATATTAGGTCACTGACAAATGTTAAGCCTTGGGCTTCAAAACCTGACAAAACCTGTCGTGCTGAAACAATTGGTTACCTGCCTGGAACCGTAAGTGTCAGAGACACAGTTTGCAAAGAGTGTTCATCCCCCTCTATCTAATCACATCTTTCCCCCGTTCTTAAAATTATAACGATATTTGAATGCATTTTTTAAAAATACAAAGAACCAAAATTAAATCTATTATTTTATTATTATATTATTAATTAAATTTGATGACACACTGAATTTAATTAAAGTATTGTATGAGAAAGTGTATTTTAAACAACCCTGCTAAAATGCGCACATGTTACAAAGCTGGATAATTTCCAGTGAGCCTTGAAATAAAAATATGTGGAGAATAAGCTGTTGTGCAGATTATAAGCTCAAACTGTAATAAAATTGGAGTGTGGAACAAAGATTACATAAAAATATCATACATCTAAGTGTTACTCTTCTGTGTACAGAAAGTTACCTGAGCATGTAAAAAATGAATACACATTTATCACCTATTCTTTTTAGTACTCCATTACCTCAGCTAGAAGCAAGTCCAGAAATGAAACAGCAATCATTTGATAGGGATATGCAGAGTATGTTAACACATACAGCTGGTTAAATAAGTATAGGTGCCTTAAAGGTCAGACAGCATCTTGTTTTGACTGCTAACAGTAAGACAAACCATTTACAACAACTCATCATCTATAATTTACGTACATTCATGTAGAAATGTGTACTATGGCAAGGAAGTGCAAGAAGAAAAAAAACAAAACATCTCAGCTCAAGAGCCCAATCAGAGACATTCAAGTAATCTTTGTATTTGTGAAATGTTACAGAAGATGTTATTTTACTATATCCAGAAGAAATTTTTACTGTCCTTATTTATAGGCTAAGAACAAACCCCTAGATTATGGATTGCACTTTTTCCCTTCCTCAAGACTGTGGAACATAGATGAAGTTTAACAGTCCTGCTGCACAGGGAGTAAAACAGTGAAATCAGTGCATCCATTCTGACAGTTTGAAAAGTATGACTGACTGATTCTGTAATGGCTCAACCTTCTGCATACCTTTGCATACAAAATTATATGAGAGTTTTCATCTTTACTTGACATTTAAACAAGCATGGGGTGGAAAAAACATGTCTGATTGCAAGCAGTTCCGACAACTAAGATTTTTTCCATTCATAAGTGGAATAACTGGCAGAAGAAAGCTGATTTGCACTTTGTATTATCATCCTTATTTTCATCTGCTTTCACCTTAAGGAAAAAAAGGTTTATTCACTTTGACTTTTTCCACATTACATATTTTTCCCCGTCTGATATTTTCAGAAGTTTAAAATTAGTTCATATATTTCATCAAGACAGAATCATTATAACTGACTGAGAAATACCTGTAGCTCAAAGTT
The DNA here is from genome assembly GCF_003945595.2 of Pipra filicauda. Taxonomy (NCBI): domain Eukaryota; kingdom Metazoa; phylum Chordata; class Aves; order Passeriformes; family Pipridae; genus Pipra; species Pipra filicauda. The sequence continues at coordinate 271,744 of NW_024103962.1, forward strand.
TCAAACAAGGATGCAGATGTTGGAGAACAGGGAGAAGGTTAGCTTTTAGTACTCCAAGAAAAATTCACCCATTTTGGCCCAATTGCAACTCAGAAAAAAATAACCTTGCTTAAAAGCTTCTAAGTGTCTTTCTTCAAGAGGGAATTCGGTTTTCACAAACTGCCCCTTGGATTGACTGATTTTGCCCAGGACCAGGAGGCTGTAAAAGATTTTCCTTGTGTTTGTTGCTCCTTGTAGTTGGGACTACTGTCACTGGAACCCCACAGTTATCAAGTATAAAGAGGCAAGTTTGTATGAAGTGTAGAATAGAAAGGGGTAAAACCTGGAACAATCCAAAATTTCTCAATCCAAGAACAACTTCAAAGTTTAGCAGGTAACATACACTAAAAAAAGGCATGGGGGCAACACACTTAACCTGCTGACCTGACAAAGAAAAAACACCCAGTACAATTATGATTAGAATTGCTGAATGTGTTTTTACATGCATCTTTTTAAGGAAATGTGTGTTTTGATTAGACTATGCAAACATACCAGTTCTTCTGGTGTATTCTTAGCTATTCCTGTATTGGTTTGTTTCACACAATATAGGTGTACACTGTGTCTTGTAAAAGAGCTAATGAGCTTTCAAACAATCCCCAAGAAAAAGAAAAAACAGCCTTTTCCCCCCCCCAGAAAGAATTAATTCACTTCAGGAATATTCACGCAGCCCTGCAACACTAGTCTCCCAACTTGATTTCTTTGGGAAAAAAAAAGTTGGTAATGCATCAAAGACTAACCTGTAAAAACCACTGGGGAAGAAATTTGGTTCATCTTCCTTTTAGATCCTCTACTTTTGTAAGAAAATTAAACAATTATGGAAAAGGTTACCCATACTGAGAACTAAAAAATGCTGCAATCTGCTTACCTTATCCTGGCTATGTGCTGCTGCACAGGGTGATGCTGAAAATGGTCAGGCCACTGATGGTGAAGGCAGAAGGACGGGGAGGGCTGAAGACAACAGGCAGGCTGATACACGGGGGTGTGTTTTTGGCAAAGAGATGCTGAATACTCAGTGTGTGGCTGCATGCAGCACGAAGTCATGGGAGATGGTGCTGAGCTGCCAACCACTGAATTACATTCTTGCTTGCTAGTATGGCTACTTAAAGAATGATGGTACGGACAAGGGTGGCAGCATTGCGACAACATCTGCTGAGTTCTTTGGTTGTCTAAAGGCAGAAAGGACGGTTTGATTGTACCATTAAGCTGCAGGCAGCCATTTGGACTTGGTTTTGTTCTTGGTGTTTCCTTGGATGGGAGTTGTTGGACCGTGGCGTCTCCGTCATTGGCTGCAACAATACCTGTGCCAGTGGCATTTGACAAGATGCTGCCATTGCTCAGAACCACAGAGTCACTGACGTTGCTCATGGCCATGCTCCGAGTCCTCGATGGATCTGTGATGTTCCTGATGAAACAAAAAAAGTCAAGTTTACAGAGCTGCAGGGTTTTCAGATGCTCAGAAATAACTTTATAATAAAGTGAGTAAAGCTCTGCTCTCATCTTCGTCTTTCACAACACAGGGAAATAGAAAGGAGTCACACCCACATTGACAGAGATGTTTTGAAGGACCTAAATTTGTCCAACAAAATGTTAAGAGTGAGGTTCTGTAAATTTCTCAGTGCTTAAACCAAACTGTAAGTCAAATGAATAGACAGTCTATGAATTTGACAGTGTCACAGCTGTGACACAGCTAACAAGTAATGGTTGAGATGCACAGGAACAAGATCATTTTGCACAAGACTAAGTTATAGCCACTATTTATAAAAAGAGATGTTGGCATGAACTGTGTAATCACCCACACCTTGCACTGCAATTTGCCTGTGTGCTTTGAAAACCTGCAGGAGACAGGACCACACAGCAGAGATTGTTTAATAATCATTTATGTGCTGGCTTCAATAACCTTCTTTCCTATCTCCAATTTCTATTGAAAATGAGGTATATTCATGTTTTCAAAGACATTCTTTTGAAATACCTTATTTAAATAAATCAAGCCACTTCAGTAGACATACCAGAATTTCTGAATACTACACTAGGCCTTTAGCAGGAGCGTTATGAATACCAAAAAGATAGGATACAACCACATGTTTTTCCCAAGTTTACAAAAAAATAATCCCAAGATTGAATTACTGCTGATGGAGAAGCTCTTGCTTCCGAAAGACATGTATTCTAAAGGCAGCAAAGAAATGTACTGTGCTGTAAATAAAGGATATTAAAAGATTTTCTTCTAAAGTTTCATCTTTTTCAAGCAAAATGTAAATAAATGAGAACTATTAACACTGGAAAAGTGACCGTGGCTCAAGATGAAAACTTGTGTGAGGTCCTCACAGCAGCCAATTTCTCCCGTCTTAACTATAATCTTATTTTAGTAAAATATTAAAATAACTTGGAGATCATTATTTTGCTAAATAACATGAAAAGTCAAACATCACACTCAGATAGGAGTTTGTTACCCAAGTTAGATTTAGATGGGCTGGGTGAGGGAGGAGGAGAAAGAGGAAGAGGAAGAAAGAACACTAATTATGTACTACTTATAAGAATAAATCAACACTTCCTTAAAAATCAGAAACAGTTGATCACAACAGCTTTTTGGCTAACTTAATGTCACCTTTTTAATACCAAATTTAGTCAACAACATTCCAAGTCCAAATTGCAAGGTTTGCATTACAGACACTGAACTTTGCGGAAAGACACAACATACAGATTAAGGCAGATAAACAAGGAAGTTTCTAACCCATTTTCTTCCCTCATACCTTTGCTGAGTGCTTAAAGCTCTAAGCCTGCCCAGCCAGCTGAGCCATTTAATTGCCTGAATGCTAATTCTGAGCAGAAAGTGCTTTGATGACAGGAATGCTACCCCTGGCAGCCCCCCGCACAGCATCTCCCGTAGACAGAGCTAAATCCTTCACTTGTGAGATGAAAATTAATCCTCTGCTATTTGTTCTAGATCATGTGCCGAGCCAGATGCCCTGGGAAATCACTTTCATTTAGATAACCACTCAGAACAGGAGAATATGCTGCTTGACAAGCATATTTTTTCCAGCCTCCAATTCCATACATTCCTGATGGGTACCCCCTCCCCTGGCCCAGGCAAGTCAAGCCCATGGACTGACTTTCTGCTGAGCACAGAGAGTAAATTCAAGTGGCTGGCTGAATTTCATTTTGGTCTGAAGAGACATATTAGTTACACGAAATACCGCTGTGTTTGAACAGTCTGTTTTTTCCTTGCGCTGTAGGCAACTTCAGACCTCAGTGGACAGAGAGAGACCTGGACATCAGGGCAGAGAAAGCTCCTCTCGAGGTGTCTGGCAGCATTTTAGGAATTTTTGGCTGCTTATTTTCACGTTCACTCACGTAAGAGATAGGCTGCACGGCAATGCTGTTACATTTCTGTTTCTAAATTAGCTTCACACATCCAAATCACCACTTGAAATGCTGTACGCCGATCAAAGTTACTGTCTACTGGAATTACTGAAAATAAAGCATGGAGATACTGCAAACATCTAGCCCTTCAAGAAGACAGACCCACCATCCTTTGGCTTTAGGCCCATAACACCTGCAGCAATTGAGATACCAACACGTAATTTTTAGTAGCTGTTTCAAATCACTTTATAAAGGAAACCACACATTTATGCACAAGGCAGACACGTTCCAAACAGAGATGCGAGCTGACTTGTGCCCACAGCAGCTGGGCAATCCCAACACGGACACACAGGCTTGGGCCCTTTGGTGTATCTGTGCCCCTTGTGAACACTGACACGGGAATTAATAACTTTTGTTCCAGACAGTCCAGTAGCTTCCATTTAATATGATCAAAGATAAAATGCTTTATTTTCAACGGATGTAATATCTACCCACATACCTTTTGTTTTAAACACTGTCTTCAGAAAGACTTTTTAGAACCAGTAAATTCAAAGAAAAGATCGCCATCAGTACCACAACATATAATTCTACCTTTGTTCTCCTTTTGAACAAGCTATTCATGAACCATTTCAAGCTATAAAAATTTTAACAGATCAAGCTGATTCTTCCTTTATTCCTAAGCCCTGAGAAACTACTGAGTTCTGTCCACTTCCATGGAGTTTCTGAGCAAAGCAACGGAAGCACCTTTTTCAATATTAAAGTAAGACAGACTACTTTGCATGCTAAGGTAGCCATCTGATTAAGTATTTCATTCAGTCATAGCTAAGAAGAACTGGGACTCAATTCTCTAGAATGTGAGCTGGGCTGTACATTTTCATTTGGTTCTGCAGCTTTTCTTTTTTTAAAGAAATGCAAGACAGTCATGTAATTTGACAAGTCTAATGTCATCTGAGTTTGGTTTCATTTGTGTTTAAGGGTATTAAAAATTCTGTAGAGTGGTACTTCATTTGTGTCACGCTCTATAGAAGTGACTGCAAATCCACTGACAGCAAAACTTCACCTGCAGCTGTCACACTAAAATAGATTCTTAGATTACATTTTTATCTCTCTGTCGTATTTTGTCTCCTCTGCCACAACTGCAGTGACTGGGAACTTCCTGAGAGATTTAACAATGACCCAAGGAAACAGTTAACCGAGAATCTTTCCTTTAGAGGATGAGCAAATAAGCCAGTTAAAATGCAACAACTAAAAGCACAGTCAGATTTTAATAAGAAGTGGGCATGGGAAATCAAAGAACATGTTCATAATGAAAAAAAACTAAAAATAAGAATCTTTGATAATGCAGTCTTTGAGAAGTCTGTATTCTTTCAATGTTTATTTTTGCTGCATTCCTCAGACTGCTTTAGGATCTGGTATTCTCCAATAAGGTGGGGTTTTCACTTATAAGAATTTATACCTGAAAGCTCTGGAGCAGTTGGGCAGGTATTCTGAATAATGAGGCTGTAGAAAACACAGCTTTTAATGCAGGTAGCCCTACTTAATAGAAGACTAAATACAATCAGAAAAAGTGTTAACCTACGTGTTTAATACATCCCACTTAGGTACCCACCTCTCTAGATGGACACAAGGTATTTTAAACATGATCATCTCTTGAGAAATTATGCCAGCTGGACTGCTAAGGGAAGAAAACTAGAATCATCTTTAATTACTCTGTGCTTGAGAAGAGTAAGTGCTCAGAAAGCACTTTAGCCACGCAGTTCAAAACAACAGCTCGGAAGAGCGTTGTATCTGGAAAGTACCATGGTCTGCAAAGGCAACATTACTTCGTGACGGTTTTATGGAGTAATCCATCTATTATTTGTGGAGCTAACAATGAACGCAGTTTACCCAGCAGACATCTGCCAACTGCATTGCAAGCCCTTGAGGAAATAAAGTAATGCTGTGCCACACTGAAACTACGTAGGACTCGCTGCTGCCCAACTAGCATGTTCTTTTTAGAGTTGGATTAAGTTCACCTGTTCCTTTGGCTGCAACTGAAAGAATTTTTCTTTGATTTAGGTTTCTTAAAAAAAAACAAAACGCCAGACTTAAAACAACATTGGTTCAACAAATCCCATCTGGACTCATAATGCCTGCAATTGGGAATGATAGAAGTGCAAATCCAAGAGGGAATGACGTAATGGAAACCTAGTATACTAGTACGGATAATTTATAGATCTTTAGAAGATGACAAACAGCCAAGTGCTGAGGGTTGCTTTAACCATATAGGAAAAAAACCAAAAACCAAAATCTGTACCTTGCACAAAACCAAAAGTAACCTGTTATAAAATTTTAAATTTTTCATTTAAGGTAGGACAAAACTCAAATTTCATTTAAAAGTTATCTAAAGCCTTTCATCTGTAGTCAGCATTGCACTACTCAGCCAGCTGGACCAGTCCAAGTTTTATGGACTTTGCAGACCTGTCAGCTACAAAGCACCGTGGTTCTGAGATGAACATGATATGTGAAGTAACAAAAACATCTTTTTATTTTAGAATTTCATCTAAACCAGCCGGATTCTAGAAGCAGTGCATTTTTGAAATAAGAAACATTTAACAATCCCAGCACTACCTGTCAGTCTGATCCTAGATGAAATATTATAGTGGTCTTGTAGTCCCTTAAGACGCTAAAGTTTTTAAATGTGGGAAATGGGTTACATGGTCTCACAATCTGTAAATTCAGTTAAATCCTCTCCAGACTTTGCTTCCTGTGCCAGCCAGTGCACAGCAACTCTCAAGGAGGGTTTTCTCCTCCTTCACATAACCAAAATTCTTTGTATCTTTGCTTTTTCTCAGTGGTCTCAGGAGTAACAGGTGGTGCCTGGTGTTTGATACTGGGCTTTATGGGAGATGTCTAGTTATCTATCATGGCAATGGTCTTTAGCAAGTCAAACAGCTTTTTAATGTTTTATGGTTGTTGATCTCCATTTTGGCTCTCAGCTAGACATTTTTCAAATTCTCCAGCTCTTACTCTAGTGCTATCATATGCGGTGCTTGGTTTCTCTCAATACCCCAATTCTTGCTTTTCCATTTCAGCTGTTAACCACCAGGTCTTCTCTGAAAAGCTTTCACTGTACAAAATACTTCCCAGAACAAGCCAAGCCTGTCTTTTCCTTCCCCCCCCCAGGTATTTTAAGTATATTAAATATATGTATTTCAGCTTCTAGAAGAGTCCTGAATTCTTGTTAGCACACAAGTTTACCTGATACATTTATTAATGCAGACACTTCACTTTGAGGATTGATACAATGTAGCTCCTATTTTTGAGAAATTCCATTATGGTCAGTTTATTTTCTGCACAGTCTATAAATACCCACTTTATCAACTAATGTTGTCCTATTAACAAGCAGATTTTCAGCAATCTAAGTACTTGTACCATAAGGTTAGAAGACAATTACGAAGCAGAAGAGGGTTGTAGAAGGGGAATTTCCCCACCTCCAAGTGTTTTGAGAGCCAGCTATCCCTGCCATCTGCCTCCACAGCCTGTGAGGCTGAGAAGCTGTCCCTTCCCGAACCTGAGACACCATGAGCTCATTTCCTCTGTCGCAGGCTGGCTTGGGAACTGCAATTCCTGTGACAGGGAGTTTCCAGATGTCACCATGCCAGGACCACAGCTCATGTACAGTTGGGCACTGGCAAACCAGCACTGCCAAGCTGGCACATGAACTGACCCACCAGCGACAGCTGTGGGGTGAGAGAGCTGGGAGAGACTGCAAAGGGTGGGAAAACCAGTATTCTTCAGTCCTTCAGAAATAGATTTTGCTTTTCTTTTAAGCTAAAGTTACTTTTCCTGGCACAGGCAGCAAAACAACAGCAGACCATTTCTAAAAATCATTTGCAGGGCTTTGACTAAAGAAATCGACTGCAGTGCTTTACCTACAAAACCTTTCCAAAATCAAAATTTACAATAAATATAATTAAACTATAGGTAGATGCAACAACAAGAAGCCCTGAATTCTTTTCCAGAATTTCTGTATGATCTTAAGGTTTTATTAAAAAAAACCCAAACAAAAAAACCAAAAAGACCCCCGAAGCACATCTATGTAGGGAAAACGGAAAAAAAAAATGTATTAAGAAAATCCAAAAAAGCTTCAAATACTCTGAGTTTTGGAATGAGATACAGCTACAAGCAGAAATTATTGGAACCATACTACTTCAAGAAAAAATGTGCATAGTTCTGGAAAACAGGTATATCTCAGCACAGTTTAGGAGCACAGGAAGCTGTTAAAATAACACTGCTTATAACTGCCACACTGTCATCGCACCAAATCTTATTTACACAATTTACTGACTTTCCATTACCATATGAAAGACATTTAAATTTTTGTAATAGCAAATATTCTGATCAAAAATAGCTCTAATCCTGCTTACACAGAGGGGGAGGGAAACCAAAATATGTCTCCTTCTGGATGTAAGAAGAGTTACTTGCATTGAACGTTCCACAGGTTCTTACTTCATCAGGCTGTGGGATTAACATTTAAATTATTACAGCTGTAAAGGGACACAAAAGCAACAAACACTCTTTAGGATACAGCCCCAGCTCTACCTACCATCACCACGACTATATTAGCATTACATAAAAGGTTAAGAAACCTCTCGACCATCTGCTTAGAATCAGATTTTTTGTTTTCTATGCAAACTTAAAAGCTATGTTTGAACATCTTTAAAGAATTGTTACTAATAATAGCACTTTTCTTCACATTTTAACAGAAATACTAACATAATTTCACAATTACTGTATATTAAAGAAAGCAGAGACTCAGTGAGAATGTCAGGGCACATCAGGCAGGTACACATCAGCAGTCACACCTATTTGATAAATACAGGGCATTCTTTGCATTTAGCGACAGAAAACACAGCAAAGCAGTTTTACATTGGCAGTCCAGCAATAATTTTCTTCGAAAGCTAAACATGAGAACTTTTTTTTGTTTCCCGCTTCATTTCCCAAGCATGAGTTGGTTTTAAGTCTCCCATTTGCTGAGCCGCGCTCCGAAGGTCAAATGATAAACCTCATATACCACTTTTATCACGGCGCATCTGTTCAAAGAGCCGGATCTGGAGTCGGGGGGGCGCTTTACTTTTCCCACCGCGCTCTTCAGCGCTGGCACGGTCCTGTGCTAAGCTCTCCGGCACTTCTACCCGGCTGCAGTCTTTCACAAGCCCTACTAAGTAGCATTGGCAGCGTAAATAAACTGAAGGCACGCACTAAGTTCAACCTGCACCCACTAAGTTCAACCTACATCCTCACGCTCTCTGAGCGCACGGCCAGGTCCGAAGCGACCGGACGGGACGCACCTCTCGACACTCACCAGCCGCTCGCCGGAGCAGATCGGCAGGAAGGAGGTGGCAGCAGCCCCCTCTCGATCCAGGTATCCCCCGGCTACGCTCCCGCTCTTCCGCAGCCGGACCCGCTCCGCCGCTCGCCCCCACAGTGGCCGCGGGCGGGGAGCGCAGCTCGGGCAGAGCCGGTCGGGGCCGTGCCGGAGCCGGGCCGGGCCGCCCCTCCCCGCGGCAGGTCACGGCGCTGGCAGCGCCCGCCGGCTCCTCCCTGCGCCGCTCCCGCTGCCGCGGGAGCCCCGGGGCCGCTCCCGCCCTCGGTCCCAGCCCCCTCGGCTCTGGTTCGGCGGAGGCTGGTCTGGGGATCTGAGCCCAGCGCTGCAGCTTCACCTGCCGGCCCCTACCGCGGCGGCGCGACCCGCGGGCTCCTCGTCAGGCCTCCGAGCACACGCCTACGTGGAAAGCACAAGTGGCATCACTTTGCCACCAATATATTTGGAAGGGGAAAGCGCTGAGGAAAGCGGGAGACCGAAAACAGCACCGAGGGTCATTTGGAGTGCTTTTCAAACTCATTCCAGCACTCACTACCTCCCGGCAGTGGCTTGTCCCCCAGCCCCAAGCTCTTCTTACATCAGGCATTTCTTACAAAACGTTGCTCTGTGGCTACAAATCTCTAACAGATCTCCAACAATAAAAAAAAAAACCACGACAGGATAAAGGTGTTTTTACTCCACCAGATTGCATGGTATTTGTACCTAATAAAGCATCTTCCACATTTGAGCACTTGAAGACCTGGTAGTTCAAAAGTAACCATCTCCACATACTTCTCAGATACATTTTTTATAAGACTTAATAAATATAAACTTAATTATTAAAGACGATGCAAAACCCTGAAAACTCCATGGTCACAATTCAAAAAGCTGACAGGCTTTTAGAAATGCTCTCCTTCCCCTCTGCTGAAAGGAGCTCTGATTTCAGCATCAAGTTAAGTGGCTGGAGCAAAAGGAATTTCTCATCTATAAGCATCTTTACTCTTTGTAAAGCAAATAAATCTAACCAAAGGAAAACACTGAGGCTCAGTTTCCCTTAGTGTGACCTTAGAATTTTGCATCCCAATTCTGGTCCACGTTTTTACACATGGCAGCTCTTCCTGGTCATTGGATCTGGTCTTTAGCAGGTCGTGAGAAACTGTGCTGCTTCCCCTCTTTTAAGGGGAAACTTTTTTTTTTTTAAACCAGTCTTCCTTGACTTTCTCATTGAGCTTCAACTGGAAAATTTCACTGGCATCAGCTGCCTTGTCTCATCTCCCCCACACTCTCGATCCTATTTAAAACATCATTTTTCTAACATTAATGGATTCTTTAACAGAAAACTTGCTTTTATTCTAAGGTAGAGCCATTCAGTGCCAATGATCCAGGTCAGCTCCTATAAAAGAAACTCAAATGTATTTACTGAGCAAACCAGCACCACCACAAAGCAGGCAACTCTTAACCATAATTCAAAACGAACATAGCACTACAATACAGTGTTCACTTTCTGAATATGTGAAATGCATAATATATCCTGGGAGCATCAGAAGAATAATCTCAAAGTTACTTTTCCAAAGTGACACAATTCCACATATTTTTGAGAAACATATCTACTAATAAAAGTATTTCTTAAATGTGTAAATATTACTGTGCATCAGTTCACTGTAGATACTGTATCCCTTGTATTTGCTAACCACCTCAAAGAAGTGACAAGAGGCATATAATATTTGCTCACTGCTTTTATATCTATAAGGAAAAGTACTATAAAAATCTAAAGGATTAGTCTACTAAAACTCTTTGATTATATGCACTGCAGAAAATAATTTCTTATTACATAAATTTACTGCAGATACTTTGTTCCAAAGAACAACAGTAAAATGAATGTATAATGTATGTTCATAGGTTATGCTTAATAAAATTATTCCTGTCCAAATGGGATTTAAATAGTGTATCATATATTTGAATTACAGACTCATGGTTGATTATTGCCTCTACAGTATCTGAAAACCAAACTCAACACCAAGAGCTAAGAAACCTTTCCCCCATGCTACACTCTAGCCTTGCAGAGATGCAGTTGTGCAGTGTCCCACCAGCAAATTCCTAGTATGGACACTTCCATCATACATCCTTTAACATCCCCTTCTGCATCAAACTTAAATGCAATATCAGACAAATGGTGACTTCTTTATTTGCAAGTGATTAGGAAATAAATTGGGCTCTGCACCATATGGAGTGCAGGTACAGGAAAACCAGGGGAAGGTGGGAAAGGATGGAAGAATTTTGACTGATTCAAGGCAGACCAGGGATGTCAAATTTGATCATGGAAGCCTGTAGAAGAGAAATAACACTCTGCTCTATTCACTGGAAATGCATCTACACAGAGAATCTGCAGGATATCTGCATTACTAATTCAGCCCTGGTTTAAGTCAATATGATGCTCCACGCATCAGGAAGTTCCACCTACCTATAGATCTACCAAGACATTTTACAAGCGACAGAATTTCTATCATAAAACAAACTCTCAAACTTTCACTACCCAAAGTTTCACTACCCAGTAAAGAGAAAATTAGCAGAATAAAATTTTACTATTATGCCATCTTTAAAACTATTAGTTTTTAGATTTTGTGGATCACTTAAAAATTTGTGATTTTAACTTCAACCCCTTGAAGAAAGACACACTGCTCTGGGTAAACAAAAGTACTTTTCATGTTCTGATCAGAGAAAAATTCTTTAAAGTTAGTTATCATAAGAGATGGTTTGTCCATTTTTCTATCATAGTGTTTGGGGGTTTTTTAACTGAGATTTTAAAATAATATTTTTCATGGTATGCTTAACAAACAAAATCAAGTAGTAGTAAAAATACCAATAGAGTTCCCAGAACTCTTTATGCAATACTTAGGAAAACAGAAAACAGTGTTATGATGATAACCATGTTGGATATTCAAATGAACTGTAGCCTGTATAATATGTAAGAAGATGAGTCCAAAAAACCCCAAAGCTTGTATTTACAGAGCAGGGCTGACACACTGTGTTCTAATGCATCAAGTTTAACCACTCTCTTCCAACAAGACCCAAAGAGCTGCAATACTTGGCCATGACCCTTTCGCAGCCTCTCCTAAACTGAAGACACCAGGCAATGCCAGTGTCAGCCACTTCTTCTCCCACCTTTGGCTGCCCAGGATCAAGAGCTGCCACCCTTGCACCGCTGTAGGTGCAGCTGTGCCCTGTACTTTCTCTTAGCTGGATGCCTTCATCTGCCCTTCTGAGCTTAATATGACATTAACCACGGCTTCTTCTCATCACAGTGTCACTCTCTTAAAGATTAAAAGAGAGATTCAGAAGAAGCTGAAAGACTTTGACAGTGTTGGATGTTAATAAGAGCTGGAGGAAGTCTGGGGTTTTCTGGGGACAAATTCATGCTGAAGGACTAAGCGAATGCTCGGGGAAGAAGCCCAGAGGCTTCTGAAATCCTTGAAGGCCAGACAGAGGGGACCAGAGGTGCTGTAGGAATTCTGCTGAATTGCTAATGAACTGGGGAGAGTAAGGGAGTATGGAATAAAAGAGCCAATTAAAGGTTAAAATGACAAAATGAGTTCTTGCACGTGGCACATATACTCTGCACATATTTTATTATAGTTACACTGAATTTTTATTACAATTCCTATCCACCTACAGAATTTCCTGGCTGGTGTTTTTTTTCTTGGACGCAATATTCTCTGTTGCCTCTTACATGCTACAGCCCAGTACTTGCAGCAGGCAATTTACCAAATGCCATTTAAAATAAACAATGTAGCAGGAGAAATATGGTAGGGACCAACCATTCATTTACTACTTTTTATACTAAAGTATATTTTTGTGCAGCACTTGAAGTATTACTAAAGATAACAGCATCTATTTTAACTATTTAGAGGCACAGAGGGCACATGCTGTGATCTTCCAGATTCTAGCAGCACATGGGATGTGCCAGCACAGTATTGAGAAAGTGATTTGGGCTGAGTCAGTTTGATACATCAGAGATTATTAGGTCTATCATCAGAGATTATTAGACTGCCATAGATTGTCACACCTGACAATTTTGCAGAGGTATTCAAAAGAGCCTACATGGGGCTCCCACATGCTCTTCCATCCAGAAATATGAGGTGAAGACACCAACTAGCTTATCTGAGACTGCAGCCACACAGATTGGAGTTGTCTTCTCCCAGACATAAACTGAGCCTGAAAAGAGAACGGTTGTGTTTGTAAGGAAACGGAGTTGGAAACTTTCGAAATTGGCATCGGGGAGCCTCTGAGTATTGGAGTTAATTCACAATCTAAGTTACCCATCCAGAGATGAAAGAGAATATTGTAAAATATAAAACCAAAAGCACCCACCAATGAAAAACTGGTACTTAGATCTGTGGGTTTATTTATTTGAGATACAGGACAAAGAAAAGGAAGTGAATTAAATACAAGATATTTGCTATAAAAACTAGCATCCTCTTACATTGGCATTCTTCTACACTCTTTTTTCTTCCCCTTGAAGTGGAGAAGACAGACCTTCTTATAAACATGGGTTGTAATATGAGCAAAACTGATTCAGTATCATCATATGCCTAAGGCAGAAGCCTTAAGTATTGAGTCCTCCATTTTCAGACTCCACAAGGATGAAATACTGTCTGATCAATAGATGACGTGAAGTGAATTGACTGTCCTTCTCCAGCTTTCACTCATCCAGACTTCATCACAAAATCTTTCATAATTGATAACCTCGAGAAAGGCTGAGAATTAAGTGACTTTACAGGCTGAAAAATCTTTAAGCCTTGCAAAGCAGTTTTTTCTCCAGCACTAGCGACAGTGGAAATGTTAAGACATGCTCACTGATCATGCTCTATTCAGGTGGGGTTTTTCATTGTTGTTTTTGTTGTTTAGTTTCTTTGGCATTTTTGGGGGTAGTTTTTTTCTTTGCTTGTTTTTTTTTCTTTTTCTTTTTTTTTTTTTTTTTTTTTGGTGGTGGGGTTTTTTGGGGTTTTTTTTAAGATAAGCAAATGACTTCTGGCTTGGATTTGGAAAATTTAAACTCTACACATGACATTAAATAAAACAGATACCAACATATTCTTTTTAATATTCTGGAAACTGGACATTTAAAGTCATATCATCTTAGATATCACTAAAAGTTGAAGCACAGAAATAAATTTCTGGGGGTAAAAGAGGGTCTTCCATTGTTCATGAGGTGCCTAGAACAATGTGCTCTCAGTCCCTAGTGTAATTAAAGAGTCAGTTCAGTATGAATCTGCAAACAAATACAGCCTGATTCTAAACTATTTCCTTTATTGATTCCTTTAAAAAGCTCTCGAAGTATGATAATGACATTTTACAGCCTTCCCCCCACCTCCCCCAACTGCAACAAGGCACTAGCAGTATTTCTCTAACTTTTTTCGCTGAGATCCTGAGATTTTAAATCAGATTATGTGAAGGTTGAGTTTTACAACATATAAGACTGTCTTGTTTTACCTACTTACAGAGCATAAATACATAAATTTAATGATTTTTTGAGTGGAGATCTAATAGACATAAACCTTTTATCTTCCATGTTTCCAAACCACATGTACTCTGCATTGAAACGCATATCTGAGGCTCCACAGTAACTCAAGTCCCACATCACACAAAAGTCTTAAAAAGCTATTAAGTTTTAAAATTCCCCACATTGGATGAAATTATTTACATTACGAAAATAAAAACCAAAGTTGTGTATTAATCATGAAAAACAGAAGAAAACATCAGATTTAATAATCTGCAAAAATGCTTTAATAAGGAAAGTTTATAAGACAGTTTTATTAGCATCTCAAATAGTCTTCAAATACTAATATCAAGAAAACTTGTTAAACATACAAATAAATTTGGAAGCAGAACTGAATATCTATACTTGATTTATCTACAGCTTACAATGTTTTGAAGAAATTTTTAATAGCTTGTCTTCAGCTATAAAAGTTTCATTCTCTAAGCAGAGTGCTCCAATAATAAGTTACATTAAAATGCAGCTGCATAAACATGTTTACACACAGTTACATTTTCTCATTCACATTCCTTTCTCACAGGTGTACCTTTTCCACTATGAAGTAACTAAATGTGAGTGTATCTTATGTAAGTGCAAACATGTATAATGTCACTTGTAAAATAGTCCAGACTGACCAGAGGGAAAAACTAACAGAATGCTTTATCTGAACATAAAATAAACAAGTGACATAAAAAGCAGTAATTCTACCACTTCTACAACACCAGTACTTAAATTACAACCACCAGCCTGATGTTAGCGAAAGCAACTACTGCAGTATAATTTTTTTCCACTACAGGAGAAATGTGCCTTACTAATATTGTTACAGTTACCACATGAAGGTTAACTTGTCTATAATCAAAGAAAGAACAAAGAGCTGCCTTTCTCTCATCATTTGGAGAAATTCATATAGCAACAGATTAGCTATATGCAGCTATATTAGCAACATATAGTCCAGATACCACAAATACCACTATTTCTATATGAGTTAGGGAAGCAAAGGAAGGAAAAGTTGCTTTTGTCAAATTCATATTCTTAGCTCAGGAAACAGTCTTGCAATGCAAGGGATTCTTTTAGAACACTAAGGTATCAATTATTTTTAAGACAGGGGCTTGTTTTGAACTTAATTTAGGGGAACTGAAAGTGTAACACCAATATTTATTACAACTGCATAAGTATTGCCATATAATGTTTATGTAATATAAACAGCTATGTGTGAAATAAACTTTTATGTTGCAGGTATCAGAAAATTATTCATTTTGTTGTTCATTTCATTCACTTACACAGCTAAGTAGAAGGTTCTTGCTATTCATTTAAGAGCAAACTAGGTGACAACTGTAGTTCTGAAACACTCCTTCTACCTATTGCAAGTTCAACATTCAACCCACCATGCTGTTCCCTTGGCTTAGTAAAACAGAAGTGGAAACCCCTACCAACTTCTTACTTACTTTCTCTTCTAAAAGATTTTCAAAATTAACTGCCTAAACCTTCAAACAATGCATGAAAGAGCTCCCTCTCCTTTTGTGCATAACCAACATTGTACCTTCACCTTTCCTCATTAGGAAAGTGAAATAAGCATCAAAGCTAATCTCTTTCTTCAGGAAAAAAAAAAAAAAGATCTAAGTGTTTGGAGTAAACAAGCATTGCTAGAGCCCACAGAGGACCTCTTATTTGATGTGAGCTTTTCTGACACACTAACGAAGGCCTGACAGACAAGGCAAGAGAAAATGCTATTTGAGCACAGACTCAATGTTTGCTCACTAGGCTGCTTGCCTGCCACAGGCTTACTCAAACACAGCCCCTGAAATGGGAAGTCAGTCTTCTCTGGCTGTCTCTTAGCAAACAGATGTGAGCCTGGGAATTCCTCATGCATTCAGATAAATCAAGAACCAGACCTTTCAGAGCACCAACCTCCACAGCTTTAGAAGGAGATGTCAGATTTCTCTGGGACCCTCCGAGTTCACTGTTTAGACTAAAATACTGGTTATCATATGCAAGTCACATAATTTCCAAAGCTGTTCACTAAGTTTGATCCATGGTTGTTTCACCTGCTACTCTAAGGCAAAAACTTTGAGACAAGTCTAAACTATGAAACACCCACGTAACATTCCCCTACTTTGTTTTTATGCTATCTCTCTTTCTTTTGTACTAAGCCTGGGGGTAGGGAGGCATGTCTTCTCAAAAAACTGCTTTGGCATTTTCTGCAGTGCACAGGTTCCTTGGAGCCACACAGTTCTTGAGTGTACAGTACAAAACTTGTGTTGTCAGTACAAAATTGCAATTGTATACCTTCCTGATCAATTCTCAAATAAAAAAATCCTCTGGAAAAGCACAGGGCACACAAAAATTGCATTACTGTTGCATTACAAACCCAGATATATTACTTCTCTGCACAAAGTCCATTTAACAAACCAGGTTTTTATGTTGAAGATGTCCAGTATTGACCAAATGTCTAAGGTGATGTTCCTGAATGCTTTTCAAACCTGATGGTACCTCTTGAGATTTACAGTCAATAAATACAGTTGGATACCTACTTAAAGATGGAATTCAAGAACAGACTTCAATTAGATTACTTTTATTACAGTCTGATGTATGCAGAAATTCAGTTGGACAATAGTGGTTTTTTCCAATTACTACAGGTTAAACATGCTCAGTTTCCACCAGAATCACTGCAATAGGATTCGGTTCTCTACTGGTTACATGAACTCTAGTATCAGATTGTAAGAATTAAGGAATCTAAAGAGGATCAGGTGCTGAAATGTATTTAGGAGTACAGTTTCTTTCTGTACCCAGGCTCTGAGGATCAGGACTCTGAAGCAGCAGGACTGATACCAGTCTGCAGAAGAAACCAGGGTATGGGAATTGCGAGAACACTAGTCACTTCTGGTCATTAGAGACTAAAACTGGAGATTTTTTTTTTATATCCTGGCAAAGAAGAGTGACTGGGTACATGCTTGCAGTACCACAGCTGTACAAAGTCAACACCAGCAAACCACCTCCATACCGGACATGGAGACAAGGGAACAGCAGCTGCCCAAGCCTTCTGGCAGCCCTGGGGCAGCAGCAGCTGCACGGCCAGTCCATGGCTGGGAGAAAAGCTTGGCCCCCTTGCAGCTACCCTGCTTTCAGCTCACTTAATTGGGCCAGTACCTGTTCCAGGGCACAGGCACTGCTGATTTTAATAAAGCTAAGAAATCAGTTTACTACCAAGCCATTGAACCTTTATAACGAGTGTTCAGATATTAAAACCTGAATATTCTTTTTATAATTTTAAATCTTATTTTACAGAACAGCCTTGTTTAGTCTAGTGCTTAACAGTCACCAGCCAGATACCATTTTAGTATGAGCAATGCATGCATAAGATACTGACCTTCCCAGCAAGAACTCCCAGCCCAATCAGCTATTGAAAAAAGAGCAGCCGCAAAAAGATTGCTCTATTTGTCAGATGATATTAATCTTTACATATGCCCTTTCAAAAACAGCATATGCATAAATCTATCAGCAAAAAAAGGCTTTCCCAAAGAGTTTGCTTTAGGGGCAAAATAAAAAAATAATCTGACCTTGAGGGAAGCATCCCAATCAGTTTTGGATGACTTGTTCTTCATGCTTGCATAACATATCCACTACATTTTTTTTTCCTCATGGCGAACAAAAAAAGCATCACACGGATCTGGTCATATTACTCAAAGGCAAAGGCACACAAAGTTATTGCTAGGCATTAGAAGAGACTGTAATATCCATCAGTGTTCTTTCTGCCTTTCCAGTACAACTGAGTGTGAGATGCCAGGCAGGACCAACAGTATCTGTGCATAGCAAGCGGGAACAGGTGACCCTGAGCTCCTTGATTACTGGCATATTATAAACCAGGGGTAAGAGCAAGCTGCACATTTCAAGGGGAAGGGGGTTGGGAAAAAGGGAGAAAAAGGAACCTGGAATGCTTGGCCTGAGGTCAGAGGACAAGGAATTTCAAAGCTAAGTGGTAATTTTAAGAGGCAAGTGCCTTTCACACGAACATGTGCTCATCACGCTCATCCACACACTTCCTCTTCAGGGATTAGTTTTAATCCCAATAAATTTTCTAAATTCAACTCGCCACATACTTGCACACGTTTGTTTGTTGGTGTAAGGATGGTGACCATAACAGGTAAGGATAACCAGCTGGAGTGGGGAGATGCACTTCTTTCAGTGGCACTGATGATTTAGGTCTGCTTAGGAGAACATACACCTATAATGTGTATACAACAGTACATTCTGTAAAAGCAATAGGCTTCATAGTTGATACTAAGGATAAAGAGAAACTTTCAAAAATTGCTAAAGGAAAAGCATGCAGTACACAGAATGTAACTAAAAGGTAGAGCTGTAAATTGCAGTGATAAGCATGGCACAATTTCTGGCTGTAGGTTTTCTGTAAAACAAGTTATTTCTGAACTAGTTTTGAATTCTCACAAAATAACAAAGCAGAAACAAAGGGCTGTGTTTGAAACGCTTACAAACTGAAATTCTAGTCCCCTACATACAGGAATTTCTTTCATTAGGACAAGATGGAAAAGAACTCAGTGATTAGCATTCTAATTCAATACTAAAACATAGTGGGGTACAACTGGTAAAGCCACTGAAGGCATTTTCCCAGGTTTCTTCTTGAATGACTGCACTTTTTCTTTGGGAGAAAACAAGTCAACAGTTCAACGACATCATTATCTTCTGTGACTTTCTTCACAAGTGCTGCATTTCTAAGCTACTTGCATGGCTACTGTAAACACTGAGCAGGAGCATCCATACTCTTCAGATTATCAGCCAGAGGATGACTGAGAACAGTCAGCCTTCATGTGCACAGAACACATCTAAAACATACCAGCCACGATGAGCCACTTTGCAGGGCTGCAGGTAAACACATGAGTGACAGCAAATAAAGTTGTATTCCATTAAAATGGCATGGGTGAAACACATGTGTCTGCTTTCAGAGGGAGGTAAATTCAAGGAAAATTGTGCTGTGCATTACTGGATTCTGCATAGTACTTCACAAAAGCCTCACGACTTCAAAAAAAAAAAAAAAAAAGAACAGCCAGGTCCTGTTAAATTTACTGTGCTCACGCCTCCTTACATTTAAAGGTGGAAAGAAATACTTCCCTCAGGGAAGCGGGGCCCAGTTCATAATTTCTGGATTAAACCCATTACACTATTAGCTGCGGAATGAAATTATTAGTGACAGGTTCACTGAATTACCTCTTTACAGAGGTCACAGGAGCTTCCTAGAAACCTAAAACTGCCACTGTAAATTTAGCTAATAGCAATTGAGTTTTTTAAACCACCTAAATTAGAGGTAAACACAATAAATAAAGAACCTGTCTTAATACCCTAATTTAATCATGCATAATACATTTTCATTGTTTTCACTTTGAAGTTATAAACTGAGGAATATACGAGTTCTGGCATGCACCACTATTACATCAACATTTTATATCCACAGATGTGGATGTACAATTTCTATTGATTTTAAATATGCTCATTTCTCTTAAAACTATAACACAAATCAAGAATAATTTTTTGGCAAGTATACAAACTGTAGCTTGATCAGCACATTTAAAGTAAGATTAGACAGAGATTTACAATAAGATCAAACAAAAGCTTTCACCGTGCAAAATTCTGTTATGAAATGAATCAGTTTTTCAATATCTGAAAAAAAAAAAAAAAAAAGAAAACAAAAAAAACCCCATATGTACAAAAATCTTACTTTCATTCTGTGTTTATTACTGCCACTTTAAAGTTTCACTCAAGGACCTTAGACAGAAATTGTTCAATCTACCACTTTATTGGCTATGCTTAGTTCTGCTTAAGCTTCCAAGACAGTTAATAAACTCTGTGTACTGTTTGCTGTAAAATACACACACAGTCCTTGAAGTACAGCCTGTGTTTCCCCCTCCCAGGGAAGTGACCTCATCACTGGATTATAAAGTCCTGTTTCTCCTACTTGCACTCTCCCTTGCTCTGGTCCTGTAAATTTTGCATTCCTAGTCGTACGAAGGATGTCCTTGATCCCAATCTAATAAACAGCTGAGTAGTTAAGAGTCCACTACTCAGTGAGAAAGCTCAGCTTGAAATCCTTCAGATGGATTTTGGCGTTAAATCCAAGTCTTCCTTTTCGCAAAGCTCTGATACAGCTGCCCGGCAACTATATCCAAACTTTGCAAGGCATTTGGAGACACTTGTGTCCTACTGTCCCAGTGCAACTTGGACACTGGGGCACTGGTAGAAGCAGCACTGGGCACAGCCTCTGCTCCCCAGCACACCAGTGTCCCTTGCTGTTGGGACCTCAAGGGACTGGAGCGTTACATTTGCTTAGACCAAGCTCTCAGCTCCTCCCATGCACAAGGAGAACCTTCTTCCCTGCTGTCCCTCCTAAGTGCTGATCTGCTTTGTCAGAGGTTACTTCAAGAACTCCTAGCAGTAATGAGATTCCATTCTAACCAAAACCATTTTGAAATCCCTATTTCTACACAGGATAAAATAAACAACTTGAATTCTGATGGTTCATAAGGAAAGATGGTGCTATAGGTGAATTACTGGGGAAGAAATGGAACACCCCATGAACGGTCACGGTAAATCTTACGCTAAAATGAGGGTCATCTGTCACAACTGAGGCATGTTCACTAGTATTGAAGAGGAACCTAATAAAGTTCTCATAGTCTCACAAGCCTTAAATAGATTTAAAACATGCTCTGTTATGATTTATTTTACCAGTTGAATGTTATTGTGCAAAGATCATAGAATCCCACTGACCCTGGTCACAAGTTCCCTGGAACTATGAGCAAAATTCCACAGTTGCCAAAGACCCTGAATCTGAAGTAGATTGACACTAATTTGCAATTAAGACACTAAACTACCATAAAGTGCAGGTTTCATGGTCTAAATTCAGTTTACTATAAATTCAGTTCCTTTTGTAATTTCTTTTTTCTGCTTAATCTTTTAAGGGGTTTTGTTTTACTAACTAATGTATCTCATGCAACAACCAGACATACCCATAACAGACAATGATGCAAAAGGCTGAAAAAGTGATTGATTAATCAGCTGTGAGATTCAGTATCACCTTTTGCCCAGGGCACATCTGATTTTGAACAAGGCAGGCAAACGTCATTTGTGCTGTACTAGTTTATGTAACTTTGTGGTAGAGAGAAAGACCTCATTGCTCAATTACCTCTTGGCACTGGGTGTCAAGGCTGAAAAAATGACCACACTCTTTAGGTTGTCTAGGTTGAACAAATGACCTTACTGAAATAACAATTTCTTTGAATTGTTCCGCTTCACAGAATTTTGCAAGCACCCTCAGTAAGATTAAGACACGAAAGGACAGGCACTTAAATACTGAAGTGTTTGTCATCCTGCAAATGAAACTCTGCATAACAAATATCCATATAAGTAAGTAACCAAAATGCTGAGAAATTTATACGGAAACTCAGACACTGAAGTCCTTGAAGTGGTCTGAACAACTCTGTCTCCAAATACTATGACACTGTATTTCAGGGATCTAGCTCCTCTTGCAGAGCAACTTCTGCCAGCCTTCAAGACACGAGGTGATCTGAAATTCAACAAACTCTATCAGGGGCTGTGTTGAATTATCTACCATCTGGAAACCGTAAAAACCAAAATTATATGAAGGGGAACAAAAAATAACATGACGGTGATGGTGAAGTTTGATGACTTTCCAACAGGACTAACTGGAAACCTGCTTTTTCTGAAGACCTACAGAACTTAGAGCAAGCTGAGTGAGAGTTAAGAGCCCTAAGATATCAGATATGGCTACCCAGCAGGGTCTCCTACCTGTGGAGATCAAACTCTATTTTCTTCTACAATGAAATGCAAAATTTTTTTTGGTTTATTTTTTTAATTGGATTAAAAGGGAAAAAAAAATCACATATCAAAACACTAAAGTTCTTTGCAAAAGTACAGCTTCCTTTTTGCAGCCAACTCTACATGGTCTCATTCTGAAAAACATAGCACTGTTCAAAATAAAGTTAAAGGATTATTTGGAGTTGTCTTGTATAAACACAAGCCAAGTATCAGCTTAAGTTACTATAATGATCTTTATGAAGGCTCATAAGTCACACAGCAAATTTTGGCAGAAACAGACTTCAATCTTTAGACACGTTTAGGAATTTGAATATAGTGCCAAAAATCTCCCAAAGATAAGTGAAATGCACCAAGAAAACTGGTTTTAATATCCGAAGAGTTATTCAAGCTGAACTGAATTTATCAAGATAAGGAATACATTTTTCTTGCTATTCCGAGGACAGATGAACCTTTCTGCTCAATATTGAACAGCTGTTGAAAACAACGGATGCTGAAAATTATCTCAGAGATTCTACAAAAAAATCTTTCATAGAGCAAAACACTTTGCAACCCAAACACCAGAGTTCCTGTAATGAAACCAATTTCTATGCCATGGTCTTAATTTCAGTCTACTTCATATATTCACTCAACCTACAGCCTCTAAGCTTTACACTCAAGAAGTTCTCATGGCAGCTGCAGTCTTCCACAAAAAGTTCTGTTCACTTAACAGTGCTGGTATTTGCTCAGTGAAATATTAGTTCCAGCAACCCGTCAGAAAGGAACTGAACAACAACATACTCTGGTCCAACAGAAAAAGCAAAAAATCCTACACAAGAACTAAAAAGGCCACCTTTTCAAAACTGGGTAGTTTATTCTACATAAAACAGTTCTGCTTTTCCCTTAATCTAAAAATGAAAACTATAAACTTTCAGCAATTTACCAAAAAGCTTTTCTTTTTTTCACCCACGGTTTAAGCCAAATGTGTCTCAGCACTGGATCCCAAACTTTAATTTTCTTCTACTTCTGCTATTGTTATGCCAGCACTTCTAAATATTTACACTTCCCAGATTCCTAAAATGGAAGAAGCCGGGGCTCTTTTGTAGTGCAGATGATTTGCACAGACCCCAAGCAGTGGAGAAATTCTCACGCTTTCATGGGAGGGAACTGGATTTAGGGGACACTTTGCTCCTGACAGGGTAAAGTAATCTTTAATAAATTTAAATTGAAGGGTCTTTCTAACACAGAGGGATTGTGTATACCTTCCTCATGCACAATGATAAACACTAAAGGTATTAATAAACATTCCTTAGAGAACTGCAGATTTACATTTTTCATAAAGCACAGATGCGATTAAACTGCACCCAATGCTGGAAACATTTAGCACTAAGCTGTAGAAAAGTTATTTTACTGTATACGCCACTTCAATTATCTTCTGAAAAATCAAACTGTCATTATAGATAAGGATTCAAGAAAAGCTTAATAAAAAATTCTAAGGCAACACAAACAAAATGCAAGCATAAACAGCATGAAAAAGAAAACTAAGTGCCATTTTTATGCCTATTGAATCTTTTGGAGTCTCTGCAGGGACATCTTAGTCATTGCTATTGAACGAGGAAGTCAGCCTGGTCTTTGCTGGCATCATGCATTCAGCATAATGATTTAAAAGATAAATACTCCATAACCTATTTATTCATTAAATCAAACCCGTAATCTATTAAGATACAGTAAATGTAAAGGAGATGTAAACATACAAGATACTATTGAGTAATCTGAGACAAAAACAGTTTTCCTTTTCTTATTTTTGTAAGCACACACTGAGTTAAATTCTGCTACTTAACAGAAATCTGTCACTAAGGACATACAGGAGACTACTTAAAACTTACTAAAGCCATTGATTGTGCAATCTTAGCTGAAGCAGTGAATAAAACTATCAAATATATTATAGTATTATTTTGAAGTTGTCAAATTATGCACTCTAACTGGAAGAAAATCCTTTCAGAAAAGTCTTTTTGAGCACTGAGTCTCTTTTGTTATCAAAGCAAACATTTCTTTGTGTGTCTATTCCATCTGATAAAGTTGGATTTTCCCCCCTTATGGATGCTGAAAACTCGGTGGATAAGAATCTAAATGAGATCATCAGTCCTATATATTAAAGAATTCCTTAAGAATCTGTACAAGTATGTAGTAATCCACAGAAGAACATAAAGAAACTTAAAACTGCTTTTCTGCACAGTGGGGAGCTACAGTTTCTCAATATCCAACTCAGAACACTACATGTGCAAATCAGGAAAGAGGGAAGAAAACAGAGGCTGTCAAACTCTGCTTTTCAGTCTAAGGCAGCAAAACAATTATGGACAAGACATAACTTTTATAAAACAAGGACAAAAATACTTCAAAGCTATGGTTGTTAGTACCAAACCCATTTCACACAGTTCTGCCAGTCTATCAATGACCATCTCTCCTTATACTCCAGGCACAGCACCATTTCTCTTATTTATTACTTTTCTTCCCTCCTTCCTTCTCATCTCCTCCTTCTATCTCCTCTTTTCCTGAATTTTCCTAATAACAAAATCATCTAAATCAGCAGAGCCAGAAACTTGGAAGACTACTTTCTAGAAGCAACAGTCTAGATAAGGCAGGGCAAATGTCTGCACCTGTCCTGTGGGCAGCCTCAGCGTGTAGAATACCTGCCTGCACAAACACTGCTTATCATGGCAAGAAGTTCAGATGTGCAGGACAGGTTCAACATATAACCAAGAAGTTGCTGTGGGATGAACAGTTAGAAGCCTGTACCTATATGCTTACTGAAGGGATAAAGACACATTATTCAACCCCATCTGCAATGGGATCTGAGATCAGTTGTGAGTACCAGAAATCAAAATGCCTGAAACACTTTAAATGCTGTATCTCCTCTGACTATCTAAACTCACCAAGTATCACAAGTCTGCTTTACAAAGCAGGGAAGCCAAGGCGTGTTGTATGTCACTAACTACAATTTGGAAATATTTGCCACATAGGTCAATATGTCTCTAACAGTATTTAAGAAACTGTTTTACAAGATTGACCTTATAGACTTTAACCAGAAAAAGTGAGAAGCAAAAAGGAGAACATGCTTAAATGCCACCAACAGCCACATATATAATACCTAACAGGGAGACAGATGTTTCTATGGCCTGGTCCTGGGATGTAAATATTTCTCAAATCAGAAATTAAGACACTTTTGCTGTCTCTGAAGAACAATGACAGATAAGCATAAAAAGAAATACGAACTCTCATTTTATCTAGTTCACGAGCAAGCTACAGAAGGTAGGTTTTCTTATCAAAACTATATGGAGGAAAAAAAGCACATTTCCAAATAGCATTACTGGATTTTGTGACTTTTCTAAGCTAATAATGGAAATAATACTAACCAGTTAAACTGAATATTATAACTTTTCAGGATTATAATGTGACTTCAGGCTTAACAGCTATCAAAAAATGGAAAATATTTCCAAAGATAAGTGTAATCACAATAAAATTATCTACTTGTTTGGTGCATTGAGCAACACATCTGCTGGCTTCAAAACCAGTAATTATAATAAAATTTTAAAAAGCTGAAAAAAAGTCTGAACTTTTCATAGTCTCCTAACTGCGGTAACCAAAGGTTAAACACTCCTGAGGACAGGACCAAACTCTTTAAAACTCTTTATTCCATCCAATTATGTGCTTTCCCACTTATGTGTTTTAAAAGGTATGCTTTCACCAAATCTGAATTAAAAGCAGAGAGATAAGGCAGCTAGCCAAACTGAAAACCTGTAACAGCCCCAAAATTATGTGGGTATACAGCAAAGAAATACGTTGCTAAGACTGACTAGCAAGGTAAGCATCCCCACCTTCAGCTGGAAAAGCAGTTTTAAAGAACGAGCTGAGGTTAATTTGCATAGTAATAAACAGTCTTAAAAAGGGGAAATATTTAAAGAGAGACATAACAGTCATGTATATATGGTAAGTAACGTCCAGACAACAGGTCACAGAACAGTTAGTGTCTGATACTCTCAGGAATGCAAGATACTCTCCAATGCAAGAATATATGATGTCAACTCCGGAAAGCAAAGGCAAAATGAAACAGAATGAGAAAAGGCACCTGGAAAGAAGTAGTCCAGTTCTAGGTGGGATGATACCACTCTGAAAGGTGCTGCATAAGGAGAATGGCAATTTAAAATAGCTCTTTGTGTTACTCTTCAATAGAAGATTTTAATGATAATGAAAACAATTCTGAAAGGGAAACTGAAAAAAAATCCCACTTCAAGCTAGGTAAAAAAGAGAACGTGTTCACAAGAAGAGATGCAAATACTTTTTGCACTTTCTTCCATCCATCAGTGCAGAACACAATCTAAATTTTAATTGATGCTCCTCACTAAAAGCTAGAAAAGATATCACTTCCTGGTTCTGGGTTAGTTACCTTGAACACAAATGAGCTGACAACTGTTAACAGCAGTCTTCCCAGTATAGAAGAATTAAAACCTCCCAGAGCCTGCACAAAGCAACCCTTTCCTTCCTTACCCAGCCGACAGTGTGACTCTTGAGGAACAGCTGACTGCACGCACAATGAAGTCTCTGCTGGAAACCAGGCTCATGTGTTACATTTGATGTACTTCAGGCAAGTGAAAGTCTTCATTAGAACATTCCAAACGGGTTTCCAGGAACAGCAGCACACTGAACCAGGGGCTAAAGGAAGAGGAGTTGTCAGCTGTAACTGCATCGGAAAGAAAAACAGGAACACACTTCCCGGGGTTTTTTAAATTACACTTCAAGAGCTATTGTTACTAATAGCTGCTCCAAGCTGTAAAAACCGCAGCCTTGGAGGGCAAAAGTCAAAGAAACCCTACTGGTTTTCCCCGGATTACTCACAGAATTAATAAGATCATTTGGGAGGCAGCCTTGAGGTTATCAGGAATCTCTTGTCACATGCCTACAGCAAACTTTTCCCAGCATTTCTGCTTACAGCTCTTTAATGAACTGCAGCACTGGGGTAGAAATCCTCTTGCCTGCTAGAAGGTTGTGCTGGAAAGTAATTTGGCTACCTATGTATTTCGTGTTTCCAATAGCCAAAAAAAATGAAATGATAGGTCTTTAGAAGTTTTCCATTAAATGGTTCTAAAATATCTTTTTTAGAATGTATTCACCCCTGAAAAATAAATGTCAAAGCTTATATACCAATATTATTACTGCCAATAAAAGCAAATTATCTTACTTATTCAGTACATAATCAAACAGCACATTGCCTTAAAGTACCATACAATGTGTTCCTTTTTGAAATATTTTTTAAAGCAACAGGCCTCAGGCAGGTAGAAACAATAAAAACAGTGAGAGTTCTGTAGCTGAATTGAGCACTGCTGTTTTGACACACAAAAAATCCTAAATATAAACGGAACTAAATGGAGAATATGCTACCAACAGATTCTTTTAGGGTTTTAGGGACAGGCATGTCTTTACTACACCCTGTTTAGGCACTTTGAGGATTTTAGCCCAACCACTGCCAGCCACCGTTTGTGCACAACTATCTCATATGCTGAGCACCTGGCTCAATGAAGTTCCACACAAAACAGATGCCAAGGTGAATATCACAGCATCAAGAACATGGCTTGACAGACAGAAGCTCAGACATCCACTGTGAATTTGTGATGGGAGGTCAGCAGGAGAACAACCAAAACTGGTATCCCCACTAACAGGACACCTTCTCAATATGGCCACAAGAATAAGATGAACCAGGCAGAGATGAGACAAATAAAAATGACAATACACATGGTAAAGTAGGACTTCAACTTGCCCTAAATGTGAAGTCAAATACCCAGTACTGCTGGAAGTCTGCATTTGAAAGTGCTACACATCTGAAAGTAAATCCTATCTTTTGGACAAACTTTCTGAGAAGAAAATGAAAGGACTAGAAGAGGGTGAATCAGTCTGGGAGCCAGAATAACATTACAGAAGAGCAAATACTGAATGTATGTCATCATCAGGTTAGAACCCAAGGATCTGCCTTAGATAAGAGTTGGGTATAATAATAAAACCCTTAAAACCTACTTCCCTCCCTAAAAGTCAAAAAGAGGCAAAAATTCCTGAAGCAGCTTGTCACAGGTAAGAAGATGACTTAAGGTTTTATCAGTTTGAGAGAAACCAGTATTTGTGGAAGGATTGTGCTGGTTCAATCAGCACACTCTTTAGAGACTTAAGATAATCAGGCATTCACTGTCACAGCTTAGAACAATGTTTTGCAATATTTGACTTCCCCTCTTACATCCCAGGCAATCTAAAATAGATTCCAAGCAAGAGGAAAAAATAAGGTTCTTTAGCCAGTTACATCTGTTTTACTTGAAAAAAGTTATAAGCAGCACAAATCCAACACATCACGAGGCAGAGGGAGCACAGACATACATGCAAAGACACATACACTTAGTTTCCAGAACAAAAAGTTAAGTCGGGATATGGAGTGAGGTTGTGTCTCAGCTGCTGTACGTGGAAGTTCACTGTCCTGAGAAGGGTTAACAGGGCAAACTTACTGACCACTTCAACACGCAAACCTATGCATGGGTTTTTTTGCACATTAGAAATAGCCTTAATGCACTGTCTGTGATATTCTAAGTCAGAAATCTTATTGTGTGCTGTTTTAAGAAACCCCATGACCCCACTGTTGTCTGCTATCTGGGCACTGCTGATTCACTATTTGCATTCACATGCTGCAAAAACTGCTGTCCCATGCAACCTTCTGCATCTGAATGCAGCATCTTGTTTGTCCTGGCATGAACTTTTGCCCACTCTGGACTGACAATGCGTTTTGCACAGTAAAAGCTTAAGATGAGGTTTAGAAATTCCTTTGTCAGGGCAGATTCTCTCTCTTCCTCATACAATCTGTGTTGGGGGACAGAAAGGAAGGAAGAGAAGACTCTTAGAACAGAAAAACATTAGTACATATAATTTTGATACATCAAATTACCAGTTAGCTAGACATTTTGTCAAAAAAAAAAAAAAGAACAAAGGGTATCTGTTGCTTCCTCAGTACTGCTACACCACCCAACTAGGAGAGGTGCATGTCCTGCCTTGGACTCACTGACTTCAGTCCAATCCCAACAGCAGCTCTTGGCCTCACTCTTCCATTTGTAACACCTTCTCTCCATCAGCAGTAACATGAACCAAATTTGTCATCTGAACAGGCTGGAAACAGCAGCTCACCTGCCTGCAGAGCTGTGCTGCCTTCAGCTACCTTCAACTTCTGGCAGCTGCTCAGTACAGACATCCTTATATCTGAAGGATGCTTTGTGAGTTTGAGCAGCACAGTGTCAGCAGGAACACCTCACAAATGGGACACACATACACTGGCTGGTGACACCCATGGCATAGGGATGAAGCAGACAAAGAATTGCTTGTAAATCTCGTAGGCTATGAAAGAAAACTGCCCTGGAGAAGTCACAGCGACAAGATGCAAAGATAATTTCCATTACTTGAAAATGACAGTCACATCAATTTCCTCATCTCTCAACCTTAAAAAAAAGACAGAAAGTTTTAAACTATGAAAAATATGTGTCTGTCTTGGAGCTACTGGGACTGGCATCACAGAAGTTTAAGTTAGAAATGGACGTTTTCCTTTCCCAAAAGCCTCATGGCTGGTAGTATCTGGAGGCATCCCTTAGCCTTCTTACACTTTTTTTTGTAGACTTGAATTGTTTTTGAGCAGTGGCTCCTGGGTGCCTAGAATTGGCACAACTTTTCTCTTAAAGGAGAGTTTAGGGTTGTAGTCATTCTCTTCCCATACTTTGCTGATTATTCACCCAAACCAGTCATACCAATGGAGTTTCAACAGGGACCTCCCATCCTCTTGCTGTTTTTGAGCCAATTAGAGTTATAGCCATAACTGCACCCTACCATTATCCAGAGAGCCCAGCAACTACTAGCCCAACTCCTAGTACAACTCCTTAAAATTCCCCTGCAAATCCCTCTATCAAATAGGTTAATATTGATTTCCCCCCTTTCACATCGCTTGACCAGCAGCCCCCTCTTTTAGTTTGTCTAATACAATTAAAATCTAACTTCTACACTTTGTGTAAGATGACTTCTTGTCAGAACTATGTTTAACTTGGCACTTTTAGACCAAGACGCAATTTTTACCTAACAAAATTATTAGGAATTATCATCGCGTTTCCATTTTCTCTGGAATGGATTTATTATTTCATCTGCAGTGTCTTTGAGCAAAAATTTTCAAGTCTGAAACAACACAGCAGAAGAGAACAACATCTACCCTCTGTATTTAAGTTTAGATATTACCAACAGAACAAGGCAATTATCAACAAGTAGCTTTTTAAATATTTATAAAACTGAGTATTAAAAACCAAGGAAATTTTAAATGGCTTCTTAACCTCAAACCAAGGCACTTGCAAAGATACCAAAACACTAAACATATGCACGCAAAATAGTTTGGAAAGTAACTATAAAGCTTAGATATTAGGAATAAGAAATGAAGATCTCCAACATGCTAGTTGATAATCAGCTTCAGGCAGTATCCAATAAAAAAAGTTATCAGGCAACTTTTTCACTGCTCATGTAAATTGAATGGATGGCTTGATTTCAGTACTAACAGTCTCAATGAGCCAAGAATTTCTAGGCACAGAGATACCTGTTTCCATTGCATTAAACCACCAAGATGACTTTTTTTTTTTTAAATAGAAAGCTCATTTCTCCCCAGCAAAAAGCTTTACTCATTAGAAAACTCGGGACTGATGAGAGGGGAGCAGACTTGCCTTCAAAAATGGCCTGAAGTTATCTCAGCATACCTCAGAGATTACCACCAGGCCAGAAGACTCCCAAGGATATTCCAATCAAGGCCTTTATGATGCAGTTTGAGCTGGGTGCAGAAAGCTACATGAATTATCAGTCCAAGAAATTGTAAGCATCATGCTGATCTTGCCTGTTACATGAATATAAAGTACCTTACTCAGTACCCAAAATGTAATCAAACCTGTATAATTCAAATAATCCAAAGGTAAATATTTTTGTGCAAATGACGGGAGATTTCTAATACTCTTAACACTTGATTTACATCAGGCATATGATCTCATGTTTCTATATTCTTTATTTGAGGTGGAAAATAAACTAGTACAAACTACTTGTACTCATTTATGAAGATCACATCTCTGCAAAGGATAATCAGGAGAGAGAGATCAGAACAAAGTTTCTCATTATCAGTATCAGAATACCATACCACTTCACATTTTCTATATAGGTTTTTTCCATGAAATCTAATTTTTCTTAAAGTTTAGAAGAGTTAAAAAGTACTTATACCTGGACAGAAAAGAAACAGAGTTTGAACTGATCATTCTCACAAGGGAATCTCAATGTAAATGTCTTAAGTGGAGTTCTGCTTGGAATTTCAACAAGGTAATTAAGTACAGACCACTTCAAAGTGGGACATGTCTATACTGATCACTGGTAGATACAGTATTGCAGAATGGGAGTCAGTATTTCCAACAACATTTGAAAAAAATATAGATTTTTTTTTAAAAAAACATTGTACTCCACAAGAAGCATAAGAATAGATTGACAGAGTACTTGAGCAGCTCTGCTTCTCATTTTTTTAGCTAACGTTATTTATGCCCATATACAAAAGTTTCTGTGGAAGCACCAGAACTTAGCTGTTGGCTCCAAATACCTTAAAGTAATTAGATGGTTTTAAACACTAGTTATGCCATGGTTTCTAACCTTTCTGTGCAGATTGCAGGGCACTACAAATCCAGCTTGTTTTCTCTCCAGCTGACCTTCAGTAGCACCACACCTGAACTTGTCCTGTTTGAACTCACAGGTATGTGTCAGAAGTCCCTCTTCCATGTCACACATGATACTACCTTTTTAAGATATGTGTGCCAATATATCAGCTTCCGTAGTCTGTCTGCTCATTTTCTGCTCTCAAACTCCAAGCTTTTGTGGCAATTAAGTGAAAACACTGTTCTGTGCCATACATACATTGCTATATATTGCCTAGATTCTGCCACACATTGTCCAAATTGCCCTGAAGGTTTATTGTTTCTAATAAACTCTTCCTTCATATTCACTGACTCCCTCATAAGATTTTCAAGCCACAATTCCTCTTCAGAAAAGCTAAGATGTCAATATATTAATCTGTCTGTCGCAGAAGTGGGACTTAGACCATTCCTTCCTTTCAGTCTGCAAGCACAAGTGAAACAAGTGTTTAATCACAGTATCAGAGAAAATAATTGGCTGCTGAGCTTCAATAACACAAGCAGTAGGGCAAGTGGCCACTATTTTGGCAAAAAAGAGTTACATGTGTTATATCAAATCCCGATTATTTTAGAAGGAAAAGGGAAAATTCAGTTGTCTTTATCCTAAAATAGAATTTATGCTTTTGAGTTTGCTGTTCTCAGGGAGTTTTTTTACAAATAAATCTGAGATTCTTCATTTATAACAACTAATATCACAATGCCCAAACAGATGTATTTGCATCGAGAATATATTTTGTGGACTGAGGTTCACAGACCAAGTGAACTGAAACTTTGCTTGAGATTATGTCAGCCAGTTGCAAATAGATTCTAGGTGCACTGTCAGAACTGGGAGTACAGGCCAAAAGCCCTGGCTCACTCTCTGAAGACTCAGACAGAAAGCAATATTTCACTTGTAGGATGGAATACACAAAGCAAAATAATATACCTGTCTTTTACAACAGAAAATAATTTTGATAGATGACCAAACAGGCTACGCCTTCAAATTACCACAACAAGATTCAGAGTGGGTTTTGGAGGTTGTTTGTTTGTTTTTAAAATATAAACATATACACTGCTTTTCAGCCATATTTTGCTCAATGAGTTTCATAAAAAAATGCCATATTCTGCAGATTTGCAAACTGAGACCATATGTGAGCATTATGCACACCACAACAAAAAGCACAGCCGCCTGCTCAGCTGAACATCTCTTCCTGCACATGTACACAGATGGAAGCAGCTGCTGCCACTAAATAACTCACAGAGCTAAAATGTGTCTGAGAAACTCTGCTCCATTCCCCAGCCAGGACGTGCTCTTGTGAACTGCTGTATGGGATAGAGAGTAAATGTAAGTAGTGAGGTGGTTTGTCATTCCCTCCCCAGGTCATGAAATAATCTATGAAAAGATACTCATCTAGCTTTGAGAAATGAAAAGAGTAATACAAATGCTATTCTCTCCTGTAATTGCTAAGCTAAGCAGAAACACAGTATGTACATGCTTCCATTTTACAGCCCAGCACAACCAAAAGCTAGAGTTTTTTGCACCAAACCATTAAAACATGCAATTTGCCCATCAGGTCAGTGTAAGAGGAGGAAAAAAAAAAAGTAGTGTCTGCAACACCGGCTTATACTGAAAAAACAAGGAGGTGGAAGGATGAGGTAATGGAAAGAGAAAAAGCAGTTTATCACTCCTCTCACTCTCTCCTCGCAGAGGACTTCGAGCACTCAGGAACAGCAGAGGACTATATTCCTACTCATGACCTTTCTTTGAAAAAGTGCAGTACAAAGTCTCAAAAAGTAGAAGCCAGGGAGGGGGCAGAAATCTGGCATTCCAGCACTCCCACTCCCAGCTTAAAACTTCAAGGCAGACTGATAGCTATTTCACAGTCTGCTGATTTGCTCTACTTTTCATGAACCAAGAATGCTTAAGAAATTCTAAAGTAATCTCTGCTTAATGTCTCAGGTTAATCATGTTAAAATTTTGCTTCTAGAATCTCTAATGTCATCAATGGCAGTAGTGGAACATTGAAAGTGAAAGTTCAGTAAGAAAAAGAAAGCTAGGATTCTTCTTCTGGATGAAAGTGAGCCAGAAGTCCCTTTTCTTGATTACTTTAGAGGCAGGTTGGTTTCATACAGTAGCAGAAACTACATGTAAATCAGTACAGAAATTACACAGTTCTCTCCAACATTTACCAAGTTATGAGAAACCATTAGCAGTGGTGCTGAAGCATATGTATTTATGCATTAGCAAAGGCATTACTGCTTTCTGCAGCTCATGAAATCATGTCTCCTGTAGAAAGTAGCTATAATGCTACACACGGCTGCCTCTATAACTGCAGGTACTTACATTTCTGTGATTGAAATAGAGGAATGATTGTGCTGAATCAATTCACAAGATAAGAATTTCTCAAGCCTCAAAACCAACAAAATACGATTCTTCAGAGAAAAGTATGACTGTCACAAGATGGACAACGCTTTCCCTGGAAGTTATTTAAGCCATAAGTTCGTAACTATGAAAGGTTTTTTTTACTCTTTGTATAATGGAGTCCATTATTTTCAGGTGAGTTTCAGATATGGCAGAGGCCCTATCTCTATAACATCAATTCTGCAAAAATATGGTCAAATTTTCTATGCTTCTTATAATCCAAGAATTGCAATTTTTGCATTTCTATAAGTTTATTTGCTTTGTAAAAGTAGTTAGTGCTGGACGCTGCTTTTTCATAACTACTTTGCAATTAAATGATTAGAACTTCCATGGCTCACAGGAAGAACACACAGTATATCTCTGATCTTTAGGTACTACTGTGTAGTTCTACTCGGAAATGTAGAAGGTAAATATTTCCAGCCTGCTATTCAGCCACTGTCCCTTTAGAGATGTTGATGGGGTAATGTGAACATGGGAACAGGAAAGCACACACACGCAAGCTTCAATTTGCAAGTTTCTCTCCATGTTCTATCACCTAAAAACCCCATACATTTTCCATTTCTAGAAAGAAACTGTGCCAGTATCTTCACCCAGACGGTTGTACTTTTTCTTTCATCAAATGGAAAAGGGTTAATTCTAAATTTCAAGTAAGTGTTCCTAGAGTCATCTCCAGACTTCACTACTTATCCAAGCAATGAAGCAAACAGGAGGAAAAAACCCAACCAAATCAGCAATTCCATGAATCACATAGAAATTGTTTTGCTTCCACTGACATGATCAACGTTTAAGTTAAGCATTGATGTAATCTTAAGGCACACCCTCCTCTACTGCAAGACCTCGCCCTCCACAGTTTGTGCCTAACTTCCATCCCACCCAAGGACAGCCATTAGGGTGCAAATATAAATATATTTGCACTATATTTTAAACCATTTAATTGTTTTACCTGCTTTGTAACAGAGTCAAATCAGATATAACAATAATTAAAAGAACAATGAAAATAATAAAAAGATTCAGTAAAAAGAATCCTCATTTACTTAATTGCCTTTTAAATCTGATAAATTCAACTTTTCTGCTTCCAGTTCTTTAGAGGTAGTAATGGCTCATTTGATCAGCTCTTATTTAGAGAGTCAATTACTTTACTAGTAAAATTTACCTTTAATGCAACTGCCATCCAAGTCCTCTTCACTGTTGTTCTTCATTGATTCCTCAGGTCCTTCTCTCAAAAGTGCTTGTCCGTGCTGCAGCATCTTTCTCTAAGTCCCCGCTTTTCTTCTTCTCTACCAGTATCCAGAAACCAATTCCCAACCACAGAATTTCCATCTAACCTCCATCTTAACTCTCTCTAGCATAATAACACACTTGTCATTCTGACTGTAACACTTTCCCAGAAGGTGAGGGAAAACCTGCCCATCTATACGAAAAGGCACTGAAGTTACACAAGGTATTCCCCTTGCAAGGAAAAGGAGTACACTATACTGAAAATTCTGTGGGGAATAACTGCACAGAGAAGTCAGCCAGAATTGGGAAATTCTGTCCTCATTGCCTCAAAGACTTAGGGAGTCACACATTCATGAGACTTGCATGTTATAGTCCCACCTCATGTTGTTTCCCCCCCAGCTGCCTCCTTCTCATGCATTTGCGTACAGCACCTTCATTTTCTTCCCTGCACCTCCTGTGCTTTGAGCAAGATTGAGCTGGAGGAAGCCACCAAGCATTTGCCATATGGAAATAACAAAGCAGGAGAAAGAGCAAAGCCTTATTACAGACAGATGTTGTTGCTCTTACTGGAGCTCCATGCTCAGGAGTCTCATTAGAAGGAATATTGTTCCCAGTTGCAGCCTAACAGTGGAGAGAAATACAACAGAAACAAAGCAAGTTCTCTGCTCCTGAACAAGAGAACATTCAATAAAAATCTAAATTTGGCATCTTGATGTCTTTGAAATCAATCAGCCTTTAGAATTCACTGCCACATGATGCTATCCGTGGAATACAGCAAGGTTTAGTGCACTGTAAATTTTTATGGACAAGAACTTCTAGCTGCTCATACTATTAATGCCAACAGAAAGACTACTGGAAGAGAGGTAAACATCCTCTGTGTAAGCTGTTAAGCTTTTCACGCCTCTGGCTCAAATCACAGCAAATAGCTTGACACTCTCTGAGGTAAGATTCCTTATGATAGGATTCCAGTCCCATCCCTGCCCCCAGACCTGATTGGTGTTCTTCAGCCCCCAAACCGAGCTCCTTCTGTTGGCAAAGATCACAGAAAACCATTCTCCCTCAGAGCCCCTCATACTGAGTTATATTCCCCCCCTTCCCAGCAAGCCAAGCTGTCTCAAAGGTGGACTTGACACAGGCCAGAGCTGGTGCAAAGACAAGGCCACTGCACTGGCTCAGCTGCAATGTGCAACTTCACCCCCAGGACTGGAAGTGATTACCTGCTTGCTGAAACATTTGTCTTAATATTCTCTTTGAAAATGACATTTGAAAGGTGTGAGTCTCTCTCTGTTTATTCTAAAGGGAGCCTGAGTGACTGCCATTGGTTAGTCCTTAACCATTTGAACTTATCCATGATAAGCTCTCTCCTAAACAATTAGACCAAGATTCCCCCAGCAAACAGATTCTTTCAACTACCTATGACAGCACTTTCTGCACGTTCTTCCTAAGCTTGCCTTTTCTCCAGCTTAATAAAGGTGCACTCTCTTTTCTTCCTGCTTACTCTGTTCCTGTTCCTCTGTGCTTGCAAAAGCATCGTTCCCCCTGTACATACCCAGCATTCTGACAGGCCTTGTACAAGTAAGGACTTGGCTTCTTTCGGCCTTCTCGCTGCTATTCAGTCCTCTGCCATCTCTATCTCACCTCTACCAGAGTATTAAAACAAAGTAGTGAATAAATTGGTACAAAAACGGGGTACTGAACAGCTCTCCCCTTACTAATAAGCTTTTCCTTGCCCTAGGCTAGATCAGATGTTTCTTTCCATGTTTGCACTAGCACCAAGTTAATATTTAGTATTCAGTATCAAGATTATGGTGCTACCACATAGTGGTAGCACCATAATCTTGATACTGAATACTAAATATTAACTAAATGCTCTCAAGAAATTTAAGTCCTAAAATTAGACAAAAATAACATTTTTTAAAATCTCTAATGTCTATTAGAATGGGAGAAAATATAAAAAAAAAATATGACTGAAGCAGTTTCAAAGCACAGTATAATTATATATGAGTTTGTAGCATTTCATGATCATGAAATGAAGTTCTTCCTTACGCTGAATTGTGATGAACTGTTTCTTCTCACAGTTGAAAAATACACAACCAGTACTACCAAAAAATCTTCAGCTGAGGCAAGGTATCTTGAGTTTAACCATAAGAGAGGGCAAAAATCTTTTTCCCTATTACAA
This sequence comes from Pipra filicauda, assembly GCF_003945595.2. NCBI lineage: Eukaryota > Metazoa > Chordata > Aves > Passeriformes > Pipridae > Pipra > Pipra filicauda. The sequence goes on from NW_024103962.1 coordinate 309,406, forward strand.
TCTTGTGGTCAGGTAACTATTACATGGCCTAGCAAAAAAAGCTTAAATAAATATGAATGTATTTCTAACGTGTAGCTAAAGGTACCAAAGCAAACATGCATCTGCATCTGTTGCATTATTTCCATTTGCAGAACGTGAAGGTATAAGTACACTATGTTTTCTTCACCTGCATGCATGTGAGAAATAAGCCATTCCTTTAATTCAGTCTCAGAATTGCAGCTATTCTCCATATGCTTTAGTACATGAGACAAATCAGCTAAAACATCCCAGTAATGAAACCACAAAAGAAATATTCCAGAGACAGAATATGGGAGAAGAGGAGAGGCAGACTGCCTTTCAAACCCTTCCCAGAAGGGCAGCTTCATTATCATATCTCAACTTTTCATGATCTGACATTTGTAAAAACCTTTAATTCAAGCATTCAAATAAAAATTTCATTGCATGCCAAACTGATGTTGTAAAACGTTATATTTCTGTTCAAAGCTTAAAGAAAGTTACGGAATCCTTATAAAGTCAGTGAAAAGGGTATATATTGTACATGAGATACCATACATTGAAATAATAGGACAGATACACAGCAACATAATACTTGCAAAAGATAAAACAATTTACTTAAGTTCAGCTTGGCTATACGCCTTCTACATAACAACATTATTCCTAAAAGGTGAATATATAAAATCAAGTATTGGGATGAAACCCTGAGAAGTTACCCAGACCTTTAGCCACTCTCAGATCACTGTTTCCTGCTTATGATAGAGGGATTTTTTTAGGAACACCTGATTTTTGTCAATTAAACTTCTAAACTAAATCACTTCACTAAGGTTACAACTGTGAAGCTGAACCCATCAAAATTCAAACTTATTCAGATAAACAGTTCAGTAATTTCATCTGAGCAGGGGTTTATTGGGTTGGTTTGTTTTTGTTGGTAGTTTTGTTGTTTTTTCTTTGGTTTTTTTTTTCTCCTAGAAGTGCTGGTTTTCCCTAGCTGAAATAACTGTGCATTTCTATAGCCTAAATGAAGTAATCTGGTCTTTTCCTAATTGCCACTTAAACCCAAATCACCCATCAGGACCAAAAAAAAAAAATAAAATACAAACACCAAGACCTAAGATTACTCTGGTAAACACCACTACTGGGACTCTGCATACCCAGGCCAAGCAACAACCACAAGAATGCAGTTTGGACACAATGAAGCTCTTGATATCCAGCCCCCCTGGCTCCCCAGCTGACCCCTGATCACCCAGAAGGTTTCAACAACTTCAGCAAGTTTTCCATGAGACATTATTGTGACTACAGCATGACTCAGAATAAGGAATCTTCCTCTTACTGCACTTTAATTATCTCCATGAATGTAGAGCTACAGATTATTTTATTTGTCAAAGACCAAGTCCACATGCTAATTTTTATCAGATTTCACTGCCATCATCTATCATGACCAACTTAAATATCTTCCCCAAAAGCATTTTTTAAACTAGATCTTGTAAGCAACATACAAGTTCTTTACTTAGAAGAGGGTCTCATTTTGTGCAAGCTTAAGATACTGAAAACTATCTAATAAGTACACTGATTCTGGGGTAGTTGATTCTTTATTCATGTAAGTATTAGAGCTCAAAATTGTGTTTCTTCCCAAATAAATGAAACAGCTCTTTAACAAAGCAGCAAATTTAATACAGCACAGATATTGTCACTGTGTCCTTTTAGCAGGTAATTTCATTTCACCAGTGCAAATTTTATTGTAACTACCTTCTACTGCTTCTCTCCTCTCAAACTTTTCTTGTTTCATAACACTCTGGCAACCCAACATCTTGCTTTGAAACAGCTTTGAAAACCTGGCTTATGGCCAACTTGCAACTGATACTACAGTTTAAATACCTTCCTAGCAAAGTTGCAAAAACTTCAAAACACTCTGGGATCAGTCATTAAAATGTTTTTGTTTCAGTTACAACACTAATGAAAACCAAATGTCTACATTTATTTTAGCTGGCTTAATGGTCTGGGGATTTCACTTAAAAGAAAGGTCTGAATCAACCCTCATTTACTTGACTGAACAGATTAGCACAACAACATTGTAGAAAGATATGGATAATATTTTTAAAAGATTTAATAAGAGTGTTTCAGCCACAGATTCAATTAAGGAGGCCCAATTAACTGCCTCAATTTTATTCTTCTTCAATTACAGTGCACCCGACACGATGCACTTTTAGCTGCAAGTTTAAAAGGCTCAATTTGCCAACAGATTTAAGACACAAAACTAATACTTTGCTACAGGATATAGTCTACTGCAAACTATGTTTCTACTATCCAAATAAGGTACAAAATAAGAGCCCCTGCCTGAAGTTTAAGCCATCCCAAAGTGTCTGCTTGTAAAAGATACCACTGTGTTCTGCAAGTGTTTCTCTCAGTTGTACACATGCCACATTCAGTGAACACGGGAGTATTCTGGTGGGAATCATAGCATGCTAAATGAAATGCTTCATACAAAGCTGTCTTTCAGCTGCAAGTTATGACATTCTGCCACTGGTTTAATCCATACCCTCTACAATCAAGTCAGCGAATTCTATGCTGGTTTTGTACAGCCTTAGCCATCTATAGTGAACTAATATTTCAGCAACATTTTATCCCTAAATTCATTTTTGAACAATACATACTCCTCCACAGCAAAGAATATCAAAGTTCTGCTAAAACAAAACCAACACAAGCTGACACAAATATCTACATTTTCAGTAACAACATTGTTGTTCATCATTTGTATCTCGAGATATACGGAGCATGCACCACCTGTTTCCAACTAGCACTCAAACTGTTCAACTGCATGTTAATGACAGCTGCTAAAAAGTCTAAAATATCAGGGAAAACAAATAAAAGTTTAACTGCAGCTCTGCAGGATTGAGGCAAGCCACAGTCTTCTGCTAAATATGAGTCAGTATAATACATACAATGCTCTAATAATGTGTATTTGCACTTCACAGACTCCCTTCAACACCATTATAACTGTAATGTTCACAGGAACGCCAGCATTTGTGGGCAACAACTGTTTCTAGGACAGGAGAGTGAGCGAGTGCTCTGTGCACTAACAGAGTTTTACAGACCTAAGAAATCCCTAGCAGAGAGTCCCCAGTACACATCCCTAACATGCACATCCATGCTATTTAGTCAGAAACATAGAGCAAAAAACCTGCCCGAGAGGTGATACCAAATGCACAAATGCCAACCCAAAAATATATTTTAAATAAATGAATCTGAAATTATTAATCTTTTATTCCCTAAAATATGTAAAAGTTTATATATAGGAAGAAATTAAAGGTTACAGATCACTGACCAGCCAATAAGTAGGCTTTATAACATCAATTTTAAGTGCATTGCCACTTTACTTGAAAGTGCAGTTTACTTATGAACGCTGACATTCTTGCCATGCCTTCAAAAGTATGTAGAGCTCTCTGTGTGTAGAAATCCTTCTTTCTAGCACAGCAAGACACTGAAAAGAGTAACTTTTTATGTGCTTAATTCAGAGTTTCACAAAAAAATCACATGCTCACAGTAATTCTATTAATTTCGCTACTTAAGAGGATCCTTTACAGACACTGGGATATAGAATTCTAGCACTAAATAGCTTATAATAGGAGAAAATAACAATACCTAAAATTAGTACACTTATGTCTCATAAAAAAACATAACACAACATAAAAGGCATCCAAGGCCTTAGGTCTCTGCCCTGGTCAGGACTTTATAGGTGATGGACATCACATCAAGAGCACCAGAAGCAAAGAATCCATTCTCAAACTTTCAGCTGAATTATCACTAAAAGTAACAGGTAGGAAGATTAAATAATTCAGCTATTTAAATGAGAATGAAAAAATATGGTAAGAATAATTTCTTATTCCTTTACTTTGCAAAGCCACACACCTGCTTGCTACTACTTTGGGAGAGAATCAAGACATACTGTTTAGACAGTCATTTCTCTTACGTGGATAAGAACAGTATGAACTCAACCACACCCTTCAAGAAACTATAAAAATACCATTTCTCAGTATGAATTTTCTCAAACCCTGGCAGCCTTACAGAACAGTCACATACACAGCTCTAGCCAGCAAAGAGGTCCCCTATAGAACTTTCAGATATACACAACAACGCCTTCATTAATTAAACTCAGCATACCTACCTATCACAATGTCTCTCAGGCATTCAGCACAGAAGATTAAAGAGCATGTGGATCAAATAAAGAATAACAAATCTCTGCAAAAATACAGTTGGAGAGAAACTCCTGCTATCAAGTACTGTTTGCACAAAGCAGCATAGAAGTGCAAATCACAAACTCTCAGGAAACTCCCACATCCCATCTGCATACAAGGGGAATTTCAAGGTTTAAACCTAACCCATGGTTTGGGACAAACTTCTCAAATGTGAATCTTTTAAACAGTAATGCAAATTTATTCCTCTCTCGAAGGAAAATAATTACATCAAAAGCAGATTACAGAGAAACAACAATAATTAAGTCTCATAAATTCGGAATATTAAGATTGATTTTTATGGCTCACAGAACAAGCTTCGATTTCTTGCATGAGATAAGGAATCTTATGTGAAAAAACTGAGGAAAAAAAACAGATAAGTATTAAGTAAACCAGAATCTAACAGATGAGCACTCTCACTTTAATGCCTCATCTAAGTGGCTATTTAGTTCCAAATGTACCTCATATCCCATGAGCTGTTCCAGAAGAGTAATACAGAGGCAAGTGTAAGAACAAGGTGGCTGCTCAGCTTCCTCCACGTCAACACACTCACAGGAGCAGTCACCCCTTTTGGAATAAGAGAACAAAATTCTGGGTATCTTATTTTTTCCCCTGACATTCTGCATCTGAGGCACTTTCTACTGTGCAATAAGTGTTAATCTGAAAACATTTAATAGAGTGCTCTGTGAATATTTAGGATCTTGATGGCTGGCAGCGTCAGCATTGGAAGCTGGCTGTTGGGTCAGGCCAGAGGATTGATGGAAAATGAAGTAATCCAATAGATGTATACAGAACTTTGGATTTTCTTCCCTGTCACTAGCCCAAGCACAGTTTCCAGGTATGGAAAATAAACACATGGGATGATTGAAAAAAACCCAAAACAACCAAACACAGGGGCTTTTTATCTAGAAATCTACTTGGAAATTAGGCTTGAACTGCCATAAAAGCACACTACCCCAAGAGCACTTGGTAACTGGTGATTATCAGCAGAAACAGATTGGTATTGTTAAGACAACACCTAATAAGCATAGACTGCAAAAGGCATTCATCCCCAAGCACTGTCATGCTGTAATATCCTGACGAATTTGTACATTTGTGGTACATGGGCTATATATTAGAGGCAGGACAGGGAGCCACACCACATCAGGCCTCAAAACTTTAAGTTAAAAATCCTTTTCTCAGAGATTCCAGTGAAAATTCTCACAACTTCATTTAGTCCTAGACATGTGATTCTAGCCTCCTGAAATCCAAGCTCACTTTCTGCCCAAAGAAGTTGAACTTGTGTCAAAGAAAACTAGACTACAGCTTGCCTCACTATTCTGCAAGATAAAGGTTCTCTCTCTGGCACACACTCCTGAACAGATGTTTGGCTACAAAGAAGGACCCAACCAAACTGTATCTCCAAAGAGGTGCAGGAAGTACAGACTCCATGTTCCTGTTTCTGAGTGGAAAATGAAGGTGTATTTAGCTTGAACAAGTCACTGAAGGTTTGCACTATACCTGTAAAAGCAATGAAAGAGCTCTTCTATTACACATGCATAGCCTATAACACAGCTGTATCTGTACCTATCACCTCACAAAGACACCTCTGGCTATTGCTATGGATACTAAACCCATAGAACATCTTGTTACCTTCATTTGGAAACTCAGCTCAGACATACTGCACTAAAATTAGCACACTGAGGGTATTTCATTTACACATTTTAAAATACACATGACGTTTCTTTGCAGAGACATTTCAGATTTTTGGAACACACAAGGTATAAGACTCTCACACTTCCATCAAAATACCTTTAATAAACTTTACGTGTGAGATGACTTTAAAAGGTTGACAGTAGAGCTCGTAAGACTGGTACAGTTCAATCCTGCCCAGGCTTCTCCCCCTGCCTTTGATGATGAAGTGGAAGGGGACAGAGTCATTGTGGCTGTGGAGTTTCACAATTAAGTTTATCACAGCACGTAAACGAGGCTCGATTTTACCAAGACAACTGCTGCTGTTTCTTTTGCCCCAGTAAAAGCAGTCACCTATCTCCAACAGAGCTGCTTCTTTAATAGGTGTTTCTTCCTTATCTTCCACTTTCCACAAGAGTACGTTCACCTTTTCATTCAGGTCCACTATGTTGCCTCTTGACTTTTGCCTTCTCTTTCGGCTTATTTGACAAAAATAAAACTACCCATGTGTCCTGCAGCAGTTGTTTATCTTGTCCTTCAGGACTGCACAGCTTACAACAAGACATGAGCAGCACTTAGTCTACTTGTACCTTCCCTATGACAAAGACAGGGTTCGTTTTCTTCAGCTTTCAAACATGCCTGCCCGTGCCTCTTCCAGTGTGACCTGGGAAAGGAACAAGTTAATGTTTGACTTCTGTTTTAACTGTATACTTTTTCTAGTGGTTACTTAATAGCAGAGTCTGGTGTGCTGAGCAGGTAGTTTGCATGGGCTTGAAAGTCAGAAGTCTGTATTTCTGAATGAGGATTTCAGAGGTTATATAAACACATTTATCTTTGTGGTCTTTATTTTGGAAGAGGAGAAAAGTAAATGAGCAGTTAGGAAGGAGCGAAGCAGAGGATTTGGAAGGCAGAGAACTGACCAGAAACATACTTTAAGTGTTGTATTATGTAAGTAGTCTCTCCTGGGCATTTGATCTACACATGCAGGAGTTTTATGGCTTAATTTCCTTGTTATGTCAGTTCTTAGCAAAAAAAAAAAAAAAAATCACCATCCCCTTTTCACCATTCATGGCAAGTCTAGGACCTTTTCTTGCCTCATGCAGGTCCACGAGATACAGCAGGTTTTACAGTGGCAATACTGCATTCCTCAGTTCTGGGCACGTGCCCTCCCTATTTAAATGCTGATTGACAGGACTCCAACACACTACACAGGGCACACAGAATCAGCAGGGTTATTTTACTGCAGAGGGAATAAAGCAACCTCAACAACTGACAAGCTAGTGCAGAGTAAAGATATACACAGGAACATCTCTGCATTAAGTAATTTCAAAGTGAATTTAATCCATTCTCAAAGCAGAGAGTAGAATTTACATTCACTGGCCAGTTAACTCCCAATGAGAACAGCATCATTTGAAAGCAGAACATTCATTTGTAAATAGTTAGCATGAACCTTCTCTACCTCACTCCTCTGTAAACAAACATTAAGAACCTGACATATCCATGGCAACTTGTGCTGTGGAAACAAGAATTGAACATAACCTTTTAAAAAATGATGCCAGTTCTTTCACAAAGAATTCACTGAACGAACTATAAACCCTGTGAGGTGACGCTAATAGTAAATTTAAATGCAAACATCTGTGGAGGCCTTAAAACAGCACCTGCAGAAAGAAGCCTGCAGGGATTTCATCCTGATGCTACCAGTTTTAACAAAGGTAAATCATTGCCCTAAAGACCCCACACACCCTCTCACTCTTCAACACTGCTGGTTTGTCCAACCAGAATGACATCATATGAGCATTGCCCTCAGCCTCACATGGAACTAAAATTAAAAAATAAATCCTTAGGCTAGCTGCATTTCTATAACAATGCTACAAGTCAAACCAGTTAATACTGATACAGCCTTCTCACTTGGAAAAGAACTGGGATTCCAATAAAATTTGAATTCTGCAAGCTTTCTGTACCCTTATAAATGAAACAAATCAACAACTAGACCATATATCTGAATTCCTTGAGAAAGGAGCTCTCTTCAATAGTAGCAGGGGAAAAAAAGCAAAGGAAGAAAAGAGGAGTTTGCATTTTCCATACACAAAGACTAGGGAAAATACCATAGTCATAGGTATTTTTCAACCTACCAAAATTTAAATTATTGTTCTTTAACCTGAAGATACTGTATCAGAATAAATCAAAGACCCTAAAGATCCATGAATGAAAACCTTGGGCTTACATTCTAAGTTTTAATGTGGAAAGACATGTTTGAGAGTTTTCATCTCTGCAGCTAGAGACAAAAAAATTAATCCTTACAGCATTACATTTTGTGTGTGGAAAAGAGGGCCAGGAATTAAACATGCCCTTCAGCAAATCGTAATTCAACAACATGTCTAAGATTAAGATGCTGACAGTTCTGTCTCCCAGGCCCAAGTTCCTGCTACCAGAGTACATTGCCTCTTATTCGTGCATTTTAATTGCCAGGTTCAGAAAAAAAGGCATGCAAGATAAAGACTGGTATCTGCTAATGAGGGAATGGTTTATATTATATCTTAATTCTAACTCAGAGTAATGAGCAAAGCAGTCTGAAATCTAAGAATCTGATATCAAACTTACCATGGGGTAAGAGTCTAATTTCTCCCTCTTCCCCAAAGCAATTTCATATATAGCTGGGGAATAAAGTTTGATTCTGGAAGTTTGTAGCCATCAGTATACACTTACTGTATCAACTGGAAGATATTTACAGACATGAAATGGAAGTGAGCCAGAAGATTTATAAAAGTATTTCCCCCTCTCCTCCAATGCAATATTACTTTTCTTTGAAGAGCAGGGAGTGGAAATGAGAGAGTACAGATGTGCAATTTTGATAGCAAGACCCATTAGCACGAAATGAGAAGGTGATTAACATGGGCCCAATGCTATTAAACACTTTGATACCTTTTTAATTCGAATGCCCCTGCTTTCTAGAAAGCCTTCTAGGATTTTCTAATTCTCTAATGGTTAGAAAGGAGCTCAATAAATCTGCTAATCCTGCCTCTCAGGACTGGGAGAGAAAAACACGGTCTAGACATAGTTAATCTGTGCCTTATGAGGCACTCTAAAAATGGAAATACCATAAGTCTTCCCAAGCAATCTATTTTCTAATGCCCATTTACACCATCTTTGTTGCAGTTTAAACACATTATCAGTGGTTCTGTTGTCAGAGTGACTACACTGAAAAACACTCTCCTTGTTTTTATCTCACCTGAAAACAATTCTTCCTTCTCTCTGTAGTCTTCTGTTCTTTAAGGGAAACAGTTCTATATCTCTGTGAATAAAACAATTACATTTTCAAGACTTTATCCTTTACTTTCCTCTATGCTCTCTCAAAGTACTGTAGCTTTTCCTGGGGCGAAATGCCTAAGCCTAGCATGGAGGACTGTCAGGTGCTGTACAGAAACTTAACCTGAATACACGTCACAGCACACCTGAGCTGTTTGCATCATCTGTGTTAACAGAATCACATCTGTCTTCTTAACAGCAATACTCCCAGACACTTTGCACCAAGCTCATTCTACTGCCCCGCAGTCTTCTGGTAGAGATAAATAAATAGAGGATCTTGAATCTTGTCCTTATCCAAAAGGCATGGGTTTTTTCCCCCCTCTCAGACTGCTTCTCTATTTCCTTCGAGTCATTCTGAACCCTAACCACGTTTTCCAATGCACTGGCAGCAATTCCTAGCTTGATACCATCTGCTGTTAATACTGCATTGCCTTAACGTTTCACTTAAGTCAAAATTACTGACAGAACCCTGCAGAGATCATTCAGTCTAGACATCCTCTGGTCTGACAGTGATCCATGAAACTAAGGTTTTTCACCAACTTTACCGTATTTAGAGAAACATCCTTGTTTATCCCACAGAAAAATCCATTAGAATAACTAATTAAACTAAGAACATACTTGTTTCTACCAAACAAGACTGGATATCATGCCATGAAATGAGACTTGAGAGGTTGTGAATTTTGGTTTGAGAAAACCCACATTTATGTTTATTTATCGCCTTTATTACTTGTTACTAAAAAAGCTTATCAAATAGTTCACGTTTGTTGCAATGTTTTAGGAAGTGGACTCCAGATCTCCAGTGCTTCTTTTCCACCTGTCCCACGCAGATACAGGTACTGGGCTTGGCTTCTCTCCCCATTTAAAGAACTTTATATGTCTACATGGAAGCTGATACCGGTTCTGCGACCAGGAACGAGGCAAACCAAACTATCCTTCATTAAAATTTCACCTGCTTTTCAAATTACCACTTTTGTAAGTGTTCTTCATCCTCTTCTTTATCTAAGAAAAGTTCCTCTGTTTCTGGGGTCAGGTATAATTACAGCTTAACCTGCAATAAAGAGATCTGAAGCAACAAGTGCACTGAACATACAGTTTTCTAAGCATCACGTTATGTTTCTTCACTCAGTAGCAGGCCAAGCCCTTATTCTTCTTCTCACCATAAACTATTCTATAAGTACACTGTCTTAATTAAAGTAAGGATAAAAGGATGTCCTTTGTATCAAATGTGCCTGAAGAGACCATAGAAGAGCTAGGCCTATAGAAAAACTTCTTTAGAGACAGGAATATACTAATGTAAACAGTTCATTGTACAGTATAATCCCTTTGTATCATGCACTTCCATTATTTTACCTTATTTACCATTTAACCCTTATTCTAAAATTGCTTAACTTTGTCTCAATGTCAGAACTTCCAACTAATACATGTTCTTAATCAATTTATGGAAAGAAATCCATATTTTAAAGTACTAATCCAGAATTTGAAGAGTAAAGCAGTACAATCATTTGGGGATACCATTCAGACCCATTATTACCAGTTTACTAAATTTTAACTTAAAACCTCTGACAGTAGGGCACTGACCACCAGAACCATCTCTCAGCTGGAAAGGGCAATGCTGCAGGTACCCAACAAGAGGGAGCTGTGTTAATTCCTGTTGGACTGCAAAAGTAAGGAGTCATCTCAGTGTCTCATAATCCCATTACTGGGGCTTCAGTTTGTGGGATTTACAGATTTAGCATCCTACATTCTAAATGCAGCAAGAAACTCTGAACAGTATATTCAAATCACCTTTGGGGGTTTAGTGGAAAAGAAAAGAAAGTGGGAAATTTAAGAAAAAACAAAATCACATTTGGCACAAGCAAAGAGATGTGATTTCTCCTGCCTAGATAGTAAAAAAAAAAACCTAGAAATTCATATATTTTTGAAAGTCAGTAATTCTTTTATTGTGTATGCAATTGGCAGAGCCACATCAAAGAGGAGTTAAAGAGTTTTGCAAAGTAAGAGAAGCTAAGAGAGGGATAAGCCTCCCCCAATCCATTCAACATCACACATCAGTGATCAAAATCTATTTAAAAAAATAATTTAAAAACCTTTCCATTTCCCCAGAAAGCAGTTTGGTTTGTAGAAATCAACCATATCCAGGGCAATAACAACCAGCCATGTGACCCTCTTATGGAAAGGCCATGGACAAAAAAAAATAAATCTGTCTGGAGTTTGTGTTGGTCAGGCAAATCAATATACTTAGTCATAACTCATTCGCACTGCTTACAAAGCAAGTAATTGTTTTCCCACTAATGCCATCTCTACCATTTTTAACAGAGAACAAGTTGCAAAAGTACTGAGCTTGCAGCAGATCAAACTGGCTTTGCTTGACAGCAAAGAAAAGCAGAGAAAATCAGTTTACTGATGCAATAGTTAAGCAGTAACACATAAAAAAAGCCAGTTACATTTCACAGTCAACCACAACACTACTTTCTTCAGTTTAATGTAGAAACATTATTACACAATGACACATTTCCAAAACCCTTAATACAAATCTTGCTTTTTCAGTTCAACAAGTTTCACTGTCAAAGAAAATACCTAAAAAGCATGTAGGATTATTCAGGATCTTTACTGCCACAGACGTAAGTTCTACACTATAATAGTGATCTTGGTTTTAATAATTATTTCAGTTTTAATTCCATTATGTTTTTATAAAGGTATCAGCACGACACGCATTTCAGATGATTTAACTTCAAAAGGTTAAGATTAAGTTACTGAATTCTTGCAATACCTGCTGTAGTTTTTTATGGTATTAAAGAAGCTATCAACAATAAGTAAGAACATATGTTTAAGACTAGGGTAAAGTTTACTCCGAGGCAAAAATTCCCTTCAGCTTTATATAATTAGTTTGAACAGCATACGTATTAAAGAAAATATTTTAGCTTACTTACATATTCAAACTATGTGGCACGGTACTCTGTGATTTTGTAAGCCCAAAACATCATAACTGCAGCAATCTTCAATTAATTATGTAGTTCTCAAAATCCCCTTCTTCCTTCCTCCCACCTAAAGATATCTCCACATCACCCAGTTTTTATGCAACTTCAAGAAGTGCTGCCCAACAAGGGTGTATCCAATAGTTTTACTATTAGAAATGGATCTTATCAGCTGTATTGCTGAGCACAGCAACTACTTGCAGCAAACAAAAGGGGAAAAAAATACCTAAGAAAGTCTTTTAAGTTCACGTCAAGTCTAAAAGCTTCTTCAGTCCCAGCCTATAAGTATCGAGTACCCTCCATATCTTGTAACAACTAATAGGAAAGTGCAAAACTCTGAAGACCACAAATGAGGCCTTGCAAAAAAAAAAAAAAAAAAAAAAAGAAAAAAAAGAAAACCAACAAAAAACAACAAACAAACTACAAGACTCTGAGCTTTAATTCCATCACTACCCTGAAGCACAAGTGTAATCTGAGCTGTACCATTCCACTCACATTCCAGGTAAAATGAATTTTGTGTTTACAAAATGTGTCTTCTCAAATCTCACTACTGATGCTCCATTGTGTCTATAAATATTTAATCCTGACAAACACTTCCTGAAAGGCAGCTCAAACACGCGTTATTGGCAAATGCATCTCCTCTAACACAAAACACAGAAAAATTCTTATGTTACAACTACAATTAAAAATGGCATTGGAAAAGATGCCTTAAAGAGAGAAGCACTGAAAGAAACAGTTCTTAAGTCGGTCACTTCACGTCTAAAATATTTTTTAAACATACTCATTGATCAGACAGTACAAGTCCCAGGAAGATGATGATGATGATGCTGCGCTTAAACTTTGAAACCTGAAACGATTCTCATTGAGGCTCTGTTCAAACACTCAGTAAACAGCAAACACTTTTGAAAAGCAAGGCACAAGCACAGTATCAGCTGTGGCAATAAACCTTACCTCCTTTGAAATTCACTCCCTGGTTCAGCGCGGACAGGCAGGTCTGATCACGTGCAAGGATGGCAATGGCACAGAGAAATACCAGGAAGTCTAAACCAAGGCTGTTTACAGCCCCTGACCAACCTTAGTTACATAAAGAGAGAAGATAAGAATTGAAGTTGTAGGAGGGGGAGATACGCTTGTCAACCCAAGAATAACAATAGTTTAATTTCTAAACACTATGGCTCTGCACAAGAAAGGACTATTACTGAGCACGCTTGCTTCGCCCAGGAACATAAGTGTTTTCAGATGAGAAGGCAAACATTTTCTCACATTAAAGTCTATCTCCCTCCCATTTTATCTGCATGTGAAGTTCATTAACAAGGAGAGACTACACAAGACTAAACCACAGTATCCATCTGCTAATAGTTATGGCTTAATTCAGTCGTTTTTATTAATTTGTGTTACATAGCACAAGAGTTATGTTGTACTATAGACAGCACAAGAATGTTTTTATCATGCTGCGTTTGTCTGTATCTACAAAAACAACAATGCTATACATTAAAATACACAGCAAGACCTTTCTTCAGAGACTTGAATGCAGAAAGCTAATATTATTCCCAGTCATATATTGACTATACCAACCCACCAGAAGGCAAGTTTTTCACATCTCCCATAGAGGATAAAGATGGGGAGAGGAATAAGAACAGGGAGGGCAGAGTGTTTCCTTCTCAGCTTCTATAAGCTGAGCACACCGTCACCAACACTCTGGGCTCTGCACTACTGAGGACATCCAGCATGGCATGCTAACATGTCCCTCTTGAGGTTACCCATACAGCTTCTCTTCTTTTGGGATGCACATCTCCAGCTGTCTCCATACCACAAGACCTCCAGTTCCCCACCTCAGAACTCAGATTCCCCTCACTGAAATGGGCTTCACATGCCCCTATTATCACTTCCAACCACATGTTCCAAGATCACACACCTTACAGTCACTAGTTCTTTTTCTGGTGCCTGTCACTCCTTTCAGGAGTATTCCTACTTAATTTTAAGTGGCACTTTCCTGCCTATATACCAAACAATTTCTCCATCTTTCCTCAGTGCCACCTTTACTGACCAGAAAACCTTATTCTTGCAAGGTCTTTGCTACCCTACATCAGCATCATCTTTAGTCTCCCATGACCCCTGGCTCTGCCCCACTCCATTGCCCCAACACCTCTTTCATTCCTTTTCTTTTCCCCACCCACCTGGCCTGATTGTTTCCACTTCCAGATCTTCTTCCCAGATCACCATCTGACACTGGTTCCCCTTCCCCACAACTCTCACAGACAGATTTATTTCTGTTAATATTGAATGCTGGAGAATCTCCCAGAATAATTTAAGCTCCTATTTATAAGCATGTTTCACTTCTATAAAATTGCTTCACATACAGGTCAGACCTTCCCAACCAAAGAATCCTCTCTGTTATTCTACCTTCCTCAAAATGTATTCTATATTTCTCAAAGTCTCTTGATTTTGAATCACAGAATCATTTAGGCTGGAAAAGACCTCTAAGATCATCGAGTCCAGCCATTAACCCAACACTGCCAAGTCCACCACTAAACCACATCCCTAAGCACCACATCTACACATTTTTGAATGTTTATAGGGATACTGACAACAGCACTTCCCTGGGCAGCCTGTTCCAAAGTTTGACCACCCTTTCAATGAAGACATTTTTCCAAATATCCAATCTAAACCTCCCCTGGAGCAACTTGAGGCTGTTTATTCCTGTCCTATCACTTGCTACCTGGGAGCAAAAGACCGACTCCCACCTGGCTACAACCTCCTTTCAGGTAGTTATAGAAAGCAATAAGGTCTCTCTGAGGCTCCTTTACTCCAGACTAAACAATCACAGTTCCCACAGCCATTCCTCATGTGACAGATAAAATTCACACTTTTTTTGACTAATGTAAGCCTCAAAAATCAGAATTCAGATGGAAATTTCCTGTGGCTATTCTATTAATGACATTCAACAACAGCATTAATGTATCACACCTCAAGAAGAAAACCCCTTAAAAGGGTATGTTACTTTAAAAGAGGTCTCATTTTTATGGTAGAGCTAAAAAGTATTTTGTTTACAACAAAACAGCAATCTGTTGATAGTTATTTGCATTAAAAACTTCGGTATCAAACAAGCAGTAGTCACAAGATTTGACTATTTTAGCATTACAGTCTTACTGAATGTGTGATTTAGAGACTACAATCTACTCTTACACCAAAGTTAAAGGAACCTGCTTTTTTTTCTTTTAATATAAGAACATTTTCACACCTTCCTGTAGTATTTAATTTTTGCTGCACTTCACACCAAAGCCCAGCAGACTTTGTAAAAACTGTTCACAGGAAATCACACTAAACTCAGAAATACCATATGGCTGCTGAACAAGAAAATAGCCATAGTTACCAAACCAAATTAATGCCATTGATCACTTTAAAGAGAGATAGTTGTAGGCTTGCTAATTATCTGAGGTGCTTATTATATATTTCAAAGTTTGAAAGTAATTCTATCCCTCTATCAAAGCTAGTAAATCAATCATCTCTGTTAAAGGCTTAGAGAAAAAGTCAAGCTTACTGCTTAAATCTACAGTCAACATATGAGAAGCATTACTATGAAAGCCATTCAAAAAGCCTCCTCATGGGAAAGGGTAACATTATGAGAACTAAGTGTTTTCACATGTTCTTTTTACCTTTGTTCTTTTATAGTCTTATTTTTCACCTCTTCTACAGCAAGACTTTT
Organism: Pipra filicauda; assembly: GCF_003945595.2. Taxonomy (NCBI): domain Eukaryota; kingdom Metazoa; phylum Chordata; class Aves; order Passeriformes; family Pipridae; genus Pipra; species Pipra filicauda. The sequence goes on from NW_024103962.1 coordinate 325,290, forward strand.
TTGGAGGCTACTAATCTGAATTCCATCTCTTTCTTCTCGAGGCCCCTTGGGACCACTTCTCCCCCAGTACTGTCTTTTGTTCCTCCTACAGTAATTCTCTGATCAGTCAAAAATAGCTTCACATGGCATTCTCCAACAGAGTCAGGAATCTGCAATTGTAGCAGATTTGGAAAGGAGGACTGAAAAAAAAAATCATTTAAAGAGAAAATCCCCATGTCCTCAGCAATGTTGAAAGCCTGTCTGCTAAGAAATAGAGAACAAGCTTCATCCTGAAGTCGTGTCCCCCATGCATTACTGAGCAAGAGAAGGGCATCACCTTAAAGCAAAGGTATTGCTCCACAGACAGGAGAGCCAAGCCACTGACACTGCCCTCTTCCAGGTGCCATGAAGGCAAAAAGACGTCGCTGTGGCCCTATTTATCATTTCACATAATTTTCCAAAAGCTTAACTTCACTACAATGAGCTCAAAAGCAGGCTACAAAAAATGGAAAACCCAACTGTTCCATTTTATTTCCTACATGAAGACTGTGCCCCCCAAAAGGGAAAAAACCCCTCCAGAGTCATGCTATAAAGTTTCAAATCCTATGACAGTCATCTCTATTTTGCACCACTATAGTGTCAGGTCCCAATTTCAACATCCATCTGCTTTTAACCAACATACACATTTAAGCTTATAATCTCAAAATAACTGTGTCCTCAAGCTAAGCTATTATATTACTACAGGATATTACTCCCTTCTCTATAAAGGACGAAATAAATCTTTCTGCAGAATTTCATTTTTCTTTCTATTTAATGACTGCCAAAATACCTTACACGACAATCATGGTATAGTTCAACCATTCTATTGCTGAACAGAATACAAATGTCAAAGGCTGTTTTGTTACTTTGTTTCACATTTAAAGATAATTATTTAAGCAAAAAAAAAACAAAACCCCACACCTGGATGTTTGTTTGCCTCTTTAATTTGTATCTCAGTTCACACATACATTCAGCAATCAGCAGAGCAGCATCCCAGTACTAGTTGTAGTTTCTGGGAGCTACTGAAACCAGTTTCTGGCAGCTACTGAAAAACTGAAGCAGCACAAGTCATTTATTTTACATACATTCATGTTTTGTTCTGAATGTAAAATAAATATAACTTGTACATGTTATATACATTATCATACAGTGTGAACGTTTATAAGAATGTTAGCGTCAACAATTTAGTGATTATAAGCTAAAGTATCTGCCACAAGAGTCTACAAATCATAGAATCACACAATATTCCAATTTGGAAGGGAACCACAAGGATCATCCACTTCAACTCCTGGCTCTGAAGAGGACAATCCCAAGAATCACACAATGTGTCTGAGAACATTGTCCCAATGCTTCTTGAACTCTGGCAGTCTTGGTGCCGTGCCAATGTTTCAAGTATATATTTTTCTAATACACATTTCTCTGCTCCAAAAATAGCTATGTCCCCCCCCTTGGCTGTTTCACACTACATCTCTTTCACTTCCATCCCTGCAGGCTGCTTGCTTCAGGCTCTTATTCCTTTGTCCAATTAAGAAATCCCTTCTTCCTTCCAGTCTCAATTCATCCCAACTGCTTCCTTGCACATTTATTTGCCTGCAGTTCCACCAGTCAACACTTATAAAGTTGAGCACATTTATAAGCCCACTGACAATTTAGATGCCTTGTCCTAAGTGTTTGGGGGAGTGGGTTGGCTCAGTTGGTTAGAGCATGGTGCTAATCATGCCAAGGTTGTGGATTCAATCCCCACATGGTCCATTCACTTAAGAGTTAGACTCGATGATCTTTGTGGGTCCCTTCCAACTCAGAATATTCTGTGAACATCTGAAACATTCTACTACTATTTCACAGGTTTGTCCAAGCCAGGTATTCTATAACAAGCTACTTGCAATTCTGATCAGACGGCTTTTTGCTCATTTAGATCACACACATGCTTTGAGTAACTACAGCTCTTCATCCCCCTCCTAAAAAGAGCTGGCTTTCATTTACTGACATACAACGTGTACCATCGACCATTCTGCCAAACTCTGTTTTTCCATCTTCTCCAGTGGCTGAGAAAAACAGATGGAGTGCCCTATTGCCACCCTCACAGAAGCATTTTCCATTAAACTTCTGATATCCTCTCCTCCTCTACTAGAAGGAAGATGGGAAGAAACCAGCAGGTGAGTTGCCCCTCACTCAGAAGGTAACTCATTCCAAAAGTGGGGTACAGTGGGAGATCATTCCAATGGCTGCAGGTGCCATCTCTGATAACTCTGGTAACCTGGTTGCTCGCACTGAATCCAGAAATTAAAGAGGCTTCCCTCTGGACAGACCTCTGCCATAATGGGCTCTCCAATACACCTCCAGCATTTCCCACCACCACTGGAAGCAATGCTTAAGCGGCTGATGACAACATCGGTCCTGCAGACAGAAGTCGGGAATCACCGTATCCTTATTTCCCAAGACAAAGGGTGCCACATGAGCTGCCTTTCAAAACCACTGCCTGTAGACCTTACGTTCTCAACGAGTCCTGGCTCCTAGCAAATAAAATAAGGCAACTACGAGCAACCTATGTCTGAACAAAGACCAGAGGCACATGAAAGGCTGATCATACCTCAGCAGGTAACAAACGGAAAAAGTTATGTGCCTGAACACCTTTAAATAAAGGGGGAAAAAAAAGAAAAAAACAAAACACCAAAAACCAAAAAGGCCCCAGCTCCCACTAAAATAAAACACAGAAATTCAGAAGTGAAGGTAAGAAAATCAGTTCATTTTTACATGACGTTTTAAGGTAAGGCTCAGGCGACACAAGGGCACCTCCGCTCCCACCAGGGCTCTCCCCGCGGAGGGGCCGCCGGTGTCCCGCGGGCGCGGCTCCGCCGGACCGGGGGTTCCTGCCCCGCTACACGAGCACGGGGCCGTCGCCGCCGCCGCCTCCTCCTCCTTCTCCTCCCCCGAGCCGCCGGCCCGACCTGATACCTCGGCGGCGGCGCGGAGAGCCCGCCCCGCGGGGCCCGCCCGCCCGGCGGGCTGCGCTCACCTCGCGACCTGGCGGCTGCCGGCGGCGGGGCCCCGGAGGCGGCGGCTGCCCGTCGTCGCGGGCCGGGCGGCGGGAGGAGGCGAGCGGCGGCCGCGGCGTCCCCACCGTGGCGCAGTTACCATGGGACGGACGCCCTCTCCCTCTCCCTCCGGAAGTCACCGCCGGCAGGGCGGGGAGGACGGGGCGGGCAGAGCCGCCATCTTGAGCGCGGCGCCCGGCCCGGCGCCCGCCATCTTGAGCGTGGCGCGGGGTTCGCCTGAGCGCTCGCCCCGCTCCCTGCCCGCCCCCCGCGGCGGTGGTTGATGCGAGCGGAGGGTGCCTGAAACTCTGCGAACAGCCGCAGTCTGACACACGCGCTTTTATTAAGTATATCTAAACTGTGGGAAAATCCAGTCTGGGGTTGAAAAGATTCCCCTTCATTGAAAGAAGGTCACAGTGGCCCCAGGAGAGTTTTATCCCAGGCCATGGCACGGATCCCTCCTCTGGCCCCTGCAGACTCCTCGCACGTGCAATGGACCACCCTTCGTCTTTAAAAACATGTCAATATTGCATATAAAACTGCACATAGAAAACAATGTTATCTACACGGGTAAATCCGGTGCTGAAATCCTAGGGAAAGCTTGCAACAGCTGTAATTGTGCCAACTTGTGCATAGGCCGTAGTTTTTAATTACACAGTTGCGTACCTTTGTATCCCAAAGGGCCTCTGTCTCATTTAGTGCACAGAATGGGCTGAGATACGATTGCGTTGTTACTCAGGGACGTGGAGTTTCCTAACCTTTGAGTGCTTCCTTTTGCGGTCGGAATAAAAGTATGTATTTGCAATTTTAAAGACCAGCATAACACATAGGATAATCTGCAGTGATCCCCTGCACATGACAAGCTGTTACACTTTCATCCCATCGTAAGGGTAATTGGCTCTCTGAAAACCACTCTGAAGCACGTGAAACACCCCGGGTCAGGCTGGCGATGGTTTGAGAGCCAGAGCTTGCAGACTGAGTCAGACTCCAATCCCCTCCCTCGCTCCTCATCCTCCCTCTGGGCTTCACTTGACATGGTTTTTATTAAAGACTCGTTATAATCTCTAGATCTGACTCAGACCTCATCCTGAACGCCAGTGGTGTGTCTCCTGCACCAGCCCAAGGGTTTGTGTTTGGTCACACCGGGGCAGAATCAGAGTGTGAAATGCTGTGGAAGTTGATGCTTTTGACACTGGAAAGTTTGGGACTAGAACCGCACTCAAGGAGCGCCATGGTGAATGGGAGAGAGAATTTGAATTTTAGAGGAGATTTTCTGTGAAGCAACATGAGCAAATGAGAGAGGAAAAGCTCCAGCACCCTCATCTGCAGAGGGACTTTGCTGTCAGCCCTGATCACTTAGTATCATATTCTGCCACTTCATTTCTAATTGTGCTGATTTCTTTTATAGGCTCAAGCAACAACTGAGTCATGCAATATAGCTTCTGTAATTCCTGTGAATCCTCTTTTTTTTTTTTTTTTCCTCCCACAAAATGGATTACAGGACGTCGTTTATGCTTCAGTGATCTTCCACTGAAGTACGCTGACATCCAGAAATATAAAATACCCAGGTTTCCACACCACAGCTCCTGTCTTTCAGTGCCATCTAGTGCCCACGCATGGAAGAGATGCTGTAACTAATGGAATTTCTCATCAGATCGATTTGCCATAATTAACACATTTTGGACATTGATAGATGGCACCGGTAGAAGATATATTTGTAAATTAATACAATATTTCTCTGTATAAATCTAGCAATATATAAATTCATATTTTTCTTTTACGGCACTAAATTCTGACACAGATCTCTTTTACGTTAATGAAATTAAAATCAATAGCACTCACAAATCAAACATACACGTATATATATTGGTTATTTACTTCTGGATATGCTGTTCTCTGTAACTAATTAGATTGCTTTGGAAAGTAATGGTCACCAAAAAAAAATAAATTGAAAGTACTGAAATAATTTATCACTTTGCTTCATTTTCAGCTCTCCTGAAAAGGAGGAGCCATCCAGATCAAAGCCCAATCAAAATTTCATTTGTAAAGTAAAACTGCAAGGCTTCGAATAACACGTCTTTCCATCTATCAACAACAAGGAACGAGTTGGTTTTTGAAACAAGAAAGAGACAGAAAAAGAAGGATTATACAGAGATCATCTGACTTGGTTGTTGTCATTTAACCCTTCATGTCTTTATTTATAGTGACTGCTAATTATTATTCTCATCCACAGTCCATGATCATGAGTAAAATAGTTCTTAACCACTGAAATGCCCTTGTCTGTCTTTTACTGCTACATACAAATTTAAGAGACGCACAAGGGACTTACATAATGTCCCCACATTACTACACAGAAAGCATTTAGTGGCCGGCACAGATAACTCCCTCTTGAAGATCTCAGATTCTAAATCAAGATACAAATCCTGAACAGCAAATACAACAAAAGGAATATGAATACAGAATTTTATACAATAGTCTTGTGCATATTCAGATTCTTATATTTAAAAAATCTTACCCTCCCTACCTGGCCATGAAAGAATCGGAAAGTCATTATTCTCTGAACTAGTCCGGCTAAAGAGGACACAAAACAAGGTGCTCAGCTGCTTTCATTCTAATGAAAATCTAATTTAATTAGAGCAATTTCAGATCACAATTCTGACAGCTGTGTTTATCATACTTTCTTCAAAGGATAGAAATTAGCATCGACTGACATAAGCATCAAAGCTTATTTATTCACCCGCCCACATCCTACCAGCCCTTCTGAGTTTGTCTGTTTATTTAGCACTTTAATAACATCACAGTAAATAAGATTTCATTTCAGAGCATGGATGTTTTTTGTCAAAGCATTTAGCACAGAATTCTTATAATGCCACTGTAGAACCTCTCTTTGCAGGTTTGATGAAAGAGCAGCTAGATGTTCCTCAGAAAAGGCATTTTAAATTATTAACAAGGACATGGACTGGGATCCAGAATTTCTTTTTTTTTTCTTTTTTGTCAACAACTAGAAAATATCTGCCTTTCCGCAGTGGCCAGAAACAACGTGTCCTCCCTTAAGCTGCAGAAGACTGCCTGAATTCAGAGGCAGATGGGTCACTGGGGCTTTGAACTTCGGGGTTTGGGGGAACCATGTGGTACTGAAGACTATGCTCTGTTTCACATCTGCTTTGCCCTTGCCAGCTCGTACAGAGGCCTGAGCCCTGCCTGTTCGCGTACAGCACACAACCTATCTATCCTCTTGTGAAATAGAAGTAGGTTCTTGCTGGTAAACACCATCTTTTATTTCATATTTGTGCAACAGCTGTTAAAACAGAGCTTGATCCCTAATTAGAGCTGCTGGAGCACAGGAATGAGGTGAATGGATCACAGCTCAGCTGCCTCTTTCCGCGATGCATATAGAACTGCCATCACATCAGATCAGACACCAGAAACATAAGCACCAGGAATTTGCTTCCCACCTGCAACTTCAGGCCCTGGGGTGACAGAGAGGCACATTTAGGAGGAGAGCCCATGAGCTGATTCTTCAGGTATCAGCAGTAGTTTGCATATTCCCTTAATTGTTCATGAAGGACAAAATACAAGAAAATTCTGCCAAAGGAAGAGGAAAAACTCCTTTCAAATTACTTTCCAAAAAGAGGTAAAGCAAACAACTCCATTTGATTTTTCAACAGGTGGAACCCAACTGAGCTGATGGAGTAGGTTCCCAGAAAGTACCCTTCACTGGGAGATTCCATCCAGATCTCACCTTTCTCCCCAGCTTGCCAATATGTACAAACTAGAGGCAGGAAAGAAACAGATTACAGATCAACTAATAGGAATAAATTCCACTGCTTCGACCACAGAATTACTTTCTCAAGTCCTGGCACTTAATACGCAACAAAATTATCATAAGACAACGGTTCTTTGTAATGGAAATAATTTAAGTTTCAATGATTCATCCAGCAGTGCAGACAGGCCTGTGGAGTGTGCTCTCTTATCTGGAACACTTATTAAGGCTGACCACTGGCTTATACAGCAGGAGCTGAAAGGTGACAAATTCAATTCTTCAGTTCTAAAATTAGGAAAAAACAGAAATGCCAAGGAAATGAGACACTCAGCAGCTGGTGAGGAAGAGATGAAAAATTCACAACTTTCAATCACTCACAGCACCAGTTACGCAGAAATAAACTGAGCTTCCCATTTTGTTTTGGAGGTTGTGTCACTTCCAATCTTTCCTGTGAAACTCAAGCATGGCTTATAGTAGTGATTTGCACGTAGATGAATGAAATATCTACTTTCAGTGGTTCTACTTCTGAGTCTTGGTTTTCTCTAGTTGAGAAAAAAAAACAGCTTTTTGAAAGGAATATTACTCTTGTAAGTATCCTCATGCTTTAAACCATTACAGTTAGAGTGATCTTTTATAAAAAAAAAAAAAAGGACAAAAAAGAGGAAAGATTAGGACATGCAGCAGAGTAGCACTGATTTGCATTTTCAGCTGAGAGCCCAGCAACTGGAGAGTTTTGTTTATTCTGTTTATCTAGGCAGAAACCACATAGGCACATGGAAAATCAAATTGTGGACGTGCTTTTTCTCAACTACCATGAAAATGTCAGGGAAAAGCATAACTTAGATGTCTCTTCAAAAGCATTGTCCAGAAAACTTGTCTTGCATTTACATAATCCACTCTTCCAGCAGCTCCCCTGACTTTCTTCATGCATACCGGTACCCAAAAAAGTGCAACAAAGAGTAGCTTAGGATAGTGTTCAGTATCTCATAGGAGATTACTGAAGCAGCATATTAACTAGGGTAAGTGTGGTCTTCTTTTATTAACTTGGCTGATCCATAAAGCAAATCTACCTTCTTTATGAATACCGACATTTTAATTTACAAAAAAATATGGAATCTGGAGAGCAAGTATTAATAAAGTCGCTATTATTTATGTTTGACCACTTGCTTTGTTGAATATAGGTAAATTTTACATGTTTTCATCCAGCTAAAGTTCTTATTTTTTTCATTCGGTTACTTTGATGAGTGAGAAAAAAAAATCTGCATCTGCCAGAACAGAGGAGGGCTCTGCAGGTTGATTTAGGTATATCAGGATATTGAATTTCATTGTAATGCCCCAAGCAGTAAGTTTTCCCTACTCAGAAGTGATCAGCTAATGACAGGGCCAAGATCCATGCATCAGAAAATAAGAGCTTCAGTTAAGTGGGAATCAGATTACAAGTTCCAACTATCTCTGTAGCTTAAATAAAGCAGTAGATGCCACAGAGGCCATGTTATTCCTCACAAAACTCCCTTTTCTCTTCCATGATTGTGTTGCTTTTTTTCTCTACTACACATTAAAATCTTACTGGCTGGACAAAGGGAGGAGATGTGTTATGCCATAGCTGATAATAATTCACTCCCTTAAGTTACTTTAATCAGAGATAAATGGGAATGGCAACAACCAGTTATTGAGACACTTTTTGGGTCACATTCTGAAACTTCATTAATACTTGCAAAAGCACTTTGTGAGAAACCCACTGTATCCTTACCTAATCTGTCTTCAACACCCTGTACCCCAAGGTGGTTTTTTCACTGCAAAAAGTCCACATCATATCTCTTAGAGCTCTCTCCCCCATCCCCATATTCCTCAAGACAAAACAGTACAATATTAATTAGATAAAAGGCAGCTAATGTAGGCATCTACTGTTAGAAGAACTGAAGAATGATAATTTTCCCAGTGCTTCTACTTACCTTGAGCACAGAGACTCCACCACATATGGTTGATTTATGGCTGTGGCTTATGCGGTGAAGTAGTAACAAGACATTTGCAGTATCAGAGCCCACAAAACATAGTTAAAGTAAGTCTTAAAAGCAACAATGTGGAACCAGAGTCCTCAAATCTGCTGCTATGGTTTAAAAATGAATCAGTTTTGCTTTAGCAGCAAAAAAGTGCAAGAAGTCAGTGTCAGAGCAGGGAGGGTGAACTGCATTCACCTCTGGTTCATGTTTCAAGCATGGTCCCAACTGCAAAGCCTCCTCTGCTACCCTTTTCCTCTGAAGTTACTCCCTCCCCTAAGCAACTGATAAATGCTGTTAAATAGTTTTATGTGTCAAAAGTTCAAATTTAAGTCTGTTAAAAAGAAATAAGAATAGAATTTGATAAGAATCAAGCTGAAATGGAAGACTTCAGAATATGATGCCAGGGCTGAGGTCATGTTTTAAAATTCAGTTATATCATGCCTAAAACTTGGAAAAATACACTATCAGTTTTAGGTATCCCTTTTCCAAAGGAGACATTTCACTTTAAAGCACAAACAGGCACAGGCTGGTTATTCAGACCTTCAGGGAAGTTGTGTTGTACTAAATCACAAGAGCCCATACGTGATTCATCTCTAAAGTTAAACTGTCAAACTAGAACCTGAAATACAGATTCAGACAGTTTCAAGTTTCAACAATTTTTGGGACTCCTTCATTTATAGGCAGTCTTCAGCAATGAAAACTGAATTTATAATTGCGAAGTCAATAATCTGCTAACCTCACATTTAAAAATATCCCATCTTTTCTGTAGAATGTTATTGCTAGAAAAACTCCACCACCATTTTCATGCATCCTTAGTTAAAAAGTTTCACTGGGTTGATCATCCACGCAGTGTTTCCTCAAGAGGCCCTGGGATATGTCTTTGATCAGGTAAACGTCCTGTACAACCACCATTGTTGCAATAACCGTCAATAACCAGTCCTGCAGCATAACAAAGCAGAGCAGGTTATTCTCTTACTGGCAGGAATTAGTAAAGGATAATTGGAGTTACATAATGTTATTCAGATGGATTGCCCAACAGCAAATACCACTAATAAAACCAGGAGTGTTGCAACAAAACAACACACGTCAGAGACTTTCAGGGAGCTGGTGACAGAAAAATGTTTTAGAATTTGGGTTTTGAGAGGGGTTTTGTATCACCTACATTCCACAAAGGCCTTTATGGTTAGACAAAGGTTTCTAGGGTGCTCCTCTATTTCTTGAGATTTTTCCTCAGGTTAAAAACCCCCCGACTTCAGCACCAAAACTTGGGCCAGTATTTATCTCCAAAGCCTAGACCAGCACTGATTTCTGATTCTGCTACCAGAACCGATATTGGAGTGAACAAGCTGACCACACATCCACATCAACTTTGACATGAACCTCCACCTCATCGGTTTGGGTTGTCCTGACTTGTTTGTTCACTTTCAAATATCATTTGCAATCAAAATCCATCTTTAGTGCAGTAACTTCAGAAGGTACAGTACAGGAGGACTGGTGTATGTAATAGCACATACAAACTAATAATCACACTCAAAGCTCTACTAAAGCTTTCAAATAGCTTGAAGTGGAACAGTGAAAAAAGTATTCCAGAAACAACTTTGGTCTGACAGTAGATTGTTAAGGCTGAAATCATCTTTTAACATCTTCTCTGGCATAAGGCATAATAGCAGAGCTAAAATAAAGCCTGATGAAGCACATCCTCTGGAGTTCCCCAAGCAATGTTCAGATCTTATTTACCTGGTTCTGTGTCCTCTTATGTTGTCCTACTGTGTAATTGTATCCAGGTACATTGAGTCCAAACAGCATGGCAAGTGTCCGTCCAAGGGATTCACAAACTGAAAACACATAAAATACAAATAATAACTGGAACATCCTCCTTCTACTAAAGGCCTTTTTGCAACAGGCATTTTACATGATAGCAGAAAATTCTATGAAGTGATCGCACATATGAACATAAAGGATCAGCAGATGAGATGACACAGCACAGTTCATGTACTTAATGAGAATATTCTCCTTGTTTGAGAAACCTCCTTCATAATCTAGCCTTTACAACTTTTCCTGAAGATGTGGCCAGCATTTCTGGGACAGCCATATCTCACTTTATTCCCTGTCCAAAAAAATTCTCCTAGGTCATGTTTCAATTGGACAAGGTCCCCTTTGTTTAATTCATTGCATGGCCTCATCGCTACCTCAGAACAATTACCACTTCCATCTCCTTACATACGTCTGCCTTACTCTGACGTTGCTCTGTGTAGGGGTTCAGAAATTGAACTGACATATTTTAATATTCTAGGCAGTTGCTGAAGAAAATGAACTCAATGCAACTGCTTTCAGGCCCCAGTTTTTTGGACCCAGCACTGCACTGCCTGTGGAAAAATGTCAGACATTTGCCTGGAGTAAACCTTGGCCAAACCTTGGCAATCCTACAGTCAGATTTCTGAAGCAGTGTTCTTGTAGCAGGTGTTGCTGTGACCATTTTCCTTCACAGCCTCAGTTCTTGCCTCTGGTCCAGTTTCTCCTGCTTCCCTGAAGAAACACCCTCACTACATTCACACCATGCTCTTCCTTTCATTATGCCAGTCCAGTTTCAGATGCTGAACTGCTTTTCACAAAACTGCAATAGATTTATCTCAAAACCAATCTGCTTGCTGTCTACTTATATATCATATTGTGGGTTACACTGATTTCAATACAGTAATAAAGGTCACTGACATTTATCAAAACCTTTCTTTTCAGTTGCTCATAATGTGTTGTTAGCACTGAAGTATTTTGTCCGATGGGGGGAAGAAAAGGACTTCCAAATATTTGAAAATATGGATAGGAATAAAATAATGGTTTTTTTCTAGTCCATGTGTAAACAATTCTTTGTTTGCTTCACTGCTTTAAATCACAGAGGAACTAGAGTGCTTCAGAGTCTAGAGACGGTCACGGGTTCAGCTTTTACTGTCTCTCTGAACATTTGCCCTGGATCCAAATATACAAGCTCAAGGGAAGATTTGTGTGTAGAAGGGGCATAGGTTAAGACTTTCTGAAATATTAAAAATGCAAAATTTCTATCAAAGTATTTTCTTCCAATTTTAGGGAACTCCCCCAGCAGAAAACAGTTCTGTACAGACAGTTCAGTATGTTCCCCATCCACACACCAGAGAAGTTTTACACCCACTCCCCAAAACAGCTTTCACTCCACAAGGGGCAAGAACTGTGCTTCTGGTAAAGTTTTCACAAGCTATGGTAAATGTAATTTAAGCAAACATTTTTATTACCTATAGTAAGTAACTTTCTGTAAGCAAAACTATCATTCCTGTTCCTTTAATCATGCATGCTATTTCCACTACAGGTTTGTTCACATTAGGTCAAACTAACACAACATTTAATTCCTGTGCACCAACCCTTAGTCCGTATCCCACAATTACATTGAATTGTTGCTTAGTTTTGACTTCTAATAGAAGCTGTGGGAAAAATACAACAAAATATAATACAGGCAAATTGAATGTTAATTCTGTATTTTCACAGCTGAAATTAATTTTATTTTTGGAGTAACAGAAGGGGAAAACAAAAAGTGGTGATGCATCAGCCCTGCCCATTTCGCAGATGAGAAAGGAGCTGTTCGAAGACAGGGCTGATTCAAGGAACAAAAGTGCTCCCAGGCTGAGGGTGGATCTGTCAGCTTTTGCACAAAGAGAGCAGAAGAAAAGGGAGAAATGGAGAGACCTTCTTTCCTTGAAATTCTTAGGCAGGCTAAGGGAAGCACCAGACATGAGATTATAACACTCAGCCCACAACCACAGGTACAGAAGGAACTTCAGCAAACTCGCACCTGTACTTAATAAGATAAATCAATGTCATTTTTATCAGACATCAATATCAATTGGGGAAAAAAAACTCCACTACTTAATTTTAAGCAAAACCTTTATTTTAGTTCAAAGGCTTGTTTGTATTAAAAACAGGTACTTCAAATTCACATAAAATTCAGCATGTAAGTAAACTGAAGTTGTCATTGGTCAAGATCCATTTCTAAAAGACAAGGGCTCCAAATGACATTTTAACAACCTCGTGCAGCAACAGATAAAACTAGGACAGCAAGACCATCTCTGAGTTTACAGACTGAGGAATTAATCTTCTCTTATCCCCTTCAGTACATTTTAAAACACCAGCTGCAAACAAGTGCTGATTGGAATAACGTGTCTAACAGTAACCAGAGGCAGAAGGGAAAAAGGAGCAGCTCTTCTCAGGTGGAATAGACAAACATTTATTTATGCCAATCTTGTATCTGCAAGTTGATATATTTTTGTGGTTATACTGAGATTACATTACTACGGCCACATTGATACCCATGGAATTGTTTCTTATTTGTATTCCTGTAATCAGGCCAGGAAGAATCAAATGTTCCATTTAAATCATGTTTTCATTCTGCTGTAGATTTTCATGCTCTTCAAGATCTGAGTTCTGGACTAACTGTAAATGAGAAAAATAAAACGGTAAGGAAAGAGAGAAGAAAGATAAAAGATCTGCTTTATTTATACCACCTCATTTGGATTGAAATCAGTCGTGGCTAAGGCAGGATTTTGCAACATGGGAGAAGCTCTTTCAGGCCAGTACTTGCAGAAGTTCCATACATACCCAGTATTAGGTTCAAAACAGCTTTTCAGTTGCATTCAAGAGTCTGTTAAATTTACCACTTTTTATTAGTGTTTATTTATTAAAAGTTTGCAAAATCAGTTGTTCCTGCACTCTGACTATGCATTATTTACCTTATGTAAATATTTACCTTATGGACATGTGAAATGCTAGGGAAGTCTTCCTCTTATAACACCATTTAAGCCTGCAGTCTCGATGCAGGTATCAATATAATCCATCGTTTTTCCTTGAAACCTGCCTGCACATGTATCCCTACCCTGTGTAGCAGGGAGGAGAGGTCTGAAGTTTACTGCCTTGGCAGTGATCTTGATGGAGAGGTAGGTCACAGAGCATGCAGGGGCTCCTGGATGCCACCCCGTCAGTAATTACAGAGATGTTCTTTTCAGTATAAAATGATGTAGGAGGTGTAAATTGTGACACCTGTTCCCATTTTAAAGCTGCGGTGCCACTCCTGGGTGCACACTGTCTGTGCTGGCAGTTGTGTGGAAAAAACTGCAGGAAAAGAAAAGCTCTGCTGCCCCTTGGTGGCTATCACTCCACTACAGTCCTATAGGATTTTTTTTATATATTCAAGAGGGCTCTTCTGGTGCTGTTACACACTGTGTTAGATGATGTTTGGGGAGAAGGTATTGACTAAGTTGTGTGGCAAAAATTGGGGAAGTGCTGTCAGCAAAGGGGGTCTGGGTATCACAGAGGAGAAGGTACAGACATTCAGATTTGACAGCAATTCACAAAGCAAATGCAGCCCTACATCCAGGGGCCATCAACATAGACATCGCAAACTGAAGGCGAGTCCTTCTTTGGGGAAGCCAGACAGAAAGATTGGGGGCACGAAGCAACATTATTAGAGACCACCACATGGTTCTGAGAGACAGATGTTTCTTGGTGACGCCAGCAGATATATGTCTGGTTCAGATAGGGAAGACTGAACACAATGTGCTAGTGAGGCTTCATCTAGAATATCATAGACAAGGAATCAAACCCCTGTTTTATGAGACAAACTTACAGATTGACAGGAACTGCCACAAAGGTACCTGGGAAACCCATTGAGAGAGGAGACCTTAGCTGGAATCCTGAGACCAGGAGCTCCTGGATGGATTAGCCTTCAAAAGCTCATCTGGAGCCCTTGACTTTGCAGGACTTCCTCTGGAGCACCTCCTCCAAGCTCCTGGTGAACAGGCTCCGCGAGGAGTGGATGGCAGCGATGGCCAAGGTCAGCCCGAAGGAGATCTGTGAGCTGAGCGAGCGTGGGCAGCACCTGCCCCTGTTGAGCAGGAGCCCTGACTGCTGGCTGGGAGCACCTGGGAAGAGGCACAGCACATCCACTGGCTCCCCCTGCCTCAGGCAAGTCTGGGCAACAGCTGTTTTCTGAACATGCTGCTGCTGTTCCCTCAGGGTCATCAGCAAGCTGCCTGTGGCCAGCCTCCTCCTCCTCCTCCCTAAGCAGCTGCTGTCCCTCCTCCAGCACTTTGGCCGCATCACAGCCACCAGCAGGATGAGCTGCAGTGACCCAGACACCTACGTGTGCCCCAGCCTGCCGAGCCCAGCCAGTGAGGACCTGCTCCTGCTGGATGCCATGCTCCAGGAGACACGGAAGGTCTGCTGTCTTGGCTTGCTAGCTGCTGCCTTCCCAGCCCATCCAAGCTGGGCTGTTCAGAGGTCTCTAAATGCCTTCTCCCTCGAGCAAATGCTGGTGGGGGTGGCAGCTGTGTTAGCTATAAGCACTATTACTAGTGATTTTACTTCTTTCTCAAGTGTGCAAGAAAATAAGGAAAGCAATAAAGCAAGGAAATACACTTTTTTTCCCACGGCGATTTTTTTAGCAAGGAAAGCCAAGGAAATCAACTTTTTTTAAGAAGTGGAGGCATGAAAAGCAGCTTGCAAGACACTAGAAAAAGCACACAGTAAGACAGGTATGTGTTTCCCATGCTGAAAAGATCCTTTTCCTTATAGAGGAAAGGAAAACGTATATCCAGTCTAGCGACTACACGGTAAAATTATGAACGCTCTCCAAACGCAATGACCTGTTTGGTTGGCTCCCTGGTTGGGTGGGTAAATCTTATGTCAGACAAAAAGACAGACGTCACTGTGATAATAGAGATTATTTTTTTTGCTCCAGAAACTGTGCTAAATCCTGAAAGGCTGAAAGGAATTAGTGTGTATTTACACTAAAAATGAACAGAGCAAGCTGTGCCTCAGAAAATGAAGAAACATTCCCCACAAATCTGCTTGCCACAGGCTGACAACTTAGAGAAGTGGCCAGCAATCTGGGGTTATTCCCAAATAACTCCTTCATGTAACATATAGAATACCCTACAATGTCATAGACCCTGGCAAGTACTGGAATTTTGTATAGCCATATGAAATCCAATCTAATTACTTTTTTTTAAAAAACAGAAGTTTGGAAATTCCATCTCCTCTCTTCCCGCCCCACAACTTGACGTGTGTCATTGTAGCTACTACTTCCATATGCACCCAAGTATATTGCTCATTTAAGTCTTCCTTTCAGCCTACTGCAAGGATTAAGTATTTTCTATAATTAATAAAGCTGTATAAAATTGGAGAAAGTAACATTCAAGACAGAGCCTTTTTCTTGCTACTGTACTTGAAATTTTAAATGATGAAACAAAACGTGATACTTTAAGATTGTTTATTTTAAATGATATTCTGAAGTTCGTGGTTATATACAAATTTTCAAACTATGAAGCTTAAGATTGCATGGTGACTGTCTTCACAAAATAAGGCTGCTTGGTCAATATTATCAAAGCTGATTCCATTGAAGTGGGATCACTCAAGAGTACAGGATGGCTTCAGGAAGGTTGTAATCCATGAAGGCATCAACACCAAAGGAGGTGGGCCTTCCTACATAAAAAGCTAATCAAAGGTCCCCTTGGTTGCCATGAGACATTGGTTGAATTTGGGAGCATCAGCAGCAGAGAAAGGTCTGAGTGAAACCAACAGTCACTGTGGAAACGCCTTTACACTGAACTCACAATCGGGAGACAGGGACACACTGCAGGGGCTTTTCCATGTCTGTCATACTCCCTGTACTTTATTCCTCACTCAACTGGGCCAGTTATAGAAAAAAACCACACACAAAAAAAGCAGCTTATGCTGCTGTGATAATTTAGTCATGAACTTTAGAGACAGATTTTTGTCTTTAGGGATAATTAATAGGCATGAACAGGATTTATGTTAATGCTGAAACTTCAGTTTAGATACTAGACAAGGGGATGGGATGAAATGTATCACCCAGCAGCCAACAGACAGAAACTTCTCATTTCTCTGAACTCCCATGGAAGATAGATGAACTACTGCCTCCTCTCGTGTTCCCTCCTCTCATGTTCTTAAGGCAGAGATATGCTTCATGAGTTTGTTTCAACATAGACAATTAAAAATACATTTTAGTAATGCTTCCCATTATAACCTTACTGATAGCACAGTACTGAGATCAGTGCAACAAAACTAAAATGCCAGGAAGGAGTATTTACAACCATATTGTATTGTACCAAAGTTGCAAGACAAGAAATTTCTAAAGTGCAAAGTTGTCTATATTCTACACAGACACAGGGATCCATTTTCCTGCTTAGAGTACAAACCACTACCGTCATTACAGACACACCACATATCCATGCTGAACATCTAAGTGACCAAACGCCATCCTTAGGCTGACAGGCAAAATTCCTCTACCAAATCCAGTGGGAGGCAGACATCAGCATCCAAGGGCCAGGCTTAGTCCCTCAGTTGTAGGTGTGTCACATGCTGGATGGAGATTAACTACTGTAAACCCAGGAACACGAAACAAGGAAGGAATGTATTTAAATACATGGAGGAAGGTATTTAAATAGAAATCTTACAAAGAGCTTAATGGTTTGTTTTATACTAGATTAAAGACAATCACTGTTCATTTTTAAAGCACAAAACAGAGGGCCCAGCACTCTGTATTTTATTCAGCTGCAGTTTTGTCCTACTTCAGACTGGGCACAAATTTTTAAAGACTATTTACACCAAAGAGATTTGCAGGTTTAGCCACAAGAGCCTCTAAAACCAGAGAGAGGCCACAGAAACAGGCTCTTGCAGCACTGGAGTATTAAAAAGTCACCATTCAAAATACCTCATTTTTAAAAATTACTAAAGGGAACTATAAGTGAAGGAACATGGCTGCTAGGTTTCCAGATTACATGAAACTTCCAGTCCATTCATCCTTATTCTTAAGCACATTGGACAGTTAATCTACATCCTATTTACAATAATTCTTCCTAGTACCCAACAAAACCAAAACAGAAAACTGCTCATTGGCTCACAGCTCTCTATGCATTGCAAACTAAACAGTCACCAGTTTCTTATTTTTTGGGCATCCAGTGTTTGCCATAGGATTTTAGCTACAAGTAAACAAAGTTTGTCTTGAAAAGCAACACATGTTAAGTGAATTAGTTTGTTCCATTAGTCTATTTTTAAACTACTACATCATATTTACTGAAACAGCTATGGCATAAGAGGTTACACAGCTAGGCTTAAGTAATGTCACCATCTGACACAATTCACTTGGTTATGCCCCAAACTATTTAAAGTGAACTTGATCCAGACAAACCACTCGGTTTGAGAAAGCGTCCAAAGGATTCCAATCCATAAAATAATCTTTCCTACCGAGTTGTTTGGGAATGATTTAGTCATGACCTGTTAATTTTAAGATACTCGTATACAGGAATACACCCATGGGTAAAAGCCTCAACAAGAAATGAGTCCCAGGACCTACACATGCATTAGCAAACATGGGCAAGTCTGTGCCATGGCATGTAGCAGATGGGAGGGAAAATGAGGGGAGGAAGGAAAAAGGAATCTAGTCTGCACAGAAAGAAAAGTAATTAAGTTGAGACATGTACGAATTAACACAAACAGGGATCAGTAACTAAAAAAAAATCATGATTATCAAACTGAGTTAACTGCATGTTGATCCTGAAAGGCGGCAGGATAAGCAAATGTACATGACTACAGATGTAATACATTTTTAGAATTAACACCTGTACAAGCAAAGTAGCCCCATGTTCCATTCTGGCAAAACCTACGCTGGTCTTTTAACAATGCAAGAAGTCAAATGAGTCACTTGATCAAGTTATGAAGAGATCTGAGTAATTCTTCATAAAACATACCCCAGGCCCCAGTGCAACACCAGAAGAAATGGATCAATTTTAGATAAATATTCTTCTTGATACTCATTATTCTCTAATCACATAGGCCCTTACAGAACAGAAACTTCTTCCAAAGAAATTCAGCTCATTTTACACTTATTTTTATGTGCAGAACTGGCAGAAAGAAAAATCCACCACAGGAAGCAATGAATTCTGCATTTGATTCACCCAGGACTGCCAGCATTAAAAAGCCTCTGCCTTTTGCAGTAACAAATTCCGTAGTTTGGTCCAGCGTCACAGGAAGAGTCTTGAGTTTCCTATTAACCTCCTCAAAAGCTTTTGTTCCACAGGCCTTCAAGGAGCTACACACCAGCCCTCTAAGCTAAGTGACTCTGAGCCCCATGAAAGACTTCAAGCAAAAGCACTGAATTAAACCACAGTGGAAGACAAATCCAAAGAGAACAAAGGGAGGAATGTGTTTACAGTGTACATAGTGATAAGTGCATATGCCATCATGTCTGTTGAAACAGTGAACGTTGTCAGGCTGTTCAGTTTCTTTCTCAGGTAAAGTGAAATGCAGCAACAGGCACCAGGGATTGCAAGGCTCTCACACCAACACATGCATCATATTCCTTTGCCCTTGCAGCAAATCAGAAAGCTATGTTTTTGCTGTCACGGGTGTTTTGCAGTGCTCAGCACTAAAGAATGCTCCACAGGAGGCAAAAATGGAAGCAGCAAGTTCTACAAAATACTTTCTTTCTCAGTCTTGATTGGGCTTGGCTTTTGGCAAGTTTTCTTCCTAAGGAGCTGATTTCAGTGCAATACTGCAAAAGCTGAGTAGTATCATTATTGACACAGGGCATAAAGGGAATCTAGAGCTTGGTTTCCCAGTTGTGCCATCAACTCTTCAGCTCATCTTTCCTCCCTGTTCTCCTGACAGCTTCTTACAGACACTACCCAGATGGAAGCACAGCAACTCAGTTACAATTCCATTACCTTACACATGACAACTCCCTGAATTCCAGTGCCAAGAGATTTTAACTGTCTGCAGCTTTCAAACTTACCAAATCTTTCAGGATTCAAAAACTTTGAATTAATGACACAGTGATGCATTACTTTTAAGCATTTTCCTATTACTTGCTGCATCACTTTCAGATACACTTGGATATTAAAGGATTTTAATTAAAGGACAGACAAGCTAAAGTACCTTAACTACAAATTCTGATACAAGAACCCTATTCTATAGAGGAAAGAACAGAGGCTAATAGTTTCAGAATACAAATTGTGCTCCAGTTATGCAGAACTTAAGGTTTTCCAAGAACTGTGAAAGTCCTCTGAAATACCACAGGGGTGTTATAAAACAAACCCAGATTTTCTTTGCTCACTACAATTATGTGAATTGCAATATGACAGGGTGCTAAGCCTGAATGACAAAACTTGAATAAATATAACTGTTCATGCAAACCTATGTTTGCAGAATTTAACATTATATAGCATATAATGTCATGGAAAAATCCTCTAGCATTACAATCATGATACTTCCTGTGCTATTTGTGGGTAAAACTAAACCCACAAAAAGAAACTTTCTAGAGGCACAATATTTAAGCCCACTCATTCTATGATATCCCACTAAAACCAAAAATAAGTCAGATATAAATAACCTCCTAGAAATCCACCACATTCTCAAGCAAGATAGACACATATTAATGAAGGTAAATTAAATTAGTCTTCTAAGTTTAAAAAGGAAAATCAAAAAAAGGGAGATCAGAACTAAAGCCCCAGAGTCCTATTAACAGAGTTTCAAAGTGAGTTCGAAACACTTATGGCACTTAAGAAATCTGGCATCCACTGTCTTTTTGAGGCTTTATATCTGGTTCCTTCAGAGGTTTTACTTCTTCATCTGGTTTTGGTTTAGCCTGCAAACAAGAAGAAAAAAAACCCAACTAAATACCACAAATACAAGCCACTGTATCTGCACAGTATTTATACATGATTAACTTTACATATTGTATCAGTCCCTTCTCTTTTCAAGGCTGAAGACTTTGAGTACACCTCAAGCAAGGGGGAAAAGCCAAATATTCTCTGTTTCAGCATCCTTAAACAAGTCCTCTTCTAAAAAAGAATCTTTCTATAGCATTCACTCCTGTCACTCCATTTCAGCATATTACACACATTAAAGGGTTTCTTCCTGTTCAAGACTTAGTTAAAAAATGTCTCTGAATTCCCAGATGCTTACAGTGTGGCAGAGGTTAATTGACTTGCCCCTGCAGAAATTTGCAGCCTTGTGTCTACATCCTGCCCTGAGCTGGGGAATATTACAGAAGAGCAACATGGTAACTCTGTAGGATACACAGAATAAAGCTAACAGGAAAGAACAGGTTATCTTACAGTGTCATCCTTTGGCCTCTTGGTGAGATCAAATGCTGCAAGTGTTTCAGGAGTCCAGTGCGCATTCAAGGCAGGAAACTCAAAAGGAACAGGCTCTACTAAGCCATAGTTTGCTTTCAGTTCTAGCTGGGGAGCCTCTGCTGGCACCTTCTGAAAATAGCTGTAAAAGAAGACAAAAATGTATTGAAAATACAATGCATCATCTCTGCAAGTCTTGTTTGCATCTCTAAAGAAAAACAATCTGGTTTTTTACAGTGGCAGTCACTGCTGCTCTCTTCCATTTCATTAAGGCACCATCTAACACGCATTCTGTCAGCAAGATTCACAAGAATAAAAGCAATTCCTTCTTGGTATCACTGTTCATCCCTAACAGTGAGGCAGATTTTCTCCTACTTGATAACCACTATTCCCAGTGCTTCAATGAGAAGAGCACCTTTTGTCCAAAAAACTCCTTCAAAATACAAATGGGGATTTAAAATACTTCCCAAGAAAGAGGAAGAGGACAGTTCTTTTCCTAAATTAGTCTTAATGTGCCGCAGTACATGATGGCAACAACACTGCAACACCCACAAAGACTTGGCTACAAGGCAAAGCCTGAATCAGGGTGTAACTCTACCCTTGGCAGATCAATGAGCTGAAAACTCACAAATACTGACACACACTAACTACCTTACTGCTGTGCTGCAGCAGAGCTCTGTGGTAGGCACATCTCCCAAAACAGTCACTGGTTCCTCTTTCAAAGGTTGGTTCTAGAGGGACATGGATTTGTTGAAATCTCCTGTATGCTGCTGCTGTAAGCTATGGCAATGGTTATTTGAACCAAAGCAGAAGAGGTGAGCATTTCTTTTTTTATTTGCAGCTCTGCTTGATGTACTTGACAATCATTTTTGTTTAGTCAATTCTCCCATTATGCAGGTCTTTAAATATAAAAAGGGAAATAACAAATCTACTATGGAATGTTAAATCATAAAAGGAGGGAAGGGGAGAAATAAATGAACAAAGGAATTCTAAAGCCAAACTAATCTTGGTATCTTAAACCACTTCCAAACCCTTTTTGGAAGGGGCAGTAACTAACAGAAAGCCCTACTCAAAATTCTAATTCTATTTAGATGGGTAAAGCTCCTACTACCCTAAGAATGTTCTTCACTGAAGGCATGACCATGTTTTGACTTCCCTGCTTGCAAAGCAGAATCACCCCCTCTGTCCTCTTTTGCCTACTAGATTCCAGCAGCCAGGAAGAGGGCATTAGAGCAACACAACAACCTCTGCAGGCCTTTCTCTTATGCTGGGGTAAACGTAACAAAGGGGCTGAGGAATGAAGGAAGAAAACTGCTTAACCTCTCCAGGTGTCAGTCCAACCTACCCTGGTGAACTGGTACAGAACACAGAGTGTGACAGCACAGACCCATAGCAAATCTGCTAAGAGAAAACTACAGAATTGCAAATTTATCTTTAAGTTACATGCCATGCCCTAAAGGAATGTAACACCTGGGGAGTAAAATTTACCATCCCATCTCGAAATAACGGCAAATGAGGTAATAACACTTTATACAGAGTATTGTACCAACCATGAATTACTTACATAAATCCGTTCTCTCTCTGGCACTTTTCTAGTGTGGTCTTAATCAAACTTCCTAATTTCCTAAAGAAGAGATGTCCAGAAGGTTTGGCAGTAGTCCCAGGCCCTTTGGTTTCTCCATATTCTTTGCACAATGCTTCAGCCTTGGAAAAAACTTTGCAAGAAAGAAACGAAATAAAAATCATTTACACAACCCTCTTAAATCACAGTTCTGCTCTACAGTGCTTCACTTTTAGAAGATACCAGAATCCATTCAGGCTTCTTAGAAACAAAAACAAACTAGTTCAAAGGCAGTACTTCCAGCCAAGATATACTGCATCCAACAAGTGACTAGGAACAGAAAAAAAAAAAAAGAAAAAAAAAGATAGCTTTTTGGGTGGGTAGACACAGGAAAGCAGTCTTATGTGTGGGGCAAAATGCAACAATAAGCCCAAGAACTGTGTCACGTGATAGGGAAAAAGAGAGGGCATGAAGATGTCCGTGCACAGTTGATGTCCAACACCAAACAACAATATGCAGTGGGAAAAGAAGCACTCTCCTCTGACCAGCAGGCACAATAAAAACCACAGTATTTGTTTTACTGCAAGTAATCCAACTCAGTTCGTTCTTAATAAATTTTTAATTTATTTTTAAAATTAATCTTTAAGTTTCCAATCTGAAGATTTGAGCATTTTTTATACACTGTGGTAAAGTTATGCAGTGCAGGCTGTTGGGATAGCAATAGTTTTGAAGACAGAAGAATGGGCAGAAGACCTTGAACTACTGCAAACTTGCCTTAATCTATCTTTCAAATGAATAGAAAGGAAATAAGTTACTGAAACCTGTTTAAAAGCAAACAAGCAGGGTCTCGATTTACTATTTAATATAAGGTAGAGCAACCCCCAAAGCAGAAATGGCTGCAGTAACCTAACATACAGACCAGAAAACATGACAACAAGATCACTGTTTTTTACAGTGTATATTGCAGGCAGTCCAAAGCCAGTCTTTAGCAGGCTGAGAAGTGAAGATGGAATTTTCTGCAGCACTGTTACCAAAAACAGTCTTTGGTAAGACAAAAAATAAAGCACTGTCTCTCTTCAAAGATGTGCTGGATTTTCAGATCAGGTGACAGATAAAATCTTAAGTTTATGGGAGACCAAATAAACACGATACAGCAAAATAGAACAGGCACACACTGTAATCCAGTCTCAACCACACTTACATTTTTCTGATTCCTGCAGAGATCTGATTGCTTCCCCACATTTATCACTCGCCAGTAATGTCTGGCCATGGTAACAGTATGCCTGATAGGAGAGAAGAAAATCATTACCAACATCACCGGGCACTTCCTGAACCAATTCCCTTGTGCTGTCCCTTACATCAGAGATGCATTTCTGTGAAGGTGCCATTCCCTGCAGACAGCTGACAATTTGGGAATGCAAGTCAAAGCAGCGTTCACCGAACAGTGCAACATAAACATCAGGAGGCAGGTATGAACCAGGCTGTCTCGAGTCTAGTCAAGAGTAACTTTGAGCTCCATGAAGCTGTTTGACCAAAAGCACTGGCAGACAGTTCCAGTTCAAGTTCCCCTCATCTCTCACAGTGAGACTGTGTCAATGTGCAGCACTAATCCTCATCACAGAAAGAGGATGAACCCCAGTTAAGTTTACAAAGCAAAGACTAAAAACTGAAACTACCAGAACACTCAAAAACAGAATCTGTGACAAACACCACTGAACCTGGAAGAGATGAGGTGTTCTGCTGGCTGAGATGTTTTGCCACAGTCTAAATAACTTTTCCACCCCAAAAAGTTTCATTCCTTCACACCCATGCTTGAAGATAGTACTGTATTCCAGTGAGAACTGAATTGCCTCTTATCTATTATCAGGAGCTGAGTTTAAATACTAAATACCACAGGTGAAGAAACAATCTCACCAACTAATGCCTACCTTGCACCCTGTCCTTTAATGTCTGTTCTCACAGTACAGATGTACCAAAATTTACCATTGCCCATATCATACAAATTAAAAAAAAGGAAAAGTACCACAACTCTGACCCTCCCTCACCTCTCAAACCTGCTAATAAGGCAAGCAAAACTTTTAGCTACAGGTTTAACCTAAGAGAAAGACAATTGTGTTAACTGCTTAGTTTGGGCCTTTTGTACAGTATGAAAAAGCCAGATGACAGGCTGTAGCAAGAAACAAACAGCAAACTGAGCAGCTGAGGATTCCAAAGGTGCCACTGCACTTGCTAAGAGATCAGTCAGGCAAACAGGGACAGCACTTGGAATGGTACCTAGTGGTGGTACTTGATTCAGTTTCATTCAGGGCTTTCAAAACGACGATCAGCTCTGAATTATGCCTAGAATTCCAGTGTGATGCAGATAATGGAAGACGAGTAATACGCTCAGCCTGAATTGGTTCACTTAGCGATACGTGATCACAATAAATTCCACACTGCAGTAATTGCACTTGGCTCAACAAAAACACTTCAAACGCCACTGACACTGCACAATCTCTCTTCAGAGCATGGAAGGAAAGCCAAGGAAATACCTAGCCTCCATTCCCTATCCAGCCCTTATACAACAAACTGTGACTGCTGTCAACCAAAATACTTACGTAGGCCATATAGAAGCAGCTCTTCAAGTTTAAGTACTTCCTCCATTTTCCTGCATAGGTTGGATCCAAACTAGATAATGTCTGATCTATGAACACACACATGAAGTTATTCTTAGGACATTTCCAAAAAGAAAAATCCCAAATACATTCAAAGACCAGAATTCTTAAACTTAGCAATAGATCTTACTATAAAGTAGCCAGAAACAAGTGACAAAAATTACTAGGCACAGAGAAACTATGAGAGAAAACCAAAAAAATATGCAGCTATCATGCAGTTTTCCCTAGAATCCCTGTAACTGCTGTCCCCTAAGTTTGGATGGCTAATTCTCAGAAGTATTTTTAGGCAGCATTTCAAAGCTTGTTCCTAGTTTAAGTAGCGACCTATAATGTGACGTGTTACAATGTTCTCCTGACTCCCATGCTTTTGCACTTTTCCCACTTGCCCAGTAAGCACAAGATCAGCTTACTCATCTGGAAGGATGTACATTATTAACTTGCTACACTCTTCATGATCTGTATCAGAATCTGCTGCCCAAGGGCAGCTGGAGCACACATCAGTTACATCAGGCCATTTGTCTGCTGCCAGCACATGTTCTCAAGACATTACTCCGTCTTCTGCCTGCCCTCACTAACATTTCCTACCATGAGCTACAGAAAGATTCCCACAAAAACAAAAGGCCTTATCAAAATATATGCTGGTAACTGAAGCCTTAAATGTGCTAAATAGAAGCTAAATATACAAAACATATCCACTGAGAAACTGTTAATATTGCAATTTATGGGTGGGCAAAGTATGTCTGCTGGCAGGAAGGCACAAACCAAGTCACCAAGGATACAAAACAAGACACTTACCAGCTTTTTGGTAGAAGTTAGCTGTTTCATAAGCAAGAGCAGCTATTAGTCCTGGATTATGTTTCAGCTCAATAGCCCGAGCAATTGTCACTGAAAAAAAGTTCCACATCACAGTATAAGTTTAATTGAAACGTCCCTTCACATCAAATCAACAGAGGAATTGGGGGTTTTAAAACCCCTGCATAAACGGAAAATGAATGTTGCGCAGTCAAGCAAACTGCAGTACAAAGACAGATTTTTTTTCTTCGATGAAACGATCCCAATTTAATAGAAAAACTGAAGGAATGTCATCCTTAAGACTAGCTAATAAACATAAGCTGCAAATATTTTAAAGTAAAGGAACTGGGAATTTACATTAGGCAAGTACGGTGGTGAAAAGGTTGCATGAAAGGAAAAAGAGAAGGGATGAATGTTACATGCAAGTCCTTCCAAAGTGGAAGATATTCCCTATTACCTTTGTAATATCAGATTGATTTTTGGGATTTTTCTTGTATAATTGTAACTTAAGTTTCTTTAAAAGCAATCTGCCCTACTAAGCCACAGTACTTCAAGAGAATAAAAAAACCATGACCTTGCTGCCAAGCAGAGTTAAAAGATATCGTGACCCACAAAGACTGTCATTTCCCACACCCAACAAACATATAATTGAAGGTACCTTCTTGAGCTTCAGCTTGGCACTGTATGATGTAAGAGTCTATAAGTCGAGCTTCTAAATCTCTTCCCTTTTCAACAGGTGTAATCAATTTTGGAATGTGACTTTCCTAAACAAAAAGCAAGTCTCAGAGTTAGTTTAGACTTAATACCACTGCTGTCAGTGCAAAACCAGTGCCTCATTCCTAAATGGATGGGGCACTGAGTGAAGGTACCTCACTGTTGAATGTGATACTGGGCAAGCAGACAAATTACTCCTCCACTGCCATTGGGAATGAGTAGCAGGGATTGAGTGGTAGCACAACATATTACTACCCTTCTTTTTCCTCTGTCATTCAGGTAGTCTGAAGTACCTGTGTATTCTGTAACATCATCAGAAAAGCAAAGGCTTTTCTAAGACAACAGATCAAGTATTTGGAGACACCTTGAAGAACAAACAGCAAAGACAGTTTTTCTACCTTCAGGTGTTTAAAAATCCCAGCTGCTATCTTCAGGCTTCTGTGAACATCCTTTGCTTCATCTTCTGTTATACTAAGAATACAGAATGAGTCAAGGAAACGTGACTTAGAAAGGGCCTCTAGGTGACATTTAGTCCCACCTCCTGCTTTGGGGCACAACTATCAACAACAGTAGATCAGGTCAGTTGTGGCTTTGTCTAGATGAATCTTAAATCCTTCAAGAATCAAGAGTCCACTAATTCTCTAAGTGACCTGTCCTGCTGCTGTGCCACCCTTATGGTAAAGAAATTTCTTACAGTGTCCAATTATTAAATAATCAAATAGAACTTGCTTGAAAAAAAGAAACATAAGACCTTGTAATGACTTTCAAGTAAAAGGCAACCTCAGTGTTAAAAGCCAAAGATTTAGAAATCTGTAGGGCTAGAAGTCAGCAGAGCTGTGATTCTGAGAATCTCAATTTAGTACTCAGACATTTAGAGCAGGACTGATGAAGGGTTTATTCACAACCGACACTTTCTCTGTATCACAGTCATGTGGTATTAGTGCACTTGGCTTACAGATGCAACGAGGGACTGAAGTGCACTTGGACATTACAGCATGTGAGTGAGTGAAGGCCAACCACCTCCTTGAACTCCTACTGTCTCAGCTGGACATGCACTACAGCAGTCAAAACCCAGAACCTGCTAAATCTTTGGTGGAATATTGCTGCAACAGAATTACTAAGAGAAGGAAAACACTTACTCTTCTTTTCCAGCAAGTCTTGATGCATATTTTGTGTACCACAGAGCTACATTAAATCCCATAGAAACCAGTTCAAACACTGCATCCTGCTGGGCACTAAAGAAAGACAGACAAAAAAAAATCCAAACAACTTAATGTCTTCAATTTTGCCCTGACAAACTGCATCTGCTGATAATTTATGCAGCATAAGTTGACATTTCTCTCCATAAAATCTATTTAATTTAAGATATCAATGATTTCCAATTCAGAACCTCCTACTTGCTGAACTGCCTAAGAGAGACTTAGATATTTTTACTTATTCCCTTTAAGAGCTCGTAATTAGAATCTCCCACATTCGGATGCCCACCCTTCCCTTTTGGGAACTTTTATTTTAAAACTGTAACTTGAGACTTGTTTAGCTTTGGGTGTGGCTGACATTTTTCCATCTCTCTTTTTTTTTTTTTTTTTAAATTGCACATTTTGTGGAAAGCCTTGCTCTGGAATGTCTACTTTAAAGTTGTACTGCTAAGTTAATAAGTCAGAACCTATTACATCTCTCTCAAACGCATGTTATTGCAACTATTTATGTAACTGCAGACAAACAGCATGTGCAAATAGCAGGAAGTTTCAGAAGCTAAAAACACGGTCTTTGAAAAGACTGAACTTGGAATCACAAGCTCAGTATGGCTACAGAACTAGCAAACCTCAAAAAAAAAAAAAAAAGGTGTGGGAGTGGGAAGAATAACGCTGGCACAAGTACAAGTGTCTGTGACCGTGAGAAAATCAGAAGAAATTCCTAATCAACAGATTTTCTTCCAAGGGGAATAAAAGCTTTGAGGAAGTCAAGCACTTCTAGCTAAAGCTTGACAAATTTGTAGGCATGGTTATACCACACAATTACCTACAATAGCAAGAGACAGCTGAATAATCCAGCAGGTTACAGATCTATATTCCTACTTAAAACAGAAGATTTGTTTGTTTGAACCAAGAGTACATGGACCAGGAGCTTCAGAGGACAAGAGCAAAGTCAGATCTTCAGCAACACTGGTACGGCAAAACATGGAGAAGTGGCTGGTCAGATAACAGTGCCAAATGAAAAGGTTTTAAATTGCAGTAAGTTTTGTTATCACACTCAATTTACCAACACCCTCAAGGTTCTTTGTGCTGCTGTAGCCAACTGCAGATTCAGTCTGTAGATCAACTAAGACTCAATGGATCCTTCCACCATTACTGTGCATTACCACACCTTTACATAAAGGCCACACGTGCTTCAGAACACCCAACACAGTACGGCAGTTATCAAAAACACACAGAAACATGTTTTTGGAAACTACTTTGTGTCCAACACTTTGCTACACTTCTCAGCTTTTCTTCAGGCCTGTGCTGGCACGTGAGCACATCTCTAACAGAGCAGCAGACAACAGCTGCATAGCCTGTATTCATAGAAGCACACGCACCTTGGGACTTGTCCTTGTAACGTGTCTGTCCACTTGAAATTCTGAATGTATCTCAACTTGCACTCTTGGGAAGAGTTATCCAGTGAAAGGATAAAACCTGTGGAATAAAAAAAGGTACCGACAGGCAATCTCAAAGCAAGAAACAGAAACAAGGAATGAAGGAGAGGGATCAATAAGAATACAGACAGAGATAAAGGAATGTTTCTTTCTGCACCAAAAATCCGTGTCACTTCCTGAGGCTTTTATTCCTCAGTATCTCGAGAGCAAAATTTAGAAAACAAAAAAACTGACTACTACAAGAAACTCCTTGCCCAGCAGGTTACCAAATCCTGTGAGTCTTGACTGCTCAAGGAAAACCTTGCAGATGTTTGTGACTAATTAGGAGTTGGACTGACCCAGGTACAGGATGGCTGAGGCTGCCTGAGGTGAGTGAGTGGCTGTCCCTGTCACCATAATGGCAATCAGGAAATTCCAGGAAAAGCTTCCTGGTCAAAAGGGAGAGGGAAAAGGGCTTGTAAGCATTGACTCACCCAGTCATTACCTCTTTTGTCTCCAGGGCTACAGGAAATTGGCTCTTTATGTCCAGCAGCCCAGAAAGCAGCAGTTAGTGGGATGAAGCTCACGCTATGAGATGTTCAAATCCTAGCATATGCAGGCCCAAGGAATTTCTCAGGGAGGCTTAAGAAACACCTTGGTCTGATCAGGTCTTACAGACTTTAAGAACTCAAGACTAGCCACAGCAGCTTTTGGGGCTACAGCTTTAGGTGCTGTCACATGTTTATAAAGATGAAAAATACTCATTCCTTTCACATGCAGAAGATTTTAGTGGCCAAGCATGATGTTTTCCCAAAGCAACTCTCCAAATCTTGACTGCAGCAACATCAACTCCTATCTCACCTTTATCTAGATGTGGCATTGGCTTACACCCTCCCAGGGACTGAGGAAACTAAACCAAAGTGAGCTGCTTCACTTTCCACAGACTGAAAGATCAGTTTCCATGACTCAGCTGACTCCTGAAAACTCGGTCCCAAGAAACTTGGCTGAAAGGAATCATTAAAATATCGGCAGAAGGGAGATTTCAAGGGAATGATCACAGCTGACCACCTACTGAAAATGTAGATACCATGCTAATGAGCACCTATATGTACACCTAAGACAAGCAGCGGAAGTGTGAACTTGCAACAAGTCTATGATCTGGTATTAGACAAACTAGAAGTTTACGCTGAAGAGCAAATCCTATCAACTGATTAACAGACTCAACTTATACTTAAGGAACAACTCACCACTACCTAAGAGACAAATAATCATTTTTTCCTCCAGCAGGAAGCAGGATAAGGTTAAAAGGAGGAGGACAGGACTGCCATCACATAGTACTGGCAGGGTCACAAAACACACCGAAACTTGGAAAAAGGGCCTGGCCAGTACCCATGACTGGTATCAAGCACAGAACCCACACAGACATTATCCTTCCTAAAAAATTGCAAAGCTTCCTTACAGAAGATCAGCACAATACACATTCTGAGAAGTGCCATTAAAACTCAGCTGATACACCTCCCGATGTATCAGTAGCATTGCCTACCTTGCAGGAGTGAAAAGTACAGGTCACTTGCATTCTTCATCATTTCTGGATTACAACTGGAGTCTGTAAACAGCTCCAAGAGTCGCGTTCGGGATAATCTCAAATCACTACGTGGAGGAGAAAAAAAAAAAAGAAAAAAATAAACCTAGGATGTTCTACTCCAAAATGTAGAAAGTACCCATCCATGTATAGCACCACCCTTTTGGCTCAGAAGGTGAAGCTAAGCATTCCATTTAGCTACCTGAAGGCCTGGAAAGAGATTTTATGAGGAAGATGCTAATAAATATAGAAAAATCTTCCTTTCTCCCTTGGATGGACACGACTGACTCTTTAGCACAATCCACTTTGGACAGACAGCAATGAATAATCAGTACTCAATCTATTGTTTTAATGCAAGCTAAAATAACTACGCCTTTACCTACCAAGAGGTTGGGTGCAGGGGGAGGGAAGTAACAAGCAGAAACATTCTTCAACATTAGAATGGGGTGAGATGAAGAGATAAGAACAGATCGGCAAAATAAGCTGAGATCTCTTTCCATTACATTCCTATCTACAATAGAACAGTCAGGCCTTATCCATTTATGGAAATTAGGAATATTTTGCACAGGAATGCACAGTCATCAGAAAGACAATGAAATGTTTCGTCTTTTGCTGCTGCATTGTTATAATTGGCCTTGCTGTGCACTCAGAGACTTGAAAACTGGAGAATTCATTCTTTGTAATCAAATGTTCAGTGTTAGCAGTGTCTTACTGTCTCGCTGCCTACACTTCCAGTCATCTTCAGCTCAAAAACTGAAGAGTAGCCATTACTTTTAAGGATGTCCTCCAAACAGAGTGAAATTAGTCAAAGTAACACTTACTTGCAAACCTTTGCTGCAGCTGGAGTGGTGGCTACCCCATAATAATTAAATGAAACAGGAGCCGTAGCCTTCAAAGGGTTGCGGTGGAACCAGTGGGTCATCTTCTCTCCGTAGTGTTGTTTACGCCAAGCCTAAAGTGTGGAAAGGAAAAAACAGCTGCAGGAACAGGTGCAACTGAGGTGCTACACATAAACACATATTCCAAATGTAAACAATTAGGCATGAAATTAATTTGAAGTTAGAATTCTTTTTTTCCCCATCTGAAACGCTGAGTTTCCATATGCCTTGTCTTCATCATCCATCATTAGTTTGAGAAATACAGATGCTTTCTGAGGCAACTATTTTAAGTTAGGCAAAAATCTATCACCTGCTTTGCTCTATGTGAGCACATACTTTCCTAGCAAAGAAATAAATCCCCTCAGTTGTTACCTCCTGCAGAAGGCTGAACATACCTGTAAATTACACGAAAAATATCTCAGAATCACAGAATCAAATAGGTTGGAAAAGACCTTTCAGATCATTGAGTCCAACCTCTGACCAAACACCACCCTGTCAACTAGACCATGGCACCAAGTGCCACGTCCAGTCTTTCCTTAAACACTTCCAGGGACAGGGACTCCACCACCTCCCTGGGCAGTCCATTTCAATGTTTAACAACCTTTTACATGAAGAAATTCCTCCTGATGTCCAATTTAAACCTCCCCTGGTAGAGCTTGAGGCCATTTCCTCCTGTCCTGTCATTATTTGCCTGGGAGAAGAGGCTGAAACCCACCTGCCTACACCCTCCTTTCACGCAGTTGTAGAGAGGGGTAAGATCAACCCTGAGCCTCCTTTTCTACTGTGTCTGGTCAATCTACAAGTCACTTTTATTGCAGAGCCATTGGTATGGATGAATCTGCAGTCACACAGTAATCCTGCCTGAAAACATGGATCTATTTGCTTACACGTGACAGACCTGGAAGTACAGATAAAACTGACCATCACTTTTCTTTCACCTCACCTTCAGTAAACGAATATAACACAAGCATTGCAATGAGCTTCACCACAGTGGTGATGAAACAGAACGGGCAGATGCTGAAACACGGGAAGGCTGTACTGGATCAAAGGAGAAACCCCTTCACCAGGAGGACAGAAGGACTGAGGAACAAGTTGTGTGGTCTCCCATTCTCAAAGTCCCCACTGGACAAAGTCCTGAGCCCTTGGGGTGACCTCAGAGCTGACCCTGCTCTGAGCAGGGCGCTGGACTCGAGACCCCCGGGACCCCCCATCACCTCACGGCTCTTTTGGAACCTTCTAAGTTCATCCTTACAAAACACTCTGCAGCTTGGCTATAATAAAAAACCCAAGGAGATCTGCCAAGCAGCAACCCTCTGGCACCGTGAAGGTCCTCCTGACCGAGCAGGGGGCTTGTTTTTCATGCCAGTACCTATCGCGACTTGTGTATGGTTTCAGTGCCTATTGCGACTCGTTCACGTCAGCACATATCGAGACTTGTTCATCATGTCAGCACCTATCACGACGTCTCCTGCCAGCACCTATCGCGACACCCCACCCACCTGCGCAGCGGTCTGTCGCACGCTCGGTCGCGCCCGTTCCGGGTCGGTCTGTCAGTCCCTCGCAGGGCTCCGAGGCCCCCGGACCCCCGCTCCGGGTCTGTCAGTCTGTCCCTCACAGCGCTCCCGTGACCCCCGTTCCGGGTCTGTCAGTCTGTCCCTCACAGCGCTCCCGTGACCCCCGTTCCGGGTCTGTCAGTCTGTCCCTCACAGCGCTCCCGTGAACCCCGTTCCGCCCCGGCCCCGCCGCTCCCGGCCCCGCGTCACGCGCCCGCCGCCGCAGGCAGCGCCAGCCGAAAGCCGATGGCGTCCCCCCGCCGCGGCCCGATCGCATCGATACCGCCGCTCGCCCCCTCCCTTCCCCTCCCCGCCCGGTGTCCCCGGGCCGCCCCCGCCGCAGCCCCGCGGCTCTGGGGGCTCCTCCCGGCACAGCGGGCGCGGAGGCACGGCCGGGGCCCGCGGCCCTCCCGCGGGAGGGACGCCTCAGCGCCACCAACACAGGCGGGAGCGGGGGGACACCGGCACCGCAGCGACAGCAGAGGCCGTCCGGGAGGGGCGAAGCACCCGCGGCGCTGCCGGGGGTCGCCGGGGCTTACCTGTGGGCGGGCCTGCGGCGGCGGCGGCACGGCCGGGAGCGGAGGGCGGAGCGGAGGGAGGGGCGCGGCCCCGTGACCGGCGCCATGGCGGTACCGAGGCGGAAGCGGCGCCGGGGCCCCTTTGCCCCGGTAGCGATGGCGGGGCGGGCGCGGCCGGCGCCACCTCCCCGCCGGGGCGGTGCGGGCGGGAGGCGCCGCCGCCGCGCTCGGGTGTCCCGGGGCCGGGCGGGGCGGTGCCGGCGCTGGCGGTGCCCCGGCGCGGGGTGAGCATGGTGCCCTAGCGCTGGGGCTATGTCGGAGGCGGCCCGCAGCCTCCTGCAGCGCTGGGGCGCCAGCTTCAGGAAGGGCACCGACTTCGACTCCTGGGGGCAGCTGGTGGAGGCCATCGACGAGTACCAGATGTGAGTGCGGCCCCGGGGAGGGAGCGGCCCCGGGCGGGGCAGGGCAGGACAGGGCAGGGGGGCCCTGCCGAGCTCAGGCCGCGGCCGCCGCACCCCTGGGGCCCCCCGGCCCTTCCCCAGGGCGCAGGGCCGGGGGTCGGGGTGTCCCTCGGCGCGGGAGCCCGGCCGTGGGCGAGGCGGGAGCCGGCCCGTCCTGCCCTCTGTGAGGGCGGCGCGGGGCTTGGAGCAGCCGGGTCTGGCGGGAGGTGCCCCTGCCCATGGCACGGGGATGGACCGGGATGGTCTTTAGGGTCCCTTCCAACCCCAGCGTGGACCGCCGGAGTGGTTGGTTGGTGGAGCCCCCGCGGCAACCCTGGGCCGGGATGCTTCCATCCCATCGCCCTGTTTGCCCCACGCTTGTGGGGAAGGGAGGGGGGACCTGGCAAATGGGCTGCAGAAGCACTAGCCTTAACCGAAAAAAAAAAATCCTAACCAACCCATCAGAGTGAAAAGGGGTTCGTCACACGCTTGTGTGCTTTGCTCCTGATGAAATCGGGGTGGGAATGTGAGGAACCTGGCACCCCAGTCAGATTTGGTGGCACTGGGTGGGACTGCACCATCCTTGAATCCTCTGGCACCAGAGGAGTATTGTCTATAGAGCACTGTTGGTATCCTTAGTAACACACCTGGTAACTTTAGTCAGATGCTCTTCTCTACTACTCCATTCATCATGAAGGTGAAGGTTATTTCTTTGTGATCTAAGTATTTCAGGCTAAGTTTCTCTTGGTGAATTTTCTGGAAGTCGTCAAGAGTGTTTGCACTTGTTCCCAAGAGTAAGTCATCTGAAAGGATGCTCCCTGAGGGATCTTGTAGCACTTGTAGATCCCTGAGGGATCTTGTAGAACTGGCTACCAGTTCAGCTGCCATTCAGAGTAATTAAGTCTCCTGGCCATGGACAGTGTGGTCGTGAGAGTCTGTAATCTCATAATTTCATTCACTTATCAGGTGGGATGGTGCAAGTTCAGTTATTTGCAGTTTTCTGATGGTCTTTTGAGTAGGGCAAGCTGTTACTATCCAAACCTTGGCACAGTGATGAAAAGAAATTCTCTTCCAGATCTGTATCTCGACAGAAAAAAAAACCATTGAAAAGTAAAAGAAGATATTTTTACTAACTGCCCTTACGTGGATATCTACAAGGAATCCAGTAGGATCCTAATGCTTTAAACTATTTTAGCAGTATCAGCAGCCAGTTTTATATAATGGTGTTTCTTCAGAATGAAAGGTCTTTGTGCTTTTCCTTCTGATCACACTTCACTGACAGGTGAGGTCACTAAACATTTGCAGACAGTCCAGTGTGAGAGCTGAAGTACAACTTCTGTTCCTTTCCTCCCTCCATCGCTTGTGTCGGACGAGAACTGAGGTGATCTCCACGCCCTGGCTCTGCTCTGACTTTGGAGCAGTGTGATATCTTTGTAAGAAAGCTCCTCTTGGGTAGTGGTGTGTTGTAAGCTGCTCTTATCAGTGAGTTTCTACTGAGTAGTCCCTCAGTAGATGAACTGTGTGGTTCCAGGACTGAGAAGAAAGGAGAGAGAAGATCAAGGGATTACAGGCGGGTAATTCCTAGGGAGGAGTAAAACCTTTTCTCCATGTATATCTGCTGTTTGTAGATTTAGCAGGTAAATTAATAACAATTTCAAGCTGTGGAGTAGAATTTGCAAACAAGCAGCAGACAAGATACCAACCTGTAGTTCTGGAGAGACATCACAATGTGGGTTTTTGTTGTTGCCCTCTCCAATGGCACCCTGAGATGGGATGAACAGGTGTGGTGCTGCTGTTGTCCAGATGCTGTGAACACCACCACAGTCTGTACTGATCAACACCGGGAGCCTGAGGACAAGCTGGTTACAGTGAGCTTTCTGATGCTGAGAAGGATTTTCCCAAATCTAAGCTAAGTCCTGATGGATGCTCACGTAAGAGTTATTTACCTCCTGTGTCCGTCCATTCAGGTCTTTGTTACTCCTGGAAGTGCAAGAAGCTTGGTGCAAAGATTGGCCTTTGTTCATTCAGGTGCTTACACAGGAGCCCTTCGAGGTGTTAGCAGTGGCTTCCCTGTTGAACGTCCCCATCTGTGGAACTTGGTCTAATCCAACTTTGAATGAGCCTCAAGTGGGATGCCAGATGCATTTATTTGGATTAGGGTGGATTATTTTTTTTTTGTATTAGTGACAAATGGAAAGAGGGTTGTGTTATTGATGCATGCAGAAGTGTTAGTGCTGTGATGCTGCCTGTTGTGGGTGGCATGTTGCTGCTATGGTGATGTTTTCTCAAATCATTACTTTTTATAAAGGGGGACAACAGCACCGCGTTGTGCAGTTACTCGTCCTGTTCAGTTGTGTTTTCGCTGGTTCCAGTTATAGAGTTTTAAAGAGTTTATTTTGAGAAAAAGCAAAGAAACTGAGTTCTGGTATTTGTTTCTACCACAGGCTTTGACAATAATCTGTTCTGCTGTGTGCATCTTGGTGTATGTATTTTAATCTCCCCGCAGAAACCAAGCCAATGCTCCCTGCAATGGTGGAGAGAAGCAGAATCCCTTTAACAGTGCAAACTTGGATGTTCCAGGTGGAAAAGTATTGCGATGTCCTGGGTACTGCTGCTGTCCCTGGGTTTCCCCTCAGCCCCTTGTCCTCCCTCCTACTCTGCTTGTAAAAAAAATTATTTACAGGGAATGGCAACAATTGCCCAGAGGTTTTGCTTGTTTAATGTTCTCTTTCCTCCCGGGACGGAAACTGTAACTCTTCCCATAGCTTCCCTCCAGCTTCCTTTCGCTTTCTCGAGCTGTTTGCTTACTGTTACTTTCTGAACCCTTGGTACTCCCGCCTCCGTGGTGACAAGGGGTGGGGTCTCTGCTCCGCCTGGGATGCTGACAGGCACAAATGTGAGCTGATCCACCCCGGCAGCCTGGGCCAAGCAGCCCTGTGCCTGCCTTCCAGCGCTGGGAGACCATGTGCCATAACCCGGGGTGCCCTCACCCTGGCAATCCTTGCCTCCTGGCAATCTGACGTGTCTCAGACTCTCCCTGTGAAATGCACGTGGGATTGTACCACAGTGAGTCTTCACAGGGGCTACAGTTTGTTAGGATAAAAGAAGATGGTGAGAGAAAAAAGGTCAGTGCTTATAAAAGGGGTTGTTGGCTAGAAGAACCTGTTCTCCCTTCATGATGCATTATATAGGTAGCCTTTCCTGCCTGATGTGGTTCCATACTTTGTCACTTTGTCCACCTTCTGGGTTTTTTTTAAGTATGGACTACCAGGGCTATAGAAAACTTTGTTTTAAAAAAACTCCAAAAACACAACAACCAAAAAAAACTTATAAAACTATTTGAAGCAGCAGTCTGTGGACCTTTTGTCTGACACATTTTGTGGAGCCAGGGGAAGGGGGTGTGTTTATGTTGTGTTCCCACTCTACAGTTTTCTTTTCCCCCATCCAGATTAGCAAGGCACCTACAAAAAGAGGCGCAGTCTCAGCACAACAACTCGGAATTCACAGAAGATCAAAAGGTGAGCATTTGCTGTTTGCTCAGTCAAGGAGCTTGACTCAGAGATGTTGATGTGTGTTATGTTTTTTGATCTTGCTGGCCAGAGCCTTGTGAGACCTTTTTTCCTCCCTCAATATATGCAAACAGGAACAGAGCCCAGCATGGCTGAAACAGTTGCTGTCATGAGATGTGACTGATGCTCTGTTGTGTAGCACTAAATGTCATGCGTGCTGGCCAGAGTCCTTCGTAACCTGGGTGTTTCTTTTTTGGGTGATGTTTGATAACTTGCTTATTCAATGTTAGTACAATTTATGTTGTGAGTTCTAAATACGAAATGTCGTGAACTGCAGACATGGAGGGTGTGTGAGGGGGATGTTAGCTTAACATGTAACACCTGACAGGGAAGGGTCCTGGCAGAATACTCCCTAGTAGCCTCTTAGAACATAATTTGTTTATAATCTTTCAAAATATTGGAATTACTTTACTCCTCCCTCCCTCCCCTCAGTTGAAAAGGCTGTTTCTTGTCTCAGTAACATACTACTGCAGTTCTGTGGTGGAATTAAGTGGACAGTGCTAACTGGGGTCTCATATGCTCAAGCATTTACTGCAAAATAAAATCTTCTGAGATATGAGGCCCTCTTAAATTTTCTTGTCTCCTATAAAGACATGCTTTTCTTAGGAATACCAAACTAGAGACTTGTATTTCCAGATTTCTTGGTCATAAGAACACTTTTTTGAGCAAAGCCGTTACCAGGAAATTGCCATTCGCTAGCTCAGAGTCTCATGATAATAGAGTGCTGGAGTAATAGGATCTGTGCTTGGAAATGTTAGTCCTGAAAACAGGTCCTGGCTACAAAAATTCGAGATGAACTTGATATGTTTAAAGAAACTCATACGAAGAAATGCACCTTTGTAGAATCTGACAGAGGTTTGTAACTGTTTCCTTAACCTGTACCAATAAGAAAAGCAAAGAGTTGGTCTTGCATGTTCTGTTTACCTTCTGCAAAGAAGGTGATAAAACTCATGGTTGCCTTAAAGCAAGTTTTAATCTTGGAGAAGGATTTGGTCCACTTTTCCTGAACTGTAAGCCTTGAGAGCCTTGTTAATGTTGGACAGCTGTTTACTCTTTGATTGCTTCTGCTCTCTATCCCTTGCTGGTAGCTTTCTCCATCATTCTCAGCTACAGTTATCTCTGCAGCGTGTTTCCCTTCTGTGGAGACTTTTGAAAATGTAGTTACTCCACGAAGGCGAAGTTGTTAATCTCACTTCTGGAGACATCATCTCCTGTGAGTATGGGAACCAGAACCGCACAGGGCTTTGCTTCCAGATGTTCCCTGAGTCTTATGAAAAGGACCTTGGACCAGATTGTGGAAGTGAATGAGGTCAGCCATGAGGGAAGGCCTGGGGGGCTCAGGAAGTGGAGATAACTGACCTCAGATGTGAGATGCACAACTGTAATCGTGTCTTAAGGCAACAGTCTTCTGAAAAAAGTAAAGAGTGGTGGTTTTAAATCCTTGCAGAGTGATACCTGTTTCTGAGGCTGATAAAATTTGCAGAAGAGGTTTGCATTTATATCACTTGCTATTTTTTGCAGATCAGCAAGTGGCTGATGCAGTGAAACTTTGAGTCTGGTTATCAAATGGCAGTAACTGTTTGATTAGCCACATGCACAGCCCAATTCCCCAACGTTTTGTTGGAAGGACACTCTCCCACCTCTACCATGAGGAATGCTAGTCACAGCAAAACTAAGAGTCTTCCTACTGCTTTGAAAGAAGCACTTAAAATCCTTTACAGCAAAACCTTTTAGTGTTATGTAAAGGTCTTTGCTGTTCTGGTCTTCCCTGTTTCTGCAGGAGCTCAGCCAGTATATCATTTAGTGATCATGACCAATTACTGTCATTGCTAATATCATTCACTTTGCAAGCAGTTTGGTTAAACAGAAGTGTATCTTCTTTCTTACCACCCTTTAAAAAATCAGCTACCAAAACAGCTACAACTGTGTTCCTGCCAGTGCATCCGCCAACATGATATTTCCTTGTGGTTCCAAAAAGCCTCTTCTCTATTATCTCGACTTTCTAAGGTTCTGCATGTTGTATAAGAGCCACCTTTTCATTTTTTTTGAATGTAGAAGTGTGTAAACTTCAGGGTTTGCTTATCTGGTATCACTGGCCAAGGCTGCACACAGAATTTCACAGATTGAAAGGCCATGAAGCTCATTATGATTTCCAGTTGCTTGATCTACCCCCATTCCATTTTTTTATAGATTTCCAGTTATATGTTTTCCAAAGGACCTTCCATACTGCTGAGAATTACTGTGAGGATGTCATTGTTTCTTGCTTGTGTACTCTGTAGGGACGGTGGATTTCAGCAGTACCAAGGGAAAGCTACTCACTTTACAGCTACAGGGAAAGGATAAGACAAAGTTCAAATCCTCAGCCCTATCTGCCTGTATAAACTTTTACCACGTTTGGGTTTATTTCATGTATCACAGGTGGTGTTACGGTGCAGACATGGCAACACCATAATTGATGGTGTGTTACTTGCTAATCTAATCATACAATCTGTTAATCTAAAAACACTTGATAGATATTACCAGTTTCTTTCCTAGGCATACTGTGAGCCAGTTATCATTTATCTTATAATAAATGTCTTGTTTGTGTAAGAATTCAGACTTCTAAGTAGTCATATCTTGCCGTTTTGCTCTTGATCTGAAGAGTCTGTTTTGAACCACTGTATGCTGCTTGCCTTGATAGAGCAGACTGGTCTCCAGATTTTGCTGTTCATTCCTGTATTTTCAACTTCTGAGGGGTTGTCATCTTATAACTATTGCTGGACATAATTCTGTAGTTTCAGTCCTTAGGGAAGGCTCTGTCTTCACTTGGATAATTGACAGTGTTGGAATCTTCATTAGTGATTGTGAATTTTATTGAAGAATTTCTCTGCACATACCATAAACAGAAAATCGTCGTGTTTAAATCTAGCCACCCTTCAACAGCTGTAAGGAGGCCGGGCAACAGTTTCATCACCTAGAAGCTGCATGTATGGAACATTAGCAGATACAGTTACTGGTGAATTTACCTTAGTCTTAACATGTTTAATCCTCCTGTTCATTATTTTACCTTCATTCTCTAAAAAATCCTGTCTTCATTCATGATCAGCCGCTGTGTTTTGCGATATGAATTGTTCCAGTTAGGTTTGGCCGTGGTTGTCAGCTTGCCTCCAGCTACAATTACTCTCACCCAGTTCTCTGTGCAATAAATGTGACCTTTAAAGCCCTCTCCCAACCGCAGTTGTTGCTTCTCGTGTAACTGTTTTTGTGCTCGGCTGAGTTCTCTTCAGCATTAGAAAATCGTGCTTTTTGTGCAATGATAACTTGTTGAAATAAGAGCACTGTTGAACGGTTTTAGCATGATTCATTAAACTACTGGTCTTCTAACAGCCTAAACCTTTCGTTAAAGCCAAACTCCGCTCTGGCTCTGTATTTATGCAAACATCTTTGACTGCATTACAGTTAGCACAGTCATTACTCACACAACTGCACTGAAGAAACCTTGACTACAAGATCAACTGATTTTTTTTCCCGTTCTAATCACAAGTTTACATAAAACTCAATCTTAACTATTTTAAACTAGCAAAGTTAATTACGGCTTCAGTCTTTCTAATGAGATGCAGAATGTTTTCCCTGCTGCAAAAAGGAGCCTTTGCATGGGATAGTTGCAGCTGAAAATGATAGCAGTGTTTAGCTGCATTTTTAACTTTTGGGTTGGGTGTGGTCCCTTAAAAAAATAGTTATGAATAATGCCTGCTGGGAGCTTGCCATATTTCAATAGATTCCATATAAAACCTATTCTTTACTATTTTAAGACTCCCAAACTCTCTTAAATTAATCTGTTTCTAGAGCCATTTATTGCCCTTCAGCCCCCAGGAGCCGGAGGACACACATTTTTGTGCTGCTCTTTGTTCTGTTAGGAGGTTCCTAGTTCAGGCAGTTATGAATCTGCAGCATAGAGAATAGTGGTGTTGCTGAACTTATTGGTGAATTGACAACAGACGTAGGACTTGAGTGGTGTTTCTGAGACCTCCCTTATGGTGTGGGCTTAATGCTCTGCATGAGGGACCAGGAGGAGAAGAGCCACATGAAAGTCTGTTCTGTGACGGGGCATGGAGACTGTGTGCTGGCACCCTGCAAACTTGTAGCCCTCTTTCTGTTGTGTAGTTGGAGGGGGTTTGATCTAACACAGGATGGGCATGTTTTTTTTTTTTGCTCGGCAGTCAACACCCAAACCATTGAAACAGCTGGGTTTTTGCAAATGTTAGAGCTGCAGTCAAACCTCAGAGATTCCCCTCCCTTCCCTAGGGAACCTCTGGATTCCTTTCTTTTACCCATTACTTCACACCTTCCTCTTTGAGAATCTACCTTTGCAAATGAATCTTTCCAGATGTTCTCAAATATGAAAAAGAATTCCTTTTGTTACACTGCAGCTCATTAGGTGGATGTAGTGTTTTATAATTATAGGAACTGAGAATCTGCTTCTGTAGTGCTACCTGGTGTCCTCCCATCCAGCCTGAAAGTACATGGAGATAAATCCACAACACCCATGTGTGCAGTGCGAGTCTGGAAATCTCAACATGAATCCAGGACTGTATGTGCTCCTTTGTTTTTGAAAATATCTGTGTTTTTACAAGCTGTGCTGGAGATCCAGTCATGGGTCTCTGTTATGTAGTAGCAGAATTTATTTTGGGGAGGTGGGAATTTGTTGACTGAACCTAGGCTGCAGAATGAGCCTCCACAGAAATGGAACTGTTAATATTTTTCTCTGCCATGTTGCATGCATGCATATGGTCATGTTACTCCATGCTGAAATTCCCAAACAGTGCTGCTGCATGTGCTGCACGTGCTGCATCCTTGGCAGAGGAGAAAACTGTGTGTCCTGTGTTAATACCCAGCACTCACTGCTTTCCTGGAAGGTGCTCAGAAGAACTAAATTTTTTTGAAAGATCTCCATACAATGGACAGTAGTAAAAACTGTGAGAAATTAAAGTCTGGCCCGATGCCATGTTGTAACAGAATGTTTAAGGCGAGAGGAGATGTCAGCTGGGGAGAAATGGCTTCAAAAGCTTTGATGAGCCTGTGGTGGCAGATGAAAATCAGGTGTCTGAGGCTTTTGCACAATTCAGCTGTTGGCTCTGCCCTGGAGGTGTTGGTGTGTGATCTGCTTATGATTCAGCTCCTGAACTCTTTCACCTTTCAGTGTGCCCTAAGGTGAACTGAAACTGGAGTCCCTTAGCTTTTAGCCCAGCCTAATGAAACTAGTGGTGGCCCAGGAGCTGATTGAGGAGGAGTTGTGACATCTCTCAGGGCAGATGACGGAGGAAGGCGCCTTGGTTTTTATCTGCTGCTACCAACCTCTTGGAGCCCTAAAAATGTAACCCTCCATTTTGGCTTTTGACTGACACTGCATAACTTGCCAGGTGCCCATACTCTTGAAGTTCTTTGATGCTAGAGTTGTGCTCTAGGAAATTTTATCCTCCCCTTACATCCAGCTTGTGGGGGAGCTGTTTTAATACTGCCTGATTTAAAAGGAGAGAATGAGTTACAGGAGCATATTTCAACTTTAATCTTCCTTCTGGGGGAAAACTTACTTTGAAAATAAACTGCTTTTCTTTGTAGCTTCATTCTTGATGGTTTTCTTGCCTTATAAGTGTTCCACAGAGCATTTTGAATTTATATCTGGCCCTTATCTCTGCAGATAGTCTGAGTTTTAATTCACCAAAAGCTTTTAGTTAATGAACAAACTTGTGATGGCAAGGTAAAGTAAAACACATTGGGCAGTTGTGTCCACTTGATAAGAGATATGGAAGTCCTAACTCCTCCTTTCAGCTGGTAGTGACAGAAACAAACATGACTGTTTTGTGAGACATAAAAGCTTAACACTGTCTTCAAAGTAAGACTGCTTGCAATGGGTTTTGAAACCCTTCCCTCTGTTCTGCATTTTTAAATGAAAATTAGAAATTCAGTTATGGTCAGACATATTTTAGATTGCTGAGAAGTTTGAATCGAAGAATATATTCCATGATTCACTTGGTGTTTAAATCTCTTAAAATGACAAAAATAGAAAGTTAGAAAAATAATCCACCTTTATACTTCCACTGAAACTTGCAGAAGCGAACTGTGTTTTTTCAGTG
Organism: Pipra filicauda; assembly: GCF_003945595.2. Lineage (NCBI taxonomy): Eukaryota > Metazoa > Chordata > Aves > Passeriformes > Pipridae > Pipra > Pipra filicauda. The sequence goes on from NW_024103962.1 coordinate 369,264, forward strand.
CTGCTGTAACATCTGAGGAGAGTGGACTTGGTTTGCTGAGACTGTGAGCCTGATAGAGGAGCTGTAGGCATGGCTCCTAAAAGAGCAAATAAGAACAAGGCTCTCAAGTTCTCAGAAGTTAATACACTGGTTAGTTTGGTTTTATTTTTCTTCAGTCCCCTATCACCTGAGAGCAGTTGAGTTTATAAACAGTTTATGATGTGAGAGGCATTATTACAGTTTCTGCTGAGTGAATGACCCCCATCTGTGTTGCTGGGCTGTGGGAGGGGAGTTAAGTGGCAGATGTCTGTTTCATCAATTGTGCTTTCAGAAAATCTTGTGTATAAAAAAGGCTTTTGATGCTGAATGATCTGGTACTGAATAATAGATCTGAAATCTTTGCAAGAAAAAGCAATTGCTTGTATTTACATTCTTTAAAAATGTGAATCTGGAAGAATGCCGTTTCAGTACTAAATTATATTTTTTTTCCCTTTCAGAAAACCATAGCTAAAATTGCAACATGCTTGGAACTGAGAAGTGCAGCTTTACAGGTATCACTCTTTTTCCTGTGTGACTTCATCCTTTAGCAATAGGTAACTAGAGCTTTTTAAAGCTCAGTGTCTTCAGAAATAGCTAAAACTTCTGAAAACAGGGTGAACAAACCCTTGAACACTTGGAATTTCCAGATTGTCAACATGATGCCCCAGGTGACTGCCTTAAAAAGGACTTAAAGTGTGTATATGAGCATCTGCAAAGGTTTTTACAGGAATTTAACTGCACATTTTGTGTCTTTGGTTCTCTGCCTCATTTTCCTCCTTCAGAACTGTTTAGTTTGTCTTCCTAACTTGTGTGCAAGGGTAAAAAAATCCCGAGTGACCCTTGCACTAATTCAGCTGCTTCACAAGTCATAATAGACCATGAGGAAGAGTGTGTGTGTAGAATAAAAATGACTTTTTAGCAGTCACGAAAACTGGCAGTGCTGTAGAAAAATGTGGGAAAACAATGGTTTATAAACTACTCTTTGGGCTTTTTTCTAGACTGAAAGTAGATGTCATGGGAGTGAATATCTTTTTCTCTCAGCACAATCTTACCCCTAAAACAAAAGGCAAGTGAGAGAAGTTTCCGAAAGACTGTGGATAGGGAAGGGATGAATCAATGGAAGTGAAGTTCGGGTTACTGGATTATCTCTTTACCAACCAAGAGTGGTGAAAGGCAAATTTTGCATCAAGTTACTCACAGCAGCACTCCAGAGTACTTCGTGTGGCTCTAGAAGGTGCAGCAGCTCCACTGTGCTGCCTTCAATTGCCTGAGAGGCTGGGATACAGCTGCTGGAGCTGGACTAATGAGGTGAGGCTGTCCAGTCTCCAGGCCATGCAGTGTTTGAGGAATTCCTTGGTTAGCTCTACCTGTTGTTCTATTTTGGTCTAACCTGGGGTGTTTGAGGAGTGTTGCATTTGCTCTGGGTCACCAGGACTGTGATGAGGGCAGGCGTGTTCCACTGTGGGACACATCTCGGGGCAACAGCAGAAGGTGCAGCCACGTCATAACCTGCCAAGCTGAGGAGATGATGTCGTGCAAAAACAGCCTTCCTTGCTGTTGATTCCTCAGCAGTAACTCAAAGATTTTCTAACCTCATGTGAGGCTACTGGAACTTCTCATCCACTTCGCTTTGAGGAGGGGTTTGTTTTCCTGCAGTTTGGTTATGGTTTCTTAGGAGAGGTTAAAGCAGTGAGTGTGGTCATCTTTTCCCACGCTCCTAACAGGAAGGATATAGCTGCTTTGCTGTCCTTACATAGTCTTGCAGAAGGGTCCCTAGCCACTCTTGGACAAAATCAAGAAAAAACCTCACTGGGCCTTAAATGTTGGAAACAATGGGTAATCTTAAGAGATGCCAAGGGTGCAGTCACATAGTAGGTAAGACCTGACCCTCCACCTAAAAGAGGACGTCCAATGTCAATCCTCTTATTTGCACCACTTGTTGTCTCAGAACAAGCTAGTTCAGCTTACCAAACTGCTGGTGAGCTACCTCAGAACAAAAAATTAAGAGTTTTTCTGTTGGGTTAGTAAGTCAAATAGGCTTACTGAGAACCAGACACGTATATGCTACAGACAGATGAGGAAACTGCATCATGGATAAAGGCGAGGTGGTAATTCCTCTTCCATTTGCAGTGAGCTCTTAGTTGAATTTTGTCAAGCTCATTCTGTATGCTGTAATTTCTGCCCATGTTTCAGTGTTGAACTGTGAATGTTCCTGTGTGTATTAAGTAAAAATTTGGAACTAGTTGCTTTAAAAATATTTATTTTGCGTTAGAGCTTGGAACATGGGTTAAGTTTGTTCTCAATAAATGAGAAGTAACATCCTTCCTGCCTCACCTGTGAAACCTACCCTTTGTTGGGGAAATTTTATTTGGGTTCTTTAGCTTGTAGCTTTGAAGTAACCTAGTACACTTGAACAAAGGAGGCACCCTGCATGGTTATTCTAAGATGTGGTAGCTCTGTCTGAGAGGAGGGTGCATCCTAACATTTAACTCTTTCTTTGTGATGTCCTAGTCCACCCAATCACAGGATGAGTTTAAGCTTGAGGATCTGAAGAAGTTGGAACCAAGTAAGTAGCATCTTTGTGTTTTAAGTGAATGACATTTATCATGACAGTGGAAAACATGACAGCATCACAAATACTGACTGACCACAATGTGGTTTTAGGTGGTTCTTCCAAATGTCTGCTACCGTGTAGACAGAAACTGATGTGTATTAAGGAATGTAATGTGGGTAACTTCAAAGTATAGTATTCTGAATGTTTCAGATAATATATTCGTCTTTATTTTTAAATAAGTAATTTGAGTGTTGCTAATTTTTGCACAAAATAGTATTTTAAGGTATCCAGTAGTATATAATATCATTTACCTGCACTTTTCTTGCTTGAACTGAATTTCAACACTTTGTGGTCTTCCTCCTTGCAGCATGAAATTTATTTTTTCTTCTGAAAATATTTAACTTGTGCTCATGGTAGCCAATCACTTGTCACCTCCCACCGTAAAGCTACCAGACTAATTAAGTTAAGAGTCAAAATGAGGATGTGAGTCAGTCTTTGAAGGGTTTTGTGTGATGTTGTTTTTCCCAACTGATCCTGGGTCAGGTCTTGGTGTGTCAATCCAGAAATAACTTTTTCATGTAGGAAGTATCTATTTATCAGCTTCATTTTCCTTCCTGTAACACTGGCTGCAGTGCTCTCAAAGCATCCTTATGATTAGAGCTTCCACATCTAACCAATATTATCCTGAATGCCAGTGTTTCTGCAGTTCTTGGGGAACAGCAGATGTGGAAGAGCTTTTTTCATGCTGACAGAAGTTGGTTACATTTTGCTTATGACACAGTTGTATCATTAAGGGTGATCCTGGGGATAAATATGATGGGCAGGGAAGTGTTTCCCCTTCATGATTAGGCTGAGCTTCTCTGCACAGGATCCTACAGGAAAAGCTTGTCAAGAAGTGGGGCATTGAGCTGAGCTTCCTAATATCTCTACCAAAACATAGACTCCAAATGCTTTTAAACTGTTCCCTGAAAATGGTAAGTGAAGGTATGTTACAAGACCACCAGATCTGTGAAGATCATAACTCAGGAAGGGGTTTAACTGTGTGTTGGAATATTTGGTCTTTCTCAGACTACATCTTGCATATCTGACCTCTGAATCCTCTGATTTGGGCTTGTTTTGTATAGATACTGCCCTTTCTGTTTACAAAGTATTTAAAATGTTGTAATCATTTAATGACTGTGGGTTTTAGACTCCGTTTTGCAAATGCCCTGTGAGTGACTGAATGATGGGAGAGGGAGGGGAATCCTGTCCAAAATTTCGATTACTGTGCAACAGTCCTGTTGCTTATCTTGCCCTCCATCAGAAAAGGGATTTTTAGCTGTCAAAAAAAACTGTTCAGCAGTGTGAAGTGCATTCAGCCTATGCCTCATACAACAAGCAACTATATTAAAACTGAGGAAGAGTGTGTGGCCATCGGTTTTCAAATACACAGAGTTATTTTCCTTGGAGGAGAACGGGTGCCTCTAGGACAACAATTGAACATTGATGTTCTTAATGCTGCTGTCTAACTTGGATCGTTCTGGCCTCTTTCTCTCTGAATTGTGCCTTTGTTTTGTGGTTTTTAAGTGTATCTTGAATAGAGTAAATCTTAATCAGGCCAACACCAGCCATCTCATAAAATAGTGTTTTAATTTGTGTGTTGTCAGTTTTGTTTTGTGTTGCACTAGAAAAAGCTAAAAAAATCTGGGCTGGCAACGCAAATAAGTGATTCCTTTGTTAGGTCAAACCATTCCATTAGGGTGGAACGAAAACAGCTATTCACACAAAACAGCTATTCACACAATTTGGCTTGTTTTAATTACTTTCGTGCCTGAAGCTGTCAAAATGGCTGAGAAACTTGGTTTGGGTGTTGTTAGATTTACTTTCCGCCCCCCCAACCTTTGTTGTCAAGTTCTAACTTTTCCTACTTGAGCTTACATTTCATGCAGCTTAGAAAGTGAAGCAGTTGGCTACTTTTGTTTGTTTATGGGATTTGTCACTGAATCGTTTGTGCTACAATAATGCTACAGGAGGGTCCATACATACAAATAGTTCTTTTGAGACTGCGCTGTGTGAAGTCATTGTTAACACACTGGATCTCACAAATCCTTTTCTTTGTGGGAGCTTATAGCAGTGTTAGAATACACAGTGCAAATGGATGGGCTGGGGCATCCCTTGTGCCTGTGCTCCTGGGTGATAATTCTAGCCACTTAGCAACTAGGGTCAAACTCAGTGTATGTGTATTACAAGACAGGTAGATACTGGGTTGTACTGGGGAGCCTGGTTTCTGAATTATTTTACGTTGCCTATTTAAAAAAAAATCACTACAGGTATCACAAAAAATCGCTGTCACAGTTAATGTGTCCTGGTCTTATGGCTCATGTTGACAATTTCTTTTGAAATCTTTCAAGGAAGTGCCAACTGGTGACAAATCAATGTGGTATTGTCCAACATCACAAAAGAAAAGAGAGCTTCTACAGGAGATCCTGCAGAACAATATTTTTAAAAGCTTTCTCTTGGAAAACAACATAGGTGGAGGCCATGATACTGGGATCTTCCCATTAGTCTGCCTCACACGTGGAGAACTTACTGTGAATCATGTTCCCAAGTAGCAACCCTTACAAAGGGAAAGGTCTCTTTTCTCCCAGGGGTGATTCATATTTTTGAAAATGAAACAGAGACCAAAAAAAGCCCAAACCAAACTTTTAAAACTTTGATGTCTTACTTGGTATTACAAGGGAGATTCCTGTTTGTTGTAACCTAATTTTTTTTCCTATGATCTGGTTATTTTTATTTGAACCAACTGAAAGTCACACTTGTGGTAGATGCAAAGAGGATTTTCCTTTTCCTCAAAGTTTTACTGATTAGCTTCTTTTTTTTTTAGTGACTGAATAAGTATTTCACCAGGTGAGTGTGGTAGTTTTGCTGCTTATCCTTACGATGTTTAAACCAGCACTTCAGTAATTGCTGTGTTACAACTTTGAAAAATTATTTGCTAGTGGTGATGAGACAAAGTTGAAACCTTTTTAAAAACTTGAACCGTTGCTTTCTGCAGCAAAAGGCAAGAGATTCTGCTTCTGAGCTGAACATTCAGCATCACCTTTGTTCCCAACTCCGCCAGCGTGTCTGAAGGCAGCTCCTGTGGGCAGGTCTGGTGCCCACCCAGTGCCCCTGTGCAGGAGGGTGGGCTCTGTGGCAGGAGGGTGTGCGCAGCAGCAGGATTTTAGGCGCTGTAAAACTGTTGCCTCTTGCCTGTGCTCGTGTCAGTGGAACGTTTTGTGCCCTCTAGTGATGTCCGAAATGTATTACTAGGAGGGTTTTTTCAGGGGCTGTTCGTTCACGTAGTGAGAATAACTGGTTACTAGGAAGAGAGGAATCTAGTACTTACCAACTGTTGGAAGATGGGAGGATAGCTACTTTTGTCTCTTCTGTATAATGTCCCTATGATCTGTAAGAGATCTCACTTTACTGGGGTTTTTCTGCCTGGGACAGTTTCACTTTCTGTCTCTGATGTGGTGTAGCTCTCCCAGAGCTGGGGAATTCTGAGACTGGTAAAAATCCCCTTCCTTTCCTGAACCTCAGCTGCACTGGAAGATGACTGTCTGCTATTGATCAGCTTCTTTTCTGTTGGGAAGTGTCTGTCATTCTTAAGATTCATGTTGAGATCTGCATTACTGATCTTTTAGAGCAGAAGCCTTTGGAGAGAGAGACATGGCATCAGTTTGGTTTGCTAGCTCTCAATGAAGGCAGCTTAAACCTTCCTCTGTATTTATGTATTGTGTCTGGCTGGAATCAGGCAGTACTTAACCTCCCATATAGTGGTACAGAAATCAGAAAAAAAAAAAAAATCAGTGTGAGTAAAGACTGGAAAGACTTTTTAGGTTCTTTATAGTTTCCCTGAGGGATACTTCATTCTTAGAGCATTCAGATGGTGTCTGGTAAGCTAATGCTGGAGCCCATGCTGGCTGATGTGAGTGTGAAGACAGAAAGGGAAGCTCTCCTCCACTGGCTGAGTTGTAGCACAGGCAGAGGGGCCTGGCAGTGGTTCCTTAAACATAACTGGTATTTAAGTACTTCTTGGTATTTGTGTAATCATACCAATCATTTGTTTGAAAAGAGTTTTGTTCTCATTCAGTAGTTGTAAGGGGAGATTTCCTGTGCTCTGAGAGGGCTTATTGCAAAGTGAGGTTCTGTGAGAGGAATCACTTTTTTTTTTTTCTCTCCCCCTACCCAGTCTGGGATATTCATTGTCTGGTAGGAGAGTGCCTCTCCCAGCAGGTGTTTTCTTCTAAATTTTTAGGCCCTTGAGTCATGAGATGCTTATTTCATTCATGTGCTTCTGGAAGTTTTGCTTTTACTGGTAAATGTATCTGGAAATAATAGCTAAAGTTGTGATTACTAAAACTTGAGTCAAGCTTCCAATAAAAATGGCAAAGCTGTTCTCCACAGAATGCTGGAGATACAGTTGGTGTCTATGGGGCTTGGTGCTCAGGTATTACACTCTCTTCTGAATTTTGCCAACCTTCCCAGACATCCGAGGACAGATAAAAAGAAAAAAGAAACAAAGCCGCCACCACCACCAAACAAAACCACAAAGCATGTGAAATGAAGAAGTAGGAAATCTCACCAAAGCTTTGTGTTACCAGCACACTTGGTCTCCCGTGGTGGCTGCCTGAATGTGCAGCCTCCATATGTGCTGAAGTGTGTCAGTTCTGGAGACTTCAGTCTGTTTGGAGCTGATGCCAGTAACACCACCCCCTCCTTTCAATGGCCACCAAAGATTGTTACCGTCACCCTGGGGTCTGTAGCTTTTTCTCATGATGCTTTTGGTTATTGCCACATTTACTTACCTGTCTGTGTGAGTGTGGTGGTGATTTCATGCTGGAGTTGCAGCTCACCTGTCTAAATGTTAAAGTGATATATCTTGGATCACAGCTGTGCTGTGTGTAAAATATGAGAGAACAGGGGTGCCTTTTGTGTGATCTGATTATTTTTTAAATACTATTATTATTATTTGTGTGTGAAGATGCTGTTAGAATGTAGATAGCTTTGCAAAGTAGTAGAATTAGTGCTGATTTATGAGTATGGATTCTTATTTTTTCCCCTCTCTGCAGTCCTAAAGAATATCCTCACTTACAACAAGGAGTTCCCCTTTGATGTTCAGCCTGTCCCACTCAGGTAAGCGAGAACTGGTTCACTTCATGTATGGATACATATCTGAAAGGGAGCATAGCCTGGGGCCTGGTTAGAATTTCTAGAGCCACCAACTTGCTGTACTGCTTTGTGTAAACTGGTTAATAAAAGAACTTTTGTGTTCTGTTTGTCTAGCTACCACTAAAAATCAAGGCCATACTTTTGGTAAAATCAGGACTTGGTACATCCCTACATCTCAAACTGCCAGTATTGTGTCTTGTTTTTAGACTGTGCTTTCTATTGGCCTGAGCTCCTGCAATCTCTGTCAGAGTCCATAGGTACAGGCAGAAGTTAAGAAGAAGTATGAAATGACATTAAAGCATGTCGTCCCTGCTCTGTACCCAGATGCTGGCTTGTGAGTTGAATGCCAGATGATGAGTGATTGTTGGTCTCATTCTTCTTTTTTGTGTTTTACAGGAAGATTTTAGCACCTGGAGAAGAGGAACACTTGGAGTTTGAGGAGGATGACGAGGAAGGAGGAGCTGGAGCAGGGTCTCCAAATTCTTTTCCTGCTAGAGTTCCAGGTAGGGGCACTAGCCTTGCCATACCAGCCTATGTAGCATCTCTAAATTCTGTCTCTGAGAAGCTCCCTTCTCCCCCGTGATTTGAAAAGTTTGGGTGAGGAGCAACAAGCTAATGTAAACTCTTATGCTGTATTGGAGAACCACAAAGGTGGCCAGGGAATTTTTTTCTCAGCTAACAATGTCTCGTTGTGAAAAAGTTGTATGAATAACCTGTGAGGGTGGTACCATCTACCTCAAATAATTAGCCTTTATTCCTTATTCAAGATCAGTATTTTTATCCCGTGCACTTTCTTAACTATACTGTGTGCAGTGTTTCAAATGCATTAAAATGTAAATTGTGGCAGTGTTTCTCCTACAAGGAGCATCACATCCTGCTAAAGATGTGATAAATTGCTGCTGGTGATTTTTGTGTTGCATTGTCTGGTGAGACAGTGGCTTAGAGTGAAGCTAAGCTCTTGAGAGGATAAAGAGGGGATGTTGGTTTTGATAGCTTAAGTCCTTGTCCACTTGAAAGCACTTGTAGAACTGGATATACCTGTAGCTTCAGGTTTTGACAATTTAGATGTTCCAGCAGAGGTTCTTCAGGTTCCTGGTGTAATTTCTTTGCAGGAGAAACAGAGCTGGTTGACAAACTTTGTATTTCAGAAATGAGATAAGAAGTAAGGAAACTAGTACTGGAATTACGGTTGAAAGAGCTGGGGTGCTGCATTACTTGTGCCTGGAGAAAACACGTCTGTGTCCTTAGATGTGAGCCAGGGCACGGTACTGAATGTGGTCCCTGCAGGCTGGACTGATGTAGATGTGCACAGTCTACACTTGTTTGTGCCAAGCTCACAAATAGGCTGTAATGTGTTGTGAATTTTGGTTGCTGACACTTGCTGTCTCGATCCTTGTTATTCACCATGATAAATCCATTTATGGAGATGCATTCTGTCTGTCCAAAGTACAGCAGAGAGACCTTGAGTGGCTCTTGGTGTGGGGGTGAATCAATAAGGTTGTGACCATTGCCACAGTGCCAACAGGTACCTCTGCAACCCATCAGAGCTGTAGGTATGTAGTGGACATAAAAGCTGTGTATGGACTTAAGAAACAATATAAGGTAATGATAAACAGACTGACTTTACAGTTAAATCATTTTCAAAGAAGGAGGGTAGCAAAGTCTGAAAGAAGAGATGTTTGGGGCATATACTTCTTACAGAATTATTTCTCAGTAAGATCATGCTTTTAAGAGGAGGTGAGAGCAACTCGTGAACTTACTTGCTCTTTTACATTGTCATCTATTTAATAGACTGCATATCTGACTTTTCTGAATTACTTTTTTTGCATTGAGGTAAACTTCCCCAGAGCTACAATAATCTAAACTCCTGAGGTGGTTTTGCAGTACTTTAACACAGATTTTGTTTTCCCCACTGAATGCAAATTACTGTGAGGTTTCTTACCTGACTGGAGGTTGGTCTGTTGCTCTTCCTCTGGGTGATGAGGCTTAAACAAAAGCAGTTTGCAGCCTTCTGGGTTGAGCCTTATAAATGAAGTGAACTTCTCATATTGAATTAACAGAACCATGTTGCACTCCTTGCTTCGTTATGCCTTTAATCCATAGTGTGTGACTGTATTGTCTAACTGATCGTGGTCTTGTCTTCTACATGCATGGCTTCATGGTTATCACATTGCCCCATCCATCTAACCCAGGAGCCAATGAAGGTATGAGAACCTTTTAGTATGTACAGTTATTTCTTTGGTCATGTTCACATAGCTGTGATGTTCTTCATTCAGCTCTCAGTTCCAGTCCTCAAAATACAGTTGTTGGTAACAATTGCAGTGCTGGGCACCTCTGTACCGATCTTTCTTTGCCTTCAGTACCAGGAAAAGTGAAGCTTGTATCTGTTGACACACCTTACATAGCTCTCTAGAAGTCCTGCTGTGCCAATGAAGGCATTCTAAGTTGTGTAGCCAAGGGTAGGTGTAGCTGGATTTTATTTACTGGAATATACATTTCTGGGAAATCTTATACACAGAGTACTTAGACTTCTGTGCTATAGGGAGCTGAACTGACCAATGGCTTGCTGCCTCTAACAGCAAAGGTTTCCTGCCTTTCTCCTGGTTATATATGACCTTATTCCAGTGCTGTGCTTGCAGTGGGTTCTTCTGTGAACCATCTTCATTTGTGAACCCAGCAGACTTGTCAGTTTTTTCTCCACCTCTGAATTGGGGTTTGGGAAGGGAGAGACTGAGCCACCTGTGTCTTGGTGGCAGAAAGCTGTAGGGCTGGATCATTGTCATGGCTCTGAAACACGCTTTGTAGGAGGACACTTAAATCATTTGTAGATGCTCCTTCCCACTCTGGCAAAGATGCCCTGTGGTTGTGTCTGGAATGGCTGGCAGTTTTCTCCTGAAAGGCCCCAGTGTGAGCCTGCTGCAGGCCCATGGGGGCAGAGAGCAGTGTGATGGTGCCCAGCCTCGGTGAAGTTGTACCGTGGGGAGGCCACTGTCAGCTGATGGCTCCTGTCTGAGGTGGCTACAGAGGCTTCAGCACCAGGCCTGACTGGGGGGCTGTGACTCACGTGGGACAGGTTGCAGTCAGCTGCTCTAGTCCACTGTTCCTCTCACTGAGGCAGAAAGGAAACTGTTCCTTGGAGACTTTCTGTCCTACTGTTCTCTTATCTCCTGGAAGTGGCCTTGACTGTTCTGTTCATTGCAACTCTGCAATTTCACATATTCTGGAAAGCATTTTGCAAAAGCAGAATAATTTTTCTTAGGCCACTATTTTTACAATAAATGCCAGTCTGATGCATCTTTCTGGTGATTTCTCTATCAAGTATCACATCACCTGAAAAAAACCTGAAGGTTGAGTTGTTCCTGGCTCTTGGAAAAACTGAAGGTTGAGTTGTTCCTGGCTCTTGGGGGCCATGCTGCTTTTAGGAGGCAACTGAGAAATGGCAGAGCAAAGTTTTGTGCCAAAGAGAAGGGGGGCTTGCTTCTACCTTCATTTAGATTGAAATAAGGACTCTGTCTTTGAACATCTGTTCAAGAGAGACAGCAAGGTTAACTAGAGCATGTGCTGCTTTGCAGAAATGAGGGCTCTCTTCTGAGTTTACTTTTAACATTTCTCACCCAATATCAGAAGTCTTTGCTTTAGAAAAGTGGGTCAAGTTCTGCTGTGGTGTGTTGTGAAGTGGCTGCAGACATGTTACTTTGGAGGCCATGAGCCTGCCAGCTACCAGGACAGGGAATACAGAAACATACAGCATCATGGATGTGAATTCAGGTCTTGCTAATGATCCTGAGAGGGAGACTGGGTTCAGGAATGCTGATGAAATCTTGCTGAAGCTGTGGCTCTAGTTCTAAGGGCAGAATACATGGTCCCCTCTTGCGAAATCATTCTCTCTCACAGGACAACAAGTCCTTGGTTCTCCAGCTCCTCAAGAGGAAAAAAAGTATCAAGGAAAAACTCGGACTTGTCAAAGGAAGTTATTACTTTCTTTAGATCTTAAGCCTGGGGATAACTTTTTTTTTCATTAGAAAACCAAAACTTTAAATCAAACTTGCTCTTGAGTCTGAGCTTTTTCTGTTCTGGTGCTAATTCATCTAATACTGGAGAGAGGCTTGAAGTGTGTCGGTTTTTGCTAAATTCAGCATGAAATAACCTCCTCCATTGTTGATGACAGAATATTGTGGCTCTTAGTAAGTTTGAACAGTTTGGATTTCTTGCCAGCTGCACAGTCTTCCTTAGCGCTGTGAGGATTCATTTATGTTGACCACCATGTTTTGATACAAACTGTTCTTCATGCAGAGCTGGAAACTCCTTCCTCAAGGCAGGAGCCAACTTGGGGGATGCAGATACTATTTTTTCTCTCTTTAAGTAGAGGCCAGTAGAACTGAGATAATTGAGAATCAATCCTCTAGTTCCCTTATGTGCTGTGGGATTTGCACCAAGGCCATTTTCCTCCTTAATCTCCCAGTGTAAATGTTCAGCATGAAGCCAAGTCATGCTCAATGGGGTGGGACTCCTGATTAAGTGTCTGAAGCTCCTTCAACTGCAGATTGAAGCCAGCCTCCCAAATTTAATCCTCCAAAATGATATAAAGCGAGTTCCATGAATGAGTTATTCTGCGTGACAGCAAGAAATAACACTTTGAACAAAGCTCCTCTCTGTTGTTATGGCATTAGTTTTTCATGAATTGATTTGACTTGAGACAGTCCTCGCTTTTTCGTGTGGGCTTTGAAATCTGTCAAATGATGTTGTGTGTCTCTGCACACAGACATTCCCATAGTGCTGTGTACTACTGGGATATGAATCCTGGAGCTCTGAACCCCTTAAGGAGAACATCATCTTCCATGAGAGAAGATGGGACAAGCAAGGCCTCTGCTGTAAGATGACACAAAGGGTTAATAATGTGCTTTACTCTTTCCAGGTACTTTGTTACCCAGATTGCCATCTGAACCCGGGATGACGTTACTCACTATCAACATAGAGAAAATTGGTCTGAAAGATGCTGGGCAGTGCATTGATCCTTACATCACTGTCAGTGTAAAGGGTAATGATTTCTGTTCCTGGCTCCTCACTGCTAGTTTGGACAGAGTGCATTTTCTGAAAGCTGCATTGATTTTTCAGCCTGCTGGGAAAAATGTTTGTTGTTACTTGCATTTTATATTGTGGACTTAAGGCTTCTGCTTTAATCAAGGGTGGAAAAATTCTGTGTTTGAGAGATACTGGGAAGGGAATCTGTGCAGGATACACACTTCTCTGCGCACTCCAGGGTGCCTTCCCCGTGCTGGGAGCTGAGTGAGTGTCAGTGACTTGGCAGGCAGTGCTTCTCCATTCCAGCTTGTTCAGCTGGCTCTAAGATCTGTTTGGAGTGCTTGTACTCCCCAACACATACTGGTCTCTGGGCTTTCTGGAGATGGTGAACCACAGCCTGCTGACTCCATTCTTGCCCTCTTAATAAACTAATTTTGTAATAAAGCAAATATAATCTTTCCAAGCCCTAATGTTTAGAGGAATGGGTATAAAGCTGGGAAGCAAAGCTTGCAAGTGAAATAAAATATAAAATATATGTTAGCCTTGGCAGTGAAATGTTTTGGCCAAAGCATGGTAGGCAAATGGCCTCCCCCTCTGAGAGCTTCCATGAATCTGGAAGAACCTCTTTCTCTGTCATTCCAGGATAGGTAGTATTAGGATTTCTCTGTTTTAAATAGCAGCATGGTTGATGTCTTCTGCTTGACACTGAGATTTTTGGTATTCACACTCCTTCTAGTGGGAGTGTCTGTTCCCCGTTTTGCATTTCTTAGCAGGAAGCCCCTGTAGTCAAAGTCGTTTACCCTTAACCTGCCCTACTTGACTTCTGCTTCTCTTTACAATCTTTGGAGGTATTTTTTTTTGTTTATTGTATAAAAATTTGTAGCTGAGCCAGCAGCCTCTGGTTATCAGTTGTGATAACAACCTTGTATGTGTCCTCTTTAGATGTGCCATTGGATACCAAAAGTAGGGACTTGTTAGATGTGCAGTCAGTGCTTCCTCCACCAGAGATGTTTGCTGGCAGAAGGAAGGGTCACAGTATCAAGTGTCACTTGAGTCCATATCTGAACTTGTAAAGCAAACATTCCTTGTTCCTTGCCACCAAAGTGTTTGTTTTATTACATAGTGGTAAAACTGCTGCTTGCCTTCAGAGCTAGCTCTCATTTCCTTTCTGGAACTAAGGGAGACTGTGTATTGCTAGGCTTGCTTTCCCAACAAGTCTGCCTGTTAACATGTGGCTTTCTATTTCCTAACTCACTTACCTGTAAATGGTGACTGCCAAGGAATGATGTAGAAAATAGGATCAAAAAGTGGAGGGGGGCAGGCTATCACCTAGTCTGCTAATGGTGCCTTTTGATACTTTATTTCTCAAGATTTTTAGTCAAGAAAAGTAACTCTGAAAAGTCTTTTTCTCACTATTAGGAGTCTGAAGACACTGAGCAGGTGTTTTCCTTGGTTCTATACCAAGCTGCTCTTCTGCAGGTTTGGAAAGAGGTTAATTCCTGATGTGACATTGGCAAATCCCAGCCCATGCCCTGGATGAAGGGCATCAGTGGTGCTCCAGGGCCCTGACCTCAGCCTGTGCCCCAAGCACAACGTGTCCATACTTGTAATCTTGGCCATGTCTTAGCAACTTCCTCTACCAGAGGGAAAGGGATCAGTAATGAGAGGGGAGGGAGTATGAGGACACATGTACTCCTGAAAACAGCAGAGGCTTAGTGAGAATCTGTGGTGGCTGTGCCTGAGCAGCACAACCAGTGGCTGGTGCTGGGAGCTGGAGTCTAGCCTGTGGCCCCACAATGCCTCTATCCTTGGAAAAACCAAGAGAAATAATGGACATTGGGTCTAGGCACAAGACGGGGCATATCCAGGTTGTGGAAGCTATGCCAGCTGTGCCCTGCAGACCCTGTGTGGAGGGCAGCCTTTGGTACATATCCCACTCGGGCTGAAGCTCTGCTGGAGTCCTGTGTGCAGAGGGAATGGAATCTTTTGCTGAGAGTGGAAAGAAATGAACTCTTAAAAATAAAAAGAGGGAGAATTCCAACTTTTCATCTGAAATACTGTCAGAACTTTAGCTGCTTTCATGTTGCAATCAAGAAGAAAATGAACTGACTGTGAAGAGGCATGATTGCCCCTTTTTTAAGTTTAAGGGGAAAATCCAGGTGTGCATTAACTTTTTGTGGCAGGATTAGGAGTGACTCGTGAATCTTTTAAAGCAGGACCTTAAGTCTGAGAAGCTTCTGCCATTCTCATGCTGTTCTTTCCTGCAGATTTAAATGGGATAGATCTGACTCCTGTGCAAGATACTCCCGTGGCTTTGAGAAAGGAGGACACATATGTTCATTTTAATGTGGACATCGAGATTCAGAAACACATTGAAAGACTAACAAAAGGTATGTGGTACCAGGGACCTGAAACAGGGCCCGGGAGCTTTGGAAGCACAGGCACTGGTCTGCTCCTGCTCTAATAAACAGGCTGTGCCTGAGCTGGTGCTGCAGGGCTTGAGATCCAGACAAGGATAAAAATAGACCTTTGCATCCTGTCGCTTTCAAATTGGTCCTTGCAATGACTTGCAGACAAGGGAGAAATGAAAAGAGATAAAAATGCAGCAGTCTGCTCTACTACACGGGTATTGAGCTGCTTTATCACCTGCTCAGTCATTGTTACCTGGTATGAGCAATTGAGTGAAGAGGACAAGCTGTTGTGAGAGTGATGAGCATTTTAAGAACACAGAGTAGCTTTTGAGTAAGTAACAGAAGCATTATTGGAGATAATTCCCTCCAATGTACAGGCAGCAATAAGTTTTCTTGGCAGATAACTATTAGCCATAATTGCTAACTTCTCTGTTAAACCATTTTTCACTCTAGGTGCAGCTATTTTCTTTGAATTCAAACACTACAAGCCTAAGAAAAGGTTTACTAGCACCAAGTGCTTTGCTTTCATGGAGATGGATGAAATTAAACCTGGGGCAATTGTTATAGAACTGTAAGTGACTCACAATTATGGATGACAATGAGTGAAGAAATGAACTAGACTTCAGTTACAATGTGTGACTTGTTGGATCAAGGAAAGTTTCTTGGACTCATTAGATTGACTTCCATAAAGAATATTCTATTTTTAATAAAGAAGGGAAGATAAACTGTTTTTAGGCAAGTAAGATGCTTAGAGACCCTTCTCAGAAATTAGAGCATTTCCAAATAAAATGCTGGTGTTCGTAACCTAATTTTGTATGAAGTTAAAAAAGTCTGTATGGGAGATTTTAATTTGGAGTTTAGCTTGACTTTCAGATCAGCTATATTTAAAAAAAATGATCAACTCACAATCTTTTGGTACAGAACTTCTGTAAAGGAAAGCTGATTTGAGAAATGAGGTACCAATTTGCAAATTTTATGGACATTTCAAAGCATTATTGGGTGGTTGTGTTTTTTTCTCCCCTTGCCCTAATAAGGAGACAAATAGATCAGCCAGTTATGCCGCAGTGGTTTTGGTGTGCATCCTACCCTTGCTGCATGGCTGAAGGTCTGAGTGAGGGTTTTGGGGGTTGGTTTTTTTAAGAAGAAGATGAACCTTGCAATTCTGGGCACCTCTAGGAAAAGCACTTAGTCTGCGATAGCTGGAGTACTTCTGAAGTACTGAGTAACTGATACCGGGTCTCCTACAGTCCAGAGCATTATGTTGGGAATCTCCTTACAAAAATATTATGCTCATTTACATATTGAAATCTTTGTTCTGTTAAAAAAATAAGCCAGAGAAAATACTGGTTTGAGTTTCTTCCTGTAAATCTTCTCATTATTGTTGCTTCCAATAAGCCTTGTCAGATGTATTTAAAAGATTAGGGTAAAAAGATCTGTACAGGACGAGCTTTCTAGTTTGCCATCATCTTCCTGCGCAGCCCTTAGCACTTGGATTAACTCACTTTCTTGTGGTTACAGGTACAAAAAACCCACTGACTTTAAAAGGAAGAAATTGCAACTGTTGACCAAGAAACCACTTTACCTTCACCTCCATCAAACACTGCACAAGGAATGACCCTAGTTGTGAGACTTCTGTGAACTGAACCACACGTCCTGGTAGCTGTGTGTAGTAGCCTTAGCCTCCGAGGGGCGGAAAGATCCGACTGTATTCATGCCAGTAGGTCAGACGGGACCATCACACACTGCACAGCACTACTTCAGGGTCAGGGGCAAGCCCACCATGCAAGTGCAAGGTTTTTTTCAGTAACTTCCAGATACAGGTTTTTCTGAGAGCCCTGAAATATGTTGATTGCTTTTCCTAAGTTTGCTGTTCATCACTTTTTATCTTAACCGTTACTATCCTTTTGCCTCAACTTCCACCCAGGGATGGAGACTGCCCCTCTGCCAAACCTGCAGCAATAAAGACGTGGCAGGCCTACTAACTGTTTACACTTGCTGTGCTATTGTAGTTCCTCTCATCTGCATTTCAGAGTCCTCTGTAGTGGACAGGGTGGCAGAAGACTGGGAGAGAAGGATGAGGTGGGGTGGGAAGGAGCTTGAGGTACTGCAGGTGCTTTGAAGTGAGAGAGGAGGTGGGCAGGTCAGGTGGGTGGCCACAGCACAGCTCCTCCAACAGCTGCTTGGCCGTGGTCAGGTCAGGAGCAGGACAACTGCAGATGAGAACACTGAACTATGATTTTAACAGCCTTGCCTGATCCACTTGTACTGATTTTTGGATACATGTTACAATCCTTTAAATCACTGTTACTCCCTAATAGAGCTATTTTTTTTCTGTATCTTGTCAGAGAGTGGTTTGCAAAGGTGGGTGGGGGATAGAGAGGCTGCTCCAGGGCTCTGTCCTGGTGGCAGTGGGTGTTTCACCATTGCAGTGACAGCAGGACAGGCCCCTTGGTGTTGAAATGTTGATTTTCCAGAGCTTTGTGTAAAGCAGATCTGGCTAGCAGGCCGACCCACCTTTTACATGAAACTGCTGTTCTTATGGAAACTGATTGTATGCAGTTTTCTGCATATTTTGTGCAAGTCTGGAAACTTACTCTAAAAATTACCTTTTTATGTAAGTAGATAGGATTATCATTTATTTTCTATATTTTTGATTTGGTGTGTAATAAGCTGCAGGACATTGGCTTATTATGACACACTTGCATTCATCTTTTGACCTAATAAAGGGACAGAAGTAGAACCCAGTCAAATTTTTCATATATTTGCGTGGATATTTAATACGATACTTTAAGGTTTGATAAACTTCTTGCATATCTAACCTAGTGCCTGAATACTCTGCTATGCTAACTGAGGACCCAGCTCCCACAATAATGTCAATTATTTTAAACAGCCTGGATGCAGGTGTATCATCCATTCGTCTTCTCTGTCATATAACCCCAAGATGTTACATTATGAGATGTTACTTTTCCTCCTGCTACTTGTCTGTCTCCAGGCAGGTGTTCAGCATTTTTGGCTTTACCTTACTGATTAGGATAAAAAGCTGGTTTTGAATGTCCTAATCTTCTTGCCTTTCTTCTGTTCTGGTATATCTAGAGATGACATTATTTAGGTGTTATGACAGAAGTCAGCAACACTTTCTCAAATTCCACTGCTGGTTGGAGGGGGAAAAAAAAAAGGCCAAATGAATTGTCCTTTTTATGGTTCTTTACAATACCCCAATGGTATTACAGGTGATAGGGTAACTATCAAGGCTTGAAAAGTTATCCCTACAAGTCATGGAAGTACCTCTGAATGCAACATTCTGGAGACCAGACAAAATGAAGATACACACATTCCTAAAAACCAACCAAACATCATCCTTTGAACTCTGCAAAAGGACGGAGCAAAGTGTTTGTTAGTCTATGGCTGCAAATAACTGAGCTTGGGCAGTAGGTGTGTTACCTGTCAGTGGTCCCTGGCTGGCTCAGGACTTGCTCTGACTGAAGGATGTGTGACACTGAGTGTCCCTGGAAGGCCTCTCTCACTCAGCAAGGGAGGGTTCTGGGGCTCTGTCCGGCTCTGCTCCTGTTCCTTGCAGCCCGCTGTAAGCACTGCCCTCACTTGTGTGTGTCCAAGGTGCCTCCTCCTGGGGCAGCCAGAGGGCCATTCCATCCAGCTTTTAAGTTTTTCACACTAGCTGGGATGGGCAAGGGAGGAGACACTAAACATCACAAAGCCTTGTATGAAGAAGGAAAGAGCCTGAACTTGGAGAACCCGACTTTCAAACATGTATGTCATCAACGTGTGTGTCGATGGCCACCATGCCAATTGAAATACTATCCCCTGAACCACAAACCCGTCGTTTCTGCTGCTTACCTTGACCCTTCCCCAGCTTGTAGCTGTCTGTATTAATGCCAGTTATAAGAAATGTCAACTTTGAAATATTTTTGTTAAATACACAAGTAGAGCTTTGTATTTAACTAATTGTGAATTAATGTCTGTTGAGTGTGAAATACCATTTTTAAAGTTGCTTCTATCCCCTGCAATTTTCTGTGAACTGTCTCTCACTGAAAGGACTGCTGCTGCCCACACCACAAGCTTTGGTATTGTTTTATGCTTCATTGATGTTCTAGCTTGTCTTTCATCTTGAATCTAAAGCTTTACACTTGTACTGTAAGAATATAACACCTAGATGGCAAGTTTAATGGCTGCTTGTACTCTGGCAGTAAAGCTGTAATGGCCTCCCCAGCAGGGTTTTTTATTATTCCTAGTTGTCTTCCTTTTTTCCTAAGGATTACTTTTGTGCAGTGCACTTTTGAGAAACGTTACTCACTGAGACAGTAAGGGGCCTGGTATTCCAAATACCTGCACTAATACTCAGCTACAAGTGTAGGGCATGTTTTTAAAGTTATTCAGTGTTCTGTGTCTGCAGTACAGGTTAACGTGGTTTACATACACCCACTGTGCTTTACAGAAAGCTACTTTTCTTAAACTAAGTCAAAGAGGCTTTCAAAATACAGACTTCAAAATACAGGAAGCTGAATTGGGTTAGGGTCTTAAACACTGAGTAATTGGTCTTAAATTGGCCTTAAACATTGAGTAAGATGAAAACTCGGCTCACACCTTGCTTAATGCTGCAAGCTGGTCTTGAAAGCAGAAAGCAATTAGGAAATTTCTAAGTCCATCTAGTGGAGAGTTCACCTGTGTTTCCCTCGTAACTACACAACTTCATAAAGGTTTCCAGCTCTGGAAGCTGTATCCTCCGTGGTCCTCATTACGTGAAACAAGTCCATAACATGCCAGACTAATCCAGCATAAGGGTAACAGCGTCATTAACCCTGCGGCAGCAGCAGCAATTTGGCCTTGATTCAGTTCTTGAACTCAGAAGTGTAGCATTTTCTGGTCACATTACTGAACCAGTGTCTTTTCCGAACAAAGAGTGGCACTGAAACAAAGCCTTTGGGGTTTAGCAAAAGGAATTTTGCTTTTTATTATAACTTTCCTTTGAATACAGTGTCATTTGTGCTTCTGATCTCCGACCAGACATCTTTTTTAAAAACCCCCAGAACTTCAGAGTCCTCATGAAAACCCCTGGCCTACAGTAACTGCAGCTCAATGATGAGATGGAGAAGGCAGGTTGGATAGCATTTTACTTATAAAATTATTTCCACAGGAAATGATTTGATTTACATTTTTAACGAAATTAGTTCATTCGCCAACTGGTTACAAAGGCTACATAGAATTAAAACTATCCACACAGGTATTTCCTTCTATTGCACTTTTAGAGTAGGTTCAAGTCCACCACAAAAAGGTTCTTGCAGCCCAAGTGGATGGATGAGTTTGTGATCATAAATGCACATAAGATGTCTGTAGCAACTGGATAAAAATTAATCCTGCAAAAGCTGAGATATACTGAAATGAGACCAATGTCTTCAAACCAAGAGCCGTTTCCTACGATCCCAACGGCGGGCCGTGCACCGGAGCCAGCTGTGTGGAGCTGCTGTCCCATCAGGGCCCTGTGCTGGGGCTGTGCGTAGTCCTTGGAGCCCGGCAGCCACGTTAGTCTCTGGGTGCCGAGGGAGGCAAGTCTCTGTTGGGAGGAGGTGTATAGTCTCTGGAAGCTTGTGGGGGTAGCCGTGGGCCTGGAGGATAATCCCTGGGGCCAGGAGGGCCTAGGGGTCGAAAAGGAGGGTGCCCACGTGCATAGCCTCTGGGATCTGGGGGAGGCGGGAGTGGGCCAGGAGGCAAATCTCTTATTCCTAAACGTGGACCAGGTAAGAAATCTCTTGCAGCCGGAGGTGGCAAGGGAGCACCACAAACTGGAAGGAAAAGAAATCATGCAGTTAAATGAAATCTTGCTTTAACCTAGATAGTGAAGCTCCTGACTTGTTCCTCACTTCCTTAATTTTCTAGGGCAGCTCTGGGGTCCATCACATGCAAACTTCACAGCCCATGAATTATATTCTAGGGACTTTAGATGCTGATTCCTTTTCAGACTAAACAAGGAAAAATACCTTCTTAATACCTTGGCATTAAGAAAGCTTGAAAAAACCCACCCAGTCCAAGCTTATTGAGCAAGACAGCTAGAGCCCACGGAGCACTGGGAAGCGGTGCATTAAGGAAAAGCACATCTAGGTTCTGCAGTCATGCCCAGAAGGGACGTTTGAGCGCAGGGCGGTGCAGCCGTACCTTGGGGCGCAGGGTGAGGTCGAGGCCCGAAGTGCCCACGGAGAGGAGGTGGCGGTGGTCCGTAGCGAACAGGCGGTGGAGGAGGAGGTCCCATCACTGGGGAGGGCATGATGGGTGTCCCAGGGAAAGGAGACGGGCCTTTGGCACTGGCATTACCCTGTGTGAGATGAGGTCATACTTCAGTGCCTTACTGCATCGGAGAAGCAATGACACTGCTGAACATCATGACCACTCACCCAGAGGCAAAGAGGTGCAAAACCAACATACCCCAAAACATTAACCTACTAGAAAACAGGGAGTTACTGCACCACCATCTTCCCTTTACCCAGGACACTGCGGGCACTACCCAGGAGTGAGTGGTTAGTGTAACTCTCTGAGAAGATGAGTTTTCTTTAGCTGAAGTTCGATCCCTTTCGAAGTGTCCTCGGTGGACACCCCCTTTGGTAAAGGGCCTGGAACTTTGAATTCCATATGGAATTGTGCTTAAACACCACAGGTAAGTCAACTGCTTAGGATTATTGCTGTAGTCACTCCAGAGTGTTTGCCCACAGTCCTTAACAAGAAACATCTCATTTCCTCAATTCCACAAAAACCAGACAGCAACTTCATCATGAGAGAAGCCCTTTGAGGCAGAGGTAGGAGCCCCTGGTTAGTTCTGCAGAGCATTTGTTACTAAGCAGTTCAGAACACCAAGCCTGTTACTCCTCTCCAGCACAGCAGCGTAACACCATGTTCAGCCTCTGGATACTCACTGCAGCTGGTTCACTGGATGAAGGTGAATCAGTAGCTACACTGGGGGCTTCAGACTCTTTGGGAGAGGGTTGCTTTTGGGGTTTTTTTTGACAGCAAATAAGGATAGTGACAGGATACAGACAAGACAGAACATGATACAGTTAAAGAAGCAGCAGAAGTACAGTGCATCATGTAGCAGAAACGCTTCCTGAGGGTTGGGGTTTTCTCAGCTTACCACTCCATCCATTGCTGTGGAAGGGGAGGAGGTTCTTGGCTCACTGCTGATCAGGGATGCTACAGCAGGCCCAATATCTGTAAAGAGAGCCACAAATGCCTGTCTTACTGTGCATAGGGTAAGGAAGGTGGGTTTAAAATTGCCTTTTTGAAGTGAAAGGGTAACTGAGTAAGATGCAGTTGGTTGCAGAAAACATAACTTACCAGGAACAGACATCCTTCCAGGTAACTCTGGTGGCCTTCGTAGAGCAGGGGGGCCATCCACCACTGTACATCAAGGGAAACAAGAACCCCAGAGATTCTGATCAACATGGCCTTGAGCTATTTCTATTAACCTCCCCTCCAACCCCTCGTTTATGTATTAATAAAGTAGGTATCAATAGTTAACACTACCCCTAGAATCAAGATCTGACCTTAGTGTTCCTGTGTTTGTAGCATAAGAGTTGTCACACAAGGGAAGCTTCAGTGCTTACCAAATTCACCCCTTGCACCTTCCCTTCGAGGAGCAGAAAGGGGCCGAGCAGGAACTTCTATCATCTGCGTGGGGGATGGATTTCCTCCACTCACAGGTGATGGGCCAGAAGAGCCATCTCTGCTTAAGGGACCTATGCCAAAGAATTAAAACCACGTGATTTACTTTTCTGTAATTTAAAAGAGCCTTATTTTTTTATGATGTACTGACTCCAAGACCAAAGTTTTGGGAGAACCAGCAGGACTTACCTCGTCGTGGCGGGACTTGGCGATCGGGTCTGCCTGGAGTTGGCTTTACAATTACTGGTCTTTGAAGCATGACGATTTTTTGGTTTACTTCTATTAATCTAATTTTGAAAAATAAAGGTTTCTTATTACTATTCAAACAATACCTGTGAGTTATATTTATTATAATGCAACAAAGCAAACTCCATTGTAAAACTTTACCACTTTCACCAAGAGATCTTATTTTAACCACCAAAACAGTTTAATAGTGGTTAAAATTAGCCTCTCAAATACGCACTACACATTCTGAGCAAGCTAAATGAGCACCTGGCACTGCTAGAGCTTCTTCTCTCCCAAGCAACACACAGCACATTCAAAGAGGAATAAAGAGGGTCTGGTTCCATACTCACTTTTGTCTCAGGTTGGCTGCTTCTCTTTTTTCCTCGGCCAGAGCTCTCTCAGCTGAGCGGGCAATGAGCTGGTAGATAAAATTTTGTCAACTGAATTAATGGCACCAATGTGAAGTCAAATACAAAGTGTTTGCATAAGAAAAGGAAGAACATTCTTACCCAATTGTCGTGTGCCTTTTTCTCATGAGCAGCGATCTGAGAAGAAAAGAAGTATTGGTTTTTGTCCAACTACCAGAGCACTGGAATGATGCAGTAAAAGATGACACAATAACCAGCAAGCAAGTTTACCTGGTTCTTGTAAGATCTCTCTGTTTTCTGCAGTTCTTCTTCCATATCTTGGATCCTTTGCCTGTACAGAAGGAAAAAGAGGGAAAGGGGAGAGGTTTGAATGAATTTTCCTCAATGGATGAAACAAAAGGAAAGCAATAATCTTCAGAAACTCAAGTTACTTATAAACTTTCACTTCCTCGATGGCCAGCACGGCTTTTTCATCTGCAGCAGACAGTTTCTGTTCCTTCTCCTGACGCTCATACTCTTCCTGGGTTAGTTTTCTGCATAAGGGAAAAAAAATATATATAGTCCACCATTCTGCATCTACTACAAATAAAAATCAATGTACTCCCCTGCTAACAGCAGCAACATCAGAATCTGTAACAATGTGTGAGAACACAGAGAAAAAAAGATTTTTTTTTTAAGAAACAGAAATACTGTCTTTTGAAATCAACAGACAAACCCTTTGTGTATAAAACCCTAAAATTAAGCACACAGAGAAAGTTCTGTCAGCATCCGAAGATCTGTCAGGATCTATCGACTGCAGACAGTTCATCTCTTCAGATCCTGTAGTTTTCTTAGCAGTTCTACAGATCGTAATCCAGATTTACAAAGGTACAAACACGGAAATACACTGAACTGACATTAACCAAGGGAAATGAAGAAATGGAATGTGTAGTGAAAAGGGGAGAATTTGGGGCCCAGGTGATAAACACATCCAATAGTCATTAACTGTGGGGAAAGAAGATTTTTCTAAGTATTCAACATACCAATTTACTACATGAGCAATTATCACAGTCTTTTTCTAACCTCTTACTCTCACAGTTCACTATTTTTTTTTTTATTTTTGACATTTTTCTGAAAGTATTTAAAAGGTCCATAATGTGTTCCTAATTTAGAAGAGCTATCCCACAAAACTGGAACCATTAAACTAGCAGCAACTTAGCTGTTGCTAACAGCCAGCTCAACATAATCCATTTCCTTGGCTACATGTCAAAGCATTTTTCCAGGAAAAAAAAAAAGTGCAAGAAGTTCTTTATTCTAATAAAGAAGTAGTAACAGGCAGTGTAACCTCATGTAAGTTTTGGAAAGAACAGACATTCTTTACAGAGGTCAAGAGGAAGTTTTCTTGAAAGGTGGGCTACCCTTCACTTCTCCATTGTGTGTTTGCTACATGTGGATCCTGAAGTTGCAAGGTCAGGCATGTGGATCCTGAAGTTGCAAGGTCAGGCACTAGTGAGGTCCTGTATAGCCTCACTTCCTTGGCTTGTTCCAACCCTTTGCTTCCCCCAACCTACACACTCAAACCTTAGAAATTTCAATTGCTTCTCCATCACAATTTCAGCTTTCTGTAGAATTTAGCAGAAAATGTCCCTGAATTCTATTCTCAAATTTTCCCCAGCTGAGATGGTATTACAGACATTTCAGTAAGTAAATAAATGAATAAATAAATGAGGAATGAACATAGATACACAATGGATCCTCACTGCTCACAGTTCATTCACCTCAGTTGCCATCAGCAACTCAGCCTTAATTCAGCCCTTTGAGAATGCAAGAAGCTTACTGGGCTAAAATACCAAGTACTAGCTTCAACTGCACTGAAAGGGCAGTCATCATCTTTCATTCCAACTATAACTTCAAGTTATTTGATCCTTCTGAGCAAAGAGCATTTGGATAGTGGCAATGATATAATATCCTGTGTCGTGGCAGAGTACGGAAAGGCTTACTTCTGGAGTGCCATCTCCTTCTGCTGGTAGAGTTCACCAAGTATCTCCACTTTCTGCTGAAGAGTTTTGCATTCATTTTCCAGTTGAGTTTTGGCTGACTGGAGCGAAGAGGAGTCATGTTCCAACGTTTTTATTTTCTCTGTTGGAGAAGCGAAGATAAGTGAGGAAGCTGCAGTTGCAATGAGAACCATTATGCCACTTACACACTCTGTTTCTTTTTAAACCACAAACAATTCTTTTGCTAAACCTACCTTCCAGCTCATGTCTTGCTGCTACTTCATCATTCAGTTTGGACTGCAGAAGATTTCTGTCTTCTTCAACTATGGACAACATAGTTTTTACCTGAAAAGAGGAGCTGAGTGTTTCTGATCACAGGCATAGCAGTAATGTGACTGCATTTATTAGAAACGTTGTAAACATACCCTGGAGACATCCATCATTTGCTTAATCTGAGTCTTCATCTTCTCACTCTCAGTATCTAAAAGAGAAAAATATTTTTTTACTCTGTTTCTTAACCCCAAGTCCTTACACTCTACAGCTGTAAAAAATAATATTTCCTACACTTTAGTCTAGGATAGGTCTTGTTACACGGTTTAAAAAAACAAACAAAAAAACCAAACCCAAGAGTGTGAGGTGAGGAACAAAGCACAATAGCAAATCCACGACCAACACAACAGAACTATTAGATTTATTCAAAAAGGTGTTCAGAAGAGTGCTTCTTGTCACTTCTGGACACCACACTAATATTAATGTGAATGCAGCATCTATTACTGTGCTGAGTATCTGAAAATCAAACAGTGGAAATTTCCAGCCCACATATACCATAGATAGAAAAAAGTAAAAAAAGGGAAAAAAGAGGATTTCAAAACCAGAGATGTAGCAAACACACGTGCAACATCATTAATGTCAAACTGCCTGAATAATTTTGAAAACATCTATTTTGGTCTTTCAGATTTAAAAAATGTGATTACCTAAATTAGTTATCTTGCTGGAGCCAAGCAGAATGTTCATTAAAAATTCATATTAAAAATAAATGTACCATAACAACAAAGCTGAGATTCTCAGCTTTCAGAGTGCCCTTAATTGCCAGCCTCTATACGCAATCTTCACAACTGTGTCATTACACTCATGATTTACCTAAAAGGGCATCTAAAAGCAATTACTGGCCTATTTGACAGCTCTTCCCTTCAGCTAGGGGCTATCATGTGTTGGAGGATTAAAGCTGTCAGCCTGTTAACCCACAGGCAGCTCTATGCATGGATTGTCCCTGTTCCCTCGGTGACATGCTACGAACACACCACCACACGTGCTTCAGCCGCAGGGCAGGATTACTGTACCTGGCAACTCTCCGTTGGCCAGGTCATCTCCTGAGCTCCACTCACACCCCTTCTCGTCCTTCTTGGCCTCTGGATCCATGTCCAGCTGCTTCAGCTGCATAATGCAGTTAGTTAAAACCTAGTAATGAAATCAAAGGTTCGCTGAGGAAGAATTGCTCTGCATTTTGCAAAGTATGACAAAGTATTTTATGATGCATAATATTTGAGGCAATCTGAGGTTATAAAGAACCTACTTCAATTTCATTTTCTTTGTAGGCAAGTGTTTCTTCTATGTCCTTCTGAGATTTCTGATACATTTGGATCTGCTCACGGAGCTCAGAATGCCTCTCACTCCAACCTTCAGCTTCTTTTAGCAGCTGTATGAAGCACCAAGGCAAGATGATTACTTGCTTTATTTTTAGTCCAGGGTGTATGTAATTAAAGTCTATTTTACTGCCAGCTCTGCTGATAACTGATCACCACAGGTCACAGATAAAGGGTAAACTTCATAGTTATCAGGCACATTACTGTTCCATTGGCAGAACTGGATGCTGGGAATATTTCTGCAGTTTATTATTAGGTGACTTTACAAATCTGACATTTTCTCAGCTAATATCCCATCAGAATCAAACTGCTCATACACTTTGAAATACAAGGAATTAACTGCAGCCCAGAGGTAAGCAAAACTCATCCCTTAAAGGCCACCTACTTCATATATGGAGAAAGAAAACAAATATTTACAATTATTTGTAAAAAAACTGTCACAACATTTCAGGGTTAAAGGTCCTCCCCACTTAGCTTCACTTCAGAATTGCTTTTTGGCAATTCTTTACCATTACTTCCTTGGGTCCTGATCCCAAGTGGCAATCAGTGACTACCACATCAGCACAGACTTCCTGTGAAATTGCTGACCAAAACTGAACCACTGGAACTGGCAAAGCCCTCGTACCAGAGACATGTACAAAGCTCACCTGCACAAAAAGTCTGTGCAGGCAGGCACAAAGCATTTAAATTTTATCGTGATAATAGGAAACATGGAATTCTGCCATGCTAAGAAAATGGACACATGTTGAAGTAATATGCAAAAAAAAAAACAGGAATAAAGCCCTGATATTTCCTTCTAAATACAAGGTTGCCTGGCCTGAGCATAACTTACCTGCTCCTTGCTCTTTTTCAGCCTAGCATTCTCTTCCTGCACATGAAGCAGCTCAGATTTCACCTTTTCTTCACTTAGTTTAGCTTCATTAAGGGCTAACTGCACCTACATGTGAAACAAAAAAGGAGCAAAAAGAATAAGTCAAACTACAATAGAGCTACATATAACCTGGTAAAATGGAAAGGAAAAAGGCACATATGCACACACAAACTGGAGCCTGCCAAGATAGCATTTTCTATTACATAGATATGAATTTTCCTAGTACAAGAACTTGTGACTGTTGAGAGGGTGTTTTACCTCTGAAAGCTCTGCAGAATGCACATTGATAGCCTCCTGCAGTTTCTCCACGGACTTCTGGGTTTCAGAGAGCTATGTAAGAAAAAGATGAGCGGTGACAAAGTATTAGCCAGGTACATGCCTCAGCCCAAGCGATTATTTTCCCTGTATAATCTGGAAGTATGAAAGAAAAGTCAAAACACCAAAGAACTTCCATTTAAAGCAGCCATTAGACTGGCAGCAACACAGCGCTGCCTTATCAATAAGGTAAGGAATAGAAACATTCAGCACATTGGAATCAGCTGCCACCTATGACTCCTCCTGTTTGTGGCAAGGAAGTTCCCCGTACACCTGTGCAGCCTACTATGAAAGGAACACAGGCTGCTGTCATTAGCAGCAACCTTTGATCAAAAACAAGAGCAAAGAACTTGTTGATACAGAAAAATCAGGCCTTAAAAAAAAAAGAAAACAAGAACAAGAGGCAGCTTAGAGATCCTCACATTTACTGTAGACCTAGATGCTTCTCTAAGCACAAGGAAACATCTCTCACAAATCTGAAACCTTCTGTTCTGCTTATACTGTCAAGAAGCTTTCTGGCTCCAGCTAGGAGTATTAGACTAGGCCATGACCTGAATACATTTGTTTGTTTGTGAAAGCACATAACTGCACAAATCCATCAAGTTATTACAAAAAAAAAAAAAAAGCAAACCATCCAAAACCAAAACAAATAACAAAACCAAAACCCCAAATAAAAAACCAAACAAAACCCCAAACCAAACCAAGCAAACAAATTCTCCCGCTAGAGCCTGGGATGAACATGAAATTTCATTTCAGTTCTTTTTGAGCTTGCTCACCTTGCTTGTTCTAATACTATCTAACTCATCAGGTTGTGACCAGCTTTTAGGGCACACCAAGTTAAGAATAATATAAAACACGAGTGTCATAGCTCTAACCTTGTTCTGTTTCTTCTCATTCTTTTTTCTCTCTGTTTCAAGCATTGTGTGCAGATTTTTCACTTTGTCATCCAGCTGATGTTTTGCTTCTTCCAGTTCTTTGACAGTGTCCTTAAAAGAAAAAAAAAAAGGGGTAAAAGACCAACCTAAAGCAAACTATTTTAACTGATACTTCTGCTGTCAGTACAGAGTTAACTAACTGTCTCTTACCTTAAGCCCTGCAGTTTCATCGGAGAGAATGTCTTTTTGTTCTTGGGCCACTTTCATGGATTCCTTTGCTTCCTTTATCTAAGCACAGAAACAACCACACAGAACTGAGGAAATTGCCAGCATAATAGAAGATACATTAGCTCTTGAATTGACTGTGTCACTAAAGCAATAACAGAAGCAAAGGACAAGAACTGAGAAAAATACCTTTTGATCATATTCTGACAACTTTTCTAAGATTTCTGTTTTTTCTTGCAGAAGGTTTTTAATCTTTTCAGCAAGTTGCTTTTCAGTCACTAGGAAGAAAAAGAAAGCTTACAATAACTGTACTTCATATACTAGCAGAAAAAAAAATCAGCTATCATTACTACCACTTTAGGGAATGTCTTCAGGTAATGACTTAAAAGCATAAATCAGGATAGTGCCAATTCCTTGGCAGTCAGCCCTTTCTGCACCTCCAGCTTTCATTTAGAGTTAGATTGAAAACAAGATAGTAAAGCATTGAACACTGACACAAAGCACAAAGCTCTTGCATTCACTTCACAGGAGCTGGTCACGGAATCCAGAGCAGAGTAAGGTGCTGGCTGTGCACAGATGAGGTATGTTCATGGGAAGAACTGGCAAGCAAGGGTCTCAGAGCAGTCTCAGAATGCTGCTCGGACACTCTGGGAGGTGCAACACCTCCCCCACCAACCACCCTTCTGCTACATTGAAGCTGAATGTTTGGTCAGCAAAGGTAAGAGGATGAAAGCTCTGTTCTGTTCCTACTGGGAACAAAAAGGAGACTGTTGGCTAGGAGACAGCATCAATAAATCTCAAGGAACTGGAATGCTTAGAGCTCAAAAATGCTGTGACCAAGCAAGAGCCTTTAGGCATGCATTTGCTTCTCACCTAGAACAAGTCACCAACCAATCCTCAGGATTCACCAAAAATCATTAACATACTTAAATTATGTTATTGCAAATTAATAAAAAAACCACCCAATTGTAGTTATTTTTCAAGTCCTAAGCCACCTCTGTCTGTATCTGAACGCTGCAAGCGCCATTTGCCTCACAGCAAATCCTGCAGAACAAGAAGCACTGGATGTTCCAACTGCATCCCACAGAGTGCGATGGTAAGTGCTCCTCCTCCTTCCCTCCCCTCCCCCACGAGGGCTCCTGGGACATCCCCAGCCTTTCCCACTCTGGGGACAGGACAGTCAGCAAGTGACTGCCAAGGTACGAGACAGCTCTGAGCCATTTAAGGGGGACAGGAATCCTTTCATTAGCTTGGTCTCACAATTTCACTACTGTCATTAAGAGAGAACAATAGATTTTTTTCTTTATGACTCTAAATGTAATCTATCTTTATTTTTGTCACTGTTAATATTCTATTATTTAGGGTAAAGATTATAATAACATGAGTTTTATCACAATTAAGGAACATCTATTTGTTCCTAGCTTCACCAGTTTCTGTACAGCATCATATAGGAGAATACTGGGGGGAGTGGAATTAGATCTGTGTTCCTCACTGGTTTAGGGTGGGCTGCGCTGCTAAGTAATTTCTACACCACCAATACCAATGTTTTTCCTGCTCTACAGAAATCACCTTACAAATCTAAGATGGACTTTTTTCAGCTCATCAATTCTGCATTAACTGTACAGAAGAAAATTGCAGCATAACCACAATGAAACTAGAGAGGAATGAGTGGTAAATAGTATGGTTTGTGAGGAAGAGGCAGAGAGTTCCTGTGAAGGCAATTCTTCCATATTTTCAATTTGTATTCAATTATGAATTTCAGCAATCACCCTACTTTTAACCCAATTTTTTTCCCACTCAGTACACTTCAGTTTTAGAAACCTGAAGCTGGAGAAACACTCTTGTCAGAAAACCAAAACAAACTGCCCCATGACCACCACATCAGTAAACCCATGGTTCATTTATTTTGAACAAGGTGGAGCTGTTCCTTGCCCTTTATTTTGCAGGTGTGATCAAAGCATTATCACAGGCAAAATTTAAATCTTCAGATTTAACTAATCTACTGGCCAAACTTACACTGTAACCTTGGACTTAGCATTCTCTTTGAAAAGGAGTGATGATGAATAATTGGTCCCCTGAAACAATCTAACAATCTTCAAAACTTTTACATGCCCAAGCATCAACTACACTGAAAAGCAGAGAGAAACTTACCTTGATATATTCTACTCTTTACCTACAGAAGAGAGAGAACACCAAAAAAAAAAGAAAAAAAGAAAAAAGATTAGTCATAAAAAGTGGTAAGTGAAAAACTTTATTAATTTTCCCTATAGAAAAAAGCCACCACTTACATGCAGATTAAAGCAGCATATGGAAGACACATCTATCACTGCCAACAAGTGTTGAGTAACACTACAAACGAGCTTAGGTTGTTTTCTAATAAAAGCTTCTAGGCTAAACCCCTGTCCCAGAGCCTTAGAAAACGTCTGTTTACTCACTCACTAAAAGGATAGTGGTAACTGCCTATATCCAATTTGAAAGAAAATGAAGCCATTTTGCACTAAACCACAGTCATGAACAAACACAAAACCCCAGTTCTGATCCCCTTTAAAGCAATGTGTGTTTACGTGACAGGTGCTTGTTTCAAAATTAACACGGAAAAAGAAGAATTTCAGAAGCTTTTTTATGCTCTTCTATTTACACTGCTTTGTGTTTGAAACGGACCCCGTGTATTCAATACCTAAACCAAGCAAGGAAAAAAACTACCAATATTGTTTACAGATAATATTTAGTTTTAATTCATTTTTGTCAGGCAAATATAAAGTATTCCACAGATTTCTAGAGCATATCATGACTGCACCTGACAGCTGTAAAAGAAATTGGCCTGTTTGATTCTCATCTCAGCTCCCAAGGAGATGCACTGCTATACTTGAGAGCTGGTGATGGTGTTTTTGTTGCACAGAAAATTATCCATGTAAGAAAAGGGACAAACGTAGAGTGAGGAGAACAGTAGGGAAGGAGGTCTCCAGTGAGAATTAATATCAGGGTTTTAGGTTTCTAAATGCAGTGCCTACAAGCAGCTGGACAACATGAAGGGGGGAGGATTAACTGCTTGTTTTGGAGGTAGTCAGCAACAGGCTCAAGCACATGGAAGGCTTCTCATTTCAAAGATATGCTGATCCTTTCCTAAAGCTTTATTTACATCATACGCCTCTATTTTACTTTAAAATCACCTTGTGCTAAGAGATCTTCAATTAACAGCTTAAAGAAAATGCTTCTTAGCTCAAAGAAAATTGCAACTTACTTTAGCTATTCAGCCCAATGTTTAGTTCACATTAATGCTCTAAACAGAAAAAGTAAACCCATGAAAGACTACATACTGCTTTGAGCCCAGTAATGCTGAAACAGTTTAACCATACAAAGGACCGCTCAGTAAGTGAAACATCAGCAGGCAAGCATGAAGTATACTCACTGAAAGGCAGGTTCTCCAGAAAAAAATAGCAAGCGTGACAATTCCCACTAAGGCAGTCATAATAACAGGCTCCCATGGAAGTCCATGGAAATCAGGCCCAGGACGCATTTCCTCAGGCAGGGTGGCAACCAACTGAAAACCAACAGCATTGACAGCTATAAGCATGTTTTCATTAAATACTCGGGCAAAAGAAACGGTCTGCGAGGTGCTTTTATCTCTCTCATAAAACCAGAGAACCATCTAGAGCTTTCTCGCAGTTTTTGCGCAAACCGAAAACCGAAAATTAAGAAAACCACAGAGCAGCTCGCTGCCTGCATTTCAGTGCAAAACTCCAAGTATCAGGAGGGCACCTGGCAGTGACAGTCTGCTGGTGATCACATTTTGTGTTACACAGCACTTGTAGCTATCTGAGTTGCTTCCAAATAAAGCTATAAGGATGGAAAAAAATATAGAAAAAAAAAATCCAAACAGTTTTACACCTGGACGTCTGTCACAATCCAGCGAAAATGGCTCAGATCTCTCCCCAGCTGTCTCCCCGGCCACACGGTCATACGCCAGGTGCCTCCTCCTCTACCTGGAGGCCAGAGAGCACCTGGTGGGGGTGTGAGTGCCTGGTACGCGCTGCAGGGCTGATAGTGACATGACATGGCGCTCAGGGAACAGATCGTGCGACCCACACGGGAACCGCTGCCTTCTCCCTCCCTACCCTCGCTGCAGCCGACAGCGACGAGGGACCAGAAGGAGGGCGCACATCTGCCCCTGCAGAGCCCGGCCCAGGGGCGAGCTCTCCCCGCCACCCCGGGAGGCCCGGCAGGGATCCCGGGCGCCAGCGGCCGCCTCCGCTCCCTCGGGATCGCCCCACACTGCGGGGCAGGGGCGCGAGACGCCAGGCCCCCTCACGGAGGGGCGCGGCGGGGTGACCCCCTCAGGGACGCGCCTCGCTCGGGGGACGGTGTCACCGCCCGGGCCGGGCCTGGCCGGCGGGGCCCCTCCGCCGCTCCTCACCGCCCGCCCGCCGCGACCCTCACCTGCAGCAGCCGCCGCCCCGGCGGGAGCTCCGCCGGCCACCCGCAGCCTCCCGCGGGATCCATGGCGGCCCCGGAGCGCCAGGCACACGTCAGCCCTTCCCTCCTCCCCTTCCCTCCCCGCTCGCGCACCGGCCGCCCCGCCCCGCCCCCTCGCGGCCGCCCCGCCCCCCCGCCCGCGTCACCGCGCGCGCGCCGCCGCCACTCACCCGCCGCAGCAGCTCCCGCGCCGCGCCCAGCGCCGCCCGCCAGGGGGCGCCCGCGGCCCGGCCGGCACCTGCGGGGGGAGGAGAGGGAGGGGCGGCGTCACCTCAGGGAAGGGGCAGCGCCGGGGAGGCCCCGCAGCGGCCCCGGGGTCAGGTCGCGGCCCCCGGGGCTCCGGGGCACCGAGGAAAAAGGCGGAAAGTCCTCGGGAAATAACGCTGATAAGTCCGCAAGCGGCGTTACACGGCGGGACGCCGCTGTGCAGCGTCACTTTGCCGAGCTCTGCCTCTGACAGAGCACTCGCAGCTCCGCCAGCTGCGAGTCGGCAACAGAGCAGCACACATTCTTTATTTCCTATCCTTACGATTAGTTTCCAGCGCTGTCCACAGAATCACAGAATATCCTGAGCTGGAAGGGACCCTCAAGGCTCACGGAGTCCAACCCTTAGCCCTGACAGGGCATCCCCAAGCGTCACTCCATGTGCCTGAGAGCACTGTCCAAACGCTCCCTGAACTCTTGTCGGTACCCTATTGCTGTGGCATAAGCTTTAAACAATCTTCACACCTCTACCCTGACCTGAATCCTGCCACGAGTCCAGGCCAGCAGATTCCACAGCCACCTGGCTGTTGTTACACCGTGGAACAGCTGCCGTGACCAGCAGCTCAACAGTGTCTGCCCTGTTACTGCACAGCACTTCTACCAGTCCTCGCAGGAAATCCTGGCAAACATTTAACCACCCTTAGGAAGGAATGGAAGGTGGTCTGAAACACAGCTGAACATCCGACTGCTTAACCACGTAAGTTATCCACCAGCCATTTAAAATTCATTAGGTGTCTTTGCATTCAACATAGAGCTTCCCGCACATCTTAGAAGCTGCTCAAAAATACTTCGCTATGGGGATGGTACAGCACCTCAGGAGCGTACAACAGCTAGGCAAGATGTGCCTGAATTCTTTTTCTAAATGCTCAGTGGAGACAGATTTATTAAGCATAATCAGAGGTGAATGCAGAACAGCAAAGCCGAGCTTAGCACCGAGAATAGAGTCAAAGATAGTTTCATGCCAAAACAGAGCTAGGGAAGATGACAGTAATAGGATCTCTTCTTGGCACAATGACGAGTCAGCACAGATCAGCACTCTAGCTCCAGAGGGATAAGGCCTCATCCAAAGAGAGTCAAACATTGCTCCTACTCCAACACACAGAGACATTACTGAACTGCCTGAGGGGGAAGGTACACACCATCTTTCCTGGAAAGTAATACAGCCTAGAGACACAGGCTAAAAAGAGTGAGAAGAGAGGGCACATGATTCTATGGGCAGTCCCGTCTATAGCACAATGACATAGGGCTGTCAGTCCCTGCAAGGAAGAAACCTGGGCTAATGGTATGCTTCCCATGATTCCTGCTCTTTATCCACTACCGTCCTGAGACACAGTCCACAAGCCCAAGCACAGAGCTCTAACTATGATACTCACAGGAGCACTTTTCTTATTCCTACATTGAGAAATGACAGAAAAACTGCTGTGCTGAGATAACTTCATGACACAGTACTGCCACTAGAGGGACTGCCATGGATCAGGGAAAGCCATTAGTATTACAACGGACAGTAAAAATATTAGTGAAAACCCCTGGTATTTGCCTAAAAATACATTCAACCATGCACCTCTTCAAGAGCAAAAGAACAAAATAACCCAATTCCAAATGGTTACCTGCAGCAATATCTTCCCTGGCACTTTGTTCTGAATCAACCAACCCAAAGGAAGTATCTTCCAGGAGCGATCCTCTTTCACTGTCATAACCTTCTTCAGCTTCCCCATTATTTGAGAAGTTGGCCTCTTCATGCTCAGGAACATTAACAGCCCTCTCTTCCTCCTCAGTAGGCTGCTCTGGCCTCTTATCATCAAGCTGCTGAAATTCCTGATTGCCCTCATCGATGGCATTCGGGTTTCTGATGGTAACTCTGCCGTATTCAGCCTCTTTTGCACCATCTGTGACAAACAAGGAGACCGGAATTAAGCACTGAGCTAATGTATCTTTCTTACCCACAGCTGTCTTTCTTGACACTTTTAAAATATTTCTGCTTGTGTATTGCTTTCAATATATTCTCAATCAACTTTCAGTAACGTCTAATTAAATGTTTCTATGAAATTTATGCAAGATATCAAGCACTGACCTTGCAGTGAAACACTTGCAAGGTGAAATATTTTCATCACTCATGACCTTGTCACAAATGACATACTTAACATGTACTACTGTAAAAGGAGCCTTGCTAAGAGTGTATCTTAACATCTTACACAGTAATTAGAAAAACCAGCAAGTTTGCAGCAGACTGTGTCTCTGGTTCTTCCCCCGTGAAAAGATCTCTTTGTTCAGTATTTCTACCTACATGCTGCTCTTTTACGAATGTGGGAAAAAAATATAATAGAGACACCAGAGATTTTAGGTGCAGGGATTTAGTACCTCAACTTTGCATTAATCACTGGATCTCTCATAATTAGGTGCTAACTAATTCAGGAAAAAAAGACTGTTCTAAACCCTCCAGAAAATTCAGCACATTAGTATATATGAATCTCTGTTTCTTAAGGAGGTACAGACATGTCCTGACTAGCTACTTCTAGCCATATCCATGCATGGATCCCCCTTATCTTACAGAGAACTTGGCCCATAAGAACAGGCATGCTGAGCTCAACATTTCCTCTCAGGATTTGTCCCTGAGCCACTCATCACAACACTGAAAACACGCATGAAAAATAAGCAAAATCCCAGAAGATTTCACAAGGCCTCTTTCAATTCTACTCCCTCACACTCTTCTTAAGGCTTCTCTGGGTTACATAGTGTTGCTTGGGATAGGGTTTTACTTCCGTTTCATCTATTTATTAACTGGTTTGACATCCTACCTTGAAAGTGCAGCTGGTCATCTTCCTGTTCTGGAGCAAATGCAAGTGGGACACTCTCACTGACAGACGAATATTTACTCCTTAAAGAATATATTAATTCTTGAATGTCATCCATCAGTGCACTCTCCTCATCATACAAATCCATCTCTTTCACCACCTCCTCTTTATTTTCTGCCACTCTGGAGTCCAGAACTTTTCCTACAACATCCATAATGTTCGACTCCGAAAACTCAAGTATCTGGTCCAAGGCTTTTTCTACATCTCCGTTATTATGGCTTGCCTTACGAGCAAGCTCCATCTCCACCTTCATGTCATGGAACATGGCTTCTATCCTGACCACGTGTTGGAACCCAAGGTACTTTTGCAGACGCATCACACGCTTCTCATCCAGAAAATCTCTTATTATTGTGAGCCGCTTCACAGACTCACTGAAGTCTGTTACGGTGTCATTCGTGGCTGCTGAGCTGTCAGCAGGGCTGGGGAAATGCGCAGATTGCTGCTGGTCATTTCTTGTATGCTCTAAATTTTGCACCTCTTTTGAGTCTTTTTGTGAAATGCCCTCTGGGAGATGGTCTTTCTTTTGGTCAAAGTCATCGCTGTTTTCTGTGTCAGGAGATTGGAAATTATCTTCTTCCACAGCTGATGGCTCCTCAGTTTCAGAAGACTCATCATCATCTTCCGTGACATGTTCCATCTCATCCAATTTAGCATCTTTTCTCATTGGTACATCAACATCTTTGTTCCCAGTCTCGCTTGCATTTTGCATGCTGATTGTTCTTTTATCCTCCTTAGAAACTGAGTTTGTGTCCTCTCCTGTTTTGTAAGTAGGATTTGGGGTTCCTGAAACAGCTTCACTAAGTCCTTCCAATTCAGGATTTGTATTTTCAACATTTAGTGTATCACCCTGTACATTTGCAGCCCTTACTTGTGACAGCTTTGCGCTTGCTGCATTCTCATCTTCCAGCAGCTCATCCTCTTCTTGTTTCAGGTCAGGGTCATCTTCAGCATGTGGCTCTTCAGATTGCAATTCTGGTCTTAGAGTTCTTTCTTTAGCTAAATCTGTGCCAAGATTTCTGTCTGAATCTGCATCCTCAGTACGAGCAGTTCCTTGCTGAGTAAGATTCTCTGTATCAGTATTCTGTGTAGTGCTTTTTGATTTTTCTTCTGGGGAACTTTTCTCAATGCTTTCTTCAAATACTGGCATCTTGCCAGGATTTCTTGAAAGTTCTTCATTCACATCTGCCTCTAAATACTCAGTCTCATTTTCCCATAGCCTATGTTGCTCAACAGCTCCACTATGGCTTGGGTCTCCCTCCCCTGCAGGAGTTTCTTTCATGTTTC
The DNA here is from genome assembly GCF_003945595.2 of Pipra filicauda. Taxonomy (NCBI): domain Eukaryota; kingdom Metazoa; phylum Chordata; class Aves; order Passeriformes; family Pipridae; genus Pipra; species Pipra filicauda. Next base: position 407,498 of record NW_024103962.1, read on the forward strand.
CATTTTTTATTGCCGGTTCTTTGTTAGGAGAGGCAGGTTTTTTATTTTCGTGATCGGTCTCCCCTCTTTGATTTAAATCTTCTTCATGTCCAAGAAGTTCTTTCTCCACTGCAGGCATTCTATGCTCCACTTTCACTCTCAAGGGGTCAGTATCTCCTAAGTCACTTTGAGATGCATTTTTTACCTCTTCCACTGGTTTGGCTGGAACATCATCAGAAGGCTTGTTCTCAGCTCTTTCTTTCTCATTTGTTTTGTCCCACGACCTTTTGTGCTTTAAATCACTCTCCAAGACCTCCTCTGAGGTATCACCCTCAAGCTTTTTCTCACTTTTCTCTGTTTGAGCAAGCGGCATTCTTTCGGGACTTTTGTTGATACCATCAGCAGATGGTTGTAAAGCATCTTGCTTGTTTTTAACAAATGATTTGGACTCCAGATTATCTTCTGGACTAGGCAAAGCGGGAGAATCAGGCACAGCTGTACTCTTTAGCACTCCAGGATGTGACTCTCCTCCATCAGTGAGCTGCTCTTCAAACTGTTCAGTTTTGTTTGTTTGTTCTTTTGAACTCAGATCACCAGAACCTACAGGTTCCTTTCTAAGGAGTTCTTTGGAGAGATCCTCAGGCTGAGTTTTTGCTGGTGCTTCTCTTTTACTAATTAGCACCACGTCATCCTGTTTCTCTTTTGTCTGTTTAGATTCGGACCTGTCCACACTTCCACTGTCACCTGACCTCTTGCTCCTACTGAAGGCATCCTCAAGAATTAATGCATCTGAATTGGGTTTCTCCTCATTGTCTCTTTGGTTATTTAGCTTTGTAGCACCCATTGCATCTTCATCAGGTTCATGGTTTTGTGACTCAACGTCATCGTTTCCATCGTCTTCTAAATCCTCTGGGGATGTAATTTCATCCTCTGCCGTAAAAGACAGCAAAGGGATTTCTGCAGACTGATCTTCAAAGTCTGGCTCCTCCTCTGCATCAGCAGGATTAATGCTCAAATCATCATTTAAATCATCTTCCAGTGACGTAACAAGGCGAGTCACTTCATCATCTGATACAACAGCATCAGCAGTTGAGCCAAATTTTGTTTTCAAGTTCACAGAGAGCTCTCTGTTTAAAAGTGTGTAGGCATTGACTTCTTCATTCTCTTGGTCGAGTTGACTTGTTTCACCCTGAGGAATACTAGTGTTTTTGGTATTTTCACTTTCTAGCCCTTTTAATTTCCCATGTAGCATGCCTTTCAAGTGCTCATGTGCAATTTGATCTCCCTGAGAGTTTTCTTTGTGACTATTGGCACTGGAGTCTCCCCCAGTATTTTCAGTTCCTTCTGTAAGAGAACTATCTACTTCGTGTGTCAAGACAAGGTTTTCCTTGTCTTCTTCAGCGCTTCGCTCGCCTGTCTCCAAAGCACCAGGGGGCATTACTCTACCAGCCTCTTCAGTCTCCTTATCCCTCTCTGTTCCTTCAGCTGGTTTTGTCCCTGGATCACTCGATTCAGCTTCCCCTTCATTTGCTATCATCTCTTGCAATGACTTTAAAAGCTCATCCACATTATAATTATCAAAGTCATCCCTTCCGCCATCAAAGCAAACAAAGTCTGTTTCCTGAAATGAAAAACAGTATGTAGTCAAAATTATTATTTTCTTTATTACAGTGATGACACCAAATCCATTTTCCTAGTTAGAGAGAGATGCAGCAGCAAAGTAACTTATGTTAATCGTGCAGAATTAACCTCTTGCGTCCTTAACCAAAGTTCTGAAATCGGTGGAGGTTTCACCCAAGGACTCATAAAAGCCTAAACAAAAAGTGTTTGGCTTTGCCCTTCCAGAGACCTCCTAGCAAGGAACAAAGTAGAAGTCAGCAACAGAGTTGACAGTATTACACTTTACTCGTCATCATATATCCTGAATCAAAAACGAGTCTATTGGTGAATGCCAGTGAAAAGAAGAAAACAAATGTTGCTAAGCTTGTTTGTCACAATCTCTTTTAGCTGATGTCTCCTTAAATTACCAAGTCCTCCAAGTTGAAGCTCCCTGTCACACAATTTCTGAAAAATAAATAGAAGCAGTGCAAGACACTGAACATGATTGCATAGAATGGTTTGGATTGGAAGGGACCTTAAAGATAATTTAGTTCCAATTCTCCTACGATGGGCAGGGACAACTTCCACTAGACCAGGTTGCTCAGAGTCCCATCCAACCTGGCCTTGAACACTTTCAGGGATGGGGCATCCATGACTTCTCTGGGCAACCTGTGCCACTGCCTCACCACCCTCACAGTAAAGAATTTCTTCCTAATATCTAATCTAAACCTACTCTCAGTTTGAAGCCATTCCCTCTTCTCCTGTCATTACATGCTCTTATGAATGGTCTGTCTCCAACTTTCTTGTGGGCTCCCTTCAGATACTGGAAGGCCAAAGTTAGGTCACCCCAAAGCCTTCTTTTTTCCAGGCCGAACAAACCCAGTTCTCTCAGCCTTTCCTCATAGCAGAGGTGCTCCATCTCTCTAATGATCTTAGTGGCCTCCTCTGGACTCACTTCAATAGGTCAGTGTCCTTCCTGTGCTGGGGACCCCAGAGCTGGATGCAGGTGTGGTCTCACCAGAGTGGAGCAGAGGGGCAGAATCACCTCCCTTGACCTGCTGGCCAAACCGCTTTGGATTCAGCCCAGGATATGACCGGCTTTCTGTCTAACGCTGCAGCCTCAGAGGCCTTACTCACACAACTGTGGAGTTATCAGCTATTAGTGCATGAAACCTATTCATGCGTGAAAAGGCTGAAGGACCAAATCTAGAATCAAAGGGCTAAGTGTATCAGGTTCTCTTTGTTTCTGACAGTACTTTAAACTTCAAAAGTTTGGGAAAAGAAACCGTTCTGAACACATACCAAAGAGCCTATGCTCAAGCCAGCTAGTGGCACTTCTAGAGTTCAATCCAAGCAGATTCCATTAGAAGAAAACCATAACATTCAAGGAAAGAAAGATCAACGCCCACATTTTGGGCTGATCCTTTCACACTCATCCACATACATAGCTGCACAAACATCCACCCCCAATATATATGTGCACCCTTGCACATTGTGGCTGCTTACTAACAAAAAGTTACTAAAAATCACGATATTCCCATTCTCCTCCTCAGGGATTTTACTGAATGCTGAGGTTAGGAAACAGTAAGAAGCCCAACTGAAAAAAAAAAAAAGAATACTTACATCTGTTGGCAATTCTAGCTCCTCATTGGAATAATTATGATTTATTTCAAGTAAATCCTTTGGAAAATATCCAAAATCACTTCCAACCTGTCACAAAACAAAAACATAAGCAAACAAAAATCCATAGAGAAGCTTTAGAAATCATGCAACTATGTCAAAAATCCTAATTGCAGACACCAGCAACAAATATGGCAAACTGACTGTCAAGTATTCTAAATGACGTTTAACACAGTGAATGAAAGACCAGTGACACCTTATTTATAGTTTTCATTGAGGTTTTATACTACATTTCACAACAGCCTTGTGAAGTTGGTAGGTTCTAACTGTTCATGTTTTGAAGCCTGACATATAACAAATTATTAGGAGAGCTGGGAACGAAGCCCACGCATTCTGGCTCATGTACTTTAGCTGCTATTGTGTGCTCTCAGGGGCACCACACATGCCTCGAGGATTTTCTCAAGCAGCAAGCAGAAGAGGATCTTCGACTAATAAGATTTACATCCATGCACAATATTATAGCCCAGAGTATGCTCACTTTGTAACTTACAAGAAAAAAATAAATTCTTAAAGCGGATTGTAGGAAAATGCAAAATTGTACCTGAAGTACTAATCATTTTAAAAGCTGTGTGGAAAATATACCCTCCTCTGCAAATGCACTGTTGCTCTTCTTTGCCTAACACAAGCAAAAATCAGTCACAAATGGCTATTTTCAAGCAAGTCAACATGTTAAGCCAAGGCAAACAGTGGAAGACAAGAATCTCTCTTATCAATCACCAGATAATATCTACACAGTAACACTGTCACTTGAGAGTTCTGACAACAGCTGTCAAGAAGCTGATATTAATAGCATGCTATCACTACACAGATTAGATAATTCAGGTAATTAGACACACCTAAAAAGGTACAGAGTTCCTAGACGACCAAAATATCTGGGGGGAAAAATAATGTTGGTCATTTCCTCAATCATTTATTATATGAGGAAAATGACAATTGCCCATTTTCTTGAAGAGTTTTTTTGGGAAGAGCAGTCAGCTAAAGATCAAATTAAAGAAGAAATCAGTTGTGTCAAAACAATTAGGGATACAGAGATATATGTATTGTTACACTAATTGCACTGAAACAGGTTAACCTGAGTTGAAGTTTTCTGGATTTACAACAGCATGGAAAAAAAGAAAGGGAATTAGTATCTAGTAAATAATAGGTACTAATAATTTTGGTGGTGTTTGTTTCAATATGCAAAGTAAGCCCCAATGACTTCCTTTTTTTACTGTTTCTCATTCAAATCTTGCCTTCCATAGCTGATATCTCTGAAGTTAGTTACAAATATATTTAAAAAGCCAAACTGTTCGCTCCCCACCTTTTGCAAACACATATACTCTCTTACAGAAAATAGATAATGAATACAGGTTTATTATTGGGAATTACCAGGAATGAGAAATTAATTTTGCCAAATCAAATCAAAAGCTCATCCTTGCATGGTATGCTACAGTTTTACTCTAAATAGGGTTGTTTTTCTCTCCAAACTTCTACTCTAGTTTTAAACAATCCTTCTGAAAACAAAAGCTGAAGCTTCAAAGTAGTCTTCTTACTAATCTCTGTGACTCCAATTATAATCAGGCATCACAACTTGAAACTCATTTATTATAATCCAAGCTGCTGACCATACAAGTCCTCTGCAGTGACCCAGTTTGCCACTTCTGTGGTTTATGAGCCATATGGGATCTGCTTGCCCAAAATTTCATCTCCTTCTGTCCCTACAAGTCCTCTCTTGTAAAGGAAAAAAATGCCTCATTGTGCAAATAAAGGAAACATTCTTCATTCTCTACAGACATGAGAGAGGAAAGGCATTGTGAATGCCAAGTAAATAAGGGAGAAAAAAGTGCATCTTTCATTTCCACTCTCTTTCCAGCTGAAGTGTTGTGCATGGACAAAGCACGTAGCTGTGTGTGCAGCATCTGTCCCCACCAGTGCCCACGTGTGACAGGCAGCTGCAGCAGATCCACTGACCAAGAAGCCAGACCCTCACACCACCTACCAGAAAATAGACAGCTGGGAAAAAAAGAGGTTCACATGTTTTCAGTCTTAAAGCCCACATCCCTAAAGCACAGGCACCTAAAACTGCAGAACATTATTGGGCAAAGATGAGCTCGTTTGTTCCGCCCTTGCTGAATGCTGGCATTGTTAAGAAAACACAGAATTTCCCTGGTCCTCTGGGTCTTCCAAACATACTCTGTCTTCCTCTCTTACCTTAAATGTACCCCTCCTGTCTTTCTTTTTACTAACTTATGTACAAGATTTGAAAACAAACAAACAAGCAAAAGAAAAAAACAACCCAAAAAGCAACCACCCAAAAAGCCACAGTCTGCAGACAAGTCCATTTCTTGTAATGTTAGGCCAGAAATAGTTTTCTCAACCTTGAATCATAGGCATAAAGTTCATCTCTTTGCCATAAGATAAAACAACAATCTTAAAGTGTATTTGACAAAAAGGTTTTCTTAAAAAGCAGCAGTTTTTACTTGGAATTACCTGAATCACTTTGGGAGTTCTGGACCCTGCTAAAGTGAGGGCAGAGTGCAGGGGAAATGCATAGGAGGAGAGTCTACATAACAACTTGATGGAGTAAGCAACACAAGGTTGATGCTGAAGAGGAAACTTGATGTATTCATGAAATTCACAGCGTAAAATGACCATTAAATAGTGGTCATAGAATATTTTCCAAGCTTTTGGGTTTGCTTTATTACTGAGGTTTAGATAGCTCTGCTAAAAACTGCATGCTATATAATGTATAGAATATACAACTGGGTTGCAGAATTTTTTCACATGCAAAATACCCAATGAGCATAGTGTGTGCTCTGTAAGCAATAAAGTATACAAGACTGGGGTCATAAAATAAGGGACCTATTTTATCAAAATACAACATGTCTGCTGGCACAGGGCAATAAAAAAAATAATCAACAATGGTTTGAAAAGGGTGGAGTGAATTAGGAAAGCAAAGGCAAATAAAGCCCAGACCTAACTGCTATAGATTTTTCAGACTTGGTGAAAGGCTCCTTTTCTTATCAGATCATCTCTCTTCAGGTCAGAAATACTGTTGTATTTCTCATGGCTCCTCCAAATCGATTTCAGGATCAGAATCTGTATTTACAACTTGTTTCAAATAAGGTTGCATTAGTTGAAGCTTCTCATACACACATTCTCCTAACCTCTGCCCACACCTGAAGATCAGAATCCCAGTTATCCCTTGATTTCAAAGTTTCTATTAGCCCCTAACAAATCCTTTCCCCCTAAAACTTTGGGGAATGGAAAAAGGCGGTAGGGCAGATGTGTGGGATCAAATGATGCCCACAAAGCCCACATGAAGTGATGCAATGTGGGCAAAATGTAAAGGGCTGTGGCAGAAGGTAACATGCCTTCCACTGGAATTCGTTCGATGGCAGATCTCACTGGGTAGCCTGTTTTTAATTAGCAAGGAGCAGCTTCCCCCTAGCTCCAAGACTGCACACAGCAGGCACGGCTGGTCTGCATAAATCAAGCTGCTCAGCCAAATCTGGCATGGGAAGTCACACTGCAGGAGAGAGACCCCAGTGCTATCTGTGAGTCAGGGACAGGAGCAGACTCAACATGCAAGGGCAGGCACCTCTGACCCTGCTGCAGCACCTCCACGCCGAGTGTTGCAGTGGTACAATTAATGCAGCAGCCGTCAGTCAAACTGGGTGAAAAAGAAATAATGGTTACAGCCACCAAGCAAAAGAAATCAGTCTGTCAGCACAGCTGTAAAAGGAACATTGAAAATAGTGTAACACAATTGAAAAATGACAAAAAATAAAATGGAGCTTTGAAATTCTTTCAGACCTGCCAACTTCAGCTTTTACTTGTTAAACTCAAAGCAAACATCCTTTTAACTTGGAGACACACCTAACTGTTGCATGAGCTTCCTATCAGCGAATAATGCAACTGAATATTAACTCAGCAATTACCTTAACCTGCTGTCTGATCTTGCAGCCCGCATTACACCTCGTAAGAAGATGCAAAATTGGCCCCACGCTGCTACTCCGTGTCTCAAGACCCAGTAGCCCTGGAAACCTGTACCATCTAATTAACCAGATTATTTATGGTACAGTACCCGTCAGGAGGGAATTACCAGCACGATACAATTATAAACTCGTCTTTAACCACGTGCTACAGTTTTTCTACTCTCTTCTGTATCGTTCTAATTGGATTCAGCTCTTACTGAGAGCTTGGCTGTCCACGCCCAGCCTGAAGTGGTTACAGAAAGTGATACATCCTGAGTTTCACTAAACCACTAGTCCCACAGTCAACACGCAGGTGTGATTTCAAGCACCTTGGACCACTGGCCCAATTTTCTATCCCTTGGGAAGACCAGAGTAAGAAAGGAGGTTGAAGTAAACAATCTGGACACAAAAAAGGTTATAGGGTAAACACGGGGAGAAAGCAACAGGGACTAGGTTTAAGGAACCTCCAGATTGCCAGCATTTTCAAGGGAAGCCCACAAAAACTGCTCTTCCTCTGGGGTATCTCAGTTCTGTTTCTGTCAGGCAAATAAGGTGCTTATGAAAGTCAAGAGGAGTTTTCTATGAAAAAACTGCAAGTATGGGGATGTTCTTTTTCCATTAGCAGAAGCTTCTCAGATTGCCCAAAGACGCTGACTCAGGCAAGGCCACTACTCTCTAAGCTGCTACAGCGCGGCTGAGAGAGAGAGAGAGACCTTTTAAAAAAATCAAATTTACCTTAATCCTTTTCAGTTTTACTACTTTTTTCCCTCCAACTGCAGACGACTATTAGGAAGAGAAAAGCAATTAAAAGATGTACATGGAGCGATCTTTAGCAGGATTACAAAGAGCAGGATGAGACCACGTTCTGGGAAAACACAACCACAGGCTTAAGCCACCCAAAGTGGGAAAGGTGGCTCAGCTTCCAGACAGGCCCAGGGTCACGACTTACAGTGCTGCAATGGGAGGTTTCCAACACAAAGGCAGTTTTCTAACAGTTTTTAGCACACATTAGGGTTGCCCATTTTTCACAACACTTAGGTTTGATCAAACCTCATCCCATTTCCCACTGGTCTCAAGAAAAAATGGCATTTGTTATGTTATTTAGTCATATTCAAAACTGTAAGCATTCTCTTAAAAAGCAAAAGGAAGAAAAATAGATTGCCAATAGAAAGCACCAAGAAGAGCAAGAAGAAGAAATGCTTTACAGTACTTACACTTCCAGCCCAAAGCTCTGTTGATTTTCCTACTAGTTTGTAATACACGTACACCGCTTCTCCCTTCTTAAAATTTACGAAGCGACAATCTGGACCTTTAAAATCCCGCATTGCCTTCCCTCGGCACATTAACACTGTCCAAAGAAAACAAAGAGAAGAGTACTACTTAAAAAAAATAACAATAGTAATAATACACCCGTTTCGTTAAGAGGGACTTTGCCAACTGGCAGTAAACAAGACCTCTCCGCAAGCACCGCTTTCCTATTTTTCCAGGCTGAGTCAAGAGATAACTTAAGTGAAAGTATAGCTAAAATAAGAGATTAGGTTAGTTATAGAAAATATAACTAAATAGTTCTATTTAATTATAAAAAAAACCCCAAATATTCTGATCAAGACAAGCGTTTGACAAAGCATTGGAGAATTACATTTCTGAGGTGCACTATGAAGCTAATTATTAATGTTAAATTAGAAAGATGACATCCACGTCCAAGCGAATCAAGTCCTGAAATTATCCCACGCACAGAGAACACCCAGAAAGCGGGTTTACCACGACAGGGCTTTGCAAGAGACAAAAAAAAAACCCAAAAAAAAACAACCACGGAGCTGCGGGGACCTGAAAACTTGGCCAAGGGGAGCGGAACGGCGCGCGTGGGCGCCGCGTTCCCGTTTTCCCGATTCTCCCCAGTTTCCGTTCCAAAGCCAGGAGGGAGCGGGGGGAAGGGGGCTTTGGGAAGCGCCTCCGGGAGGCATCGTTGCCCACCACCACCACCTTCCCCCGCCGCCCCCACTCACTGCTGCACTCGGGGTCGGCGCAGCGCTTGCGCTCGGCGAAGCGGCGGCCCAGGTCGGGCGCGGCGGCGGCGGCGGAGCAGCGCAGGGGCGGCGGGGGCAGCAGCAGCAGCAGGGCGAGCAGCAGCCGGGGGTCCGGCGGCGGGGCTGCGGCCATGTCGGCAGGCGCCGGCAGGGAAGGAGGGACGGAGGAGGGAGGGAGGGAGCAGACACGTCAGCAGCGCCGGCGGGAGGGCGATGTGGCGGGGGAGGGACAAGCGCGGCCCCGCCGCCGCCGCGGCGGAGGGAGGGAGGGAGGGCAGCGCACGGACCCTCCCTCTCTGCCGGCGGCATCCCGACCCCCGCTCTGATCCCCATCCCGATCCCTGCCGCCGCGCCGGGCAGGGATCTTTTTCAGATCGCCGGCTCTTTTTCAGGCTCGCCCCGCAGGGGAGAGAAGAGGGAATGTTCTACCTCTTATTTGTGCTTACTAATAGAGGGTCTCGCTAGTAGAGGATCGCTGGAGTAGCGAGCGGCGCAGCGGCCTGGCCGCGTTGCAGGAAGGATGTACTCGGCCCCTGTAAGGATATGACAGACCCGAACATCCCTCTGGCTGCTCTCCCTGCTGCCCTGCCGAGCAGTTCTCATCTCCGCTGGGGAGGAGCAGCCGTCGCCTCCCTCAGTGGCTTCCGAGAGCCTGAGGTTACACCTGCAGTGAAAGCGGGTTTTGAACTCACTCACCCGTGGTCCCACTGGGGAAAGTGCAGGGTTTCACACCAGGCAGCCGAAAATACAGGATTCCCCACCAGGCCTATCCTTGCCCTTCTGTAGCTGCAGCTTCCACTTGCTGATATATTTTAGGTATTGAATGTTTGCAAACAGAAAGATGTGCTTGCACACATCTGTGTCTGCCCTTGCAGAATCCTGAGTTGGAAGGGACCCACAAGGATCATTGAGTCCAATTCCTGGCCTGGCACAGGAAGGTCCCAAAATCCCACCATGTGCCAAAGTTTTGAGAGCAGAAGAATTGGGCTTATTACATACACAGTAACACCAAAACAGTGAGTAGTTAATGAGAAATAAATACGCTGATGTTCCAAAGTCCTCTCATCAAAATTACCTATACACATTTCACATTCCTGGAATTATGCTGCAATGGTAAAAGAAAGAAAGGAAGATTTTTAGAACCATAATCACCAACAACGTGAATTCAATTGGTTACACAGGCTTGAACTTACTGTTCTCTGGCCTTTACAATCTTCTGTTTTGAATGGAAGTTGCTGTGTCAGAAGCAGTTCTGGTGAAGGAAAGCTGCACAGCTCCGTGGGGAGAGAGCAGAAGAGAATCATGAAATCACAGAATTCCAGAATAGTTTGGGTTAGCATTCCCTTTTCTTCACATCTATCACTTTCATGTTGCTTTAGAGATCTAAAATAGCAGGATGACAGCAAGAAGTGACAATGCTAATGTACAGCTGAAAACCAAAACTTTTTATCCCTCCTTCTTTTCAGTCTCATGTTAATTAGCAGAGCCTCTGAGCGGACGAAGAAAATAAATGACACAGCCAATGGACAGGTAACATAAGACAGTCCTCTTGCTGGTTAATTTTAATCTTTTTTCACTTTCCAAAGGGCAGAGTCTGAAGCAGCTCCCAAAATGAACAGGCACTCAGCGGAACTCATAGTAAGGTGAATGTTTCTGCTTTTTTTTTGTGAATGTCAAAGGACAACTCTGAGCAGCTGAGGTTTTTTTTTAAGAGCCCTTTTAAATGCTACATCTCAAGAGTTAGCCATCACCACTTCTAATTGCATGTGTTCTTATCCCATCCTCATGGCTACTGATTTTTTTGCTCAACAGACTCTCATTTCTCCATCATACAGGGCCTGAGATCCAAGTTTAGTTACTGCTATGTAATCTCTGAAAAATATGTAAACATTTAATTTTCAGCCTCCGTCTCGAGCAGTTTAATGTTTTAATCACACTACAAAAAAGTATCAAGGTAGAGACAGGTATCTACCTTAGTGCTGCAATGAAGTGTCGGTACCTCTTTGCCCACCTTGGACATCCTGCCTGTCAATCCTGAGGATCCACATGGTACAGGAATGCAATGATTCATTCATCCAGTGCCTATGTTCTCCAGACCCAGTGCAATATCGTGGCTGTAGCCCCCCTGTAATTTTCTTGACATTTTTGTGTTTCACTTCCTATAGAATGAGGTGATACGTATTTGCCATTGCTGATATTGGCTAATAAAAAGCTCTAGGAAAGCCTAACTCAGAAAACCTAGAAGTGAATTTTGTCACAATTTACAATATAGAAGTAAATGAATTCAAGTCACATTTTATGATGACTGTACAAATGAAAGACAAGCATTTTCCCCTCAACACTAATATTTCTTGTGTTCTAGTGCCCACACCTTTAGGTCCAATCTCTTGTGAAGAAAGAGCTGTTTAGTAATTTTCCATCAGTACAAAGTTATCAAGCTTATCTTTATTAAAAGACCAAGACAAAAGGTAACGGTATCTGTTGGTCATAAAGACAAGGGCAAGAAAGGGAGATGTGAAGAAAAACAAGATCACATAGTTCTTGCATAAGTCATTGCCTTTATTGTGCAATAGTGAGCAGCCAATAGGTATACACAGGATTACCACTGCAACTGTCCAGCATTCCCTAAAATTTCAAGTATTTCAGAGTAAAAGCATACCCACTTATTAACATACCCAGCTTTCCCCAATGTGTGACACAAACCAGAAATATTTTACTTAGTTCAATTTAGATATTTTAGGCAAAATTTCCTTCAGTCTTCAACCCCAATGTTGGAAACAGATGTATTCAACTATGAGAGTAGCCCCACTGCACATGGGAAATCTAACATTTTGTGTGTATCTACAGTTACAAATCAGCTCTCCTATCTATTCTGCAGTAAAATACCTACTAAAATAACTAATACCCACTAACAAGATCAGTTGGCTAAGTTTATCTAAGAATCTGCAAAAACTCTGGATACTGAAATTAGGGAATTGATCTAACAAAAGATCAGAAGTGTTGTAGGAAGTGCCATCACGCTTGGGGAACACCAAAGATCAATGAGACACTCACAGAGGGTGTCAATTATAAAGGACAGTAAAAGAAGATGACACTCTTAGAGAGGTGGTGCTATATGACAGTTTATCATCACTAGTCCAGTAAGTTAATTGTCAATTAATAATACAAAATATTTATGAACTGAAATGCTGGTTGTATACTGGAAGAACACAGGATTAAAAATAGAGAAAAAGTAAAGGGAGACTTCTGTTGTCCCTACACACTTATTAAATGTCGTATTAAGGTATGGTACTGAGGTTCAGTGTTCATATACTGCAAACAACTGTTCTGCCTTGTACTATTCTCTTGACACACGTTATTGATCACAGCTGAACCAGGATACTGCATTACATGAACCTTCAATCTGAGCCAGTTGATTGTTTACACACTCTCCCATTTTAGAGCTGTTCTGAAAAAACTCTGTAAAATTGTACACAGAAAACTGGACTTTACCCACATCAAAATAGTCCACGAAAAACTCAGTTTCCACAAGTGGTTTAAAGAAACAAGTCCCAGCACAAACTTGTACAAATCAGAATCTGTGGTTGAGGCAGAGTCCCAGAACCCAGGTATTCTGCGGTAGCATAGGCAACATTGTTGCTCTACAAGGCACAGGATTTTGACTGGGAATCCTTTACTTCTGTAGAACATGATGAATTACAAACTTACAGAAAAGCAGCAACACAGCTAATGGAAAGAGTGACAAAGGACCTCGCTAAGTCACTTTGAGAGTAACCTGGGCATTAGCCAGGGCTCTAGTGACGCTTTGTTTGTGATACGTGTAGAATTAAACACCGCCCTACCACACCACTACACACTCCCGGCTATCGTCCTGTGCCGCTCCCCATCCCTCCTGCTTCACCCTTGGCCGACATTCCTCATTTTCCCACTTCCATAGGCAGAGGGAAGCGAGGAAAAGCGCACACCGCCGCCACGAGGACACGGAGCGCCCGCTTCCATCATGGCGGCGGCGGTGCCCCGCTCTCCCGCCGCGCATGCGCACGGCAGTTTCCCGCCCCCCTCACCGGTCATGGCGGCAAAGCCGCTCCATGTTCCTCAGGGCGCGGGTGCCCGCCGGGATCGCCCCGCCCATGCCGCACGCGCCTGCCGGGAATCGCCGGCGTGAGGAGGAGGTCCCGTAGCTGCCCGCCCAGTCCGAGCTGACCCTCCGGATTCGGCTTGGCCGGCGGATCTTGCCTCACGAGGTGGGAGGTGCCTACTGCCCGCTGCGGATGAGCTGAGGAGGTGCTGGTCTGCCCGCGGCGCCATGGACAGCTTCCTGGAGGAGGAGGAAGATGAGGAGGCCGCGGTGGGGAGAAAGAGGAGCCCCGCCGCCCCGGCAGGGAGCACCTTGCAGCCGCCCCTGCACCTGCCCTTCCTGCCGGTGCTCCTCCACCAGCCGGGTAAGGGCGGCGCTGGCTGCGTGAGTTCTTGTTGTGAGCTCCTTCCTGCTGCCTTGGGAAGGATGGCACCAAATTTCAGCTCCCGTTCTCCAAATCGTCTGTTAGCGGGGAGAAAGAGATTCGAAAATAGCCTTAGTTGTTTTATGAGGCGGCAGCGTGCTCTTGCGGCCAGGTGATGTCCTGGGGTGCATTAGGAAGTGCAGGGAGGTGATCCTGCCCCTCCACTCGGCCCTGGCGAGGCACAGCTGCAGTGCTGTGTCCAGTTCGGGGCTCCTCAGTACAGGAAAGACAAGGAGCTACCGGAGAGGGTCCAGCAGAGGGCCACAAACGTGATAAGGGGTCTGGAGCATCTCTTATGAGGGGAGACTGAAGGAGCTGGGCCTGTTTAGTCTGGAGAAGACTGAGAGGGAATTACATTATTGCATATAAAGATGTCAAAGGCGGATGCCAAGAGGACAGTGTCAGACTCTTTTCAGTGCTGCCCAGCGACAGGATGAGAAGCAGTGACCATAAACTAAAACACAAGAAGTTTCACCTCAACATGAGGAAGAACTTCTTTACATTGAGGGTGGCAGAGCGCTGGAACAGGCTGCCCAGGGAGACCATGGAGTCACCTTCTCTGGAGACATTCAGAACCCACCTGGGCGAGTTCCTGTGTCACCTGCGAGAGGTGGCCCTGCCTTGGTAAGGGGGGTTGGACTGGATGATCTCCAGAGGTCCCTTCCAATCCTAACAGTTCTGTGATTTTGTGATAACTCAAATGCTGGCTAAGTTAGGTAATTCCTTTGCCTCCTCCAGGTAGGAGGTGCCTTGGTGAACACTTCATGTACCTTGCAGAAGGCTTTTATGGATGAGCACTGTTGTAGGGCCATGGCATGCAGCCGTGATTTTTAAACAGATCTGGGCACGAAGTGCTGGTTTCAACGTAAGTTGACCCACTATTCATGTAAAAAGGCTAAATGGCCTCTTTTGTACTCAAAAGAGAATAATTATCTACATTTATCTTTGTGGGAATTGCTTAGCTTTGGCACTGGAATAGCCTGTTTGTATACATGTATGCAAATCTTCAGCAGAGTGGGGTCACACACTTAGACAATGATTAATAAGTGAAGAGAGTTGCCCCTAAAATATCACAAAATGTGCTGTGAAGCTATCTAAGCACTATGGGCTTCTAATTCTGGTAGGGCAGGAGTGTGAAATAATTGGCTCATCACTGTTTTAAGTGTCTGCAGCTGTGTGCTGTTTGTAGAAAATGCCATTTCATATTATATTTTTGGCTTTTCCCATAGTTTTTTTTTACTGTGGACTTGTAGGTGTGTTTATCTTCAAAACCACAGAGTTTAAGATCACTTTCTGTAGTGTCCAAGAAAGATACTGAAATGGGGGGCACATTGTCATCTGAATAGGTGACAGTTGTGGGCTCGGTTGACCTTTTTGTTGCTTGTTTGTTTGTTTAGCATCTTCCCATGAAAACAAAGTGAACTTCAAGAAGAGCAAGGAAGCGTGTCTAAGTTACATTCAGGATGCCATGCTACAAAAGCAGTGGAAAAGGGCTGCAGAGTTTCTGACCTTCTATGTTGAGTCACTGGAGAAGGACTATTCCAGAGAACCCATCAGTCCATCAGAGGTAAGTCCATGTCTGTTATCTGGGTTCTTTTGCAGTTGAAAAAATACTTGCAAGCAGCGTCTATGACACTTCAGGACCAACATTTGTCTTAATTAATTAATCACAGGTTTGATTTTTTTTTTAATTTAAAAAAAAAAAGAATCGCAGGTAAGACCTGAAAAATTACTCAACTTTCATAAATTAGACTAGAAAATAAAGACGTTGAAGCTTCTAAAAGCAAATGAGCAACTATTCAGATGTTGGTGTAGAAACTCTTGAGTGGCAGGCTGCAGGAAGTACACCAGACCTCCTCACTGTAAGTGCTCAAGGCAAATGCTGTCCAATTACTCACCAAAAGCCTGCCCCTGCACAGACATGTCTCTGCTGAGGGTTTAACCCATCTTGCTAGAGCTTGATTCTGCTGAGGTCTCACTTTCAGGGGTGCTGAGAACCTGCAGTGTTTTTCCTGACAGGGTGCTCAGCAGTCCTGAAAAGTTCTTTGGGCTTGCAGGCTGGTTTTGTGGGGTTGTGTTGGGTTTAGTGTGGGGGGTTTTGTTTTTTTGTTTTTTTTTTTTTTTTTTTTTTTTTTTTTTTTTTTTTTTTGTTTTTTTTTTTGTGTTGGTTGTTTTTTTTTTTAACACAGATTCTCAGCACAAGAGATGAAAACTTGGCTTGGTATAAATTAATTCCAGCAGGAGTGTATCTATGAAAAGTCAGCTTAAAGTAGTCTTCTAAAATGGAAAAGCAGTGAGTGTGTTTGCCTCTGGCACAGGCGTCAGTCAGAATCTGTTTGAAAGTTAGTGGCTTATTTAGGTCGTTACTGGCTCTTCCAGTACTTGCAAAACTCCTCACAGGTACTGAGATGGAAGCAAGTGGAAGGAAAGGGATCAGAGCTCTTAAAGAAATGGAGTACTTGAATATTGCTAACTTGCAGACCTTTAAAACAGGTGCATGTAGATGGGAAGCTACATCTAATTGGAAATAATTTTTATTACTATGTTCAAAGAACTGTGTATACCTTCTGTCTCAGTGGGATCATATCAAAGGAGAACATAATTTTTCAGTGATAGGAGGGAGGAACCTTCTGACAATGCAGTTTCCATAAGCTTTGCTGGAGTGCTGCATTTATAATGAGTAATTATGTAGCATGCACTGAATGACTGTAAAAGTCTTACAAGATGAATATGTAAGTTACTATAGCAGTAGATAATACTTAGTGTTATTTTTTTATTCACGATTCAACTGTACATTTTTTTATGTGCTACAGTAACTAAGTTTGATAAGACTGTATATATGGTGACTGTTGCCATTTTTGTATTAAGGTTGTATTTGAATCTCTTGCTCCCCATCCATAGATGATTTGGAGAATAGGAACTGAAATTTTGTGCCATCATTCCCATAGCAGCATGAAAGAGTTCAACTGTTTCGTGGAACAGATGAAAACTTTAGGAGTAAAAAGGTATTTGAAGGTGAGTATACTTAAAGCAGTCTTGATGATTTTCTACATTTACCTGAACACTTATTGAATATTAGCTTCTGAGTCTCTCTTTTGAAATATATTACTGACATCAGCGTCAAAAGAAGAAGAGGATAATACATTTGAGTTACCAATTGCATGATATTTTAATGTTATTTTATACCTAACCTTATCTCTTTTGGCCTATATATTTGGTCACAAATGCATATTCTCAGTTCTTAGAAGTGCCTAAACCCTTTAATTAAGCTTTTTATTTGAATTTGAAACAGTTAAATTAGTTCTCATGCATGCCTCAATGACATCTAATTACAGGTTAACACCTGCCAAGTTTTGTTTCCAGTCCTTAATTTGACCACTGTGCTCCTGACTTAAATGTTGCTATCGTTATCTCACTTTTTGAGTAGCACACTGTGCACTCAAAATCTGACTATGAAACAGCACACTGTGCACATCTGTGTCACTCAGCTGCAGGGTTTTTTCCTGGGGTGGCTCATTCAAACCTATACTGTTTTGGTTTCCTTGGCTGTTTCTTACTTGGGATGGTGCTTCTGTCTTTCATTCTGTTGTTGAAAGTCTTCAAAGGAAGTTGTGTACAAGAGTTTGCTAGAGTTAAGTGGAGGTTTAGGCTTTGATCCAGTGCCTAATCAACATGATAGGGTGGTAGGACATCCCTCTTTCAGGTGCTCTGCAGTTGGGTAGACAAATGAAAAATCAGCAAATGCAACCCAACTGGGTTTCCTCATGTCATTTCTAGATCTAAAACAGGTACAGCACTTGTTAAAGATCAGCAGGTTTTTGAGACAACTGCTTTCTGCTGCCTTGATAAGTAGCACTGAGTGTCTGCCACCTGATGGGTGGCTTTCTGCCCCACAGATTTCAAGTGCTTCAGCCCTTTTCCTGAGAAGGTATCTCTGGGAAGTGAAAAGACTGAAGCTTTTGAAACCTGTGGGGTAGAAAGTATCTTTTTATGTCAGATATGCTTTCAATTACTAATGTTTCTCCAGCATCTTCAGACAGAAAGAAATATATAGGTTCTTGGCTTATCTCCCTCCCCAGAGTGACACTTGTAATCTCCCATTCTTTCCTTTTTCTCCAAAATTCTTTGTAAAGATACTTTTTGGATAAAAAGGAATATTTTAATTTCTAATTAAAATACTGTATTAACTGTGTTGGCAGTATTTTTTTGTGCATGTCAGGAAGTCTCTTTTGCTACACACGTGTGTAGAACTTTGCTGTATTGCTGAAAATCTCTCCGTTGGAGGTGTGAAGTGCTGTGCTTTGGACTGTTTGAATTGCAGGTCTGCTTGGAGCATGTCTTTCATCTCCTTTGTAATGGGCAAATTGATGAAGCTTACCAAAACCTGTCCCTGGCAGAAAGCTGGAGGTTTGGAGAACAAACAGCCCTTCAGGATAAAGAAATGAAACTGATTCAGGCTTACAGGGGACTGTTGGACTACTATAGCTGGTCTAAGCAGAAGAACGTCTTGTTGGAGCGTGGTAAGTGTTTTTTGGATTGAAGTGTAAACTTTAACTAGCTGGCTTGTGCAGACACCACAGTTTGCAATGATGTCTTTTCCTTTACTGAACTTTTCAACATTTGGTGGTATGGCTGATACGTGATTCTGTATCAGCAGTGATGGTGGTGCCAGAATAGCACACTGACCCCCACCTTTCTGAAGTGCCCTGTATGGCTGTTCTGAAACTTTTTTGTCTCCCTGAATCACATTTCTTATATCCAGCCAGTGTGAAATAGAACCACATAATGTCAGAGGAATGTATTCACTTAAAGCAGTGGGTTAATAGGTGTGCAACTGCTTGATTGCTGCTCAAATTTTGAGTGATAGCAAAGCCCTGAAAACTTGTGTTTGAACTTCTGTTTATTTAAAGATACCTAAGTTGCTACAAGTGTGTCACATCTAATTCTGCATATACCTATGTTATCAGTTAGATTAAGATCTAATCTAACTGATAACAGTTTCTGTGAAACTTGTTTCTGTGAAAACTAAGTGTTGGATTTGGTTAATGGACCTTGTGCTGGTAGCATCTTCGAGTCTTGGAGTACTGCTTATTGGGCTCCATAAGCTGAAATTGCAGGATAATAAATTTGATTGAAGAGCAGTGAAAATTTCTTGTTTCGTTCCTGAGAAAACTGAGGCATCTTTTCTTAGAAGCTCTTTGCCTGGAGTACCTGTTTAGCAAAATGTGTTTGTCTCAGGTGCACCGCCTCTTCAAGGTCTTCATTTGCTTGACAGAGCTAACTGTGTTATTCTTTGGTGTTTTGGTAGGTCTGGATGGATTTGCAGACTTGTCTGTTGAACAGGAAATGCACAGTTGCTTTCGGAAGGCAGCGGTGAACTTAAAGGAGATTATTAAAATACCTGGAGTCTGGGATCTCTTTGTGAAATGCTATGTGGACGTAAGGGCATGTTTCACACATGTATTTCTTTTGTCTAATTTTCATTAGGATGCCTGTCTGCAGCTTTTTTATGTGTGTGTGGGTGAAAACAAAATATTTTAAAAGCTCTGCGTTTGTACATGTATGTCACTGGCTTTGATATAGAGCACAGTTTACTCTTGGTAGAACTGCAGAGCCTGCACAGAGTACAAAAAGGACTTTATCTGTGCATTGTCAAGAGAAAGAAATAGACAAACAGCTTGCATATTTTTTTTTTCATGGTGCTACAGAAACTGGAACATAGTTGCTTTTGTTTGAATTCTTGAAAACAAGTTCTCTGTCTTTTGGTAGGGCAGTGTTTTTTCTGGATACATTAAATGTTAGAGGTGCCAAAAATGCAGCCCCTCTATGTTTTGTTTTGGGTTTTTTAAATATCTGCTTAGAATTTGTAATTAAGAAATAAAGTTAACCTTGAAATCTCTTTGGAATTATTTACTCTGATAAGCTGATAAGCTCTGACTTCTCTAAGCACATCTTAGGGAATTTTCCTTGGTGCTGGCATCCACCAAGTTCTCTCTTTAAAGACGTGACAGGCTCTTTTTCCAAGGAGCAAGTGCTGATAATTCTTTGACAATGAAGTGTTAAGGAATTTTCTCATATAGTAGCTTCTATGTATGAACTTTTGTCTCTCTGTCATGAGAGTAGCCAGTAAAATGAAAATACACTGTTCTTAGTCTTACCTAATATGCTGCACTCTTAGCTACAGATCGTGCTATTGGATAGTTTTGTGGTAGTCCAAAGTTAGTTGTAGGAGTTTGATTACATGTATCTGGCAAACTAATGACTTCACTTCTTCTAGCTGTTGGAATTCTATGGAGACCATAATGAAGCCCGCCAAGTATTGAATGAATATGCCTACAACTCAAAGTTTCCTGCCAATCCCAATGCTCACGTCTACCTCTACCAATTCCTGAAGAGACAGGGTGAATCAAAGAAATCAGTCATCTCTGCACTGAAGGTATGTGTTCCATGGGAGATACAGTCTGTGTCATTCATGTTGAGTGGTGGTCCGACACTTTGGTTCCCTTGAACTCTGTGACATTATTTACCCTGTTGTATTCTTTGTGGGAAGCAGAGGGTTGGAGGGAAGTTACAGGAGGGAGCAGTATCCTTTACTGTCTTTGAATTCCAGTTCTTGCTTTGCCTTTAACTGATACATCGTATCAGTTTTTAAAGTCAGTGTGCAAGCTCAGAGAACATATTTACATGGTCCTACAAGTCTGTATCAGCAGTCTTGTACATAACAAGCATTGATTTCTGTTTAAGTTTGACCTTCACAATATTGTAGAAATTATTAGATGCTTGCTCTTTCACATATTGGTCCTATCTAGCAGTTAGTTTCTCTGCTTGTTTTTAATGAGCTGTGCATTAAAGCTAAAATAAAAGTTAATGTCTGCTGGTTGTTGGCAGGCAAGACCTTGCTTGACTAAGCTTTTGTACAGTTGCTCTTAATTGTCTGCTTTCCTTACCCTCACTCCTTGATCTTCGTACTGCTTGCAAACAATGTTTTGCAGCCTGTGTTGCCACTTGATGGCACTAATGTGCTTTCGTTAGTGCAGGTGGTGTTTAAAAACAGCTTTATAAAGTTTAGGCTTTTAAACTGCAGGGTATATGTATACAATTCCACCTTCTCAGGGCTTTTTAGCAGTGGCTTTAGACACTAGCCTCTTAAAAAGTAGTGACATATCAAAGAACTGGTTTGATAGGTCCAGAAACTGATCCAATGCACAGAGCAGTGGACAGGGCAGCTAGGACTGGCCTGGGAAGAAAATGACATTGCCTTCTGGATTTGGGCTTCAATCTATATTGTATTTGCCTCATGTAGTGTTTTTTTAGCAGCTATCAAAGTATTTCATTGATTGTGTCTCAGAGTAGTGTCACAGATGTGCAAAATGGACCTAGACACTCATTCTTTACACCAAGGCAGTAAAGTACTAGATTGCTTAATTTTCTGAATTAGTCCCCTAAAATTCTGAAGCCTGTGCTTCTCTTGATCAGGTAGAAGTGTTCAAAAGTTTTCACATGAAAATAATGTGTCTGGGTTTTGCCTTTTAATTTTCAGATCTTGCATGATATTGTTCCGTCTCATGAACTTATGATAGATTTTAATACCATGCTTCAAAAATCAAGTAAGTCTACCTTTTCTCTTTTCTGCTTTTTAAAGTAGTTTTGTTTGTTAAGAAAAAAAACCAAAAAACAACCCAAATCCCGGCTTTCCAATCACAGAAACCTTTAAGTTGAATGTGTGAGTAGGCATTTACAAACTTCTGTAAACAAATACCTTTCTCATTTTAAAGGCTGATCAAAGCAAACTGTTGTAAGGCACAGCCAGAATCTCAAAAATAATTTAAATTTTTTTTTAGGTACTCTACTCTGAATTCCAGGGTCTCTGTTCCCTTTTGAGGATCTCTGATTTATTTATTTATTCTTTTTCTTCTGGAGGAATTGAGATGGATCTGTTATTTAGTTCATTGTTATTGATTAATCAAGAGAGCTTTATCTTGGAGTTGGTAGAAAAGTCTTCCAATTTGGAAACTTTTTTCCATGCAGATCAATTGTATTCCAAGTTGTCTGTCTTACTGTGATCTGGTATGTCCCAGCAGGTCAACAGGTTCGTGAAATGCCCCTGAATGAAGATTGTTCTCCTTTCTAATATGATAGGGCTTAATGGCTTTAAACTGACAGAGGGTATGTTTAGAAGAGATTTGAGGAAGAAATTTTTGGCTGTGAGGGTGGTGAGGCACTGGAACAGGTTGCACAGATTAGCTGTGGATGCCCCAGCCCTGGAAGTGTTCAAAGCCAGGTTGGATGGGGCTTTGAGCAACCTGGTCTAGTGGAAGGCGTCCCTGCCCAAGGCAGGGGGTTTGGAACTAGATGATCTTTACAGTCTCTTCCAACCCAAACTATTCTGTGATTCTTCATTGGAAGGAGGTAAAAAAAAGACTGTTTGGCTGGAACCTCCCTTTTTCTGTTCATTTGTGATACATTTGCTAACTTTTCGTAGCTAATTAATACAACCTGATTTTTTGAAGACATTTATACAGGTAAACGTAACTTTTTCCTCATTTACCTGCTGTCATAGGTCAAGTGTTGTTTTAAGAACTCTGGTGACACCTAACAAATGATGTGAAATGTCCACTTTAGTCATTTTGGTATCAGGTTTGATTTTTTTGGTGGCATCTTGGGATTTGAAGTATTCCAGAGCCATTGTGTTCCCTTCCTATGGGAAGAATGTATTGAGCAGAGGTGCCAGTTGGAGGCACTGATTAGCGAGCTTTGGAAATAGCAACTCTCTTTGGAAAAAGCATGTGATAAGTGAGTGTTGTATGTGTTCCTCTTGAATCAGCAGTGTTTGAGCAGGATGGGAGTAGGCACAGAGTGTCTCTGGTGTGAGTTGTTTTCTAGAGACAGGAAGTATTCCTTAACTTCAGCTCTTGGAAGCAGCAGAAGGCAATAGGGGGCACCCTCAGTAATGGGGACAGTAGCAGCATTTGGGGAGGCAGGATAGAGATCTGTATTTCAGTTGTTGCTTACTAATGAGTTCATCTTGGTCTAAGTAAGTCATTAATCAGCTTAACCTTTTTTCAGAGAAAAGAAAAAAGCGTCGACTGGGGCTAGAAGTTATTTTTGCGGCCCTGGATTATGCTGGCTGGAAAGAAAATGTAAAAGCATGGAGTTGCTTGGCAAGACAGGTGAAACAAATTGTAATGTAAGTATCTCTGATGCAATGTGCTAAAAACAAATGTATCAAGTCTCTGCCTTTGGCAATTGGCAAAGTGTCCCTGTGTAGCCTTTCTCTTCCTGCTGGTGAAGGGAAGAGTTGCCTGGCCTACTCTGAGTTCTGTGGCACTGCTTGGCTGCAGTGTGCTCTTGTTAGGAGGGAAGAAGAAAGTATTGAGAAGAATTCAAAATTTCCAGTACTGCATTTCCTGAAAAAAGCTGTGGTGTTTGTTTTGTTTTGTTTTTTTAACAAGTTACATCTTTATGCACAAAGAGTTATTCAGACGTTGGGGTAGCATTTGCTGCCCGTCACTGATCGCCCTCTTTCGGGGCAGGAAGGTTGTTGGTTGTTCAGTTCTGTTACGTGTGCATTGTTGGAAGCTGTTTTGAGAACTGCTGGGCTGCACCAGGGCTGGTACCGTGCAGATTGGTGGGTTGTGTGATGGTGGTAACTGTTACAGGGTGCAGCTGGTGGGTGTATTGTTAAAATCTGAGCCAATGTGCCTGGAGATTGATGTCCTTGCCAACTCTGACAGACATGGCCTCTGATTTCAGAAGAAGCCATCTCTGACAATCTGCACCCAGAAGGCCTCCAATGTCTAGGCTTTATTTTACCCAACAAACAGGCTGTTGTGTGTTTCAAGCCCTAAATATTTCCGGTTAATTAATTTGGCACTGAATTTGACCCATTCTACTGCTTTATTGCCACCTCTACCTACACAGCATCTGCTGTTAAGACCAGAAGCTAGTGGATTAGAGCTAGGAGTGTTGTTGCCTAAATTACTAAAAGTAGTATGATACTCTAACTTTGCCTTCATTTTTGTTTTTGAATACACAACTTCAGAGTATCTTGAAATATACTGGGCATCTTGGTCATTTTATGGGAATGTTGCTTCCTGTTGCAGATGGTTTTGTAGAATCCTAGAATAGTTTGGGAAGGGACCTTGAAGACCATCTAGTTCCAGCCCCCCTGCCATGGACAGGGACACCTTCCACTAGACCAGGTTGCTCAAGCCCCGTCCAACCTGGCCTTGAACACTTCCAGGGATGGGGCATCCACAGCTGCTCTGTGCAACCTGTTCCAGTGCCTCACCATCCTCAGAGTGAAGAATTTCTCCTAATATCTGATCTAAACCTGTCCTCTCTCAGTTTGAAGCTATTCCTTCTTGTCCTGTCACTACAGGCCCTTGCAAAAACCTCTCCAGCTTCCTTGTAGGCTCCCTTGAGGGACTGGAAAGAGCTTTTGTTTCTGAAATGCTCAGTTTAGAGTTGGACTTGATGATCCTCGTGGGTCCCTTCCAACTCAGCATATTTTATGATTCTTTTTAAGGGTGTTATGCAATAACAGTAATAACTATTTGGGATAAGTTAGTCTTTGAGTATGCCTAGAGTAACACAAACCTTTCCTAAAAACAAACCAGCCCCTTCATACTACCAATTTGTTGACAAACTTGAAGAAACTTCCATATTACTGTTGACAAACTGGCACAAAAGTCAAAAGGCTTGCTTCATTTCACACCATAATTTGTGTTATTGCCAAATCTAAATAAGACTGCTAAAGTCTTATTTAGACTGCCTCCTGCCTCAACGAGTGTTGCCAGTGATTTAAAAAAATAGCTTATTTCTGTTTAGATTAGTGTTTCAGTCTGAGTATAAAGTCGGTATGTCTATGTTAGCAATTTAGGAGACTTGTAGCAAGCCTGTTATAAGTGTCAGTGTCTCCTAATAATCTTTTCATCACAATTTAAACTTTTATGTAACTTGTTTAACCTTTTTCCAGCTCTGAGAAGCATCTTGACTGGATCAAGCAAGAGTGGAACTCCAGGAAGGACTGGTGGCCAGCCTTCCATTTTAGCCGGTACTTGGCAAAAAGGAACTGGCAGGAAAATAAAAACCTTTCATATGAAAAAGCTCTGGTGGCTGGAATTTTACTGGGAAAGGGTAATGCTACATGTTTTTTCCTTTTCACTACATAGAACAGAAATGCTGTCTAGTTCTAGCCCTAATAAGATGGGATGCAGCTGTTCTGCTCCTTGGAAGAAATGCAATTTCTTCCTTCTAGGAAATATCCTTGTCTTTGGAGCTACACATGAAAAATGTTTAAATTGGTTTGATATTTAGCAATGAGGCATATTTTGCATAACTTGTCTTATCCTGGTTTAGAATTCTGTTTTATCTGGCCCTGTTTGAGCAGTCACAATACTGTTTATCTTGTTTAACCTTCAAACCACAATTTCACAAAGGCACAACACACTCCTGAGGGAATGTTGTGAGGACAGCGGAGAGTTTGCTTGCTGGCTGCCAGCCTAGGCAGTGTCTCAGCAAATGCTGGGGAGCAGCTGGACATTAAGGACCATGGGGGTGTTGTAGTGCAGGAAAGAGGAGGACAGAGAGTCTTGAGTGAAAACCATCAGCAGTTTGATACGAAGATGAAGATCTTTACCTCTTCAGTAGCATTGTTTGGAATGCTGCCAAAACCAAGTGGAGGATCAGGCCAAGAATCAGCTGCTAAGTTGAGAATGGGAATATGTCATGGAGGCCATGGCTCATACACTGGTGTGGACTTCTGGTTGTCAACTTGTTTGTTGTCTATAACTTTGTTTCTATAACTTTATCTTCTGGACTTAATAAAACAATTTCTTATAATGAAAGTTGGGCTTTTTGGTTGTTAGTACGTTATCAAATGTCTTGCAGCTTTTATTTCCAGCTGGCTAAAAAGGTTGTTCCAGTTCTGATTTTCTTGAATGAAGTTTTAGTGCTTATTGGTGTCTTACTGGTGTCAATGTGAGCCTCTATTTTCCTTATCCAGCATAATAAGTTAATGTATGATATCAATGCTGCTTTACACCCTTGAAATTTTGCTTTGTGATCTATTTGCAGAGCAAAAATTTAAGAAAGAAAAAAATATTTTGCAAGACAGCATAATTTATATTAATGTAATGTTTTGTGGGTTAAGTGAGGATAGAGTATTTATCACTACAGTTATATCTCTAATGTGCATGTCTTGGATTTTAATACCTTCAAGTTCTGAAAAGTTTCTTAGATGTTTGCACATGATTTAAACAATGAGAGCATTTTGTATTTACTTATATCATGGTATAACTTACAGTTTGTTTGTTTGTTTTTTCCCTAGATGGCAAGTACTTTAAATATGTATCACACCAAGGCTGCAAAGCTCAGGTGAAAAGGTTCCGGATTCTGAAGAAATTTGTGAACAGGCGCAATCCTGTCTACCTGAGAATATCTGGTCTTTCTGATTCTTCTGTACAACCTTGATTAGAAGGCATCCTTAAGGTTCTTGTACTTTTTCCTCTCTGTAAAACTGACATCTGGGTTGGTGCTACTCTAAAACTTCTGGGCAGACCCTGTCGACTCAGTACTAGACTTTTTTATATACTTCTGTAAAACCTCTTTGGTTTGTATTTATTTTATAATAAAACAAATATAAATCAAGTGATGAGGTTGAAGAATTTCTTTAATGTTAGTCCCATATTTCTGTGTGAAATGCAAACAGCATTGATTTCAAATACAGCTTGAAAATTACTTAGTCACTATGGTTTGGAATCTCTATTTCACTAGTATTGCAAGGTTGAGCCTCCTCATGTCTAGATGCATAGATGGTAGAAAGCAGTTCAAACTCCATTCAGGACTAGCAGTGGCATTCATAACAGGTGACATGTCTTAACCCAAGAACAGTACTTGACACACTGTCAAAACGTGTTTTCAACCTGTACAGGTTACCTGGCTTCTGCTTATAACTGATCATTTCCTGAAATAGGGAAAATGGAGAGCCATCAGTCACTTTTTATAGCACTGTATATTGAGAAGAATTATTGATTGTGAAGATCTACTGTGGCTTGTTCAAACAGATGATGCAGTTTTTCCATATGTCATACTTAGGGGCTGTCCAGTTCAGGGATTGTTTTCACACTGGTGGTAGGAAGGAGTGAAAGGTTGCTGTAGCTGCATGGCCACACTGCTTTGAAAGAGCAGAGGCACAGAAATACTGAAAACTCTACTTGGTGGAAGAGACTTTCTGGAATTTTTTTTTGCAGTCTTGCCTATGAGTTGAAATGTGCAGTGTTGCTGTGCTTGGAAAGCACACCTTCATGTGCTGTTACAAACTAGCATTCCAGCTTCCTTGAAAACAACAGCAAAATGCTTTCCAAGTACTACTTCTGTTTTAATGAGAGATCTGTAGAATTCTGGAGGATGAACTGCTGGAACCCACCTCTGGGAATGAAACAAAGATGTCTTTAGTAGCAGAGTAGATTATGGGTAAGTACACCTGTGCTTTTAAAAACTGGAATTTTGGCCTGGATTAATATGGGTTGTGTGAGATGTGCCTTAAGACAGTGTTTCTAGTGTTGAGAGCTACTTGCTGTATGTTCTGTTAAAAAAAGGCAATTACTCATCATTCCCAACCTGTGTGCTCGTTTAGTTCTGACTCCCAAGAAATGCTGTTGCCTGGCTTTGTAATAGTCAGGGGGTTTTGTTGGAGATCTTCAGCTGGGTTTTGACTATTTTAATTTAGATTGTGAAGTTTCAAAATGTTCTTCCCCAACATCTCATAAAGTGCCCTGCACCCCTGGGAAGCAACGCCCCCATTAGCTGAGAGAGGTGGTCCAGATTGTTGCTCCCAGTGACTTATCTTGATGGGTTTCATGCCTGGGCAGTGGGACTAAACCTGTCCTGGGAGAGCCCTGGGAGGCAACCAGGCAGAGTGTCCCTTCCCTTGAGTCCCTAATTTGGCTTCCTACCTACCATTGTGCTCCTCTGCTCCTCTGGACTTGCAAAGACAGGCCTTTGATGGGCTGGTGACTCTCCTGTGATGCTCCTGGGAGCATCGCAACAGGGTGTTATTTGGGCTTCCCCCTTCCACTGTCTGTGCTCCTTTGGGGGCATGTGGAGGAGCTTTTGTTGAGGAAGAAATATGAAACAAAGCATCAGATATTGGGGTGAAGGTAAGGACAGCGAGAGGACAAAGAGGAGCTTGATGTCTTTGAAAAATCTGTTAATCCACTGAGCTTCCAGCTTTCTCCTGTGATCTCCAGAAGCAGGACTGCTGCTCGGGATCATGTCCTCTCCTGGTGGTAGAACTACCATCCTTGCAGTCTACCTTGTAGTCAGCAAGTAGAAGAGCAGCACAGGCATAGATTTTGTGTAATTATCTTGAGCATTGCTCTTGTCCTGCAAAAAACTTGCTATTTCTTGACACTGTAGTACTTCCATGTGAGACAAATCTACAGATCGCAAGTCCTCAGTGGAATTTCTGTGCAAGTTATTCAGTGCATACTGTGTTTTTAGGCCTGTGTGTTGTACTTTGAAGGTGGTAAATCCTAGGGGATTGGAATGGTCTGCTTTGGCTCTGAATTCTGTGCTCTAAGTTTGATTTTCCTATCAATTGCCTTCCCCATCCTGTGTGCAAAGCTTTTGTGAGGATTTTTTTTCTTTCCATGAAAGCAATATCGCATCTTTTCTTTGCTGTTCTCCTTTGTGCTGAGTCAAGGAACTTTTTCAGGGAATCCACTTTTTCTGCACAGACCAGTGTCTGTTGTCTCTCTGTTATTCCACCTCTTGCTCTGGTATTTTTCATATTAAAACCTAACATAACGATAACACAAAATTACACATCAGCTCTGCCTCTTCTGCCTTCCCTGTTGTTCCATCCATTGTTTTGATGCTCCTGCTTGCATTTTCCTATTAAGTCTTTACTAAAGTTTAAGACAAGCCAGGTAATGAAATGTCAGCTGCTTTTTAAAGCATGTTGATTGTATGTATTCTTACTGCCTTTCTTTTCCCAAGCAGGTTCTCTGTATTCTGAGCAGCTGTCCCATTCTGGACACCAAAGTAATGCCTTAATTTCAATGATTGTCTGCAATGTACGAGAGCAATAACCAAGATAAGCTGATACTTCAGCAGATATAAATAGTTGGATTTAAAAAGCTTTATCTCCTGACAGTGCTGAAATCTTGTGATTGGCACATTTCCAGTTCACTGAAGTCTAAGCACAGACAGGATTATTGTGAGGCTGCTGGACAGTCAAGGTACCACAGCAAAGTAGGTGAAGGTTAAACCCCCAGAAATTTAAAATAACTGTTTCCCAGTAAAGACTTAAAGGAGGCTCACAGTCACAGAGTATTCTCAGGTGTCACATTACACTGGTGATTGTATTGAGAAGCCAGGACTGGGAGCATTGACTTCTCCATGAGCTAGATCCTGGGAGTGAATGGTGATGTGTGGGGAGACGGGGAAGTTTTGAATGAGTGGAGGTGTCCCCGTATGTGAGATTCTCCCTGCAGCTTCCCTTTCCACTTGGTTGTGATCAAAGTTGCCTTGTTCTGCTTATGGATGAGCAAAGTTAGGGAAGTGTCATACTCAAACACAGGCTGAGTACAGTGTGTACAAACAGGGTGCACCTGCATGCACAGCTGATGGGAAGGGCTTGCTCGTGCATTCTTCACCAGAGGGGAAAGTGGGCAAAAGTCTTGTGTAGCTTTAAATCAGTTTAATATCAACTGGGATCAAACCCTTAAAAATTCATTAGCTTAAGCACAGTACAGGGTTAACACAGAATATCACAGTTGAGTTCAGGTTGTGCTGGTGCTTTAAATAAATCTTTTCTCCTTCACTTTCTGAATTTCTTCTCATTTTAACCCTGAATATATACCTGGATTTGTGGGTAACATCAATATCCCTGTAAAACTTTCGGTCCTGAAATTACTTGTTCCTATGGTTAACTGCTGCTGCCTTAATTTGGTTGTATTTTATGACCCCTGTTCAGTCCTTATGAAACCAGACCCAAGTTTGGTGCATTTTAAAAGCTGAACAAAATGGTAGTTAGCAATTGAAAATTGTTCACTTGTGTCTTGTAAAGGGGGAGAGATTATCAAGTCCCGTGTATACATATCATATCTTGTATTTTTATTATCCATATTTCTGGGCGAAGGATTTCTTGGCCAATTTAAAATAAAATGTAGGGATTAGATTTGTGAGTGCCCAGAAATGCCCAGAGGGGAGGGTTCAGCTATGTGACGTGTGAAATACCAAAGAGGCAGCCCTGAGGGTTTCTCTCCTGCCAAGTAGTAAACTTCAGAGGGAAAAAGGGAGAGGGAATGTAAGCAAACCTCAGTGCCTGCTCCATGGCTGGCAGTTAATAAAGTGGAGAAGATGAATGAACCATACTATGAAGAAGTCCAGGATTTCTATACATCTGACCTCAGGACACCCACACCGAAGCAAGTGAATATTTGGCCACAGGCTGAAAGGAGCAGCAGCAGCTCTGGAGTTTCCTTTTCTTGCCCACATGTCTGTCTTTGCCTCCTCTTGTTGTGCCTGATAGGCTGTGTGCTGGGACATCCTCAGTGTCTAGATTATGGGCCACCTTTCCAGCCCCCTTTTCACTTGGAGTTCTGCTCTGCCTATGAAAAATTTGGCTGCTGTGACCAGGAGAGAGACAACAGCATTGCAGCAAAATACTGGGATATCATGGATTACATTGATCCCCGGGGGCATAAGCTGTGTGGAACATACATCAAAGATATCCTGTGTCAGGTAGGGCAGAAAAATAATATATGTATCCTATGCTTTGGGCTGGTTTGGGGGTCAGTTGAGATTCGGATAGCTCCTTATGGCTGGTCGTGTTGCTATGAAGGGAGGTGTGGGAGCAGGGAAAAGGTGGACTGACAGGGTAATGGCACCTAATCCTCAGCGTGCATTTTGCAAAATGCTTTGTGTAAGGTGCATCACTCTGGAATCTGGCAATATATAGTGACATTTGCTAGCAATAATGGTTTATGAAAGCATTGCCCAGTGCAGATGATGATGGGAATCCTGCTGCTCAGTTCATTTTTTCATAATGAAGGAGAGAATTACAGATCAATATTTATCTTCTGCTTGCAGCTACCAGGTGCTGGATTACAAATTCTACACAATCAAATGATGTGGGAATTATGGGCGAAGTGTTTGGATCTCTGCACTGCATGAAGGATGTGTTTTGACTGTGTTCCTGCTGAGGATGCTCCAAATGGTGTGGTTGTTAAAGTAGAACAAAATTTAGTAGGCAGTGGTTTCAAACAGCTGCTGCAAGGTCCCGAGGCTGCAGTCACAGCATTTTCATCAGTGCTGTCTCCACATTGCCCACCTGGCTCATGGAAACGGGCACTGTGCAGGGAGGAAAGACCACAGGCACTGTTCTGGCTGAGCTCCTCTGCATCCCCGTAATTAGAGAGCAGAACCCTCCTGCCTTTTTAACAACTGGTAGTCACACAAAGCTGGACTCACCGCATGCCAAAATTCAAAGCAGCCAAAAGACACACTTAATCTTTCTAAGAATGTGTAAAACTCTTGCAGTTAATATTTCCTTAGCTTTAAAGTATTATCTGTGTATCAAAATGTTTCCACTCTTTTTGGATGCTGGCAAGATTGTGGCATCTCCTTGGTGTAAGGGACACATGCTTTCAGCACCAGGGCTGGAAAAAAGTAGCATCAGGGTGGTTAGTGACTTTAAAGTTGGTAAACCAGAAAAAGATGTGTTGCAGGTCCTAGCAGAACCACCGGTGTTGATGTTATGAAGATTTTTCTACGTGTTTCAGGTAGAAAAAGAACACTATAAAAATTTACCATTGCTTCTTTGATTGCTCATTCTGCAGGGCATAATGTAATTTTGTTCTAAGTGTATTTTGTAAACAAGTGAGCCAAACCAAAACTAAAAAAAACAATCCCCACACCCTTATTTTCTTATAGATTTTCAAAGTTATAAGCTATTACTATTTTTTCTATCTTTTAGAGTAAGATTGCTGTTGAATCTTTGAGCTTGTGATTGTGTTGTGTGTTGCTCTTCCTGGTCAAGTTGGTGACAACCATGGAAATGATGTTGGGTTCTCTAGCAAATATTATTTGGCTGTTGAATTAGTGAAAGAGTGAAGATCTACCAAATGGTTTTGCTCTAGGAAGTCACTTTGCTGGAAATTGTTGCTGATCTCATGTGGAAGGTATGTGAAATGATAACATCTCCATTCTACCACCTCCACAGTCTCCTGACAGTTTGTAGTCACTACCTGTGAAATGTTCATGTGTACTTATTGCCACATTAAATATGAAAATACAGATGCATTTATGTGATCAGCATGTAATTGTGCCAAGTGCTTATTTCTGCAGTGTATGGCAGGACTTCAGATAAACCGCTGCTGTTGGTAAGGAGTGCTTTTATTGATATTCTCCATATGGAACTTAGGACACAAAGATTAGTCTCAGAAGCAGCGGTAGACAAAATAATATTGTTAGCTTTTGCCTTTTGAACAAAACATTGCAGGAAAGTGGTGTAGGTGCTTACTGATAAACCTGAATAGTAGCTGCTCTAATTTAGCAAAGGTAGCATTATTTCACATTTTTGGGGAAGATCAGAGCAGTAGCTGTGTGTTGCAACAAAGCAGCTCATTCAGTTAGATGTCCCTTCAGTGCCAAACCCAGCAGACAGTAAAAACCAGACAACCTTCCTGGTGTGGCAATGAGGGGAGTGCTAAGCATTGCACAGAGGAAGCTGGTTTTGGCAACAGCAGCAGTCTCGTTGGTCCCACAGAGCCCAAGAAGGATGCCATGGAGCACACCTTACCTTGGCAGCAGGGCTGTGTGTTACTTAACAGACAGTGATTATACAGGGATGTGTTCTGGATCATGGATTTCCTGCTGTCACTCTAAACCAGATTCATTTCTCTTAAAAACTGACAGGCTAGAAGAGGCATCTAAAGCAATCTGGCTCTGCTGGCAGAGCTGTTTCAGTTTGCATCTGGCAAGATCTGGGTCTATTTTAGTTAGCTACACTTGTTTTAGGAACTTAGAGTTTTAGAGGCTGACACCCAGCTGAGGTGTTCTAGGATTTAGCTTAAAAACTGAATATAGAGTTTTAGAGGCTGACACCCAGCTGAGGTGTTCTAGGATTTAGCTTAAAAACTGAATATGAAACTCTGAAAACTGCCTGTAATGTTCTTAAAGAGGTGTTGTACCAGTTGCGTGGCTAGAAAATTTCCCTGGATGCAAACCTTGCTATGTGTGCTAGAACACCTGTTTGGCTGATGGCTGGGAGGATGCTTCTCTGTTCAGAAAACTGCTACAGGAGAGGCTTAAAAAACCAAAAAAGGTCAATTAAGCCTTGTTCAAGATGATTGAAAGCTGTGATATTAGCATGCGATGGGAGCTGATGCAGGGAAAGCAACATACTTTCTAAGCCAGTTTTAATCAGAGGCTTGACTTGATTTCTGAATGCATACTCTTCAGAGAAGCTATTACAAAACAGCAGAGAAGCATCAATGTGATCTTAGGAGTTTCTTTGGTTTTATAAAGTGGTGAGATTAATTTTCCTGCATGCTTGAGTGAAATGAAAGCAGACAACCAACAGTGACTGCAAGGCCACCTAATCCTGGGAGTTTACACAGACCCTGAGAAACAGCCTCCATCTCATGTGTCTTGCTGGGTCTATGTGCTGCAGGCATTGTTTTGTCAGGCAAACACTGGGGGGGAAGCCCAGTGTCTGGGAAAACATGGCAGCTGCTCAGGGGCTACACTTATTCAGGAGCATGAACTGTAGGAGACCTTTATGCTGCAGCCTGTTGGCAGAACAGAGTTGAGGAAGCTCAGAGGTGGTGAGAATATGCCTTG
Source organism: Pipra filicauda (assembly GCF_003945595.2). Classification (NCBI taxonomy): domain Eukaryota; kingdom Metazoa; phylum Chordata; class Aves; order Passeriformes; family Pipridae; genus Pipra; species Pipra filicauda. Next base: position 441,095 of record NW_024103962.1, read on the forward strand.
TTTCAGAAGCAGCTGTTTTTTTAATGTTCTCAGGTTGCTGGTCTGGGAGCTGGACTCTGCTCCCACTTATTTGAGAGAAATTAAAAATGTTTTCAAGGGTGTTAATAAAGTAATCACTTCAGAACAGAGCTGAGAGGAGCTTTGGTTTTCCAATGACTTGTGCACAACGGAGCAGCGAGCCAGCTGCAGCCACATGCTAGTGGGAATGGGGCAGATTCCCAGGACTAGAAATGCAGGTTAGGCTCCGTCTGCTCTCCTACACCTTTCCTTGGAGACACCTTGTCAGGCTGTCACCTCTCCTTGCCTCCTAGTCACTTGAAATCAGCACCACATTTTGTGCAAATATGGTGCTAATATAAATATAACTAAAACCTCAGCCCATTTGGGGGTGCATACATGAGTGTGTAGTGGTGAAAGCAGACAGGGTGAGCAATGGCTAATGGACTCAGGGCAGGAAAGCATCAGGGCAGGAAATAAGCATCAGGGCAGGAAATGCCAGCCAAGTGTTGTTAAATGCCTGCACCAAAGCTGCTCTCCTTCAAGAAGGTGAGAACAGGCAGACAAGGACATTTACCTGAAGCTTTGACTTTTGCAGATGGTGCTCAGGGTCTGGTGGTGCCCTTCCTTGCTATGGAAAGAAATTAAACATGGGCAAAATGGTGTGATTCTGCCAACTAGGGCTGGAGTCAGGCTGCAAGGGCAGGCCTAGGAGATTTGGCCTTCCTTTGCAAGGCTGGAGACTTCCGATTTGGGAAGTGGGAGAGGTTCCTTACAGATGTGATGCAGGAGCAACAGAAACAAGTTCATTCTATGCAGCTTAGTAACCAAATGGCAGCAATGAAAAGTGAGAAACTTGCTACACCATCCAAGAACTGACCTTTACTGCTTACAAATCATATCTGTTCTTATTATGGCCAGAAGCCCTCGGGTACTTCTGTGAGCACAGGAAACAGCTTGCTGTGTGAAGTTTGGAATCAAGGACTGTAGTCTTCACATTAAATACCCTAGAAAGGCTGCTTCTTGCACAAAAAAAAAAAAAAAAAAAAAAAAAAAAAAAAAAAAAAAAAAAAAAAAAAAAAAAAAGCCATTGCTTGTATAGCTGCCCAGATTTTTTAAATTAATTTTGTTTAATGAAGCAAACTTGTTTAATGAGGCAGAAAAATTGCTAATGCAGTAGTTCTTCGTTCGTCGACTTCCTACATACTTACCTTCCTACATGTGTGCCCAAAAAAGACCTGGATAGATTGTTTTGAACTGCTGGCATTGAAACGAATATAATAATATTTCTGCAGAGTTTATTCTCTTCTGTTTTAACTTCTGCAACTTTTTGCTGATTAAAATAGAGGTGGGATTTTAATGGAAATGTTTTATGGAAGTTCTGGCCCAGAATTTAGGTACAAATTCAAACGCAATGCCTGATTTTCAGAATTTAACCTATAATTTGCACAGCTAAAACTTAGTAATCTTTGAAGGAACGTAATTTAAATACTTGAGAAGTTGAATAAGACTTGAGAATGTTGCCTGCAGTGTTTTTTTTCCTGATGATCACATATAGAGTCAATGATATCTACATGAATTGCATAAGATGATATTTACTTACCTGAATCAGTTTTAAATCTCAACTACATCTGCTTTGGTAATACTGTGCATGCAGGAACACGACTGGAGTAGTACAGCATCAGACCAAAGATTAATTTAGCCTGTGTATTTAATTGATATACATCTTTAACATATGTACATCAATTTACATCTGGCAGAGTTTCCCCTTCTTTTTTTAACCTGGCTCCTATTACCTTTATCTGATGCTCCCTCATTTTTCTTCTGGGGGTAAGTGTAAATATCACAAGTGACTTTTCCGTGTCACTTGTGATGTTTACAGATCTCTGTTAAGCTGTAACCCTGCTCTGATTACCCCTCTGCAAGACTGTTGAGTCCCATCTGAGTGAGTGGAAAATCCCCATCCTCCACAGTTGTAGTTCCGCTGGGAAGAATTTTGCTCTTTGATGAAGGAAACTACTACTGATCTCTAAATCCATTTTGGCCATATCCTGAGTGACTTTCTACTACTCCACATCAAAGGTGACTCTTTATGTTCTCTGCATTACTAATTTTTCATTTTATTAACCAGTTTGCTTTCATGAAGACATCTTGGCTGCTCCCAGATGTGTGTACACAGTCACATACTTAGTTTCTTTTACTTTCTAGGAATGTTCTCCGTATGCTGCACACCTCTATGATGCAGAAAACCCTCGGACACCTCTAAGAAGCCTCCCAGGGCTCTGCTTTGACTACTGCTCCGAGTTTCATTCCAACTGCCGCTCTGCCATCCGCCTGCTGACGCGCGACAAGCACATCCAAGAATGCTGCGAGACAAACAGAACACGCTTCTGCAACCTCCTCCAACTGCACGACGAGGACTACTGCTTCCCCAATGTGCTGAGGAACACGGCCCTCAGCTACAACCTGGGCTCCGTGGTGGAGGACCAGGGAGGCTGTATCCAGCTCTGCCTGAGGGAGGTTGCCAACGGCCTGCGGAACCCGGTGCTCATGGTGCATCCCAACGACCGCTCCCACCGCCTGTTCGTGGCCGAGCAGGTGGGCGTCGTCTGGGTCTACCTGCCCGATGGCAGCCGGCTGGAGGAGCCCTTTCTGGATATTAAAAGTATAGTGCTGGCTACGCCATGGCTAGGGGATGAGAGGGGTTTTCTGGGGATGGCTTTTCACCCCAAGTACAAGTACAATGGGAAGTTTTATATCTATTACTCATACATGGATAAGAACCGAGTGGAAAAGATCAGGATCAGCGAATTGAAGGTTTTGGCGTCTGATGCCAACAAAGCTGATCCACGCTCTGAAAGGTAAAGTTCAAGATGAATGCTACTGTAGGCCACAATGAGAAATCATTTTTCTCTGTCTCTGTCAGAGAGACCTATAACCCCAGGTATCAGTACACACTAGGGATGAATGGACTGAGAACAGCCCTGCTGAGAAGGACTTGGGGATGCTGGTGGATGAGAGGCTGGACATGACCCAGCAACGTGCACTTGAAGCCCAGAAAGCCAGCCGTGTTCTGGGCTGCATCAAAGCAGCGTCGCCAGCAGGTTGAGGGAAGTGGTTCTGCCCTTCTATTCCACTCTCATGAGACCCCACGTGGAGTGCTGCATCCAGCTCTGGGATCCCCAGTGCAGGAAGGATAGGGACCTGTTGGAGTGAGACCAAGGGAGGGCTACCAAGATGCCTAGAGGGGTGGAGCACCTCTCCTATGGGGAAAGGCTGAGAGAATGGGGATTGTTCACCTTGGAGAAGAGAAGGCTCTTGGGTAACCTAATAACAGCCTTCCAGTACCTAAGGGAGCCTATAAGAAAGATGGAGAGAGACTGTTTACAAGAGCATGTAGTGACAGGACCAGGGGGAATGGCTTCAAATTCTACCTACTGAGAGTAGGTTTAGATTAGATATTAGGAAGAAATTCTTTACTGTGAGGGTGGTGAGGCACTGGCACAGGTTTCCCAGAGAAGTTGTGGATGTCCCATCCCCAGAAGTGTTCAAGGCCAGACTGAGCAACCTGGTCTGGTCCAAGGTGTCCCTGCCCACAGCAAAGGGGTTGGAACTAGATGATCTTCAAGGTCCCTTCCAACCAAACCATTCTATGATTCTTTCCACTTGCAGAACCTGCACATTCCCAGTCACCCTGGTTCAGGTGTGTGACTACCAGAGACAGGTTGGCTCAAGGTCACACAGTAAATCAAAATTGAATTGAAAAGAGGACCGGGATCTAGACTTCTGGGTCATCTTCTCTCTCCATCTTGTACTCTTGTCTTCTAAAGAGAAATAACAGCCTTAAGCCTGTTATGGAATTCACATCTGCCCTAAGTGTTTTGCACTGTAAGAGAAGGGGGATGCTTTGCTACAGTACTATACACTCTTTTTATCTGCTATGTGTGCACCTACCCTGTTCCCTGCTAAGAAAAAAGCTAATTCTCAATTATGGAGGAGAATTTGTTAAAAACGGTCTTCTTTTCTCTAGAATTTCACAATAACCCTATGATGCTTCTGAAGCCCTCAAATTCACCAATTGCTTCTCATATAAGAAAGCAGAACCCACCTGCCACAACCAAAGTTGAAAGGGCAACAGGTATTCCCTGCAGAGGAATGCATTGTGTATTTGCAGTTGTGTTTTCAGAAGAGCTGTGGTACTCCTGTTCCTGTGGTGGTAGGTGAGCTCTGTAGCACAGGAGGTGCTAATGCAGTGCAGGCCAAAGCAGGAATGCTGCTTGGTTCATGGGAAAAGTGTTTCCTCGAGGGGTGCCACACTGAAAGGAGCTCTGCTGCACGGCAGGAAGGTGGCCTGATGCTGCAGGCTCACAGGAAATCAGATGCCACCCAGCAATGTGTTTGACAAAGCTGGCACATCTGTACAGCTGGGACATCCTGCTTTCTTCTGTAGGAGTGGTGATGTGATATTTCTGCAGCCTCCCAAATGTTCAGTCCTTCCCAGTACCCACATCTGGACTTATTTGTCCTTCTTTTTTTTCCCCAGGAATCTTTTGGAGCTTGAGGAACCAGCTGCAAATCATAACGGTGGGCAACTGCTCTTTGGTGTGGATGGCTATATGTATCTATTCACAGGGGACGGAGGGAAAGCTGGAGACCCTTTTGGAAAATTTGGAAATGCTCAGAACAAGTAAGTAGGAAGAGAGGTGAAAGCTTTGAGCTTGTTCACTAAGATACAAGGTTTGGAAGTGAGACAGTGTGGAAGAATAAAGTAAGAGTGCTTCCTGAAAGTGCTTGTGCACCTGCAGGTCTATCCAATGCAGTATTTAAAAAAAATTCTTTTGCATTTTGAAAGCCAAGTTGTTTAGGGAAGAGAGAGTCTTCTAATTTGAGAAGGTTGCAAGGCATACTAGCTGTTGGGTAATTAATTTTGGACAGATAACTTTCCTTTGAAAAGGGGGAAGAGAAAGATAATTTTTGTGTTTTAAGTTGGCTCTCATGCTGGGGTTTCTTTTTCTGTTGTTCTCCTTAGGAGTACTTTGTTGGGGAAAGTTTTGAGGATCGATGTGGATGGAAAAAGTCCTGATGGAAAGCCTTACCGCATCCCTCCTGATAACCCGTTTGTGTCTGATCCCGAGGCCCGCCCTGAGGTTTATGCTTATGGGGTCAGGAACATGTGGCGCTGTGCAGTTGACAGAGGGGACCCTGTCACAAAAAAGGGAAGAGGGAGGATATTCTGTGGGGATGTCGGGCAGAACCGGTTTGAAGAAATTGACCTCATTGTTAAAGGGGGGAACTACGGCTGGAGAGCAAAGGAGGGATTTGAATGCTACGACACAAAGCTTTGCCACAATTCCTCTTTGGGTAAGGAAGAAGTTTTCTTATAGAAGATTACTTTATCACATGTGTATATTTAGTGGGCTATAGCACTGTTTTTCCAGTGAAGCTGAATAATCCCATGTTGTGTGTTAAATAGAGATTGTTTACTTAAGAGCAGAAATCCCTTCTCCCCAGCCCTGCAGTATTGGTATGAAATTACACTCTGCTTATTCAGGGAATTCCCTGCCACACACTGCACCTGACAAGGTGTTCAAGTTCAAAGCCTGTGCATTTTGTAGACAGCGTTTTCCCAGTGAAGCCAGGAAAGCAATGGATTTGGTTTATGTAGAAAAGAGATTCTCTTCAGAGGCTCTGAGCCATGACTGTGGCTAAGGAGAGTGGACCAGGCTGATCCCGAGACCCTGAAACAACTCCTGTGGCAGAGGCAGCGTGTCCTAGCAAGCAGGGTGTTGCAGTAGAACGCCCCAAAGCTGTTCTCTGGGTCTGAATGTGGGTGTGATGGACAAACTCAATTCATGCCTCAAAGAAAGAGTAGAAATTGGTGGTCTTTGTAAAGGTCTTCGCAAAGCATGGTAGAAGAACTGGATATTATTATAATGCTCCTTAAGCTGAGACCTGAAGACACCTGGTCTCAAGCTTGTGTAGGTGTTTCTGAAACATTTGCATGAGCAGGCAAGTGCAGAGTGTGCATTACTGCACAAGTGCAATGCAAGTGCGTTGTGCATTTCTCCTCTGCTGTGCCAGTACCCACACAGCTCTCAAGTGTTTTGTTTGATTGCTTTCCTAATGGCCCAGTCCTCCATTGAAAACAAAACTGACTTGGATTTTGCTGGTTAATCTATGGTTTTTAATGAATTGCATTTGTGATCTTTATCCTCATCGTTAAAGACAAGCTACTTGATCCTGGGGAAAAAAGTGAGGACAGGACTAAAATTTTGTGGGATCTAATAATTCAATACGAGAAAGGGCTGAATTAAATTTTAGCATTGCCAAAGTCTTTATTTTATTAAAGTCTCATGACATGGAACAGAGGTAGCACACTTAGTCATGTTCTGTTCTGAGAATGTTAGTGAACCCATGAAGATGTTGAGTTAAATTGCAAGTGCTTGATCTTACTCCCTTCTCTAAAAATACTGACATCAGTAAAGATGATCCCTGCTGAAATGACTGGTGCAGCCACAAACCTGCAAGATAACACTTCCTGCAGGCTGATACCTTTCTGCATTGCTTGCTTGATGCAAAGAATCTTGGTTCTATGTGTTATGGAAGCTCATTGTGACTAAGCCTTGATAAGCAAGTACACAAAGAGCTCCTTAAAGCCCCTGGGCCTGTTCTGTCCTAGAGTAAAGTCCTGAGTTCCTACTGAAATTTCACTGTGTGCTTTGTTCAACTGTATTGGTCCTTCTTTTAATTGTATCTGTCAGTGTCATTGAGCAGTTGCTTTTTGATGCTCTCTGGAAGTAAATTTTCTGACTTTTTATTTCTCTGAGTTTAACAGATGACGTTCTCCCAATATTCGCATACGGCCGCAGTGTGGGGAAGTCAGTTACTGGAGGTTATGTCTACAGAGGATGTGAATCGCCCAACTTGAATGGCCTTTATATTTTTGGTGATTTCATGAACGGGTGAGACTAATTGTTTTCTCTGCAGCTCCCATTTGGTACCCTCATCTGGGCAAATAAGTGTATTGGAGCATCCCAAACCCTTTTGAGCTGGAGTAAATAAGAATGTCGGATGTCTGTGTACTAGATTAAATGCTCTGTTTGATTATTATAACAACTTTTTTTGTTGGAATCTAAACTTACTCCAATTGAGAATCCTTAGGATACGTTTGCTTTTGTTCAGGCCTATTTTTCCAAAAATCAGCCAACAGTCAGGGTCCTCACTGACTTTTTTTCAGTAATGCATGATTTTGACAGGAACTGATTTTGATAATGGAAACATAAAACACAGGGTTTTATTTTTCATCTAGTCGACTTATGGCTTTACAGGAAGATGAGAAGACAAATAAGTGGAAGAAGCAGGATATCTGCATTGGCAGCACAACAGCTTGTGCTTTCCCTGGAATGATCAGTTCTTACAGCAAATTCATCATTTCATTTGCTGAGGATGAAGCAGGTGGGTATCGTGCTAGCCATACCTTCACTGGAAACTGTACTGTCAGATCTCTGTTGTAGGGAGAATGTGCAAAATTATGTGGCTCCTCACATGTTCCTACAGAGTAGGCATTGCAAACAGGTTTGTGGCTGTCTCAGCATGGCAGGGAGGGTTGGTCTGTGGTTCAGAGAGGTCTCCTGCCCTGTGTGGCTATTGCAGGTTGGCTTGACGGAGAGCTCAGGAGACAGATCCTCATGTGAAATATGCCAGGTTCTCTTGAGGAGGCTGAGCTCCTGTTTGTTGCAGCCTTTCCTTGTCCTCTTGTTGATGTTTGTTTGTACTGTTTCATTAATCCAAAGGCTATATCAATGCAATTCATCTTTTCATTGTAACAGCTCATCCTCGCTTGAGTTCTTAGAGCTTATCTGAATTTTCCCTGCTTCCCTAGTATAAGTTTCTCAGTCTTATTCAAAACATCAGCACTTTACACTATGGATTATAGACCAAGGCTTTATTTGGGTATCAGGAAAGCCACTCATTTTAAAATTTAGTGTAAAGGTCTGAGCACATGAGATATTATTAAGGTCACAATGACCAGATCTCTCACCAAGGTGGAAGTACCAATGCATATTTTGTGCACTTTTCTACAGCCTCCTGACATAGCTATGTAACACAAAATGCAGCTGTGAGTTTTTGGAGAACACAGGTGTGGTTTAGTGAGCTCTGATGCTTCACCATTCAGCAGAAAAGAGATTTGCTTGCAATGAAAAGATCCTAGATGGTCTGGTTAGCATATTCTGTCAAAGCTTCATGGAGATGCAGGCTTTGTTGTATAATGTATACAATTTTTAACTGTTCTAACAACATGTGGAGTGAGTGGATATTCAATGTCTCTTCTGGTGGTGCTTTTAGAAAACAACTTTGTGTCTTTCACAACTACCATAGAGAAGTAAGAAACTTCTGTCTTTCATGGATTAGCCAATTTAGTTCTTTTTGGATTTCTTCTTTTTTTTTTGGTAGTACTATGAGATGGCTAAACATTTCTTGTGTGGTCTTCCCCTCTATTTGTAGTTTCTGGCTGCTTCTTCGGTACAAACATGTTTTAAAAAATACATATTTATACAGAGGAAATGAACCTTTTGGAGAGCCACTGACATGAGGTAATGAAGGTCCTGCTCAGGCATTCTGCCTGATTGAGAGCTGCTGGTTCTGTGTGGACCCTGCTGTGGCCAAGAGACGATTTGGTGTCTGTGGGAGCCCACCCGCACAGATCAGGGTGAGGCCAAAGCCTGCTTCTTGGACATAAGGCATGACTGAGGGGGTAACTGAAGGGGTTTTCTTTTCTGACCACATGAATTAGTGAAGAGCCAGGCAAGAGAGGAAAATGGAGAACTGGGATTCAGCTTGGGCACTTGAATCTAAGACCAGTTTTCTTTTTTCACTTCCATTTAGGTGAGCTGTATTTTATGTCTACTTCTTATCCCAGTGCCTATGCACCACATGGATCGCTCTACAAGCTTATTGATCCTGCAAGGTTTGTAGTTAAAGATGTTTTTCCAGGCCAAATTCTTCTATAATCACCATATGCTCTCCAGGTACCACAGTAAAAGAATGCTAAGTACTACCGATAGATAATCTCACTGACATCTACATTCAGTCCTTGGTTTTTGTTCACCCACTCTACATCTGGTGCAACTTTAATCAGTTTTAATGAATTTATTCCTCACTCGTCATATCTGTGCACACAGAAATCGGAAATAGAGTGAAAATACCTTGGAAGATCTGGGAGAGTTAAGGATTAGAAGAATATCTCCTTGGTTACTTATCTGAAATATAGCACAGTGATATTTTAAAAACTACAGCCCATATCCTTCAGGGTCATTACATCAAATATCTACCATGCACTTTAATATAAATAAGTGAATTGTACTCCACAGTGTAGTTTTCTTCATGAAGATGAGTGAAATTTGGTGGTTCATGCAGTGTCCAAATAATAACTGGAGTCTGAATTTGAGTTTTTCCAAGCAAAATATTTTTCCCCATTAAGCATTATCCTTGCTAAAGTCTGTTTTTACAATAATAAGCACACTTACATAATTTTTTCCTCTCCCAATATTTTGGATCTTGCTAAAAAGCATTAAATGGATTTCAAATCACCCTGTAAAGCTGGTACAGTGCAAATGTGTCTGTGCTGTTGCAGAGACCTCAGGCACTAACAAAATGAAGACATCAAGTTATGTTTTCTTGTGAAGTTAAATCCAAACCTAGATGGTAAACTCAAGCTCTGTACCAAGGTGATGGGAATAGGAACTTTTGAGTCTTTTACTTGCTGTAATTGCTTGAGGAGACTCCTGCCTTTAACACATCATTTGCCAGGAAGTTTTTGAACTGCTTTAACTGTGGCTGACCAAAATACAATATTTTCAACTAAAAAAAATCTATATTTGTGAGCTTGCATAAACATCGAGAGCTTGTGCCTGCTGTATTTCACCAAAGAAAAAAAGTTCTATAGTCTCTATGCCAGTCCCTAATGTGCCATGAAGCCCCTGTGCTTTTGAAGCTTCATGTTCCTCACTTCTAGAGCAGGACCAGGCACTTATTTCCTTGGCTCCCTGGAATTTATTCTTGTATTTTCTGCTTCACCTTGTTTACCTTAGCCCAGATGCTGCTCTGTCAGCCTTGCCCTTGTCTGTTTGTTTAAGCATGTTGCAGGCTTGTCCAGGGTTGTGCTCCTCTGGAGCCTGAGCATGCTTGGCCCTGGAGCAGAGTGTCCTAACACCTCCCACTCCTGGGCTGTACTCTGGCCTCCTCCTGACTGTACCATGAGTGGAGATTTCTCCTTTATCCTTTGCATTTTAATGCTGTTTATAGGGCTCTTCCTTTACTGTCTTGCTGGGATAACTGGCTCCCCTGATGGGAGCAGTCCCAGTCTGCTCAGCCAGGCACTCCCTGCCTCCTGCCCACACATCAGCCAGCACGCTGGCAAGGGCAGCAAGCCACACAAATACCTGCTTTCAGAACATTGTCAGGGCCACTGCCATACACCTGATGGCAACTCAAACTTCCCTAGGAACCTGCCAGGAAAACTGGTGACAGCAGTGCCATTTGTCCCCATTTCAGCTGGTCTTTCCAGCACTACTCTTGGAGACAGCAGAGTGGTGCCTGGATTCGCACCAAATTCCTTCAGCCATAAGCAGAGGGAAAATGAGTTAGGAAGTGATTTAAAAATTAGAGAGGAGAAAGAGGGGAGGATCGCCCCCCCCATCCCTGCAAGCAATGCCAACAACTCTGTTTTAGTAACCTTTTTTTAAAAATTGAAATGGTGTGGAGGAAGCACTTGGCTCTTGTCACTGTCTGAAAGAGAATGCTAATCATAAGAAAATGTGATGCCTTAGGTTATGCTTTGCTTTGCTCTGTGCTGTCAAGCATGCCAAATTGGAAGAACCTGTTCTTATTTGTCCTACAACGTTTTCCCTTGGTGGGTAAGGGAAAACACAGGTGTGTTGTGTTTCTTTGTACCCCCTTCCCATCATTTAATATGTGACAGCTTTACCTTGGGGAAAACGTAGGTTTGGTTTTTTGGTGTGCTTTTGTACTGTGGGAAATTGTCAGGGAACAGCAGGAGAAGAACATGGACACATTTTCTTTGCAGTTGTTCCTCCCTCACTCCTTGCCTGTTTCTTTCCTGTCTCACCCATCCCACTGCAGCACCACCTTGTGTCTGAAGCAGCTCCCTTTGAAGGTCACACTAATGTGGAGCTGTTTGGGAACATTCTGCTGTGTGTGCAGAGATCCTTGTGCTGCACTGTGAGGGAGGGCAGAGAACTGTCACTGACAAGCCCTGTGTGCATGAGTGAGACTCCCCTGCTCCAAGGCAGGATGCACGAGCCAGTATTAGTGAGGACAACCCGAAGTGATGGATTGTCTGGAATTGAATGCCCTTGAATTCAATGGTGGGCAGCGAGTTCACACAGGCAGGCCAGTATCCCACACACAAACCAACCAACCAACTGGTTATGGATGCTGGATAAAGACAGCCCAGGCTGCCTGATGACAGAAACTTGACAAGAAGAGTGGTAGAAGAAAAGCTGTAGCCTTCCAGCTGCTATTGGGACAGGGATTTTGTGGCTTGCAGCCTTGTGTAGGCTCTTGAATTCCACCTGTGTTTCACTCCGGGTGCCTAAAGTGCTTTTGTGCCTGTTCCACCAGAGGCAAATGACAACAGGTGATTGATGTGTGCCTTTGAAATAAATAAAGTTCCCTGACAATCTCTGACATCTGCATATGGGTTTCTGTTTTCCAAGGAGAGCTCCACCTGGGAAGTGTAAATACAAGCCTGTTCCAGTGAAAACAAAGAGTAAGCAGATACCGTTTGTTCCACGTGCAAGTAAGTTGTCAGGCTTCTCATTTTACTGAGAAGCAAAACATATAGCCATCTTTCCAGGATGTGATTGGAATCTTTAGCAGTCTTAAAAACTAAAGCACTGAGCAGGACCAATCTTGAAGTTTGGCTATCACATTTAACCTGTGCTTCTGCCATCTACAAGATGCCATGCTTTTTCTTAATCTCAGTCTCTGTTTTCTTTTTTCCCGAGTGTTGCCAAATAGTAGTGTACATGGGCACTGATGGCTTTGAGTCAGGCATTGGATTAGGTCTGGGAAGTTCTGAGTGCTTATGCCTGACTCGGTGACAACCTTCTTGAATCAAATAATCCCCTCTCTGTACCTCTAGGGGAGTCAATCTTCCTTCCTTCTGGCCATCATCTGTCTTAAAGTCTCATGCAACTAGGGCAGGAGTTCCATCTTGAGTAGAAATGGTGTTTAGCAAGTTGAGGTTATCTCGTCTGGGATTTCCAGATATTAGTGTAATATGAAAAATTTGTATCGTTAAATCTGCCAAAAAAGGGTGCAAGGTTTCATCATACTCGCCTGGAAGTAACTTTCCTTAAATATACATTCATAATTTCTAAAATTAAACATTTTATTTCCAAGAAAAGCAAGGGTCTTTTGGTGGAAGAAGAGAGCTTTATAGTGTGCATTTCTTCTTTCAGAATGTCAGCTATTTTTCTTAACTGTAGCTCTACTAAGGATTTCTATCAGTTGTATCTCTGAATTAGCCTTTTGCCTTAAAGCAGGGATGCTGAACCATGTTAATTATTTTCCTCAGAGACTGTCCTTGAGCTGCTTCATGAGCCTTCAACAGCCAAGCCTCCAAAAAAATCTCCTACCCTTCCTGCAGCCATCCCAACTGTTTCTTCTAAGAAAGCAAATAAACCCCCATCCACCAAAATAAAAGCATCAACAATACAAACAGCTCCATCTGGTAAAGAGAGAAAGAGAATCAAAGCTGAGGCTAAACCTCACAAGCCAAGGCAGGGAGAAAAGGTTGCACACAGCTCCAGAACTACACCAGCACCACCTTTGCCTAAAAGGAAGAGCTCCCACCTAGCCAGACCCAAGAAGGTTCTTCCGAAGAACGCAGCACTAGCTAAGGAAAAACTGGAGAAGAGGAGGAAGAAGCAGCTTTTGAAGCTTAGTGACGTACCAGAATAAGCAAGTCACTTGTAAGATGGTGAAACAAATAGTTTGAATAGTGACCAAATAAAAGAGAATTTGACTGACTTATTGCACCAGTGCTCCCGGGTGTGCCTCTGTTACTGGCAGCGCTAGCAGTCTCTATATGTGTTTTATTAATCCTAAAGTGTACCAGCCTCCTAATATTAACTTTCTTTGCAAATCCTCCTATGATGTCCTTTTCTGACATAAGTGATTATGAGAGTCTCTGATGGACATTCACTGGTAAGATTTATCTGTGCGTGACTGTCTAATAAATCTGAGTGCCTCTAAATTCTGGGACTTTCATCTTTGATCAAAGAATATGGAAGAGATATGTCAACGACCTCACCTTCCTCTTTTTTTTTTTTTTTTTTGTTTGAGATGCAGTGAAAAGTATATTTCAAGAGCAGTTGTCTTTCAGACAATGAAATTAGATTTTTTTTTCCTTTTTAAAGGGGGGCCCACCAAGATGCTCAGAGGGTTGGAGCACCTCCTATGAATACACAGAATGAGATAATTGGGATTGTTCAGGCTGGAGCAGAAAAGGTTCCAGGGAGACCTTATAGCAGGCTTTTAGTCCGTAAAGGAGGCCCAGAAGAAAGATGAGGAGGGAGTTTTTACAAGGTCATATAGTGCCAGGACGAGGGGGAACAGCTTTAAACTGAGACAGGGGAGGAGCCAAGGAAGCACCCTCAAACGCCCAAGTTACATCTGAGCAGTGAGGTGGAACCATCCTCCGGTTTGAGACCACCCACGGGGACGCGAGGCTGTCACAACCCTCAAAAGTTCAGTTCCAGACAAGTGTGTTTATCCGGGAAGCGCAGCCGGGGCCGGACCTGCGCTCCCGCCCTGGGCCTCGGAGGCCGCCGGGCCCATGACGTCATTTTGCAGTCCCAGCGTTACGTTCGTCTCAGACCGCCACCCCCTGGAAACACCGGGTCGGGAATGCAAAAGGCACCTCCCCGCTGCCGCGGCGGTGGCTCCCCTCCGGCGGGGAGCGACCCCAAGCCCCCAGTTCGGTCAGCGGGAAGATAATGATAAAAAAGAGGAGGAAAAGGTTTGAAGGCCCCAGCGAGGATCGAACTCGCGACCCCTGGTTTACAAGACCAGTGCTCTAACCACTGAGCTATGGAGCCACCTATCACTTCCAGCCCTGCCGACGGCTCCTGGCCCTCTCCCGCGCCGTTTCCCCGCGCTCCTCCTGGATTCCGGGGGTGCCTCCAGCCGCAGGGGCCGGGTGGGCACCGTCCGCTCGCCGCCCCCCGAGCCCTGCCCTGCGCGGGGTGTCTGCTCGCCGGAGCGCCAGGGAGGCGGAGCGGCGGCAGTCCCGCCGCGGGGGCTTCCGAGGCTCCCGGCCCCTTGGAGCTGTTTGGGGGCGTCTCATCTCAACACCCCCGGCACTGAGCCGGACCCCTGGAGCCGCCCCGCACCTGCGTTTTCCATTGGAAAAGCTGCCCGTGGCGGGGGTGTGAATCCCGCTCCCAGCCCACCTCCACGGCATTGCCCGAGGGTGGCCGGCGCCCTTCCCCCCTTCATCAGTGGGCGGTCGCACCTGCCGCAAATTCCGGGAGAAGTTGCCGTGCTGGTGGGGGTGTTTCGGTGGTACCCTGAGGCTTACGAGAGGATTGCTCCCGGCATTGATTCCGCGTCCCCCCAGTGCTGTGAAGGAGGGAGCAGCCCCTCCCTGACGGAAGGTTTTGGGAGGTAAGGCTGCACAGCACGTGGTTTTGTGCAGAGTGGGGAGAAAGAGTCAGCTTAAGTAGATTATAATCAACTCGCTGTTGTAAAACCTATTAGGTTTTGTGAAATAACCGCTGCAGGAAAACTGGTTTAACTCTCTTGCAAATAAACCACAAGTCTGGTTTGACTGGGGGATGAACCCAACAGCAGGATAGGCGTTGTGCAGCCTTCCATTCCTCTCTTGGTTTTTACTGAGCAAGGAAGTTTGAGGCCATTTGAGGATTTTCTCCTTTTCTTTGCATAAAGGAGCCAGTCTGTCACGTGCAGACCCGCTCCATGAAAGCTTAGGTGACGGTGAAAAGATAAGCTGTGGAGAGGAAATTGAGAGACACCACTACAGGGTAATAAATCTGAGCAGTTTAGCTGCACACTGGAGTAATGTTCTAGAAAAGCGGACATGATTTGCTGGGTGCGAGCTTCGAACTGCGTGTGACCAAAAGTAAAGCTCCTTGAAATGAGAATAGACAGAAAAAGCTGAATTAAGGAGTTAAAGGCCTTTCATCCATCCCACACTCCACAAATTATGAACTAGGTCAACTTCCTCTTTTTATTTTTTTTCTGTAGTTTTTATTTCACCTTTTCTTTAAATGGATATGATCTCTGTGGACAAGCTAGACCAGTTCTGGTGAACTCTGTCTTGTTGTTTATGTAAGCCACTAAAAGTACTTTAAAGTATCTGCTTTTGACCTCCAGTGTGGCAGCTGATAAATTAATGAAGTTTCACATTTCTTTGGTCACCTTTTTGCCCTTTCCTTTGAAGATAGTGACTCTTTAGGGCTGGTAAAGCTCTTCTAAAGAGGACTAAAATGCCTGTGGTGAGTGTTCTGCTAATGCCTCAGGGAAATGAAATATAAGCATAGCTTGTTTTATAACCTTAAAGCAGGCAGGAGCAAAACTGTCTTACACTTCTCATGCTATAAGACAATTCTGCCTTCATCAGTCTAACACATCTGAGCAGCAGGATAAGATGTATTCTGAGAACAGAACAGTGTTGAAATAAGTCTTCTGTGATAGTATGGCTGCCTGCCACCACTGGGCTTTTTAACTTAAGTGCAAATGTGTAACTGTTGTGATTTCCCTGCTTCCATATTTTGCTGCCCACTTAGAGCTCACTGCACCGGCGGGCTACACCTCAAATACTGTGTCATAAGATAGTCTTTCTTAGTCAAACACCCTGGATGGGATTCAGAGGGTGTGGTGGTAGTACCACGCTATCAGTAAGCCCCCTAACTTCTCTTTGTAATGGAAATTAGACCCTTCTGGGATGTAATTCATCTCACCTGGAGGTAAACCTCTACAATAAGTCATCTAAGTCATGGTGCCTGTTTCCATGGCAGTCAACTGACTGTGATGGGGGTCGATGCAGACAATGTCAGCGGTTCAGAGACATCTCGCTGGGTGTGACAGGTTTGTACCCCTGAGCTGTGTTAAGGGAGCAGGTATCCTGCTGAGACCCGGCTGGGACACGGCAGCTGCTTTGTCTAACAGGCACAGCAGCACTGCAGAGCTCCTGTCTGCAAGCTGCTAATGCTCTTGGCCAGTCCACATGCTCAGTCTCGTTAGCACAGGAATAACCTTTGGTTTAATTTAATACCCGTTCGATTTAGATGTTTAAACTGGAATAACTGTAGTTGGAAGATTTCACTCAGAGGACCAAGAGAATTTTCAGGGAGATGGCAAGATAAATCATACGTCTAGAGAAGACTCTATGATTCTTTCGGCAGCTAGACGCACAGATGTGAAAATGAAGCATTCAGGCGATAAATGCCTATCTAGTCTGCTGTTCATGGCTGTTGAAAGCCACTAGGTGGAACCTAAGGACTGCGTCAAGAGATGAGGAAAATCCTTTTAACAGACTTCAAATGCCGAAAAGTGAGTTTTTACCACACAGGTTTTTTAAGAAAGATCTGTAGGATGACTTACCTTTAAATGTGTGCCAAACGTGTAAAGATGCACGTTTATACGTGCTCTGTAAAATTTCTGCTGATTTGCAATAGGATTAAACTTGTGTTGTGTGTCCCCTTGCTTAAACCAGGACTTTCCCAAGCACGGGTTCTTTTCATCTGGTTCAGTGAATTAATACTGAAAGCAGTGGAGGGCTAATAGGAGCCGTTTGGTAAAAGCCCTGTGAAAGAAGTACACAGGCCCTCTGCAAACTGCCTGGCTGGTACCACACGTTTGGCTTTTGCTTTCCTGTCGGAGAGTTTTGTAAGAGACGCTCCCATGGTAGGGAGGAATGCTGGATGTTATTGGGAGCAACACACAGAAAAGTTTCTTCTTCCTGAGAAAAGCTGTAAAGAAGGAGCAGGGTTTGAAAGATATATCCTAGACCTTCTCTACACTGAGACGAAGCATCAAGCTAGAAAATAGGGTGGCTAATGTAAGAATAGGTATGGTCTTGCTCAGTCTGGACTAAGGTGTTATTAAAGAATGACTTATTTGTTGCTGATTAGCTCTGTGGCTGTCCTTAACAGCCCCACTGAACAAATATGTGTTTAACTGCTTGTAAAGCTGGTGTCAGTCCACAGATGTCAACCGTGTTGCTGTGAGTTTATGTCCATCTCGTTAAGCACAGTGAGGTAATCTCATACATATTCCATATGATCTTATTGCCATACCTTGCATTCAAATGCTAACAGGAGAAGTGAACGAAGGGAATGGCTCTTCAGACAGCTGGTTCATGAATTATCCCTGGAAATTCTCTTATACTACCGTATTCTCTTTTCTAAACTCCTTTACCCAGCTTGCCACCCAATTCCCTGCTGAATTCAGTTTCACTGGTGTTTCACAGGGTTTGGTTCTTTGTTGCACAAACCAGCGACCCATTTTGGGCTGCAATAGTATGAAATAAATAGCAGGAAATATTTTCTCTGCAGACATGGTGTGTCTCCTAACAGGCTGTCATGGCTTGCCTACCTTTGTCCTCATCGCACCTGATTTTCTGTGTCCTGAGGGAAGCCTAGTGCACCTGGGACTACCTCATCAGACGTACAGAGCTGCAAAACTGGCATGCTTGCCTTTCCTTGTTAAGTTTTGTGAAAAAGGAATTGCAGCACAGCTTCAGTCTTCTTGTGAAATAAGGTGTTCTGTGGGTTTTAGTGGTTTGACAGATTCAGCACTGTTGGGCTTTGTTTCTTAAAGAAACTGTAGTAACCAGAAGGTATTTGAGTTTAATGTATCCATTTTAATTGGCAAGTGCCAATGGATTACTTTGTCTTGTGCAAATGCACGGGTTTTTTTTGAGTAATATGTTATTAAAATCAAGGGAACATTTCCTGCTGAGTTTGGGTGGCTTTTGGAGGTGGTCCTTGGGATATTTTAGGCACGGAAGGATCTAAACATATGGTGGAGGCTCGCCTTCTCTTCTTCCTGTGAAGCTTTAAGTCCTGTTTGATTGAGATGTGCCTGAGGAAACTCCCTGTGATTCTGTGGTTATGAGCCAATAAATTCTTTTAAAAATCATTGTTCTTCGGATTACACAGGAATGATCCACTTGTCTTTGAAACATTGGCTACAAAACGTGAGCTAGAACTAGATTAGAAAAATCAGGAAAAATTATCTGCTGTGATTTTTCCATTAACAATTACCATTTAAAACAGAAACTGGGTAAGGTGCTATGAAGTCTCTTTTCAAGTTTAAGGTTGTGCACTGCTTGCATCCCTATTCCAAAGTAGTGCGAGAGATCCTGATGTGCAGCCTTCCTCTTCCCTGACACTCTGCTTTCCATGGGAAAGAAGTTCAAGACCACAACAGATATGATGCCCTTTCAAAATTACTTTGGTAATTTACTTTGGTAATACTCTTCTTTTGGACAAACAGCCATTATCACATGCAAAAAAAAAATAATCTTGTCTTTTTAACAGCAGTTTTGTGCAGCTTTGAAGAGGAGGCAGGGATTGATGTGTCTGTGAAAATTCAGTTCTTTGTGTTCTTCAGAAAGGTGACAGAGCACACAAGGAATGTGTAAAGACAGAATCCATGCATCTCTCTTTGCTCTTAGGCCAGCCCGTGTAATGGGTGTTGTGGTGTTCATTGCTCATGTTTGAGCATCAGTACTTCTCTTTGGAGAAACATCACTTTTCCTAAGTCATACTGTAGGGGAACAGTGCTGTCCCTGCCTCATTATTCTCTCCTGTTGTGTTTTTAATTAATGTGAGGGATGCAAGCAGAAGAAATGTTGTCTTCAAATACTTTATGATTTCATCTCCCTGAAACAAGAAAGGAGTAATCTAATTTTATTGCTTCATGGTTACTTCTCTGATCCAGATCAGATTTGAAGCTATTTATTATAATAAAGTGTTTCTTGTTGTGATAGCAAAGTAGCTGGTGATCCTTAAGTTCTTTAAAAAAAAAAAATCAAGATATTACCTGCTTCAAGATATTACACAGCTACAAGTGAAAGATGTTTTCATGACAGTTATGTAGTCTGGGAAAGAGATAGAATATTTCTCCTTTCCTGCCCTGGTTTCAGAAGAAGTTGTGTCCATCCATGCTGCTATAAAAAAGATCATCTCTTTCTGGAAAACATTTAGAAGGCCTGGGTCTTAGCCAAAGGACATAGTAGCGCTCTTCAGAGTGCAGAAGGGGACTAAACCAAGCCTGGCCTTTGCCTTGAAGACAGAGACACTCCTGGAGCCCAGCAGGGGAGGACAAAGCACGGTCACCCAGCGCTTCACCCCTCTGGGGCAGCACGAGGGCTTCCTCTCCTGGAGCCACCACGAGGGACTGGCTGGTTTTGGGTGGGCGGGGGAAGAAAGTGCAGCAGCACCCACACGTCTTCTGTGCTCTGAGCAGTGAAGCTGCGTGCACTGTCCTCTGTGCTTTCCCCCCGCCCTGATCCGTGTTGAACCCACCCCAAGCTCCCTGCAGATGAAGTGTTGGCTGCACGGTGCCCCTCAGCCCTGGCCCGTGTGTCAGCCATGCCAGCTGCCCGAAAGGGTCAGCACATTGAAAGCTGTGTGCTGCCATCACCCAGCTTCTTGTCCTCGCATGTCCCCTGCAGAAGCCCACGAGGTGGGAAATAGCTGACCCAGAGCTGTGCGTGTGCTGGTCAGTTTGCCCCTAAACACGCATGTTCATGTCTTGGTATGTATATACATGTATATGCATGTCTGTGCTGCTGAGCAGAGGGTGGAATAGCTGCATTCTCCCTCTCTAGAGACACTGACCTGAAGGTCTCTGCTCAGTTGCTGGTTTCCAAAAAGTGCAGGAATGTGAGGACCATCTTTGAGGCTGTTAATCCTCTCAAATTTGTCTAAAATCAGTTAGCAGATTTGAAGGTTACTTGGAAGAGGGGTTGGCAACCACTGTGGTTACATAAACCCTTTTCCAAATAAAACCAAGCTAAAAACATACTGATCACATTTTCCCATCAAGATTTTAAAGTTCTTTGGAAAACAGACAATTCGGAAATGAGTGTGAGGCAGAGGAACCAAGAAATCCAGAGTCCCCGTCCTTACTCCAGTAAGGAAAAGTATGAAGAAACCTCCCATCCAACACTCTTTTCTACTCAGTTTGTTCTGTGGTCTATGTTGGTCCAGTCTAATAAGTAGGAAGATGAATGTGTTTTCCTGGGAGAGAAGAGCAGAGCTGCTGAGCAACACATTTCATCCAGAGAACAACTGAGAGGCCTGTATGTAGACAGGACCATCCAAATCCATCCAGCTTAACTTTCCCATTTGTGAATTTTCATGTCCTCTGCAATCCAGTCCCTTGGTTTCTGTTGCAGGTGGAGGTGTTGAATGTGGATTGTGCAGGTGGCTGCAGTTCTGTGTACTCTGGTGTTGTTGTCTTCAGCTGCCAATCTGCTGAGGGTGCTGTGTACACTGACCAAGTCGGGAGTATCTGCAGCTGATGAGGTGCACAAAAATAGCAGCTAGTCCATAGATATGCTGCAGCCTCACTGCATAAAATCTAACAATGGCTTTGTTTTAGGATAGCAAACCGGGTGAGTATCCTATGCTCAGATCTGGTTTATGTTAGAAATGAGCCAGAAAACAATCTGAGAAGTGTCCTGAATGCTGGGAAGCTGTGATTCTGCTCCCAGCCGTGTGTTAGTAATTGGTAGAAGCTCCTCCTCACAAAGTTGCTGCTGCGTAGCATTTTTGAATCACATTTTGGAAAGGTTTTGAAGGCCATCTTTTGAGCGATCAGCACCTCTTCTGACACTGTTTCTGTAAGCCTGCCCACTCAGCATGGAAAATCTCACCTCCTTGAGTTTCAGGAAGGTGCTACTGTTTCAGAGTAGGCTTTGACTGACAAAGAATTGTCAGGTTTTCGGTGATAAATGGGTGTTTCCAAGTCCCTCCTTTGCTTCTGAAGGACCAAACTGTCTGCAGACCCTTGAACATCCTTTTTTCTGAGTAAGCTTGGACCCACAGTTCAGCTTTGTGATTGGGTTTGTGCCTCCTTTGCCATTTTTCCTGGTTTGATTGGTTTGGAAATGCTGAGACTATAACTGTCCTGAGGGTACTATCTGTTTTCTTTGGCTTTCCCAAACATAACACATCATGTGGAGCTGAAAATGAATGGGACGAGAATGAATGAAAATGTTTTGAATCTTGAGGATTTGGATTAAGCTGTATGTAAAGCTGTTGGTTTGAGGCTTGTCTCTGTTAAATTAGCTCTCTATATAGTAGGGCAGATATATCTACCACTGAGGTCCCATCTAGCCAGTGAAGACTAATGCAGGTGATACTACATCCTTCAGACGCTGGCATCCAGTCTGCACTCTAATGGCTTTGACAAATCCCCTCAAGCAGAATTGTCAAGCTGACTCCGTGATCAAATGTGTCCAGAAGTGTTAAAAGCACCACTGAGAATGTCAAATGGAACTGATGAGGTTAGATCACATCTGCATGAGGGGATAAATTGTTCTGGAGTGTAATTTTCAAATCAGAACATTAGACCATGATAATCAGACTCCCAAGTGAGCCTCTCTGTAGGGCATAAATATCAGCAGCTGCTCTTCATACATGACAGATCTCTTTCAAAGCTTATACATGCCTAATAATGCTTCTCCTGACTGAAATTTAATTGAAGGATGCCTCAACCTGCCATAGGGTAGAGAAGGTACATTAAGCATCTTAATTCACTTAGGTAACTGATGCATTAATTCTTCTAGTGTGTTGGGAAAGGCTTGTCCTGATTTACTTTGCTATTATGTGAGTGAATTTAGAAGTGATTAATTTGTAACCTCCAGCCAGGACTAGTTGAAAGGCAGTGGATTTACCAAGTCCATGGTTTCTGCAATGGGGAATGGAACTGATTCAACCCCTGTGGAAAGACTGGGTCGGTATTTCTGTGTATTCAAAAGCAGGAAGTGATCAAGGTCAGGAGGCAGAGGTACTTCTGCCAAATAAATTGTAATCGAATCAGTCTACTACTTATATTGGTAAATACAAGACTTAAAAGTCCAGTGGGAGTGAAAGGAGGAGATGAGCAATCTGATTTAATCGAGGATGTCCTTGTTCATTGTAGGGGGGTTGGACTAGATGACCCTTCCGATCCAGCTTATTCTATGATCCCGTGAGGAGTTTCTGTATATGAATCCGAACGTGTTTCGATCTTAGATCAGCAAAATATTTAAGTAGTATCACTTTCAGTGGTATTCAGAAGTATGCAGAAATGCCTGGCTTGTACCAGTCCATAGCCTTTTTCTGTGCCTTCTAGTACATCTTCATTTGAGAGATGCAATGTCTTGCTGGAAGCCTCATCTGTTGTTGTACTGATTAACCTCCACAGTCATTCCCAGTGAGAATGAGGAACAGGGAATCACTCCATGCGCTGCAGCACAGGCTTTGAAACAAGGGAT
The DNA here is from genome assembly GCF_003945595.2 of Pipra filicauda. Taxonomy (NCBI): domain Eukaryota; kingdom Metazoa; phylum Chordata; class Aves; order Passeriformes; family Pipridae; genus Pipra; species Pipra filicauda. The sequence goes on from NW_024103962.1 coordinate 463,635, forward strand.
GGATCATCCACTGTGACCCAGAGCATGACATCCAGTGTATAAAGACCACGTTCCTTATCAGCAGAGCAATTAAAGTATAGATTACATGGAATATCCTTTGCCTGGTATTTCTTAGCTCTTAGAGTGGCTTTATACTTTCTGGGCTATCAAATGCATCTTACCTTACAAAGTGGGGAATAATTTAGCAGCTTATCTATGAAATGTTCTTAGTCTTCTAGTTCAGACATTATGAATTATAGGATTGTGTTGTGGGTGTGTTTATGAGGCATTTTTGTTTTCCTGCTAGCATTTGTTCAGCACAGTGGAAAAGCTCTCTGTTGGTGTTCCAGAAAAAAATGCAAAAAGAGAGGATGTCTTACCTACAGAGGACCCAGCTCGGGTGACCTTTCTACTGGTACAATCCTGGGCAAAAACTTACTGAAAATTACACTTACCTTTTGCTTAATTGTGGCTGTTCTTTTGGTGAAAGCAATTCTAACACTGTGATAAATCAGACCAATGGTGAATTGTCGTGGTTCTGTAAAAAATATTAATTAACTTTTCATTTAGTTTTTACAGTTAAAGCAGAGTTGCTTCAAGGTTGAAGGTTCTTGTGTCCATTAATATGCAACAAGAGATTATGACTGAGAAATTTCTTTTTCAAACAGTTCTGGAAAAAAGAAGTGTTCACATCTTCAAGTAAACAAAAATTGATCCATTCCTATTTATGTTAAATAAGAGCATATGAAGGATAAACACTAAAAAAAGACATGCTTTTAAAGACTGACTCAGCTATTATGATTTTATAGAACAAGTGAATGAAACTTGTTTGGATTCTTCCCAGAATAAATACATACACTTCTAAAGTCCTTTGGAGAATAGAAAAAGAAGCAGCTGTAATGCAGAAGCACTAGTTTAATCTCCAATCCACCAGATACTTTGTGCTGGTGTGGAGTGCACGTGGTCAATCTTAAACCATTCTTATGCCTCACATAAACGTCTAACATTTAGAGTCCTTGGACTTGTCTACAAAACAAGAGTAGAGAAACCCACATTATTTTTAGTGCACAAAGCTGAGAAGGACAGTCAAAGAAGCGTGGGTTTGCTTGTACCTGGCCCCTTAAATGTGTCCTTGGACTGAGAATTCTCTGTAAGGATAATTCTTGGTATATATGATGTCTGGAAAATAGATAGTAATAAATACATCATTTTATATAGGAGATGGATAATTCAGTGCCTAAGAATGTGAACTGGAGAATAAATCAATGCAAAGAGACTTTCTGTTCTTTGGTGTTCATTTCTGCTTTTCTTTCCCTAGTGAATGTTCCTCAGCAATCCCAGCAAAGGGATGTTTTTACAAATATCTTGCTGAAAATCTCAGATCTTGCTGTATTTCCTCGTGAGAATTGAGAATTGCAGACTGGAAGGTGGATCATGTTTAAAGCAGCAAGTAGCAAGTCAAGGTAATTTCAAGAATAAGTTGTTGTTTCTAGCAGAACCGATGGTCACTTCTCCTAAATCACTTCTGACGTGCTTAGTGAGAAGTAATAGCACGATGCTCTCTCCCCTGAACTCCTGAATTTATGGTGATAATTGTATGACATGAATCTTGGTTTAAGCTAATCTCCAGTTACCTCTTCCATTTTCATTTTATGCTTGCTTGCTCTGCAATGACCCCCTTTAGACTGCTGATTCTATAAATCTTTGTCACAAAGGGTCGCTGGGTTTGAGGGAAAGGAGAAAAAACAGTGAACAAAAAGAAAGCTAATATGCTTTCTTCAGTAGATACTGTGCCAGAGGTAGGTATGCTTGTTCCAGTCTGATTTAGCTAGTGCAGGTGCCACTGCTAAATGCACAAACTAAATACGGTCTAGTAGGGGTTTGTAATTAGTTTGTTTACAGAAGCACTTACAGAAACAATTTGGTTCAGCAAGAGCTGATCAATCAAACTTCAGCTGAAGAAGCCCCAGAGAGTGACCCTTTCTTTCCACCTGACCTGCTGGGGGACAGATTAGGAAATATTGATAAAACCAGCAGCTATTGGCTGCTGCAGTGTGCATTTAGTGTCCTTTGTGTATGTTTGGGGGGAAGTAGGGAGGGACTGCTTTTTCCAGCTTAGTTGAAATACTGCTTCTTTTACAAATGCACCTTTGGCAAGAGAAAAAACAATGGAAAACTCATCAATCTAATAAACTTGAATAATATGTAGATGAAACTCCCAAAGCCCTTGGGCCTGGATCACAGTATTGTTTAGATGAATTGGCAGAGCCTGAAAGCCTTTATCTCATAACCTAGGGTTATTCCCTTAAATGCCTTCTCCAAGCACATTCTCCCATTCCCATTTTAGCATGTTTCTTGTGGTGCAACTGAAGGAAGCTTGAAGCTTGTGTTCTCTTTGAGCATTGCTTTGTAGAGGAGCATCAGTGAGACTGAGACTCGTTCTGTGGATCAGTGTGTTGTGGCCCAGCCAGGCTGGAATGACGTGTAGATGTTGTTTCTGGTACATGGTACCCAAATACAGCCTCAGAGGTGGGAACAGTGTTTTCAAGAGCGTATGTTCCCTGTCCACCTGTTTTGGGTGCTCTGTCATCAGTTTTACTTGTGCTGATGGGCACTGCCAGTTGCCAGGAGTCCCAGATTCATGGTATCAGGCCTCACCAGTGGAGAGTGAAATGCATTGTCCTTGAGGAAGCTTCTTCCTTAAGTGCTCCTTACGCTTGGATGTAGCTGTCTGACTTTAGATGATCATCTTGTCTGACAGTGGCTGCCTTGCAGGTCCCTGTGGGTGCACCCTAGATTCTGGGTGCTCCTGTGACAGGCACAGGTGAAGGTACTTTCGTACTCCTGGCAGCAGGAGTTATACTACGCTGTAAATGTGGACTCTCTTACTCAGTTAACATGACAAAGCTCTTCTGGCTGATCATGAATTCAACTAGTCCCTGTATTAAAGACAGAGCTATGGTACATCCAGTTGATGTACTTTGTGGAGGGTGAGCGATTTACGTAAGTTGCTGGCAGGTCGTAGTACAAGTGAAGGACATAGAGCTGATTACTTCTGGGAGCAAATTGGAGCAAGTTGTTTATCCGTGTTTCCATTGTGAAGCTCAGATCCTGCCTTATACTGTGCTGTTCTGATCAATGCTAGATGACAACCTGAGCCTCTGACAATCTAAGCTGATGATTTTAAATCATGATTTGAGCCATGTAATTGAGGAACTGGACATTCTTTTGAGATGCTTACATTTCAAACTATACTGCTTGTGCTTAATATCCTTTTTATATGTCATAGCTACTTCTGGATAGAAAAATAATTTGGTTTGTGGGATGCTATTTCACGAAAATAATTATTTGCCCGAATTTATAAGCTGTGATCAGTACCAATAGAGAAAACTGCAGGTGATCCCATCAGCAAAATCTTCATCAAGTGCTCCCCTCTGGCTTTCATTTTCACCTCAGAAGCAGGGGGAAGAAAGTGAGACCTTTTCAGAGCTCTAATCTGCAATTGTCCAATGACATTATGAGATTTGAATTACACACTGAGGTTGAAATTGTCCTTGTTCTGCAGGAAAGGACGTTGTCTGAAACTGTCAGATTTGGTATCTGTAAAACCACACAAATGATAATTTGTCCAAAGTTTTTATCAAAACAAAATAAGGAAGATGTCTTTGTCAGCCAAAATATCACACACAGATTTAGAGCAGGGTGAAGTGATTTTTCAACTCCCGTACTACCCCATACATACAGAGGCCAAGGAAGTCTTTCCCCTGTGTAATCCCACCTGCCTTTCTCTGCCAGGGCCAGGCAGCTGATGATGTGTAGTGTCACTAAACCCACTGGGTCACATACAGTTTGAAGCTCATCATTTTGCAAGTTGCCATCTGTCTCTGAAAGACAGACCATGGCACAATGCATGAAGACTTTATTTTCCTTTTACTTTTTATCTGTCATCTGACTTTCATCAGTAGTTCTGCTAAATAATAGAAAACATCATGGAAGTGTACCAGGAGACCCAATCTCAGCATTACCAGTAACGTTACCTAATAGATAACATCCTTCTGGTAATACAGACCATTTATCAAAGCATTTGTAGACAAGAATTTGTTTGAAGCAACTGCCTAGGGAAGGTGTTTTTTATGAACTTGGGAAGCGAGGGAATATAGCAGGTTGAGAGTGAAGCTGAGCTGTGCATAGGGGTTTTTGGCAGACATTACCTGCAGGGTGAGATATTGACATGTGGAGCACAGCGAGCTTATGAGCAATGTGTGAGACAGGTCATGTGAGATGATTACAAGTAAGTATTGGTTGAAATTAGAGAATGTATCTCAAGGGCTGCCAAGCTGTGTGCAACTGCTTATAAACACTAAAGATAGTTCCAGTCTCTATTGAACTCATTTACAAATAATCTGCATGAAAACTATGAATTTCACACTGCATGACACAGCTCTAAAGGATGGAAACACTTGCTCGTATGTAAGGTTGTAGCAGGTCACTTCTCACCCCCTTAAACCTGTCAGTCTTCTTCTGGGAAGAGTGACGCTTCAAACTGGTATGGCTCCTGCACTCCTTGTGTCTGTTGCTGCATCTGCCAACTTGAGCAAAGTGTTATGGGGAATTTGTGCTGCAGGAAGTGGAAGGGAGCTAATCCTATATCCAGTCTGGAGGAGACAGCTTGTAACTTGTTTTGAGCAGGAGGGGTTTCCAGCTAGTGGCCGATACGTGTGGGCTCGTGTGCTACATAATGCAAGGAGGGGTGCAGTCCCCCCATAATTGCTCCTGTTATATCCTTATGCACTTGTCTGGCATTCATCAGCAAGCCTAACATCCCAAACACTGAAGTTGTGTTGTATCCTTCCAGCATTCTGAGAGAGATATAAACCAAGATATTTAAGGCAGGAATGCATGTGGTGTTTTTAGTTTTGATCTGCCATAAACCCCAGGTTTTAAAGGCTGTAAGGTGCTGTGGAGTAGCATTTACAGGCTTGGAGATCCTATTTTGTTAAATATATACTTACTGACTGAGTTCTGATCTTCCAGGGTACTAGGTAGATGGGGTTTTCCATCCTGAAATGCCTTTTATGTCCTGTTTGCTCTTTGTACTCTAACATCTGATTCCCCACTCTGTTTTTACAGGCACAATCTCCATTTATTATACATAATCAAATATATAGTAAGAGGTTTTCTCTTGCTTTTTGGTATGCTGTCAAGTGTAGTGTATGCCATTTAAAAAGGAATAGCTACATGAGGTATCTTGCACAATGGAAAAGGATATTCCCTGTGTGCATAGATATATAACAGATCAATACCTGAAGCAGAAAAGAAACATATGAAAACAAACACCCAGGAGCTGGTGGAGCCGGGAACTGAAGCTAATCTATAAGGCCTTTATTTGTTCATCTGAGCATGGGCAACAAATACAGTTCTCAATACAATTCTCAGCTGTGCAGTGACATGTTTTCCCTTCTGGTTGTTGAGCCGTAGTAAGAGTGGGACTTGTGTGGCTGCACAACAGCCTCCATCATGAGCTGCAGGGTCCAAAGGAAATGTTATGGGCTGGGCTGGGAAACTCAGCCTGGAGAGGAGAGGGCTTGGCAGGTGACCCTGCCTTGGCAGGGAGCTTGGACTAGATGATCTCCAAAGGTCCCTTCTAACACTAATGATTCTGTGACTTACACCACCCACTACAGCCACTGTGGTGTTGTGGTCATCTCCCTGCAGCCCTTTAACAGATCACAAAGCACACCTGCAAGCAGGAGATCTTGAATTCACCCATGGTACTAGTTTTTACCTTTGTGCTGCAGCAGCTCAACCTCTCCTTCATTTATTTCCTTTCCTCTACCAGTCTGTGAGTGTATGTTTAGGCAGGAAGTCTCTCCCTTCAGTCTACAGTAGGCAAAATAAATATATATGTGAGAGGTGTCATATGTGGGATGTTTGCTACCAGGTATTCCTGTTCCTGGTAAGGGGATACTTGTGTTGGTGAGATGACTGACAAAGGGTAGTTAGGACCATGTATTGGTGTGATTCTGTTCACAGTCACTCTCCACTCGGCTCTGCTGTTCTGAAGTGGGAAGTGTGGGCTTGTCCCCTTCACTGGGAGTCCCGTGTCTCTCCTGGTGTCAAAGGCAAGCTGTCTTCCTGAGCTTGCCAAAATGTTAGGGGTTTGAGAGCTGCTTCCTTAGGCTGATGGTGGTGCACATGGAAAACAAAGAAAAGGAGAAGAGGGTGAGTAAAGAGGAAAAGGCAGGTGGGTCTAGTATGTGCTGTTCTCCCACGATTTCCTTGATGGGGACAAGCTGTGGAGAAATGTGTGTCAGTTTTCTTATCTGTGCAGGTATAATTGAGGAGTGTAGAGAGGATTAATGTTTCCTTTGCTTGGATGAGTAGCATTACGCACATAAAATGTTTGCTGTTAAAAAACAGATCCTATTTCGTGACGTTTCTCAAGTGTTGGTCACAGAATCATTTAGGTCGGAAAAGACATCTAAGATCATTGAGTTCACCCTTTGACCGATCATCACCTTGTCAACTAGATCATGGCACCAAGTGCCATGTCCAGTTGTTTCTTGAACAGCTCCTGGGATGACGTCTCCACCACCTCCCAGGGCAGTCCATTCCAATGCTTAACAACCCCTTCAGTGAAGAAGTTCTTCCTGAGATGATGTTCTGCTCCTTTGTTGTCTTACCCATTACAGGGGTGAGAGGGTATTAGGAAGGGATTCTGTTTGCTTCCCTTAATGGCTGATCTCCTTGCTGTTGGCTAAGAAATCATTAACCTTGTTCAAAAGGAAACTGTGTGGGTTTGTTTCTAAAAGCTTTACAGAAATCTGTGGACAAATTATCTGAGCCCAGGGCATTTCCAGATTGCATATCCTTAATTGTATTAAACACTTCAGAGCCATCTGATGGATTGTCTCACAGTTCAACCATCTGGTCTGGAAATTTAGGCAAGCTTTACTTTATGGAAAAACTCTGAGTCACTCACACTGCAGTGTGACACTGCAGTGTCATTAGATGGCCCCTGGGCTGCTCTTTGATGGAGAAAGGCTACTATAGTGTCACTGCTGATAGTTTGTTGATTGAGAGAAACATAAGGTTTTAGGGGCTCATTAGTTTTGATTAATTGGGCTAAAATACAGTTTTCTTGCCTTTCTTGTCTTTGCAAAATGGCTAGTTACCCCTCCAATCCAAATCATAAAAATTGGCATTTTTAGTTATTTTTGTTGTTTTGTATTTTATTCACGTTATTTTATTTGCTTTGTATTTGTTATAAATATGCAAAAGCCCACTCTACTTTCAAAACAAATTCTTGTGTTTTAAGGTAAAGACTTGTTTACTTGACTACCACAGCACTTTGAAGATTTGTTGCACTTCCTCTTGCAACACCCATATGAGATAGAGCGTTTGGTTACCCTCATAGTAGCAACAGGAGGATCTATGGAGGAATAAGGTCATGTAGGAGAAGATGTCTTTTACTGAGGGCACCACCAGCTGCATGAAGTGCTGGTTTCACACCTGCTGGTTCCTATGTGCTCACTCTCTCCCCCTGAGGCAGAGGAAACCTGGTAAATAACTTGCTAAGAGATTCCTGAGAGGAGATCGGGTGCCATGAGGGCCCCTTGTCCCCAGGCCAAGTGTGCACACAAAGTGTGTGGCGGGCCCGGGAAAACTCCTCTTTCCATGAGGAGCTTATTAATGCCTTCTCATCATGTGGTTGGTGTGCCACGTGCTGGCTATCTCAGTGAGTTTGGGAATGCTGGATTTCCATATATGAAAGCTCAGCATTAGGTTTTCATTCGCTTTTGTAATGATTTCTCTATTCAGTGCTGGCAAGGAGAGGCAGGGTGACCAATACTGAAAGGTACCAGAGGTGGCTAGAGAAATGCTTTCAGTTGCATGCTGCAGCTGCTGTAGACTCAGTTTTTGAGATCATTTTGGTCAATAAACCCAGCATTTCTATTTAAAATTATTTGGAGACTAGGGATCTATTTGTGCACTTGAATCTGTCAGTAATTAGGCCCAAGAATACACGATATTTCCCAGAAATGCTGTGGATCACAGAAGGCTCTAGAAACCTGTGTCTCTCTTTTAAATTTACAGGAGAAACCTAACTCTGATTTAGTTTGAAGTAAAATCCTGAACATTCCATGACCTTGAACCTGGATTGTATCTGGAGACATATCTGGAGGCTATTCCATTCCTCTCAATTCCAAAATTGAGTGAGTCCAAATGAGAAATTAACTTTGCTAAGCTAGAACTTGTGCCCCACCATCAGATGTGCAGCAGTCAGCAGTGGCATAAAAGAAAGCATTTCTCCCCTCTGGGTTTGCCAAAGCCTTTCACTAGCAGGGCTGAATGTCCAGGAGATTGTCTTAAAGCTCGTGTGGGTCAGGAGAGACTTTCCAGCTTCCTGCTTTAGCTTCTGTGTGTTCACTGTGTTGTGGGATAAATGCTTTTTCTTCCTCCTTGCTCCTCTCTTCCCCTGTTCCCAACTCTCCCCGTTGAGAGCATGTATATTAGGAAAGAGTAGTTTCATTTAGCAGCCAATCTAATCCATCAGAAATATGCAGTCTGCTATCAGTGCACTGTGCTTGAGTGAGATTCTTTACTTGTAAGACACAGCAAAGTTCTTTGCTTGTTACCTGTTTAACCCTCTTCCTCTGATTAGGAAAAGTCCCAAAGTGATTGCTTTGAGAATCTGGGATTCTCAAATCAAAACTCAAATTTTGATCAGTTCTGTGTGCAAAGAGGGGCTGACTGCTCCTAGTTTCCAGTGGGTTCCAAAGCAATGCTGTGGAAGTGAAATGACATTATTTCTACTGCTGCTGGAATAAACATGATTAGAAGCTGAGACATTTCCTTCTTCCTCTTAGCTGACACATCAAGCAATGCTAACTTGCAGCAGGGCTGCAGTTTTGGGGTGTTGTTGGTGTCTGGGTAAAAGAGACTGTTTGGTAATGAGACTTTGTTCTGCCCAGCTTCATTCCTGGCCCTCTTACAATCTGCTGTTATTTTCTGCTGTGCTTCAGAAGGTGCAGTTTCAGGAAGAGAGTACAACAGTGGCTTGAGGCCATCTCTGCTTCTGTTCCTCAGCTTCTGAGCTGCTCAGAGGCCAGTTTAAATTAGAGCAGCCCCTGTGGGTGCTCTTGCAGATGCTGTACCCAGCTGCTTCTGTTTCTGGAGCACAGAATGCCTCGGTCACACCTCTATCCCTGACTTTGCCCCTGTGCCAAGGACAAAGATGGTGGCACTGTACAAATATATGCAGGCTCTGTGATGCTCTGTAGCTGCTACTGTATTGCAGGAGCAGTGTCTGAAGGCCAGAATCTGTCTCTGTTCAGTAAAATGTTTATATTACTTCCTTAAGAGGTTGCAAGGGTTGGAGTCTATGAACTTTGGTGTTACAGAACCTAGATTTTCATATACTGGGGGTGAGTTTAGCTGTCTGTCCCACAGTGGCAAAAAGTAGGGTGGAGGCATTCCAGCTATACTTGAATTCCTATGAGCCCAGCATATAACTAAGACCTTGCTGTGTCTCCCCATGTAGCAATACTAGTGGTGGGAAGCTGGAGATAGAAAGCAATGGATAGATTGCTGAGCTTCCCACCCATTCCTCAAGTGAATGAGCTGGAGAACACATCAGGTTCTTCAAAGGTTTTTAAGAAAGTCAGCCAAAGATTGTGTTTATATGGACCAATGCCTTAAAAAATTAGCATTTGGGTTGGCTAAGAAAATAATTTGGCATTCAATAATTTTATGAGGCATTTTGACAAAAAATAGGCATTGCTTTTAAAAAAAAAGAAGTCTGAGTTTCAAAGAAAAGACAAAAAGAGGCCATTTTTTCATTAAAGAACTGCATATGAAGCATTCCTTCCAGGTCTCAAGATTGTTTCATTTTTTGGGTGAATTATTTATAACTGGGCTTTCCTTCACTCAAGCCCGTATAATTCTGTGCAATAAAAGGAATTTTCCATTACAGAGGCATGTAATGGGGTTTTAAATTTAATATTCATGCAGTGTGATGTGGGTCTCTGAGTAAAACATCCTGTCTGAACATGAAGTATCAGCACTAACCTGATTAAGTGGAACATTGAACCCCTCTCACTTTGTAGGCCTGGTTGTCTGCTGTGTGTCACAGACTTGAGGGAGTGAAAACTGATCTGCTGCAGTCCCACAGCTGAGGGGTATCATGGAAAGGCTCCTCAAGGTTGCTCTAGGTTTTCTGGTGGAGTACAAGAGCAGTTGCAAGGTGAGCTGATGCTCCAGACAACTTTTTTAGTAGCCTCATTGCTTCAGTGAGGCATGTGTTGGCCATAACTAAACAGTGATTTCCCCTTCCCAAAGAAGATGAAGATAGATGTGGCTCCCTTTGCCCCACATAATTAGCATGGATCTTCCTCAGCAAGTCTTTCCTATGGCATATTGTTTATGCCTTCTCCTCAGTGAAGCTGCTTTTCCAAGGTGTAAACACTATAGGAAAAGGTAAGCACTGCTTGGAACAGTTTTCCAGCAGGGACTGTGCTACTCTGATAGCCTTTCCATTTTCTTTTTATAATTTTGTTTTTATAAATACAGTAAGCAGATAGATATATTGCTTGCCTCTTGACAGTCCTTGTCACATAGAACACCATTCCAGTGGATGTGAAGGATCTCAGTGAACAGAGATAAGTGTCTGCTCTGTGTCGTGAGATATGTGATTGCTTTGGCCTCCTGACTCTTTGTTTATGCCTCTTTTACCCTTAGTCTAGTGTAGGTAGGAGTCAAGAGGAGGACATATCTCTGAAAAGCAAGTTTTTCCTCTTTTGTGCTGTGGAGTGTGTCCTCCCAGTGTCTTAATATGGATGCTAATGGGCTACTGATGTGATTTTGTTTAAAAACTATTCATTTATTATGCAAATAAGATGTGAAAATAATGTGCTTGGGATTTTTGATATGCTTTTTTAGTCATTAAAACACAGAGCATATGGTCATCTTAGTGCCAACAGGGAGAGGGAAATGGTATGAGACATTCTTGCTGAATGTGTTTTTATCATCCATGCTTATAGTTACTTTGCTCTCTGAGGTACTTACTCTTTCATGGAAGCTATTAAGGGGTAGCAGAAGAAGAGAGATGTTAAGATGCATTATTCTAGACAGCAGCAGAGAGGTTTTCAGCTCTGGATCTCAGTGCAGTGGTCATTTAGGTGACTACAGGATTTGACAGCCTTCTCTGCAACAGCTGCATTCTTCCTCCTTTCTCCTTATATGGAGAGAAAGTGCATCTCTGGGAAAATAGTAATGGGTGAAAAGAAGACTCCTGAGCCATGTTGCTGTTATGACAAGATTCTGTTAACCTTGCATATATGGGTTTAGCTGGGGTCAGAACTCAGGTGGAAAGCCACGGGACTGCCATGCAAGCCCACGCGCAGTGCCAGGGAGCAGCAGGGGCAGGGAAGGTCCAGCCACAAAGCTGGTGGATGCAAGAATCCTTACCAGCAAAGTCAGACATCTTTTACTTAGCTCCCCAGAAAACTAATATGGGCAGGCAGTAGTAGCAAGGCTAAAGGAAAGCTTTCGCTTCCTTACACAGCTCCTGAAAATAGTTGTGTTTGAGTACTGAGTCTTATATTAGAAATGCAAAATCTCATGCCAACTTAGTGTTAAGACTGTGTTTAAAATAGCTAAAGGTCCAGAAGTACAAAACTGAGGTTCCAGTTGCAGTTCTGACTCACAGTCCTGTTGCACATTGCAGAGTGTAGTATTTTCCCTTCCTGTGCAAGTGTATAAATGGATGGTACAGCATATACCTATTTCAGGATTTCTTCATCCAGTTCCCAGAAGAAGCCACTTCTATTCCCAGAAGTGGAATAGAAGTTAGAAATAATTTTATTAAAATTAGAATGAATAGTGTTGTTTTCTTCTATGTCTAAACTTTGGAGTCCAAGTCTGCAGCTGAGTTTGTCTGTGACTCAACATGAATGAACATGAACATCTTTTACATTACATTTTTTTACCATTTACTCCTTATCATTAAAACCCACTCAAATAAAAACAGAGTTTGAGTTGCTATTTGGATCAATGTCTGATAAGCTGTCAAGAAAAAAAGAAAATTATGACATTACTCCAGTGAAAACATTTGGTTTAGTTTGTTCCGACTTTTTACATGGCTTTTTCATCACCAACAGTTGAGCTATTGTTTATCTTTTTCATTGATGTTTTCAGGGGGCGTATATTATATATGTATAATAGACCTGTGTATATACTATATGTATTATGTATAGAGAAAATAGCTATATTCCCTTTTTTGTCCTATCACAGTAAGTAGCTTATGTGAAAGTAAAACACAACAAGCATTGCAATACATTCAGTCTATAAATTGTATGTATTTGTGAATGTCCATTTTTTTGTTTTAGGGACAAACTTGCTTTTAAACTCAAACCTTCAAGTCAGAATTTCATATGAGGGCACTTTTCTTAGTGTATGAGGGTAAAAGTCCACTAGAGATGCAGCTGTAGATGCTAGGTTTTATTCTAGATGGAAGGAGTGAATTTCTTTAAAGGATGCCTTTGTTTTTGTCAAAAACTAATTTTGTCACACACTTGCAAAGTACAACATGTTGGAATGTCAGAACACGCGTCAGAAAACAGAGTAGAAAGAAAAATACTCAACCTGTTGGACAGCATGATTTTTTTCTAAACTGTTTACCTGGCAGGTGGAGTTACCTTATTAGATGCCACAATTACTGCTACTCTTTCTGAAGTACTTCGCACTACATAAAAATAACACTTAGAAAAGCAACATTTTTGGTCAGAGAGGTGTTCTTTGTGAGGTTCTTTAGCTGTTACTTCAAAGAGTTTGAACTCTACTCCCATTTACAGTGAAATATCAATGGAAATCTTGCAAATTTACTACAGAGGAGGACTGAAAATTTCTGCAACCTAAACTGTTCAGAGAGGAGATGTTTGATAGAGAAATGGTATAAACTCTTTTGTAGTTTGATAGGGGACTTTAAAGGCAAAAGTCTACGTCTCAGTTTTTAGCATGTCCGAGTGGTCAGGTCCTCCTTTGTACACTTTCAGAATAGCTTCCCATAAAATTGGATATTGTAGCTTAAAAAACCCCCACCAACAGTATTTTTCTTACAGAATGATTTAAACCTGAAAACGAGAGAAAATGGAAAAAACAAACTAATGAGATTTGCATATGAAGAATAGATTTAAAAAAAAGTTTAAATGTTTACATATATTAAAAAACAAGAAAAATGGTTTTATTCTATGGAATTCACTAGTGTATAAAAGCTTATATAATTTGCCCAATCAGCTAGTCATAGCAACTTCAGATTTGATTGCACATATTTCTGTTGTTCACTGAATAAAAAGAAGAGTATCTCCGTGGAAGAGATGTTAGCTGGTATAGACAATCATTCATGTGGGCTGAACATCCACAGCTTTTCCATTCCTCGGGATCCCTTTTCAGCAGCCATTAAGGGGAGAGTCACAGAGGAATAGAAGCGACTGTACGTGGTAATTTACCAGGCCAGTAAAGCAAAATACAGCTGTTGGGAGAAGCGTAGCATAGGGCAAATAGTTACCAGCAGGTTCACAGCCAATTTTGGTGCTGTCTTTTGTATTGTAGATGTATCTGGCATTTCACCAGCACTGAGAGTCCTCTGAAAGACCCTGGGTAAAGAGGGAGAAAAGGTTTGATGTACAAGAGCAGCAAGAACTTTTTTGGTTTCAAGATGCACATACATTTTGTCTGTTTCCTACAGAGGGAGAACTTTGCAACACTGGAAAGTGTTTATCATGTTAAGTTACCTTGTTTGGTTTGTCTCAAGATAAACATGGAATTTAGGGCCTGTGTTTTTGGCTTGGGGCCCATCACAGGCAACAAACAAGGCATTGGTGGATTAGAGGACAACATGACCTTGCCCTTGCAGACCCTTGTGCCTACCTGCGCATCTGCTTATTGGACCTTTTGGAGAGCTGCCTGTTGTGTAGACGTGCTGCCGGGCTCCTGGGATTTCTGCCTGCCTTTGCTCGACTGCAGCCCTTTCCCTGGTGCAGCTCAGTCACTGACTGACTGCCAGGAGCAGACCATGAAACATTCCTGTCCACTGTGAAGGGCAGCTCCAAATCATGGCATTTCTCAAAAGGATGACTATGATCTTTAGATGGAGCTTGACCAGATTTACAAGTGCAGAGGTGGCCCTGTGTAGCACTGGGATGCACTCCAGTCAAGTGCTGTTCCCTGTCCTTTTTCAGCTTAGCGCTACATCAGAGCATTGGGGCTTTTGCTGCAATTATTGACCCAATTTATTAAAATGTTAATGAGAGCTGCCGACTCTGTGGAAGAGTCAGGCAGTATCTGGAAAACATCTCACAAAGAGCCATTACAGTTCCCAGTGCGTGCATAGGGTATTAGCAAGCACTTAACTGCACTCAGCCAGGCACACGGCTGCACCATTGGAGCTGTCCTCTGCTCAGCAGAGTAGGTGGATTTGCCTGCTCTAGCATTTGGTCATTCATGTATCATCAGGAATTGTCCCAGTTCTCCACAGGAAGGACAGTGCTCAGAGCGAACCCTGCTAGCCTGTGAGTGTGGAAGAGTGTGTGTTTTGTAACTCACTCCTCGTGTCTGGCCCTGCCCTGGATTTCAGAGGTCTACCCTAACTGTCCATCTGATGATGACCCTTATCTTTTGCATAATTCTTAGAGACCAACTTGCTCCCTACTCCAGCATGCATTTCCTTGACTCATACATATCCATGGCAAGGGACACATTAAAAGAAACAAGACCACTAGCCCTACCAACACATAGCTGCCTCCTGTATTATGGTTCTTTGTGGGAAAGGATGGAAGGACAAACCACAGGAGGGAGAATTCACTAGGATTTTTCTAGGACTTGGAAGAATGTACTCTCCTTTCATAACAAAGTTCTCAGAAGGCAGAATAATTTACACTGTCTGAGGAGTGACAACCTGGGAATTCTCTTTCTGCTTTTCCTTAACGGAGTTTTCTCTACCCTAGTTCCATCTAGCTCTACTGGGAGATGACATCATTGGTAATAGCAATGGAAGCTAAAATGGCCAAAGTACAACATTAACAGTAGAAAAGAACCATGTGATTAATTACGAACTGCAAATATGATGTTTAGAAGGCACAGGAGGGGAGTGCAGAACTCCTCGTAGAAGGACGTTTTGAGGGTGGTGTTTAGGAGTAATGGAATGAGACAAAGGAAGCGAGAATTTTGACTGAGCAAGTGGGCAATGTACATAGCTGTGAGATTGATTACACCAACAGTTTCTTTCCCAGGATGTGAGGTACAAGAATACATGTATTGAGTAATCGGGAACTGACGGGTGGATAAGCCCAGGGGAATGACCCTTCTTGTTAGACTTGGAGATGGCTTGGACTTTCCCATCTCTCATTGCAAGGACTGTACATTTGAGTGAAGAGAGTAACAGGACTCCCTTTCTCTGTGTCAGAAAGTCTTGGCTGTCTTTTGTGGTTCTCACACCCACGGAATACCAGGCTCTTGCTTGTGAGGGTACCTTGGTGTCTGCTTTAACTTTTTCCTAAGTATTTTAAAAAACTTTAGGAAATTATAAATCATCTGTGTGGGAGTGCCTACATGGAATAGTTAAAGTAAGTTTAGAAGTTGCTCTGAGCACTCTAGGTACTAGAGATGATAAGATTTTTCATGCATAGAGAGACATTTTACCTCACATGGCTGTTTGATGGTGCATGGTTTAGGATTTTGAGCGGCTTTTCTTGTGTGAGCTATGACATGTTTTTTACAGGGCAGAAAGAGGGAACGTTTTTATATTTGCAAATCTGTTGAATCTGAGGTAGTAACAAGGGAGTCTGGTCTCAGTTTCTGTCTCAGATGGTGCCTTACGGTTGTAATCAGGCAGAACATGGTGGTTTCTGATGATTTTCGGAGCAGGATGTGTGTGCATGTGCAGAGAAAGAAGTTTTTAGCATCAGTCTGTGACTGGTGATTTCAGATCAGACCCTTTGAGGTGTCCCAAGCAGTATACAGAGTCTTTACTGTAGATGATTAGGAAATATAGAAAAGAAACTTTAGAAGAGAAAATGGAGATGGTGAGAACACAAAAGTATCAAATGTGTACTTGCTTCTGTGAAAATTCCCCTGTATGTTCCCTATACTTCTCATTTTTCATGCTAAAGGCTAGAATTGCAAATCTGGGGTCTAGAGCAAATCCTGTTTCTCCTGTGATTTCTGATCCAGGATAACAGTTCAGGCAATGTGAGAAGCAAGGAAGAATAGAGGGATTTCCATCAAGCTTGACTTCTATATTTAGTACTCAAACAGAAAATTAGTAGTCCCTAAAGTACTGTGTAAGGGGTGCAGGGAACATGGCCCGGTATTGCAGGAGAGAAGTGTTATTTGAGTCCATGAATACTCCTTGACATTCCCATGTGATGGCCATGAATGATGCTGAAGACAAATTGAAAAAACAAACAGAAATCCAACAAGTTGATCTTTGTTTTTTGAAACAAAGTATTCACGTACACACTTCATCTGATGTACTTTGTGCACTTTTACCTACCTAAATTTGTCATGCATGACTGTAGCTCTTCCTGACAAGAGGCAACATTTCATGCTTGTATTTAGGTACCATTAGCTTGAGCTCTCCACATCTGGGCGGCTGAGTACAAGTGGAGTCGTTTTAAGTGTAGCTGCAGAATGGGGAGAGCTGCTATAAACTTGAGCTGTCTGGCTTTTGCTGCAGATCAAGCCTGGAGCCGGAACTGCTCAGACATGGCAGTTATATTTCAGTGGAGATGTATTATTTATGAATTCCCTGTTGTCACCATATTTAAAAACATGTGAAATCTGTTGGTGTGCAGAAAATACGTCTGGGAGAGGTCAGCCAAGATAGCAAAGTGTGCGAAAATCATGGCAGACGTCCACTTAACTGCTGTAAATCAAGCACTTTCCCTGGGTTTCAGACAGATACTTGATTCTGCTGGATTTGTCATATGATGGTCTCTTAATCTAATAGGAATTTGAGGCCATCCTATTTATCTCAGCCTTATCAGAAACACATGTGCTGAATTATTATTATTATTGTTGTTGTTGCTGTTACTTATCATTATTAGGGGAAACAAACATTTCTTATGGGGGTGGTGAGGCACTGGAGCAAGTTGCCCAGAGAAGTTGTGGATACCCCCTCCCAGGAAGTGTTCAAGGCCAGGTTGAACAGAGCTTTGAGCAACCTGGTCTAATGGAAAGTGTCTCTACCCATGGCAAGGGGGTTGTAATTAGATGATCTTTAAGGTTCCTTCCAACCCAAACCATTCTATGATTCTTTTAATTGCTGAGGCAATTTGAATTGCTGTGTGCAGTGTAGGAATCTTGGATCTGTGTAAATGAGTGAAGGTTAAAAGTTCATTCTGTTGAACAAACAGGCAAATTTGTCTGAGGCTATTAAATTTAAATCACAGTTTATTACATTTCTTCATGTAATAAACTGATCATGCTGTGAACTTCTTGTATGTGGTCATGTACTCACTGGAGGGTAACAATCATTTGGCCAAATACAGTCTGAGATAAAACTAGTCCCAGAGTTCAGAGGTGTTTAGAGGAAAGGGATTGATTTGGCTCACCATATTAGCAGAGAAACAGTTGTGTAGTTGTCTGTAGTTTTGGTGAAGGAATCTGGCTCCCAGCTAAATGTAATATTTTGCATGTGCTTATTTTTAACACACTCTGAGGAGTTCTGATGCAACTTTGAAAGTATTTCAGTAAATATTAGTTTTTAATATGGAACATCTGTGTGTGATTATGAAAAGGAATGTGACAGACTTTATCTCGCTCAGTTCTCCTTCACCCCATGCAAAAATGTTGTCCCAGCTGAACAGTACAGTTCTCTTTCAGTCTGTTGTATGTACAAGAGAGAAAAACTGAGGGAGACCTGGATTCATCCTGTCTGATTTTCAGCAGTAAATGGACATCAGGTTTTCAGGAGTGCCTTAACCAGGGAGGAAGCCAGCGCAGCTACTGAAAGAAAAGAAACAGCTGTTTCCCTCCCTACCGTTCCTTCCCATACAGCACCTTGCCTTGTGGCAGTGCAAATGTGACAATCAGGTTTGTTTTAACCCAGTTCTCCCCTCTGGTTCCCCACATGCAGGCACAGCCTTGTCTGGCAGCACAAGGGAAGGGACAGCACAGGAGCGAGGATGGGTCACCAGGGCAAGGGGGCACAGAGCTGTAAATATTGCCTGCTTAAAGCTGGGAGATTACTTTAGGGCTTTCCCTATAGCCAACAAACTGTCTCATGCCTAGTATCTTATGTTATTTTTAAATTAGAATTGGTCCTCAGAAGTTGAGAAACCAACAAGGGCTCACTAAGTACTGGCTAAGCTGAATTGTCTTTCACGTGGGTAAGACCATGGGGAAAAGTCTAAGGTAAATATGCTCAAAACCAGCACTATTGATCCAGCGCCTTCCAATAGTAATGAACTTCACTGAAAATTACATGCAAACACGAACCTACCTTAAAACATTACAGCTTTTAGCTAGTATATTATCCTTCAAAGTGTTAGCAGCCTGAACTTAAAATTGCCAAGAAATTTAAAGTGGGCCTATGTCTCAGTGTGAAGGCCATATATTACTTTAACAGATCAGGCATTTATTTATGATTCTTTTTGTTACATTAGGGTTTCTGAGCTGGAATTCATTAATAAACTGTCACATTAATGTTTCCACTTAGCCCATTGCTGGCAACACCTGCCTTTCTACAGCATTATAATGTTAACATCATAATGACATTGAACAGGCAGACAAAAAAATACTGTGTGTAAATTAGGCTTTTTATAACTTTCTGTTTATGTAGGAGCGACTGGAAGTGAGTGAGTTATATCAAGGCAGAAATTTTAAACCTTTTTCTTTCTCTGAACCGAGTCACATAAAATTAAAGCTCTTTAGAAGATGGAATTTTGAATGTCCCAAGGGAAAATTTCTATCAGTATGACATATGCTAGGAATAAAGCCTAGAAAAAATGGTCTTTTATATGAAGAATATACTGAAGTGAGGGAATAAATAAAAGGAACTGGAAATTTTGATATGTGATAAACAGTATGACTTACCTTTTTGGAGAACTATATGTGAATTGGGGTAAAAGGGAATATCACTTGCTCAGAGAAGTGAGATGTAAATAAAGAAGTAGGTTTTTCCCCTTTTATTAGTAGTAGGTATACTTGCTTTGAAATCCCAAAATATGAGTTAGATTCATGGGTGTGGAAAGGGAGAAGAATATAGAAAACTTCATGATTAAGACCTTTTCCAGCTTAGCCCACCAGGAAGATCAAATAGATGATGATTTGTGGGGCTTTTTGAAAAATGAGAAGAATTCGCTGAAGCACAAGGTTGGTGGTAAGGGAATTTGAGGGAATCAAAGCTATCCAGACTTCTGTTGAGCAAGTGGCGAAGGGAGAGTATGAGCCATCCATGTAGTGAGGAAAAAATGATACTCTTAAAAGAAGAAGGGAAAAAAAATCTCTTCTCTAAATGAGTGGGCCTAATTTGCAACAAGAAGGATTTGGGACAGGTACTAGATAATCAAGAAAATGGAGCAAACTAAATACCGCATAAGGAGGCAGTGGGGACCACTGAAAGACAATAAAGACTTCCTAGACTTTGTCAGGAAGGACAGCTGATTCTTTCATGGGGCAGAATATGGATTATATAGTTTCTTGGGGTTGTTATCCACTGCATTTTTTTGTCATTCTGTTACTGTTACCTGCTATAAAATAAATGCATATTAGCCTGCATCAGCTAATTTGCAAGCAATACTCTTTCCTTCCTACACCTCGGTCCTTTTCCCTAGGAAGTGAAGGAAGAAAAAACCAGCATGTGATAATAACCAATACACCTGCACTCAGTGTGTTACTTTACGGTACCTGGACATTAGATATGTGAGTGTGGTATAAGAACCTGAAAATGACAGAATTGCATACTGTTAGCACCAAAATAGTCAAGGCATCATCCTTTTGGAATAGCATGCTTTGGAACAGTAAAAGAAACTAAATAAGATGACTAAATTCAAGCAGTGAATCCATATCTGAACCTGCATACAGATATTTTGGGTCCATCTGCCATGAAAAAAAAGAGAAGAGTCTTTACATTTACTGAAATTAAATGTTGATGCATAAATGTAGATAGCTTCAAGGCTCTCATGCCTCCGTGAGATCCTTTCATAAGATGTATTTTGAAATTTCTTCACTATGGCCATACTCTGAAGAAAATAGAAAGCTTATTTCCCCTGTAGGGTATTAGATAAGAAGATAAAAACAGGTCTGTAGAAAACCTACTATTCACTACTTGAGCAGTGAGTAGACTCAGATGAGAAAATTATTTTGAGCAGCGTCCTGTTTGTCCACTTCAAGCAAGTTCTTGTGTGTAACCATGAGAGCAGTCAGTCTACCCATTTAGAACAAATTTATTTCATAGCAGTTTGCCTGACCAGTGTAAGTTTTTTACCTCGCTGTTGTTAGACAAGCAGTTCTTTTCTGCTGAGCACCAGGTCGTTTCTTGTATGTTTTACAATATGTAATATATATATGTGGAAAAAAATCCTGAATGTTAAGTGTTTGGAAGCATTTAGTGATTCAGGATTCCAAACTCAGTAAGAAATTTAAAAATATAGAAATTCTGAGTAAGTAAATAATTCTTACTGAGTTTGAAATTGTGAAAATATTAGTTAAACTTCACTTTTAAAATATTATGAGCCTATGTGGCTAAGGACCATGTCTGAGTGAAAAGTTTATAGCTATCACTCCAGTGAAAGCTGAGGGATTGTACAACCTTGGAAGGACAGCGTTCTGGGTACCTGGTGTTGCAATGTGTTGAAAATATGTGTGTTGACAAAGTTCTTTGTTGATTCCAGCTGGTGATTAGCATATGCCTTTTCCCATAACTGAGCGCTGCTCTTTCATAACTACCTAATTGTTGGGTTTCTTTAACTCTGGGTTATCTTAAGACTATTTTTGTAGGTGTGTTTTTAGGAGTGGCACGAGTTGATTTGCTTTAAAACTCCATTTTTTGTAAAACAAGGGGAATGAGGAAAAACTCATAAATCTCACCAGAAAGTAATTTATATTGCTATGTGTTGTGGGGAGTAGCCTGATACAGTGAAATTACATACTCTGTAATCAGTCAGTCATATGCACCGATAGAAACCATTTATAAAACAATATCAAATAAAATGGTCCACATAATGCCAAATAAAACCACAAAATTCCCTGTAATAGCCTTCACATCAGTTATGGGATTGATTCGAACTTCATTTTTCGTTTATTCGCTTCGCTGAGTGCGTTTCTCTTTCTCTGAGAATGTGTTTGTGTCTGGGTTTGGATGCCCAGGTGCTTTTGAGGTGTTCAGAATCAAACTGCAGTGCAGAGGTTGGTCTGGACTCTCAGAATGCTGGTGATGCAGGACAGACACAGCCTGCTATCACTGCAGGGATTCCCTGCTGGAGAATGGCCTTTGGCTTGTGGTGGCAGCTGAGGGACCATCTTCTCTCTGCTGCTGGCTGGGAACATAGCCAGAGAAAAGGTGACTAGGTCCAGATTCTTAATCCACTGATCTTTTTTCCATGGGAATGATGCTGTGGTCAAAGCTGGTAACTTTTAAGAGCAGTCTTCAGACTGTTACACATAATGTTGGTACATGGTCTGGAGTGCACTGGTGAATCATAAATGAAAGAAAAATGTTTCAAACCTTGTTTGTTTCTGGGTGTGTTCTTTTTGGCTGTGTGGGACTGCTCTTTCTTGGACACATCTACATCTACTCTAAACATTTCTGTTGTTCTTTATTTACAAGATAGTGTTTAAGTGGGTAATTCTTCTGCCACACATCCTGCATTTCTGGGTCTCATAGTTGTCTGCTCTCTCTCCTTGTTTCTCTTTTATATGTGTATGTAGCCAAAAAGTAATATATTCCATAAATAATGACTTTTCTGCTTTCACAGACTTACCTCTGCACTCATTATCTTCTGTCTAAACTGCAGTTTTGGTCATCATGTCAGGGATACAAGTCATCACTAGCTCAGGCTGATCCTTATTTATGTGGAGCTTTTAATCTTTCCATGCAAGCTCTTCAGTGTGTGTCCTGCTTTGGGTTTGTTCCCTGTGCCAGGGCACTGCCCTTCTACTTGTGAGCAAGATTTGTAAGCAGAGTGACTTTTTCTCAGCCTGGGTGTGACCAAAGAAGACAGGTCTAGATCTAGACCTGGATTCTGTCCCTTTGGCTACGTCACTTCTCTCTTTGTGTTTCTCCGTGCGCTGGCCATTTGGTTAAACATTACATTTCTAACCTTCCCTTTGATGGCCTATCCAAGCCTACTACCACTCATCTTTCCTCTCTCATTCATTATTGGGGTGTCATAATTGCTGTCCATTTAGGCTGGACTTAGTTTCCTATGACCATGTTGGTGTTTGGACTCATGCTAGCTGTGATGTTTGGGAGGAGCTCTCCACAGACATTTGTTACCCCTAACAAAACCTTCCTTAAAGCTTTCCTTGTGCACTGGTGTCTACAGTGGTCAAGCCAGGCTTGGGACAGCCTGACAATAGAGACAGCATGTTCTCCTTGCTTTCCTCTGTTTAATTCATACTCCTTTGGTGTGTCAGTTTAATTCTTTTTTTGAGATTGGAACTATTTCTTCTGTCCTTGGGTAGGGTTTAGCACAGTGGGGTTTATCTGTGGCTGAGGTTCATAGGCACGGTGGTAGCAGCAGTGTTAAGAGAATAGTTTTGGTTGTTACCCTGCGAATTCTCTGACTTTTCAGGAGCAAATCCTTTTACTCCTTTGCTCAACCTTTCAGTGATGAAAATCCAATACATACCAGTAAGACTGTCTGGGTAAGGACTGAATAGCAATTTCAGTTTCTTCCCTCGAGTCTATTTGTTTTATTGTCATTTGTCTGCACTCTGTGGAGTGCTAAGCAACCTCAGTTCCTGTATTTAGCATTTTACAAGATTCTTTCCCCTTCTTCCAGCTTGACCTTATGATCATTCAGAAGAAGGGAAAATGGCACCAGAATAAAATAGGAAATGCAAAGTATTTGTATTATAATGGAATAACATATAGTACTGTTTATTTTAGCAAAGCTAAGAACCAGTGGAGTTCTTAAGACGATTATTTGTCATTTCTCCTGTTAGATATTTAGAGTGCTGAAATACTATATTAGTGCTGGGCACTGATGATAACTCTTTCTGGTTCCTTGGGACCTGGGAAATCATTTGGAGGCTAATTGATAAGTGGGTATAGTGATGGTACAATCTGCTAATCCAAAAAGCCACTGCCGGCTCTGCATTTGCATATGCAAAATGAGAATGCAGATTTTTCTTTTTTTCCAGAGAGAGAGTGATTAGCAATGCAGTTTTCTCTTTTACTCCCATCACTAATCCAGAATTATTGTCCTGTAGGAAAGAAGGTTCCTTCCATTTCACCTCCTTCCCTTTTCTTCTTTTTCACCAGCAAAAGTTTGTCCTCCAAGCAACTGGACTACATGGACTCCTTAACTTGAGTGACTCACAAACGCCTTGAAGGCCATGTGACTTTTTGCTCAATAGGAGCAAAGTATTGGATGACATTTTGAGCAAAATGTTGGATGGCAACAGAGCCATCTGTTGGATAGCAAATGAGCAAAACATTGAATGGCAAGTACATGTTTTGAGGGAAGGGGTTTCTCTATTCCTTTCCTTCTCAGACTGTTCTAAAGCCTATTTACTATGCTCATAGGAAGATACTGTCTTGGACAGTCTTTCAGTCTGGCAGTCTGCATTGCACTACCATTCTCAGGGCCTGATCCTACAAGCTGTGGTCCTCATCTCTTTTACTGACTGTTCCCAGATGATTGAAGCTTGCAGGGATGCTCAGCACCTTGCATGATAGGACTCCTAATGAACAGTAGCTTCTTGTTTGTGGGGAATCTACACTTAAAATTTGAACCCATGAGTTCAAAGTGAAAGAAACTTCACGGACCAATATAGTTAAACTGTGACATCTGTTGTATTTTTATAGTTGTCTCAGAAAGTCTGTTGGATATAATTAGCTGTGATATTTAAAAGACCTGTAAAACACTTAGTATGACTTCTTATATATAACATTCTCCCAGCATCCCCACACTAACCATCAATGCTTGTTTGGTTACAGCAGGCATCCTAATGCTCGTCTGTATCTTTCCAGTGTTCAGATTCATTCAGTCAGAGCTGAAGAAAAATTCTATGGCATCCCAAAAGTACATAAGGAAATAGGCATGTGTGCTTACTTCCATTGCTGCTTTTCTCATCAGCAAGTGGATTATGAAAGCCTCATCTTTACCAAAGAGAGGGTTTCTTCTATGGATAAGGGAAAGGCTGTAGAGGGAGAGGGCGGAATAAAAGATGTGGCAGGAACAGACACAGATGTGGTGAGAGATGAAGAATTGCAAGATCCATTCATTTTTTTCCAGAACTGTGCCTCCTTATTGCTGGAGAGGCTGTCAAGAAGCACCTGCATGTTGTAGCACAGGATTTTGGAGTATCTTCTTTCTGGATGGTGTGAAACTGGAAGCCTTTTCACAGCAGAAACCAGTGGATGTGTTGTGTGACATCAGCTCTGGAAGTAAAGGCTGATAAAGTGCCTGCAGAAGCTAGAAATGGACACAACAGCAGGAACTGCTAGGGATTTAGGTTTGATTATTAAAGAAATTGAATTCACATGCTGCTTGTATATCATTGAAGATCTGTGTGGATTTTGTTTCCTTGGGAGGTAGTTACAGAGCCAGGCCTCGTAACTGAGATGTCTGTAAGCAGTACATAAATCCATCAGATTTATCTAGAGAACTGCAGGTTGAGTATCCCTGTAGCCTATATCTTGTTCTCTGCTTTTCTTTTTGATTATCTGAATAACTTCAACCTGTGATTCATTTCATGCAGGAATTCCTCACCTCCTACTGATTTGGGGTATTTTGTCCCAACTCCAGACAAGATGTCAGCGAATGCTGATATTTTTGTTTTCAACCCAAAATGATGATGAAACTGAGAACAGGGCTGTCAGCTGAGGACATTTGTACCTCCAGCAGCTGTGGTCAATGAGCCAAGCTTCTGCAAACCCAGTGTTTAATCAGTTCTGGGGAATCTGCACATCTTGTTTGCCTGAGTCAGCTACCTAAAGGATTTGCTGATAGCTAAAAGTTTGCCTGAATCATTGGGCTGCTGGGTGCAGTAAGCATCTGTTCACATCCTGCCTGCTGTAATTAAAGAGACAGGGATGTGCCACTTAAAAAAAGAGGAGACAGCAGTGCATGGCTGGGCTGAGGATAACTCTTTTTTCAGTGTTGTTAGTATTGTCTCTTCTTTATCTGAGTGTCAAGGCAATTAGCTGTGACTGTCCATGATGTATATAGCTGTGTTTCGGGAATTTTTAGCTCTCAACACTACTTTTTCTGTTCTTAGTGAACAGAGGGCTACTAACATGATGGATAATAATTCTGTCAGCAGTGTAGGAACAGGGCCACCCAAAGTGAACTGTGGAGGGTAACAGCCATCGCCCAAGAGGGACTGTTCTGCACTGAGGACCATCAGCTTGGGGCACAGGTGAATGAAGTTCAGATTACAGTAGTTCTAAAGACTTCAGGTGTCTTTAGGTTGATCAGTCATCTCTTGCTACCTAAATGCCTTACCTACAAACTAGGAATGATGGTATATCCCTAGTCTCAAGGGGATGAGTTATATTGTGAGATGTCTGAACTGCTTGGGTATTGCAGTACTGGAACCATCGCTCGACAGATGGAAGCTGCAGGGTAAAGCGGCCTCTTCTCTGGGTGTATGTACAACATGCAGTTAGTTATCTGTACGTTAATGAAAGTTTCTGCCACTGATAAACTCAACAGATTGACTCTCTTAATGTGTTGGGGGAAAAACAGTTAAACCAGATACATTATCTATTGTCTTATTTGAAAACTATAAAAATACACTTAAATTTAGTACTGAGGAATAGCTTTGAGTTCCCATGGAAAGCAAATACCTTTCCTGAAGTATAAATAGCATGGTAAGTCTTCCAGAGTGTGGTTCCATCTGTTTTTGTCTCCTTTCTCACAGGAAACACATTCATGAAATCACATTCTCAGTGTTGGTAAGATACTAAGTTATTAAGAAGATAGTGTTCTTGTAGCTTTGATAGCCTGAGGATATGAGACAGATAAACTTTTATTAGGTCCACTGATCTAGCTAGAACAAAATAGATCCTGTAGAAGGCCTAGAGCTTTTCTGAATTTTCCTGACTGTCATTTGGTCTTACGTAAAGCATTAAATCTCCCTACTCTGAGCTATTAAGAATAACCATTGTCAGCTTTGAATAAAGGGTTTAACCAGCTTCAAAACTTTTTAAAATCCACTTGAGAATATTCCTATGATACTTTTAATTGCTTCTTCCCTACTGAGATATGAAAAAAACATAATGAATTGGGGCTTGTGGTTTTGTGCTGCCTTGCCAATACTTTGGTGTGGCTGCACATGGAGCAGACAAACGCCCAAGCGCTATGACAGCCCACGGCTGGGGCCTGATTCAGTCGTTCTCAGTAGAGAAATCCATCCATGGACTGCAGTGCATCTTGGTGAAGGCAATTTGCTTTCTTTTGAACTGACTCCAGAGCACGTGTGGGGAGTTAACTGAGACTGGAGGATGACACATTACCTAATCCGGTTACCATGCTGGTCTCCTGGGAGCGATGGCTCTTATGTGGAAATGATCTGCAGATTTCAGTTTGTCTCAACATGGCTATAACGTATCTGTCTGTGTCTTAGGTGAAGAA
The DNA here is from genome assembly GCF_003945595.2 of Pipra filicauda. Classification (NCBI taxonomy): domain Eukaryota; kingdom Metazoa; phylum Chordata; class Aves; order Passeriformes; family Pipridae; genus Pipra; species Pipra filicauda. Next base: position 490,421 of record NW_024103962.1, read on the forward strand.
ATAGCTGGAACTGTGAGCACACACAGCTGGCAGATCATTATGTATGTGAATGTCTGAAGCTGAACTTTTGAACTCTGAAGCAGAAGCCGTGCTGCTTGCTAGCTGCTGTTGGTATGGGTCAGTTGTAAATTTTGATAGCACGTGGACTAAAAAGTATTGGCATGTCCCAAGTCCTCCAAGTAATGATCCAAATCCTAAACAGGCCTGAGAAAGAACCAGCAATGATGAGACTGTGTCCTGGTTTAGACTGGGAGAAACAGAGGCTTGGGTGCTGGACAGAAGAGGAAGCCAAAAAGGTGACTTCCCAAAAAGAAGTGATCTTGAAAAGAAAGGGACCTGGAAAGAAAGAGGGGAAGAAACTGGTTGGAGTACCAATCCTGGAAATGGGTGTAGATCCTGGAAATCAGTGAACTGCATGGAGACAAATGCTTGGAGATGTGCAGGGACCCTGACCAGTCGTGCCTGAGGCTGGTGGCTGCACACAACTGCACAGCAAGATCTAAAAGAACTTTCTGCTTAACTTTCTCAGGCTAACAATGATCTTCCTCTGGGGAGAGCAGTCAAAACTGAGTGTATAAAGCTTGGAGGAGAGCAGGTGAATTCATGTGAGGTAATCAGGCTGGGTAAAATCTCTCACATCTTTGGTTCTTAAATAAATCCCAGTTCTACCACTTGTTCCTGTTTACTCTGTTTTGCCAAGGACAGTCTGCTATATTTCATGTGTAGTGGGGAAGAAGTGGTCCTCTCCCATGGAATGAGAAGGACAGGCACCATCCAGGCTTGACATCTATTTTTGTCATTGTGATGTTTTTAAGAAATAAATGAATGCAGTTAATTTTAATGTCTGGGCAACACGATTGACCCAAGGGGAACAGCCTCCATTTTCCAAATAGTTACCATTGTAATCACATCTCCAGGAAAGGCTAGAAAAAGTTTGTGGAGTTTCCCTTCTGCTAGGAGTGTTAACAAGCTGTTAACTGGCGCAAACACTGTTCCTTGCAATGGAAATCTTTATTCACAGAATGAGACAAGGCACAAGACCCTCAGCATTTTTGGAGAGCCATTCAGTATTGGTCATCTGGGAGGAATTTAAAGTGGGATGCTGGAGAAGAGGCAAAGCAAAAGAATGTGTTGAGGTAGCTTCTTCAAACTCTTTCAGTTTTTGTGGCAGGACTCTGATTGGTAAAACACTGAGGATCTTTGGAAATGGTAGCTTGTACCCTAATGTATGGGGGGGGCGAAAAAACCCAGCTTTTCCTGTACATAGGCAGTTATCAGAGCAACCTAGAATTCTTTTGAATCACTCCACAGCAACTGCAAAGCACAACCCACTGTGCCTGCTGTGTAGAAGTAAACTTACATACCACTTATCTGTATCTAAGCATGCCAGAAGGCTGAGGCCAGGGCCCACCTGAGCTGTATTAGAACCGATCAAAGACCAGGATGCATTAAGTTACTGTACACGGGATCAGTGGCACCACTGGGAACCAGGGAGTAACATTGGCAGTTTACTGCTCTCTTGGCTTAGCTTCAGCCAGGTTTGACCTGTCCTTGCCTCTGTGATACAATGGAATGTTTCTCACAGGTGGCAGGTTTTGCTGGAATCTCCTTTTCCAAGCAATTCTTCATCTATAGCTGTGTATTTTGGACAGTGATACAGGAAAGTATTAAGGGCTGATGTTTAATGTTGGAATAAAGTTATCAAACACAGCTTTGAGAGCTGCTAATTAGAGTTTAGATGCAGATGAAAACCCTTCTTGGATCCCGTGCAGGGTTGAATACCAGAACATAACTCACTGCTGGCACCCATCCCTCGGGTTTTGGCCTTTGCTGAAGGTCACAGAGAAATAGATTGCTGTTGCAGAAGATTGATGTTGCTTAGAAATGGCTTGCAGCACATTCATCAGAAGATTTCAAAATCTTCACAGAAGTGGATTTGCCACATGCTTTCTACAGTTCTCCCTCCACTAAAAATGGAAGCAGAGAGATGTAGTTCACTGGATTGCCCACGTTTCTGCAGTCAGCCAGTGGCAAAACCAGCAAGGCAATCCAAGAGTGTTGGATTTTAATAGGTCATTTGTTTCACATATAATTAAAGTAAGCCCTTTTAATAGATTATTTTTCAACATGTCCCTTTTGATGGGACCTTCTTCAAATGTCTCTCTTAGACCTCTTGCCTTCTTTAATTACTGCTTATCTCTGAGAACCTGCAACAGCTCAGTTACGTCTGTGCTTGAATCTCCGTGCTGTAATTCTGTCATGGATACAGCTACCTCTCTGCCCATATCTTGCCTGGGATACTCCCAGTTTTCTGCCCACGCACAGCGTGGGTGACTTGGACAAGCATTCTCAGTGGTGTCCTGACTTGCCAGCTCTCACTGGTCCTGCTTGGAGCTCTGTGTTCATGTTTGCTGTCCATGCAGCAGGGGGGTTTGCTCTCTAGACCTAACTCATGACAGCTTCCAGGAGGCATTGTAGACATCTGCTTCTGTTTCTTTCCTGTTAACCCGATCTTGGACTTTCTAGACAAAAGAGTTAAAGGAACATCAGTCCGTCTGGTTTTGAAGGGAACATTTGATTTGATGCCTCCCTACAAACTGATAGAGATCGGGGAACATGGAAGGGGAAATAGAAAAACCTCTGAAATGGGCAAGCACTTGGATGAAGAACTTGCCATGAAGTGTGGCACTTTAAAGAGAACCATAAGTCTAGCTGAGCTTTATTGGGGGAGTTCATCAATGATTCGTTTATTTCTGATCTTGTTTATCATTTTAATTAGCAACCTTGGCATAAAAATTAGACTGTGTTAATGAAATTTCCTGATGACACTCCACTGGGAGACAAGTCAGAAATCCAGCCTATCTTAGTGGTGTCATTTAAAACCCACCTGTCCTTTCTGAACATGTATTTTTATCTATGCTTTTTAAAATTTTTAAAACCCCCATTGCTTGTGCACCTCCCTTTTTTCTTTCACTGGACATATTAAAGGTTTAGTTTGGCCCAACTACTTGAAAAATTTATAATTTTTTAAGGTGTCTGTCAAGTTGGTATTCATTAATTTCTCCTGCCAAAACCCAAATGAATAATGTAACTTGATGCAAAAGCTCCAAATGAGGGTTACAGATAATTATTCATTCTCAAGACTTTGACTATGAATCATTTCTACTGTGCAGTCTAACTGGTTATGTAGTACCACCAGTTTCATATTTCTTTGTTTCTGATGTAAATAATTTTCTGTGATATAAAATGTGAGAGGGAACATGTTTGCATGGAACACTGGTAAGTATGACTAAAAGAAATGAAAACCTTTAAAACAAGAGTTATAGGGGCATCTAAGTGGCAATTAGAATCCTTTAAAAATTCATTCAGATTTAGTGAAATGTTGCTGGCGGTCATTCATAAAAGTAATTGCCCTGTGCACATGAAAAATTTAAATGTGGTAATTTAGTAATGAATCTGAGCTGTCAAAAGGCATTTTATGGGTAATCAGACATTCCTAAAGGCACAGCAGTGACTGAAGAAAATTGAAAAATAACTTTGTGGAGGCAAGATTATCTGAAATAAATGTTTTTTCTGGAAGCAAACAAAGACCCCTATGAATTTTTGAAATGTAGTACACTGTAAGTCGATAAGGGCAACCGCTGGAAGCAAATAAAGAATCAGTTGTGTCCTTATTATTGATTCAGATTAGTCATTTCAAGTCATAGTCTTTGAGAAGTGAGTACTTCTAGATTCCCAGATACTCGGTGTGCAGATTCATTATTCAGCCCCCAGGAAGGGGAAGCAGGAACTCTACATTACAGCTTGCAAATCACTTTGTCAATTTTGAAAGAGAAAGCTCAGTTCCCCTTTCATTTTACTTGGATGAAACTGCTGACTGTATTGGATTTAAATTTTGTTTCCTCTAGAATAAGAGAGGGTATAGCTGCCTGTGTGTTGTTGCAGAGCACATTAGGGACATTTTGGAAGTTTAGTTGGAGCTGCTGATGCGTAAGGAAAGTCAGTGCAAAGCATTGCCTAAGATGATGCAGCCCTTCACTCCCACTCTGCAGGTGTTAATGACCTGAAATTGGACAAGAGCACTTTTAAATCTCTTATACCCCGTGTCTGTAAATCACTCTGGGGAAAAGATCTCATTATGTTTGTTTCAGTTGTGTTATTGCTGTCGCTTTTGCTCTTGTCCAGGTATTTCTGGGGGATTTTAAGGCTGTAAGACTGTTTGGGAAGAATACTTGTCCAAAGATCAGATCCAATTGTGATTGCTGCTCTGTTCAAATACCCTTTTGGTGGAACTGATTTGCCAACTGGTCTAGTTTTAAAGGTTAGTTTTGGGGTTTTTTTACCTTCTTCAGTGTTAGAATGCTATAAGGAGACACTCCTGTATTCCAATTTATAGAGTGATTGTTTAAAAATGCTGATCTTGGATGCTCTTCTGAGTATTGAAATAAATGCCATTAGATGTCATTTTACTTCTTGTTGTTTATGCAGCTGGTATTCCTTTTCCTGATTTCTGTTGTACACTGAGTTTATTGAATGCTAAAAGGGGTCAGCTCAGCTTGTATTTCTGGTCTGCTTTAATTTATGGTGTAATGGAAGGATGTTTTCAAAAGAAAACAAGGAGAACTCAAAATAAAACACATTTCTGTTGATGTGTGGATTTTTTCATCACAACTGCTTGTGCCTTCTTTGTTAAAAAGCTTAAGTATGGGCTTGGATCAACATGACAGGTTCTCTTTAGTGCTGTGAGAATGAATGTAAAATCTTTTGGAAAATTTCTACCATAAAAAGTCATTAGATGTAATTAGCAAAATAATATCTCTCATGAGAAACGATAAGATGAAATATATAATCTGGCAAGAAGTACCTCACTCCAGTGTTAAAGTTTTTCAATATTGTCTCTTTTTCCCATAGATCATTTAGAAGATAGATCACCACTTGGAATGAGCCACGATATCCAGTCTGTGTTCTTATTCTGCACTTTGGAACAGGGCCCTGCTCTTTTGTCTCAGCTATCTGGTAAGTCTCCCCACCCCAGGCAAGAAAATGAGAGAAAGCACCTTATGAAGATAATTCCCTTTCATCTATAGCTGTAGTGTTTGGCCCTTTTAAGGTCTGCAGAACTATAAGGCATTTGATTATCCCCAAGGGTGGGGGAGGAGCTGAAGGACATCTCTTGATTTTGGTGAAGCATTGATGAGAAAGAACAGTGAAACAGAAAGATTATTTATAGAGGATACCTGCCAAATCAAACCCCAAACTTTAATTACATCTGTGTTTAATAAAGATTTAAATGTAGTATCATCTTCTTATTTGACTTGTTAGCATTTTGCCTTTTGTCTGCAAAACCTGGCACATGCTGATGTGATTGACTATGAGTAAGACCATGGATTGAGCCTAAAAATCACTCAAGGACATGATCTCATTTAACACACCCTTTCTAAATCTGTTGTGGTTTGGTCTGCTTGTGAAGCGTTCACTGATGCTCACAGATTGTTTGGTGTCCTAAGACTGCCATGGTCAGATAGGAAGACTCAGTATGTAAAGGGACTAGGGAGTAGACAGAAACTTGTATGGGAATTGAAGGGTTGCTCTTGGTGTATTTGTGTGTTTGGGGTTTGATTTCTGTCCATTTAGGCAGAATGATCAACACTAGCACTTTACAAATCCAATGGAACCTCATAAGTAGTCTTGTCACTTCAACAGAGATTGCAAGGAAGTCCCGCTGGGCTTGAATTCCTCTTTCTTTTAGATACTCTTTATCTGGGTCAGGGTTGAAGTTCTAGCTTAGAGCACTGCACTTCCCTGTCATTGCTGTTGGATTGACATAGATTTTCCAGTTTCTAGCCCTCAAATGCTGCAAAACAGTGGTGTCCTTTAGGATTTCTCTAAGGTCTGGCAGAAGCCTCTGTGTCTGCTTTCAGTCCACGTACAGGGAGTTTAATAGGCAGTTTCTTGCTACAGAATTAGGCCTTTCATTTTTTCCTCTCTTGTCCATCAGTGTTACATTACTTCAGCAGGTTGGTTCCTCTTTGACCTCCCATCTCACCTCCATCTCCACTATTCATTTTGGTCATTTGAAATCTAGTCCCAACTATTGATGCAATGCTGTGCTAAAAATGACTTGTGGCTCCCTGGATGGCAGCACTCACATCTGTGCTTATGGCACAAGTAGCTGGATGCAGGTGTTCAGGTAAGAAGGATGGGAGGAGGGCCATGCATTGCTGTCCTCCCTTGGACACTGGTCGCTAAAGGGGGTTGGGGGGAATCACAGAGCTCTGAAATCATAGAACTCCCTTCCCGTCAGAGACTTCAGTCAAGGTTTGAACTTGCATGGTCTGCAAATTCCCTTTCTTTTCTATGCTGGCTGATAGCAGGGTGTTCTTTTACAGTAGAAGGATGCACTTTCTGTCCTGTGGCTATTTGCTCTTCAGTCACTATTAACTGTAAAATTGGCAGGACCTTGACAAGGTAGCTGGCTTTCCTAAAGCTCATCCAGGTATATGCTCTGATTTTTGTGAGCAAATAGTCAATGCAGTTTTCAAACTCAGTTTATTCTTGAATAAGGGCCAAATGAAATGCTGTTCAAAATTGGAGCTGGTTTGTGTTGCTTTCCTCAGAGGAATGTATCTGTTCTGGATTGGTTTTTTTTTCTGCCGTTGGCACATTTGTTTGTGTTGCAGAGGGAACTGGGTATGTTATGAAGCTAAATCTTTCCTACCAAGCAGCAGCTCTGGCTCAGCTTTGGTAGTTATTTAAAATCTCAGAAGAGAATCATCAGCTGCTCCACTTGTACATTCAAACACACAAGGTGATATGCTAATTGGGCTTTCATTAGTGCCTGACTGACGTCACCAACAGTAGAAAGGGGGCTAAGCAGATGAAGTACTTTTCCACTGTTGAGCTCGTACTGACGCAGCTATGTAATATAGCTTTTTTTTTTTTTTAATTTGGAGCAGTTCTAATTTTCTGTGTGACTGCATCTGTGCACTGTAGCATTCAAATATTGCCCTGGTGTATTACACTCAGAGCCGAGCTTTTTATGAAAAAGGGAACAGAGGCTGTGAAATTCCCCCCCCCCCCCCCCCTTTTTTTTTCCCCTTTAGTGTTATTACTGTCTGGGATAGATTCAATTAGATTAGATGAGTAAAATTTCATGATGTGACTCATCAGTGCTGCTCACATATGAGTACATAGCTGCATATTCAGGCAGTCTGTCTCCTCTGAGAAACATAGATACCATGGATAATAAACAGCTGCATGTCATTTAATGAGCCAGTGAGAGGCACAGCCCCGCTTTTCCAGGAGGGTGTCTGCCGTGTGAGCTCAAGCAGAAAATGTAGCTGAATTGAAACAGAACCTGTTCTTTTTTCAGAGCTGCCAGAAGATACCTTTGCAAACTGAGAAGCTTTTACATAGCAAACAGCTTTAGCAATAGAGTATGTGAAGGATCTATATCACATCGTGGGATATGGTACTGCATCAAAATCCATGGAGCTGCACTCAGTTCCTATTTTGACCTCCAGAGGGGAAACACTTCATCTCTGTGCCTCACCAGCCCCATCACCTATACAATAAGGACAATATCTTCCTTTATAAGATGTTTTGCTATGACAAGTCTAAGATGAGCTAGGTCTGCATCTTCAGGAATTAAAAAAATAGATTTTGGTCATGATAATTACTAAATATAGCTTAAGAAGGAGTAGATTTGCTTGATAGGAAACCATTTTTACTCAGCTCTAAATTAAAAAAGTTGATACTTATTAAATACAATTAAATACAGCTGCTATTGCAAATGGAGGGTTGTGAGTGGGAGAAATATTTTTGTCATGTAATAAATTAACTCAAATGTAATAAAAAGGATAAAGACAGAAGGGAACTCTGACGTTGAAAAGGCCATAGCAATACCATAAGGATTGTTTCTTTTTTAAAACAGAAATCGAGACTGCAGAACTATTTATTGCTTTAACTTCAAAAAATAGTGACAGCAGGGACCTTGTTAAACTGGGACACATATTTCAGTGACTAGAAACCTATTGTAATCACAATTACAGAGATATGATCTAGGGCTTTGGTCCATATGTCTGTCTTAAAGGGGGTTATTAATGCTGTTGGTTTTCATCCAGCTTGCAGACAAAGATACTTAACTAAATATTTTCTTTTTGCTTCTGTCATTAGCCTGAGTGCATAGACAAAATGGCTGAGACTATCTTGTTCCTTAGTTCAATTATTAGACCCCTATTGTTTCTCAAGTATAAAAAAATCTGACAACAGAGAAGGAAAAATTATTCCAGGGCCTGTCAATGGGATGAACAAATGAAATCCATCATGAATTTAAATGCAGCCATGTATTATAATGTCCTGCCTTTCACTGGACCTTTTTCCTATGCAATGTTTATATTTTTTTGAAACATATGGACAAGGACAAGTTCAAGGAGTTACTGAATTTTTTGTCATGAGTTCCTATTGTAGTTCATTTACTTCTCATCCATCTTGTTAGGGAAGATCTAGGTAAGGTCTTTATTGAGGAAACATGCACAGTGGGGGTGCAGTTTACAACTCCTTCCACTCTTCCAAGCAGAATCAAATCCCTGGGGAATGACTGAAGGAATCGAGCCCAGTGACTGTGCTGTGGCTATGCACAGTAGTAGCAGCAAACAGTCCACTTGCAGGTGTTCTGTTTACTCCATTTCTGCCTAGGAACTGTTCATGAATTGCCTGATGATTGCTTTCACCAGAGTACTTTGAGTCCTAGGAGACATGACTGTTTTTTGGGACTGTAGTTTCAATTGTCTGGGATTTGTGAAGGTAAACGCAGGTCTTTAACAGAAATATGTAGAAATAGAAAGAGACGTGCAGGAAATGATCCCAGCCAGCAGGGATGTATTTTACTCTTTATAAATGGAGTTCTTCCCAGGAGAAGCAAAAATTGCTGTTAATGAAGACGATCTTCCTTTATAATCTCTTTTTCTCATAAAACAGTGACTATTAAAAGGGAATGGCTGTTTGTGGCCCAGAAAGCAGCTTGTTTGCCCACCAGATGGAGCTAAAAAAAAAAAAAAAATCTATCCAGGCTGGCTGGGAGCTAGTGAGTACTCCATGATTTCCTAACCTGGGGTCTTGCAGTGTACTTAATGCAAGGGTTTATTGCCCAGTCCGTGACCGTCACTGCAGCTCCCTGCTCGGGGGCAAGGGCAGCCAGGCTGTGCTGCAGGGCCACGGAGGCTCTAGGTGCCTGTGTTTGCCCTGCTATGCTTTAGAACATCAGTGTTTCCATGTCAGTTTATGCTCTTTCTTTCCTGTAACACTGTTATTAGTGGTAAAATTTGCTGAGGGGAATAGGCATGGGAGGTCCTTAGGACAGCAGAGGAAAGGTGCTGTGTCAAGGATGCTGGTGGTATTGAGGGCCCTTTGAAAGGTGCCTTTGAAACTACATTTGAAAAGGTAGTTTACAGAGACTTTGGTGGTCTTTTGAGTTGTGCTGTGTCTCCCTGTGTCACCTCTGAGGAGACAGCAAACCTCACTGGTTGTCTTGTTTAGGGGACACCATGGGAGCTCAGGGCCATCCATGCCCCCCCTGTCCCTGTTCCTTTTTCTTTTTAAAAGGAACCTGCTACTAATGGTTTATACCCAAGGCTTAGTAACTGTGGCAGTCCTTGTGTGCTCTTCTGGGTGAGTGCTCCTAAAAGCTGACAGCCAGGTATGAACCCACATAAGGAGGAGTTTATTTAAAATAAGATTAAATAGTGTGGGAAAGGAGGGCAAAGATAATTACACCAAGCAGCCAGGTATTTAACTTCTTTAGCTCTTTTTTGGCTGTTTATCTAGTTTGTCTCAAGAATTTTATTTTTGTTTTTGATTAGTGGTGTCATGATTGTTGGTTACATCAGATGCTTATAACAAATTGGCTTTTAAAGGTTTTTTTCAAGGTTAAAATGGAGTGGAGAGAAAGGTTTAGTTGAAAAAAAGATTGCTTTTGTAATTAAAATTACTTGTCAAAGTAATTTTGACAAATCTGCTTAGCAGTGAAGAAAATAATATAAATGGCTTAAACACTACAGATAAGGAAACATAACAAGGAAGAAAGCAGCTTGTGCACTGTTTTATAGGAGATTTCATTGAGAATAATCAGGAGTGGAGTAATAGGAGGACTTAATTCACCTATGCTTGAGGTGAATTAAAACAGGTAAATTAGGGTCTGTCTCTTAAAAATCCTACTCTAGACTCCTGGAGTAGAAGTCTTGTTTAGATATTTTGTTCTAGAAGCAGTTTTTCTTTTTCTCTCAAAAAAGATACTTGCCTCTAGCAGAAGGACCTGAGCATTTTTATGTGCAATCAAAAAGATGGCTTAATTAGCCATATCGGAGATCGAGTGGGATAAATCACATGGCTGAATGATGCTGGGAAAGGAAACAGCATGCAGGTGGAGGAGGTGAGGGAGGAGGAGGCAGGTTAGGGAGGCTGTGGGGTTGTTCATGGAGCTACAGTGTGTTGGGAGCTGGGCCAGCAGGAAGTTTCAGGGTAAAGAAGAAAGGTCATGTTGTATTCCCTAGAGCTGGCCGGCAAATCAGGATAAAGCTTTTGTCTGAACAACAAGCTGATGTCAGGGAGAACCATTTAATATTTTTGAGGGATTTTTTTTCCCCCCTTGGATTTAATTTTTAAAAAATTCTTAGCAATGATCAGGCAGGTCCTACAGCTAACCTTGGTGAGAATGGATAACAGCTCAGGTTAAAATAGGGAAATAAGTTGGGGCAGTTGAAGTGTTGAAAGGGAAATGGCTGACTCAGTTAAAATCCATCAGGAATTGCTTCTCAGAACTAGGGAAGAAGGATGGGTGAGGTTTCAGAGTGGGGCAACATTTGAAATAGCTTTGTAAATGGAAGCAGTGGGCTGAGGGGAAAAGCAGAGAACTTCAGTTTTAGAAGAACACTGGAATGAAAAGTTTAAAAGAAACCATCTTGAATACAATGAGGTGTTAATACCACCAAATGTATTAAACCATGACAACAATCTTAATTTCTTTACACATTCGGATAGCAGACCGTGTCAGTAAGGAAGTGACAACTTGTATCTTCACTGCAAGAGAGCTTCTTGATAGTATTTTTAATGACATTGTTGTAAACTAAAGCCACACAAAATGAGAGTATTATTGTGGGGAGAGTCTTGAAAAGCCTGTGAGTTTGTGTTCAAATGGGGCCATGTATGGGATTCCTTAGGAGGGTGTGGTAAGTCTAGTTCCTGTCAGTTCAAAGAGCAGTGATTTGTGCGAGGAACTAGAAAATATAGGTAGTGCATTTCTAGGCCATGCTCAGTTGGAAAGGCTGCAAGCATTTGGATGAAAGGATTAACATTCAAAAGAATCTTGACAATTAGAAGAACTCATTTGAATTAAGTGGGATTCAGTTCAAGGACAGGCACAGAGTCCTATGACGAGGTATAAATTATGTGTGAGATTAAAAGATAATGAACGGTTTGCTGGCAGTCTCTCAAGGAAGGATGTGGGGTTATGGCGAATAACAAACTGAACAGCAGTTGAGGCTCTCATAGTGGTGCAAGGTAACATAAACAAGACCATAGCTGTGAGAGTTCATAAGATAAAATAAAATGGCTACCTGAGAGAAGGAGGTATGCTCCGTGTGTGTGGTGCAGATTGCACAACAAATGGTGGGCTTAAACTCCCTTGGAGGAAAACTATTAGAAAGTGGGAAAAGCTTTCTAACAGCAGGGCTGCATAAACAACTTGCATACAGGTTTTTAAGAAGAGGATAAATAAGTTTCTGAGAAAAAGGTTATGGGTGCTATTGCTATTGGAATGGGTCAGAGAATGTGTAACACTGCCCTTGATGCTCTTTCTAAACTTGTTTTCTGTAGGTGTCCTACAAAAGAACCACAGGCATCTCTCTGGGCACCATAGGGACATGAGAACACCCAGTTTTGTGTTTTGTTTTGGTCAAAAAAAAAAAGCAGTTGTGACCAGAAAAGGGGAAGCACCTGCTGTTCCTAAACTGGTGGGAGACATTCAACCCTACTGCAGAACTTATTGTAGTAAAGGCGTGGTGAGGCAAAGAAGAGAATGAGACTTTCTCCTGCTGATAGCTGGTCTGTGCAAGAGCCAGGTGCTTCTGCCAGTGTCTTTGGTTCTGTGTAGTCATGGTTGATTTTTAATTAATTAATTAATTTATTTGGAATCTTAAATCTGGGTGCTGCTTTGCAGGATCAGCTCCAAAGTTCTGCCGGGCACTGTGCATGGCATGTGACAAAGCAAGCTAAAAGCAAGCCAGTGTGTATTATGTGAAACTTCAGGTCAAAACATGCCTCTCTGCTGGATTTCTAAATCCTGGAAAGGTAGGATGTTCTGCTTGAAATCACAGAAAATCCCAAATGGACCAAAATTCAGTATTATTTTTGAAAATACAAAGTGTTCTTTAGTTATGCAATAAATATCACCTTGATTGTGATTACATGAATCAACATTAGGCCCTAATCAAATAGTTCCTTATAATCCTTGTAGGCAAGATGCTAACAGTTACAAAGCTCTGATAAAAGTAAACACTAATCTAACTGATTATAATGACATATTCCAGTGTGACTATAGCTATTTTACAGATGATCTGTTGTACTCTGTCGCTGTGTTGAGAGAATTTAATCAACTCTGAGTAGCTGAAAGTGCCAGCCTTATGTATTGCTGGACTCTACCAGTAGCTTGTTATTCTGTGTACTTTGGATAGTAATTTGTCTTTATTTTTTTTTTTTGAAAATGAGGTACAGACAATAGAAGAGGTATATTTATAAGAGGAGGTTGACTATATTTGATAATTGGAATAGTCTGAGAATCTTGGATTAAAAATGCTGTGAAAGATATGGAAATCAGTTTTCTTCCTCCTGGTTTGGAGGTACCATCATTCTGCCTCACTTTTTCTGTATCCTGTGTTTAAAGGGGAAGAAAAATGATAGCGATTGTCTCAGGTAGATTGTCTGGTAAATGGAAAATTATTTTCATTTAAAACAAATGACTCACCAAGCCTCTTTAGCTGGGGCCATCATCCTGGATTGATCTTTTGTATTTCATACTGGCTTGCTAGGAGAAAACAACCCTTGTGTAGCGTGAAGCAAAGAAATTCAGGATGGGCTTTTTTTTTTGTTTGTTTTAATCTATAGTATTAGTTTATGAAAAAAACATTACTGCAGTGCTAAAAATATTGCCAATAGTCCTTTTACATGTAATCAAAAAACTCTTCTTCTGATAGTAATCCATCAGTCTAAATAATTACATTGTTTTTGATGATGGTGAAAAAAGGAGTATGGAAACAAAGGACTGTTTTGTTTTGAAGGATGACTGTGATTACAGAGTGAAACTGGAAGTGTATGAAAATCAGGGAGGTGGAGAGATTTCATGTTTGGTTCCCACTAGAACAAATTTGGTAGATTGATAGTATTTCTCTGGTCAAGGAGGATATACTGTAAAAGAAGGTTTTCTTACAGTATTTCAGGAAATTGGCTTCTGGCATGGTTAAGTCAATGGAAGTTGTACCACTGACTTTATCAGAGTGCTAGTTATGGCCAGGATATGAAAGGCATAGAAGTTATGGGGAAAAGAGCAGCATGAAGATATGAAAAAACTCCACCACATTTTATGAACCCCCAAATTGTGTTTTTTAGTTTGCTCTCAGTTATGCCTCTATGCACCCACAATTTTCCGTGCTGTTTTGTATATCCATATGACACAAATAGCACTGTGTCAGGAGATGTCTTTATTATACACTATGTGCAGGAACTACTGTGTCTCAAACAAATGAGTGAGTGAGAAGCAGAACTATCTTTCTACATGCTTTTATGAGTCTTTCTTTGTATTTAAAATGCAGCCTATGCTATCACGGTGAGATAAGAGACTTGTTAATTGCATATGTGTTCAACTGTGCTTGGAAATGCTAAGTAAACTGGACTATTTCAAACGAAATGCAGCAAAAGATTTAAAATTTAAATTGCACCGTGGAAAAAAATGTGGTGGGGTCTATTTCAAAAGGAATGGCTTAAATGAGGAAGTGGTTAGAAGCTGGGATTGGAGCTCTGCAGAGCTGCGTTTGGGTCCTGGCTCTGCTGCACACTGGATTTGTGGCAAATTTCTTCCTCACTTGCTCATGCATCTCACCCTTCATTTTGACTTTATGCTCCTTGGTGTAGGCACCAAGTCCCAGTGTGAGGATTTTGGTGTGGAGCACAGTGGGGGCTCTTCTCATCTGAGGCCTCTTCTCTGATTGCAGAGATAGTTTGAGGATAAATGATAATAATCAGAGTGTCTGAAATTCATTCAAGAACTCATCCAACTGATTGAGTGTTTTGGGTTATCTGGAAAGATGTCATGGAAAAGAATTTTCCAGTGAATGAGACTTGTGTTTACCCTGTACCATCCAACTAAGCAGCAAGAAGTTAGGGCTATCTGAAAGTGAACTTGAACTGATTGACAGTAGCAACTAGAGAGTAAATGGCACTGCCCATCCCTGTCTGCTTTCTGCACTGCAGCTGAAAATGATTCTCTCAGTCTGTTATTCTGAAGTTAGCACATAAACCTGGTTGAATAAAAGCAACAAATAGTGTTTTCTACCTTTGAAACTGGTTAGGGAAGGAAGGATAATACAAACTGTTTTGATAGGGTACAACTAAAAAGTGAATAACTGAGAGGGAAAGCTATGAGGACATTCTTGGCCAAAACCTTGTTATGTGCTAAGGTAATACAAACGCAGTCTATAATGGCAACTTAAAATCTACAATCACTTAAATGTCATTGCTTCAAATAGGCCTAAATGGGTCATTCCCACTCCAGAACGCTGAGAAGCTTTGGAAGATGGTATTAAATATGCATCCAATTTCAGTGCTTAGATATTTCTGTTTCCTGGCCCTACCCAAGATCCCAAATGCGAATGTTCATCAGATGCAGTCATTTTAATATAAGTATTCTGGCTTGATGGTGTATATAATCTCGATTTACCTTCATGCAACAACATGGATGATGAAGGATCCATGCTCTAACTAGACCTCTGTAGAACATTTCATGGTTGTAAGTGATTTTTGTAAATCTCAGCTGATAATGTTTTTTTCCATTCTCTGTGGAATACAAGTAGGTGGGAGGATAAACAGAACTGTTGTGCTGCAAGTCATCCAGTTACTGAAACAGGGATGGTGCAAATGTCTCCTGACACATATGGATGGAAATATTTCTTTCCTGAATCTTGTGACTAGAAAATATTTTTGAGTTATATACTGCACATTCAGTACTTAGATTGGTGCATAGTACGCTGATGTTTCACAATACTGACACGTGCAGAACACTTCCTCTTCTGTACCACGACTTTTCAGGCGTATTTGATTTGCAGAGATCTAGTTCTCTCTCACACCTTATCTAAGATGGCCTGTTCACACTGTCACTACTCGTGTTGGATTAAGTAATAAGGCCAAGACTAAGACCAAGCTTTCTCAGTACCAGAGATTAAAGATAACAGTGAAGAGATTGCTGTAGTTTTAACTACAGGAGGTAGAGACATGATTGTGTTCTCTGCCCAGCAAGATACTTTCTTGATTAGAAATATCAGGTAGTCTAAGAAAGAAGAAGATTTCTAATTATAAGCTGGTAGTAGCTTAGTCTCTGTCCATAAATCATCTGTACTCAAATAATTATTCTCTTTTTCAAATAAGGAGTTAATATCAGTCTAGAAGTAATACATCTTTCTTTATGGATTATTAAATTCTTTATGTGTTACTCTGAGACTCTAGCTTTGTTAACTTGAGGAAGATTTATCAAGGAGAGGCATTGGATAAATCTGATGATATTATCTAGATATGTACCTGATCCAGTCCAACACAGCTAGGTAATAATTGATAACATTTTTTTTTTCAATGTCCTGTGTTTGTTTGGATTCAGTGTTATGACTTGGTATTACCCAGTCTAATTTCTAGATAAAGTTAATGAAGTTATTTAAATGAGAGCCTGGAGGATTAGCTAATGTAGAGGGACTCTGCTCACTATTCTCCTGTTTGAAGAAAAAAAGCCCTTGATAAAATATGTATTTTTAACAGGCTCAGCCTCTGATGCTGTTTGAAATGGTGATGACCCTGTTGATCCTACATTAATGAAGAATTATGGTAGCCTACTCTTGGATGGATAATTGAAATTTAAAAAGAGGCTACAGCGAGGCTTTTGCATCCTTGAGACATAGCAGTTTGCTACTTCACAGAGAGATTAGCGAAGGCACAAGCTGCAGCTAAAATGCCCCAGAAAGACTGAGGCTTTGTAGCAAATCTGTGCCTTGTGAGGTTTTCTACCTCCCCAATTTCTGTTATTGTAGGGTCAAACAAAAAAGAATGCTGTGATCACAGTCTCTTTCTTTTGCTGCCACTTAGGCCAGAGTTTTGTAGTCTTCTAAACACGGATGAATTTACAGCATGTCCATACTTGTGTCTTCCAGGTTGATTGGTGAGGTTTGTATAGATTTATGAATAGAAACAGAGCTATTTGAAATTCCTCGCTGTCGATATGTGGTTACATTTATTTGACTGATTCTGTAATTAAATGGATTTACATGAATTACAGACAAATTACTTCAAGAAGCTACAAGGAGATGGTTGGTTAGAGCTGAATTTTATATTGCATGCTTAGTGGTATTTTATGAGCTCTTCTGTGGAATCTAGCCACATGTTAAGATTTAAAAAGGGGCATTGACAACAATTGGGTTCTTCTAGCAGTGGTACTACCCAGTGGTAGTTGTGTACACATTTATGAAAATAAATGGCGAAAATTTATGAAAATTAGGAAAGGTTAATTTTAAAAGAAAAAGAGTTGAGCTTGTTGTTAAAAAATGCTCAAAACAATAGGTAAAAAAGGAACTGCCAAGTAAACCGAGAGTGACTAGTACTTTTAAGAAGGCTCTAGGTTTTAAATCTACATTTCTTAAAACTATAATGAATAGCAATTCTTGCAAGTTTTAACTGCATGTTCGATTTTTTTTTTTTTGGTGATATAATTTGTGTACTGTTGATTAAATGAATTTAATCCTAGCTAGGGATGAAGCGACTAGTCCAGTGAAAACCTATTTTATTTTTATCGTCTATGTGGTGAATCAGTTCAGAGCATATTTTTCCTCCCTGTCCCTGGAGAGCTGTCTATTTAAGCATACATGTTTTTTCTCCCAAGTATGCTCTGAAATATGTTTTTTTTCAGTATGGGCACTTTTTTCACAGTATTGTTTTGATCTCTTGATAAGATCAATTTCGTTGGTTAATCAGGTTGGGAAAAATCATGAGGTAGAGAAATGCAGCGATAGAAAATGGATCTGCAGTAAGATTAAGGGCTTGGGAAGTACTGCTGCTTGCTGTACTGATAAACAAAAATCTTTTAATTCCCAAATTTAGACAAGATACATGTTATAACCACATCTGCCTTAGAAGATATTTTTTCCAGCATGTGACCCAAAACCACAGTTTTGTAGGGCTGAAAACTAAAGTATTCTTATTATCAAGAATAAGGTTTCATTATTGAATATTTATACTTTGACCCAACTTGCTATCTTATCAGAACAGCTGAAGGGCTAGTGCAAGGCAACAGCACAGTTTAATCTGAAAGTGTGTCTTAAGATATTTTTTACTGTATTAACTGGTTACCAGAAAATCAGCCTGGTCACTGGTGTACTCGGGAGTGTCAGAAAAGCTCAGTTTGGACGTGGCTGTGGGTGAGGGAGGTGCTGCTACCCATGGTGCTTTCAGCTGTTCACACAGCTTGTACAGTCTGTTCACCTCAAGCCTTGCCTTTGACTACTGCTGAGTGGACAGTTAGCTTAAATGGGAATTGCAAACACATGGCATGTATTATATTTTGTTCACGGTGAAATCTGGGAAAACATTTCATAGTGTGACCTACCTCTTCGGTGTCTTCATTTTTCATCACCAACTTGATGCATCTCAGTTCTGTGAGCTTCTGAGAGCATGGACCAAGATTTAATGCATGTTCTTCATGGTCCTCCAAGCTGTGTTCTTCTGTTTTAATTAAACACTTCATCTATAAGATGGAAAAATAATTATATCAGAAGAAAATAGCTTCCCTAGGGATTCTTTCTGCTGCTGCCAAATGCTTTGTAAGACATCACTAGGATAGCAGTGCCAGGATGATGTATGGAGCTAATAGATCAGCATGATGAGATGGAGCTGGAAAAGAGAGGGTTGGATTTTTAAGAATATCTGTCTTCCTTCATTTGGATTTCTAAGTTAATTTCTTTGTAAAGACCTGGCCAGTGTGGTCAGATTTATACAGGGCAATTAGAAGAACAAAATATTTCAAGTGGTTGAGTTCATTAGCATGATAGGTTCTTGTGTAATTTTTTCCACAGCTATTGACATGGCTTAGGATCCTTTAGCTCCATTCCCAACAGCAGTAAAGGAACTGAGTTTTATGGACTTACATCAGTGCACATCATTTTAAGCTCATAATACTTTGACTTCTGAAAATGGTACATAACACTCCTAAGTGCTTATGAAAATGTGGTGATAATTCTCACTAAAAATCAGCAGGATTTAGAATTACAAAAGGCAAAGTAACTTCTGAAAATTATACATTACTACTTCACATATTCAGGAAGCTATAGCTTATCTGTCAACCTTGTTTCACTCTAAGAACATCAGAAGTTTTTCTTTTTTTTCTTGGAGGACTAGTCATACTACCCCTCATCTGTTACTAGGTTTCTCACATGAGGATGAAATGTGAACATGCAGTCAAAATTTGCTTTTCATTTTCAGTGAAGTCTTATTTTAGTCAAAGTAAGAAAGTCCAGTTTGGCCATGTATTTTCTCAGATCGCATTTTTTTGCAGATCAGCAGGCCTTTGTCCATCATCAGAAATTTCCCAAGAGCCACAGCACTCTTTTATCATTACTGTTGTACTCAAACATAACCCATAATTATTGATGATCTAGAAGAGGGGATTGAGTGTACTGTGAGATAATTTGCAGATGGCGCCATGTTGGGTGGGAGTATTGATCCGCTAGGAGGGTAGGAAGACTCTGCAAAGGGATCTGGATTGATGGGCCAAGGCCAACGGGATGAGGTTCGACAAGGCCAAGTGCCAGGTCCTGCACTTGGGTCACAACAACCCCATGCAGCGCTACAGGCTGGGGGCAGAGTGGCCTGGGGATGCTGGTCAACAGTGGCTGAACATGAGCCAGCAGTGTGCCCAAGTGGGCAAGAAGGCCAATGGCATCCTGGCTTGTATGAGAAATAGTGTGGCCAGCAGGACCAGGGAAGTGATTGTCCCTCTGTACTTGGCATTGTTGAGGCTGCACCTCGAATCCTGTGTCCAGTTCTGGGCCTCTCATTTCAGAGAGGACACTGAGGTGCTGGAGCATGTCCAGAGAAGGGCAATGGAAGTGGTTAAGGGTCTGGAGCATAAGTCCTATGAGAAGCGACTGAGAAAGCTGTGTGTTTAACTTGGACAGAAGGAGGCTCAGGGATGAGCTCATCACTCTCTACAACTCCCTGAAAGGAGGCTGTAGCCAGGTGGGGGTTGGCCTCTTCTCCCAGGTAACAAGTGACAGGACAAGAGGAAATGGCCTTAATCTGCACCATAGGAGGTTCAGGTTGGCCATCAGGAAGAATTCCTTCACAGAAATGGCTGTTAAGCATTGGAATGGGCTGGCCAGGGAGGTGATGGAGTCTGGAGGTGGAAACAACTGGACATGGCACTTTGTGCCATGGTCTAGTTGACAATGTGGTAGTGAGTCAAAGGCTGGACTTGATGATCTCAGAGGTCTATTTCAACCTAAATGATTTGGTGATTATGGTTTTAGGGACCAGCTGCAGACCACTTCTCATTACATCCTGCAAGTCCTGTCTCTATTGCTTGGTTGACATGTTGTCACTTTTTGTTAAAGACAAACTTGCTTTGTGCCTTCATACACCAGAGAGTGCCAAATGAAAGGCACAGATTACAGGAGAGCCTTTAAGTGCATACACATGGACAGCATCTTCTGAGCAAATGTTACTGAGGCTGACTCTCGAAACTCATGGGCAGAGGGCTTCCAATAAGCAAATAATATAAAATACTTCTTGTCATTTATAGTGAGATTAATCAGTTAAGAGGCTTTTCAAATTGAGGATGCCCTTTTCATGAGCTTTGAACCCAAATCCTGGAGCCTTAACAAATCTCACTGCAGGCAATAACAGCTTTGGAGCACAAACATGTCTACACAGTAGATAAGATTAACTGATTAATTTAAGCTCATAAAACAAAGGTCCTGTTACCGTAAAAACTTGTCATGGTTGATTTTGAAGGTCACTTTCTGCTATGGCAACAGAGAAACTATGCTTGTGAAAGGAAGAATCATAACTGAACCAACTGGGAGAACACACAGAGGCATAAAAACCTGCACTGGCATTTACTGAAGGTACCAGCAACCCCTTTAGAGAACACACAAGATGGGCCCTTCATCCCCATCTGATCTGACTGGTTTATGTCTCTGATTATGTTTACACTTGGCTGTTTTCTGCTGAAGTTGTGCTATTGCTCAAGATAAACATGAAATTACTGATTAGCCCGGAGTAGTTGAAGTATTTCTGAAGCATTTACTCTTCTTGGTGAAATACATGGACAATCAGAAACCACAGTGCTTTGTTGTATCAGGTTGGGATGTGTTGCACAGAAGGGAGAGAGCTGTCCACTGATGCACCAGGACTGCTGTTGGTACTTCTTTGTATGTGTGCATGGGACTTCTATATGGGGGTTTTCTTCACATATTTTGCTCAGACTTCTCTTTGCATAAGAGGAATACAATCCTAACTTGAAAGATACGAAAAAAAGGAGAAGGCACCAGATCTGACGGCCTCATCTGGATCAGATCCCAGACAGAAACCATCAAGAGTTGGGATACAGAGGTAGAGAAAACCATATTGGGGTTCTCTGTTGCTGAATAATGTCTCTATGATGATCACATTCATGCCCAGAACAGGTTAAAAGCTGAAGGGCTACAGCAAAATGGTTACTATATGTAATTTTAAAACAGGGAAAATAACACATTTTCCTTATATTTGCCATCTGATCTGACTGCTCAGTTAAGGCTGCCACACTTGCATTTGTTAAGAGCAATTTCCTATGTGAAAGCCCACAGCTGGTACATAACCTAAACCCCATGTTGAAGTTCACTGCTAAAAGCATTATTCCTCTTACAATTTACAGCATGTGATGCCTTCACAAGGTAGTGGCTCTATTTACAGTGTGTTACTCTGTATTACGTGCTGCCAGCCATCTGTAAAGTGCACTGCAGCTTGTTATCACCTGCTTATGGGCATTAAAAAGACTGATGGACCAGATTCTCCTTTACAGAAAAGCCCCTTTATGTCACTGTGTCTGGTTTAAAGAGACTCTGAGCTGCAATTAATATGATCTATTCCTGCCTTATGGTCCATCTGTGCTTCTGCCTTGTGTAAGGGACCCCAGCATAAATGAAAATGAGGTAATTGGGAATCTGGTCATGTTCAGCTGCTAGGTGGACAAAGGATCTCTGAAGAATATTAATAGTAATGCACTGGTCTTTCCACTGCTGTGAACATCAGCCCTTAAATTTGTAATCTGTCTGTGATGCACCTTGCCTGCCTTGCAGATGAGGAGCACAGCACACAGAGGGAATAGGTGATGTGCCTGCAGTGTGGATGAGAGCCTGGGTCCTGTCAGCAGAACCAAGTGGAAAGATGTAACATCACTGAGGACTAAGGTCCATGTGCAGAAGGCAGGATTTTCTGAGCAGAAAGCAGTTTTTTTTTCTCCTGAACTTCCTTCAGAGTAAATCTGATCAAAGTGTGCCAAGGGACCATCAGAGGACAGAGCTGTGGAAGGCTATAGGACAATCCATTTGCCTGCCTCTTGCTGATTCCTGGCACTGCAGCCTCTGCTGTCCCTGGAATGGGGGACAGTCTGCATAGCTGTTTGCTCTGGAAATGTTAGGGTCCCAAAACCTGATCTCCCAAACAGCAGGGAGTGTAGAGGCTGTCAGAAATTTGCTAGCAAACTAGGTTTTTGAAGGGAAGTTGCCTGTCAGCTATGGCTGCTTTGGCAAAACAGGTCAATTTCTGCAAAAGATTAATTAACCTGCTGAAATCTGACAAAATGAGAAGTTTCTCAAATTATCCTGTTGGTGCTGCTCTCAGCACTCACTTCCTGGACTTAATCACCCAAGAGTGCTTCTGTGTGTCTGTCTCTCTTGCTTTTGGCTCCTACATGCACTAAGGGGAAATGCTTCAGCAGAAAACTGATTTTTTTCTTTCCTGTTAGATGCTTCTTTATCTCCTTTATTAGGTTGTCTCTTCATTGCCAAATTTTGGCACGCACTGATCATTACTCTATCATATCCCTCAGCTGCAGGGAACAAAATCCACACTGTACTGAGACAAGAAGGTTGTAAATGAAGGTTGTAAATGAAATGCATTGGTTTGTCTGGAAATTGTCACATACCTCGATGACTGTGACTCTTGGGGATGACAGGAGTGTAAGTGGTGTAAAAACATTTGCAGTTAACTGTGCACCCACATGGATGTTCCCTGTGATGCTGCTGATAGATTGTAGTGTGCTCTGCAGTGCTTCACACGAGAGAGCACAGTCAGGGAACTGGGGAATAGTAGTGTGAGCATTTTTGGTTTCTGTTTTTCCAGAAGTTCAAAACCAGGTCTGAAGCATCATGGGCCAGAGCCAGCTCACCCTGGGCTGGGGAGTGCCTCCATGACCATGCTGCCTGTGTGCCACAATTCTGCTCTGCCCTGCCTGGGGCGCAAGTGTCCTCTGTCCAGCTCTGCTGTCCAAAGTAAGGGACTGGGGGTATGGGCACAGAGAAGGGAGAAGGACAGGGCAAACAACAGGAATGCACAGAATGAAGCCCTACTGCACCTCATTTTCTTGCTTTCACTTTTGTTAGTGGTGCAAGTTAAAGCTGCCTATTCACACCACTCCCGTGTCCTCAAAAGTTTTAACTTATGCCAGGGCTGAAGAGCAGAAGGTGGTCTGGTATTTTTCCTTGTTGCACTTGGAATGCTCCAATTAGTATGTTTATTATTACTGTATACTCAAAAACCAAAGAGAGCTTGAAGAATATCTGTCTGGAAATGTCTTTTTTAAAATAAAAACATTCTTCTGCAGTTGCCCGTGGGTGAACTCTATTAAGTGTGGAAAAGAATAAAAGTTTTCATGACACTCTTTTGGGGATACCTATATCTCAGCAGCAGTTGAAAAGGCAAATCAAATGTTTGCAGTGATTGGGAAAGGAATAGAGAGCAGAATTGAAAATGTCACTGTGCCACTGTATAGATCTATGATTCACACACACTTTGATTACAGTGTGCTGTTCCCCTCATTTCTAAAGGGTATATTAAAGCTGGAAAACGTTCAGAAAAGGGCAGCAAGTATGAAAGTGTTACCATAGATATGGAATAGCTTCTGTGTGAGGAGTGACTCAGAAGACTCTGTCTTTTGAGCGTGGAAGAGAGAAGAGATAGGTACATAATGTCTGGAAATTGGGTAAGTTGCCTGGGTCCTGCTGGTGATACATGAAGCCAGAATCTGCCAGACCTGGATGAAGTAGGGAACTTGACCAGTTACTTTCTTCTCTGTATCGAGGTGCCATAGGAAACCCTGAAGTACTGCTTAGGTGCTGTAGCAGTTGGAATACAGTTCATGTTTTTGCATAATTCCTGCAAAAGTACATGACCTCCTACTGTTAGAACTTGTTCTTTGGCTGCTCAGATAGGGAGATTATGAATATGAATTGTAGGCATGTCTGGAGACTTCACGAACATTTGCTTTTTTCCCAGCCGGTTCTTTTCCTTTTTTGTTTTGAACTGTGCTGATAAGTCCCTGCAAGCAATTACACCTGTATGTGGCTAGTGTAAACAAAATGGAGGGTCAGTGAGGAGGAACACAAGGTCAATGGAGACAGGTGTTTTTTCTGCATCTTATAGATATTATTACCTCTGGTTCACAAGGGAGATTTGTTGATGCTGTAATCAACAGTGAGCTCCTCACTGCGTTCTATTACCAGTCCTTCATAGCAATGATTTTCTTGCTTATTTGTCTTTTTATTATTACTATGCATTTTTCAGCTTATGATTTGGGATGTTGGAATCTTCAAAGGTTCATGACTGCTTTCACAGCATGGCCTGCCTCTCAGAAGTGCTGAGATTTAGCAGCTGCTCTTGAGTCCAGTGGGAGGTTTTGTTGCCCATCATTTCTGAAATTATGTTACTTCACAGAAGTTGTGATGCCTTCTGCCACTGCAGCATGCTCTGTTTCTAAATTTTCCCACAGAGAATGTGTGTGGCAGTTACCCATAAACCTGCATCTCACAGTGTAGCACCTTCAGTGGTCTGGTTGTGAGGTGCTGGTCCCACATCTACTCAGGCCCTTGTTACAAACCTAGGAAGTGTCTTAGTTTTCCCTCAGTTTGAAAGATACATCTGTATTTTGGAGAAAGTGAGGGCAAATGGCTCTGTAAAAGTAAATGGCATGGGAAAGAATGCATTCTCTCCCTGTAGTAACAGTTTTCTGTGGAGTGATGCACAACATGTGCAGGTGGGGTAAATCCAGCTCTCTTACCCCACACCCTGTGGGACAGTTGTAGCAAAGATACTGTCATGGTCAAGGACCCATTATGGGGTTAATGCTATGCTCAGATCCTGCTCTACCCTGCCATGGCCAAATAACAAGGGAAGCATCTTAGAGAGCAGAGAGTCCAAGAAGATTGAAAGGCAGCTGGTCCCAGTGCTACCCAGTTGATCCCTGTTGGTGTGAGTGGGAGCACAGCTTGGGGACACAACACACCTGCCATCAGGCAGAAACAGCAACCTGCAGTGTCCTGAGTGTCCCTTATTTTGCTTTTGACAGAGCAGCTGACTCTCCTCCTGTCTGAAATAAATAGCTCTTTCCCTGATTAATAAACATCCAGTGGAGCCACCTGAACATTTAGGGGGGAAATTCTGTTTGCACTTCCACTCCCCCACCTTCATCCCTGCTGCTTAAGAGCATCACTGAGCTGTGTCCTATCCTTCCCCTTCCCCATGCGTCTGAAACAGCTCTCCCTGGGTAGCTGCAAACTCCTCTCTCTTCTCATAGGATGAATAAAACATTACTGCCTTACGTCACGATAAGACCTGCCTGGCTGTGCTTTTTTAATCTTCTGCTTATTTATTTACTTATCTGCAGCATGCGTCACTAATATAATTTAAATGTGATATTAAAGACTGAGGTTATGAAGTTAAAAATGTGTTTGGTTTTTTTCCCCTTTATTGACTGGCTTCAGAATACCGCTGGGAAATATTGCAGCGTGTTTTTTGTTGTTCAAAGGATGCTGATGTGGAAATTTCCTGATTGTGAATGCTCAAGGAATTTCTTGCCTGCAGCCAGTGTGATAAACTTTAAAGAGTTACAATGTATCCGATTAGACAAATGCGTTATTATAAACCAGTGATGTTTTTTGGTCAATACCTTAACTCTGGTCTCTATCAGAGTGGGTGAGTCTGGGCTTTTAGGCTTTGAAATGCTGAACATTATGATTGGAAAGGAGAGTGTTTTCCTGAAAGAAATATCAAGTGTGTTTGTGATGCAGAAGTGTCTTCCTCCTCTTCCCACTTAGGCTAATAGGAGATTTTTACATACAGTCCGATGTGAAAGGAAAGGGTAGGATGAAGGATGACTAGACAGACTTTTGCATCCACTTACTTTTATATCCATGTAAGACTCTTAAGTTGCTGAGGGGAAATATCTCATTTTTATCTCTGTTGAAACCATTTCATCTCAGATGTGATGAATGAATCGGTGGGTTTCTCAGGATGTGCTTGTTCTTGTCAACAAAAGGAAACCATGCTTTGTCATGGAAAAAAGGTAGTCTGACCCAAAAGCCTTAGCCCATATTTGAGAGCAGGTTCGTGAATCTGGTAGGTAGTTGACATATATTTTAACAAGAGAGTATGGCTAGTGTAAGGTGAAATCTCCACTGATTCCTGAATGCAGGAATTATATATGCTGTTAATGGTTTGGGTTAGAGTATTTTGATTTTTGGCTGAAAAATTGTAATATTTTTTGTGGAAATTTTCTCTCTTCTGTTGTCCAAATTTTACCACCAGGTCCACAACTTCTCTTCACATGTCTCTAACTCATGACATAATTCAGAGAATGAGCTTCTGAACTCATGGAAATCAATGAAAAAATCCTGTTGCTTGCAAGGATACAGATGTTTCACTGATGCGTGTCTCTGTATCTTACACCAAGTAATCACATGTTTTGTTCAACTACTGCCTGTCGTTTTCTTGTCCCTGGATCTTTTCCTGGTTCTTTGTCATTCTTCCCCTTTGGTCTGTCTTAAAAGTAGGTTTATGTATTTTATAGCATGTCTGGCATCTTTTCAGGGACTTTCTAGTCCAGCTTTGTCCCAGATAGCATAAAATTTAGGTAGGAGATCCAGTTTCAAAAGCAACCTCAATTAGTAAAGGTCCAGGTTACTCATGCTCCAACATGTAGGGAGGACAAATCCTACAGACACATTTATAGGGCTGGAGAAAAAGTGATGGCGCTGTCCAGGTTTGGGTCTGACCTCTTAAGGCCTTCAAAAACATAGTTTATGCTGCTTTTGATACTGTAAAAAATATATACGTGTTTGTGTGTGCGTGTGTATATGCACGTGTGTATACATATATGCATATGTGTGTATATATGGCAAAAGGCAGGTTTTGGCCCTGAATCTGTAAAGGTCATTTACCAAAATGATGATGTAACTTCTTTTGGAAATGCATGCATCAGCCAACACATGAGGGACAAAGCAGAGAGACTGGTGGCCAGGCTGAAGGGTCTTGCCTTGCTTCTGAAGTATATTCGGGTGTAGTAGTTCTGCAGGAAGATTCCCAGATGCCTATGCCAAAGTTACAGCAGAGGCAACTGGAGTACAGCCCTTTTTGCTGGGTGCCAGACCTGGCTCTTTGTGTACATATCAAGTTGTGGGTTTTATTAATGTTAGACTTTGAAAGCACTTGGACTGGTAATACGTTTTTGTAAGCTGTAGGGGTGTTTAAATTGAGGCCAAGCAAACAAGCAAAGTGCCATGATAGGTTTGTGGGACTAGGTCCAATTTGATAAGAAGAATGAGATGACTAAGCATGTGCTAAGCTTTAATGCTACTCAGTGCATCATCATTTCACTTGTGTCAATGTTTCCATTATAAATACCTCTTCTCAGGGGAACTCAACTGCACATCTTATTTGGGGCTGGAAAATTCCATTTAGAGAATGCTATTAATTATTTAAAAATACACATTTGCTTTTTAGGTCAAGAGTTTTGAAGTAGTGATGTGGAATACTCGGCATGAGACAATTCGGAGAGGCCTGATTTTCAGGTGGTCACTGGAGATAGGCAACTAATCAGAAAAATAATTCTCCCTCTCTGCCCATCCCATTTCCAGATGCACCTGCTCTAGTTAAGTTTCTGGAATATTCATAAATCTGTTCTATTTTTTTTAATTCCTCTCTTACCTTTTGATAACGACCAGAAGCTCAAGATGGGTGGTTTGATTTATTTTTCGTGAAGAACTAAAAGGCCTAAGAACAGAATGTGGCCTGGAGTAGTATTTGAACTTCTTGTGTAAACAAAAAGAGATGGAGGTCACTCTTGTGTCCCTTCTGCTGCTATTCGATACGTCTGGCTGACTATCCTAAGGCAGTGCTCTCATGAGTTCTACCAAAGATCAGGGTCTTAAGCCACATGCAAGTTGGACAAGGCTTGTGTTATTCTTCCAGAACTGTGAGTACGTCTGCGTGCTCCCTCACAAACGGGTGACTGAGAGGCTTTGTACCTTCTCACCCATTTGTGTTCCAGACCAAAAGGAGAAGCCCAAGAAGGGAGGTGAATTGCAAGAGCACTTGCTTCTGGCAGCACAGCAGGTAGCCATGCAGTTGGCAGGCATTGCTAAATACCAGTGTCTGGTCAAACCATTACAGCTGGTTAGGTTACCACGCCGTATGTAACTGGAGAACTGTTTCACTGGCTGTTGGTGAGCAGGAAACCCCCTGGCAGACTGTGGCACTGTGGGATAAACTACAAAGAACTCAGTGTAACTGATTTTATGACACGCATTGCATATTTTTCCTGAGCAGCAGAGAAAGGCTGTAACCTCAAACCATCAGAAACAGCGTATGCAGTGCTTCTTTCTCTGAGGCAGAAGCAGATTAGCAGATGGCATTTTCTGTCCTTAATCTACAAAGCATATTGAATTTTCAGAAACAGGTCTTACATGCCTTTACAAAAACAGTATTGTGCCTGGTAAAAGTGTCTATCTCTGCCCAAATTCAGTAGCATTTGCTTAAAAGGTGATAGAAGAAGCCATTAGCCAGTCTTTTTAGGAGCAGGCCCATCCAAAAGTTCAATATACTAGCATGAGAAAAAGTTCTTCAGGGTAGCTGTAAAGGAAATATTTGCAGTTTGACAGATAACTCTGTAGGATATTGTTCTGCAGTGAGCTTTGAGACCAGAGTAGCAGTATGCCTGCTTGTATATTCCATACTGTGAACTTAATGCCCAAGCACGGACACACAGCTGTCTCTCTGGTTCTTTATGGTTTTAACAGGCTATTATAAAACTAGCGGTGAGATTTTATCAATTCTCATAATAAAAATAACACATGGGGTTTTGCAGTGTGCTTTTCTAGTCTCCAGTGTGCGTTCTGGAAATCTATCTGTAGCAGTATCCTTTGAGAGTTGTGGTCAAGAGAGCGTTTTGAGCCTACTGAAAGTAAAAGAAGATGGGTACTGCATGATTTTTTTTTCTTGGGCAGTAGCTGAATTAGATTGATATCTCTTCCAAATCTATAGATTTACTGTATTTCAAGATAATATCTAACAGCAAATGCAACATATTGCTCATCATGGGCAGTACAGTGCGTTTTCTTAAGCACTGTGTAAGGGAAGTGCAGTTTATCACTCTTTGGAATGGTAAAGAACTGGTAGGCACAACCTGTCTCAGCTTAAGAGCCAGGAGGAAGCTTGAGTCAAGATAGCTGAGGGCCACCCCATGCATGAGGGAAGAGGTTTGAAGTCTGCTCCGAGGAGATAGGAAAGGATGCTCTCTGTTGTACACTGGGAACAGGTCAGTGTGCCAAGAAGCCCTGAGATCAAGACCCCTTTCTTCTGTTCTTGGTACTTACAATTCTCAACCATGCAAAATGGTGAAGAACACTGTGTAAAACACTGTCGCATTTTATAAGGATGTTACTATATAGACTAGAATAATTGTTAGAGTTTGTCTCAAACAGCAAAAAAAACATTTGAAGCAGAATCATGAAGCTAACACTATCTAAACTCTTAATGGGTCTCATGAGCTTGTCTCCCCTAAATTTGAAATAGCATTTCTCATTTTGACTTGCAGTCCATGCAGGACATTTCTTCAGTCATTCCTGAGAATAATTATCTATATTTAGGAGGCAACTCTGTGATTTTCCTCCGAAATAGGAACTGGTTTTGGAATTGGAATGGCGAGTCTCTGACATTTTGCTTCAAGGACATTCCAGTCTCAGTTTTTCCAGATGTAATCTAATGCACTTACAGTTGAAGAAAATTATTTTTATCTTTAGTGCCAGAGGTTTAGCTAGTTAATGCTAAAATTGCTTTACTCATACAAATGTTCAGCAGGACTTGATTGCTTGAACTCTCTTCATTTTGATTTTGGTGAGTTGTTTGTTTCTTTTACTCAGCAAAATAATACAAATGGTCAGCTACTTGATGATTTTTCTTCTGATGACCAACTTGGGATTAGTCCCATAAGATGATGTTAAGAAGAGAGTATTTTTATGCTATAAAGATGTCTTGGTGGAGCTAGGCCCACGTTTGTGGTGAAAATTGTGATTGAAGACTGAAACATGGTTCATGTGGTTTGAGGATGCATTTATTTAGATGATGCAGGTAGATGTAACTCCTGACAGAGACCTTTGCCTAAGTGAGGCAAAAGGAGAAGCAATCACTCGATCTAAGTCCTGAGCTGGCCATACAAACCAAGATGAAACGTGAAGTCTTTTTGATTTGCTTCGTCGTAAAATGTGTAGAAGTCATACTGTGTGGGATCAATGCCTGAGGCAGTGGAGGGAAATGAAAAGGCAAATGCAGGGTCCTGCACCTGGGGAAGAATAACCCCATGCACCAGCACAGTCTCGGGGCCAACTGTTGGAAAGCAGCTCCATGGAAAAGGACCTGAGGGTCCTGGTGGACAACAAGTTGTCCATGAGCCAGCAGTGTGTCTTTGTGTCCAAGAAGAGCAATGGTATCCTAGGGTGCACTAGGAAGAGCATTGCCAGCAGGTCGAGGGAGATGATCCTGCCCCTCTACTCAACCTTGGTGAGGCACATCTGGAGTTCTGTGTCCAGTTCTGGGCTCCTCAATACAAGAGAGACATTGAACTCCTGGAGAGGGTCCAGAGTAAGGTGACAAATATGTTTAAGGGACTGGGGTATCTCTTTTATGAGGAAAGGCTGAGAGAACTGGGCCTGTTCAATCTTGAGAAGGCTGAACTGAGAGGGGACCTCCTTGATGTCTGTAAGTATCTGAAGGGAGGGTGCCAAGAGGATGGATCCAGGCTCTTCTTGGTGGTGCCAAGCAATAGGACAAGAGGCAATGGGCAGAAAGTGATGCACAGGAAGTTCCACCTGAGTATGGAGAAAAACTTCTTTACTGAGTGGGTGACTGAGCACTGGAACAGATTGACCAGAGAGGCTGTGGAGTCTCCCTCACTGGGGATATTCAAGAACTATCTAGATGCTATCAGTGATGGATGAATGGGACCGCACACACACGATCCGGTTTTCGGGATTTCTCTACAGATCTCCCTCTGTGTTTCCCTTTTTTTAGCATTATTTGGTAAACAGCACCTGGTGCTGCCATGCAGTTAACCAGAATTCCCAAGATTTTTGCTGACCTAATGTTTTGACTTCACACAATCACACTATTATTCTGTGACTGTATTTAGTCATGGTAAACCATGAACACAGCACTGTCTTTGTCCAAACATGGCCAGGGCCGAAACACTCCTTTTTGATTCTAATTAACTGAACCACAGGTGCAGCTGGCTAGGCTTGTTCCCATAGATGCAATTCTGGATGGCCCTGCTTGAGCAGGGAGATTGTACCAGGTGACCCACTGTGGTCCCTTCCAACCTTACCCACCCTGAACAAAACAAGACTGTGTGCATACAAGGTAGTGTTTCTGTGGTTTTAGCTGATGAAGAGGATAGATATCTTCTTCAGAGAGCAGGGAGCTCTGGGATTGCCACTGATGGTCTTGCAATTCTGGAGGAGTTTCAAGGAGAGAAAAGGGACCTTAAATAAGTGACCCTACAGAGTAAGGTGATCAGACTATCCCAAAAAGGCTAAACCAACCACATATGCTCAAGTCTAAGCAAAACTTACCTAGGAGGCAGGTGGAAATGGTGGAGTCCTGATCTTGTCCATTCAAGAATAAAAACAGCACAAAGGGTAGGCAGAAAAATACCCAAACTGTGGGCAGCAGTGTGAGAGGTGTGGGAAACGATACTGTTTTATTTCAAATGCCAGGAGAATGCCCCAGGGAAGGTGGCACAGAGCACCAGGATATATCTTCCAGTGCTGTGTAGCCCCAGCAGCACTGGCAAACAGTGAGCGTGGGCTGGCACGGTGTGACCGAGGACAGTGGCCGCCACACAGGATGAAGAACCAGCAGTGCTCCCAGAGCATCTCCTGCAGAGACCTCTATGGAAAACATCCGCAGGACTCCAGGAGGATGTCTAGGAAGAGCTAAGGAAATCTTGCATTTGTAAAGTTTTGCAAATTATTGAATCTATTCAGTGTCTTGTTTCCCTTCTGTTTAGTGAAGGGAAATATGCACATTATTTTGGCATGTTCTTTTCACATGTTCTTCATAGATATAATCTGAATATTAAAAGATGGCTTTAAAGGGAAGGGAGATTAGAAAAACGAGCTGGGAATTAATTCTGGGTTCTGTTTCTACTTTTGCTCCTGGCTTTCTACATGACCCCAAATGAATTATTTCATATGAAATTTCTATAGAAATAAATGGGAGAATCCAGACCTTTATTGCTCAGAGTTAATATGAGAGTAATGCTGTCATTCCACACTATTTAGCTTAGTCATGCCTCAGGGCAGACAGAGACCATCTCACAGAACATGTTTGTCAGGGGTGCTCTTATGTGTTTTTATAGTGTCCTGGATGTGGTCTGGAGACTGGAGAATATGCTGCAATAAAAATAAACCTTTATTAATAATAAAAAGAAGTTCTGTTTCAACCAAAGAATTCACTAAAGATTAAGCTGATATTAGTGGAGGGGGTGTATGTCTGGATTTTTTGTGCATTATTCATGGAGACCCCCACCCCAGAAATACATGTTATTTATTCCTAACTTTTTCCCAGGAGATTTTTCAAAGGTTTGTTTTGCTGTCTTGTGATAAAATCTCAAGGTCACAAAAGAGATGCTTTTAGTGATGCTCATACAACTGACGTTGTAAAATTTTATTCCTGAGTGAGGTGCTGCTAGTGGAAAGGCTGATAAATTTTAATTTCTATTTCATACCGGTACATTGCCTATAACTGTCTAGTTGCACCTGCACAACAATGTTGACAAAGCTTGCTAATGGATTTAAGGGAGCTGATGTCATGATAGCTGCACAGTGGAGGTATAAGCAGAACATGTAGTTTTCTTGTCCAGTACACTGGGGAGTGCAGAAATTGCCAAAAACTGCAAAGAAATCTGAACAGTTCAGCAGTCTGATCATGTTTCACACACACATTTTTCAGCTGCAGGACTTTAGGGCCCAATCCTGTGGAAAGGAGAAGGAGTGTGATGGAGCTGATGGCTGCATCAGAGGTGCTCAGGGGGTCGTGTAAAGGTAAACCCAGAGAAAACAGTCATGGAAAACAAAGGAAATAAGATTTCAAGGAAAGAAGTGCAGCTTGAAGTGTTGTGAGATGGGCAGCTCGAAGAAGGTGAAAGTGAGCTGCTAGTTGTGAGCTTTGAGACAGGGAGTGAGTGACTTTCTTGAGCTGTTTCAACACAACCCAGGTGGTGGGAGGTGCTGGTGGTTGCTTCCAGGACAGAGACTCCAGGAAGCTGCAAGTATAGGTGCTGTGTCTGTTTAACAAAAAAAAAAAAACAAACCCTGTTTAGTTTTTTTTGTGGGTTTGGTTTGGTTCGTGTCATGTATTCCCCTCGCTCTTTTTAAATTACTTTTTCTCCTTAATTCAGTAATGCATGGAAAGTGATTAAACTCCTTTACAAAGAAGCACAGGACTTGGAGATGCAGGACTTTGTTTCACTAGCTGTGATGAACTCTTTGCTGGGTGAGCTGGGCCAAGTGATCTTTTGGGGTGCGTTCCCTTCCTTGCTTATGGGGATAAAAATATCACTTTAGCTTTCTGGGACAGGTTGGACATCGGTATTTGGGATATACTGTACTAGTGATAAGTAAGTTCTTTCCCAACAAGCTTTAATTCTCTTAGCTTTCAACTATCCATTTTTTAATGGACAAGAGGCTGTCTGAGAAGAATTATATAGCTGATTTGTACCACTTGAAAAATCACAGTATTTGGGTTTTCTTTTAATAAGACAGAAAAAAAATATAGATCTCTCAGATGATTCTGGTGCTTAGATAATCTTTTCTCTTGCTGTTCTTCAGCATAGTGTTGTAAACATAATTAGTCCTTTGCATTTTTCTCATATAATTCACTCCTCACTGTGTGCATCTGATCATGCATTAGAAGCAAGCTGAAACATTAATTAATTTGAGCCATTTCACAGGGCTGAAGGAACTCCTTTAATGGTCTTATCACTTTGAATTCAGAGGCCAAGCACGTAGTACCTGCTTGCTGCCTTCATGTGAGAGCATTCTCTGGCAAAATTCTTCACCTAAAATGACCTTGGCATGTCATTTCTTGACTGACATCAGCCATTTAATAGCTAAATTCCCCATCCAGAAATGTGGAAGACTTGACTATGTATCCTGAACTGTGTATGGATAAGCATCTATGTTTCTGGATTTTATTTATGCTTCCTTAATTGATTTTATAGTTCACATATAGTTCACATTGTTTTTTGAAAGAACTAACCAAACCCATGTATTATAATTTATTTTAATTTATTTGGTGTTGAGTATCTTCATTTCTGTGGACAAGCAAGGACCGACTGCTGTTCCTTAAAAAACCTGTTTTTATCCTGCCTGAGTTGTGGACAAAATCCTTGCTTCATTCAGGAAAGCATCCTGCTGCAGTTATCAGCCTCTGTGCCAGATACTAGGTTACAAGCAATCAATGCAGTATGGAAAACATATGACTTTTCAAAGGGTAACCAAGGCAAAATTGACATTCTCTAATTTGACAAGTTAAGCTAGAAAACAGGCTGGGTCATCAGGAATTAGCCCTTGTGAAAACCTAAAATTGAGGAGGGAAGACTTTGAAAGACATTCAAATACAGGGCAGAAAATCCAGATACCAATTTATCTGTCTTCCTCCTGTTCCTTACTAGAACAACCTGATAAATGTGTGCACGTTTAGTGCTTCCCAGCTGGTAACCAGCTTTGTTCGGTAGGACAGGGAGGAAGTAGTGTGGCTGCTTGTGCAGCTGGGGCTCGATTTGCTTGACTCTGGTTTACACCGGTGTAAAGGAGCGTGAACACGAGGCACCTGATCTCCAGGTTTCCATTACAAGGCTAAAGACACAAGTTATCTGTGTATGAGAGCTCTGGGCAGGCTGAAGCTGTGAAGTTAGAGGCTGTGTGCTTTACAGATTTCAGCAAGTTTGTTAGCCATTGTCTTCAGTAAAGTCTGTCTCATGACAGACAGAGAGCCATGACTGTGTAAGTCTCGAGCATTTGGAGGGGGGAGAAAGACTGACTGTCTGCGTAATGTGGGCTTAGGAAGGTTTTTACTGTCGTCTAAAGGTTAAATCATTAGCAAAAAGAAACTTATTACAGAACGGAGTAAACTGTACAGGCAAGTTTCCTGGAATGCTTCACTAAATCAGAAGGAAACCAAACATTCTGATTGCATTTGGTATCTTTACTTATGCTGTGGTAGATGTCTCAGGGTGCGAGGCCTGAGGCCCTTGATGGGGATGGGAAGTGTATCTTGGATTGTGCACTGGAGGTGCACAGATCTGAGGGCACACTCCAGCTTACTTGTCCTTCTGCCTGGTCTAAAACACATGCACTCATAGCTGGCTATCAGAGCCATGCCAGTCCCAGTGTAACCTTTCCTCCTGTTTTTATACTGCCATAAAGAGCAACAAGGTAGAAAGCACTGGACACTTTCTCCATGTTAATATTAATTCAGTTGTCCACTTCTGTTTTTATCCATGACCAGTTTCTCCTGTCTGTTACATCTAACTTGACAAGTGCTGACATTCTTCTCCCATGCTTCAGACTGTGCTGTGAATGGATTTATGTAACTGTCTCTCCTACTCTGTGTCTTATTTTATGGCTTGATGGATGGGACAATTTCAGAATTATGGGATCCCCAGTAATGCTGCTTTTAGTCGCCATTTTTTTCAAGTCTCCCTTACAAATTGCAGGTGAGTGTTTTGTAGTCAAAAACATTTGAAAATTTTGCTCACTGGTCACTTTTAAATAATTTGATTATTGCTAACTTCTGGGAGACTCCAGTAAAGTAAAAGGAATGGAGAGGGTATTGTTATTGGAGTGGCTTTGTATTTAACATGACTTGCATGATACTTGACTGCTTTTCAAATGTGGTTGTCTGAAAAATAGTCTGAGTGTTTTCTGATTCCTCCTTCCGTGCTCTGGGAAGTGAATAAAGGATAATCTCTTGTGCTTTGTGCCAATACTCAGTGCACTGCTATCCATGAGCTTGTTGGAAAACTGTTAGAAATGTTTTGGACCTGAGTGTCAGTATTGTCATCTCTGCACAAATTTATAGGACTGTTGTGAATTTTTCTCAGTTCTGATAATTCTTATGGCTTGTAGCAAAACTGTTCACTGAAAGAATTTCTAGGGTATTGAATTAGGTATAACAGCTTTACTATATTCCTGTTTGGAAGGAAAAAGAAGGGCTTTGGGGGTAACACTGGGACTCATGAAATATAAGCTCAGTTCCCATTTCAGCTGCAGTCTCCTTACATGCTTGTGGATGAGTGACTTCACCTCAGTTGTCTCATCTTCAAACTGGAGAGCTTAATGATCCCCTGTTCTATGAGAGGGGTTTGGTGTTGTATTTGAATTAATTATCATCTGCAAGGGGCTCAAAATTCCATGATGTCAGTACAAGACAGCAATGTGTAACATGCACTATCAGTGTATCACATGAACATAAAATATTTTTGTAGATAAGTTAGCCCCTTCCACGGTAGAAAGCAAAAAGTTCAGGGCAAATATTATATTTATCTCTTGTGACAGCTTAGTCTACTTGCCAGGTTATTTTCGCAGGTAATTTTTTGGGTATATTTTTAGCTGCTAGTCTGATCTGTAACCAAAGCTGTTGGCTGTGGGAAGTTTGCTGTGAAGCATCAGTATTAAACAACAGCAGATCCCTTCATTCTCACAGTGTTCTTCTTATTTGATAAGAATAACGAGCTTCCCTTTGAACACTGCGATGCTCATCTGCAGAGCTTTTCCACTTTTCCCTTCAGTTTTATTCCTGGTTGAGCCATGGGAAGAGACTTTGCTCTGAACAGGGCATGTTGGTGCTGATACTAGAGCAAGTGCCATAATCCCCAGCCTATGGATAGATGTTCCCCAAGGATTTAGGTGCTCCCTTCTCACTTAAAGGCTCTCAGAATGCTTGTGGCATCTACCTTCTGCATTCCTTTTGTTGTTTTGTTCACTGGTAGTTTCTCCCCTCCTTGCAGAGCAATCCTGAAGATACCTGCACTGCAAGGGTAAGGTGTCCTGTGTGTTTGGGAGTACATAAAGTGTTTGGCTAGGGAGTTCCTAGTGTGGCAGGCAACATATAAACCATAATGAAACCACCTTTCCACCATGTTTTGTTCCTCTTCAGATTACTTTTTACTGTCCAAAGGAAATGTCATATCCTTCTAAAGTGGATCTAACACTGCAAATGAGACTCGAAGACCACAGAATGATCTCTATTGATTCATAGATTACACTCTCATTAATACTGTCTGATGCAGCACTTGCATATGCCAGACAGGTTTGCTAGAGATGGATATTTACAGACCCTACTTGCATTACTCCTCCTTTGCTGCTGCAATATAATAAAATGCAATTACTTTAGCAGTCCCTGTATCCTGAAGAAGTCATTAGATGTTAACCAAAATAATTTCCTTCTTTGTTCTCTTTAATACAGGTCTGAAATAGTTGTGCCAAGGGAAAAATGCTGTTGTTTTTCCTCAGAGCTATGGTTATGCCCGTATAAAACCACCAGATATGAGAATCCTTAAATTTGGGTGCCAGACTCGATTCGAAATTTAAACGGTGGAACAGATACTTCTTTTGATAGGGAGAAACAGCAAGTGCCTTGTCCAGAAACTGGCTATTGCTGAACTCTAGGAAAGACTTGCACGTGGACATAGAGTTGAATTTTGCAGCTGAATCCTTCTTTATTCTGTACAGAGTTTCCTAACTAACCTGATGGCCAGCTTCTCAAAAGTTTTCATCATTTGCTTTTGTACAGGCCTTTGTTTGGAGCTGTGAATGTGCAATAAAGAGCTTGACTGAGCCATTAGGGAAAGCAGTAAGTCCTTTAATTTTGTATTCCAGAGCCTGCCTCCCCCTGCTTCTCTAACACCAGTGCTCTCTTGTCAGCTGTTCAAATGAAGTTTAAAGTCAGGGAGATCTTTGTGGATGTGAATGAAAAGTCTGGATTCTGAAATACCTATGCAAGATTTAGAGCACAGTTTAATCTGTTCATCAAGGACTCAGAACTTGCCTTATTTTTCTGGACTTTTTATTTAAAGAGCTGGTGTAATTATTCTCTCCATATCAACCCAGCCCATATGAGGAAAAACTTGACACTTAGGAGCCTTTACAATAAGAAGGGAGAAATGCCAATGTATCAGTGCAAAATGAAACCTGAAGAGCTGTGACTGTGCTTTATGAAGGTAGCAGATGCCTTGAGATGCAAGCCTGGAGCCGAGTCTTGCACTTCTTTGACATTCAACACCTGCCACTATACTCTAGGAATGATTATACTGCACTTTTAGATGCAGGAATCCTTTCAGGCTGCCTTTGTGATAGCACTGATCAAGTGATAAATATTCCATGCCTGAAAATGCAGTAGGTGCTTCTCATTCGTTGTGCTTGGAGGAAGCAGATGGGGTAGGTAGTGTGGATCTGCATCTCTCTCTCCTCAATCAGCAACTTGTAGTTTTCAACAGCTGCCAAAGTACTAAAAAGGTATAAAGCTTGATCAGGAGGAGTGAAATGGATAGGGTTGAGAGGCTGACAGAGGAGTCCTTTATATGACCATTAAATTAATTGATCAAAATGGCCATAAAGCTACAATAGTAACAAGCCCTGCTTCTAACTTACACATGTCCTGAACCACTGGTGTAAATTCTCTCCTTGCAGTTGCAGCACATGGCCAGGCAGTTGTGTTGTTTCCAGAGGTGGAGTTGGGCTATTCTGTTAACAAACTGGCTATCAGGACCTCCAGCTTAACCCTGGCGAGTCAAGCTACCTGAAGTCTGGTGTGTTCTGTTATCAGACAACTGAAGAAGGGCTGATAAGCTCAAAGCTTGTGGTCAGTGAAGGAAGTAGCATATCTGAGGAAAGATAATTTGCTTCATTCATATTAACTTTGTCATCTTCAGTCCTGATGGTTTTTTAAATTCTGTAGTGCTGCATCTTTTGTCACTTATGCTGGTATCCTCCTTTAACTAATAAGAAAGGACAAACAGACTTTCCAGTGGTTGCCTCCTTTCATTGATTGCACTGTACTTGATGGGACTTGCAGGTGTTCAGCCTCGGGTTGAGAGGGAAAGTCCTTGTGCAGAAGGGGAGTGTTGACCCAGGTGAATCCCACCTGCGCCAGTACTGCAGGACAGGCTAGAAAAACATTCAGCACTTACTGTAGAACCTAATTTAAGGAAGTATATTGAACCTAATTTAAAGAAGTATATTGAAATGGCTTTTGAATGTGGTCTGGTTTCTTTTATTAGAGAGCTGCTGAGGAGGTATTATCTGAGACATCTAGAGTCGCTGTGTGGTTTCAGGAATGGAATTAAGTGACCCACTGGGGCCTGCCCCTTGCACTCCCCTCCCTGTAAAATTAATCATCAGTTTATTATTATGATGTATAATAACTATGCTCTGAAAAATGGAAAAAATTATATGGAAAATACCAAAATTACTGGGAAGTGCTAGAAAAAGTTGACAATTGAAGCTACAAGTCTAACATTAAATTTCTAATGTTTATTCTTAAGATAAAAATTACTTTTGTAAACTATTTCCAAACAATGACTTCTTAGTCTGCCTATCACATTGAGCAGTGAATTCATCTGGGTTGCTTGGAACATGAAAGGTCGGAAACATAGCTCTTGGTCTCTGAGGGACTGTATTTTCCCACTGGAAATTTTCCCTTGCTAGTTCGTACCACGACTGGGCAGAGGATTTAATCAGACAATGAAACACCTCCTGAAAACATCTTATGAAATCTCCAAGAGAAGCTGTGCACTTCATACTGAAAGTTATGTCTGAGGGTAAGAAAAAGAAGTTTGCATTGCAGTGTGACTTTTTGAACTGTGCACATCTCCAAGATCAGTCTTACAGTTACAAGTGTGTATATGTAGTTACAGCAACGGGGCATCAGCATGGAAGTCCATATGCAAGTTTCCGAAGAGGGCCCATGGTTTTGGGTGTGCTGTGAGCTTTGGTTTTGACCCTTTGTCTGCTGTTGTGGGCCAAACAAACAGGAAGAGCGCTGCAGTGGTGTTGTGCTGTTACAGAGGAATTTGGAGCCAAGTAATCCAGTTGTACTGCTGCAGTTACCCATTGCAGTGGGGGAAGGAGGAGAAGTCATCCCATCATCCCCTTTTTGAAATGGTCTAGAACAGATGTGTGAGTGGGTTCATTTTCTTCAAAACCCTCTGCAAAATTTGAGAAATGACATGTTAAAGTGCTGATAAATTTTGTCTTTCATCCGCCTGACTGACAGCTGATCACAGAAAAAATGCAGAAGCTCTTCACCATCCAAGACATGGGTAGCCATGACAGTAAGAAGATCCATAAAGGAGTTTTGCAGTATATCATTCATGTGTTGGATTTATTTTGCAGCCTCATGAGAGGTTTTGCCTGAAGCATTGTGAGTTCAGTGGGTGATAAACTCCCAGCATTTTAATTGGAGCTGGATGAAACACGCTGCAGGGCTCAGGGTGCTACTTCTGCTAAGATGTAGTTATTGCACAAAACTAAAGCTTGCATGTATTCTCTGTAGTATATAACTGGAAAAAATTCTATAAAACTTTTTTCCCTTCCTCCAATCTCATTTTTATCTGTAAGTTTCTGTGTTCCAGCTAGTGTGTCAGGGGCAAGAACATGCTGAGAAAAGATCTCAGCATGGTAAGCTTTGCGTGTCGAGGTTTATTTGACAGCAGGCATTGCCTTATATTGTGAGTCATGTATGTGAAGAACAAAAGGAGGCTGCCCTTCCCAGAATCTTATGGAGTATAAGACTTGGAATATAGTATCACTTTTCCAGTAATGCCAACGTGATCCACTGATCAAAGTAGGGGTTTTCTTGGGTACAGTCAGTCCCCAGAATACAGTGCAGAGAATGAATTTTTTCTGTGTTTCACTTCCTGTCTTCAAGAAGGTCAATCTCCTTTCTTGTCCTGTGATCTTTATACCTTTTAAGCTTAGGCTCAACACAGCCTCTGTGGAAACAACAGGCATGTTAGGAATGGTGAGGAATTGTAGAAGAAGATGCTTAGATACCGGCCAAGAAGTAGCAGCTAGGGCCTGGGAAACCTTCTGAGTGTCCTGGCTCTTGGAGAAGCATTTCCCCGTGGTTCTTAGAGGAAATGTCCTCTTGCCACCCTTACAGTGGTAAGACTTACTGGTGTTACTGGCACTCATTGTGTTTGAGTGCAGGGGGGCAATCTTGGTGCTTTGTAATCATGGTCTCGGCCTCAGAGGTGAGTGATACCGACCTAGGCAAGGGCATTTGAATTTGGCATGTTAGCATGCACAGGCTGCTTTCTTCAGATCCCTAACTAGAGAGATGAAGTTGATAGGAAAGAGGCCAGTCAGCCCAAGGTGAAGCAGGTCATGTTTTGTAGTGCACCCAGGAGATGCTGACGCAGGCTGTTGGGTGCGTGGGCAGCATTGAGCGTTCACCTTGCTGCCTGCTCAGGATGCTTCTAAGCCATATATATTTTTTTTTTTAAACAGTATTTTCACTCTGGGAACGACCTGGGGTCAGGAATTTGAAGTCATTGAGTGAACTAAAAATTGTATACTTTTATAACGTATAAGTTAAATGCCTGAAAAAAAGACGGGGAAATCCAGTGGGCAGATCATATGTTCAAGACTGAAACTTACTGCTGCTTGTTTCTTGTCAGCATTTCCCAAAGTGTGGTGGTGCAAGAAGTATTTGGGGGGTGAACCTAAAACCATGCAACCTAAAACACCACAGTTACCACTTGAATTATGATGGCCACTGACAGTAGAGCTCATCTGATGCACTGCAAGTAGAAGAGTAGATATAACACACAGGTAACACTTCTGGGAGTCCTGCATTTCCCTGGATTTGATTTGTGAAACTGGGCTATGGGCACATCTGTGAAAAGACAGATCAAAAATGCAAGATACAAAGTAGATACTGAAACTTTCTGCAGTATATCTTATAAATGAGCTTAAAAAGACATATCCAAGTTGTCTTAAGCAAGAATATCCAGTGACCCTGCACAGTGTGAGTCCTGCATGGCCACATTAACTTTGTGGAGTGCTCTGGATCCCTGTGGCGTTCTCACACCTGCACACAGGTGTTATTGTGCTCTATAAAAAGGGAGAAAAGAGGAATGTTTTGAGGCTGCCTTTTAAATGTCTCAGAGGATTCAGTGGTGGAGTTAAAGATTTGCTAAGGTTTGGAAAGAAGGTGTTGTTTCAGCACTGATCTAAGCTGATCTGACACCACAGCACCCCTGAAAAGGGTGGTCTTGGTCTTTCCAAAACATTATTAGGAGTTCCTAGCATCTTCCTTGGGCTGGAAGGGAAGACTCTGCTGGACTCCCGTTGTGGATACATGTGATACGGTATTTCAAGCGTTCTACCTTTCCTGAAATCCTCGATTTGGAGATATATTCCACTAATTTCACTGGGAATTGAATCAGGTTCTTATTGATGCCTAATTGTACAAATGAGAAGAGTAGTGTTGTGGAAACAGAAACAGAGACCTGAAAGGCAGGCCATCTTAAATCTTTGCTCAAAATCTAAATACTCTAGACCCTCTTTTCTACGTTAGTGCTAGTGAAGATTATCCAGCACCTAGAGGATACTTGGTGGGGCAGGAGAGATCGAAAAACCTCCAAACCAAAATGACAGAGAATAAATCTATCAGCACTCTTCTTAGAGGAAGAGAATAAAAATTAGAATGTCCTTTGAAATTCAACTAGACTTTCACTTAAACAGAGAAACTTTTCCCACATAACCTTCAGGGAGTCAGTTAAAATCTGCTAAGATAAAATATATACCACATCTCACTCTCCTCAAAAAGCCTTATTATGTTCATTCCCATTAACTCTCTCCTCAGGGTATTTTGTATGTCTGCAGAACATATTATGGCCATTTGGTTCCAAATGCTTTTGCAGGACTGTCACTGAATTTAAGTTAGAAAATGGCTAAAACTGTGAACAACATTCTGAAAACTATAACTAGACTGTTTCAGCAATATGTAAGTCAGCAGATAGAAATGTCTCACTAATTCCCTGTCAGGCTAGGCACAGTCAAAGCTTGAAGGAGAAGGTAAGATATTCTTTATATGATGTATCCTGATCCAGTGCTATCCAAGTGAAGCTCTGCCAACATTTTCGCTTTAATTTTGCATTGCAGAACCCTGCTGAAAGTTGCCTCACTGCTGTTCAGTCATTAATTTCTTTCCAATAGCAGCCCTTGCACGCTCAAAGAGAAAGTTAGAAAACTGGCACTGACTCTGTTCCATCAATCATGTTATTTACCCTTGAATATCTGTGTGGCATCTCTGTGTATGTCCACCTTCCTCAGTGGGTGAAGACTTTATTCATATCCATGAGGAAGCAGCATGGTAATTCTTCTACCAAGAAAGTTCTTCTTGAGGGTGATATAAAGCCTCTTCGTGGACACCTACAGTGAAAGAGTTAAAAGACTCCATCATTATCTAAGTAGAAATCCTTTCATTTTGAAGTTCAGTTCTCTTGCAAGGCTGAACATTTTATCCGTGAGTTTCCTACTGGACAAAGGAATGGCAAGCTCCTGTTTCTCAGGAAAATGAGTTGCTG
This sequence comes from Pipra filicauda, assembly GCF_003945595.2. Classification (NCBI taxonomy): domain Eukaryota; kingdom Metazoa; phylum Chordata; class Aves; order Passeriformes; family Pipridae; genus Pipra; species Pipra filicauda. Next base: position 533,901 of record NW_024103962.1, read on the forward strand.
GATTCATTATCATCAGCTCTGTGCAAAATGGTTTGCCAGACATTTCAAGCATGAGGTAAAGTCCCTCCTGGGCTTGTGCTGCCGTCCTCACAGTGGGGAAGATGAGCTTTGGAAATCAATTCAATTTTTTATTCATTAACGTGTATAAAAATAGGACATTTGATCCATCCAAAAGCAAACAGCCAGAATATACTGTGTCACCCAGTGAGAGTACAGGACAAAAGGGCAGAGATGCAAGAGAGCAGAGCCACACTGGTTTAGAACAGAGGTCCTCAGTGTCCTCTGCCAACAGCAGCCACTGGCAGATGGTTGAGGATAGGCATATGCAAGACTTGCTGCTGACTTTTTTCATTTTATTCAGATCCTTTTCCTCCTCAGTACATTTTTTCTTTCAAATAAGTGTCTGCTCTTCTCTTGGACCCCTCTAAACTATTTTCAATAATAACATTCTCCGGCAGGGCATTCCACACAGTGTCTACCTGCTGCATGAAGAGCCATCTCCTTTACCATACCTTGAAGCTGACCTCTTTCTCCTTTCATTTTGTGGCCTTAAATTTTATACTAGAAGAGAGTGCATTATCGAGGCTTGTCTATTTGATTCTGGCCACTCCTGGCTTGTGGGTCAGTGTCCTACTTGCACTAAGATAACCCTTTCTAAATCAAAGGGGTAATAGGAAAATCCTTCCATGTGTGGAAGCTGTTCTGTACCTGTGGTCGTTGTATTTGCCTTTCTCTGAATGTTTTTGGTGCTAATACAGCCTTACTTAGATGAGGGAACAAGAACCACAGGCTATATTGAAGATGTGGAAGAGCCATAGATTCATATGCTCACATAATTAGGTTTTCTGTGTTGTTCATTTTTTCTTGCATATATATATATTTTATTTTCTCCTATTTTATTTTTGCTATATTTATTTCGCTATTTTTATTTTGCTATTTTGACTCCTATTGAGTTGATGTTTAATGAAACTAGCCTTAGAATATTCTAAATATTGTTCCTGGATAATAATTGTCAGGTTTGAGTCCATTGTTTCCTATGTGAAGTTATGATTTTTTCTTCCTCCATGCTCATTGTTACCTAAATTGTCATTTATCTGCCATTCTATTGCCCAATCCCCAAATCTTGCATAGCCTCCTACCAATTCTGCCTAGTCTGCCCTCATTCTTACTGTCTTGAATAATTTTTTTATAAGCAGCAAACTTTCTCACCTTTTGCCACTTATTTATGAGTTAATTGAATCTTTCCCTGAGGAAATCAGCTGATGATCTCTCTCTACTGTGAAAGCTTACCCTTTGTTTTCTGTCTTTTAACCAGTTATTTTTCCTTGAAAGGACTTTTCTCTTACTCCATAGCCATGCAACATTTGCATAGATATGATTAAAAAGAGAAAAATCAGAGTAAATCATCACCAGAAGCAAAATTTCTGCAGATCAAAAAACTCCAAGCAGAGCCAAGCTGTGCCCAAACAATAAATGCAGTCGCATAGCAGTTGTAATCAATGTCCTCCCAAAAGGATCCTTTAAATCCACAGAACCTTATATCAAAATGTGATTTGTCATCCAGTACTCCAGACAGGGCATCCACTGGGCCACAGAAAAAACTGCCAGGTGTCTGTAAAGGGTCTCAAATACCCAGTTGCAAAGAAGAAAAGCATGTGGGGTTTGCTGAGCTATTTTGTTTGTGTGTGTGCATTTGGGTTTATTTGCCTTTTTTGTTGTTGTTTTTATGTTTTTTTTTTTTTTTTAAATTTCACAAAACCATCTCTCTGCTTCAGATCTCTAGGTATCACCCTAAAGGGAAATGCTGGTCTGATCCCGATACTTAAATCCCCACTGAAACACAAAAATGGTGCTGTCTCCTCTTTTTATATCTCAAGGATTATTTCCCCATTGCCTTCTGTCTCTTCCAGAGGCCTGTCCCCTTGCTACATCCTGTCTTCTCTGTCTGTTCTAGCAACCAGTTTGTTCCATGCTGATCAGGGAGAGTTATTAATCCAGATGCTTCCATCATGCAGCTGAGGGTCACCTTCAGAGAGAGGCACAAAGCAGCATGGTGGGGTGAACCCACATGCCTGGGGTGGCCCCAGCCTGGAGTGGAGGAGCTTTTTACACTGATGTTGCTGGAGACAACCATGATTCCTGTGCATAGATCTTTAGAGTAAATGTGTTTAGACCATACATTGCTTGGAGTTTGTTAGTTGCTCAAGTAAATGTGGAGATTTGAACTTGAAAAGGTGGTTTGTAAGCTTTATCAGATGGTAAAACATGGCTGTTCCCCTTCTTTGAAAATCTTCCCTCCCTGTTAAACTGCTTCCCAGTTTAACTCAAGCTGGCCAATACTTAGCAGAGCTGTCCCATGTCCCTGCAGCTCTCTTGCTCTGGAGTTGAGGTTCATAGAGCAAAGAGTGGATGTGTGCCCTGGTTTTGGCCAGGTTAGCAAGACACCTGTGTGGCAGAGCTGGAAGTGGCAGTCAGGCTTCCCAAATTCTGCCTCATACAGAATTGTGCTGGCTGTGGACACCAGGTGCTCTCCATTCAGATAAAGCTCTATAAATCTGCAACCAACTGGAGTTTGCTGGTAGGACAGACTTCTGTCTTGCTCAGTCCCTATCCGGACCCCCACCCTCAGGTTAAAAACATGACCATCATGCAGCATTTCTTGAAATTGGTCTCTGTCCAGATGGAGCTACAAATAATAGCTGTGTCAGTCTGTAGGCTCTTTCAGCTGTTTGTTTTATTGGGGAAAGCACTGGAGTCTCAAAAGTGTTGACTCTTACAAGAGGAAGTACTGGGCATGCCTGTATGAATAAGTGATCTGTATGTAATTGTTTGCAAGTGCTTCTACTGGCTTCAAGCATATTTTTGCAGGTGGCCCATCTGGGAAAAAAAGATGGCCACGAATGGGACTCGAAATCATGCTAAATATTGCAGACAGCATATCTATATGAAGTATTTAAAGATTAAAAAAAATCCCGGATTCTGAATTTACAAAACACCATTTCCTCCATCTGCACTCAGTGCTCATCATTTTGTTACACAACCACTTCATTTCTTCACTGCTAATAGCTCTCTTTGAATACTGAATTGCCTCATTAGAGTCCCTTATCCTATGAATGAAATTCTTCCTCTGAGTCAAATAGGCAGTCCTTTATTTTTCCCATTGATTTTTAGTTAAATATATCAGGCTGGTTTTAAGTAATCAATAAAGCAGCATGGACAGGCTTCTGATTTTCGAAATTTTATGGGATAGACCTTTTTATTATAATGCCTTTCTTTCTTGAAATCTTGTGTTTAGTGGAAGGTATTTGCCTCTGGTTTAAGCATCTGGCTACGCTGTTTGCTTTCATCCAAAGACTTCCTCCTTTCCCTGCAAGAGGGAATGGCAATTCCAAAACCCTGATTCCAACTGCAGTATACCTTGGCAGAGTCACCCCTAACAAGGGGGGGGGTCACACTTGGGTCAAACAGCTGGATGAGTTTGCAAAGGGTTGGATTGATTTGCTGAATGAGCATGTCAGTCAGTGGAGAAGTTAGAAAGCAAGCTCTGCCTCATACTTTGACTCCATAGCGCTTCTCAGCTGTTAAAAGGAGCTAAATAACGACTGTTGTGATGATATTGTCTGCTGTAAATTCATCTCCCTAATTGATCTGTTGAGCAGACTTCACGTTTCTAAATATGGGTATAAGTTGCTTCCTTCTGTCTCACTGTTTAACAGTTTAGGTAATTGAATACAGCTGTTTTATTGCTCCCTTAATGACTGAGTGGAAAACCATGGATGATTTTCTCAGCATATCATCTCCCTCTAAAGTGCAATGTCTTGTGGGACCTGAAAGTCTGGATTTGGTAGTGAAATAGTTATGGGATGTTGGTTAAGCTCTTGACAAAGGTGGGCCAGAAGACTGTCTGATGTACTGCTCATGGCTTCAAGGAGAGGTGAGAGGGACTCAGGTTGTGGGTATGTCAGAAAATTGTCACAAGAAAGGCTAAGGCCATCTTCAGTCCAACGTGTGCTAGCAGAGAAGAGCTGGCACTTTGCTCCAGGACACACCTGGGCAGTTTCATTCCTGCTGTGTTTTGATGAAGTTGCCTTGCATCAGTTTAGCTGTCAGGCTGCCAGAGGCCATGACACAAAACTCACCATCCAAATGGCACCTGCATTGAGAGTTGATGGGAACAAACTCTTTTATGTGTTAGGTTGGACTAAGTATGGCCAAATGGGAAATGAGTGGATAGCATTTGCTGATGCATTTGCCTTCTTGGGGTATAGCTAGATAGTAGTTTCAACCAGAGTAGTGCTTTCTGAGAGTATGTGAAACTGTAAAAGACAACGTCAAAATCCAAATAAGAGCAATTTTGGTAGTGCATAGGCAGAAGAGGACATGCTTATGAGATGTCAGACTGTCAAAATGCCCTTGAAATGAGCCCCACGCTAATACAGGCAGCACAGTGTGTTGTGGCCAGCAAAGAGCTGATGCAGGCACTCTGTGTTCATAGAATCACAGATGTTAAGGGGTTGGAATGTACCTTAAGGATCATCTAGTCCCAGTCCCCCCTGCCACCTGCAGGGACGCCTTCCACTAGACCAGGTTGCTCAAGGCCTTATCCAACATGGCATTTGTTGTGACTAGGTATGAGACACCAGTTCTGATTTACAGGTGGGCTGGGATGATTTAGTGGCTCATAACAAGATAGCTTGTCCTCACCTTCATATTTGATTTCTCAATGTGTTTTTGACATGTTGCTTAACCATCTATGCTAAAGTTGACAGAGAAGTTGTAAGACCCCAAAACATTAACTAGAGTTTCAAGCAGATCTTATCTATGCTATCACCAAAGAAAACTACCAGCCTATTGTAGACCAGCCTTTGCTGTGATGTAACTCAGGGACTATAGCTGCCTGACCTCAGTACCTGTTATCATGCAGTTTCTAAACTTGGGGAAACAACTGGCAGCCTTAGATCCAATGATGGGCAACCCGGTGGGGCCATAAGGCTGCTGTCAGGGCACTGGTTCAGCTCCTTGAAGGGGCATTCTCTGTCCTTAATGAAAAGCCCTTCCACAAGAGCATTTTGCTTTTCCAGAGCCAGAATTGATACTTCATGTATGAGTCAACAGCTGTTGAGCTGAACTCTAACCACTCCAGTCTGTGCCAGCAAGCTGGCAGCTGGAATTGATATCCCACAGGCAATGGGAGCAAAACAGCAGCGAGCTGGAGAGCTGGCAAAAGAGGGGAGTTGCTGCTCTGCAGCACAAAAATCAGAGACCCAAAGTCACCATATGCAGAAGTGGTTCTTTTTGAGAACATTGTAAACACTCACAAGTACATATGGTCTCAGCATGCTGGACATGTGAAATACTACATATGTCAAGTGGATTCTTATGGCTGTTATCCAGCACAACAGAAAACCTTGGAGCTGGCTTCCCAGCTGACATAAAACAAAGCTGGATGAAGTTGTTGAAAGAAATGTGCATTGGACCCGAGGAATCAAATGCTGTCATTCAAGTCCTGTCTTTGTGGGTGGCTGTGTGGAAGCCAACCTGCTTCCCACTTGCAGGCTTTGAATAATGACCTCCACTTGCTGAGAGTGGAGTGGCAACACTGGAGTCAATTGAACTACATGAGTTTTTACCTTATGGGGATCAATAACATGAGAATTGGTATATTTACTGCCTGCCTAGCAGGCATGAGAAGGGATATTTGTGCTATTTACAGACAGGTAGAATATGATTTCTGTGTGTTCAACGTGGTAATTTTCTCCTGTGTGTCAAAGCATGGTGGATGGTGCCAAGGGAGTGCTGCTGAAACAAAGCTGGGAGGTTGATGTAATGTTGCTTGAGGAATGGAGGGCATGGGGAGAAGAGGGAAGGAATAGGAGCTACTTTCCAAGGCAAGGGGTGAAGACTAACCTAAAGGAGAAGAAATACAGAGCAATGAGTGAAAAGAATGAGGGTAAAAAAACAGATGGGACCGAGATTAGGCCAAGTTGGATGGGGCTTTGAGCAACCTGGTCTAGTGGAAGGTGTCCTTTCCTGTGGCAGAGGAGTTGTAACTAGCTATCTTTAAGGTCCCTTCCAACCCAAGCCATTCTACAATTCTGTGAGATGAGACTGGTTTGATGCTCATGATGTCGCCAAAATCACTAATCCTGTTATTGCACCTTCCTGCCGTAAACATACCTTGTCTCAACATGCCTGCTGTGGAGACGGAAAAGGATGGAGTGGCTTCCTGAACTTATACGTGAATACTTCTGCATTAACTTGTTTTTACGGTGAAGTTAACTATTGGAGCAAATTAAGAAAAGGCCTTCAAATCCAGCTTACCTCAGCGTAGTTGCTGGGATGTCCTTTGAGGGGACAGCAGAGCAGCACTGGAATCCACACATCTCATGCAGAGGGGTTATTTCTAAGCTTGTCTATCAGTCCTGTACATGAGAGGTTGCCCCTTAGCAATTCTCTTAGGAATATTAACCTCCTACCAGATCCTGTGACAGAGAACTCATCAGCATCCTTCATGGGTGAAGATGGCAGCAGGACAAAGGTGTCCTCCTCCAGCCGTCTGAAACAGAAACAGATGTTTTAGTCTATTGATTTCAATCCAAATAACCATGTCAATGTTGTTTCCCATGTGTTGAGGCTGTATCTCTCTCTGCCCCGTAGTATGAGTTGAGGCACCTGGGATTTTTTTCTTGCAGCTATGTCTAGGGTGCTTCGGAGCAGCCAGATGTGTATGATGGTCCAATGAAAAAAGTACTTAAAAGTCTTAGGACTGACTAGTCTTAAAAGTTAGTAAACTGCTTGGCATGGATAGGTAGTGAGGAAGTGTCTATTTTGCCTATTTGTAACCTTTCCCTTCCCTAGGCTGTGTTTATGTGACTGTCTTCTTGGATACTTTACAGTAGCCTGATGGGTGTTCTCCTGTGCAGTGCCTCTGGTATTCCCCAGAATTCAGGGTCCCTGGAAAGTCTTCCCTGCAGCTTGATGTGCTCAAGCAAAAGCAGGGAAGCTTGTAAAAGGAACCCAATTTCAGCAGAGAACCCCTCTGGACAAGGGGAACTGCCTGTGAGCAGATTTAAGTGTGAAGGTATTGCAGCGTGGTTGCAACATGCAGAATGGGCCTGGTTGCTTTTTAGTTATATGGCTGTGGCTTAAAGTGCTCTAGCACTGAGATTTACTTTGTAATAACAGGGTTTGCTAAAGTGGTGGCTTACTGAGTTGTGAGGCAATTGCAATTATTTACACAATGTGTAAATAAACTTGCTCCCCTGACTGTAAACTATGTCCATTAGCCTTATGGCCTTGTAATGAATCCTGTTAAAATACGTAGCCGGCGTGCTGCAAGAGGGCTAGTACTCACCTGACACAAGTATTTTAATATGCCAAGATGTCTCTTCTCTTCCTGCTTTCAGTCATTTGCAAAGCTGACACTTCATCTCTTGTAAACTATGTCTCCTCCTGCCATGCACTTGCACTCAGCTTCTGTGATTGCTCCTCAGACACTGCTTGGGACATGTCAGTGTAGAGCTGCAGAACAACACCCTTTCTTACTGTAGATTACTCCATCTGCCTGACTAAAACGTGTCTTTCAGTAAAGCACATATGACTCTTGGGTAATGAGCATTTATGCAAGTTGCAAAACTGTCACTTAGTGGCTTGGTCAGATAGGGAATTTTTTGCAGTTTATTTTCATGAACAGTAGCTGATATAAGGAAATGGTATTGACTTGTAGTTTAGAAAATCTAGATTTGGTAGGAAAGTTTGGAAAGATCATTCTATCTGCTGTGTTTAAGTCTGGGATCACTGAACAAAACAGACTTCCCTTCTTTCAGATATCATATTGCTGCCATTCGTAACCACTGTTGTAGAAGATTGACCCAGCTCCTTCTGGAGGTCTGAAGAGCTGGATATATTGTCCCCTGTCTGTTTGCTGCAGTACCACTTGAAATCTTTAGGGCTTATGTTAGCTCCTTGAATACTGAATGAACATTTAGATGGTTAATACTAGTATAAAAAGGTTGCTCCAATGAGTAAACGACAAAGTCACTGTTGCATAAATAAATAGGTATCTTCTGTTTCATGTTGGCCTTTGACTTGCACTTATCATTATGATGTCTGAGTGCCTGGCAGTAGTACATTAAATTGTGTGGGAGTAACATATCAGGTGGTCAGTGGCTTGGCTTCATCCTCTTCCTCATGCGTATGCAACGGAGCACTTAGAATTTGTTATGTAAATGCAGCATTGTATGTTTATCTTTGAGAAGCAGTTTTGGTTTTGCATTTGGCTGAGAAAGTGGTGACATTTGCAGTTGTGTGGCCCACTTCTTATGAACTCTGGTGTGAAATTTGTCCCTGATTGAATGAAGCTGACAAAAAAAACTAAGCTACTGGCCTGACTGGCTTAATACCTTCTGTATATCCCATTAGCTCTCCTAGTTTGTGGGACCTGAACAGGGAGGCAAAGCCCCCCCATCTCTTATTGTCCCCTGTGGACATATTTAAGGGAAATGCTATTAAAAAGCATCTCTAGAAAACTTTCCACACCTTTGCTTCTTCCTGCAAGCTTGGCCATGAGAGGGATTGAGCCAACTCAGCTTTCACCGTGCCCTTGCCAAGGAGCTGTACTTGCCAAGGAAGGACCCCACAGGATTTGACTGTTGTGGAGTAGATGCATTACTAGGAAAAAAGCTTTTACAGGAGTGAGGCTGTATCTTAACTACTGCTCAGTCACTTGGGAAGTCTAAAAGCTTTCCGAAACTACCAGGCTCCTCCCAAAGCACCACATGATCTAGTGCATTTTCAGATTCAAACCTGAGCCTATAAAACTTATCCCTGTACAAAGACCACCCAACACTAACAGGGTGTGCAAAGAAGTTTCTGTTTATAGTTTAGTGCAAGGGTCAGATAGCTTTGCTATGGTTCAGGTTATCCACCCAGAGAAAGCATGCTTTTTTGCTAAGCATGGGATACATGAGTCATTTCTATTACCCAGACCTCTAGACATAACATAAAATAGATGGCATGAAATAGCCTTAAAGATATTAAGGATGGCAGGAAATTAAGTGTTTTCTCCCTTGCATTCTTGAGCTATAGAGTAATGGATTTCTAGTGCAAACTCAGCTACTAAGGCACGCCTAAGAAGTGAGGGCAAACAGTAGAAACCTCAAACTTTGTACTGTAAGATATGACAAACTCAGTCAAGCAAAAGGCAACACAGAAGTGCTTTTGCAATATAAACTTGGTGATTAATTTCCTAGCAGGGAATTAGCTTTTATCTACTTTTAAAAAATGTTAATAAACTGCATTTATCTTAAACTGCTCAGAATTTGTGACCCTGCCAGTATCTGGCATATTGCAGAATTTTCTCTTTTTGTTTGAGAATGACCCATAAGGCCCCAAATCTGTATTCTTCCTTTTTCGTATTTAAAATATATATTATTTAAATAATACATTCCTGCTCAACTTATGCATTCCCAGTTCAGCTCTTTTCTATTATCCATTTCTGTTATGATCCTGTGGAATGGCTAGGGGATTCAGAATAACAGATCTCACACCCACCTAAAACAGAAAAAATTAATTTTATATGTCTTTTTTAAAAGGTGTAAATTTTGATCATCGGGTTCCCTCAGAACCAGGAACAAATTAGAGACTGCACATAGATACACAGGCTCCCTTAGATGCTTGGAAACACTTGCATGTGGATTCCTTTTTTTTTAGGACTTTTTCCACTTAGTAATTAATACTCGTCCTTATATAACAATTGTGACTGAAAGCACTGTGCAAAGGGATAAAAATAGGCAGTGTGCCCTGTTAAAAGGAGATAAATCTGCTGTACTGATGGACCTGCTCTCTGAAATTCTGTAGTGCAGAGGAGGTTAAAAGTTATGTCAAATATTATACTCTTGGTCTGTTGCACTCAGTGACTACAGCCAGTCTTTTAACTGTTATAGAATTTAAGGCTAAGTATTTTTAGCAGTTTTTATTGATGGCTTTCTTAAGCTTCTTTTTCAGAGCTTTTGTGACCATAAAGCAGGATGGAATGAATTTCTGTCTAACTAGTGTATCAAAGCTTAATTCTCATACAATCATGCCCATGCATCCATTTAGGGCCAGTGCATCATTTCCAGTAACTAAAGATTGCCTGGCTTTCATGATTGCTCTGGAAGTCAGAATAGCTTCCCATCTGTTGATCAGAGGAAATGAATATATTTCATTTGACCTAAATTGTGTCTTGGTATGTGATTTATCATAGCTCCAAAATTTTGAAATTTGTGAAGTTATGTCGATAACATAAATTAAAAGCTTCAAGCAATGTCTCCAACACATAGCTATTATTTTACATCTACAGGAAATGCAAAAGAAAGAAAGGCAAAATGATAGAAATGGAAACCCCCGTTGCTTGACTTACCCTCAGCAACAAAGAAAGTTTCCTTTCTCTGTCTATATGGATGTACAACCAGCCCAAAATCCAGCCTCTTGAAATACTCAGTATTTATTTTGCTCTCTGAAAGTACACAACATTTGTGTAGCTCATTCTGTATGAGCTACTGTGTATGTAAGATATTTGGAAATGAATTGACACTGAATAATCCATGCCAGCCGTGATTTCCCAATAACAAAATTGTGTGGGACAGAGCTGGCATTGAAACACGTGGGATGTCTGTATTATCTGAAGCGGAGCATTCCTGGTTGTTCCTGTCTTGAAACAAAACAGGCTCCTGTTACTTGGAAAAGGTAACTGCGTTTTTTCAATATTTCCTCCTGGGCATCCCAATGTCTTTGTGTATGTTGGCAGCAGAAGACTATAAGTGTCTCTCTTTGAAACCTCTGGCAGAAATATCTGTTTTCCTCGCAGGTGACTGAGCCCAGGACCAGCATGAGGTCTTGGTGTCTTTGGCTGCCTGTAAATTGAAGCATTACTTGAGCTGTAAGCTATAGGCCTCTAGAAGGTTAAGGTGGCAATTCTAGTCTTCCTTCTGGACAAGGAGCATAGATGTCAGCACTGCTGCACCTGAGTGTGATTCCTGAAGGAGGTGCAGTTAGTGGAGCAATTATCCAGGGGAAGACAATGTCAGGACAGCACAAAAGAGAGGATAGGTAGAAAGACAACTGTGAGATATACCTTTGTCTAATGGAATAGGGGAAGTTGTTCTGAATGAAGAAGAAATGAACTTAGCCTGCAGTCTCTGATGCCAAGTGGCCAGTCTGTAGCAGCTAATTTCCAATCTTACAGTACCACAAACCAGCTCTCAGGAGATCCATACCATGGTGTGGAGTCAAACCTTCCACTTGATGTATCTAAAACTGGCAAGACAGCATGGATTCAGGACTGAATGTGAGACAGCGATCAGGGAATCCCTGGTCAATCCAACTTGTGCCCCTACTTGCCTGTATGTGCTTAGGGTCCCTCCTGTTCTCATTTATCCTCTGGTGACCAGAAGGCTCTGGCCAACTACATTTTTTCTGACAGACCCATTTACTGCTGGGAACAAGAAAGAAGCCATTTATTGCACAATAAAGAGCAACTTGGCCTTGTATGTATGAAATTACTTTGCTGTGCTTCAAAGGATAATCAGACTTTAGTTTTAAAGAAGGAGACTGGTGGCAGGGGTTTCTCTGCACAGGCTGTCAGCAGTCCTTGCCAGGCGAGCTGTCTCTGACACCAGCCCTTTTCACTGCTTTGCATAATGGATGGCATTGTCAGGACTAGTTTCCTGATGTTGTGTAGTACTAAGGAAGAGACTGTCTTGTCTTATACTTAACCTTGCTGACTTTTAACCTAGCCATTAGTCTTCACAAATGATATTGTTTTCCCCTTTGGCATGAAGCTGGAAGTCCTGTTGAAAACCACAGCATCCGTTGTAAGGATGGACATATTCATCACTTAAGCCTGGGGCTCAGCTGTGAACACAAGTAGGACTTCAGAAGCCAAAATACATTTGGCCAAACTTTTTTTGTGTAATGGTTTCCTCAGAACTCCAAGCTGTAGTCAAATGTTTCATTAAAATGCTTTGGGAATGCACAAGAAAGCTCTTGACTGTAATGTTTGCCTAGGGAGTTTTGTTTCAGTCTGCAGCCTAGATTGTCCTTAAAACCTATTGTACTGCATGAAAGGTAGTAGAGTACCTCAAGGGACAGTCATAGGCAATTCAGATTCATGCCAGTGAGTTCCTGTACCTCCTGCCTAGAGCCTTCCAGCAGCCACAAATTGAGCTGGATAATACCGTCATTACTGCATCTCCTCTCCAGCATGCTCACTGCAGCCAACAGGAACTACTTGCTCTTGTGTTGGTTATAGTGGCATTTCTGGTACATGGTCTCAGAAACAGGAAATGTATCTTGATGATTTTGTTGTGGAAAGGGACACACTGATGTAATTCTTGCTGTTATTTCAGATTAGCCAGAGTCCCCTTTTATGAGTCTATCCAACTGCCGGTTATACCAGTAATATCGGTCTGTTGAACAGTCCCTCTATCAGTCTTCCCAGCACTGTGGCACCTATCTTCTCTGAATCTCCAGAAAGATACAGGGACTTGTTCTGGACCGTGCTCTCATGAGGGCAGCAGTATTTTATCCTCAACTTCCCCTGGACTTTGTTCATTGCAGGTAGCTGGTGCTTTTAGCACATGGCAGAAGGGAACATGTTCAGTCACAGAGCCAGAGCTCAGATGCAAGAGTAATTCTCTACATGCTCCCAGGCCCAGCTTTTTTGTCTGGCATCACAAAGTGATTTGCAAAGATGTGATGGTTCAGCTTTCTGTGACTTTATTGATTTGTTTATTAGTAACCACCTCTGGGTGAAGTATTTAATGTAAGTTGATTTAATAATGGGATGCTGTTCCCCTCTTATTTCAGTCACATGACAGGCTTGCTATTTTCAAGTGACTTGTTCTTTCCCATTAACAAGCAGAATAATTCAAATGAATTACTTCCAGAAACAAAAGAAACTGTAGTGTCCCCAATTATTCATGCTGCTCTTCCATCTGAGCGTTGCTGCAGTGGGCATGCAGTTGTTCTAAACATAGGATATGGTTTCTTTTGGGACCGTTTTATCCTTGGCAACTCGTCAATCACCTGGAACAAAAACTCTGTTCCACTTTTCATTATTTTTCTAATCATAATATATTTTCTAGATCCATAATTGTTCTTCATGGGTTATAAAACCAGCATAATTTGCTATATTGAAAAACATCAGTACAGATTTATGCAGTTTCAATTATGCAGTGTGCATTTCATTTTATGTCCAGTCTGAGGGTAGAAGCCTCTCCAACCTGAGTATGTGCTGTGCAACCGGACCTCTCCTTCTTTTCTCTTATTCCTGGTGCGGAGATAAGTATGTTTGCTTTCAGAAATGTTTCTGAAGCTTTGTTTTTTCTTGACACTCTGCCTTCCACAGTCACTTCATTGCCTTGTGGTGTACTGGGGCTAATTTCATGGTTTGTTCTGTGATTGTGGAATATCTGCTGTTTCCCAGGATGTCTGTAAAACAAGCTGACAAACCAGCCTGGTGCTTAGCACACCCCACAGTTTGCTTCATTGCTTTGGGTGGTTTTAGTAGCCTTCAAAACCAATTAACATGCACCTCCCTCAGATGAGCTCTATTTGCACTATGCCTGTGTACCCCATAATCAACATTAAGTGCAATTTTAATTTAACATTTTGAAATTGGGGTTGAAGCAGCAGAAAGTAAAGGCACATCTGCGTAGTACATCATGCTCCGTGGCCAGAGCTGTACTGAGCTGCAGGGCCCAAAGGCAGGGAACGAGCCAGGCTCCACTGTTTGTAGCTCTCTGAATGTCTCTGTGCAGGGATGGGTGTGCAGCGGTGGCAGCTCTCTCCCGAGGAGTGGCACTATCAGATGTGCTCACTGGGAGTGCACTCCTGCTCTTACTTGGAGATGGTGGTGAAAACATTGCTCGTGTGGCTGCTCTTCTTTGGCTATTTCAGATAAGCCAGTTCCTACCTTCCAGCTGATCATCCCAAGTTAGTGCTGGCTGTGGCACTATGGGGTAAAGGAATCTTGTAATACTTGTCAAGATTTAAAATCCCTGTACAACAATGGAGAAATGTTGTTTCCTGTCCTTACATGTTATTTACTGCCTAATACAATTTTTATGGGCATGAGCATTTGCTAGGTTTTAGTCTCAGTGAAGTATAAGAGGTTTGTTCAGTGTGGCTTTGGAAAAAATGGTCATGTACTGCTTCTTTCCTGGCAACTTTCCTTCTCCACAAGTAATGTTTATCTCACATGAGAAATGGATAGCAGAAAAACCTTTTTCTTTTTGAAAGCACCATTTCCATCCTCTTCCAGGTTCTTGAAACATGTCAGACCATAAGCCTGGTCCACTTAAGAGCATTTTATTGTCTTTGGGCCAAAATCTATTGTGTTAAACACAGTAAACCTATCTAAGGCAGACTTTTAACTGTAGTTGTGCCCTTCTATGTTATGGAGGCTGGATCCAGCCCTTTGCAAAAGGCCAGCTAGTGAATTCTGTGACAGTGAACTTTGCTTTGTAGATCTGAGCGCATTCTGAACAGCCCATAAGTGAATTGGAAGCTGTGGACATGAGAGCCCTGGAAATCCTCTTTCTGCCTTTTAAAGTGTGTCTGGGCTGGGAGAGAAGTTGTTTCTCAGCTCTCAAGGGCTGCTGCCTCATATTTCAATCTATGAAGACTATGCTGGTTTCTCATTTTTTCTTTTCTAGTGAACTAGGTGATGTCTGTGTTACCATCTGGGCCTTGGCTTAAGGCACATGCTAAGTTCTGTGTCTTATCTGTGTACTCTGGCAGGGGGAAGGTTCATGTGTACATTTTAAGTTGATGTCTTTCTGTTATTACCAGCTGTCTCCCATTTCTTGCATCAGAATAGGAAGAGAGATGAATTATTTAACTGAAAATGTTTCTGGATCCTCTACTTGCCTGAGATTATTGATGTTATGTCTCTTCGGGGAGGGAAACCTGAACAGTAGTGGCTGATAAATGGGAAGTGTTTCTCTTTCGTTCTCCCCTGTCACTTTTCTCGTTTTCCATTCTCCACTAATGTATACAGACAGTTTTCTGAAGCATTTACTGATACCAAGATCTTGTCAACCACTGTTGACAGGTACACATTGAGAGCCCAGTGGGCTCAACAGAACTCACACAGACATAAACATGATGGTCCCAGAAAAAAAAGACCACTATTATGGTTTTATAAATAAAACACTGTAATACTATGGACATTTTATAGTGGGTTATCATAGTTAATTGCTGCTATGATCAGTCATTTGTCTGTTTGTCTGATGGCAATTAGGAAAATGTGGTATGTGTAGTAAGCTAAGAATTACATGTTAGAAGGTATGGAGGTATTGAAGAAAACAAAGGGTCACACGTTAGTCCAAAGCCTATAATGCAATTCATAGTTGTAGCTCCAAACTCCAGAAACATGATGCTCCTGGCAAAAGGTCAGTTTTCTGCTTATGATTAAGTGTTCATCTCGAGTAATGGGGCTGGTCTGAGGTTACGAGCTGCAGGACTTCTCATCTGAAATTCCAGGGAGGGGAGGGATTAGGCATCCTGCTTGCGATGCTCTCTCAGCCAAACAAAAGAATCAAAGTAATACCAACTTTTCAATTACCTTCTTTCATATTCTCCTTGGTTTTGGTTATGTTTCTTTCTAGACTTGGAAGGCTTTTAATCTGGGATGCTGGCAGATATCCTTAGGAAATTTCAGTGGTATCTGAAGTATGCTTGAATCTCTTTCTTATTCCTTTTATTTGTGAGAGCTAGGGATGCTATCCAGGCTGGAACAATTTTGAAATATTCCAAGTCTGAGATGAAACAGTTCTGATGCTTTTATTTAGATTTTTTCTGGGCCAAACCCCCTTTAAGATGAAAAAAGGGATCCTATAAGAAGAGTTTTGTGTTTTTCCTAACATTTCAGTGCTTCCCCTTCCAGTACCACACAGCATCTAGAAATTCAAATTTTCCTTAAGAATGGAAAATGGAACAAAGAAAATAACCTCGTGTAGGAATTTCATTACAGTGTGGATGAAATATACAGCATGGATGAGCACCATGTTGTGGTGCTGATTCCACATGTTTTCCTCCTGGGTGTCTGTCCTGACTACGCAGCTCAGAATTTCAGCTGGAGGTCCAAATTCTGTGCTTCTAACCACCAAACTGCATGCGTGTAAGGACTGGAGAGTGAGTTATGGGCAAGCAAAGGAGTGAATCTCTGTATGGATTTCTTAATTTTATTGCCTGTGTTTACAAGAAATGCAGTGCCCCCCATGCATCCTGTTGGCTGCAAATGCTAGTGTGAACCCAGACATCAGCAGCTCCTCATACTCCTCATACTCAGCACATTCCCTTAAAGCTCGGCAAAAATCCTGCAAGGGCAATGCTGATGGTTTCCTTCCCTCCCAAAAGCTCAGGACTCGCCTCCAGAGGGTGCTGCAAACTTGCTGTGGTCACCAGCCTGCGGTGTGCAGGAGGGAGCTGTTCAGTGGGCATCTCTGTGCAGTTAGGGGACATCAAAATATGTAAGTAATATTTTGACTGACACTTTGATTGCACAGTACGTGGTTTTGGATATAGCTTGTATGCACTTTGAACTAAAAAAATCCAGGTGGCAGCTGTCTTTTGTTAACATGAGATTATTGTACTTATAGTGTGAATGTGAAACACATACATAAGCAGCACAGGAACAGATCCAAGTCAATCATGGACAAGCCCCCCCCCCCCCCCCCCTTTAATACAACTCTTGGGGCTTCTTGCTTCTCTGTTAATTTGCAGCTGAACAGATGCTATACAAGCAAAGGCTAATACAGTAAAAATATGCAAAACTAGAATTCTAAGGAGTGCTTACAACACTGTGATAACCCTTTTCCTAACATTGCTGAGAGACACCTTCCCTAAGTAGTGTCCAGAGCAGACAGAAGCATACAGAGGGTGAATTGAGGCACCAAGAAGAAGAGAAGAATTCTGGGTGCTGGGGAAGCTGGATACGTTTATAGCATTAGAAAAGTGCTGCTTCTTAGTGTTGCTTGTAAGGCCATGTTGGAAGCTTGTGGTAGAGACACTAATCTCACAGAATGATGAGTTTCAGGATGACACTTCTGTAAGGAATGTTGCTGGGTTCTTTTGGCCTGTCCAGGTTGAAATGGCTGCTGAAGAGCACAGCAGCTGTGAGGCTTGAATTTGACTGCTGCCCTCCTGCTGGCTCTGGTGCTCGGCACTTTCATGGCACAAATCCTCTCTGCCTTCATGACCCCTCGAGTTGCTCTCCTCCCTTTGACTGAGATGAGCTAGGAAGAGTGCCAGTCCAGTGCTGAATCACTGGCTCTTCACTGGAATTGTCCCATTCTGCATACTGGACTCCAAGCTGCCAGCTGCCCATGCCTGTTGGTGAAAGAATTGGCAGGAAGGGTTGGCCCTGTCTCAGGATGTGCCTGCCCCTCCAAGTGAGTAGCTCTCTGGGGTACTAGAGGCAGAGTTGACATGGCACTCTGCACACTGCATATGCTGTGCTGAGATTGTATTAGCCAGAGATGGATCATGGCACTCGTGCAGGTTTCTCTCTTTTGGTGTGCTGGCTGGTGCAGGTGTTCCTGTGCAGCCCCGGTACCGACTGGACAGACAAGGTGAGACTGAGCTTGTGAGGTAGCTCTGAGGAAGTCCAATGCCAGGACCTAAAAGCTGTTTTAACCATAAACAGCTTAACTGTGCCAGAGTGGGAACTGGCAGTTTGCTCCAGGCTGTCTTGGAGGGAAAACAACAAACAGTGTTCAAAGAGGTTTCCAGCTTGGGCAGAGTGCTCCTCTTGCCACTGTTTCCAAACCAGTGGCAACCTCGAGCAGAGCAGCTCAAGCAGTAGGGAGGAGAGAACATTACAGCCTGTCAGAGCAAGTGGTGGAGAAGCAGCCAAGAGGTCTTGGATGGCAGGTCACTGGGATGGTCATGCACAACTTTTTCATAAATTGGAATTCAAGTCCTGTGGAAAATGGATGCTTCAATAGATGGTTTTGGTCTAATGGCTCGGCAAAGAGTGGATACTGAAAGTTGTCATTAATTTATCAAGTGTTCCAAACTATGCACCCTGAAAGTCAAAGCGTTTTGTTTCAGCTTAATTTGACTACATCCACTGGATCAATTGTAGTGCCTTAGGCTTCCCTTCTAATTTGTGGCTGGATTCATTTCCACGGTACACAGCAATGGTTCAGTGGGGGTGGCATCCCACAACATCTTCTCAGATTAAATCCAAGCAGAGAATGCAGGGAAAGGGAGGGGTACGGGAAAAAAGAAAGGAAGAACATGAGACATCATTTTTCCGAGACAGTGTGGTGGCTGAGGCAGACGGAGATTAATGAAAAATTGACCTAAAAAGAAGTGTTTTCAAATAGGGCGGCTGAAGTGTTTCAATTGGGTCAACCAGACCTGGAACAAAATATTTCATTTTGGTTTTCTGGTTAAAATAATAATAAAAGAAACCCAACTTCATTTTCATTTAGAAGGCGTTAAAAGAAAATAACAAGTCCTACTGGTAGCACAGAAGAAAAGTTTCTTTCTCTGAGCTGGTGGCAAATTTCCATACCAATTCCTGGTCTTCTAGATAAGACTTCTCTTTTGCTTTTATAGTTAATTTGGCCTTCTCAGTGAAACCAGTGGCATGGGTTTTGAGGGAGACAAATACAGTGGGACCTTGAGATGTTTTAGCAATCCAGAGTACCCTTTCCTGCCATCTGGACTCCATCCTTTTTTTTTTTTTTCCCCAGCTGAAAATGCACATTTCCCCCCACATCTGCAACAATCCTGCTTTTTACATTCTGGTCCAGTTTTGTTGCCTCTAGCCTCGAGATCGTCCTTTGAATTAGGGGTCCCATCTGTTGTTATCCTGAGCAGCACAGAAATAGAAAATCCTGCAGGCGAATGGAGCATTGCTTTGCAGGGCCAGACTGAGTTCTACATCCAATCTAATGCTCAGTTAAAATTCTGTTGAACACATACCTTAGATTTTTGTTTTTCAAGGGTGATGTGCCAAGTAAATGGAAATTTATATTTGACAATTTTCCATTTTCCTTAAAAATGAAGCATCCTACTAATAAGTAAGCTAGAGAAATGGGTGGGGAGCAAGTTTGCTGAGAGAGAGGGATGGCTCTGAGCACATAGTTGTCCGTGTTTGTTCAGTGCATCTTTTTCTTCTGGTGTTTGACATTTTGTACTCTTACATGCAAAAGTGGGATCCCAAGGAGGCCTTGTTTGTGAGCAGAACTGTGTCCAGCCAGGCACTGAGCTATCCTGTCTTATAAAACCTATCTGCAAATGTTTGGCCTATGGCCAATTTCAAAGCTTCTTTGAATAAATGTTTGTGTATGAGGTACTGTGTAAACAGTTCCTGGGCACAGTGAATAGGAATGACATAACATAGTTCTTATTTGATGGCACATTCTATGAAAATAACTCACTTGTAAAGCAATAATACATCCATTAGATGAAACATGTGACTTGAGAGTTAGGCAGAAGAAGTTCCTTAACATTCAAAATCCAAATCCTGATCTGAATTTTATAGCCTCCCCATCTTTGGTAACAGCAGAAGTGTTTTCATGTGGCTGCTGTTCACATCTTTCTTTTTTTTACTACATCCTAGTGGGATGTTCACACCATCACTGTGCAGTTGAGTCCATTGCTGAATGGATGTAGATTGAGAAAGACAGCTAGCCAGACTGGGACACTGAAGGACTCATACTTGAGAAGCAATGTCTTTATCTTCCTTTTTGTTTGCCCAAGCTTGTCTCCAGTTAAAAAAATCCTATTTCTTCCACATATCCAGGTACTAAGATGTGCAAGAAGATCCCTTATCCTGTAGCACAACTGTGCCACCCCCGAGTAGTACAATATGCTTTGAGGGTCCTGATTTTCAAAATGAGTACTTATAAAAGGTGGGCTTTGATAGTAAAGCCTGAGTATGATTCTTGATCCAAGTCCTCCACAGTGGCAGCCTTCAAATCCTGGGCTTTGGCATATGCCATTGTAAGAGACAAGAGCTAGCTGCAAAGTTCAGGTCAGGAACCTGACTCTGAATTTCAATGAGTTACAGGGATTGTAAAGCAAACAGTGGTTACTGTATGTACTGCTGAATTCAAATCGAGTCATTCTGTAGGGAAAGGGAAAGCAACAGACAGCTTCTCACTCACTATGTTTCTTTTGAATTGGAATAAAACTTTTCAAACTTCAAAAATAAAGCTGTGAAAATCAGCTACATTTTATGTAGGCTTAGCACTCTGTAAAAATTCAGAAGAAAGCAAAGGGCAGAAGTTTTATCACAGGAATCTGAATCAGATTATTTTCCTGGGTTTGGCCTTCGCTCAGATCTGAATGTCATTTTAGATGCAAAGTCCCCAAAGTCTACAAATTTGAATCTCTGTCACCCTTGGATGCCACTAATGTGGGGTAGATTGTATTATTCCAATAGTATAAAAAAGGTGAAATGAACTTATTTTGCTATTTTTTTTTACAATTCATTCTGAACTTGGCTTTCATAAAACTCTGGTATCTCTGTCAGGAACATGGTGTACAAATGGTAAGAATGACAATTTATTGTGTTCTCCTCTTGGATTCCCACTGCCCCTTACTAACAACTGAGAATGTGAGGAAAATCTGGTCGCCTACATCCTGTTTCATCTTGTGGCATGGAATACTGACCTCTGTATTTCCAAGCTTGTTTGCAGGTAGCAGTGGGAGGAAGGATGATAGAGAACATGCATGTTTGGCATACTTGAGGCACAGATGTATCCATGCAAACCTGATCCCCTCTGGTTACTAACATTTGATTCTTTTTCACTGCAGCTCGGACATAAACACTGTAGCTGAAACTCTGTGATTTTATGAATAAGAAAAGAGGTTTCTAGGTATGTGGACTAAGGAGAGAATCAGATCTCATTTTTTGGGTGTTAAAATTCCTCCTATGCGATGGAAAGAATTTTCGTATCCTTTGTGTACAACATGATGTAGTGTGGCTCCTCTCCTCCTTCACTGCACAAGGCATGGGTGGTGCCTGCAGGAAGTATGACAGAACTGTTGGGTGCACTGTCACTTCTTTGCAATTCTGTGTTCTCAAAGCACAGAAATGGCCCAGCTCTCTTGGCATGGCAGTGCTGCGAAGGTCAGAGCATGTCGTGTTGGAAAGAGGCATCATCCCTCCTGCACTGGCTGATAGAAATCCCAGGGAGGATTCTAAGCAAGAGTTTATTTGAAAATAGATGAAAGCAAGCAAAATAATCAGACAGCAAAAAGAAAATGATGTTCTGGAAGATTTCAGCAGTCTGAATCACGAGCCAGAGCTGCAGCCAAAGGCAGTGGCAGGCTTGCCAGCATGAATACCCAAGACGAATATGGAGCAGGACACTCATGTCAGTGAATAAGTCACTGCAGCAGCCTGCTCTTCAGGTCTCGTGTTTGCAGTCAGTTGTTGGGAGAGAGGTAAGATGGACATGCTGCAGTTGATGATCTGCAAATGCTCCCTCAGCAGTTACCATCCATCTGAGAAAGAAGAGGAAACACAGAAAATTACTTTTGTTATTAACAGTGTTCCTCCTCACTATATCACTCAATTTATGGTGCTTTCAGAAAGAAATTGAAAATGTGCCAGTTTGGTGGTGCTGAGTGCCTCTGGTTTTAGTGCTGTGCTTTAGAGTGTATGATCACCCTAAAAGAGTTGTGGTGCCCTGCTCTGTGCCAGCGTGTCCCTGGCAGCATCAATGCTTTCTGACTGAGAAGACCTTTACTTTACCACTGAATTGTAAGGTTCAGGCTGCCTTTGCCCTCTGCTTAATTTTTGTGCTGCTAATTTATGTTGGACAGTAGGTACGGCCAGGAGTGAGTAAATTGATCTTTTCACATGGGAGGGAATACTGTAATATTCTACCTTTTCTCAGAGAAATAAACAAATCTCTCATCTCCCAGTGTTGCTGCTAAAAGGAGAGGAGATTCTGTGCTGGAGTTTCCATGTCTTGGAAGTGGGTAAATGGGAATAATACGTAGGAGTTATGTCAAAGATGGCTTAGAAATATGAGTAGGTATTAATGTCTCTGTTTTGGCTAACTCAAACGTGTTTAACAACTCCTCCCACCAACCGGGAGAAACCAAAAAAGTACAAATGTAATGAATTTGCTTGTACTCCATTTATTCTTGTTCCAAGTTTACTTTTCATTAGTAGCCTCCTGGTCAGAAAGTCTCCTGGAAAGCTGCATTTGAACTTAATGTAGCAGTTGACCAATGAGAGATGAATTTTAAACTTGCAATCCTGTGATCTTTTTGTGGAAGCATGATGCCAAGAACCACACACAACTATTTAAACATTACAAAAGCCCCATCCCATATGACCTGGAGTATCATTCTTAACTGCAGTAAATAATTCTTTACTGAGGGTTTGTTGTTTTGTTGTTTTTTTTCTTAACACAATTTTCAATAACAAATGCCTTTGATAGCATTTCCAACTGCATATTATCAGGATATATACAAGCAGAGAAAGGAGGAGGTTTACTGATTGAATGGGATGTTTCAAATTTTTCACCCACTGCAACTTACATTCAGCTGCAAGCCTCAGTCCAGAGGCTGAGATCAGTTGGCAGTGAGGGCTGGATGGGGAGCTTCTTGCTGATCCTTTACCTGGTGTCACTGGTGGCTGTGGGATCTTCGGTGGGAGCCATGGTTCTGTAGGGCCACAGAATCTCAGCTTGTCCCTGAAGTACCGTGTTATTTTTCTTTACAAAGACAAATGATGCTGCTTTGCACAGGACCCCATTTCCCACTGGTTGTTCCCAGCACTGTTTTTCCCAGTGAGGGGATAGCCATGCCCTTGAAGGACCAGCAAGCTGCAGTTCAAGGGTTCAGAAGCAGCCACTGGGCAGACAGCTGCTTCCCTTAAAAGGTTAGCAGTGTGTATTGCTCACTAACACACTGTCCTTCTGAGCACACTCTGAAAGGACATCCTTGCCCAAGCCTTTATTGGAGATGATTCTTCTCTACCCGTCTATTAATAAGCAGGTGATGTCAGCCTGTCACTCCTTTCTTCCTCCAGGCAAAATCTAGCCACAATGAGCAAATAATAGGTGAGATTTGGAGAGGGGACGCTGATGGTGTTGGAATGCCGGGTGACCCCAGGAACAGGCACTGTCACTGAGTCAGAAGATGACATCAACACTCCGGCTCCGCTGACAGGTTTGCTATCTGCAAAAAAAATGGGCTTAGGCCTGTGCTCCTATTGTGTTACAGTTAATGCTGGCATTCACTGGCGAGCAGGGCCACTGTCCGTTAATCTGATAAACGTTGTTTAACGGGATGGATAACAGCAATGTAAATTCTAAAGGGGTGATGCCATGCTCTGGTCTGGAAATGAAAGTGGGCTCAGGTCATGGTGGGAAGTCACCCTCTCTCTTCTTTGCTTATCTGGTGCGTGTCCCATTTGGGGCAGGGAGGGACTGCCAATGCTGTAGGTAACCCCTCTGGAGCAGAAGCAGCTTCTTGGCTGGGTGGGAATGAAATGTCAAACTGGGGGTTGTCTTCCCTGTCCTCCTCCTGCTGCTTCTCTCCAACTTTGCCTTTCCCTCAGTCTTCAAGGGGGCCATTCAAAGCACTGGGAGTAGATGCAACAAAATGGTCTAAGGAGAAGAAGAGGATACTTGTATGTCTTTCATGCTGTGGCTCATCAGGAAATTTGCAGGAAAGAGGGTGCAGTTCTGTTGGGAATAGTTTCTTGAAGTGTATGTGAGATTGGAAAGATGACTGCCAGATGAGGAACCCTCTTCCATGGGGCTTCCAGATCTGCCTATGGCAGGCTCTGCAACATGCAGCACAACCTTCTCCTCCACTCTCCCCTAACACAGGTTTTAATGTAGTCCTTATCTGCAGTAGGTGTGTGGAATTAAGTGGTGGCCCTGTCCATGCTGTGTGTTGCTTTGTATCTTGGGACAGAGGGAAATCTCATCAGGTACAGGCTGACAAACAACAAAGTACTCTGGCAGTAATTTACAAGAGTTTACTACAAAAATGTTTCTATTGTGTGTTCTTGGTGAAACAGATTTTTCCCTATCTGTGTCCGTAGTCCAAATCTCCCAGCCTCAGATACTGGTGAGTATGAAACAGAGATAAGTGTGAGGATAATTGCTTTTGCGATACAGGGTAGGAGAAGGGTAGAAAGTCAAGAACTGGAGATTACTGGACGATTAAGATTTTCCTGGGTTATTTGTTCTTCCACTACTAATCAATATGTTGCTTTATGATTGCATGAGCCAAAGATAATGTTTTACTCCGCCTCATAAAACAGTGTCCCATAAATCCCATATTGAGATAGCTGGAATCTTCTATATTCAGCTTATTCACTAGGCATCCGGTAGGTTTAATAGCTGGCATAAGTCAAAATACCTCTGAGAAGGATGCCACTTTCTAGAAGGCTAAGCAAGTATTGTATTATAATGCCCTCTGCTTTGCCCCCTCTCTTTCATGCTTTGGCTGTTGCAGAAATTGTTTCAGTGTCACTGTTCATTCCACATCATGCATTACAATAGTGCAACACCACTCTGTTTAGATTCACAGCAGGTCCATTGAGAACTACTTGAATCCCAAAGAAGTCTCAGAACCATCCCTTGAAAACACATGCACAATACTGAGTTTTATATAACCCTCTTTTGGAGACAGGCTAAAGCTAGTGCTTACCACTCTTTCAAAAGAAGTGCTTTCTCCCTAGGAAAAAAAATAATAATCCAGCCTCTTCTAGACAATTATTTCCAGGCCACATAGCAAGAGTGAATGATGTGAAATAATATTTCAGTAGCAGCCCTGAGTAGAAGGGTTGCATAACCAGGCACTGTCCTGTGTCAAATCTCAATGGATGTTACTAACAAGACAGGGCAATTTTACACCCAGCTAATGTAGGTAGTGTGGATTTTGTGTTGGTAAGTCATGCAGTGCATTTCATTGTGGCATGACTACTTATTGTAGATGGCTGCATATACACCTGTATACAAGTAATTACCTTGTTTGTAATGATAAGTCAATAACTAGAATAGCTTACTTCAAGTGAGGATACATGAGTTTAGCTGACTCTGCCACTAACTCTAGCATGTGAGTTCAGATAAACCATTAATTTTGATGCCTCTTGTTATTCTGCATTTAATGTAGAATTTGTGACAGCAGTCTATAAATCTCTTAGTCAGCCTTGCTAACTTTTGTAGGATGAAGTCAATCCAAACACTGTTGTTACAATCAGGAGGGTTCTGTTACAGGGGCTTACAGGAGTTCAAGGGAAAAGAATTCATTTCAGTTACATGATTGAGTTTGATAATTATGATCAATCCATGGTAGCCTCGAGTTCAGCAGCATAATCTGCAGAAAGGTTCTCCTTTCCAGGTTTCTAATGAGCTTTATTTGGTATCATGACTGTGAACACCAAAATAAGCAAGACAGCAACTTTATGTTACAATTTCTCTGTTTACAGGATGATTTAGAAGAATCTGAGAGAGGGTCAAAATTCACATCTGCACCCACATTTTAGTTGCTTTTCCCTTTGCTGCTCAGTGATGGTTCAAGTGATGCTGTTCAGTCAACTGCAAAGTGAGTTGATCCAGATCTGTATTTAGAGCTCTAAAAGCCAGTGGTGTGCGACTGGTCCTTAGGTTTAGTGGGCCCATTGGTAATTAACCTAGGCATGCTAAATGGCTAAGCCAAGTGGGACAGAGACACTAAGCATAAACAACATTTCATTGTTCTTCATTTTTGATTGAAGCGCTCAAAATGTCTTGCCAGATGCCTGGTGTATTATAAACAAAATGGCCTTGTTCTGAGGAGCTTTAAGAATGCCTAGGAAAGGATAGAAAGAAATATGTGTGTATTTTTTAAATACAGCTCAGCTAGGTTTCCTGAGGAAGTCTGGCAAAGTGAGGTTTCCAGGGAGGTTTGGAAATGGGAAGTGTCCCTGTGCTGTGGTTGAGCTCAGAGGTGAGATTAGGAGCAAGGTGTGGTCTCATGAAATGATACGTAGGGTCTCTTGGTGAAGAAACTAACAAATACAGTTTTATTTGAGAGAATTTTTGTGTTTTGAGAACAGAGAATGCAGTATTGAGCTGTAGACTCAAAATCAGTGTCTCTGATGCTGTGGGGTTCTAACCATTCTTTTTTCTAGGCAAATCCATTCCTCATTGCTTATATGATACCTTTTCTGTTTCCCAGGCTGGTGCATGTCTTATAGATGAAGATACTGCTTCTGTAGGTGGGCTGAAAATATACTCCTTTGGGCAATTTGTGAAATTAACTGATATGTGGAAAGGAAGTCCTGCTTTTCATCTTGTGCACGTGGAGTTGAACAAAAATGGCTTCCTCAATCAGCAGTACATTAGCTCTCACCCCCTCCTCTAGCTGACATCCTCCGTCACTGAGCTAGTCTCCTCTTTGATCTGCTTTTTTTTGTTTTCAAAGAGCTTTTTCTTTCATCAAGAAAGATTGGCTTCTCCTCTGGGCAGAACATCAGTAAACACACTAGAGAAAAATGGAAGAGATAATAATATGAATTTATCTTCTGAATAAGTTCCTGTTCCAGAAAACTGAGCAACATCTCTTTCTCCCTAATGATGTTTCTCTAATAATCATTTCATAGTAATAAGGCTATGAAGAAAACTGTCTTAATAGCTTTAGGGTGTTGCACTACTCAGTCACTGTTCAAGGTGGAAGGATTTAGATGATAAGAATTCCAGCTAGTCCTAACATTTTTTAGCAGGAGCAACAATAGTTAAATGACATATTTTAATGTTTTTACCCTGCATTTCACTATGGTACGGTCAGTTTGTCTGTTAGGAACTGGTGCAAAGCAGATTGAAGTCTGTGCCATTCTTTCAAATAACTGTAAAAAGCCTTTTTTCAGGCCTTTAAGTCAAGGTCAGTATTGGAGTTATTTCTTTCATCTATTCTCTAGTGAGAGAGAGTAATAAGAGGGCATTACATTCCATTTCCAAACAGGAGAACTAAGGAAGCTGCAGCCCTGTTTGACAGTGGTCAGTTAGATTAGCTGTGCCCTGGGAGTACAACTCCTTCCATGGGTCTGCATTGTCTCTTCAGACTGATAGTGCAGTAGCTGAATCCTAAAAGGTTCTCATAAAGCTGCAGGCTCCACCGAGTCATAAATGAGATCACATTTTAATTAAAACATTGACATTATAAAATATACATGGCACAATAGCACATAATATTTAGAAACTCTAGTAGGAGTTACATAACAGTTTGTTATGCAATATTTAAAAGCTGTGATATTTCAGCTAGCTCGCTGCCATTGTTGCTGGAGAGTTCCTTCTCCAGAGCCTTTCCCGGACCACATCCTACTTGTGTCTATTTTCATAGCACAGCTGTGCAGATCTCACTGTGGATCTTATCTTTGTTGTCATCAACGGGTGTATTGTGAACATCTCATTTATATTGTGGGCTCCCTTGCTTCATGAGTAGCCTTGTTAGGCTCACATAGATGCTTGTGAAGTTGGTTATCCTGTGGATGTGAGCCAAGATCTGATTTCTGGCTCGAAATTCATGAGTCCTGCTTACAGACAGTATCCTTCCTTTTCGCTTTTATTTATTACTTTTTTTTTAGTAATTGGGTTATAGTGGAAGGGATTATCATGACAGCTCTGGATAAAACTGTCCTGACATATAACCATTATCATTTCTCCTTATCAAGTGGCAAAATACAACTGGTTAATATATGTTTCATGCTGTGTAAAGGACATACCAATATTCCACAGAAATGTTTTTGATTCTCTTCCTGGCTTTAGACATCTGTGGGGTGGCCAGTGTCCTTGTAAACAGTGGTCTCAAAGGGGGTGTCCTGACTGGGGACACCTGAGGCTCATTCCCTCTTATTCCCCTGCTGTATTCCTTCCTTCACCATCACGTGTGTGATGGAAGTTGTGAAAACAGCCTGGAAACTAGCTCATCTTTCCTGCATGTTCTCTCATTTGGTAAATGCAGAGACTGGGACAGGGAGTTTTACTTGTAATATGCCCTGGCATGGGGTAAGGCTTACCAGGCTTTTTTTTAGTCTCCAAAATTTACATTCCTCTGATTATTCCCATGTTTCCTCTATCTATTAAAGGATGACACTTCTGTGTACAACTCCAGTGAATCCAAGTCGTACTTTGCAGGCAACACTCTCTCTCTGTCTGCTTAATGCCTGTCTGCATGAGCCCCAAATACTTTGTTTTCATTATTTAGGCCCCTACTGACTATGGGGAAGATCAATAGCTGGTGGCTCTCGGTGTTATCACTTGGTGGCAGGTGATATAGTAGTAGCCTGCATGGAGTTTGTTCTCCCTCTACTTTGGACACTTAGTTTATGCTTAAAATAACAGTTGCTCCGCATTCAATTTTTCATCCTTGTCCTTGAAAATACAAGCTGATTTTTGAATACACTTCAGTGTGCAGTATACTCCCTGTTCACTGCAGCAAAAGCTGATGAGTAACTGTGGAGTTGGAAGGGGAGAAAGAAGTGACTTCCAGGAAATAAGAGGCACCAGAAGCAGAAGCAGAGGTGGGTACATGGGTAGCAAATAATGACAGATACATGAACTACTTGGGTTATCCCTGAGTTTTCCTGTTTGCCACTGCTGATTAAATCCCTCAGCTGGACATCAAGAGGGTGGGAAGCTGTGCTCCTTTCATTTCATACTAAGGTTTTCAGACTGCAGTGCTCTTCCTAAGAAATCTATGTTTTATTTCACTTGCTGCACAGCTATAGAGGTCTAATGTCAAAGGTGATCATTGACCAGCCAGATTTCAAAAATCCCACTATCATTTATTGCAGTGTGTTGAACAGCTTCCTTTGGGAAATAAGACTCATTTAAGGTGCCTAACACTGAGCCTTTAGAATTGCTAGTCCCTTTGGACATTTTGACTTCAGTGATTTGGGTAGGGCACTGCTCTGCTCTCCTTTCTCTAGGGATGGGACTCTGTTGTCGTACTCAGAGCAGCTTGTATCCATCTGGCATTGCAGCCATCTAAACCCAATTAAAGAAGGCACAAAAAGGAAAAAGCAGAGAAAGCTGATTTTCTGAAATTGTACTACCTTTTGTTATCAGTCTGTGATCAATGTTGTGGTAATTGGTGACAGCAACTGAGGAAATGCAGGTTATTACAGGAAGTAAATGCCCCTATCTGTCATCTTGAATCCAACTTGCTTATCTTCAAATCAGAGCATAGGGTCATTAAAACAACATAATATTATTGCATTGATGGAACAGGCAGTCTGCTGAGTTCTTGGATACCAGATGGTAAATGCAGCTTGAGTTGGCAAATTGTTGCTCTTCTTCCTGCCGTGCAAAGGCTTTTTATCTAAAAGCATAATAAAACCAGAACAGAAAACCGAGGAGAAATTTCTTTAATCAAGCATGAGAGATTTGAAAGAAAATAATAACAACAAGAAAGAACGTAGACAAAAGTACAAGAACAGATTCTGCTCCACTGCTTTCTGATTTATTCTTCTTGCATGAGAGCTCTGAGGGACAAAGCCTGCTGATTTTACTATACAGAGAAACCTAATGACCTCAATAGGAACTTATTACTAAAATAAAGTACCACTGAGCATAGGTCTGTCCAGCTTTATCGTAGTGGCTTCTTTTACAAATATTTCTGAAGTTCAGCAATTTTCCTAGGATAGTGGGCAGGAGCGAGAGTTTTAGAAAATGTGGAATTCATTAACAATAGCTGATGATAGGACCAGTCATGTTGATGATTGGTCTATAAAAGTTAAACCCTTAAAATTTTGGAGTTGCCTCCACATATAAGTTTTGTCACTCCAAACCAGGCAACATGACTCCTTGGCAGTATGCTTTAGAAGTGAATCCTGTCCTGGTGGAGGTTTCATCAGAGGGAAAGATACATCTTTCCATATCTAATTTCGAAAGTCTAGGAATTCTTCTGGGGCCTTACAAAAAATTAAAGAAATTATAGTGCTTCTCTGGAGCACATAATGTGTCTTGAAATGCAATCATAAAAACTTCTGCAGATGTAAATCCCAAAGGCAATCAACATATTTTGGTGGAAATCTTAGAAGACTTAAGTTGCCTAGTCTTCACTATACAAACAAATATATGCCACTTGTCCTGTAATTTTCATCATGGGATATAGATGTGTTTGGGTTTATATGCTCTCAAAGATGAGGGCTTCAATTTCTATGAGTCCAGCATTTCTTTTCAGTGGTATCACTCATGGACGCTTCCTGTAATGCATTTAGACATTGTGGGGAGTGCTTTATTCTGTGAACAATACCAGGGCAGTCTCTGACTTGGTCACGTTCAGATCTAAATGCAGAATCTAATTTCTTTGATTTGTTTTTTTTTTTTTCAGTAACAAGTCTTCCCAACACACTAACATATTTCTTCCTGCATGCATAGGAATATAAGTAAATGAAGTAATTCATGGTAATTTTGATACAAACAATTCTATGAGGGAAAGTGAGGACACCCAGTGAACTGCCCTCTGCCTCTTGCTTTCTGTACACACCTTGTACCCTGCTCCCAGACCTGTGGATTTGTGCCTGAGACCACAGTAATGGTCATATGATAGGTCAGATCAAAAGCCCACCTTCCTCCACATCTCTTCTCTGGCAATGGTGCTAAAGCAGATGCCTCAGGAAGAGTAAAGAAAAAGGCAAGCATCTAATGATGCTTCTTCTACTCTTTAATGATTTGCAGGTCAGGAATTTCCTGAGCCAGAAAAATGTATCAGTGACTTCGGAAAGTGGGCCATGTGCCCCAGACAAGTGGTTTGTGATGTGATTGTCCCATTCATTGAGCTGGCAACATTTAGAGAGCATTTTGATCAACCTAGATTCTTGCCTCAAACTAGAGTGCTCATTTGAGTCCTGATTATTTATCGTTCTTGTGAGTTTTCCTGTTTGTGGCCTTCTCATTTAATGATGAGT
Organism: Pipra filicauda; assembly: GCF_003945595.2. Lineage (NCBI taxonomy): Eukaryota > Metazoa > Chordata > Aves > Passeriformes > Pipridae > Pipra > Pipra filicauda. The sequence continues at coordinate 564,832 of NW_024103962.1, forward strand.
GCTGCAGATGGCGTATAAATTGAGACATATTTTAAACTAAGTATGAAGCTGGTTGTGTAACCTCAGCTGCCTTGGGATTTGTATTGGGGAGAAAAAAAAAAAGAAAGAATTTCCCTGCAAGTACTCAGCAGACAATCACTGCTCAGTGAATGAAGGCATGGATGTCATTTTACATCAGCTCTACTTGCTTACATTCCTTGTGGCTGGAGGCAGAATTTAAGAAGTCATTGGATATAGCTGATAGAAGGAGGTAGTAAAACAGCACAGAAGGAACAAAGAAATGCAAGCTTAAACAGATAACAGCCTCACTCTAAAATGAGCTCTTCCTAAAGTCTGTGTTTTTAGGGAAAAGAAATTGCTTACCTCCTGTATTGTATTTTCTGCTACAAAGACAGGGGAAAAAAAAAAAGATAGTAGTGTAGTCGTAGTTTAATACACAAAAATCAAAGGAGAGTTTATGCTGTGAGATTCTCAGGATGTGATTTACCAGTGTGTTTTCCCTGCTGTCTAGCTTCTTTGACAGCAGCGGGGACTTTGATGGGTAGAGAAAACATTTTTAAGAGCTGCTACGCAGCTCCTGACCTCGTTTAGTGCTCGGAGTGCTGATTTTTTGCTGCTGCTCGGTGGCAGCGCTTGCGTTAAGTATTTTTACCATTCACAAATGGGTAGAGGATTTCCATCATTCTGATAAATGACGATCTGATTTCGTGTAAAGCCCACATCACATTGTGACTGCGTTGCATGATGTGGGGCCGTGGGAACAATAACCAGCATGGTCAAGGAATTGCAGTCTGATGAAAAGTGGTGGTGCAGATCTTCTCTATGACCCAGAAGCTCCTGCAATTGCCGCTCACTTGCTGACCTGGCTTTCCATCAGCTATTAAACAGAATCATGTTGTAACCCTGTAGCTGGCTTGGGCCTAAGATAAGCACCAGATGGCTGGGAGGAGGGTGGTCATCAGAGCTGCTCCCCTGGTGTGACAGTTCAGATGTGTTCTACACTGTTTTCTTCTAAAATTTTTTCGAGAAGGTGGGCTGTAGTTCTGGGCAAACTCCCCATGAACCATTGTGCATTTTCTCCTGTCTGGGCAGGATGAATTCTTTTGACCTTTGCTTTCTGTAACAAAACCTCAGAATGATGTGTGCTTTCAAAAAATCCTCTAGACTACATAGAAAAAAATTTGTCACTTGCAGTGAGACAGTTAGGGTTACTTAGCACTATGTATTTAGTGTAATTTGAGAATCTGTATGGTACCACCTGGTCTCCAGCTGTCTCTCCAGAGGGATGAAGACCTCTCATGGATCTTGTGTCATATTTGCTAGATCTGCGTGGAAATCTCGGATGCTCTGGGACAGCCCAATGCAGCTGAATCGGGGCAAGTGAAGATAGCCCTTGGCTATACCCACTTGTCCTGAGGTGGGATACACACGTGCCCACATGTGGTGGAAAGCAGTCCGATCTAGCAGCGGTGAGTGCAGCGAGAGCACCGACACACAGTGGGCAGGTACAAAGCTTCTCCTGCCTGGTTCTGTGGTGCAGGAAGCCTGCAGACACCTGTCAGAGGGCAGCCAGCAGGGCACACCTAAATATGACAGCAGTGAAAGTTTTACCTAAATAAGAACTGAACTAAAAAAGAAGTGTAAAGTCATTATGGCTTAGATCACTACAGCCTCGTTCTTGAATATCCTCTGGCTGCCTTTTGCTGTTTTGGCAGTGCAAAGCTGCTGCAGCACAAGCAGCTGTAGTAGGTTACAAATGCTTTTATGTTTCTGGAAGAAACAGAGTGCTGGTGAAGCAGGGTCAGCCAGTGCTGTCTATTGATTTTCACCAAAGCAAAGTAGGTGTAAACCACCTCCTGATCGATCCTCTTCTCCTTCTTGCTGTGCAGAGGGATAACACCCCAGGGAAGTTGGGGGTTTCATGAAGATGCTTTAATGAAGCGCTAACAAAGACAGTAAGTTGACTCTCACCAGGCCTTTAGACTGACCCCACTTTCTCTTTCACAAGACATGTGCTGTGGAGGGTGGTGGAACCCTGAACCTAAGGTGACCTCTGACTGAGAGTACAGCTTATGAAAGCATTTCTAACTGGATGACAAAACCCAGCTGCCTAAAACCCAACCACCAAATGCTGCCTGAGCAGAAAGAAGCATTACAGCATGGGCTGATTTGTTTGCACCTAGAGAACACAATGTTGGTGGCAGCTGCTTTCTCATCCCTGGAACCAATTTAGCATCCCCTTCCCCACATGACTCAAGACAATAAATTACATTTTAATCTAAAACTTGTACATTATCTACTACAATAGCCAGGCAATTTCTCCAGTTCTGTTTTTCAGCATCTCCCTTGGATCCTCTTTATCAGCTATATTGTTTCATATTAAATAAGTTATTGGGTTTACCAGGAAAGTTATTTATGCTCAGCATGAAAATGAGTAATACACAGGTACCCTCCTGAACATTATTTCCCTGTCAACAGAGCAGACAGCCTAAGCTGCAGATTTAACTAAGGAGAGGAACAAAGATGATGTGAGGAAGTATCCTATCTGGAAGGTGTAATTTCCTGAACATTCTCCCCATTCTTCACTATCTGCTTTCAGTCAGCCAAGCATGCACTTGAAGTCCCTGTGGAAAGGTAGGCCAGACAGAGAGGATGGGGAAAGGGGGAGAGAATATTTAGGACCCACCAACTGAGTTGGGCCTACAGCCTAACTGTGGTACAAGTCTCTGCTGCAATAAGATTATTTATGGGCAGGAGCTTATCTCCATCAGGAGATCTTACAATACTCAGCTCTTGAATATCCTCTGTCATGCTGATCAAAGGATACTACAGAGCATGGAACTGAGGACTCTCCTTGAAGTCACTAGATGAAGTTAGACAAAGCAAACACTTGAATGCCGTATTTCTGCAATTCAAGCGAATTGTCTAGATTTTGTACTATTCTTTGCTCTAGTGAGTATGGAGAAAATTAAAGTTTGGACCAGGGGCTGTTGTCATCAAAGCTGATCTGTACACTCATGTAGAAAGTTGATATGAACAATACACATTGCAGTGAAAAACAGGGAAGGCAGAAAGTTCTCGGCAGGCTCTTGTGGAAGTGGTAGCTCCTGCAAAATCCTAGGGATCTGAGAAGAAACAGTGTTTTGATTCTCCACTAGGAGGCTGGGGAATGAAATTTTGATTTGAGTCTGGCTGCCATTTATCTGTGTTCACCTTAGCTGTTGTTGTACATCATATGATGGTGATGCTCCTGGGTCTTCCAGAACACCAGAGCCCCTTTCATAGGAGGCTCTGAAATGATTCAGTTACGAGTAATGGGAAACCTAAACTATTAGGAATGTTGAAATGTTTAGTTTGGATCTGAAACTGTGGAAATCTTTGTTCAACATGCTGCATTTGTGCACATTGCATTTCCTGCTATTATTTTCTGTATTTCCTATTATTGTCATAATGTTGAATATAATCAGAATGTTTAATACAATAGAAAAGTTTCAAAGCTTAAAGAAAGTGAGATGAAAATAAATAAACAGAAATAAGAGCTGTTCACAACATGTCTTGGATCACTGGCTGGTAGAAGTTGCCACAGGACATGATAAATCATCTGTGATCACAAAGACAAGTGATCACAAAAGCAAGGCATGGCCCAGCCATTCACCTTGGTGCTAGACAATGTAATCTTGTCAATGTGAGCAATTCAGATTATTCCTGGATAGTGTGTTGCCTTTACAACATTAATCTTAAACAAATTAGGCAAAATGCATATTTTTTTTCATATTGCTTTTCATGCTGCTGGTATGATTTTCACTTTCAGCTTGAGACACCCATGTTGATTTGCTTGACCATTCTATCACTGGGTTTTTTTTCATGGCGGTTTCCAGGCAACATTCATATTTGTGTTGCTAGAGGAAGAGCGGAGACCTGGCTGAGGCCTGTAAGGGCCAATCATGTGCCCATCAACTGGGAATCACACCCCAGTTGTGCTAATCACATGGCAATCATGGAGCATTCATGTGCCAATCATGTGCATTAGCCCCAGAGATTCATTTCATTGTTATTTGATCATTAGGTAGCAGTAGCAGACAAAATGCCCATGAAACAACCCCAGCAGTACTAGGCACTACACACTGAGTTAAAAAAAGAAGTTGCCTCCCTCAAGAGTTTGCAATTTAATATAAAAAGCAGGTGTGCCATATAAGCAGCAAGGAAGAAGAGGGTAATTGTGGCATAGAATCTCTAACTGAATTCAAACTGATTCTGAAAACATAGGACATAAATCAATCCATCTCAGAAGTCACTCTTAACTCATGTTTTGCCTCATGGGGCACTAACAGGCTGTAACTGCTCTCTGCTACCGTGGGCTCTCCTATCCATCCCAGAGGATCCTGACTCAGAGCAGGTCAGGGCTGTCCACTGACCTGCTGGGAGGGATGGTGGGAAGCAGCGACTTGCATCTGGGGAGTTCAGTCAGAGCATCCACAAGCTGGCAGATGGGGATATGTCAGAAAACATACTAAAATATAGGATGGGGTGAAATGAGGGAGACCTAGGAGGGAAGGATCTGATGGTGAACCCATGAAGAATGTAAGAGAGGCTTTGGGAGAGCTTAAGATGATCTAGTGTTAGAGAAATGAAGAGGAAGCAACAGACAGTCCTAGATACATGGAGAAATGGCATGATAAGTGCTACCCTCCTTTTGGGGATGGCTTACCAAGACTATCTCTACTGAAGCCCATGCAATAATATTAATATGTAGAAATTCATGTCAAAGGAAAGGAACAAAATCCAAACCCCTATGGCTTCTTATTTTTATCCCCCAGCAATGAATGCAAAATTCTGAGTAAACAGTATGAGAGAGCTCTGGAATCACGATTCCAAAAGCTGGTGTCCAGGCATGTCCATATTATTATCTGATGTGAACAGCTCTGGGTCTAGAGACAGGGTCTAGAGAAGGTACTTGCTTTTTTTTCTTCCTGGCACGCTAAACAGACAGTGGTTGGGTTGTCTATCTTTTACAGCTATGTGAGACAAAAAGGTGGATGTCACCCAGTTTCGTAGCTACAGTGCTGAATATTGCTCCCTAATGTGAGTATGTGACTGGTCCTGTTTTTTCAGAGCTGGAAAGCTTTGACACGTCTTTGTTTAGCGCAGAGGTCTTGGCTTTCTTTGCCAGCAAGACAACGTTTTGCAGCCTTTATTGCTACAGCAGGTTTTTTGTCTCCTTGACCCGATGCAAGTTATACTTTATTTCAAGTAGTTACATGTGTAAATTCATTTTTTATTATTTTTAAATATGAGATGATACCCACTATCTGGCTAAATGTTGTCTTTTTCCCCTGCTGTTTTTTTTTCTCCCTCTCTTGTGGGTTAAGAAAAATGGGAAAACCTCAAAAAAACTTGACTTCAGTTTCTTGTTCTAAATGGGCAAGGCCCTAGGCACGTGCTTGTGTGCTTCTCTCCCATGTGCCTCAATATGAACACAACTACCAGACTTCTGCAAGGCTGCACTGCAATGGGAAAGTTTCCAGTGTTGACTGTGGAGAAAGGTAGCAGCTTCCTAGTGGTTTGATGTCTGTTTTTGGTGATAGTTGAACAACAGCCCCTTAAGAAGACGAGGATAGTGAGGAAACCCTCCTAAGGATGTAACTGAGGGAGTACTAGATCTGCACCATGCACACTGTACACATGTATGCTATTTACAAAGCAGGTACCTCACAACCTGGAGAACAGAAGGGCCAATTCATTATAGAGGCTGCATTTTTTAATATATGCCACAGGAAAACTGACCCGAAGTGGAGACAAAAGTTCATTCATATTGTAACCACCTTTCAGGAAGAGTGGCTTTGCTTTTCTCTGAGACGATGATATGCCCCCAGTGAGCAAATGTCCGGGCTCAGTTACATGAAAACTCCTCAGAGCCCATAGCAGGCTTTGACTGTATCTAATTTATTGGTCACTCTCTCTTTAGCAACTGAATGGACAAAGCTGTCAGACACTGACCAGTTTCACAGTTAGTGGGTTGAACTAGTTTCCAAGGTAAATATTGGACAGCTTCCTGCTCTTGGTATTTTTCCATCTCTCTCCCTATCTCTTCCTCAATCTCTACAATAGTAAATGAACTTGAGGGGCAGCTGGGGAAAAAGGGCTATGAACTCATTCACTTCAACATGCTGTGCTCTGAACCATTTACCTGGTGTAGCGGGGCTTGGATGAGATCAGGTGCCTGGTGTGGATGAAGTCACCTTTAGTCCCAGATGCTTGCAGTACATTCCCACATTGGCCAGGTTGTGTAAAACAGTCTTCAAGTTGCTCAGGATACGTGATTTTGGGAAGTGACTTAATGGAATCTGGGGATTATTTTCCAAACTCTGCTGTGTTTTGTGTTTAAAGAGTCACTTTCTTCTTTCTGCCTTTTTCTTCTCTGAGTATTTCAGTGTGATCTGTAGGACATCTGTGCTAGCTGCAATAGTTGTAATAATTCTAGGTGTGACATTTTCGGAGTAGTTCTTTTGATTTTCTCACTTTTCTGGCTCAGCACTTTTGAGGGAGTATTGATGAAACTTTTTCACACAGTTTAGACATAAAAGGTCCAGCTGAAATGGGGTCTGCAGATAGCCACGATTTTTGGCATCCTAAAGCCAGTGTTTTCTTTCTTGGTGCCCGAAGGCTTGGCTCTTTTCTGAAACATTATTAGCTTCAGTGGAGATAGAACAACATAGTGGAGGATTTCGCAGCAAGTATTTTATACCTGTCTTTCTCTGGGATACAAATTGAACTAGAGGTAAAGCGTGGAGCAGACACCTCAGATAACATGTGATGTTGGGATTAAGAAAGAAATTCATGTGAGGAGTAGCACACACCCTTGGGATTGCTGCTGCACAGCACAGTGGTTGGTGCACCCTTATCTCCCTTGTCCTGCTGAAACAAGGAAAAAAGATCACTCCATTAAATGAAGTAAGATGGCAATGTTTGTGAACAAAGCCTTACTTCTGAGCAGACAAGAAAAAGCACATCAGCAACAGTTACTCTGAATGAATAATGTGGTCTGAATTCTGTGACTTTATGAAATGATTAAATGACTTCATGCTTTGTTCTGTTTCATGGAAAAGAAACAATACATTTTCATTCCAGTCTTTTGTCTTTTAATGGTGTATTTTTTAATGCTCCGAGTTAAGATAAATTTCCTTTGATTCCACAGAAAGGATGATAAGAGAGAGAATAAAAAAATCCTAAACCTTATAGTTAAAAAACTCAGGTGAATGAAACAAGAAATCAGGCTTAAATCAGCCAAATCAAATTACCTCTTGGTTGTGAAATTACCGCTGAGTTATGAATCAGAGGACTTGGCTCATAAATGAACATTTATTTGTGTTTTTCAGTCCTAGTAAGTTACTTTGTACTTGCTAATACTGCAGTTTCATTGGAGTTTTGCAGATGAGCTTGTCTCCTTGTGAGGCAGGTACATAGTGTCTTCAGTTTACTGATGATTAAGCCAAGGCACAGCATTGCTGAAGGACACACAGAGGGTGAGCCAGGGCAAATCCACTAAGCAAACAGAGGACTCTGTGCCCTGTCTAACCTATGACAGCCTGACAAGCAAATGAGCTCATTTCCACGGAGTCTTAAGTGTGGCTTGTATGTCAGCTCAGTAGGTTTCTGTAATTTTTAAGAAGATTAAGCAGTAGATGTGGGTATAGTATGAGCACACTGTTGGATTTTAACCTATTTCTTGATTCCAGCTAGGTTTGAGCTTCAAAAGCAGCTTCCAAAGAGACAGGCTGTATTTTTATTTGCCTTAAAAAGAGCAGCCAGCATGACATCATCCCCTTCAATTAAGCAGGCAATGATCTCCGCAGTGGAGGAGGAGGGAACACCCTGCCCCCAAATCTGTTGCTCTAGAGCAGGCTGGGTGGATGTGAATAACATAAGTGATCAAAAGGGAAAGATCCTCAGTAGAAAATGGATAGTGGGGTTGCAGAAGTGAAGTCTCTTGCTTTGGCTTTGCAGGAAAGGAAGAAAGGAAAGCTGCAGGAGTCATGAGAACCAAAGCGTGAAATACTCACAGGGAACAAATGGTGGATAGCTTTAACAACCATTTTAGCAGGGTCAGAGAAGAATAAAAGGACTTATTGAGTTCACTTGCTGAGACAGAGTTCACACAGGGCTCATTTGGCTGGCAGAATGGAAAATGGCAGCAATCCTGGGAGTTAAAGAACAACCCTTGGGCTGCAGACACATGATTATGTGCCAATGAAGAATACAGTGAATTAGGGACAGCATAACAGAAGCAGCTCTACTTTGGTGTCATGTTTTTCCTTGTCCTTCATTCTGAATGTTCTAGTTGCTTTTGGAAACATCTAAAATTTGCTATGAAAACATGGTAGTTCCCTCCTCATTTCCAAGGCACACTTCGGCGGGAGCTGCCGTGCCTCCTTGCATGAAAAGATCTTGGAGGATAACAGCAAGATACAGAGGGAGATTAAGGCCCATTCATACAAGAGTAGTTATTTCCAAAGCTACTGAAATCTTTTCCAAGTGAGAAGCTGTTTCAGTTCAAGCATTATCCAGCATTTGCTCATTCTTGCTGCTCTTCGTTCACTAAGCAACTGCCATCATGATTTTTATGTAGGGTAGGAAATATCCTGACATCACAGGGCCTGTACCAGGATAGTGCCCTGTTTTAGTGCCTGCTGTGTTTTTTCAGTCCTGGCTGAAAATGTTGCAGGAGACGCAGATTTGAGTCCCTTTTTCTTTAGCAAGCACCAGATTATCATGGCCTTCATTCAGGGGCTCAAAGAACATTGCCAGAAATCAATATAACTTTCCCCTAAGCTTCTCGTTGTAGGTGGTTGTAGCACGCCACCACTTGGTTCAGACACCATGGTCCCTCTAACCTGGAGACTGTCTTGCTGAGCTTCATTCAAGGAACCTGAATTGAAGGTGAGTCAAGAATGTAGAGCTCGAGCTGCATCATGGTCATGTGTGGGAGCCTTGCCCTTTTCTGTCTGTAGCAAATGGTGTTGGGATGGAGGCTCATCAATAAATATATATGTAGATCACAAATGATTTCTGGGGTATATGAAGGTGATGTGACTTCTCCTGAGGAGGCTTTACTGTGCCTCCTTGTGAACATATTCAATGCAAATAAGTTATAGTGCTGTACTGTGTTTAGACTTGTTACATCTGTCTGGACCCAAATGTATCCAGCACTAGCCCGGTCTCGGATGTGCTTCTGACATGTTTATGGCCAAGCTCTGGAGGAGGCCATCGGATGGGGGTAGGAGATTCAAAACTTCACAGCATCTTGGCAAGAACAGTTTTCAGGGGAACTTACTTACTTAGCATGCTGGAACCTGACATGTCTGGTTAATAGAGATTCTCTAGTGAGAACAATTCCTCCCTGAATGCTATGGGGTACTATAAGATACTTACCCGTCCACTGCTATGAAATGACCTTGCTTCCAGCTCTGTGGAAGATGTGTCAACAAGGACAGGTGTTTGACTGAACATTGCTGAACTTTGGCTCCCCATCTTTAAAAAGTGAAAATACCCCAGATCTTAATCCCTTGAAGTCTCAGAAGTGAATCTGTTGGAACTCCACTCATGGAAAGCCTGAGGTACTGGGGAAACTGCCCGGAGTCTTCCAGGCAAGAAGAGAAGAGGGCTGAAGAATAATAGAGTACTATGCATTTAAAGGCCCATTTGGATCCATGTTACAGCGCAGGCTGAAGATCCCCTGTTACTTTAGCCAGGTACCTCAAATATCTCATGTTACCAAGGCTGTGTTTTGCTGTCACACCCCAGACAGGGAAATGGAGGCACTGAGAAGGTTGCTGTAGACAAAATAATTGTTTTCCGGAGTTCAGAGAAGATGTAGCTTGACAGTCATTAGTTTCACCTGCTGACACATGTGTGATATTGCATGTGGTGAGTATAAGCTGTGTTCAGGTCAATTCTCACTAACCTTCCAAATGCAGGTTCAGCAGATAAGTGTATACAGCATTTCCAGCCAGGCTGTAGGACTTTGTATCCAGGCAATTCTCACTTCACTTGAACTCTAAAAGAAGAGCTATTTCACTGAGTCAGGTGGCTTGGCCTTTTTTTGTAATAGGCAACCGTAACAAACAGGCAACATCGTTCTCAACTCAGATTTTATTCTCCTTGTAGTATTGTGGGTTTTAGTACTTAGTATTGTGTATTATAGCAAAGTCAATGAGGGCTTTTGTTGCTAACAATGAACACAACCAAAGTTTTTACCTGGCTTTAATTAAAGAGCATGATAAGGTCAGCATTGGGAGCATAATCAAAGCCTCCATGGGATCTGGCATATCGTACTGAAGTTTTTCAGCATCCGCTAACCTTAATTGATTTGCACATGGGACAACAGATTGGCTGGGATGTTCTGAGATGTCATGTTGTCAAGGCTCACCAGTTTTCTGGACATTGCACTAGAAATGTTTCTTCTTGTTTGCACATCTTTCGTCATGAAAGACCAAGCTGTGTAGAAACAAACCAGCCAAGTTCAAGCTGTGATCTCTTGTGCCAGGCTAGTGCCCAGAAGTTCTGTTAATTATGTCAATTCTGGCTAGGGAAAAAAGGGCCAAAATATGAACTTAAAAAGACGTGGGCAGGGTGTAATTGTACAGGAGGGAGTAATTGTACTACCATTTCTTTAGTTCAGAGCCATTCAGCCCCCTGACGTTAGTTGTGTGTTAGGAGATGTGGTTTTGTTTCCATGTGAAACATCTGGTAACTTAACAGAGGCAAGATATTTTAAAAAGTGTTTCAACAGCTTTCCCCCACAAGAAACACGGTTCCATGCCAAACAGATTCCATATAAAATGCCTTATGGGGCAGGCAGAAAGACTGAGGTGTAAAAGGGAGTCCATGGTGCTCTTCCATAAGTGACAGGCTGCCTGGGACCAGTGGTTTACCCAGGTCTGGCAGAGTTTTTCTCTGTATCTCCTTGAAACAGTTGCCTCAATTCCCTTCCCTTTCTTAGTAGTGATCTTGCCTTCTAAGTGTCCTTAGCTGCCTGTTACATGGGAGCATGTAGCACCCAAATGCAATGCTGAGGAAGTCAGTGGTGTTTTATGGCCACTGTATTTCCTATAAGCAATCCTGTTGGTGACAGGAGAGGCTTTAACAGCAGTTTTACTGAGTGGATTTTTTCAAACTGATGAAGGGAGCTTTAAAAGACTGCAAGCTTAGCTTACAATGTTGGGAACTGCCACTTTTTGATCTAGGAGTATCATCAGAAGTCTTGCAGGTTTTGGTAAGATGCAGATGTTCTATAGTGTTTCAACACTATCGACCCCTGCCAAGTTCAGAAGAAAATCACTGGCCAAACCCCTTGGTAGATGAAATATTATGTAAGATTCAGATGTTTCAGGTTAGGCTTTTTCAGATGTTAGGCTTACAGCAAAGGGGGCTGCAAAGTTCAGAATGAGTTACAGCATCATATTGTCTGTGTTTTTATTCATCCATGGAATTAAAAGGATTTTATAAAAGCAAATTACTGCCATTCCAATTACAAATGAATCAGTGGAGGCATTAAGAAACTTGCCAAGGGTAACAAAAGTGGGAAGAGCTGGAAACAGGGTCTGCAAACCAAGGAGCTGGGTGTTACTCAATATCCTGTGCCATGTCACCTCCCAGCAGTGCAGAGATGAAATTGTAACTGAAGCTGTGAAAGTTTGACAGCTGATGTCAGTGAAACCCCATAGGATTATTCTGCCTTTATTCAAATTATCCAAACCTTTTGAGACAGCCCATCTATCTGGACTTTTAAATGTCAGAGGCTTTGGTCCTTCCTCTCTACTGGGGCATATTATCTTCGGAAGAAAGCCCAGGCTGGGCGGAGTGGTGCACTCCACCTGTGCTGTGGTGTGGCCTGCAGGCTGCACCTGCTCCACAAACTACACAGGAGCTCATTAACTCCGTTCCATACATGGCACAAAACCCCGTTACTAAATAATCTTATGTAAAGGTGTATATTTTTCAATACATTAATTGCTTTACTTGTTCTTTTTTTTTTTTCTTTAAAGATGGAACAAAAAGTAGTTGGAGTGATGGTAAGGAAAGTTTCCATTGCGATATTGTGTTGATCAATGAGTATTACAGCAGATATGAATGCCAAGGAAACAAATACACAGTGATAGCTGGGGATTCAAATAAGCTTCTATTAACTGGAGCTCCAAAGATCAGAGCAGCCTGTATTTCTTGGACCATGTTCTGCTCTCTTTATTCCTTGAGGATTATAAAGAATTGAAGATCTGGAAGCAACTATCTACTCATTTGTTTATTCAGTGCAGGAATGTTTGCATTAGGCACCCATCCAAAAGCAACTTCTTCTATTAAAAGGGAACGGGTCACAACAGGACACATAGAAATGAATTTCTTCAGTAGCAGACTGCAAACACCCATTATCTCCAGGTATTTTGTAAATTAATGAGGTTTTTACTATCTGTATGTATAACCTAAAAGAAATAGAACACAAGCATAAGAAGTCTTAAATTTGTAAAAAGATCACAGACATGAACAAATAAATTTTCTTTAAGTATTAAGTTCTCTAAGTATTTAAGTACTGTTAGATAAAGTGGTAGTCCCAAGTGAGCGTGGAAACTAAACAAGCCATCTCCTGTATTTAAAGAGCATCAAGAATGCAAGTTAGTCAAATAAGACAAAAGTAATGCTTTGTACTTCCATGGCTCAAAGGGAGTAATGACCTTTCCAAGATCATATGGAGCTGAAAGCCACCACCCTAATTCATCCTGGATTGCAACTTGCTCTTAAATCAGTGCTTTTGAGCTCAGTGGAACTGTTCATGAAGTTACATGTCCAGAACTTCATGGGGGAGTGGGAGAAGGTTCTCAACAAGTCCATCCCCAAAGGACTTTTGAAATTTAGCTTTTGAGACGAGCTCAGTTGAACATGGCTCCGAGCCCATGGAAAGGAAACAGGAACTGAGATTATAAGTTACTTGATGGACAAATTTGTCAGGGTTTTACTGATGTTGCTTTTTATTTCTGCCAAGTTAAAGCCAGTACATGGATGGTTTGCATGAGCTGGCTGGTGGGCAGTACTGTGTAAAGTCATGATAAATTGATTGCGTGTCAAAGTTTGAAGGTTTGGGGATTAGGCACAGCAATGGAGCAGGATCAGGATTTTGCTGTTTCTCTTTGAGACAGTTTTTCCTTTAAAGGTCATTTTGGCAAATGTTTATAATGTGTTATAGAGGTTTTTGATCCTGCAGAATTGAAAATGAGTGTGCTAATCTGAAAGGCTACTGACAGACTTTCAAGAGGATGTTTAAATCACGGAGTTGTTTTTATAAGCAGGGCTCTATTCTGTGATATTGTTTACATTGGTCAAAAAATTCTTCAGAGAGGGTGTCAATCTCTATTAGATTCTCTGCATGAAGAGATTGATAGAAGTGGAAACAATAAGAGAAGGACATTAGTAAACTTTTGCATTTAAATCCTGTTTTAACCGTTGTTAGAAAGTTGTGTCAGGTCTTATTTCCATATTCAGCACTGGCTTGCTTAAAAAAAGTGAAGTCTTCAGTTCCTCAAGTATTATACATGCTCATTTGCTCTCAAACTCTTATTTTCTCTTTGCAAGAGATGTGGAATTCTTATATGAATAACAGATAAGTGAGACCATATGTGGTATAATAGGTTGTATTCCTATTATGTTGCTCTTGGCACCTCTCATATCCTCTGAATAAATGTAAAACTGTGTCTCCTTCTTCCCCCTCCTCATAAGAGCAGAGACTCAGTTCTGCATTTGCCATTGAGCCGACAAAAAAAATCCAGTTACGACCCTATCCTCAAGAGTGTGTATGTACCTCTTAAAAAGTGATTATTTTAAGATGGCTCGCTCGGATGTTCAGGGAAAGAGAGATTTCATGGACCTTTTGCTTGTTGGAAAGGCTAGGCATAAAATGCATTTGGGGAAGAGAAATACGAGTGCGTAAAGATAAATCTGTTTATATTTTTAACAACCTAAAATTTGAAGGAGTGTAAAGCTAGTGGGGTGGTTTTGGATATCTTCATCTGAAATGATGTTAGAGTTCCAGTGTAATTGGTGAAAAATCAGTACATTTAAGAATAAACTGACAGTAATACAAATAATAAAGACAAATTCACATGAGATCAGAGGCATAAAACTGAGGCACTGCATTGCAGGCAAAACTTTAAAGAAACTTGCATGTAACCAGAACCAGGAGTGCACTTGGAGGGCCAAGACTGAGAAATAACATGAGATGCTTTTTGTCTTTCTCAATGAATCAAACAACAGTATCTACTAATGGAACTGGAAAGAACTGAGACAACTAAGCCCTAGGATGTAGGGTGCTATCTTAAGGATTGAATCTAATACACAGCCACTGAAAAATCTGATGGTCTTTGGGAGACCTTACTGAAAAAATATGTTTGTTCTCTACACATATTTTTTACTTGGAAGGGGGAGGTGGGGCGGGGTAGATAGGAAGGGGGGGGGAAATCTGGTTTCCATTGGAAAGATTTTTAAATGGAAATTTCCAACCACTTCTATAGTTAACGAGGAAATAGAACATTTTGTTGCAAAGATTTCACTGGAAAACAATTTCCGTTTTTCATCAAAAAGCTTTCCAGCCCAACTTTTCCAAGCAGCTCTAGTTGTCTCACATAGCGGCTGCTCGGAAGCTGATGGCACACATGGGAAAGAGCACAGCTCTGCTGGCCTCAGGAGCATAGCATCCTGTGACAGGGGAGTTTCTCTGAAGGCAGGGTAGTAGGGGATTAGGTGATACTGAGAGCAGTTCTTATTACACTCATCAGAGGGCAGTGGTGCTTGTGCACGGTGACCCGCTCTGTGCTATATCAAAGGGTTGCACAATTTATTATACATGGCAGAAGGATCATTTCATGCACCAGTGAAATGCAGTCTGTTGTGGGTTGGAAAATAGCAATGGCAGGACCTCAAAAAAGGCTTAGATTCAGTTTGGGATACCGTAGAAAAGTCAACATTTGCTAACAGTTACCAGCCTATTGGTATCTGAGATACCACATTTTCCATTTTTACTCAGAGCAGGAAGTAACTGTGGTCTTTTCATATACCACAGTGTGGTAATTTTTCTGGCAAATGTTCACTTTTTAATGATGACCACTATATTTTCCGTTGTTTGTTCTAGAACTCTGTTTACAGCTTAAGGCAACTGCAATGATCCATGTTAATCGTTTGTCCATATGGAAAAACATGTAACATATACTTCTTAAAACACTTAGGAAAATATTCACATTGATCATATACAGTGAAACTAAAGAAAAATCTCCCCTCTTAGTCCTCCTGCAGTCCTTGGCTATATATATTCTGTCTTCTAAGCTTGTTGATACATATTTCTTTCTAAATTATCCTCATGTTTCTGATGAGATCAAACCAGGTCAAGATAAAACCAGCTGATAGCTGTTCCCTTCCTTGCAGGTCAGCTCTTTCTTCCTTGTAAAAAAAGAGCCTGTCTGTGCTGTCAAGTGTTTTTGAGGTCTGCTGCATCCACAGCTGAAGCCCTGACTGCAGCCAGCAGAGCTGAGATTCAAGCATCACAGCAGAGCAGTGCTGCAGGCCACTGCTGCTGGCTCACTGCACCAGCGCTGTAGAAGTCCCCTCACAGGGCACAGCTCTGCCCATTTGATGTCTTACATGGGGTTTATGTCAAAGCTTTGTGTACAGCAACAAACCAAGGCCACTTACTTGACCTCAGGCATCTGTTTTTTGACATAATTTGTAAGCACTTCTAGAAGCACAATGACTAGGATCAGGGAGGATTTAGCAATAGCTATTTTCATTTTTGCCTGCTACAAATGCTGTGATCCATCAGCTCAGCTGGGGCAAAGGATGTCACTGACAACTCACAGGTGTCTCTGTTGCTCTGTTGATCCAGTGTTTAATGGGTGGCTAATATGCAGACTCCCTTTTTACAAGAGGTCACACGGAAAAGATGAGGGGTAATGGGTACAGGTTAATCCTGGGGAGATTCTGATTAGACACAAGAGGAAAATTTTTTGCAATTATAACAATCAGCCTTTGGAATAATCTCCCCAGGGAAGTGGTGGATTCCCCAACATCAGACACTTGTAAGATGCAGTTGGATGGGGTGCTGGGCCATCTTGTCTAGACTGTGCTTTTGCCAAGAAAGGCTGGACCAGTTGATCCTTGAGGTCCTCTTCCAGCACAGTATTCTATGATGCTGTGGTATGATTCAACAGAATACAACTGCATTGCCTTTCCTGTAAATGAAGTAAGGGCAGGTTTTACCAGTCCTTTGTCAAGGAAGGAAGCAGCATTTTTTCCCCACTTAGGATGGAGGGACCTCAAAGTAGCGGTTATGTTCTGTCCATGGGACTGCTACATTTATAAGGTTTTTAGGGGAGAAACTTGAACTCTCCCTGACTGGAGGGAGTGCTTTTCTTCTGTGAGAGCAAATACAACCAGTGATTGCTCCTTAACACAGACACAGATGGCTTTTAACCAGTGGAGAAGCATACCCAGGAAAACCACCAGTACTGCAGGCTATTTAGGGCTGTCCTGGGATGCATGGTCCATTGCTTATGCGCGAGAAGATGAGTTGGTATGGCAGGATGTCACCTTGGCTGAACAGGGAACCCCTCACTCAGTTTAGTGAACAAAACCAGAACTAAGAAGAGCTGGAAAAGGGGACAGGACATTGAGGAGAAATACAGAAGCACACAGAAGTATCCTGGGCTTGCAGGGATGGAAACAGGCAGGCCCAACCTCATCTGGAATTAGAACTGGTGAAGGGTATGAGGGGCAGCAAGGGCATTTCTACACCTACACTGGCAGCAGGAGGGCTACTGCTGAATGGTGATACTGTGATGAAGAACACTGAAAAGACTAAAGGATTCAGTACTTCCCTTGTCTCAGCCTTTCCTGGAAAAGTCTGCTCTCGGGCCTCCCAAGTCTCTGCATTGCAGCTCCAGCACGGCCCCCCAGTACTTGTGAGATGGAGGAGCCTCACTTGAGCTGTTCAACATATCTCAACACCCAGTGGTGACCAGTCTTAACACGAGGACTAACACAGCACAATTGTGTTGGGTGACAGCCTCATCCGGTGAAAGGGAAGCTCCTTTTATCCTCCCAACAAGGAGGAATTTGTCCGATGCTTCAGAGAGTAATGGATTTATCTCTGGGTGGTGGTTAGATGATCACAATCCAGCAGCTGTCGCTCACTAGGCAGGTTTACAAGAACTACTTTCCCTTCTAGGCAAATACAGAAGGCCCAGATTCCACCTGGCTTGGTATTTTGCAGTCACAGGGAAATCAGCAGGGAGCTTGTATGGATCATATGAGAGGCAGGCAGGACTCTGCCCCGGGGCTCTTGCAAATACAGGGTTGGTCTTCTGAAATTACAGAAGTTGCATCTATTTTATGAAGGATCTGACCTGTTATATTTATTTTGCAGATGGCTTCTTTGACCTGCTGCTGTTTCTATTTTTTTAATGAGGTTCTCAAGAAACATTTATCTATTAAATCAGGTCATTAAAAAAATTACATTTCCTTCCTGAAGCCCATGGTGGTTTTTCTGTCTAAGAAAACTGGGACATACAACTATCATTTCCCATGTGCATGATCACAGAATAGTATCAGCAGAGACCAGGGTCATTTTTATAAAATTAACATTGCTCCCCCCATCTTCAAGTTGATAAATAAACAACAGGCTTCCATAACCAGGGAACAAACCAACCAACAACCTTGTCAATCAAGGTTGTTTTAAACAGAAGAAAAAATCTGACTGAGCTTTCACATTCAGGTTCTTTTTCTCGTTGAATTTTCAGGTTTTTTTCCCAGTTTTCCCAAATTATCCATTATTTGCCTGACTATAATTGTATTTGGAGCCCAAATTTAGGTCATATAGGCTTGTCTGTGTGAGCTCAGAAGTAAGGCATCAACTTTTCCAGCAGATGACTCTGGGAGATCTTGGGAAAGACTCTAAGGCCTTGCAGCACATCCGTAAGCTGACTGCATCCACGAGCAGCACTGACTGCCAAGGGGATTACAAGGTAAAAGCCCATACCCATGTTGTAAATGTTTTTAACACCTTGGACAGGAAGGCTGCGGACAAACTGCTTTTTGGGGATATTCCTGGGTCTGTTCTGACTGAGAGATCATGTTTGAGAGAGATAATTGCAGAAGCCAAAAGTGTAACAGGGAATATTTTAACAACCTAACCAGTTATGTTGCACTTCTCCAGACCGCTTCTAGGCACTGAGCCATTTGCTCATGTAGACTTTATAATTTTTCTTTCCTGCAGCACCAATGCACCGAGGATTGATCCTACCAAGCACTGAATACACTTAAATTCCATCACACTGCCTTTGCTAGGGGTGTTGAGTCTTCATTATTGTCCGGGCTCCAGCACTAACATGTTCCGAAATGAGGGTGCTGGATCTAGCTGGTTTTTGAACTTTTGGCATCTTTGTAGCTTGAAGACCCACCCTGAGGGACTGCTGAGGATAATCGTGGCATTGAGTTGGGCTGCAGTGGTGGAAGTCCTATTGCTCTGCTACTCTGAGAGCTGTGCTTTGCCCTCCCCTTCTGAAACAGTTGCTGGGAAACAAACATGATTCTTTCAGGAGAGGTACCTGGTAAGACTCCTGCTGGAAGCATGCAAAGCGCATATGTGCTTCTTATGTGGGTAAAAAAAAATCTGGGGATTGAATTCTGAGTCTTCCTCTTTCACAAATCCAAGAGTCAGTGGATTTATCCCACGTATGGGGAGCATGTGTCTT
This sequence comes from Pipra filicauda, assembly GCF_003945595.2. NCBI lineage: Eukaryota > Metazoa > Chordata > Aves > Passeriformes > Pipridae > Pipra > Pipra filicauda. The sequence goes on from NW_024103962.1 coordinate 583,617, forward strand.
GAAGTCAGCTTTCAGAGCAGTCTAACAAATCTAAACTCAAAATTTCCTGAAGCCATCATGTTTAAAAGTGAGCAAACCAATTCTTGCTGAAGCAGAATATTGCCAGTGATGAGTTTTTGCACACCTTGTGGAGGGCCTTACCTGATGGCATAGGGCACACTTTCTAGGCCATTACAGTCCTCTTGTGCCCACCAAGAGGTTATTGTGCTGTGAATTGCTGATGATGCTTAACAAGCTGAATTGCCAATGCCTGTGACAAATCTTCTGTTTTGTACTGTTGAAAGCACAGAAACAGATGTCCTGGGCCTTCCTGGCTCTGCTCCTCCAATGCTTGGAGCAAACTTCACAGGCAACACCATCTTAGCATCACCCACCCAGTAGATGAGATCTCTATTGGTGACTGTCTTTTCTGTTTGACCAGGACCAACAAATGTAGACACTGATCCAGTACAAAGCGACCTGCAAAAAGAGGCAAATCCCACAATCCTGTTGAGCTTAAGGTCGTTCATCCATGTGGCTACAGCTTGTGAGGTGAGACACAGTGCCTCTGTGATTTAGCACTTTCACATTTCCCCTTGGTGTGTTTGCAAGGGACAAATCAATAGAGAACTTGCCAAGCTGTGAGGAGACTGTAAAATTCTACAGCCATGACCACAATACATATGAGCAGCAGAAGCACAGGTGAATTATGCAGGTTATGCCCAACAAGAAGTGAGAAAACTTTTAGAGTCCCATCCCATATTTTGTATGTGTCCCATCTTTGCCTGGCTTTATTGTGTTTGTGTTTTTAACTTTTTATTGAAAATAATTTGTTGCTATGGAAACAACTGTGTCCATTAAACTGGGTGGAGCTTAATGACACCCTCTGAGACTAAGATATGTTCATCATTTAATTTTAATGATGCACCATAACACTTGCTGCAGCTTTATCATTTTATTGTGGTTTCATCCATCCCTCTCATGCCCCTTTTTGGTTTTTTCCCACTTGCCCAGTGTCTCCGAAGGCATGAATGTAGAGAGCTCTTTTGAGCAGGAGTTCTCTTCATTTAAACTGTCTCGTTTAAAGAGTCTCAAATATGCTGCTGAATTAATCCCAAATGATATCAATTTGGTTGTAAGCAAGCTTTGCTTTTCCCCATTTTCTGTGGGCAGTGAGAGGCACAAATAGGTAAAATGATTTCTGTGTAGTCATGCAGTTAAGCAGTGGTAGAGAGGGATTTTATACCTGGACAGGTATAGATAGATAGATAGATAGATAGATAGATAGATAGATAGATAGATAGATAGATAGATAGATAGACATATATATTCATCACCCCTCACACTCCCTCAGCTCTGAGAATGCTGGAATTTACAGATTTTCTAGTTGTGGAGAAGAACAAGTTACCTTATTGTTGCTTCTGTTTCTTTTAGATGTAAAAACTCTTTTGGTGCTAATTCTGCAGGATCCTCTAAAAGATAAACTGAGAGTGAACTCAAGGTTAAAATGCAATTTTTAAGATAGCCACCATGTGATTTGGACCTGAATTTCTTAGTACAATGGCAGCCAGGCTGAATGTGGATTTTGGAAGGACAGATATATTCCTTTTGGGGATTATACTGGAGTCAATTCCTTGTTTGCCAAAGATAAGTCTGAAATGATGGCAAATATTGAGTCTCACTCTTCAAACGTCTGAGGGTGTGTGCTATACTTAGAAACTGGAGACTGGGGGATAGGAATTACTTTAAAAGGGTGTGAGCTGTCATTGACCACAGACAGGCAATATGTATTTATCAAATGCCTATACTCTAGAAGGATAAAATTATACAGAAATAATTTTCTCCCGTTTTTAGAGATGATCATTTAGGAGGTGGAATATAATGAGGGTTAAACAGCATTCAGCAGAATAAATCTGTAGCCCCCCCAAATGATTTTGTGACATCTGAATAGTTGCATTGAAGTCAGGAGTATTTTTAGCTGTGTATATAGAAAAGCATGTAGATATGTTTTTGTATTTCTAATGGGTTTGTCAACTTTGATTTCAGGTGGAGATTCATCAGGTTTAAGATATGGCATCTTCCTTGTGATTTCCTAACTTTACGTGTTGCAACTTAAAGGCGTGATTTAGAGGCACGTAATGTGACTGACTGATTTGGGAACAGTTAATACTCTTGCTGTTGTCATCTTGTGTCCATGGACCCCTTTTCCATCCTCACAAAGCACAAACTCAGTGAGCATCAGCCCAAGTGTCTGGCACTGATGAAGCATCTCGTGTCCTAGCATGTGCTTTTCCACAGGCAGCATTCAGCACTGGTGGTGTGGCTGGGATGGCAGGGGCAGCCAGGTGGGCCAGCACAGCCTGCCCTTGTGAATGAGAGAGGTGGGAAGTGAAAACAAATATGTGTTAGTGCACTAACATCAGCTCAGATAAAGAACCGTGGTGCATTTCCTGCCCACACAGTGCTGGGTTCCATCCAGACCCTTCCCTCCCGCCAAGTTAATCATTCTATGTACAGCTTGTAAATGGTTTGAAATTGCAAACAATCTGTTTTTGCATAACCATGAATGTTTTCATGGGTACATCTTTAAAATTTTCCACAGATGGTTCAGTGGTTAGTCTGTGATTTATCAAATACTTGAACTTTCGAGGGATCTTTTCCTCGATGGCGAATTGGAATATTGTTGTGAAAAAACTTCCTAATTTTCCAGTGTTTCTACATTGTTCCTTTCAGTGAATGGGGTCAATTTTCTTATCGCGTGGAAAAGAGAAATTCCAAGGCTAATGAAACAAATGTTTATGCTTGTAATTTGTTGCCTTCAGGTAAATGGGATTTATTTCCTCGCACATTTGTTGAATCTAATGTCAAACATGCATCAGAATACCTGGTGAGGAGTGGGCAATGCTGAGAGTGGTTGCTTGAAGCAGAGCAGCTTGTAGGGGAACTCAGTGGTGGGCCTGGGGGTGTCCCACACTCTCTGGGCAGCAAGCATGGACACCCTCGGTTATCCCCTGCCAGGAAGTGTTTGGGAGCTCTGGATAAGGCACCAACACCGCAGTGCACAGTGCCAAAGGCAGCTCCTCTCATCGGCCCCTTTGCAGACTTTTCATCAGTGCCGTAGCCTTGACATTCTGATGTACCAGACAAGTTGAACGCCTGCATTTCAGCACTCTCTTATCTGTCACCTCTCCCAGGGAGAGTTTTTCCTGTTCCAATCCTGCCCTCCTGGTGGGACATGGCTGCCAAGCAGAGGTGTGTTAGGGAAGACCCCTGATGTTAATTTTGCCCTGATTTTCTGGGGTGGAGGGGAGTGGGATGTCCTGCTTCTGTGCTTGAAGACCCAAAGTAGAGCTACACCAGTGCTACTTTCTCCAGCCTTTCCTGCTGCTGCTCCCCCGGACTCTTAGAGTGGGGCAGAACAGTGCATTAATGGAGGAAAGGTGGCACTGGTTATGTTGCCCTCCACACTGCCTTTCTCAGTCAGGCTGGGAATGTGGGGACCAAGAGATTACACAGCCCTGGAAAGAGATGTCCCCTGCCATGCAGGGGCTTGTGAGGCAAGGAGCAGGCATGTGGCTGTGGGCCCTCTCCAGGTGCCTCACAGGACCAATGGCCTAGCTGGGGTATGTTTGCCATCTGGAAAAGCATACCACCTGTTTTATTGTTTTAAAGACTGTTTTCACTGGCTTCCTGTTTTAATCAGCTCTACTTGCTCTTCATTTAAAGGTGTTGGTTGGGCACTGTCACTGCTCCTGGTGGGAGCAGACAGCAATCTCCAGTCATCAGTTGGCTTTACTGGGGTGTCACAGTTGAGCTGCAGGCTGAGAGATGAGAAGAACCAATAGAATTTCTTATTTGTTTATTTAGAAATAAAAAAAATGGAGCGAAAAACTGAATTGTTGTTTCTCAAGTCTCACTTAAATGCAAGCTGCTTATCCAAAGCGTTGTTGCCTGTAAACAGGTCCTGGGTCTCCTCTTTTAAAAATATCTTACTTGTCAGGGAGACAACTGAGTTGTCTGCTCCAAAGAAAAGAAAGGAACAAAAGAAAGGAAGAAAAGACCTCAACTTCTCAAAACAACTTAAGTTTTTCCTTTATGAAATACATAGATAAATATAGTTCAGCTAGCACCCTGCTGGTGTTATCACGTCTGAGAGCTATGGCAAGCTTTCAAACAAAGCCACAAAACCTATACTTAGAAGCAACCTTCAGATTTTCATGCGAAGCACAGAAATGAAATGCGAGTGATAACAAAAGGGGGGAGATGATGGCTCGCCTACATGTGTCTGCCAACCCAGCTGCTGTGTCAGACTTGCCTGTGAAAACCCTCCAAATTGTAATTTCCAGGAATGCAGCTGTGTCTGTGCCTCCCTGTGCACCACCACGGGTGCATGCCCTCATATGTCTGACCTTTTCAGAAGTGTGTTGACATGTTCAGAAATAAACTTTGCGATGTAAAGATAACATATTGGATTGGGAATAAACAAATCAGCCCCAAGAGAACAGGTCCTTTAAAAGCCATGGTGAGCTCTTGCAGGGGTCTGGATGCATGCTCAGGTCTGGCAGCTGCTTCTCTTGTGTCTGTGGGACCTTTTTGGTGCTTATCACTACAGGATCTAAACACCCTGTGTGCGTTCATCAGCTTATCCTCACCTCACCTCTTATGGGTTCATGGGGTGGAAATGGAGAGAAGGGGAAATGAGCTCATCTCCCACTCCTCTCACCTCAGCCCAGCCTTAGCACAGAGAGATTGAGTGATTGCCCAGCTGTGAGGCTGCTGCTGCAGCTGGGAAAGCACCGTGTCTCCTGAGCCCTGGTATGGGGCTTCAACCCAGGACCACTTTCCTCACTAAGTGTTTGCAAACTGTGTGGTTTTTAAAGCCTCAAATGCTCACGATTCCTTCTTCACTGTCCCTGTCAGAAGTAGAGGGAACACAATGCCTTTTCTGAAAGGCTGGCACCTTGTCACAGGCACTCTATTGCTTTTCATCAGGCTGGTGTTGTGAGGAGAGAGAAGCTTTTCCATCAGTTCACAATAGCACTAGGACAAATAAAAATCTTTTACTGTAAAATGGAGTTTGTTATTTCTCTGGACCGCCTGGGTGAGGGCCTTGTTGCGAGCCTTGTGCTCTCTGCAGGTGCCTTGGAGGCAGTCCTTCCCTGTTTGGGAAGGACCCAAGGTGCGAGCACGGTGTCGTCCTTCACATCACCACAGAGCTCATGTCAGCAGTGGCTAGTGGTGCATCTGGGCTCACCTGTATGGTCATGATTCCCTTGTGTATCTTCTGGACTTTACCCTGGCTTCATCAGGCAGACAGGTAAGGTTTTCAGGAGATTAGAGTGCTGGACAGGTGCTCAGAGGTTAAATTCCTGCTTTGCCACTGACTTCTGGTGCTACTTTGGCCAAACATACAAAACATGGTCTTGCAGCCCTTTTAATCATGCAAGTCATTTTTAATTCTCATGATGACTTACGATGTAAATGGGAGTGGTTCTATTCTGTGTTTCTGAAGATCAGCAGCTTTTGTTTTGCACAAGAGATACACACCAAAGTCCACGGGGAGGGTTGTTTAAACTTGTGCTGGGTTTGGTTGGGGGTGTGTGGTTGCTTGTGTTGGGCTTTTTATAATTAAAAATCATGCAGACTTGCTTGCCTGTGGTGAAACAGTTTGACAAGACTACTTCTGTAAAATGAAAAAACTATATGGTCATACCTTGATCATTTTTGGCAACTACAGAAATGGGTAATTCCTGTCATGGGCACTCATATCTGTTTAGTCATTTACTGAAAAACTTTCATTTTTTCTGTCGGGCAAATGGGAAACCACTGCTCTGAGCCAACCTTTGTGTGGATTTCTCCACAGGACAGCAACTTTTTTTTTATTTAACTTTTAACTCATTGAAGAAAGAGTTCCTCAAGCAAAGTCCTGAATGATACACCTAAGCAATGTTTAACTAAGTTTTCCCCTTGTTTTCTTATTTTTCCTGCTTTTGGAGAAGATGTAATTTGATTCTGACAGCTATTTTGAGAGGGATTCTCAGTGCTCTTTAATCAAGAGCAAGAAAATGGAAAAGTGCCAGAGAAACACTTGAAGATTAGGAGAAACTGGACAGAGCTATAAATGCTATCCCACTCTAAGAATTGCCGTTGACTGCAAAGCAGCTGATGAACATTTTCTAATGTAAGCTCCACTATTACAGCTTTAGAGAGGATTTATCCAGAACAATGACTTTTTCAGTAATTGTCTGACCCAGCTCACCAAAGGCTAAGCTGGGAACGCCACACTTTGCTCACTGCTTTCTTTAATCTTAGCTAACTGTTGTTCTTTCTGTCACCCATCACTCATTGATCACTGACTCAGAGAATGATTCAAATGTTATTTGAACAACAATGTTTGAGGATTGTTTATCAGTGACTCCATGTCTGTCTGTGAGAGGCACATTTTGCAATATGTCCTTCACATTTTTTCCCTCTGATAATCTGGAGACCTGGTTGTCTTACAGGTCTGCTGGCTCACCTCACCTCTGTGTGACTCAGCTTCCCTATGGATCCCATTCTTATCTGAGCTCCCCCATTAAGCTGAACCAGTTCCTTGCAGAGAAGGGGAGTGCGGGATGGGGGAGAGTAGCATACTGCCAGCCCATGGAACGGCAGGGGATAAGGCAGGCAGCGGCAAAGGATGAGGCAGAGTCTTTTCAGTTGTCCTCATTCTGTTGCGAAACGTCCCTGAGACATCAACCTTGGAGGAGCAGCTCACAGTTGCTTTTCTTCTCTTCCAGGGCTTTTGCCAGCTGCTGGTTTAGCTGAGCCAGGGCCCTGAGGTGTTGATTGCTCTCTCATGAAGGTGAAGGGCTATGTTCACCTTTTCAGTGAAGGGCATGGCCAAGTGTATTTTCTGTGCACTGTCACTAGAAAGCCACAACATCAATCAGGCTTTGCTTTGCAGAGTCTACAAGAGTCTGGTGTGTACAGCTCTCTTCACTCTCCTACGCAGAGGTTGGGTCATGCCAGTCTGTGTAACTGAATATTTACCCCATGGGTAAGTGGTATCAGTGTCATATTCCATAGGAGAATGATCTGACCTTTCTTGTTTATACGGGTAAGTATGTCCAGGAGGCTTCTTTGTCAGCCTGATAGTCCCAGCTGCCAGCTCTCAGTGTGTCTTGTGAGCTCCAAAGCACTTGCCAGGGCTTTGAAGTTAACAAAGAGTTATTTGGAGTTATTTGCAGTTACAGGGTTTTATTTCATAGAGAACCCCTGTTCATGGCTCAAATGAAAGTGTTCTCCTCAGTCAGAACCCACACATTCAGCAGTGCTGGAGTGGTGGTGAGCTGTAACAGCACACAGTAAATGCAAGTCAGTTTGCCTCTTTCCAAAATCCAGTGAAGATGAGCTTGTTGTGATAATTAAGGACAGGCTATGGGATTTTGCTGCTGGAAAAATCATCAAGAGCTCAGAAGGTTTTATTTTAGCTCTCGCTCAGTTGTGAAGCATGCTGGTAAAGACAGCCTTTGTATGGGACCAACCCTCTCATTCAGCTGAGACAGTAGGGCCTTCTTGGCCCTTCTGTTTAACACTGGCAAAATATTTAAGTGATATCTACTGTTCTCTGAAGGGAGGCTCAGTTGCCTCAGGTTTTCCCACTCTGCCCCAACATCCAATCCCCATGGCTCAGTATATGAGATGAGTAACTAAAAGAGAGGAACTGAGGTCCTTCAGAAGGATGTTCTCAGTCTATATGTGCTTGGTTCACAAATGTGGGTGCCCACCCCGTAGATCTTTCTAGTTTCCAGTATGCTAACATGATATTTTTCTGTATAAAATATCTAAGAAAAAAAAAATCTTGCTTAATGTTATGCAAGCAAATGTGTTTCTGAGACAGAACAATATCATTCATCTATCAAAGCAGATTTTTTTCTTGCTATTACAGAAACATCTCAAAGCCCTTAACTGGTTTAAGTTGCCTGTGTGCTGGCTGTTAGATGCCTGCACACTGTGAGAGACTCTTCCCTAAACTGATAAGAGTAACAAAGAGAAGGGAGAATACCCATTGTATAAAAGGATAAAAATGAAGCGATTCACTCCAAGTCACAGATGAGGTCTGTGGTAAAGCTGGGAACAAAACTCTAATCCTCTCCAAGTCTCAGGCTCTTCCTTGCAAATACTCCCTTGCTCTCTTATGCTTTATTTCATCCATAACAATAAAATAATGCTGACTGTGTGGCAAGGGAGTCCTTTCATGCTCTTGGTGCTGCTGGCCAAATGAGATGTGAATGTATCTGAACAATAATTGCAGCTGATTAATGATGGCTGCAGCGTACCTGACATCACATCTGTTATTCCGGTGCCGTACTCGGCCTCGTTCATGGGCAGACTGTGCTGACGTGAAACACCTCCCGGGATCCACCACTCGCTGGGATCGCGTGAAAGCGCATCTGTGCTTTTCACACAGCAAAGCAAAAGGCAGGCACCTCTGCAAGAAGCAGAACTGTGATCTTATGAGCTGTTTCAGGTTGGGCTGTCTCTAGACCTGAGCAGCTGTAGGGACAAATTCCTTTCTTCTGTGGGTGCCCCGCTTTTTGTGAGGGCTTGGGCAGGACTGGGCTACTGAAAAGGTGGGATGAAGAGACATGGCATTTTTTGACTGTGCCCAGGCCATTGAAGCCACCTGGCCAGTGGGGCCAGCACATAGGCAACCTGTAAATGGCACAGTGATTGTGTCCTTTCTGCCTCCTCAAAATAGTCCCGTGTCTTACCTAGGACCTTAGAGGAAATGGTTCTCCGTCTCATACTGATATTTTAGATTATAATTCTCATTTCACTCCAGGGTTAACCTGAGACCTTTTGTGTTCTATTCCCCATACAGCAAACATGAGGCCAACTGTAGCAGATAGTGGTGCAGGCAGTTGCTGGAGGTGGAGAGAAGGCAAAGGCTGCAGTCCATGCCCTCAGGAGCCCAAACTGAGCATGTAACCTGAGTTTCTTACAACCAGGTACGTATTAAATTTCCAGGCTTTGGACTGATCTCAGAAGAAGCCATCCTTGGGTTTGGCCATTCCTTTTTATTTGTGAGAATGTTACTCAGTCGAATCCTGGATGATGTTCTTAGTAAGTTTTCTTGCAGAGTCTTTTACTGGTTCTTTGGACATCATTTTAAGGGAGGAGTATTCACACTGAATTACTGCTGATACAAAGTTTAATTAGCAAGCGTGAGAAGTGAGTCAGGCTCTCCCTATGAAATCTTTCTTGATACAATTAGATAAAGAGAAGGTAGGTAGCACTCAGCTTTCAAGATTTCTTTATCTTTAGTAGCTCACACAGTCTTCCTCCAAGGCTAGGACTTCTGGCACAAAACTCAGCAATTTTAATTGATAGATGGAGATAGTACTGACAGAAACACAAAGGTGTGGGTTGATGTATAGCTGCTATTGACATTCACGTGGAGTAACTGGGACACTCCTCTCCAAAAGCCTTCTCTAAAGCCTGCCAACAGTCTGGGTATTCTCACTGGCTGGCACCAGGTGCTGCTGAAAAATTAAATTACACCCAGCAGCAGAAGTCAGCAAAGAGGGCAGGTGTTGGAGTTGGAGAGTGTCAAACCCACTCAAAAGGGTAAAGGGAAGTTTTGAGAAGATGCTCGCATTTAGGGTTAAGTTTTCATTGGCCCTCAGCTAAAGGACTTTGTGGAAACAGCCCCTTATTTAAAAAGAGCTGCATGTCCATTGAAAACAGTGACTGGTGATTTTTAAGAGCATCTGGAGCCCTAATCTTTCATTCAGACCAGGCTTTCTGTCTAGCTAAGGAAAATAAATCGCATGTTCTTATTTATCTTTCCTCCTCAAACACTCAGAGATTTGAAAGCTGTAAATGTGGAAGTAGCAGAAGGAAATATTTTCTTTTACAAAAGACATAATTCCCCTGTGAAACACAGGAATTCGGCAGGGTTCAGGGAAAGAAGGGAATTTTATTGTTGGACCTTAGAGGAATTATGCAATCAACTGAAAAGGAAAGTCATGGGATTGATGTCTGTGTTTCTGAGTCCTTTTGAACATCACATGCTGCTGGAGAACAAGATCATTCGTGTATATTTTAGATGTTTTATTTATTGCTTTGATTGTAACGATTGGGTATGAATATAACCACCTATAAAGAACATGTGCTCCTGTTTTTTCTCTTTGAAGAGGAGGAAGCAGAGCTATGCGATTGCAAAGGAGGGGTCACATCTCTACATACTATTGCCTGTGTGAATATGACTAAATTTATGTTCATGTACCCCACAGATAGTCTTTAAGTGCCCTTAAGCCACTATGTCATATTAAAAGCAATACCAGATCAAGGCTGGTGAAAATAATCTCCACTGTGTCAGACTGAATGTTTCATAATCACTGGCTGAAATACTATTTTTTCATACTTCACAATTATATTCTGGGAGGGGATAATGTGTACTGTATGCCTCTAATTGTACTGCTTTTATTTTCCCTAGAGACAGTGAATGTCTTTTGTAAGGGCTAGTGATTTTCTCTCTGTGGTATGATATACCTTTCATCTTTAGGAACCTCTGCTAGCTCACTGTCATGCCTCATTATTCCAATTAATCACTGATGACAGTAATACTCACAAAAAAGATAATACATATTTATTCTTAAACAAGGATGAGCCAACACACTCGTTCTGTGACTCCAGGAGTTGATGTGTCAGATTATTGCTTTATGACCCACGTTAGTACAGTGTATATGTGGTAGCACATCTGTTACAAAGAATTTGCTCAGTGATTCCATGTAAAAAGGCTTGAGTGAATTCTCAGAAATGTTTAATCTGTCAGTCAGATGTGGAGATGACATAAGCTTCCTCAGCTGATCACCCAGAGCATCTCAACCCCAGCCAGGCAGGGCTGACTTAAGGAGCACCTGTACATTTTATTGCTGCTTCATGCTCATTTTAATTTCTCTGTTGAGCCTCCTGGAGAATTGGCACAGATCTGTGCATTGATTTGAATAGGTCCTTGTGTCATGCCCTAAGTAGTTCACAAACACACAAAAACCCCCAAACAAACAAACCAACCAACCCCCCAAAACTGTATATTTTACTGTCAGGTTCCTGAGAGCACAAATGGGCTGTATGGTCAGGACTCTTGGTTGGACCTGGCTGTCATTTCCAGGTCTGTGCTTGGTACTGTGGGATGATGAGCATGGCTGTGAGATCCCTCCTGGCTTACCTTCGCTCAGGGAGTAGCTGCGCTCTTTCTGCTCCCTGACACGTGCAGACCAGACCACATTTCTTATGTGAAAAAGCTGAAAACAATTTTATCTAATTCACCCATTTGTCTTTACGTGAATTCAGCCCTCTGGAGTACATGCACTGTCTCTGGAGTACGATGTGGCTACCTGGTAGAAAATCATCCTACAAAGCCCAGCACAAGAGACTATGCAAAGGGTTTTTCACCAAAGAACCTGACGAAATTTCCCTTCCCTTCTCAAAAACTGTGTTCAATACAGGTCTTGTCTTGGGATCTCATCTGATGTAGTGGACTGCCTAATATTCAATTTGTTTACTTCCTTTTTTTTGTGACAAGTCAGAGTCCAGCAATTAATGAGGTTATTACCTGCCTCACTGTGTTAGAGATGAACGTAGAAGAAATGTCAAATGGGTTACACAGATGTAACTAAGAGCGGAACAAGTCTCTGTATTTTTGAGAAAAGTCACTGACTTAACTTTTGAAGTGTCATTCCCGCATGTCTGAGAAGTTTCCTATCTCTCATTGCATTTGCTGTGGTGGCAGGTGGCCAGGAAAGCAGAAAACATTCAGTTAACAAACTGACCCATTTTGCACTGCCTGGAACAGGTTTTCCTGGATAGGAGGTGTTTCCACAGCTAAGCAAGTCACAGGGCAGCTCAAGCAGGAGAAAAAGCTATCCCATTCTGCCCTGAGTTTCCAAGGACTCCCACAGCAAAGCACTCCCTTGCAAGGCGCATGAGGGATCGCCAAAACTTGCAGTGTCTGCTTGTGGTAAGTGCTTGACGTGTTCAGTTTGATGCTTACCTCTGCCACAGTCACACCATGTTCCTTCCTTCACTCCACACGGTTCCCTCCATGTCACTCCCCTTAGGTGGTTGTGCTTATTGAAGATGGAGTGAGGGACAAGTGGTTTGACTCTTGGTGCTGATAAGAGCTGTACTTGGTGCAATAGGGTATAAGCTGCTAAATTTCTAAGCTCTTTTTATAAGGGATTCTTACAGATCATCTTGTAGCAGGATTGGAAATAAAGTGGTAGGAGGCATAAACGTCAGAGAGGCTCCCAACCAAAATGCAGGGGTCCCCATTCCAAGGGGAAGGTGTCAACCTACTCCCTTCTTATAATTTCCTCCTTTTCATGAATGGCCACAAGTAGCCAGAGTGGTTTTCAATAATTACCGATGAGTTCAGATGCGGCAATACTGCCTTTTTTTTTGGTGTAGTTCATAGTTTGCCCTTTCTTATTGCTCTCATTATCATCTGTAAGGAGTTTCTGCCTTACTTCCTTGCAACATCAAGGTGAACTTAGTGTGTTTTCTGGCATTTGCAAATGTGGCAACAGAAATGGGTATTTAAAACCAGTGCATTATGGGTTTGTAGGCCCTCTGTGGCTCATTCTCTGTACTGTCAAATTAATTGGTGTTATATCATTGCTACCTCAGCTTAATACAAGCACAGGTTTTGAACTGGACCTTAATGTCCTTGCAGACATTAACAAAGGATAGTCACTTGGTCTCAGATGAAATAAAAAATCTTTGTGGATGCAAGGTACACGTTTGTTCAGCTATTAAGTAGGGAGTTTCAAAAAGTACCAGAGATTTTTCTGTTCCCGCTGATTGAAAGAGGAATGTTCTCAGATACTCTAGTAATGAGCAACATCATAAATTCTGAACTCAGACAGATAATTACTCTTTCAGACAAAGAAGCTTTGGGCTTTTATTTATGTCTATAAACTGTAATCTCTTCCATGCTGAGACTTTCAGGGTGACTAAAAGACATGCATTCCACTGTTAGTTCCACAGGGTGGTACACAGTTACCTCCAGGCAGTGCCAGTAACATAGATAGGTGTCTATAGGTTCTGTTTTGGTTTATGTAGGATTGGGTGTCTTGATATGGTCTGTTGTAGCAGGACCCTGTATGCCCTAAAAGTTGCTTCCCTCCATCTGAGGAATACATTGCTAGTTGTTCAAATTATACTGTCTCCTGATATGATATCAAAACACAAGAAATATGCAACTATTGAAGGATACTGTAGCAGTGTAAATTTGGTTTTATAATGAGAGAGAGAGAGCATGTTTCAAAGTTGAGTGCTCTTAGTAATGCACGAGTCCCTTCAGTCTGCCATGTGCTTTGTCCTTGGGACCATGAGCACACTTGCCCCAGTGTGGTGTTGCTGTTGGAGAACGTTGGGCTCTTCTCACACTTGAGCTCAGCATCCTAGAAAGTAACAGTTCAGGAAGGAAAGCATCGTGGAGTTCTCGTAGGGACAGGCTCACTATGGCTGAAAGTGAGAAAATGACAACTTTGAATCGATACACAGCAGAAAAGTGTTAAAATTGACGCCTAATGAACAGTGCTGATCTCAAAATTGGACCCCAGGTCAAGATATTACATTTCCCTCCCCTTCTTGTCTAGTCCTAATATTTAAGCTTGTTTGGGTTTGCTTTGATTTTGGGGTATTTATATTGTTTATTCAAGGGTTAGGGAGGACCATACAAATATAGTAATTTTCCCCCCAAAATCCCTATTTTCTCCTCTTTAAATTAAAGTTCTTTGAAGTTTTTATGGGGAAAATTGTAGTGCTATAAACTGTGAAGGGGGAAAATAAGAAAATAGAGAAAGGACAAAATCTTTGGTAGGTATTATGCCTGAAAATGCACTCCACTGCAAAACTTCCTTATGATTGTCCCAGACAGTCAAAAAGAAGGGTAGCACATGCAGGTTCATTTCGTCAGCTGTGTTATAATTTGAAATTTTTTTAGCAGGAAGAGTCTGAGCACTCTGGGAAACCCTCAAAGCAACTTGAATTAAAGAATGTTTCAATAATTAGAAGATCATTTGATGTTTGTAAGCAAGGCTTTATGACATAGGGTGTGTAAATTAATTAGAATTTTCAATGATTAAATAGTCTTTTTTATGTCTCGAAAATGACATTTCTTTCCCATCATCTCACCATTATGAATACAGGGGAGAAAATATTTTTCTGGCTGAACATCACACATGCATTTTAGCCAAAGGGTTTCTTTCTAAGAGATTTTGAGGGACTCATAACAAGCTTTTGTCTTTACTGCCTTTACTCATGTGGGTTTAAACATGATGTTACTGCATAAAACTGAGCAACATTGCATGAATGTTGCCATATATCTGTTAATCCTATTTGTCTTCCCCTTACTGTCTGTGTATGATCTTGTATTTGGTTTGTTGATGGCACTGTGAGAATGAGGTTTTCCATTTTGTCCAAAGAGAAGAGTAAACATATTTATTTAATTTTCATGTGAAAGCTGAATATGCATCAAAACGTTTAATTTTGGATGTGCTTGTATACACATTCCTCCAAGAAATTATACAAAAAGCCATCACAAAAGGGAAAAGCAAAATTTTACATTTGGCCTGTCCTGGAAATCTGTAGTCTGATACTTTTTTCAAAATGAAATGGTAATTGGAACTGACACATTTCACTTCCAATGAAATAGCATTTCCTGATACTGCACTGGAAAGCTCTAACCAGTACTAATTGGGAGGCTCATTTTGCATGCATGGGCAGGATACTGGCTTCACTGGATTAAACCATTGACCTGTGTTTTTCTAGGAGTCAGATTGATCAGTGATCCTTTCTGATTTTAAAGTCTACTGAAAAGATGTCATTCTCTTGAATCAGGGGTAACTTTTTTAAGAATTGAGGCTTTGCAAATTGTTTTCAGTCTTAAGACAGAATGAATGTTTTGTAGCCACTTTCTGCTGTCTGTCCATGTTGGGAATCACAAGTCCCTGGAAGTCAGGTTGAGGAGGCTTCTTCAAATGAGATACAAGCCACGCTGGTGATGATGCTTTTCCTTTAAGATCCTACAGAAAATTAACTTATGTTTGTGAAGTGGTGAGGGAAATGGTTTCAAGTGTTATTCCTCTGCAGTGACTTGCCATTTAGAGAGCACAATGTGGGCTCTGGTTAGTATTTTATCATAGGTGCTAAAATTGCTGCAGGACTGTGCAAGGAAGATAGTTCACTGCTGAGGCCTTAAGTGGGGAAGAGGTCTGTGCTCCTCAGCTATTCTACAGTAATTCATACATGGAAAAGAAGAGCATTAACCCCATTTCACAAAAAGGTGACTAAACTGACCAAGCTCCAGATCTGTGAAGATGCAGAGTACTAAGCTTCCACTAAAATTGGGTGGGCTGGTCAAGCATCCATAATACCTTCAGGAAGTCAACAGTAAGCCTAGAGGTAGACTGTGATGGAGCCAGACACTGATCTAATATATCCTCAGCCTCATCCTCGCTTTAGTCTTCTCCCTTGCCAAACCATCCCTGGACTTTAACACTGCTTGAACAATTATCTGCTTAAACATTTGGATCAGGTTGAACACATCTATTAATGAAACTTATCCTCTGATATGTTCTGGAAGGAGCAGGAACTTTCAAGTGCTCTACGTTGGTTGCCTGCAATCCCAGTGTTGTGACAGGGTCACCAGACTAAGCTGGAAATAGTCTGTGAGCAGAAAAGTAGGGTAGATAATTCCAACAATCCATGTTTCCATTTTATTGGGAAATTTGGCCTTCACAGTTCTTTTGGCATCTAGTACCACTTTTTCTTTTCATGCTTTAACTTGAGCCTAGATCCTCAGCACAGTCCAGCTGAAGGGAAACAGCTGTTGGCTGAAGTCCTCTGGAAAGCACTCCCTTGAGCTCAAATCTGACCATTCTTGGCATGAGCTCCTGCAGACAACAGGTGACTCATTTTGCTTTGGAAAGCGCAGCCATATCCTCTGCTGTCTCCTCAAATACTATAGACAATTCATAGAGCAATTTCAGCTTTGCCTCTTCTGCTAATTGAAGAGGAGCTCTGTGCTTACCCCTTGCAACAGAGCCAAGCCAATCCAGAATACACGTTTGATCTAGATTATCCCTTTACACTTTGGTTTAAAGTAACACACAAACAGAGCAAATGAACAACAAGGCTTGCTTCCCTGCCAAGAGATTCAGTGTGTGAGTGATGGCCACTTGAAAGGAATACTGATGGCTACTGTAAATGAATTAATAAAGAGACTCAAATGCCTCCACTGAACTAGACTCCTCTTGAGTGACTGTTGAAATGTTCAACAGATTTGAAGTCCAGGCCCACCTGAAATGCTAAGGAATTAGCAAAGAAGGCTTGGGGTGGGGTTTTTTTGTATCCCCAACTGACCTAGCTCCCACACAAGCAGTGTCCGACACTGGAGGCAAACAGGACAAGCTTTTATTTATCCTGATTTATAACAGTGTTTTCCAAAGTGGCTTGCTGAAATTGTAAACCATGTGTTCACACAGTAGGAGGGAGGAAATGCCAATATATTAAAATCAATGGACCAAATTGTATGCTATCCTGAGAGCACTTTTGGCCAGGGGATGGAAGTGACCTGCGTTTGGCTGAAGAGGAATCGATTCTCTCTTGCTATTTATGCCAACACAAATGTGTAGCACATTTGACGTCAGTCCACAAAGAACGGGCACAAGCACAAGGGCAATTGGGCCCCAAAGGTTTCTGTTTGATCTCTACTTCAGGCAAGGGGAAGCTGTACCTAGGAAGTGCTTCACCCCCTAAAACAGGCCATCTGCAGAAACACTGGGTCTCTCTGTGGAGTCTCAGGCTTCTGTGGCAGCACAGTCCTAAAAGAAGGGTGTAAAGAGCAAGGAAACTTGGCTTGGGCCCATTTTAAATAGAAGCCACCATTGCAGATGAGCTGAGCTTAGCCCCCCAAAAGTTCCTCTTTTCATTACATTTTTCAGTTGGAAGAGTCAGGTGAAGTATTTACGTTGGCTTTCTGCCTTGGCTGTGTGAATTCTCAGGGGTGGAGAAATTGTTAGTAAACTAGTAAGTATCCAAGAACTGCAGGAAAATAGGTTGAGTTGTTAAAGTCTTTTAAACCTTTTCTGAAAAATATTTCCTCTAGGAACACTTTCCCATTTGGAACAGGTGCCTAAAAAATTTTTAAAAAGCCCTGCAGAGGTGACATATCTTTTTCTGCCATCGCAAAATTTTCTTAAATCTTGCTGACTACCTGTGTCCTGAAATCCACACTTTTATAAGCTGCACATCTTGTTTTGACTCTGCTGCTACAGTCACTGAGACCATGATCCATGCAAGCCATGCTCTGGCTGTTCCTGCTCCCTGATGGTGCTTGGTGTGCCTTCATCCTTCAGAGCACTTGGAGGTGTAGTTTTGAAGTCAAAGTTCAAATCTGCCAGAGAGAAGGGAAATGTGTTCTAAAAGCAGCCCAGGAGTTCTACTCCTCTGCTGTTTCCCATAGCTATGTGAACGTCACTGCTGTTGTCACTGAGGAAAGCCGAAGGACAGCCTTTCCTGTGTCCCTGGCACTGAGCTGGTGTGTGAGGCCCCAGCTTGTGGAGAGCAAATGAGCTAGTTGCCTATTGCTGTGAATCTGAGCCCTGATGATGAGGATGGGTCTTCTCTCCAAGCTGTGTCTCTAATCTTGCTTGCCCTCTAATGCAGACTGGAGCACACTGGTGTATGTACACACACCATGAGTTTATTTCTCCTTGGGGTTTCTGTGCAGCAGCACACATTCCAGAATGACTCAATGTTTCTCAACACGTGGGTCTTATGGTAGCCACCCAGTCTTGTGATCTTTGTAACTCTTATCTGGTGCAAGCTGGTGAAATAGTATTTCTCCCTCTTCACCAGGGGCTACTCTGAGCTGTGCCCTGAGAGTTTTCCGGGGGCCATCAGAGCCCCAGCAGCCTTCCAAAGGACAAGGAGCCCTTTAGTGCCGGAGTTCAAGTAGCAGTTGGTTTGCACTGTGGGTGTCCCACCTCAGTAGCAAAGGGAAGTGAGATCTGCCCCGACCACCAAACCCTTACTGGATATACAACCTTCCACTCAGTGCAAGTCTCAGCACAGGTGAAACATTCATGTTGTTTGTTTGTTCAACTGTGTATTTCTGAAGACTAAAATCAGGAGCCCAAAGTATCTGTTGGAAAGCGATGCTCCCAAACTATATGTTGTGAAATGCTGCTCAAAGAATTCACTGTTTTGTGAACTCAGCTGCACAGATCCTCAGCTGTCTGTCTCAGTGGCGCTTTCAAAGGCAGCAAAGTTACGGCACTGACCCTACTGATTCACCAGACAAATCCTCAGTCCTAGTTCTTCTCCCTTTAGGCTTCCTTTTTCCCTCCCTCTTTTTTACTTGATGTAATTAAAAATAATACATGCTGGGTTCTGCTTTGTCACAGTCCTCCGAGAAACTTGTAGTGGGGACCATATAAGTTTCATCAGAACCTTTATAGTAGGGCTCTTGCAAATGACTGGTCTCTGGTACATGGTGACAATGCAAATAAATAACAACACTCAGATGGAAAATTCCGCAGATGAACCAAAATGTTTTCTGAAATTCCTTTCAAAGTGAGAAAACAACTGTACCTCAGCGGAGAGCCTGCAGTGAGGGATCCATCATGCTTAAAGGAGTAGAGAGCAAAGGGAACATCTGTGAGTGCTTAATTCAAATGCTGAGGGTCTAGAAAACTTGGTGAGCAAGATTGTATTTCATATGATTTGGAAGTGTACCAAAGAGTAATGAAACCACAGAGGAAGCAAAAGATATGCTCTATGTGGATACTTAGCCTTTATGGCACCTGAATTTCCTGGGTAGCTCAACTCATCATGAAATGTCAGCATCAGGAATGAGATACTCTCACGAATGAATTCTGGCTTATGCTGTTATTGCCAAATGTTATGTAGATACTGCAGATGAGAAAAACCTACTTTCCATACATGGAAATATTCACTGTGATTGAAATGCATTTGTTTTTCCAAAACATTATTAGCAATCCACCAGAACTTTTTTTCATTTTTGTGTCCATCTGGGGATTGCCACCTACATCCTCACATTTTCGTTATGTGAAGAAATAATAGTTTTCGTATGCTGAGAGAATGAAATTACCTCATAGGCCTTCTCTGACACATGTGGCAGATCATACCTTCTCCCTCAGTGACAGAGTGAGTCATTTTGGAGTAAACTTCAGATTTTGTAATGAAATGAGCAGGGAATATTTTTTTTTAAGAAGTCTGAAAATGGGCTCAAATTAAAAAAAAAAAAAAAAGAAAAAAGAAAATGAGTTCAGCTGTTTACATCATGGTTTGTTTCTGTTCCATGACTGTTCTAGCAAATTCAGCTGGCAGCTCCCAGCCCTGCTCACTGACCGGAGCTTTACATCAGCCCTGCTCCTGCTGGAGCCAGTGCTGTGTTGTGCAGGGCAAGGAACTGTTTGCTGCACTTGGGAGGCTTGTGAGCAAGCCCTGACTGTAACTCTGGACTCACCTCATGAAACTTCTCCTGAAAATTACAGCCAAACAACGGGGGAACCAAACCAATCCCATGTGAACTGTGCCACTGGCCTTCAGAAGTACTTAAACACCAGACTTACAGTTTCAGTTCACTTATTTTACTGCTTTTCTTCTTTTAAAAGTAGCTACATTGAAAAAAAAAATCACAAAAATAGTGGTGAGAGGAAACCAGTCATAAAAATCATTGGCACTGATTTCATCCCTTGTGTCCATAGTCCCAGACTTTACTCAAATGGGGCAGGTATTTGCAGTAGGATCCTTGTGGCCATGTTTTCAAACTCCTGCTTGAAGCCCATGGACATGATTGAGGTACTGTAAAACACTCTAACCAGAACATCTTCACAGTGATGTTTGTAAAGGGTTTGGAGCCTGCTCTGCATGCCTGTGGGAAAGTTCTAGAAGATGAATTCAGGTGCCTAGATCTCAACTTCTCTTTATTTCCTAGACTTGGTGGGCTGTAGAATCCTTTGGAAATCCTTAGCCACAAAGACATCCAGTATACAGACTCCCAGCCTATCTCCCTGATCTCTCCTTGCACTCATGACATGAAGTTCATCAAATAAAAAAAGAAAAGATAGAGACTTCCATGAAGCTTTTTCATATTGTGAGGCAAAACCTTTTGATCAATGAAGACTAATGCTTTTTAACATGGGACAGACTAAGTGTTGTAACCTGTTTTGCTTTTCCTGGTTGATCTTGGGCAAATTACTTCCATGTAACTGGGCCTCCTCTTTCATTTCCTCCTCCTGTAAAAGAGGGATGCTGAGTGTTCTTTGTAGTGAGACACTCGGATGTTGTAGGAGTCAAAGTCTAAAGAAAATTTCTGGAGAAAGAAGAGGGAGTAAAGATAGCAGATACAGTAATGCTCAGATATGTGCATTTTCTAAGTTTATTGGGTGTGTTTTTTATGAAAAAAAAAAAACTTTTGTAAGTATTCAAGGAAAGAAAATCCCTCCAGAGTTTCAAAATAAAATATTTGGATTTTTAGTTGGAAATGTCTTGTTTTGCAGTGTTCTTCAGTGTGACTCAGGTATTGAAAATATTTTTAAATGACTGGAACAAAAATTTGTTTGATCTTAAGTATGGTTCATTTAAACTTCTTCAACTTCTTTTAAAATGCAGCTAGATTTTTTCGACTTGGACTGAAATCCCATTTTGTCACATCTTATATAATCCAAGAAATGTTACTGCTGTGGCTGTATCCGTAAACTCACTAGAAATATACACTTGCTGTAGAGAAACAGTATTAAGTTCACTGGTAGAAATTGGCCACTTTGACTTGTCTGGTCAACCCTGTATAAAGCATGTATAAAACTGAAATCAGACACTTTTCCCTCTGGATGCCTTGTGAGATTGATCTGTGCAATCTGCAGTTTGAGAGGTGAGGTGAACCTGAGATAGTGGCTGCAATTGCCTCTCATTTAAAATATGATGCTTTGTTGTCAATGATTAATGACCGTGAATCTCTCACCACCTCTGCTTGTGGATCTGGGTTTGGCTTTTGTGTTTTTCCCCAGGACTGATCTCTGACACAGTTGTTTTGGTAAGACCTGAAATTCCCAAGCTGCTTTTCTTTTCTGCAGAGTGATGCTATCGTGATTTATGAAAAAATCAACTCCTGGAGTTTGTTTTGCTTGGCATGCAGACAAAAGACTCAAACCCAAATTTTAATAGAGAAAGGTTAGGTGGGAGGCTTTATGCTGTGCTTTTTGAGTGAAAAACTTTGCAGCTAAATTGAGAATAATATTTTTCTGTCTAACCTGACCTTTATACTGATATATCCTCTGTCATCTTGGGCTCTTTTAAACTGTATCTAACTTCTGCAGGCTTACAGTTCTCTTTTATCACTTGCAAGGAAGACAAAAGTCCTTAGGACCTTGTCAACAGGAGACACCTTTGTTCCTCTTTGAAGTTAAATGGGACTATGCTTTGGCCTGGCTTCCAGCACCACCTGTTCGGCTGCCAGGTCTCCACGTTGCCCCTTCAGCATGGTCTCACCTGGGCATGCTGCATCCACCTGTTTTGTGTTTCCTGAGGGCACTCGGCAAATTTCTCTTCGTGGGCACCTCTGCTGTGTTTTGCTTGGCCCGTTCCTTGGTTTTGGCAGAACTGGGACATTTAGCTGCTTGTCTGAGGGGAGCAAGTTGCAGGAGTAAGTGAACTTGTGATGCCTGAAAGGAAAGATGCTTTGTGTAGTTTTGAGGAATGTCCACATTTTAAAATAATGTAGTTCATAAACAATAACAGAATCAGCAGTAACATGGTGAAAGGAATTCAAAAGAAAACTAACAATAAGAACTTCTGAAGCAGATTTTTTTTAAAGTAGTCTGGATCTTTCTCCCCAGTGCTAATAGCACAAGTAACAATTATTTCTAACTATACAGTGGCAGAGGCACATGGCTCTAAGTGTTCTTCATTATAAACCCCACACGGGCTATGGGGGGGTATCATCATACTGTAACAAGGTAAACTTATCAGTAGGGTAGGATTTTTTTGCTTGTTTGTTTTTCAGTGGTAATTTTAACTATTCGGAGACGGATAGTTTGAGGCTTGCAATTTCTTTCACTGCTGGAATTGATCCAGAAGCTTCTGACATCACTTCTGCTTTTTATTCACATTAGGAAGTGGCATTAATTAAAATAAAAACTTTCTACAGAATGGTCCATCTCAGAAAATGGTTCTGAGAAAACCGAATGGGTGTATCCCACCTCCAATAAGGCTGGTGGGAGGGTGAACCCTGGGAGCTCCCAGCCCACCAGCTTCCCCAGGCACTTGAGTCCAGAGCTGTGGGCTGTGAAGCAGCAAGTCACACACATGACTCCAGGACTATGATTTACCCTTCGATGTAAATTTCAAAATGCCAGGCTTTTCTGTTTAGTGGCTGTTTTTATACAAATTGGAAACAAATTTCAATAACACATGAAACCTCTACAAGTGGAATTACCACAAAATTCTGGAAAATGTTGAGTGGACATTGTGCCGTCTCCAAGTTTATTTTCTGCCCCTGTGATCCTGGGTCATAATTATTGTTCTGTGTGTGCATGTTCTGGTTAAATACTCTGAAATAGCGTGTGTCCTTCCCCCCTGAATGGTGTGCTTCCAGCAGAAAATGGGAGGTGGATGAGGTGGATGTAGTATGATGGTCCAGGCTTGCTGGGGGTGTTTTGTGGTACAATGTAAGGAAAAAAGATGACTGCTGATGTCACCTCATCACTTTTGGGGAAGCAGCCTCTGGGGAAGCATTTTCTGAGAAATGCCCAGTGAATGGCTACAAGCAGTCCAGAGAAAACTGGCTGTCAATGGAATAATGTGGAAGAGGAGGGTCTGCTTCTCCAGCTTTGCTTTAGCAGTACCACAATACCCTTCTTTCCTGACAGTGATCAGCCCTGAGCGGTGTGTTTCCCCACAGCCCTAAGCAAGAGCTGTTCATCAGCTGGGTTGACAGTAGTGAGTTGCTTTGGAGCAGTGGGGAAGCGAATCCCCCGCTCACTGGTGTGTTGGTTTGGTTCACAGAGCACTTTTGGTGTGTGCAAACAGGGGTCTTATGGGAGGAAACACACGTGGAAACTCTGCTCTGTACCTCCTGGCACGAATTTCCCTAGTCTCTGAAATCCAACCCTTTGAAAGCAATTTGTAAGTGTTAACCGAAGTTGTCTGCATTTCATGGTAAATCACATCTTATTATTTTGAGTTGAGCAATCCACTGTGCTTTTTTATTCACACCGAAAGTTCTTCTAGTGATGTTTTAAGAATGAACAGAGGAATGGGATGATGGCAATCGTGAGAATTTAGCTGTAGAAAGTGTTTCTAGTTTCTGGTAGAAATGGTTGGGGAATCTCAAGGAGTAACAGGCATTCCTGTTCAAGGCCAGATTAATGCCATGGGATTAAAGTGACCTGTTTCTTTTAGATTCATTTGCAGATCCCACTATCCATAATAGTAACTGCTTGCAGTTGTATAACAGCTTTATAAACTCCATAAAACACCACTGAAATAATTAAGGTGTGGATTACTGCCAGGCAAAAAACCTCTTAATCAATTTGTCCATTTTTGGAAGCTTCTGAACAACCTTTTCCTTCTTATTTTCCCAGCACAACTCACTTTTATGAAACCTGCTTGAGAAACTGAATTTTAGTCCAGAACCAGAAAGAAATATATGAAAAACAACGTTCATTTGCGTTGCATCTCAGCAGACAGTTTGCTTCTGTAATGTTAATCTGACCTGGGTTGCTCCAGCAGGCAGAAATGTTTTTTTCATAAAGGGATGTTAACCTATTTCCGCTTTCCAGACACTGACTTCTTCCAGCCTTCTCCAAAGTACAGCTTAATTCTTTATCTTTTATCTATAAGCAGCTTTAATTTACATCAGCATAAATTGGGAATGATTCACATTAAGCTAATATAGTTTCAATGACACGATGATGGTTTAAAACAGGGAGGATGAGATGTATCATGCCTTAGGGATTCACATATTGTTTGGAAATCACTTAAAGTGTGATTTCTTAAGGTCAGCAATATGCATCTCCTTTAGTAAAAGACATATTCCACCTTTTGGAGTTAATTTGCACCTCCCTTTTCAACATGATTCTCATAGCTATTGATCAAATCATTTGCGCTGTCCATGTAAACACTTCAACAGGGCCAAATCTTTCCCCCGTGCATTTTTTCCTAACTAGCTCCCTTGGAATGGTGTCAGGAATGAACTTGTTTCATTGTTTGCTTCCAGTTATTTCTGGGATCATGCATACAATCCTCACAGAGCCTTTCTTAATTTTTCACATAGGTAAAATAATTTTCTTGCTCGCTGTTACACAATGTGTTATTTGCTTCACTTTTACTGAAATGATTCTGCTGGCTTTCACACATTTTATACAGTTGCTACCCTGCTATCAGAGCTTGCTGGCTTTAACAATGCAAATGGCTTGCAAAGCATTCTGCAAAAACATGCCAGCCTTCAGTCTAACGCTGTTAAACTTCCCCAGCAATTCTTTCACTGATGAGCTTCACTGTTTTTTTTGGGACCCTCATGCTAATGCTCTTGTAGGCTGCGTGGTGGTGCTGGGTTAGTGGCCTTGTAGATGTATTCTGCGGATTACCAATCTATGCAGTAATGTGTATAAACATCTCCATACCTTCCATTAATATATGTGGAGAACTGTTGTTCTTCTTCTGGCTATATGAAAAATAGTGCTCTTGCTGTTCCTG
This sequence comes from Pipra filicauda, assembly GCF_003945595.2. Lineage (NCBI taxonomy): Eukaryota > Metazoa > Chordata > Aves > Passeriformes > Pipridae > Pipra > Pipra filicauda. The sequence continues at coordinate 608,373 of NW_024103962.1, forward strand.
AGTCCTGTCTCACTGCAGACTTTGCCTTGCCTGCCTGTGCTTTGCCCATTTTTCTCCTCCTAGCTTCTAAGGAGTGCAGTATTTTGGGGGTGCATGCTTGGGTCTAGAGGAAACTTGGGTAGGTATCTTTCCCAATCTTCCCTTTTCCTTTCCCTTGACTTCTGATGCACCTGTGATCAGATGAGGTAAAAATAACCAGCTGAGTGGCCATAAAATTCCCTGATCGCTAGTGATGACCCTGTTTGTACCAGCCCCGTTCCTGCTGAGGAATATCTTTTCCCCAGAGGGAGTTACTGAGAGAATGAACTGGCACTCATTTGGATCAGAGACAGCAGTCAGGTCCTGTGGAAACTCTAAGCCCTTTTGGTAGAAGTTTTCTGTTGTGACTTGGACCATGTGGCCCCTTGGAGCAAGGTCCTACACATCTCCTTAGATGCTGGAAGCCTGCACACTGTGCACAAGGTGGGCACTGGGTACCTGATGTTTCTTGGCTCTTCTCCTGGGGCAGAGCTGACAGTGCCCTTCCCTGTTTACTGGGAACGAACCTCAGAGCAGCCCAGCTCTTGTTTTCAGCCAAAGCTGCTTCAGCTTTGGAGATGGCTGTTGGGATGGGATGAGGAGGCCAGTAGGGATTTGCAGCACTGCATCCCATTAGCCAAGATGATGTGGAAGGCTCTGGGAAGGTTTTTGTGGCATGGCTGGACAAAGTCTTGGGTGGCCTGCCCTAGTGCTGGTGGTAGCATTGCTCCAGTTGGGCTGGGCTAGAGACCACCAAAATTCCCCTCCAACTGACATTTCTATGAATCTGTGACATTTGTTTTGTTGGAAAACCAAACAGACATTTAACTAAAGTTGCAAATAAATAAATGAAAAGTACAGAAGAGCTACAGTGTGAAGTAAAAGTAAAACAGAACCATGAAGGAAAAAAATGAGATGAGGGAATGTCCAGATGTTTTGCAATAAATTCTAATGACGGATTTAAGCAGAAAAGAAAGCGACCAAAGACAGGCCTTTGAGCATCTTAAGGGAAATAAGTTATTTATTGAAGTTATTGTTGAAGTTAATGGGACTCTACAGCAAGAAGATTGCAGCAGCATCTGTTGAAAGCTGCAGTGACAGACATGGTAACAAAACAATAGCCAGGGAGGTGAAGGAGAAACAGAAATGTGTTGCAGCTGGGGCAGATGTAGGATGAAATGGGTGAAACACAATGGTAAGGTTGCAAAGCTTATTTTTTTATAGCTGTTCTCCAAACAAGATGTCTCACCTTAAAAGTACTGTATCTTTGAAGGCAAATCCTTTTGCCTAAGGAGTCCTTGAAACGTTACTGTACAGCTGACATAGAGGCAAATCCCCATTGCTGTGCCCCTTACATACAATGTAGATCAGCTCCAAGGGGGTGCCATCCCATTCTGCAGCCCAAAGTGGTGACCTGAAGGGCAGGCTGGCTTGTGGTGCCAGCATCTAACACCCTGTGAGTCAATGCCTGTGGTCACTGATTGTCTTCCAAGGACAGAAAGCACTTTCCGGAGAGCTATAGCAAGGAAGTGTGGAGCAACAGTTCAACAGTTATGGGTAAGGGAGGGAGAGACAGAGCGTGGCTCTTCCTCTTCCACTTGAGGGCAGAGGGTGGAGTCACTCAGGATGCATTCTTGGTGTTATTTTGGACCCTGAGAAAGCTGGGTTTCTCTTCTCTTCTCTTCCTTTTTTATTTATTTACTTATTTTTGGTTGCCACATAGGAACCCTGGGGAGGGCAGGCTTCTCGCAGGCCAAGCCTGGGAGCTGTTGAGTGAAAATTATGTAAATCCTAAGAACGTTGTATGTGTGACAGAAGCTGTTCAACAATGATCTTCCTCTGGTATGACAAGGATTCATTAAATGTAACTGCTTGGGGTCCAAGAAGGGCAAAACAACAGGTGGAGGCGCTTCAAAGAGCAGCTGGAATGTGGCAGCCGATGTCACCCGAGCCTCATTTGCTCCAATAATGAGACGCACAGTGATACAAAACCAACATGGCATTTTCGGTTATGGCATGATAAATGTTCTCCTGTGCTTAACAGCGTATCACATAGTTTTTATTCCTGTACATGGAGATTAAAATAATTTGATACGAGCACTCACTTTTGCTTATCCCAGTAATGGCCAGGAAGTCTTTGTAATTTGGTCAAGTGCATGAGTGAACCAGCTGTTTGACAAAGCCCCTGAAGTTGCTGTCATTTGCTCAGCTGCCCACTGCGATGAAATGATTGGGTGTAGCTATGGACACAGCGTGGTAGACCAAGGATCCATGTGCACTGCAGGAAGCATGGTAGGTTTTGGTTTCTTTAAGCGGTGAGACAATCTCCTCCTGGCCAGCTGGAAAACATAGGAAACCATATGATGTTCCTGTCCTACAATGGCCATGGACAGGTGTATCGCTTCCAGGAGATGGCCTTGATTATTCCATTGGAAGAACAACAAAGTGAAAGTTATCCAAAAGCCTGGTGTCCAGGAGACGGGAGCAATACCTGAGAAGCTGTCCTGTAATGTGACCTCCAAAGCTAATGCTTGGATCTGGAGCAGTATATGCCATCTGTGTCTGAAGGGACTAACAGCTTTTCTGAGATTATTTTGATGAAGAATTTGTGTCTAGGACATTGTTCTATGAACACACACTTGGAAAAGTAAATGGTTTTAGAGTTAACACAGTCTTTGGAAGGAAAAAGCATTTGGTCTTCATGGAGGAGCAAGGAATAACCCAAGGATGCTAATTACACCATTGTGACTTAAAATAAAATTAGTTTGATTCAGTGTGTGTCTGAGTCTTAAACCAGGCATACATTATGTACTGTGACTCTGGTGCACATTAACTCTTCTGGTGAAATTACAGGGGGACACACTGTTTCACAGCCTCAAAATGTTAGCATTTGCTTTTGTTCCGCTCGAACTTAAAATGGAAGTGTCTTTGCAGCAGAGAAGAATAGTACAACAGGAATAACACCCCCCCAGCAGGTATTGTCTGCAGCGCTGCCTGGCGAGCGCTGTGACAACTGTGTGAAGAAGTAAGGCTTTCAGTTTCCAGCATGTAAAAAGCACTGGTTTAAAAATAATTAATTCCCATGTCTGGAGCTAAAGTAACTGATTTGTCAGACTAACACACGAACTCTTCCAGTGTCAGTGGGTCCATTTTACCCCATAACCACAAATGGAATAGAAGGGGAGTAAGTCTGTGGTGTATTCAAAGCTGGGGAAAAAGCAAGCAAGCACAAAATATCTGTGGTTTGACACAGCAAAGGACAGTCTTTGCTTGGGGATATTCAAGTTGAGCATATTGATTTCTGAAGCAATTAACACATGATTCTTCATGATCCATTTACCCTTTCTACCAATATATGTTCATGCAATGACAGTACAAAAGCAGGACTGCTTTTGCTTTTAGTATGGTGAAGATTTTAGAGAGAATAAAAATTATCAGACCATTTTAGACAGCACAGCTAAATTAATAACACCCTATAAAAAGAGAATTTCTCTCTTTTAGAATGAGAGCTGGAAGTAAAGGAAAACATATCAAATTAAAGTGTAAAGGTAAGTTATGGCCAGGAAGCACAAGTACTCTTTTGAACAGACTTGAGAGAGAATATAAATTAGAAGAATTTTATCCTTGAGACACAGAATTGTCTTGAGCATGGACCAGGCTTGGAATCCCAAGAGAACAGGCCAATGAAAGATATATCCTAAAGTACAGGTTTGGAACAACATATAGTTGTGTTTATGGAGTAGTAGTCTATAATAGTACTGAAAAATATATTTTACTTAATTTAACAGTAATATGGTGTTTCATTGGCCAGGCGTTATTGAAAATTCACTGAAGTAGATTGAATTCTTTACCTTAATGGACCATCTTAAATGTTTTGTTTAGAGTTATCTAAAGTTTATATGGAGAGAAGAACAAAAAAAAAATGTTAAGGTGTTAGTTCTGTTAAAGAGTGTCTGTGTTTTCAGGTTTCTGTTGCACAGTATGGTGCAAATAAAATTGCAGATATAATTTAGACAGAAAAGGAGATCTGACATCTGTGAATGTGTCTGTACCCAGAAAACGAGTTGTACAACCAATAGGTTGTGCTCTTTGAAACTATATTTATAATAGCTTTTTCCTGTGGCATGGGAGAAAGCAGACTGTGAAGGTACAAGGTCATCCTCCTCCTGTTTCTTGTGTACATCAGCAGTCATCTTCCAGCAGAGAGATTTGAAGATTCAGCTGGGTCATGCCCTCCAAACAGACTTGAATTCAGGCTCCTTTCAGTCCTTAGCTTTGTTTTTCACTTAGGCAGTGATTATTGCAATGGGGGAAGATAAACAGGAGCAAATCCTCTTATTTTCTGTGTCTGTAGCCTGTGAGTAACCCTGTATATGAACCAAGAAAAGGAAGGGAGAGGAGTTACGGAAGGAGGAGAAATAGCACAGTGAGTCACCCTGTTCACTATCTGTCTGAAGATCTATATTCTGCTCCCTTCTTATATATAGAAATGATTTCATTGAATTATTAACTCTTGCAAACTAAAGATTCGGTATGAAGGGGGCTCTTGGATCCTGATTCGTAGTGATGGTTCTCTAAAGGAAAACTGGAGCAATCATGTATAATCTCTGCAATAAATCTTGACTAAAGCAGAAGATATGTATTTAAAAATGCTTTTATTCAGTGCCTGTCACTTCTGTGTCCGTTAAGCTGTGAGCAACGCTAATGACAACTGATAGGTGCTTTTCCGCAGAGACTGTCTTGTGGGCTCCAGATCCCACTCAAGTGATGGGTTTTAAAGGATAACAGGAATTTCCTTTAACCTGTGGAAGCTTTGTACCACCACCCACATAATCTAATAGGGGTTTAATATTCCATGTTTGGAGGCTCACACTGTGCCAACTGCTCCTGGTAGGTCACCATACTCACACAGATGATTTCAAATAGTGTCTTGCCTAAGCAAAGGGATAATAACCTCATCTTGAAATCAGATAGAGGCAAATAACCCAAAGGTATTGAACTCTGGGCTTTCAATCCAGTGTGGCTCTGTTGGACTAGGTCATCTTGGTAAATTGATAAGCAGAAGCACATACTCGTTGGATCCTTTGCCACGCTGTCAGATGTTTCATTACCTGTGTGCTGAGATGTTGAGGATGCAGCTGTGTCAGTCAGGTGATGTGAAGAAGTCAGTGAGACTTTGCTTTAAGTGGTTTCTGCTCCTCCAGCATGAGATATTTTGATAAAAACAATTTGAAGGCTGCACTGGCAGATTTAGGATGGGAAAAGGTGCTGCGGAAGGCGCTGTCATCTTTTGGGTAAATTAATGCAGAGACGTGAATTTGAACCAATGGGTAGATTAGCACATTAAAGAAGAATTTCAAATATCTGAGCTGCCATAAATTGTCATGGGAAGAGTTTTGAAACTCCAGGAAATTTCCCTACTAATTTTAGGATCTGAAAGCTAGGTAGGAGTCAATAGTGGAAAATATTTTATTCATCTGTGGAAAAAAGATTACTTGATATCTGTCCATGTCATAACTGTGATGGTGAAGGCAGATATTCATTTAATGCTCTCCTTCCAGACTGGTCTAATTCTTGTCTGCAGAGGTCCTTAGATACTGAAATCAGTAATCAAACAATACATCCTTCAACTCAGAGGCACTGTGGAAAAATATGGTTGCACTTTGAAAAATGCATTACTCTGTTCCCTTTTACCTTGCACAGGCCAATGGTACATGCTTCATCTTGGTTTTCAGGAATGGTAAGCACTTGTTTCTCCTTGCTTGCAAAGCTTCACCGACAAGTACAACTTTTTAATTTTGTAGTGAACCTGTTTCATATTTTTAGGATCAACGTTCTCATTGATTTTCAGGAGATAAATGCCATGAAGAAGGAGAAAAGAGTAATAGCTCTTGCTCTTCTCAAACAAGAGCTTGGTGAACTTCTACCATGCCAATTTAATCCAGACCCCTTTATCCATAATCTGCTTTAATTATTTGAGTTTAACCTTAATTGCTGGTTTTGGTTTCTGGCTAGTGTGCTGGTGTTGTGGTGCAGCAGACCATGGCCCAAAGGAGTGTCCCAGACTCCTTTCTTCTTGTGGCTCATCACTTCCTGTGGCTAAAGCTAGGTATGAACAAAAGCCATAGTAGTATTTGAATCCGCAGGTCTGAAAGACTTCGCCTCGGAGTCGGCGGTGCCCATCCCTTGAACCAAAGGCAAAGTGGGGCCGGCATTGCAGGAGCTCTGGAGGCCTTTGTCTGCTTCACTCTTTTTCCTGGCTGTTTACCTGCCTTGTGCGCTGAGGATTTTTTGCCATCGGGGACTGTGACTGAAAGCAGGAAAGCTGCCTGGCCATCAGACCCTGTCAATCCAATTTGTTCCTGTAGTGGGAGGAGAATAGAGTCCCAAACCTTCTGGAAAATGTAGTTGTGCAGAACACGTGGACATCGATTCCTGGGCGACAGGGCTGCGAAGAAGAGACTTGCTTGCCCTCACAAATGCTGTTCTGTTTAAAGGGGAAAAATCCTCACTAGGAGACAAGAGAGAAGAAAGATGGTGAATGGAAATAGGTACAGGCAGAAATGCACAGATCTCAGATGAATACCCAAACTAAGCTGCAGCACACAAGGGTGCACTCAGACAAAGGGTGGTTGAGTGGAGAGATGCCATACTCGAGAAGGAAGCCTTTAAACCTTTTGTTCCCCAAACTCAGGCAAAAAAAGCAAGGGAAGTTTGAAGTTTATTTACCTCTTACTTATTTTGAGGACAAACCTAAATCCATTCTTTGCCTGCAAAGGTAGCAAAATCTAATGTTTGAAAGCCATTCTGAGTGAGTGCATGAGAGAAGAGAGCACATTGGCATTCATACTATTACTTAAATGCACATTGTGTAGTGAGGGGGTTATGTTTCGATTAGATTTCCCAACTGTGAGAAGCCTGTGAGCATTCCCTTCCCTTTACCAGTAGCATTGACTTACCAGGTATGTCTTGATCAGTTAACGTAGACAACGACTATAGAAAACCACTGTCGTTTGCACTACAACCAACTATTAAAGAAGAGTAATCTCAGGCAGAGAGATGGAACCAAAAGTAATTTAATCTTTGCAAGCATCTTTCTGGACAATTATTGCTGGTTAAATTTATTAACAACCACTGGGGAACATAGAATTCACACTTCGGATTTTCTTTCTGCGGGAAAGAGGGGTTTGGGAAATCTGTTTCTGAACTTGGAACAGGAAAATTAAAAAAAAACATAAATGTGGATACCATTTGTTTTTAGGATTCATAAAGAGTTTGCAACAAACCGTGGAAACACTGGGGCTTTTTTTTTTTTTTTTTTTTTTTTAGCAAGGAAGGCAGAGAAAATAGTTTCAACTTGGAAGTTTCCCAGCCAGCGTTTGATTTTTATAACGTGCTGTGGTTGTTCACAGGGAAGAGCTGAAGACAGGAAAAGTACTGACCCTGAAGAGGGGAACTGTGAACTGTGAATGATCAGTGCAGTCTGATTCATCTACAGCATTTAAATCTATCTATGGAAAGATCTAAGGACATCAAATGTTATGTTCACCCAATAATGCCAATTATTTGTTAAGGAGTAGATTTGTCATCATCGTTATTAGTGATACATTAGAAAAGCAATGTCCCAAATGAGATCAGGGTTTCGTTATCAAGATAAACCACATACCACTGGCCTGCCCAAGGCAAAAGGGAACAGATCAACATATATTTTTCAAAGCGCAATCATATTTTTCTACAGTCTTGGTACAAATGCACTGTAAATTCCTGCCTGCTCAGACAAGTTACACATGCATGCTGATCATGATGTGTGCATGTCTCTTGCAGACAAACAAGAAATTGGATATCCCATACTCCAAACTGGCTTAGCTGAGTGCTTAGGCAAGGTGAATATGGGCACTCTGGTTAGTTCATCCTTTTTTGAAAGAAGCTGACCCATGGAGAAATCACAGCAATGTGCTGTTTGGAGCCCAGCCTCAGGCAGTCCTACTTCTGCAGTCTGGAACTGGGACCAGTGCCTGCAGCCTCCCCTCCGCCCACAGAGCCTGGATAGCTGTACCCTGCACTCATCTTTGCCATGCCGTAGCATCTGGAGCCAAAAAGGGTTTTCAGTAGTATTCTGAGAATGGATAAGACCAGAGATGGTATGTTCCCATCTTTAGTTCTGCTATAGAGAGTGACAAGAGAAGCTGATGAATTAAGGGCACAAATTATCCTTCCCCTGTGCAGTTGCAATTTCCAGTACATGGAGGGAAGACAGGAAGGACTTGAAGGCTGGTTTTATAAGAGGATCAGGGCATTCCCCACCAACTCTGGTTGAGCATACACCTGGAGCTGTGCCCTTCCTGCTTACTTTTCTTCTGCTTGATGCCATCAGCCTTAGTGTTCCCCCAAGGAAGGTAATACATTTGTATGGCACACTAAGGAAAGTGAAACTTGCTCCCTATAGGCAATCTTGTGCTGTAAAAGTGGGAGAACTCACCTTAGATGATTTTTCTTGCCCTGTAGTAAATGGTATAAAGTCGGTTTCCACAGTGAAGGCATTGCTAACCTGGCAGAGCCATCACGGATGTTACCAAACATGAAGTTATTCTCTGTATGCATGTACTCACCTAGCATGTCTCCTAATTTATTATCTGCTAGGGTAAGCTAGTCAAATTACTATGAAAGCAGCATCGTCATCATCAACTAGGTTACGTGTCCTTGGTCCTGCAACCAAGTTCGAGGTAGCAAAGAGCTCAGGCTGAGCTGCATATTCTGGCTCCATATGTGTGACTGGCTTAACTGCCTCATTACCAGGCTGCTGCTTTCTGTGTGCTGCATGTCTGCTCAAGGCTGCTGCTGCAGGGAGCACAGACAGTCTTTCCAGGCCTGTTTCAGCACTGACTGCCAGCCTAGATGTCCCTGTAGAGTCCTGCTTTTGTGCTTTCTTTCTATTAACCTCATAGTCTGTGTGATCTTCTGAAGTAAAGACTGTGTTCACTTGTTTGCTTGCTTGCTTGCTTTTTCTGTGGACAAACAATAGCCTTCTCCTCCCTCAAATCTGACAAATAAGCCACTTCTCCTGTTCCCCCAAGATCACTCCTGAACTCTCTCCTTTCAAATCAAAGGGAGAATGAACTGCCTTGGCACATAGAAGTAGTTTGAATGGGGATTTTATTTTGCCCCATTGGAGATTGAAAGAATCCTTGAATCATGATTGGAATGAGACCTGTTTCTCCAGTGTGACTGAAGTTTTAGGTCCAGAATTTTGCCCAAAGATCTGGTCTGTCGCTCTAAGGTGGCATTAACCTGGTAGGTGCAGATATGCTTTTTTGTCATGTGAAGGAAATGGGAATACTTGCCTTGTATTATAGGGACAAGGACAGTGTTACATTGCTCAGATCCCACTGACTTGCAGAGAAGTTGTATATTTGTTGCAGGGGAGCCTGTAAATTGTCACTCTCACACACATGAGCCCAGGTGGCTGAGGGGAAGCCTATGAAGATGTAGACGGCAAAAGATTTGTTAAAGTATCACATAGCAAGTGTATATTATGTGTCTCGCTGTTCTACTGGTGAAGGAGCCAAAAGATGAAGTCCCGAGGGATCAGTTACTGTATGTGTAACCCTTCTGCCAAGCCATGACTGGCAGCAACAGGAGCCACATTTAAGTTTCACCCCATTTGAAGACCCTGTGCTCTGTAGTCTGTTTTTCCTGGCAGAAACAATTGCCAGAAGAAGCAGAATTTTGTCAAGGCAGGGGAAACAGGAGAGTATCCAAATAAATCACACCTTGTTCCTTTTTCCTAAAGAATGTCTAAACTAAAAAATTTAAAACAAAGTTGCCTTAAAAATCTGGAACAAGGCCCTCCTTATTCTCCTTCCCCCACCTCCTACAGGCTGTCTATCAGTGCTGCCCCCTTGATCTGGAGGTAGTTGGGAGACCACTTCCTTTCCCCCCACCTCAGAGGAGCTGGAAGAACAAAGCAGAGCTGACTGGCTCAGGCTTCCCTACGCTACACTGAGTGCAAACTGATCCCTACTTCTTGACAAGGTTCCATCTTTTTTAAAAACAGTGCCCCTCAAATGCAGTAAGAAGATGTATACAAAATAAATGTCTTAGAAGCCTTTGAGTTATTTTCCTCCCTTTTGAAATTGAGAGGTTGCCCTTTCTCCAGACCCACTGCAGTCAGCTGGGTTGAACATTCCCCACTGTGTGGCACTTAGGGACATGGTTTAGTGGTGGACTTGGCAGTGCTGGGTTACCGGTGACTGAGTGATCTTAAAGATCCTTTCCAACCTAAACAATTCTATGATTCTATGATGAGGCAGCCTCTGCCCTGTCATGAAGGTAGTTGCAAACTGTCTGTAGCGGGAGGCAGATGCAGAGGCCCCTAAGCAAAAAGATGCACAGAATGGTGCCAGAAACAAACACAAAGATGTTGTTCTTTTGGAAGAAGGTTTTCGTAGGTTTTGGTCTGAAGGAGAGAGAAGGAAGAGTGAGAACAGAAAAATAAGGAAAAGAAGCAGAAACAGCTGTGAAACACTGATGCCAAGAAACAGAGAAAACCCCTGAAAGTAGCTTTTGGCAATAGATTCCCTCTGTTGCATGGGGAAGCAGGACACTGTATATTGTCCCCACAGTCTTCAGAGGTTTTACTGCTTTCAGTTTCTCTTCATATCTGGGATGACTGGAGTGTTGTTTGCGTGCAGATGGGTTATGTGTTCTCCTAATGTTCAAAACAGTCCCAAAGGGACTGGGGTGAGAAGGGAGAGAGAGGTTGGGAGTCAGGGGGAGAGACTACAGTGAGGCTGTTGGGGCTCAGATGAACTGAGATTAATCTGAAAGGAAAGGGGAGTTGGGTATTGAGGAAGGAAAGGCATAGGGGGAGGGGAAAAAACAGGAAGATGGAAGACTCTGAATAGGAGGTGTGGAGCTGGCTTCTTGGGTCTCTAAAACCCATCCCAGAGACAAGCAGAGCTGGCTTTGCCAGTTCCACCGGTGGGATGAGGCAGGCTCAGTGTCAGCACCAGGCCCTGGCTTCTGTTTTATTTGTGGCAATGGTCATTTGGGTCTGTTTTAAAGGCAAGCAGTTCTTTAATCCGTACATATTATTGCTGTCCTTTTTTTCTCTTTCCAAGATGAAGAGAAATGTTGTCTGGGAAGTGAGCATACCTAAAATCAGCCTTTAATTGTCCTGTGCATGACTGTGCTGCACGAGTTTCCAACATCAGGTACTCAGTGATACCTCCTGCCTGTATGAGATAAAGTTTGGTGGCAGTGTTTTGGCTGGGTCAGGGATGTAACCCTGCAGGCATTTAACATCCTGGAAGCTTGATTAATGCTGAAGGGAACACTGAGGTGCTTTAGCTCACTGCCGTTTTCACTTCTTATGCATCAAATGCGTGGAAACATGCCGTGAATGCACAAAGAGGAATATTTAATAGCGATGATGTAATAGCGTGGCGTTGGTTCGGTGGCTCTCCGGCATTATTCAACACATCTTTCTCAGCAGAATGATGTTGGTGAAATGAGATTTTATTAAAAGCAAGCAGCTCAGTGTATCGTTAAGCATTCAGAACAACATCTCCATTTCCTTTCTAATGCTGCGGTGCTGAAAACACATCCCATCTCAGAAGCGAATGTTTAACTACAAATGTAATTTGAGAGAAAATAATTATTTTTTCTTTTTTTTTTTTTTTTGAAATCTGCTGAAAGCATGCATATTATCAGAGCAGCCTTTCTTGCAGGGTTTTAATTTTTTTCTTTCAAAGGAACTGCATAAGAAAGTTGTTCGAGTGATTTCTCCCCAGCTATTCTGCTGAGCGATTCCTAATTACCCTCAGTATTTGAAAGGTGAATGGTACTCTTATATAATCAACATTAATAATTCAGTTTAGTCCAAGAAAACTTATTGCAGCTAGTTCTTTGATGCCAGAAAACCTCTACTAAAACATTCATTCTCAATTTAATTCATAAGCTCCTAATAAAGCCAGTCCAGCTAAAGTATTTTAACTTGGCTCCCACAGTTAAAAATATAGATGAAATTATTTCAGGTGGGCCGTGACAAATAAGTATTGTAAATTTTAGTAGAAATTTACTTTTTCACTCTGTTTCTGATTCTCAGAATTGTCTTCATTGGAATAATAGAAGATTCCCTAGAAATTATGTGTATACAAACATACTTTCTGCTTCCTTTCTTTCTTCATGCCTTCTTTTTATCTAACTGTCCTGTCCGGTGGAAATGCTGCTATATGAAGTGATCAGCATAAACAGAGGTAAACAGGAGTGATGTTCTTTATAACATAAGCATGAAAGGTCTTGCAAGATTTTCAGAGAGACTTCCCATCACATTGAGACACCACAACACACTATTACAGAGTCAGCAGAGTTACTGGAAGATAATGATCTTGTGTTCTTTTATTAAGGTAATAATGGAAAGAACACACTGACAGATTGGTCCTGCAATGTAGAGAATTGCAACATAGAGAAACTCCAGGGAAACAGAAATACTTTACTGTCCTCCACGAATTTATGATAGAGAGTGAGTTTTATCAGGTCTGAGAGTGACATGCCATCAGAAATGTTGATGTTTAATCAGCATGGCCCACGCAATCTAGTATGAACAGAGAACCTCTGAAAGCAGTTATTTCTTTGACACCACTGCACTTTCTAAGAGTAGCTACTAGAGGGGGATGAATGGATTGCTGTCAATCACATGCCCAAGTTTTCATGTTTTAATTTATTTCCTGCCGCACTAGCTAGTTTCAAAGGGATGAAGGTAGGTATTTGTCTTCTGGTGATGTGGCAGGAAGTTGGAGGTACAAAAGGAGGTTGGCAAACTGGAGCCTTTAAAGGTCCAACGGCCTGTTTCCTGCAGGGACCATATGTCATGCATACCCGTCTTGGAGATTCTCACTGGCTAGAGAAAGAAAAATAGCTCCCTTCTTTCATTCAATCTTTTATAATTACGACTGAGATTTTCAAAAGTTGGGAGAGTCAAGGGAGATGTTTGCTGTTTGAGAACCTGCAAAAATAGTCACTCCAACTCCAACATATACAGCAAAGAAGAAATCACAGGAAATATTTCTGAAAGGAAAACGGAAGAGTTGCCTCTGCCTGAAATGCCTAATCCTGCTAATGTGTTTTGTGGGAGTACCATAATTTCTCAGAGGTATCATAAAGCTCAGGTGTTCAAAGAATTTTTATCTTATCTGTGGAAAATGATAGTTCTGGTGAGCATTTCTTCACACTTTCCATTTCAAGACTCAAAATAACATACTCACTCATAGTGGTTGAGAGAAGTCATTTCTATAGGCAGAAACATCATCTTTGCGTTGCTCAGCTTTTCCATATTTCAGAGGGGCATAATATTTGCAAACCCCATAGATGCATCGGAAAAATCACTGAGTTGTGATACATCAGGATGTGAGATGCTGCAGAAGAAGAAAATACTTTGATTTTTCTTTTTCACTTGTGTAATATATCCATGAGTGTTCTTGCTTCAGTGTTAGCATAATTCTGGGAGTCTGTCAGTGCTCAAATAAAGCACTTCTTGCCTACCTTCAAAAATTTGTGATTGCATGTCTTGGGATTGAAAAACATTTGACTGGTCTTGAGGAAATGGTACTTTTGTCCAAAGAGGGACAATAATTTATGAAAATTATTGTTGTAGGTAACACAGAGACAAAAGTAGTGAGTATCCTAGTGAGTTCAATAGATATTTAGTGCTTGGGTTTCCAGCTAAAGTAACCCTTCATGGCTTAGCACAGACCAGGTGCTCCTGGAGTCTGTGATGGCCCCATGTCCATAGCCCGGTTAACATCACATGTTGGGTGTTCCCATCTCCTCCCTGTGCTGTGTTCTGTAGTGCTGTGTTTAACTTGTTGCCAGGTTTTGAAGTGGATTTTTGCCAGCTGAGCCATTTACTTCAGGCACGTAGAAGTGGCTGTTTGTGTTGTCCCCAGCAAGGTGGAAACCTCTAAGAAAAGGTTGGAACTTGAGCCTCCGACTGCTGGGTGATACCACTCTCCCTGCCCCAGGAGGGAGTTTCTGACATAGCCAGGGTGGGATCGTCTTGTACAGCTTTTCACAGTGGATGACCAAACTACTATTTTTTTCTCACTGCAACACTTGTTATTAAGTTTTTGAGAAGTCATTAGTTGTGTTGTAGCAGTGTAGGTATTAATTATTACTGTGACATTTTGGCATTTAAAAGCCAAAGAAAACTCCTTTGGAACAAAATGTTTATTATAGGTTATTTAGTGGTGTTCATTTCATGTTCATCTGTTCAGCATTATGCTTCATTAGCTGCAAGCTAGTTGTATGATGGCATGTAATCAATCAATCATGTAACATTTTTGGTTATTCTGCACATAAAGCCAGATTTATTTGTTTTAGTGTCCAGACTGGTATGCATTTTTCTTGTGCTTTTCCAATACTGAGCCATAGATAAGACCAGTTGTTAGTCTCCCAGATTATCTGTCTGCTCAGGAAACTGTGGGAAGAAAACAAACTGCCTCCTTAATTAGAAGGCTGTGGCTGCTCCTGATTTGAATGACTACTTATCCTTTTTCTCTCAAATTAATATGTTATTACTCACATGAGAAATCTGATTGTTTTCAGTGGGAATTACTACTTAGTGCTGTGTGGGACGATCCAGAAGAAAAACTTGTGGTTGTCACTGGTTATCTTTGCAAAGGAGGAGGTTTGGTGGCCTTGAGGGCTGCCATGAGGAAAGAATGCAGTGCCATTTGGAGCTCTGGCAATGGTACTGGGGAAACCCTGTGAGCCCCAAATTCACTGTGCATTTGGAGGGATAGCAATGTAAGACCTTTTTTAAAGATGAAACATTAGTTGTTCCTTATAGCTACTTCTTGTGAATAATTTATAAACATTATGGCTGTTGGGAGAACAACTGTGCAGCATAGATTTCAGGAGAAAAGAGGAAGGAATAGTAAGGTCACATGGAGAAAAGATGTAAATTGGGAAAATTTACTGGAAGTAATCCCTTCGACCCAAGAAAGATATGAGACTTCTACCTACTCCTTCCCACTGAATTTATTTGTCTGGACGTGTGACATTTCTGAGGGTTGGAAAATATGAGTGCAGATCAGGAAGGAAGCTGTTGGAGTTCCCTGCAGCAGTCAAAACCAAAGGTAATTGTTAGCTCTGCGTGATCATGAGCTAATCCAGAGCCCTTGCTTCATTTCAGTTCTTACTGGCCAAGAGCAGCTGTGAATAGACAAAAAATGATACAGTGCCGCAGCCAGTGCCCAAGTTATACGGGTAGTTAATCATCAGCTCTGAGAGATGCTCTTCTTCTTCCATGTAGCTGCATTCTTAGTGCTGCTCTTTGCAATCTTGTGACTTTCTCTTTGTGCCGAATAACAGTTAATGATTTTGTTAAATCCAAGTGGAGATACATTGAGTCCTCACTACTCAAGAGTCATATGATGTTGAGCAAAAAGCGAACAATTCTGCTCCTTGAAAATGGGGCTATGAAATACAGCATTATCATCTGAGGAAAACAGCCCCTCTCGTTTTCTATTTGTGTACATGTACACATAACCTCTTTTGACTTTGAAGTGTAGTCGAAAAGAGAAATTCATTCGCTGTCATTTGAATTGCAGTCATGCCTACAGAGACAGTGTCTCTTTGGGATGAACCTGTAAGCAGTCACTACCTAAAAAATAAAATTGAAGTAATGGTGAAGTTGAGTGGAAGCAGGTGGATAGATAGAGCTGCT
Organism: Pipra filicauda; assembly: GCF_003945595.2. Classification (NCBI taxonomy): domain Eukaryota; kingdom Metazoa; phylum Chordata; class Aves; order Passeriformes; family Pipridae; genus Pipra; species Pipra filicauda. Next base: position 624,118 of record NW_024103962.1, read on the forward strand.
CAAGGTCATAGGAAAGAGGTAAGATAAGCGAGGTCTCATGAGTTATGTCTGGTAGAAGAGCTGTTAGGCTATCGTGCCTCCTTAAGTCCTTGTGAAGGCAAGTTTATGCTCCAAATTGGATGGCAAGAACTTGGGCAGGGGTCTCACAAATATAAGGGCAGCATTCCATGCAGCAGTCTTGGGACACACTGGGTATTACCCAGCTTAGCTGTGCTTCAGCCATTTGGTACCACACTGGTGACCATGACACAGGAATATCTCTTATATGTGGTGGAGAAAGGGGAACACATGGGGACACAACGCAGGATGTTGACTTACACTTTGATTCAGCATCCCTGGGTTCTTTCGTTTTAACTCTGGTGTGGTATTTACACCTGTGGATGGGCAGAAATGGCAGCTTCATGTCTTAATCAACAGCTTAAGCCTGCTAGTTTTCGTAAGTCATTGGTGTCCACAGTGATAGACAGATGTAGAAGTCATCCTAACAGTCAGCCATTGGCTGTCTGTCTGGATAAGGGAAATGCTCCACTTTATCCTTAGTTATGTTAGTTTACAGAGAAACTCTGTTGTTCAAAGAGTAACCATTGCTCCATCTGAACAAAAAACTGGCAAACATCACCAATAGTAGCTTGGGCATGGTCAGAAGACTAGAAGATATAAGATTTAGAATGAAAGGATATCTGCATATTGTACAGACACATGTTGACCCATCATTTCCCCCAATATTTGGCCAACTCCATTGATGTGAGCTGACCACAAGTGAACGGGACAAAGCTTCTGGCTCTCCCTGTGTGTGTTTTGCTCAGCTCCACTGGAAAAGCTTCTAAGAGCTATTTGCTGCTAATCATTCTCAAGCAACGAATGAATGGAGAAGTATCTTACTAGAATGATTTACTGTTCGTCACGCATAATAAATGAATAGAGTTATTCACTGGCAGTCACACATCTCTGGCTAATCCTTTTGAAGGTCACTTGTACCAGTCGCCAATCTCTCCTCACAGCTACTGCAGTAGAGAGCAACAGGTTGAGGATAGGGAACTGTATAAAAAAGTGGGATCAGGTCCGTCCACTGCTTTGGGTTTGTTCTTCACCCTGATTCCTGCACCTCGCATCAGTAAGGACTAGTAAAGGTAAGACCAGAAACAGATGAAAATGTAGTAACACTGTTTGAATTATTAAATCATCTCAGCCCAAAAGGAAAAAGCTGTCAGTGTTAATTGTTCTCTAGGGAAGTCAAAGCAGAACAGTTTGTTCTGAGATGTCCTCTCATGCCCAGATATTACACTAACCAGGTTGCAGGGCATCTGCAACGGCTTCCTCTTGGTACAAAACTGACTGGAGGAGAACTGGATTGCAACATATTATTAGCTTTTTTATTATGTGCTACTTCAAGTTCTTCAGAAAAATCCCCTAATTCAAATTTTGTGTTGTAATTTCCTTCCTCGGTTCCTGAGTCAGACAACACCAGAGGAGAACAGCGATGTGACCTCACTGACGAGAAACCTCCAAGGAAATTAGGCTATTGTAATGACCTGGAAGGTGTCCTTGGGCACTGCTCATTCCCTGGGACTAACAGAGACTTAAACTGTGTTACCTCCCACCTGGCAAAGCTACAGCAGTCTGCTGGAGACTCTGTTCCCTGCCTGAGTGGGTCTGAGCCCCACAGAAAGTGGTAAATGTCTATGGATCATTTGCAATGTAGTAAAATTATACCTTGTGTTTCAGCCTAAGGGAACCCAGACTGTATCACCCACCCAAGGGCATACTGCAAGCCAAGGAGGGGCTCCGATCTTCAAGCACAGGGACGAGAGCTGTGGGTAGAGACATGAGTAACACGTCCCATCTTGACAAGAATTTTGCCTCCTGAGGGATCTGTGAGTCATCAGACAGGTACAGAGCTGCTGGAAAAGGCCATATTTGTTTCCCATTTCCCATAGGTGTGAGGTGATCATACCATCTGAAAGACAGAAGGTAATTAGAGAGAAACTGAGAAACTTGGTGTCTTTCTTTCTTCCTGCCTCCCTTTGTCATAGATAATCATTCATTTTTGGTTCACTGCTCCTGGGCCTTGTCTGGCTTCATCGGTGTCCCTGCAGTCTTGAGGGACTGGCTTGCTGCCATGGTTAGGGCTTGGTATTTTGCCTTTTTCCCAACAGCTTGGCCAGGTATTGATCCTGTTATTCTAAAAGGTGCAGATCTTAATTAAAATACTGAATGTTCCTGCTTGACAGCAGGCCACTGTTTAGATATACAGACAGGAGAACTGAGTAAATGGTGCCTATTTACAGCATGCACAGGGCATTAGTCTTCACTGATAGCACTCCTGTTTTCTGTGGAGCCAGAAGCCTGTTCACAGGGGTAAACTTAAAGCCCTGGCACTCCATGAATCGCGATGGTTATCCACTTCTTTTCACTCTGGATTCAGAGCAAATCCAGCTAAGTGCAAACTGCTGTTATCCATTTCAGGAGCCATGATACACTTATGTTCTGTACTTCAGAAAATAAATACAGGGGTGTTGGCTCATGTGTCTAAGAGAGGATTGAGTGAGTCCACTTTGAGAGAAATAAAAAATGTATAGGCAAGGAACATCATTCTTGCGGAGGCTGTGCTTAATCTCAAAATGACTCTTCTGTGGATAAAGTCAGTTCCCATGGTTTCTCCTCTCCTGGAAAATTTCCCCAGCTATCTTGTGGAGATTTCAGGTGTGGGCCACACCATGGGGGTTACTGACTTGCCCGCCTCCTGTCCTATCTCTGGGAGTGTGTTTGTGTCATGAGTGCTGTACTGGTGAGTCCAAAATGCAGGCAAATTTCAAAGGGCCTGTGTTGCTGCTCTGCAGATTTATTTTTGGCAGGCTGTTAATAAATAAAAGGACAGTGAAAATACAAGTCACAGAATACAGCAGTATCCACTCGTGTTCTTCTCCACTGGGCTCAGTGGAGTGATGCTAATCCGGCCTCTTCCTCCTTCCTCTGCAACCTTCCATTTCAAAACCAGTTTTGCATGCATTCAGGTTGTAGGGACGTGGGAGTTCAGTTTGCTCACTTGGCAGCTCTGAAACCTGACAACCCCTTCAGAACCAGAACAGAAACCTCCTTCTCTGTTTCCTCCTACAGATTCCTGTTTTCAGTTGTGGGGAACAATCCCCTGTGCACATCTTAATTTTTTTAAAAATTTTTTTTATTTTTTGCTCACAAAAAAAGACACCTCCCCTGCCCTGATATTAAAACCAACCAAGGAGCTCAATGCCGTGAGTCCCAGTGCACACACAGACCTTGACTGTGATGTCAGCCAAGCTGATCCCTGCGGCTGTGCTTCAGAGGCTTAGCTTGTTGTTATCAGGGTCCAGCAGGCAAAAGGCACCCTGAAAGGCACAGCTCCATCTCTAAAATCCTCCTTCTTACCTACCTCCAAATTAAAACAACTCAAGCTCTATTCTAGTCAGGTGGAGGAGATGAGAATTTTGAAAGTGCTTAATTGCCCTCTGGAAGTACCCTCATTGTGTTAAGTCACATCACTGTTGTTCAGCTTTCCCATGGCACCTGGTTTATCCTTCTGCTTCACTGCCATTGTCCTTTCTTCCTCTCCCCTTGCCACACCATGCTGTTGCTACTTCATTTGCATTGTATATTCTGGTTGTTGCCCCTCCCTCTTAAAATCCCTTATCACTTTGTATTTTATTATATGGTACTGTAACAGAGGAGACAAGGTGAAGGAAAGAGTGAATTCTGTCATCACTATACCAGACTTTAGTAGGAGGGGTGATGGCAGAAGCCCAGGTGGAAGGAAAGCATAGGACAAAGGGACAGAGAGAAGGAAAAGGAGAAAGTAATTGTAACCTGCCACAGCAGTGGCAGATAGCAAAATCAAGTAGAGTCAGGCTTACAGTGCAGCCAGTTATTCTGACAGTAAAGATATGAGAGCAACTAATAGAATCTTTTGCCCCGGGGTTTATTTCTCCTTATTTATATCACCATTACCAAAGAAACATGACATTGCAGAACAACTGCTCGCTTCGTTACAGGAGCATGGAGTGGTGAGTTGTACTGAGGAGGAGGACGAAACATGAAGTCGGATAGGAAAAACTGGGGTTTTTTGGCCTGAGTGAAGGAAAAATGTGATTGAAAGAGTCTGAAGTGGACACAATAACTAATTCAAGATAATGATGTTGAAAAAGGCAGTTTTCCTGAGTGATTTTCATAATGATGAAAGTGAATCCGTGCTCAACCCTGGAATCTCTTACTTAAAAACCTTCTAAATCATCTATTACTGACAGTAATCTTGATTTTGCTTATTATAATGGGGCATCTCTCATTGAGTGTTTGGGTTTTGTTTTATTGCCTTTGTTTTCATGGAGAGTGGTCTAGATTTTCCATACATTAAATTTTCAGTGGGAAAATTATTATTTGCTTACATTTATTAAAGAAATTCCTCTGCAAATTTCAGGGTGGTAACTGAGAGCCTCTGATTTCTATTTTGAACAGGGAGGAGTCAATAATATTTCAGATATTCCTCAGCCTCCAGGCAGGATAAAAAGTCAGATTAACAATGTACTGGGGATGTTCATGGAGAAGCTAGAGAGTGAAGACAAGCCTTGTGCTCATCTCTAACACTGGGCATTTATAAAACGCTTTGTGCAAAATTGAATTCCTCTAGAATGCTGTAGCCGGTGTCATTCTTACTAAAGACTGGATCTGTTGAGCACATGAGGCTGTGGGGCAGCTGGACCACCCATGACTCTTTGTCCTTTTCAATCATTTTGTTATTTACCAGAGGGTAAATTTTACCATATACTAACATGTAGGAAGTTCATTCTAATTCAGACAATTTTACTACTGTCTCTTTACAGAAATGATATCAGCTCTAAAGTAATTTGTTCGGATTTGAAGTAATGCCATAAAAGAGGAAATTTTATTGACTCCAGTGGTTGATAAGCCCCCCTAAGTCAAAGTACAAAACCATTTGTAAGATAGTATGGGCTGTGTAAGAAAAGTAAGAGCAATACTGAACTACAAGAAACCAAGTTCTACCAGATGTCTCCTGTGCTGTGTAGAGGAAGCCTATCTACCCCACCTTTTCAAGTGTATGTCCAGTTTGGGGCTTGTCTTAGGAATCCAAGATGAAACTTGATTTTTGCAAATGTTAGAGCCTCAGAAGCTCTCATGGACTCCTGGAGGACTTGCAGACCAGGCAGAACATGTTGAGAAATGAGGTACTCTTTTTCTTGCACTTTCCAAATTATGACATCTGGTTTTAACACTCAAGCTTTTAAGTACTTTTCATTGAAGAGTGCGAGAGACCACCCAGAATATCCACCAGCCCCAGTAGTTAGGAAACTCATCTTGTTCTTCTGGTGTGACTCTTTTTCTCTGTTTCTGGTTTTGAGAAAAAATTCATCCTGAAGCTGGAAGAATATAATTAAAACTTGCTGTGGCAAACAGCATCCAAACATTGACATGAAGAAGGGGCATCTCAAGTTGTACTGATGGCAACTAAATCAAAACTTGCTTTTCTGCAGGGATTGCTAAAGTTTTACCAACAGTAGTTGAAACATTATAACTCTGCTGCAAGAGACAGTATGTAAAAGTTCTTGCAGCCATATTATGTAGATCAATAAATTTGTCCCCAGATGTTAGTGACCTGGCTTTTGGAAACAGTTAATTCTGGAAATTAAGCCATCTGCAAATGACCAAATTGGTATGATGAATCAGTGCAAAGAGAGAAAATACATCTCTGTGGTCTGAGATGTGGCAATTGGGCCTAGATCCCTCTCTGTGCCTACGCTGCTCCTTGGTAATGCTCCATGTAATAGAAAGAACGGGAAGAGGAATTAATGTTTACATTACGCTGAAGTGCAGCTTTATGATCTGTAGTCACCTCTGGTGGGAGAAACTAAATGGCAGGGACCATCACCAGGATCTATAAGGAGCAGTCGTGCATTGTGACGGAGATGAGCTGGACTGGTCCCTGCTTTGTTCTTCCCTTTCTCTAGTTTCCCCCCGTAAATCACTCCTGCGCACATTTTACCCAACATATATGGTAATAATTAAAGCTTTGGAGAGGAAGTGTTTCCCATGATAAACCAATTCTCTCTTGGTGCTTAAGAGCTGTGGAAAATTGACAACAAATTGACTCTGACAGGATTAGGGATCCCCAGTGAGGGATTGTGTGGAATCTTGAGAGACACCTGCCGCCCCTGCAGTGCTGCCCCCGCACCCCTGCCTCTTGCACCGCAGCGACTCAGCCCGACTGCCTGCTTTCTCATGTGAAGCAGCATGAAAGCAGCTTAGCAAAACAGAATAATTGTCGTGCGAGGCTGGAAGGACTTGCTGAGCACCAGCCAGTGTCAGAACAGCGTCATTGCTGGCTGTGGCAGTGCAGATTGAGGTGCTGGCCAGTGCTGTTGGACAGGAATATTGCTTTTGCAGCCTAACTAAAAGAATGCTATTGAGTTGTGCTTTCTACACCTACAGCAGTGGCAAAGACCTTCTTTTTTTTTTTACTTTCTACCTTAAAGTGTTGGGAACCTGATGAAAACTGTACATGAAAACCAATAAGACTGTATGTGGGGAGAGCAGCTGATTTCACCATGGTGTTAGCCTCCAGGTCCTGCTTTATGTATTTATGTTCAGCCTTCTCTAACCAGCAGTGCTGGGGTTTGAATTTTAAGCTTTTTTCCCCCTCTCTCCTCAAACGCTGAGCTCTTCTGGAGCAGAATCCCACTGTCTGTGTTGGATGTGTCTCCTCTATGCAGTGAGACAGGCTGTAGCAAAATTTATTAGACCGCAACATACAGTGGATCATTCCCTTGGTAGTTCACATAACCAAGCAGGAGCTGGAAGGCAGTGGCACTATCTGCAGCTTAATGGCAGCCACCTGAACCCACGAATCACTAGTCACATGGGGCTGGCAGGGAAATAAAGGATCATTGCCCATCCCTGTCACAGCTGTGATGAGCCAAGGTGTTTTAGGCTAGCAGTGCTGGAAAACATCAGATTGCTCAGCCCTGACTGTTTGCAGCATCTCAGTGTTGCAGCTTGTGACCAAGGATAATGAGCAGTTTGATCTGACTAAAACCTAATGCTGGCACCAAGTAAGATTTTGTGTTTTATGGGCTTGTTATGATCCTGACGTTTTCAAACCTGCTGATGCATCCACGCTGTTTTATCCTGGGAGAAAACCCCCAATGAAATACTTTTGTCCTCTGCAGTGGTTATCTCAAACCCAACTCTGCTCATTTTGACTGGGTTTTACCTCTGCAGCTGAAGAGGTCCTTGAGTGCTGTCCCAGCTGTGGGGGGGCAGTAAGTGTTGTTGTGGGAATTGGGGAGTGAGGTTTCTTTCTTGTAGTCCCTTTTGGCCTGGTGAGCGAAGCTGGGACTGGCAGCATTATGGTTTTGTGATACTAGACCCTATTACAGACATTTTCTCCTTGCATTATAGTTTTTAAAGGCTTAAGATTTGTTGCTGTTATGTTTAACTGCATATGTGGTAGTGTCTTACAAAGCTTGGGGACAAAATAACATCTGCAGAGACTTTGCCTGCTGAGCCTCTCTTTTAGATGTTTAGTGTAAACTGCTGGGGCATGGGCAGCCAAATCTGGAGCTTTGTTTTCTTTCAACAGTGTGCCAAACTAATGCATTTGAGTATGTTATGTGTGAACTCTGGTAATTTACTTCTGCTGAACAGATTTCTCCTTGCTTTCCTTGCTCTGTAATGCTTCTGTCTTGTTTTATTAGCAAACCAAAGTCACCTTGGGTGTAGGTAACCCAGTATGTGTAGGATTGGAGTTGACAAATCTGCCAGGTTTTCCTGGGATTAGTAATTGCTTGGTTTTAGAGTTCATTAGAGAGAGATACTAATGATAAAGAGCTGTCCATACTAACCAGAGGTTTTGGCTGCCACCTGTGAGAGTCAGAGGGGCCCTGGTGGCAGTGGAGGCTGCTCTGAGGGTCCCAAGTTTGTAGTTCCTCCATCATCCAACTCTTATTTAAGTAATAATAATAATATTAATTTTAAAAAAAAATCTCATGAAAGCTATTGAAGCAGTGGATTAAATCTAGTGGTTTTGCCTTGTGGCTTTGTTCTCTGGTGTCTGTCTGGGTGTGAATACCAAATATAGTGTTTTGTTGACTGGATCTATCTTCTGTCACTGGTGGATTTTCCTGAGATCTGAGGAGGGTTGAGCTTGCTCTGCCTTTGGTTCAGGGAAGCTAAATGTTCCTTTCTGCCTTCCCTCCTTCCAATATAACTTTTCTTTTAATGGAAGCTGATGGGGCTTAGTATTTCTGAAAGCATTTCACTTGTTTATAAATATTTGATAGGTTCAAAACTGACTGTTGGCAACATGAAAAGGGTTCAAAACTGGCTCAACGGTGAAATCTGAGAACCCAGCCCTGACAAGAGGCTCAGAGATGGGGGCAAGATCTGAGGACAGTGATAGTGATAGATGGTAACTGGGGGGAAAATGGTGACGAAAAGGTAGAATAGGGGCCAGAATATGAAAGCCAAATTCAGCAGAGTGGACTTTGGGCACAAATTGATCAGAAAGCAGTTGGCCACTAGGATGAGCTGCCACGTAAATTGTGGGCATTTTATCTTCTTTTCAAATCATGAGTACCTGCCTAGCCAGAGGATGAATTTTAGCTTAATCTCTCTTTGGAGATCAAAATCAGTGATCTGTTGGTGAAGCCTGAGAATTTGTTGTAGGCTTGAGGTAAGTGCCAGGAGCTGATAGCACAGCTGGATTATGTCAGGCAATTATTCCGTAATAACATGTGGCCTCCGTTCTGCTGTTTGCATGGGGTGGCTGCAGTTACTTCAAAGTCTGGTTCATGCTGGCAGGATGTTTGTGGGCCATGGAATGGTACATCTTCGACAGGAGAAAACACTGCCATGTTTTTAAATCCGACTGCACTTTGTTTTATCATGGTAATGCCTTTTGTACTGACATCAAATAAAGCTTTAGCTTTTTAATAGATTCTGCCAAAAATCTGTTGTAGTTAATTACAAGCTTGTGGCCTTATGATCAAATTTTCAATTAGAACAACGCAGATTTTTGAGTGTTTTGCATCTTAAAGCCCTTATATTTGGAGGAGGAAGCCAGGGACCAGAAAAGCACAAGCATTCAGGTCAATTCATCATGTAGTTCTTGCTTCTCTTCCCAAGAGAGAAATTGGAAAATAGAAAATGTGTTAACATTTGCAAAGTGTTTCTGGTTTTGTTTTTTCTTGCTTTGAAATGGCATGCTCACTGCAATTGAAAAGAATCAACTTGTCTCCAGTAAAAGCTTCCTTTTGGTGTTTTTTAAACCTTTCATTTCAACTGGAGATTAGGATTTCTGTTTTAATAGCTTTATCTGAGAAAAAGTTTAAACTATTAGTTGGGCGGAGTGTATCTGGATCTTGAAAATGGAGAAATCAGATTTTTGAACTGCTTTATTTCCAGTTGTCATTTTAATTGCTGGCAAAATCTAAAAAAAAATTTCTGAAAGGTGCTTTTTTTTCCTTCCCCCCCACCCCCCCCACCCCCCCAAATGCTGTGTAAAGGGCCTAATAAGAAGGATATTTGTCTTGGCATAGTCTGCTTTTGATTCTGCAGTGCTGAAAAATTATTTTGCAGGACTTTGTTGCTTTTTCACAAAACCGAAATGAAATATGGTCAAAGCACTGGTATGTTTTGCTCTCAGATGAGTTTACTTCAATTGTAAGTTCTTTTTTTCCCCTGATTTAGTCAGAAAAGAGATAATAAAGAACAACTCAGAGTAGATAAAAATCTGCCACACTGCTTAGTCTGGAAAAAGCATAAAAAAGAAGGCTATTAAGGTCTGATAGCCCTGGCTTTTTAAGAGTAGTTTGGCAGGAAAGCTTATTTAGGTAGAGAATGGGGTTTGTGGTGTTGAATTAAAATGGCTTTGGTGCCACCTTTGATGATTCAATCTCAGTAGGCTGCTCTTCTAAAAGAGTAGTAAGGTTGGGTGATGCCGTTTGGTTATGTCTCTGGTTAAGGCAGCGCTGATCAGGACTGTATGAAACCTGTGGGTGGATTTGAGCAGTGAGCATCTCGTGGCCTTTTAGAAGTCTGGCTTACCTTCCCAAAGGACAGAAAAAGCAGGGCCCAGAGGTGAGCAGTAGCCCTGGAGGAAAAGGGTCTGTGTGCACCAAACACTGGCTGCAGATAAAATATCTTCCTCTCTTTATTGAAGTTCCCTTGCTGGACTTCATCAGCAAGGAGACTGTCCACTGTAAACCTCATGCAATTCCAATCTGAGAGGGTGGCAGGTGGCAAAATAAAAGATGGTGCTAACAGAGACCATGGTTACAAATAGCCATGCTGTTCCCTGGCATGACTTGGTGGGAGGGAGTTAGCCCTTAGTCAAGAGGAATCAAATTAGATTGTAAGATAATGAACCCAATAAACCGAGCTTACAGAGTCTTTCCCCAAAATCATCTCTCCTATGCTGTACAGTGTTGTTGCTCCCTGGACCTTGCTCCCATCTACCTCCCGAGGAGCTGCTCTTCGTTGGGACCTGGCATCAGTACTGTTGAGTGTTTGACCTGGGAACCCGTTAGCTGTCCATTGTTCCTTCACAGGCCATGAACTGTCCAGAAATCCCTGGCCTCAGGTTGTCCTTCCCAGTACAGTGAAGAACAGCTGTATGTGCAACCTGACCTTAAATCAAAACCAGAAGGTTCATCGCAGTTCAAAACCAGCCATAAGGGGAAAGGGCTGGGTGATGGATCCATCCTCCACTACTCAGTTAATGCCAGGGCTCTCTGTCCTTTGCATTTCAATGAGTGCCTCAGTGTGTTGTGTAATGAGACACTAATGCACTACTAGAAATTACAAGAGGGTGGTAGCTCTGCTGGGTGGAAAAACATGTCATTAAGAAAAGGGTGACAGCAGCTAGTGACAAACCACAGCAGGGAGTGTATTTAGCAACCTGGGCTCCCCAGTGTGTGAAGAGGTTAAGAGGAAGGAGAGAGATCATTCATAAAAGAGTAAGAAGGTCTTCCTTGCTGGTAAGTCATTTCTGTTACGCTGCTTCACACAGAGCATGGTAGGGAGCAAACCTAAACCTCAGTGGAAACAATAAATGAGCATAAGGGACTGTGCAAACCAGGTAGTAATTACTCTCTTCCTCTCCCCACTCAACTGTGTTTCTGAGGAATGTGCATGTGTACTAAAACAATGCAATTAATAACTTTATTTTTAGTAGTTAACTGTATTAAGTGTCAGTGATATACACTGAGTAAGTGTTTTCTATTATTCCATTTATTTTAGCAGGTTTTGAAGTTTTTTTGCATCAAGGCTATAGTTATCAACTGTATTTAAGATAACAGCATAAACCTGGAAGAAAACATCAATCTCATTGCTGTACCTGTGTTTTCTCTTCCTGACAAAGAAAGGACTTGTCTCCTAAGTCACAGTCTCTGTCTCCTACTCTAAAAGCTATCCATTTGTGGTTACACTCAGTCATACCTGTGCTTTTGGTAAAATGGGTGCCCTGCATGTCAAGTGGCTCAGAGGTGATGAAAACTCCAAGCTAGCTGAAGTAGCTCTGTCAGTGGCTATAGCATTTTGAGGTTCCAACCTATAATTGTCATGGCTAGAACTAAGCTCTGGAATGCTCTGTGCAGTGAGGGTCTCTTTCAGGATGTGCGTTATGACTTTTGTCTTGAACCATCTCTTGAATGGTGCTTTGGGGATGAGTCAGAATGAGTTCCCCATGTGGCTTCCCCCTGTGGGTCCCTTTGTGGTGTGGGGTGAAGGAAGCAGGATATTATTGGGCAAAAGCCCCCTACAACACCCACCAGAAGGCTCTTGAAAATACCTCAAAGAGCAAGCTAGGAAGTGGCAAGTTGCTTAGCAACAAGTTGAAAGTGTAGTAGTATACTTCTGTTCAGGTGAGTAAAAAGTCATTGTTGTAAAGGAAGAAGCTTGTGTTGAACACTTGTAGTTTTGCCCTCTGCACATGTGCTGGTTGGTTAAAGTCGCTCCTTAATATTTATGGAAAACTTTGGAGAGGCAGCAGCCATCCCTGCTAGTGGTATCTCTCCACTGTATGGATGTATTTGTGGTTGAGGCTTCTTTTGTGTTATCCTATTTCTGTTTTCATGCTACAGTTACCATCTCTATTTCTACTTCCAGTGCCTTTGTGGGGGTTTTTTTGGTTTTGTTTTTTTTTTTTTTTTTTTTATCTCCCTCTACTTACACTCCCCTTGGTCCTGCTCTGAGTTCACCTACCTTGAAGTGGAGATTTGTCCTTTGGATATTGCTTGACCTGCTTTGCCAAGGTGTTTATCTTCTGCAATGCAGATACCAAACTTCAGTTTAATATTTCCCCGGGCAGTTTGTTGGCTGAGGCAATGTGTGGGGAGGTTCCTTGGGGAAGTGCATTTGCTTTCCCTGACCCCTCCAGAAATTTGGAGAGAAAGTGGGGGGGTGCAGAAAATTGGACCAGGAGGTGTGTGGAATGGGGAGAAACGAGTAACTTCTGCACTAGCAACAGGCACTGCAACTGTCTGCTGCTTTGTGAGACTTTATGTGAATTCAAGTGGATATTTATTACTGATGAACAGAAAGCCAAAAAAGGATTTGATTTTTTTGCTCCCGGCCTGAAAAATTTCATGGCGACTTAGAAGAAATTGAATCACTAGCATCCAGTGGTGACTCTGAACTGGAGCCTCATATTTCGTGGGGTTTGGCTGTGAAAGTCTCTTGTAAGTCAAGCAGTCAACTCCTTGCAGGAGCCTTTAGCTGTGTGCCAAAGACATAGCCCCCTGCTCCTTAATGTTGTTTCTCCTTGTGGAGAAAGGTTACAGTGAAATGATAGTAAATAATATGGCATGTGTGAAAATCACTGGTTTGAGGGGCAGTTGTTTCCATTCCAGTCACTATTCCATCACTCAGCCCTCACATTGCATAATTCCTGTTTCATTTACTGCTGCTTATGATAGGGGAGCTCAGACCAGCAGTCAAGGACGGTGCCAAGAGTACCTAATCAAATCTAGTCATGCAGATCCCTGTCCGTGGGCTGGGCAAACTGCAGAGCATTTCACGGCTGCAGCAAAACTGGACTCTCTGTCCTCTTCCTGGCTTTCATAGCAACTGGATGAAATGGATCTCCAGATGCACTGCCTCTGCTGGTACACCACCCCTCTACCACCTCCCTCTTCTTGCAGGACATTAGTGGTGGCATCTATGCTGTGGGGCTGTTTTTCCCAATTATTCCCCCTGCAATAATGTGTGCAGTCAATGAGGTGCTGCTGGGACTGATGCCTGGGCAGCCTGCTGCAGGTGAGACTTCCTTGAAGAGACCTATTGACCAGGGAGTGAAAAGAAGTGCTCTTTGCTTTTGGAGTTTTGCATGGCTTTGTGGCAGAGGTGAATTAAATACATAGTTCTGGGTTCATTCCATTTTTTTAAAATGCGTGTTTATATTGTCCTAGAGGCATATTTTGGGGCAAGGAAGGGTGACTGTGTTACTGCTTAGGAGACTACCCTGATAACTCATGGAAATTGTAGATATTAACTTCATTAATCTCCTTCATTGCCACTTTTGGGTGAGTCATGGTGCCATGTCCCATGGCCGGGCAGAAGATGTTCCCAGCCATGCCCACACCACCCTGTGAATGGCCTCTGCCTTCTGTGCAGATCCTGGGCAGCATGGAGGGGTGGGAGCATTTCCAAGTCCTACATCCCTTGGTTGCCTTTTGGTCCCCAGGGCTGGGGCAACATGTCTCTTCTGCACCCCTGCACGGAGCTATGTCCTGCCTGTGTCCTTCTCCACAGGGCAGGACTGTGCAGGCACATCTCCCCACAGTCGGGGGGGGGGGGGGGGGAGGGCGCAGCAGGACCTGATGCTTCTTCTCCTCTCTTTCTGCAGCTCCCAGGTGCTGAAGGAGCTGTGGGTGGGCACACTGCTGGGGTAAGCCGTCTGGGCGGATGCTCCAGGTGTGAACACAGGTCCCCAACTTGGGAGAGGTGCCCCTGTGGCTGCAGGCAGCTCTTGAGCAGAGCTGCCTGACAAGAGAGAAGAGGCAGCTTGGGGCTCAGCCATCTCTCTCCTTTTCTGTTGCACAGCAGAAGCCAAGACCACCTGAATGACCCGTATCTCATTGCTCCAACTCCTGGAGAAGGAGCTGATCCACTGCCATGCATGAGTGTCTTAATGTGCTGGTTTAAAGGTAAACTGGCAGGAGAAATGAACCCAACTCAAAAGAGGTTATAAATCAGAGTTAAAATTTAATAAAAATAATACAATAAATACAATTATATAGACAAACAATTGGTTTTAACCTACAAAACCCAGATGTGTAAACCATTGGTTTTAACCCACAAAACCCAGATGTATAACCCAGCACCCTGGGGCACAGAGTGGTGTTCGTTGGCCCCTGTACTGAGCCCCACGTGGTCCCCTGAGTCCAAAGTAAAAGGAGCGGAAAAACCTGTTGGTGTGAGTGGTGGTTGCAGTCTGGTTGAGGTTCTGGTCCTCCTCTGGATCCCATGAGTGGTACCAGAAGTCCCAAAACCCCAAGATTACATACCCCCAGGTCCAGGCAGGAGAATACCCAGTATCTCCCTCAGGGTGGGGAGTTCCACAATGGGTGTGAAGACAGGAACATCCTCCTATCTCACAGGCCTCTTAACACCCAGTTTATAGCCTGAGGGGTCAGGTGTGCTCTGGGCAGCTGCTGCAAATTGTTAACAGTTTCTGGGAAATGACATGGAGGGTGTAGAATACACAGGTTGGGTTACACCCACACAGTGGGTGGTGGTCCCAGCTGTTCTAACTAGACACTTAATTATATTCTTTTGTTGGCCCCCTATACTCTGTCGGAGGGACTGAATACATCTTTTAGCTGGTCATTGCTCTGTTCTTTTTGGAGTGTTTTGGAAAGAGGATCTCTGTGTATGTGTGGGCCACTGAAGTGCAGCAATGACAAACTAAAGGGAGCAGAAGCCTACACAAAGACAATCTTTCTCATTGTATGCTTTACTCTCCAGGTGAAAGCCAGCTCCTTGGGGCTCTGTGGCATTTGTGAGTCCTTTTCAAGTCATGGATCTAAACTGCAGTCTTGAAGGGTGGGTTGTCCTCCATATTTGACCTTGTTTCAGTCCCCTTGCAAGTGGACTGATCTGTGGCAAGTGCTGGGTGCCACTGAGCAGAGCAGCACGTGCGACAGTCTGGAGATGAAAAGGGATGCATCTGAGTCTCGGCTGTGCTTGTGACGCACATCTTGCCTAACCACAGCTGCTTTGTTCTCAAGGCCACTGTTGCAATTTTAGCATGGTCTGTTCACAGCCTCTTCTGCTGACGTATTCTTCTGAACGCTGTTGTCTGCTCTGCCCCAGCCTTAGCTGCTTTGCACCCTCCTACCTCTCTCCAAATGCTGGCAAGGAGAGTCTGGTGCCGAGAAGGGCACCAGGGGTAGAGCTCAGCTGCATAGTTCTGTGGGACAAGGCCATGTGTGTGGGCTGTCTTTAGCGTTTTCCTGAGGCAGGTGCCAAACAGAGGATAAATCCATGTCAGCTGGTGCCACTCCATGGGAATATCAGCTCTTTGGTCTGTCTTGGTAAGCTGGATGAGTGGCAGTGAATTGGAGAGGGGCGTCTCTATTGCAAAATAGATACGATACCAGCAGTGGATATCGTATGCACCAACCCCTTCTGCTCTGAACTATTCCTCTGGCTGCAGAAATATTACCTGTCTCCTCCTACCACCCATTACCATCTCCCCAGATCTTCCCAAGCCCCTCCAATGAGGGCTTCTTGAGCAGACTCTTCTTTTGGCCTTTCACATCCTTCCAGCATCACAGCTCTGCAGCACCCCTGCAAACACTCACTGAGAGCACCTGGGAGTGACAAACTGCTGCTGTGTGAGGCCAGCCAGGGAGGCCATGATGCCCTTCAGGGAGGAGAATAATAAGGGTCTTGAAAGAAAAAGGCTTGCTGAGGTGGGAGAGTATGTCAGGACTTGGGAGCAGAAGCCAAATCCACCTTTTGCATAGGAATCCTCTTATCTTCAAAACTATACTGGCTTGCACTGGTTTGTTTTTCATGAGTGGAGAATGCTTTGAGTTGGCAAATGAATTTTGACTTCTGTAGAAGTAGTGGAACAGAGGTTCTTGACCTTGGGTTGCATACATACAACTGAACTTACAGCAGCGTTGTCCCTTGTGTTTGAGGATCACAGCTGAGGAGCCGTGATCCTCAGCTTCACAGCTGCATCCTATGATCCACAGTTTGAGGATCTCAGGGTGCCAGGCACTGCAGGATAAACACCATCAGCAAAATGCTACAGGAAAAACCAGCTGCCCTAGCTGGCAGCTGCTGGGGAGCTACCTCCAGGCTACACGTGAAGGAGAAGCAGCCAACCTGTCGGCCTCATTTTGTAGCACAGCTTACCAGATGCTGGTGCTGTGATGTGCACATACAGTATCTCACCTCCAACACAAACCACACCTGGAGCCTGGAGCGAGGCGTAGAAGGTGTAGTTGTCAGACTGGCTATTCATAGAAAGTATGGTAATCCCATACATGATGATGCTTGAAAATATTTCTACTCAAAAAAATGCTTTTGACCTTGTGCTGGCAGGTGCAGTTTTATGCTTTAAGGCATATTTTAGGTTAAAGATATGTAATTCTAGATAAAGAACTTGGCATGCATTTTAAAGGCATAAACATAGAGCTTTCAGACAAAGTACATGATCCTGTGCTGTCTGCCTCAGTGTTCTTATCTCCTTCATCTGTTTCATGTTGCCAAATTCATTTGTTGTCTTTTGCTCTCAGTAGAGACAAACCAGTGCTAATTTAGTCCACAATATTGTTTTTATTCAGTCTTGTGCTATGGAGCCAAGTGCTCTGTTGAGATAAATCAGCACCCACCTTGGTTGTTGGCCCAGGAAGCAATGGAATAAGCCAGCTACTGCCATGTTGGGGAAATATGGTTGTCCTGCACCCATGCCATGTTTGGCCTGTGAAATCAGAAAGGGAGACATGAAATTAGCAGCTGCTACAGTTGTTGCTCATTTTGCTGACAACAGCATCGTATGACGTCAGTGTAGGTGTTTCCTGCAGCTCAGTGTGAGAACCTGAAGGCCGTTTTCCATTCTAGTTTAACATTTAGGTTTGGGATTACACAGAACTGAAGAAGTAGTGCAGCAAGGTGTGACCTCATGTCTGGGCTCCTGCACAACCTCAAGGATAACTAAGATGTTTTTAAAAAGAACCCAACAAAACATTAAAAGAACCCCAAGTCAAAAAAAATGAGCCTTGCATATGCCTTCTTTGTATCTGAGCACAGGAGCAAGGCACAGGTTTGCTTAATTGCCAAATCCAATCGGAAATAATAATTTAATATGGAATTTCTTTACTGTGGAGAAATATTTCAGTCCAGACTCTTTTCTGTTTTTGTCATCTGAGCATGTATTGTGAAGGAAGACCCCTAAGAGGCTGAGAATAATTTCCATGCCATTTGAGAGGTGAAGAGGCTGGAGCATCAAAGAGAGAGAGCTGCCTTTCTCCAAGGTCACAGGGCAGCAGAGGCTGCATTTGGAAAGTAGACCCATACCTCTTGAATTCTGTTTTCTTGCTCTTTCTGTTTTGATATTTTCTGTTCACTTCCTGATGATTACTATGCAGTCCTACCATTTCAACAGAGCCAATGTTTTAAAAGCTACAGTAAAAAGTAGGTGGGAAAGGTGTTAAAGATGCTAGGTGGATCACCCATGTCTTCCTTTCAGATGCAGTTCATAGATCATGCAGGAAGATATGTTCCTCCTCCTTCCAGTTTGTGGCCAGGTAAGAATGAATTTGGTCACAAGAGCGGGGGTCTTCATGCCTTCTGTGGTTTTGAACCAAAACACACCTGGTTTGTCAGCTGTGCTCCTAGTGAAATTCAAAGGAAGACTGTGTAGTCAAGAACAGTCATCAGCTCCAACATGTCTTGTATATGACAGGGTGCAGCAGTGGGTGTGTGAACTGGGATGAGGTTCCCAACAGCAGTTTCCCCTGGTGTGGAAATATGTGTATAGAGACCATATTGCCAGCTTGCCCTGAGCTGGCTGTTGCTGTCATCCCAGGGTTGGGGACCAAAATATGGTTGGGTGGCATCTTTGTGTGACCAGGTGTGTATAAAAATAAAAAAATAAAAATAGGGGGATAAAACCCCAATGCAACAACCCAAGGGGTAAAAATAACTCAAACAAACTGAGGGCAGTGGAAAGCAATTTCCAGTCAGCCAGATGACTTTGTTTCTCAATGGATTTTGTTCAGGAGTTGAACTAGTTGCGATTACAAATTTTGTTAATAGAAAAAAGGAAAAAAGAAAAAGGGCTCATGGTGATGGAGAGAAACGAAAGGAAATGCTGAACTTGAAGAGTGAGTGGGGGGGGGGGGTTGGTGAGAGCAGTGACATTTTAGGTAATTTAAAAGTCACGTAAGTTGGGGTCTTTTCTTCAGCTTTTGTTGTTTTGGTTTTTTTTTTCTCCTGGATTCTCTATCAAACTGAAAAATGCCTTGTTTTGCATGAGCATAAACTGTAGCAGTCTTGGTTTGGAGGTGATTTGTACAAGCCAGTGTTTGTCAGATGAAAATGAGAAGCTGTGACATCCCTGACTTATACTAGGGCTTTGCCTGACCTCCAGCATGGAAGATGATGGATGTTTCTTCCTGTAGTTTTTTGGAGATGAGTTTTCCACCACCTGCTTCTCATATCTGATGAAGTCTCAGATGTGATATAAGAACATGATTTTTCCAGGCTCTTAGTCAAGTCTTCAGGCTGGACAAATATTGATGTTGGTGAGCAGCTAATTTTAGTGCATGTAAATATATATGTTATAGAAATACACAAATTATATAGCCATATTATATTCAAATACAATTATTAATAATTTATAGTTAATTTCTATAATACAGTAATAAAGTCTATATTTTTAAAACATAAAAAGTTCCCTTCTCAGGCATGGGAAACTACTGCCTTTACCTTTGGTTCATTTTGAATATATGGCAGAGAGTTCCAGGAGTTACTGAGGTGGTTACTCCTCAGATCAATAAACAGATAAATGTGTCATGTCCTCTTTGCTCTTGAATTTTTTAAATTGATTTGCAAAATTCCACTTTCTAATCTGCCCCCTTAATCCGAGCTCATCGCTCTGTTTCAAACTGGCTCCTGATTCTTTGAATGATCAAATAGGCTTCCTCTCTTTGTTGCCCTGCTAAGAATACAAACCATTCAACAAAGCTGCAATTAATTTTTTCCTGTCATCATGTCCTTTTTTTTATCAAGGCTTTACATGAAATGTAGGTATTCGGGTGCGAAGAAGGCACTGCTTCATGATTTTACCCTTTTGGCCTGGTGGCAGTTGGGTAGGAAAAAAAATGTGTCCAAAGGGGGAAAACTCAACAGTGACTTAATGTTAGCAAGTTCTTTAATTTGGTAATGTGGTTTTGGGTTTTTTGAAAAATCAGAAATATGAACTTCTAGAGGCTTTATATCTGAGGATGATGAAAATTAGCCCTCTGGGAAACAATTTCTCTGCAGTGTAGCTCTTTAAAGGGCTCAGACAGACAAATTAATAATGTTACTGCATCCTAATTGGAAGTCACTTGAAGGCAGACTAGGTTTTGATTGTGATTGATTTAATAGATCCTCACTGTAGCTGGTCTTGAGAAGCCTATCTTGCCTTGGTATAAAGTTATTAATACACTCTGCTGTATATTGCTGATCTTTGGCAGGTGTGGAGGTACAGTCCTTGTGATTTAAAGGGGCACTGTTGTATCTTCTGGTGGTTTATTCTGAAGTTGAGTGCCATCCTGGAGGAAAGGGCAAGAGTTTGTTCTGTAGGAAATCCCCGTGACCATGATGCCAGGAGCCGCTGCTCCACTACCTGCCACTCTAGTGGGGCTCCAGGGACCTGGGGAACCTGGGAGCTGCAGCCTCCCATAGCCCCATCTCTCACTAGGGGAGAATTTCCTTCACTGGATTGAGCCTAATTACAGTCATGCTGATGCATGGTGCAGCTGGGACCTTCTGAAGGTACCTTTCCAGACATGATTAGCTGGTATTTCCCCTTCTCTAGGCCTTTTTGTACTTCTTAGTGCACCTATAGATTTCCCTTGGACAGCTTCCCCCAGCAACAATGAAGTTGGCTTTAAAGCAATGTAGAAAGGGTCAGAATTTGGCCTATTCTCTCTATATAGAAAGAAAGTAGGAGTTACTAAGCTTCCTTTTCTTCACACCCTACTAGAGCACAGAACATTCCTGCTCACTGGCTCAGTTAAGCTGCAGTCTAACACTGAACTGCATTAATTTTAGTTTGTGACTGGAGTCTAGAACTGATCAGAGCTATAATGTGCTCTCTGATGGGCTTGCCTTTTGAAGCTTGAGACCGGGGCATCTTTTCAGCAACCCCATTACTGATTCAAGAGCAACGGATATTAAAATGTCCATCAGTTGCTTTTAATTATTCCTGTAGCAACCTGGGACAGCTCCTGATTTAGTTTTGAGAGCGCTGTCACTTTTTGACAGGTTAGAAAGAAGCCTGGGCTGGCAGGATGCCTGACCTGCAGAGGCACCCAAGGTGAGGTGAGAAGCACCAAGGTGAGGCTTGTTGGGGTAACGCTGATCCTTACCCCACTGTAGCCCATTGCTCTTGGCCCAAACCAGGAGTGGCGGTTACCTGAGCTGATGTGGTCTAATGGTAAAGAATGTGTGCTAACCTTCTGTACCCTGTGGGGACAGGTATCACCCAAGTCCCTCTCTGCTTGGGGTGGCTGAATGCACTGCCTGCTGCAGCCAGTGGCTGTACTCGGGAAGCCACTCACGTGCTCTAGAGCAGCTCTGACTTTGGGTGTGGGACCCAGCTACCTGTGCTTTTCTCTCATGTGATATGGGACATGCTGTTTCAGTGATGTAAAATGCTGCCTGACCTCGTCACTGTGTTGTTCATCAGCCAGCTGCCTTAACAGCTTGCTAAAACTCATTCTGTTTTATATTCCAAGCAAGGGAGTTTGGTTTCTCATGACGTAAGAGAGCAAACAAGCTGTGTAAGGAACCTGGTGCTCACCTACAGATTAAGGAACATGCCCTGGTCCATGAGAGACTTACCACTTACTTCAGCATATACAAGATTCATCTCTGTGTCTAAGCTCTGACGCACTTTGTGCTGGCAGATGCAGAGAGATTTCCCTCAAACACATGATGACTTTATGCTGCTTGGCTACACATTGCTTGTACTCGTTCCTCTTCCAGCTGTCACATGGCTCTTGTGCTGTGCCAGTGGTACCAGCTCCTTGGCATACTTCTCCAACGTCCCTTTTGAGAGACTCACATCTGTCTCCCCTGCTTTTTGCATTGCCTCTTTTGTAATGGCAGTAAATGAAAAATGCAGAGTGCTGAGTCACGGGACAATGATAACAAAAATATTATCTGTGCTGGACAAATTGATACTGTTTTGCCTATAGTACGATGACTGACTTCCTGTTCAAAGGTCTGTTGAAGGTGGTAAGTGTTCAGTATGCTGACATTGCCTCCCACCCCTAAAGCATGTCCTGCAGCATCACATTGCTGCCTCTGTGCCCAAGGTGGGCATAACTGGCATAACCGGCTCAGGAGCTGGAGCAGTGCACCGCTCCCTGGGGCTTGCTGCTGTGGCATTTGCTCGGCCCCTGTGGACAGGTCCAGGCCCCCTCTGCCATATCTGTTCTTGCCCTCCTCTGCTTCCACCCTGGGAGTCATCTTTGCTGCCTTGGAGTTGAGCTGCAGGGTGAATCAAAGGACTTTGTGCTCATCTTTTCTGGCTGGAGGCAGAGTGGAAGGATGCTGCAAGTTCACCAGCAGCATTATGGTTTGTTTTCCGGGAAAACAGTGACTGGCTTCAGATGCTCCCCACCAGCTTGGTGCAGATGCAGTGTCTCAAAACATAGATCTCTGTGTCCTTGAGGGTGGTGTCACCTCTAGTCCAGCTCGTTCCCTGGTACTAGATAGTCAGATGACTCATGATGGAGAGCTGATTTTACAGCTAGAGGGCTGGAATACTCAACAGTGGACTATCCTATACTTACATAGCTCCGGCATTGCTCCAGATGCTTTCTTTGAGCCACAGTGACCCAGTCAGGGTGTCTGATTGTGCAGGAGAGCCAGCAGCCCCATCACCACTGTGCGACCCCACAAACATGGCTGTCCACAGGGACACTTGGGATATGATGAGACTGTGGGGATCAGGGGCAGGGGATCAGGGAAGGTTGGGACATGAGTGCTGAGGGTTTGCCATGTGCAGTCAGAGAGTGGGTGGAGATGGGAGGTCAGGACAAGAGTGATGTGTACCCCTACTGAGAGAAGCCTCAGCAGATAAGGTGCAGAGGTAAGTACATGGGGCTGGAGCTGGCAGACCTTGTCCAGCCACAGGAAGATCAGATCAGGTGTAGTAATTAGACCTGGTGAAAGGGTGTGTGTGTGTATGTGTGTGTGTGTAAAAACTAATGGCTCTAAGGACAGGAGTTGGCTAAAGGTGCAAGTGTGGTGTGTCGCACAAGGGCCAGACCCTGGCCCACCTTCCATGGCCCTGGTGCACCAGTTTGGGTGCAGGTATCCTGAGCCTGCAGCAGGGTAGGGCAGGCAGCTGGGTGAATGCTGTGGCTGCCTCAGCACTTGTGGGGCAGATGGGACACGGAGAGCTCTTGGGGGTGTGTTGCAGCAGGGCCGAGACTGAAGCAGCAGCATATGCTACTTAACCCGATGGCTCCTCCTTCATCTCTGTGGGTCTCTGTTATGCTTGTTTAGCTGACATATTTGGAAGACTTCCTTTAGGACTGGGATGTAGCCTAAGAGACATTGCTGAGCTCAATTGCCCTAGCCAGGAACAGGCAGTGACAACTCGGTCACATTCCTTGGATTCAGGTGCCAGGGAGCACTTGTTGGGTTTGCTATCTCCATCTGTGCTATTAAACCAGGCTGGCATTTGAAGGTCATGCAAATAGTAAACGTGAAAGTACCCCATGTAGGTATTCATACAGAGGAAATAACATTGGAAAGAAACTTCTGCAAATGGTCTGAGTGCCAAGATGACCACGTGAACCAGCAGAGGTTTAAGGTGGACTGAAATGAAGAGCTTGTTCCTCTCACACTTGAAACACTCTCTATATCTAATGGGACTGCCTGTATAGTGTATGTTTGTCAGCAACAAACCCAAAATCTCTAGCTTCTCCCGGTTAAACAAGGTGCCAAAATCTTTCTGCTTTTCCAAGCTTTAACCTCCTTTGCCAGACACACCCTTCACATGTTGTGGCACCACCACCACATTATGTGCAAGCACGTGAGCCTCAGGAGCATCTTCTGTTCTCAGGAGCCTTTGACGATGTAAAATCCCTGAAGGTCTTTTGTTATTATTCTTTTTTTTCTTCTGGTCTTTTTTATTTGTCTGTTTGTTTTGGGGTTTTTTTTTGTACAGGCTTGCTTTGCAGTTATGGGCTGTGACTTTCAGCATGGCTGTGCCCTGGATTGCCCAGTGCTGGGGGGAGGTTTTCTACATGAATTGCTCTGTATGAATAAACCCATGACAACAATGATGAAAAATGCAGGCTTTTGCTGTAAAAGTGCATCAGCTGCTGCTTATTCTTAAAGAATTCTTCCACCAAATCATAACAAATCATTCCTTCCTCATTGCTGTGTAGTCTGACAACAGTATTTTTTAGAGAGATAAAGAGATGATGTATAGGGAAAAAGTAATAACTATATAGGATTCTAAAAGTCTGTTGAGCAATTGCCCCCTGGAAAGAATAGCTTTACAGCATATGCACATAAGTTTTAACTCTTGGCTGCCGTTTAAACTAAGTTAATGTATTTGCTATCACCCTGGCTTTCTTTTGCCTCTTTCTAGGATGCTGAAGATCTGCTTTTATCTTCTCATGATGTACATTGGCACAAGCTGCTTCACTGTACCATGATGCCCCAGAGCCAGAGAGGAAAACTGAGGATGGGAGGGTGTTAGGCTGAGGCTAGAAATGAAGGTCACGTCGGTAGCTTAGGGTGGGTGGTAGATCTGGAGCAGGATCCTGGTGCAAAGTAAAATACCCAGCACACAAAGAGGGTTACTGTGACTGCAGGCTGGGTGAAGAGGAAACTGCCTCAGCCAGGCTACCCTTGTCCAAAAGGTCTGGCACATGGGAAGCATCTACGTAAGGGTTTGGTCTGTGCATGTAGCACACAGCCATCTTTCACTGCTGAGGGGCTGCGACTACTTTATGGGTACTTGGCAAGATGTGTTTATACCTTGCCTGGGTTCAGCATTCTTCGTCAGCCCTCTCTCAACACCTGAAGGATGTTATCATACTGCACAGTTTCTCTGTCCAAGCTGCTGCAAGGTTTACTAGCTCTCCAGCTGCTGTTAATAATGATGCATTTGTCATGTGCTATTTAATTAGCACAGAGCATGAATTGTAATAAAGAGAACTGAGGTACATGTCCGTTGATATACCAACAACGTGGCTGTGAACATAAAATACCTCCATATTCTAGCCACACAATACCACAGTCACTATTACTTCAGCATATGGCTGAATAAGCATAGGAAGAGCAAGGCTGCACTGATGCTGCCTTCTCCCTGCAGGCGCAAAGAGCAATGGATTACCTGACCTTGGAGGAATAGCTTTTTTTTTCTCCTCCAAACTTGACACCTTCACAACATTTGATACCTGTTATCTCAGAAGAGCAAATAAAAAGCCCATTGCCTGTCTTGCAAAAGCCAAGCCAAGGGCAAAGCCTGCCGTCATCTTCATTGATGTGTGTTGGCAGTGCTTGGCGCTGGCTGGATTAGCTTGTTTAATTTGCTTGCTGTGTGGCTTTCAAAGTGATAACCGCATTAAAATGACTGGGGTTTGGTTAATGCTGAAGTGCTTGTTATTCCTAAGTGTTCATTTGGGATAGAGCTGCTCTGAGGGGTTCACATCAAACCCGGGTTAGCCGTTTGGCTTGCTGCTGGACACATGTTCCAGAGGAGGTTCCTGTCTGATGCTCTTCGGGCAAAGATGAGCAAACGTTACATCCCTATGTTTCAGAGATGATGGAATGAGCCAAGTGCCCTGATCTCATGTGGCAGATCTGTGGCAACTGTCTCCTGAATCCCAGATGGACCTATGGTTATTTTCTGTCCAGGCACCTGGTATGCCAAGTGATGTGGATGTCTTGTGGCTTGACTTTGACTTGTCACTGTGCACAGAGCCTTGCAGCCTTCCTTCTGACTGCTCAGAGCATCAGGTCAGGCCTCCCAGCTGTGCCAAATGGTGGGTCCCTTTCCAAAATGTCAGGTCAGCTATGAGAGAAAAACGCCTTGGCTCTACAGCTAAGGAGCCAAGAGCCTGTTGATCTTTGTGCTAGGATGTGTCAATTCAATACTAAAAAAAACCCCAAAAGCTTACCCCCAGAATTTTCAGGGAAGAGTTGTGTTGAGCCTTTCAGTGCTGTTGACTCGTGCATTAGCTGGTACCTGCAGTTTTGCCTGCATGTGAAAATCCTGGGTTTTGCTCAGAGGCTGAATTTGTATGAGAAGGAAGAGTAACAAGGCTGTTGCCTGCCTGTGTTTCAAATGGCATTAGGAAATGCTGGCTTTAAAAATGACAGACAAATACTGTGAGTAAACTAGCAGTATTTCAGAAAGGTGTCTGAGTAAGAGACCTAAATGTTTTTCAAAGTATCTTACTGTGCTAATCTTTTATAATTAGTGCACTGTTGTACTTAAGGCACAGTAGTAAATTAGCGGAGACTAAATATTTTCTTTTCAAGGAGTCAGTAGGCTCTGGTGAGGCTGCACCTTGAGTACTGTGTGCAGTTTTGGGCCCCTCACTACAGGAAGGACATTGAGGTTCTGGAGCATGTCCGGAGAAGGGCAGTGGAGCTGAGGAAGGGTCTGGAGCATAAGTCTCATGAGGAGCAACTGAGGGAGCTGGGGTTGTTTAGCCTGGAGAAAAGGAGGCTCAGGGGGACCTTCTTGCGCTCTACAACTATCTGAGAGGAGGTTGTAGCCAGGTGGGGGTCATCCTCTTCTCCCAGGTTACAAGCGATAGGACAAGAGGAAGCAGTCTCAAGTTGCGTAGGGGAGGTTTAGATTGGATATTGGGAAAAATTTCTTCACGGAAAGGGTTGTCAAGCATTGGAACAGGCTGTCTGGGGAAGTGGTTGAGTCACCGTCCCTGGAGGTGTTTAAAAGACTTGTAGATGTGGCGCTTAGGGACATGGTTTAGTGGTGGACTTGGCAGTCCTGAGTTAACAGGCTTCTTGATGATCTTAGAGGTCTTTTCAAACCTAAATAATTCTCTGACTATGTCATTCAAATCCTGCCCTTCTCTCTTAGCCCTAATACTGCAGCCACTTTATCTCAGTGCAGTTAATCTTTGTTTCAGCTTTGTACTGCGTGGTTGGAGACTTCTGTGGTGTGTCACCACGTCACTGAGAACGTAGAAGCTGCTTCACTGGATACCTACCGTGGTACTCCATGTGTGTTACCTTCTTTATTAGGCTGGTATGTATGAAGTAGATTAGTGCTTGCTTTCTGTTTCTCTCAGCAGAAGGATAGCATGCTGAAGTTATTTTCCTCATCATTTAGCCTCATTGACGACCTTTTAATCTTATGCTGGTATAAATTTCCTAAGACAAAGAATATCAGAGAGCCTTTGTTAACTGATTGCCCGCTGAAGCCTTTCTTGTTGACAGGGTAGCTCTCAGGTCTTGTTCCTCCACCCTGACACACTTTCCACAAAACACACAGGAGTGCAATCCCCTCAGAAGAACCTGTTTTCTGTCAAATCTGACTGAAGACAGACAGTGGGAAGGGTAGGAGAAAACGATTGTGAAAGCATTGCTTGTGTGCACATGGAGTACAATGGCAAAACTTTCTTGTCTTACAAAGCCGGGTGGCAGGATGTGTGAAGGAAGGTAGCACACCCGCCTTGGTGAAGTCTCTGTGCACTTGGCTCCCTTGTGGGCATGTGAAAATTTGTCCTAATTCATCTACTCAAAACAAAACAGCATGTTTTCATAGGGGTGGTACTGTGTGGTCATCCCAGCCTTGCATCAAGTTCCTGCAACTTTGCTGTCCTGGACAGAGGTAGAGCCCTTGCTTGGGGCCCTCCAAATCAGAAGCACCTGTGTCCATGGGGCTTTGCTTGTGGGCCACCCAGGAGAGGCTGAGCTGCCCATCTGCTGGTGGGTGCGCATGAAGAATGTCATAGGTCATCTTCTGTGTTTTGGGACTTCATGTCCTGCCAGCTGCAATTAGGGATCTCAGCAGGTAGTGCCAGGATGGGGCTCCTGGCACAGCTCCGGCCCTGCCACATGATGTTTGGCCTTTTTGCTGACGAGACAATCTGATGCTTTGAGACAATGTTCTCTGCACGTTGTGGTGGTGGTAAACACTGAACCCAGCCTGAATAGTCCAAATACTGTAGCACACTCACCCTTGAAAAATGACATCACATGCAAAACAGTGGCCAAACTGGGAAAGTTAGACTTTGCTTTTGGCAGGCAAAGGGGGCCGTGAGACACAGCACAGAAATGAGCTTTTAAAGAATTTTGTAAGCAGGTCTGGCAGGGTAACCGGTTTTGCCAGGGAGGATCCTCTTATGTGTTTCTTCTTGGAATATTAAATAATCTGATTTTAGGATGAAATTGCTTGCTTCTCTGCATCATGTTCTGTTCTTGTCCTTTTAATACCGTCAGTAGTGGGAGAAGAAAAAAGCTTCATCATAAGTTCTTTATTTAGGCTGTCTGGTCTCCTCCGCAGGGGTGGGCTGGCACTATCCTGACTGCTGGTCTGTGCCCATGTAATAACTTGCTGAAGGATATCACAAACAAGCTCTGTTCACAGCTCCCTTGAAGCTGCTTAATCCTACCCCCCAGGACCCCACAAATGGACAGAATTACCAGTGAGTAGGTGTCTTCCAGCCTCCTCTTGCTTCTATTTCTCTAGTCAGTGCTCAACAGTGAGCCAAAAGAAGATGCAACCCGTCCCTTTCTTCTAAGATAGTTTTTTATTATTTATGCTGCATTTTTTGTGTTTTGTCTCTCACATGAAAGAGGTTTGGATATATTCTTTCAAAAAGCTTGCTTTCTAAGCCTCAATCAGACAGAAAGAAAAAGTTTCTGGAGAGGTGTAGTGGATGGGAGGGTGGGAGGGGATATGTACTTCAGGGTGACACAAATTCATGGACTCTGATGCTGGTTGGCTGGATAATCATGTTTAGTGGTGGCATATTTCTTTCTTGGCAGCTGTGACTTTCATGTGCTTTTTTCCTACATACTTCCAGTTTACTGTCATTATTCATACATAGCAAACTACGTAATAGATTTTGTTAAGGGTACCAGGCATATGGCTAAATGCTCATATTTTGTTATTGCCATAACCCGTTTCCCTCCAGTTCTTCTACCTCATAACTTTTTTCTTTTCTACTGTGCAAGAGATTTGAAGCAGGAAGCACACATGCTTTTTCTGCTTCAGGAGACACCTAACACATTAGCAGATACTGAAGAATACTTGATACCCAGTGATGTGTAATAAGGATCACCGAGGCCGCTGGAAGTGTTTGGCCTCAGCCTCTCCTTTTCCTGTGGAAGCAGTCCCTTGTGACTGTCCCTCAGGGCTGAGACACATCCCTCCTTTGCAGAGAACAAGTTTTGGTGCTCTAAGCATCCATTCTGAGCTCAGCTTTGATACCACTGAGTTATGGCGCTGTGCAGGGCAATTACCTACTATTTTTCACTGGTCATAGAGGGACTTTATGAATTTTCATATCTGGTATGAATAAAACCACGCTTATGCAAAACATGGCTAAACCCAGATGAAAAGATGGGACACTCATGCAGAGGGAGAAGGGGGTGAAAAACCCCCACTTCTCTAGTTAGAACTTGCAGTCCCCATTGGTAAACTCCAGTGAAAAGGAAACTGTGGGCTGTGTGGAAAGCTGTGAGTGGGCTGGGGCATAAACCACTGAGCCTGTAATAATCCTGGTGCTTTACTAGAGCTGATTGCCACATCAAACCTGCTCAAGAACAGGCCTTGTTAAAACAAAACAAACCTAAGGAAAGCTGGAGAGGGACTTTTACAAGGGCAGGTAGTGATAGGACAAGGGGGAATGGCTTTAAACTCAAAGAATAGTTTTGGATTGGATATTAGGAATAAATTCTGATTGTGAGGGTGGTGAGGCACTGGAACAGGTTGTCCAGGGAAGCTGTGGATGCCCCATCCCTGGAAGTGTTCAAGGACAGGGTTGACAGGGCTTTGAACAACCTGGTCTAGTGGAAAGTGTCCCTAGACTTGGACAACCTTCTTGGAACTAGATGGTCTTTAAGGTCCCTTTCAAGCCAAACCATTCTATGATTCTGTGTTTATGCTGGGGATTGTACCTGGGATCTGTTGCTGTTAAAAATGAAACAACCTCTAACAACACCAGAAAAATATCAAAATCAAACAAGAATAACTCCTTTTTTCATCAGAATTATCCTCCCTCCTTTTATTATTATCTTTTGTGTGGCCAGGCCAAGAACTGCTCCTTGACTCATGCCTGTCCCATTTGGAACAGCTAAGTGAATACGTGGCATCTGCCAAAGCTACCGTGAGAAGGCACATAAGGGTGGTGGTGTTGTGATAAGTGATGTGGTGACCTCTGATCTCTTACGTTGGTCCCAGCTTGTCATTCAGCATCAAAGGCTGGCTCCAGATTGTCCTCCACATCATGGCAGTCCTGGACTGGTCATAAATCCTCCTGGGGTGTTAAAGCTCCTGTGTATGGATTAAAGGAAGAGTCTGACAGGGATGTATATTACTGCGGGGGAAAAGTTATGAGCCAAAATTAGCACTAGAGTTAGGCATCCTAGAAGAGTTTCACAAATTCAAATGACCATCTTCCCACTCTGCAGGCTCTCTTTAGCTTGTGATCACAGGCGTGGTAAGTGAGATATGATGTATTTATAGCATGAAAGTCAATTACTTGTGATGTGTCTCACAAATGGCACATCTGTTAAGATATTCTTGTTCTTAAGCTGAAAATGTAAATACTGTAATAAAAGGGGCATAAAAAGAAGTGCATAGATGTTGACAGGGTTGAGCATGCACTCTGTCTATGAGTGTAATTTAAGTTTTCACTCATTTGCTGGTGCTTTGCATCAAGCAGTCAGTCTTGAGCTTAAAGACTGCTGAAGTCACTGATGTGTTCCCCAAATTCCTTCTCTTCCAGACTCACTCTTCAAGGCTGCTCTTTCATCTCAAAGGGAAAATAAAGTAGATATTCAGAGGCTGAAGAAGGTGCTTAAAAACTTCCAAGTTGATGGGGTCATAGCTGTAGCGGGCAGCTTCAAAGGAAGGCTTTGGTCCACTCATCCAGGAGGTACCACCAACCCTGCCCAGCCAGGCAGGAGAGGGATCATGGAGCCACCCCTCTGTTTCTGGGCTGATGGGCTCAGGAGAGCAGTTGGTGTCCTAGTAAAATTCATGGGACCTCTGTAGGGGAAGCCCTGTTGGGACCAGTGGTGACCTGGATGCCAAGACCTTGAAGCTCCTTTTAGCATAGCATTTTCTTTGCCCTGGTGTAGCCAGCCCTGTCACCCGATTCACCCGTGGTCCCCGTGGCCATCACAGCCATGCTACTAGCAGGGCTGCCAGCAGGGCTCGCCCAGGCATGTGGGTGGCAGGGCATGGTAGTGAGGAAAACCCACACCCCTTCTCCTCCTGGAGAGCTCGTCTCCTATATCTCACTCTGTCACCTTCCCAGTAGCATTGCGTTTTTAAAGAATAGTTTAAATCAGTTTATAGTCTGCATTAAAAAAAAGAAATGGAAAATATTGTGAATTCAGGGGCTATAATCTTACACATTTCTTTGGGTGTGTGAGCGTATCTGTGAAAGCACCCATCCTACGATGAGTCAAAGACTACCCTCTCCTCCTGGGCAGTTTCTTGCTGGATAACAGGTTTCACTGGGAGGTGTCTTCTTGGGGGCAGATGCGTTTCTGAAGTAAGTCCTCTCATCAGGTCTTCTCAGGCAACTCTCCTTTCAAAACAAATGAACAAAGTAAAAAACCTCTGTCCTTTCCCTTCATATTACAGGGAAAAAGGGTAAAGGATATATCCCCAGCGGGTTTTGGGGATGCTGGAACCGTACAAAAGGGCAGCACTCATGCTTCCTTAACTGTTGCTCCAGTGCTAACCTTACGCAAGTGTGACTGCTCTTGAAGACAGCAGATCGCTTGTTTATGGCAATGCCATCATATTTTAAAATAATGATGTAAAATCATGTGTTGAACTTAAGAGCTCAGGCTCATTCTCTTTTTATATAGCTTTTTGCTTTTTATGATTTCATGGATCATATAGCAAATTTAGTATGACTCCCTAGTAAATATAAGTAGGCCTGTAGGAATTGCACTATTTGACTGTGTTGACTGTGTTTCAGAGAGACTTCTGAAAATAATCTGTTTTGGCCTAATGTAGTTCCTGCTGACGTCAACAGCAGAAGGCCTCTCTGGATTTCAGCTGTGGAGGGGAAGAGACAATTCAGTGCTTTTGCAAATCCAGCCTTTAAACCATTGATGGAGAACAAATATCCACAAATATTCTTGAACCAATGGTTTCCCAATGTTCATGTTATGACTACATTGCAACTCACTTGCAAGAACTTGCAGCAAAGTGCTCCTATTCTCCAGACTTAAGTGTTGTAGATCTCTCTTCTTCCTTCCCCCCTCTCCCCTGCCCTTAACTCTTATCTTGTAGTTTCTTTAAGTCACACACAGGTTTTTTTCACACCACGCAGCTGCCATACTGGTTGAGTGACTTTTTGTTTTTCATATTTGCTCCGATGATGTCACTGAGGGGTTGAGTAGCTGACACTTTGTACGTGGCACTCCTTTGCCAGGTATTGCATAATAAATGCAAATACGGCTCAGAGGTCAAACTGAAGTGAGGTTCCCATGGCTTAAATCAATAGACCTTAGGAGGTATGTGGCATGTGTCATAACTCTTCAGAATCCTTTATTTCTACTTCATGAATTTCTGAGCAATAATGGTAGAAATAAGTTTAGAGATTTCCTCTCCCTTCCTCGATTAGGCTAATATCATTTTACACTGCAGATTTGGGCCACAGGTTTTAAGGGAGAGTGGGCGTAGATTTGGAGGATATTTTCTAAGTTAAGATTAAGGTATTTTTTTATTTTATCCTGCAGAAATATTTGCACTGGCCTTAAAAGGACCCATTTCCTTGCTCACAGCTTGCAAGTAGAAAAGCAGCCTAACCTTTTTGCATCAGTGGTCTGGCCAGCCCAGCAAGGACAGTGCGTTTTTGCTGCCCAGCGTGGCTGGCTGATAGCTCTGAGCGTGTCAGAGCTGTGCTTGGCACTGGGTGGAAGCACCACCAGGGAGGTGGTACATTGTCGTGCTGGTCTTCTAGGGCCCAGGACCATCTTCCCAGTATTTCTTTGCAATGTGCTTGAGATATGTTTATCTTTTGCTCCTAGCTGTTCTCTGGGTGAAATCTAGTGCTGCCTACCCTGAGGATGCACCCCCTAGGTGCCCTAAGGTGGATAGTGTCATGACAGATAGTCCCATGGTGCTATTATGGTCTGCACAGCCACGTGGGCTATACTGTTTTGCAGGTACACATTCACTAGAGCAGGGTGGCAAAGGAGGCCAGAGTGAGGGCACAGTAAGTCCATGGGAATTAGCTCTGTTTCTTCACCTGATGTGACTGCAGGAGAACACAGGAGCTGTCTCCTGTGGGGACCATCTAGACCAGTGTTTGGTTTTTCACAGCAGCAAGAGGAGAGGCTGTTTAATGAGAACGAATTTTGGCTGCTGCTCATGCTCTCAAGCCTTGTACCCTCCCAAGGTTTGCAGCTGTCGGGTTAGAGCTGTTGAGTATATCGATCCCTTTGGGACCTAATACTCTTGGCTCTGTGAAACAAGCCTTGAGTACCTGGAGCAATACAGGCATCGTTTTGCACAGTCACACCTTGAGTGGCTGGTTTTACCCTCTCTGACATAGAAGCCAGAGCCATGTATTTGCATTCAGAGCTCACATCTTATTCATATGAAGTGTAGCCACACAGCAAGTGTTATCCATGTTAACAATCCATTTCTTTCTTGCACGGTAAGTTGCTGACAAGTCCTCCTGCTGGTCTTTCAAGGGAAATAGAAGAGATTAAAGTTTAAGTATTTAAAAGAAACCCACAGTCTTGGAATATATGAGAGGTGGCAGTGTTATTGCAGAACATGGAGTCAGCTGATGCGAAGGAGTGTGATGGGCTAGTGCTCTTACTTTCTGGTCCAGGAGGTGACAAGGGGTGAGACAAGTGTTATTTGCAAGCACTTGTGAAGAGGGAACTGGCACAAGCTCCTGTTTCATTGCTCCTGCTGTTTCATATCTGCTGGATGATGAATGAAACTGTTTACAAATATTTGTCTCCCTTCTGCAACATTCCCACCTTCTATGCATGTTTCTGGGGCTCTTCTCTCCTTGACAATGAGGGTCTGTAAGCCATCCCAGGGGGCTGTGGCAATCCACTGTGTGCAGAGCTTGGGGCAGCTTCTGGGAGGAGTGCTGCATAAAATGCTGGCTGAAATATTTAGGAGAGCAGAGAGCAGCAGTTGGTTTATGCATTTGGCATTCAGGACAAAATTTTGCAGGAACAAACAATATGTACAAAGAAGCATTTGCTCAGGACTTTAGTCCTGGCTGCTTCTTGTGGTCCCTGGGCTTGAGCACTATTTCAGTATTCCCAGATGGGCAAAGCTGAGGTGTGTAACTCAAGTTTAAAGCAGAGATGAGAGTTACATGCAACTTGGGCTGTGTTAAAGGCTCTTCGAAGTTCAAAGAGGAGGCTAAGCTGTGTGTGCACAGGTACAGCCTTTCTATGTATTTCTCTTGTCAAATCAACAGGATTAGAAATGGTAACATATTCTTTTTGTGATTCTTAGATATTTTTTTATTTAATCTTACTTATTCAGGCCTGATTGGAAGGAGATCAGTTTAGAGTCCCTTTGACTGGTTTTGGATTACTTTTGTAATGCTGTCTCTGCGCAATGGGAACTGGAGGGTTCATGGGATCCATGAGTGTGCTGGAGGCCCCACTGCTCACTCATACATACATGTGTAGTGAAAGGCCACCAGAAGCTCCAAAAGCCAATAATTGAAAGAGGTAACCCTGAGAATCTTGCTACCCTTCCCTGGCTGAGAGTGAACAGGGATACCAGCGTATGTAGGAGGTTTCCGACAAAGCTATGGCTTAGCCATAGTTATCCTGAGCCTCATCTTCCTTTGGAGAAGACGGATTATTTTGCAAATTGGCAACCTTAGTGCTTGTGGCAACTAACTCCATGGGGTGTCTGTTTAGGCTCTCATGTCCTAAACAACCACCATGTAGTGAGTCCTGCTCACATTAGTCTGTCTAAAGGCAGTAGAAGAGGGCTTCTCGTCAGTACTCCTTAAGTTTTCTGCTCCAGCTTGATCAAGTGGTAAAGGAGAGGAAATATGCTAATAGACAACAGAGAAAGGGAGAGGAAAAAGACTTCCAAAATGCCTACTAAAAGCAAATTGCAAAATCAGTTTTTCTGCCCCACATAATACACTCCTGCTGGAAGCAATGATGGGGGATTAGTTATTCATGGCCTGGTCTGATCCTTATTTCATCCCCTAGGTGATATGGTTATGTGTGTCAAAACACATGCCTGATTAGCATTGGTCTTCAAACTAGGAGAACTTGGAATGACTCCAAAAAGCACTTTGTTTGAAAATAAAAAGTTAGCTTCTGTCAGTTCTGTTTTCTTCCCTGAATCTCGAGATACTGGTAAAGTTGACACAAGCATCACTGAGCAATATATGGATTTATATTGGTGGAGAACATAACCCTAAGTATTGTCATACTGAAATACAATACAAGGCAAGCTAACTGACAGCACTTTCAGGAATCTTAATGAGGAGGCACAACCAGAAGGGTAAACAGAAACAAATAGTGCAGGATTTCCTGCTCTGGAAGCAAAGCATCACCACTTGCCGATGGTCCACAGAGTTGGCTGAGCTTCTTAAGTTGGCTCAGCTCCTTGTTGCCAGCTGCTAAACTACATTCAAAACAGATTAAAAAGACATTGGAGATATTCCTTATGTTACTCTCCCTATAAACAATGGCTTTGCTAGTGAGAAACTGTGGATGACACAAAGATTGGTAGAGGAGCAAGTGATGGAGCTCTGGAGAAAACTGATCCTCTTCTGCAGAGGACTAGGACTTCAAAATTTGTTGCAGATTCTTATAGTTGGAATACTCTGATTTGGAATGAAATTCATAACTTTTTACATTTCCCATGCTGGAAGGCGGAGGTGAAGACCCCTAGAAGACCTGTGGCTCCCATTTCCACGATATTGTGCCTGGTTTCTGTTACAACTTTGTTGAAATTGAACTGTGCCTCAAAAATATTTAGGTTATAGAAGCTTCAAGAGAAAATCCAGTTCAACACTTCCTAGCACTGGTAAATTATGCTAAAGATTTTTCAGCTACACTGAGCAGTGTAAATTACTCTCTTAGTGTGCCCCAGTGAAACAAAGCATGTTTTTTCAGCCATTTGCAAAGTAATGAACACAAGGAAATGCAGAAAAACATTACAGAATGACTAATAATATTGTGGAGAGTAGTTGCTCTTAAAAGGATTTAGGGGTAAGTGAACACAAGCTCCTATCTGATAATGTGGCAGAAGGTCGAATGAGGCTCTTGAGCAGGTAGACAGGGAGATTGAAGAGTGGACAGTGGTGATTTCTGATCATAGAATGTTTTGAGTTGGAAGGGACCTTAAGGATCATCTAGTTCCAATCCCTGTGCCATGGGCAGGGACACCTTCTACTAGACCAGGTTGCTCAAAGCCCCATCCAACCTGGCCTTAAACACTTCTACGGATGGGACATCCACAACATCCGCAACCTGTGCCAGGGCTTTACCACCCTCACAGTAAAGAATTTCTTCCTAACATCTAATCTAAACCTACTCTCCTTCAATTTAAAGCTTGTCCTATCACTACCTGCCCTTTGAAGTCCTTCTCCAGCTTTCTTGTAGGCTCTCTTTAGGTATTGGAGGGTGCTATAAGGTCTCCCTGAAGCCTTCACTTCTACAGGCTGAGCAACCACAACTGTCAGCCTGTCTTCATAGGAGAGGTGGTTCAGCCCTCTGAGCCTCTTTGTCACCCTCCTCTGCACTCATTTCAATAGCTCTATATCTTTCTTAAGCTGATGACCCCAGAGCTGGCTGCAGCACTCCAGGTAGGGTCTCATAAGAGCAGAGTAGAGGGGGAGAATCAACATCTTTGAGCTAGTGGTCACAGTTCTATTGATGAAGCCCAGGATTTGGTTGGCTTTCTGGGTTGCAAGTGCACATTGATGGGTCACATTGACCAACATCACCAAGTTCTTCTCGGGGCTGCTCTCAATCCATTCTCTGCCCAGCCTGTATTTGTGCTTGGGATTACCCAGACCCAGGTGCAGGACCTTGTACTTGGCCTTGTTAAACGTCACAAGGTTCACACATGCCCACCTCTCAAGCCTGTCAAGATCCCTCTGGGTGGCATCCCTTCCCTCCAGCATGTCTCCCACACCACACAGCTTGGAGTCACTGGCAAAATTTATGAGGGTGCACTCAATCCCACTGTCCATGTCACCAACAGAGATGTTAAACAGCGTCAGTCCCACTAATGACCCCTGGTCTCCACTTGGATATCAGGCTGTTGATCACAACTCTAAGTCTGACCATCCAGCTAATTTGTTTTCCATTGAATGGTCCATCCATCAAATCCATGTCTCACAAGTCCAGGTAGATGACTTAAGTTTCTCTTCCCCCATCTACCAATGTTGTAACCCCATAATAGAAGGCTACCAAATTTCTCAGGCATAATTTGCCCTTAGTGAAGCTTTGTTGGCTGTCACTAATCACCTCATTATTTTCCGTATGCCTTAGCAGTTTCCCTCAGTTCAGGAAGAATATTGAGGTGCTGGAGCAGAGAAGAGCAACAAGGCTAGTGAAGGGACTTGAGCACAAGTCCTGTGAGGAGAGGCTGAGGGAACTGGGGTTGTTCAGCCTGGAGAAGAGGAGGCTCAGGGAAGACCTCATCACTCTCTACAACCACCTGAAAGGAGGTTGTAGCCAGGTGGGGGTTGGTCTCTTCTCCCAGGCAGCTCTCAGTAAGACAAGAGGGCATGGTCTTAAGCTGTGCCAGGGGAGGTTTAGGTTAGATATTAGGAAGAAATTCTCTACAGAAAGAGTAATCAGGCATTGGAATGGGCTGCCCAGGGAAGTGGTGGATTCTCTGTCCCTGGAGGTTTTTAAGATGAGACTGGATGTGGCACTTAGTGCCATGGTCTAGTAACCACGGGTCAAGAGTTGGACTTGATCTTGGAGG
This sequence comes from Pipra filicauda, assembly GCF_003945595.2. NCBI lineage: Eukaryota > Metazoa > Chordata > Aves > Passeriformes > Pipridae > Pipra > Pipra filicauda. The sequence goes on from NW_024103962.1 coordinate 661,529, forward strand.
TCCTTTCCAACCCAGCTGATTCTATGATTCTATGATCTCTCCTGCCTGTCCTTCCTAAAAAGCCTGTATCCTTCCACTCCAGCACTCCAGTCATAGGAGCCATCATCCCACCACATCTCAATGGTGATACCGATAAAATCACAGCCCTGCAGGTGTGTGCACATCTCAAATTCCTCAAGTTATTCCCTATTCTGTGTGTATCTACATAGACGCATTTAAGTTGGGCCCTGGTGAAGCCCACATACTGGCTGGAGTGGCTGAGATTCCTCTGTGCTGCTCTTCAGGTGCTCTCCTGCTGACCTGTGATCCCTTCTCCAGGCTCTGAGCATCTACTGCTGGCAACAACATCGAACTTATAGGAGTGGGATGCATTGAGGTTCCCCACCGCTGGCAGTTTTGTCTGATGACACTGGTGGGCACAGCACTGGAACAGTCTGTCTGGTTCTGTTGACCTCATTTAAAGAAAGAGTACGGGAAAAAAAACATTCAGAAAAATGCCTCTGAAATGATTCTTGCATTTAGAGAAAATGCTGTCCAGAGAGTTTGAAGAACTCATCACACTTCACTTGTCAAAAAAAAATATCAAGAGGTTTCTTGGTTATGATGTATAAGCCCAATAAACATGGAATATAGCAAGTATTGAATCTAAACAGAAACTGAATTTAGTGGAAAAAACCTGTAATAAAAACCACTGCCTGAGAGCTGAGGCTCAATCAAAAGTTAAGAAAAGGTTTTTACTGGTCTGTGTTGATCAGTCACTGGGAAAACTGCTAATGGCAGCAGTGGATCCTCGTCTCTGGATGTCTTCATATCAAGACAGGCCATCTTTTGGGAAACAAATATATACCAATTTTTCATACAGATTAGTGGATTCAGCAGAAGAATAAATATCTGAAGTAACAGCAGTAGTTTATAAGCTAGTTTAGGTGATTAGATGGTTTTATTAGTCTTAAGATCTGACAATTATGAAATGGGATCATGAACAGTAGAGGAAGTGTCTGAGGCACCATTCCAGCTTGTCATGACATTACTTGTCATTACAATATCAGATAGCCATCACACTGGAAAATGTAATAACAGAAAAATATAATAAATCATTGCCTAAGAGCCAAGATCACGGAACAAACCCCGGACTTTGGAGTCCTGTTTCCTTTGAAGGCTGTTTGAGGATGGGACCCAAGCTCTCATCTGCCCTGGGAATGGGATGAGGGCACCCCAGGGGTTGCAGTGCTGTCCCTGTGGTGCAGAGCCTGATGTTGCCTGGTGCTGAGCAGCCTCATGTCGGTGTCACAGAAGGATGGGGCCACTTCTAAAGCCCTGGGAGCACACCTTATCTTTGGGTAGCCTCAGTACACGTAAGACATGCTTTTGCTGGCAAGACCCCACAGTCTGATCACCAGGTTCCATCACTGGTGGTTAAACAGCAACCAGTGAGACAATCAAGGATAGACAGTAATGGGTGATGGAGATTTACTCACTGTGACCTTGAGACTTGCAAATGAGCTATTACAAAGAGTCAGGAAAAATGCTGCTGCCTCTTGGGGAAAGGACATAGATGGCATTGTTTCGTGTCTCTTGATAACTTGCCAGTGAGTTTTATTAACACTAGTCTCACAACGAGGTCAATCAATCAATCAATTTCCATATATGCAGCATATTTACAATAAATGCCTTAAAGCACTTTCCAAAAATATAAATGTCCCTGTGAAATCTTTACATAAACAAGAGGGTTGGTCAGGGAGGAATCAATGTAATTTTTATGTATGTATTGATATTTCATATTATACATTATCTGTAAATGGATAGACAGATTTTATATAATATGTACACCCTTATAAAAAGCATACAGTTGTGATGCAGTTTTCTACTTGCCCTTTCTTTTCCACCTGGTAAAAGGTCATTGTGTAAATGCTGAACTGCACAAATTATACTTCCTCTTGGCTGGAGAAAGCAGTGGAGCTCTTACCTCTCAAACATCCTGATAATGATATTATAACATCCTGATATAATAGCTGATAACAACAGCTATTAAGTCTTTAAAAATGCTAGTCAAATGGGCAAACTGAGGCCTGAGACTAATATGCAGTAGAAACCTTTAGATTCAAATTATCTGTAGAGTGGTACCATGGTGGGTCTTTAACCAAGGCAACAGTATTTAGGGAAATAAGCCAACTGGAACTTGAAATAATTAAGATTTGTAAAAGATAATGGACTATCATACAGAAATGAAACAAGAAACTAAAGGAAGAGCACTGTATTCACACACAGGATGACTCTTGTTTTTTGTGAGGTCTCAGTAGTATCTATCATTGAGCATATCCAGATTTTTGAAAGAGACAGGAGATGATAATTGAGCCCTATGTAATAGTAACACAGAGCTGAATAATAAATTCTATGCTCAGTCAAGCATTGTCTGAGTTTCATTTTCAGCAATTGCTAGACAGTCAAGATTGAACTCCAGACAAGTAGAGGTAGGACTTGGATTGCATCAAGAATTATGTGTTAGTCATGAGAATTACAGTGTGATCTATTATTAGAGCAAGAGAAAATAGCCTTGTGAAGTAAAGGAGAGGCTGAGAAGCATAGGAACAAGACCTGAGAGGGATTTCACTGTATCAAAATTAAAGGAAAATAGCAATTTTCCCTTGTGGCAAACATATTTTTGGGGACATAGCTTAGTGGTGAACTTGGCAGTGTTAGGTTTATGGTTGAACTCAGTGATTTTAAAGGTCTTTTCCAACCAAAATGATTCTATGATTTTATTCTGCAAAATGCTGCCTCACAAATAGGAAGGCTGTCCTGTATCCAGATGTCTCTTCATTGCCTGCCTCCTTCTGAGGGTGGTTGGTCCTGACCTTCTCCCTCTCCAGGTGGGTTGGCTCTGTGTTTGTTCCCTATCTATGCCCTATGAAGGTCTCAACTCCCTTTGCTTGGGCGTACCTCCGTAGCCTGCTGTTGCACCTCACCAGGAGCCCTACTGATTTGGGGCCAGATCCTGACCCCTGGACTCTCCTTTCTGTCTTGACCTTTTGGACTGACTTGGTGGCCTGGACTCTCTGCAGAGCCTGGTTACAACTGTTGGAGTCGCAGGTGTGTTGCCCTGTTGGCCTCAGAGGATGTGTGGTTCTCTGTGTTGCAGGATCCTCCAGCACCGTGCCACGTACAACAGTGACAGTGCATCAGGACAGGCTGGACTTGCTGTGAAATCACCAACTCTGTCAACATTTGTGCTTGCACAGCTTAGCACAGATTGTCCCCAGAGGTTTTTTCCCAATCTATCACCTCATGGTCTGTACCTCTCCAAAACTCCTCCCACTTCTAAAGTGAAGTGTGTTCCTGGGGTTTAGTTCAGACCTGCAGCATCACCGTTAAGTTTCTTTTCCTCAGAGGCCGGATAGAAAACCTTAACTTTGAGTTAAGCAGTCCTCGAGTGTTTAGTCATACATTTGAATGTTGCCAGGCATGACATTTCAAAACTGAAGGTTGACCTGGAACAATGAACTTCTACAGTGTACCTTTGTAATTGGTGAGAGTGCATTCAGTTGTTTGTGTTTCTGGTTTTTGAGGTGTTAGCTTTTTGGGGGTTGGGTTGGTTTTTCTTTTCATTAAAAGTGACTACAACAGTGTTGTTCTTTCTTACTTATAGGGACTTGTAAATTGATTTTTGACAACTTTTGCCTTGGAATGGACCAGGAGTTGGTCAAGAGTTTATGGGTCAAAATGAACAGGCAGTCTGATATGTTGTAGTGGATATCTGCTGTAGACCTCCTGATTAGGAAGAAGTAATAGATAAGGCCTTCAAACAACTGAAAGAAGCCTCACGTTCATAGCCCTTGTCCTCACGGAGGACCCACACCATAGCTGGAGAAGGATAATAACAGCAGAACACAAACTATACAGAAAGTTTCTAGAGTGCTCTGATGACAACTTTTCTAGCACAAGTAATCAAGAAGCCAACGGATAGGGGCGATTTCCTGGACCTGATACAGATAAGGAAGAACTAGTCTAGGGCATAAGTCAAAGGCAGCCTTGGCTGCAGTAACTATGAGATGGTGGAGGAGGGAGCAGGCCAAAAATTAGCCCTGGATTTCTGGTTAGCAACCTTCAGCCTAAAGAGCTGCTTGGAAGAATTCCATGGGACATGGCCGTGGAAAGACAAGGGGTCCAGGAGAGCTGAATGATGCTGAAGGATCACCTTCTCCAAGCTCAAGAAAGGACCATGCTGAAAAGTAGGAAAGTGAGGAGAGATCAGCACGTGTCATCTTTGCTTCAGCCCTGACCAGTAAAATTAGCCTTTGGTAATCCCAGGCTTCTGAGACTAGAGGAAAAGTCTGGAACAGGGAGGACTTACTCTCAGTGAAGGAGGCTCAGACAAGGGAGCGCTTAAACATACTGGACACGCACCCATGAGGTCTGACATGTTGCACCCATGCGAGCTGAGGGAGCTGGCTGATGTCATTGCAAGGCCACTCTTGATTCTCTTTGACTATGTCAAATGGTCATTATGACTGGGAGAGGTTCCTGAAGACTGATGAAACTTCTATATCACTTCTATATTCAGGAAGGAAGAAAAGAACTGAAGCTGAGGAACTGCATGCTGGTCATCTTCACCTCGATGCCTGGGAAGGCGAAGGAGAAAAACTTCCTGGAAGGCATTTTGTAACACATGAAGGACAAGAAGGTGATTTGGAGTCATCAGCGTGGGTTGATTTATCAAGATGAAGTCACCCTTGAGCAATCATGTTGCCTTGTACAATGATATGACTACCTCGGTGGACAAGGAAAAAAACAGTAAATGTTTGGATAGGTTTTTTTTAACTGTAGTAGTAGTTATATTATTTTTTTAAACTGTATTAGTTCTATACTGTCATGGATTGCCCAGAGGGGTTATGGAGTCTTCATCCTTCAAGATACTCAAAACCCAACTGGACACAGTCTCAGGCAACCTGCTTTAGCTGGCCCTGCTTGATCTGGAGGGTTGGACTAGATCATCTCAAGATCTTGGTCTCTTTCAACCTAAACAATTATGTGTGAATTTATATTCACCCTATGTAGATTTTGCAACTGAAAAATGTCTCAATCTATATTGTGTCAGTCAGCAGCAACAAAGAATTAAAGAAAATAAGTTATTTTCTAAAGTTATGATACAAATTGCATTGAAGTCATTAAAAAGTCCCATTGATTTTGAAGGGCTTTGGCTTAGTTCCAATACTCCATATTTAAACAACTATCTAAATGGCCTGATTTTCACAAATATAGGGAATGCAGCTGCTCCAGAGGGCTTCACTTGGCTTTGATCAGGCTCTAATTAGTTGTACTTGTTTAAAATGTTTCTAAAAAGTTTGAAAATTTAGGAGGGTTTTTTTCTCCTCACAGTCAACAAACTCAGTAATTCCTGGAGGGGTATGGTTTAAACTTTCCCCAGAGCTCAACCTTTTATATAAAATAACTTCATACAAAATATTGCTACAAAATACAACTGTGAGTGTGAAAAATCAGCAGCATGGTAGAGGGACTGTTCTGTAAGCATAGAAACAGGCCAAGGGTTTTGGTGTATCAGGCTTGTAAGGGCAAAATTCTGGGGCAAAGAGTGTTGGAGGGTGTCATCCAACATGTTCCATGTCAGATATCAAGAGATGGGAATGACTGAAGATTGGGAAAGAAGCATTGGATCCCCCTTTCTTACAAGTGGCAGCTGTGTGGGAGACTAATTCCAGTGACGGATGGCTTTGCTTTCTACTTAGTCAGTAGGTGCAGAATGTGTGAATTATGATGTTTCTGAAAAAGACTGGTAATGTAATATTCTAGGCTGACTAGAGATCTGTGATTTGTTATTGAAAAACTCAAATGGGAATGCTGAAACTGTTTTCTGAACACTAAAGTTGAGAAGCCAGAGGGAAAGTGATAGCAGTGACATTCTGGTGAAATGTTCATCAGCTATTGTCATATTTTATTAAAACCAACAAATTAAATACCCTTAATAATTACACCAGTTATTAACAGTTTAACAATGTGAAAATCTCATTCTTAAAGAAGGTCACATGGGCAATGTTTCCTATGATACCAAAATGTGTGTAATTGCTGTATAAATTATTTTGGTTTTTTCCTACATCTGAAATTATTCATTGGTTAAATGATTATAATAAAAACCAGGCCTTTAGTTCATAGGGATATATTGTTATTAGCCACACAGTAGTTCTTACTAAGAGGTCAACATTTTTCTTACATAAGTATAGGATGTAGTTACTTTCTTTTTTAATACTTTATAGGCCTATATTCTATTTCAAATTATTACCACATCTTGAGGTTGATATAGCCGGAGCTTCTTGTGTGGTGTTGATTTCTTCTGTGGAGGCGTTTGTAAGCATGGCTTCATCTATATTTCTTCCCTATCTGCTGCAAAAAGAATTAAAAAAAAGCTCTGATTGATGCATATGACTATGGGGAAAGACAAAGGGGAAATATCCAGCCTGGTTAAGTGCAAACTAGAAATATCAAACCAGACAGCTAGCTAAGCAGACCGGCAGATAAAAAAGTTATGGATGACCACAGAAATGCACTGAGAATTACACTTTGCCCAACTGAGGAAAGACACTGAAGAAGTAACATTTCTCTTGAAGATACCTGAATGTGTAAGCTGTTGCATGAGATAAAGGACAGAAAGGTGCACCTGCCCAATGCTAACCTGTTCTACTCTCCTAGTGAAAATCCAGGGTATAAAGTAAACCTTAAAATAGATACTTGTGGTTTTCTGCTGGAATAACAAGAAGTAGAAGTAATAACAAATGCCAGAAGAGGAAAAGGTTTATTCTTTAAATGGTCAAAACAGACTGTGCCGTGACCAGAAGGGACTAGCCAGAAGGTTTGTGAGCAACAGTGAGTGCTTCCTTTTCCCCAGAGACTCTTGTCACTACAGAGCTGTGCTGTTACCTCACAGCAGATAACTCGTCTGAAACCCACCCTGTGAACCCATGTGTGGCAGCACGTTGAAAATCAATATAGTTTGTTGGTCTAGTTTGAGAAATAACTTCTGAGCCTCCTCAAGTGAAAGCATATTATTCTGTGAAACAATTTGTTCTTCTTGAGTGAAAAAACCAAAATTCCAGCGTTCATCATTTTTACCGTTGTAAACTCCAATGAAGCTATACATGTTTCAAATTTACATGAATGTAAAAGAGGGAAAGATACATTTTTGGCTCACAGACTTTAAACTTGTTAAGAAGGCACAGATGCAATGACTGATAAAACTGAAGCCTACGCTTTCTTGCTTTGCTGTGCAAGAGAGGAAGTGGTTTTTCATCTAAAATGTGATACCACAAAGAACTAACTTTTTCCATGTCTGAGTTGTACAATGTTCTTTGTAGCTAGATTCTTGGCACCCATAAAAATGTGACTAATAAAAAGACTGCAGTTGAAGAGATATGTGCAGGATCCAGCTACTAAAATGAAGTCACGTTCATCTTAGCGTGGTCATTCCTCATCAAAGTGCTTCTGGGTTTCTTTCACCGCCTCCCTAAGATCCTGCTCTATGGTGAACTTGCTACTGGCTACCGCATGAGAGGAGCCCCGAAGAAAAGATACAAGGACTCCCTGAAACAACATCTCAGCCTCGGCCATATTGATCACCATAATTGGTCTACTCTGGCCTCAAATCGGGAGGCCTGGAGACACACCATCTATAACGCAGCTGTCTCCTTTGAGAACACACGCAGGATCACCCTCGAGGAAAAAAGGCAACGCAGAAAGAACCGTGTCTTGCAGAATACACCACCTAAGGAGTCTTTCTGCTGTGCCTTTTGCAATTGGATTTGTCTGTCACGTATTGGCCTCATAAGCCACCAACGTGCCTGTAGCAAATGTGGATAGAGCCTTCCCAAATCTTCGTTCGCGAAGCCTAGCCATGCTTCTGGGTTTCTTCAGGTGAAGTGCTATTCACCCTCTCTACCCAGCTTCAAATGCTGATGAGGCACAGTTTCAGGGTACAACTACATGTGGTAGCTGTCAGTACCTTCAGCTGCAATGAAGACCTGTCAGCTGCTGTAAACGTCCATACATACTGCTGTAAACGTCCATTACATCGCACTTGTTAACCCCCAAAAAGGCTAGTTGCAACTGCTGGCCCCTCTTTTCAGGAGCAAATGGCATGTCTTAAGGGGGGGTGAAGCTCTTGGATTTAAGGAGAAAGAGGATGCTGTGCCAGATGTTTTTGCTGTGATCCTGTACCTGAAGACAGTAGCTTACAGAAGAAAATTTCCCAGGGAGGATGGACTCTGAGATGTAGGCAAAGGCCTTCTTTATGCCCTTTGGAAAGGGTGGGGGTGCATGCAATCTGGAGAGGCAACCATAGAGCAGGGATTGCTGGGGGCTCTCTTTTAGCTCCCGGGACCAGCATGTTTCACCTTGACTGTTTTATAGCACTTCCCACCTGCTGTACGTTCTTGCTTCTGATCCTTCTTGAGTGATATCTTCATGTCACATGTTGTAATGGACTGGAGAAATTGAACTTCTGCTCTGGCACAAGCATTTAGAGGCTTAACAGCGGGGCAGAACTGCTCTGCAGGTGCTTCATGAACCTGTCTGGAGCATGCTGCAGCTGCCTTCTGGCCTACCAGATTGGTTTTCTTTCACATAGCAACTAGGCTGTTGAGAGGGGGAAGGAGAGAAAATCCTACACACCTTGCCACTTCTAGCGTGGAGGTGGGTCATACACCCAGGTCCCACAGTTTCAAACATAATGTCAGAATCACAGATTATTCTGAGTTGGAAGGGACCTACAACCTTGGTGTTATTAGCACCAGGCTCGAACCAACTGAGCTAATCTCAGGGTTAGATGAGGCCAAAAGGTAGGTAGTATTGAAGTCTTTTATTTAGTTACATAACACCTATTAGGTCTAATTTATTTGCGGTAAGGCCTTATTGCACTAATCTGAAGGGGTAAAGGTATCTCTTAATGGCATAAATTAGTTAGTTTCAATTTTAAAGCACCACTTTAATTCTTCAGTGTTGAAAAGTGAAGAATAATTGCATTGGCTTCTTCTTATCACTACTTGATATATTCAGACCATCTATGTGCGTGCCAGCGTATCTTGACAATGGCTGGAGAGCTATAGTGCATGCAACAGAGCTGTGGAGCTGACTTAAGCTTTCCAGAATGTACCAGAATTGGGGTTTTGTCTCTGAACATCACTTAAATTATCTTTTAATCAATTTAAAAGAGAAAGTTTTGAAAGATGCAAATGACAACTTTCTAAAAGCAAAAATTCCCTGAAGCCCCACACAGTTTCTCAGGTTACCTACGTGGTTTCTTGCTCTTACACTAGTCCGCTGAAACATGGCACTGTAAGAGCTCTCTCCCAGTTTCCCTTGACTACCCAAGCCCTTACAGGGGTCTGATGATGTTTGGTATTTCAGAATGCTTTAAGATCCCTGATGAAAGGTACTGTATAAATGCACCTTCTTACACACAAAGAATAGCCTGTTTAGGACTCTGTGTGTGTGTATATTTATAGATAGCTCTGTCTTTACTCCCATACCCCAGCTGCCCATCTAGAATGTAACGAAAAATTATTTTCTCTCTGTGCAACTGGGCAGGGCCGGGAGATCAGGTAGAGTCATATTGCTGCAGCTGTCTGTATGATGCAAAGAGCAATAAACCTCTTTACAAACAGCACAGAAAAACACCCCCACTCCTCCAGGTGCAGGGTTTGTGCGTGTAGGTGACTTGCTGTGCTAGATCCAGGTGAAAATGAAGGGCTGCTGGTGGCTGGATTGCAGCAGCCAGGTGCCTGATCTGTTCCTTAATAATATGCTGTAGTCTGCTTCAGCTTTGTCTCAATGCTGGGGGGACTCCCCACCTTGTGTGGTGGCATCTCTGAGTGTCACTAGCTGGCACTGTAGCTTGCCTGCCAAATAATCAGGGGCTCTTCTAGCTGTTTGAAAAAACGTGTGGAAGTGGCCCATATTGAAGATGTACCGTGTTAGCTGAAAGCAACCCACAGGAGTAACCCTTGGCCACAGCCCGAGTGTGTGTGTGTCAGGCCTTCGTGTGTCAGAGAGTGGTCTTGAGGTGGTGGAGAAAGACAAAGCAGCAGGGGACAGGTTAATTGTCTGGGTGCCTCTATCAGTCCTGTGTCTCCATAATCAAGAGGCCTATGAGTTCTTAAATGTCTGCTGGTATTTGGCTTTGAGGAGATTGGGGTAGTTGGATGCCTAAACTGAGGACTAGGTTTCTTTCCACCAAACAGCCATGGAAAATGCATGTTCCAAGGATATAAAGGGTGTAAAATACAGCTATTTACATGCAAGAGGTCTCATCAGACTCCCCTCTGTCTCCCAGATTTCAGCTGACTATGTAATAGATAAGAGTGTAGGAAAGATGTCATCAGGCCTGGATTATCTTCTTGCAGGGAAAGAGTGAGCACATACTTAGGAGATAGACTACACCCTGCACTATGGTTAACCACATCAACAAGCAAAAAATCCCCTTGCTTATATTAACAGCAAGATCATGCTTAGCATCCTACTTGATAAAAGCAGGTTTTGCTGAGCCTGTTTTCTGTTTCAGTATTTACAAAGGATGTAGGACCTTGAATATGTTGCTAGAGAAATCCCATCCTGCTGCTGCTGTAGTCCTTGGGACCTTTCAAACTAGGATGGGAAGCACAGCATGGACCCATGTTTCTTGTGACTGGGTCAGCTGCTGGATCATGGGTTCTTCAGTCTGAGTGGCTTTGGGTGCTCTGATAATTTTGCTGTTTGCTAATTTTTATGTCCTTGATCCTAAACGTAATAGTCATAAAATCTGGCATGTGTAATGTGCTGTACATGGAATGCAGGAATCATTTACTTTTCTGCACTGGCAAGCAGCCTTCCCTTAGGATGGAGGGACTGTTATTTAACTGCCCATAGAAATACATACAGCAGCTGGAAAAGAAGTAAATATGAAAAAGGAAGCAAAGTTTTTTCAAGAACTAAGAGGCGGACTATTATTTAACACTTAGGGATGCTCTCTGTCTTTCGTGATGCTCCCTGGGGGTCTTCTGAATCTACGCTGGCCTTTCTCTTCATTTTAACAAAGGCTGGATGGGTTCTGATGGAGTAGGTCCCCAAGAGAGTTGACAAAGGTTACCCAGGAATGTCAAGGGGGAGATCGCAAAAGAACATTTTTAGTCTTAGCGCCTGATTTCATTCAAGCTGGCACCACACCTGTACAAGGGGAAGAAAATCAGCCACGCAGCTAAACTTGTACTTCCTTCTGATATAGCAATACATTTTGTTAGAAACAATCAGTCACTTATAATCCTTATACAACAGCTGCAGTTTCTCCTCTCAGCCTTGCATAGTGTGCCATTATAAATAGATTGTCATATTCCTTGCAGCACTAAATTGCTTTCTACATTCCCAGTCCCTGGGAGAACTGATTGACTTGGGAAACCTGCCATTTTGGTAGCCCTCCAGCTAAAATGATTACTTATTTTTACATCTGTTGCCAAATGTGTGTAAGTATGTTACCATTAAAAAGATGATATTTAACCACAATTACCATAAAGGGGTATTTGATATGACAGTTGTTTCCTGCTGTGTTATGCTTCTCTTTACACGAAGAGAAAATGGGTGGTTTTAATTAGAGGAGGGGGCCTTCCTAGCTATATCTACACTGCTTTGAACACACAATGCATTCTTGCTTCTTTAACCAATGCAATGATTAAGGATTTAAAAGTGCAGCCCACAAAAAAATCCCCCCAAACCCAAACAGAAGTATATCTGTTGGAAGGAGCACACAAGCAAGGAAATGTTAAGGGCCTGAGGGTGATGCTGGAAGTTGAGTGGTCGTGTCGCTGAGGAACACAGGAAGAATAACAATAGCATTTACCTGTCCTGTGGCCTAATACAGAAATATGTGCATGGCAGTGTGCTGGTCACTCCAGAATCGGGGATATGTCTCTTTGTATAGCAAGATCTATTGTCATAATGACCTGATCCAACTCTGGTGAGTCAGTGCAAACCTCCCCATTGAGGTGAATGGGTTTGGAACATACTATAATCCTTTAAAAGCCTTCCAAGACAAGACAATGTGTCTCATGCCTAGCTCTGCAAAATAGGACACTTTGTGCTGCGTGATTCTTAATGAGACGATGTCTGTTGCATTTTAATAGCATTCTCTTAGGCATTGCCCCAGACAGGAGCTCCTTCAGTGGCTGTTTATACACTTAAAATTGAGTGCTCATTGATTAAAACCCAAACACAACCTGAGAAGCAGGGCCCAGTCTGTCCTGACCAGATTCCAGACTGACGTCCCCTCCATGCTTGTTCTCTCCCTCTTTCTGTCCAGTCCCATGAATGGTGGATTTTTTACTGCACGGTGACAGAGCCCCAAGGGGAGAGGTGAAGGGTTGTTCTTGTCTCTGTTTTGGTTCTTCACCAGCTCTCTTCCTAATCTGGACTGCATTTGGCAATTAAATGCCCCATGAGAAGGTATGAGATGGGCTGAGAAAGGAGCTGAATCTGCGCTTCCAGACCAGCTGCTATAAAAATGTGGTTAATACACAATGGCTAAGGGAGGAGGTAGCATCCCTAAAGTTTCATTTTTGAGAATTGATGACCATAGGAGAGGGCCTACTGGACTCATCTTTCAAGAAAAGAGGAAGATGGAGGAGACATCTCGTTTATAGCTGAGGCTTGGGGTGAATATTATCAGGTTCTGAATATTATCATCTAGGGCAGCTGTCATCATGCAGAGACTTTCTGGTGAACCTGATAAACTTGCAATCCTACAGGGATCTCTTGAACATGTGTTCCTTCAGGGCTTGGTGGCAGGTAAAGACTCTGTTTTGGATACAGGTTTGCACTTAGATGCTTCTCCTCTTCTGTAGTGCTTAATTAAAATGAAACCTAAATACAGAGACCTTAAAAAAGTGCTTTTTGGAGTAGGTAAATATATTTATTTCATACTTTTCGATGAGGACAGGATTTCTAAAAATAGCCATATGTTTAGCGTCATCTGCTGCTTCTCTTGTCTGTTCTTCTGTGAGGGATCCTCTTTGACATGTATTTTAGTATTGGATTATAGACAACAGACTTATACTTTGTGATTGAAGGTAGAGGAATATGGGGCAGAAAACATTCATAGTGGATACTTACAAAAATGTACATATAGACAAAATTCTATTGCCTTGATATTAATAAGAATTTGAAGTTACTTACTAGGCTGTCTGAATACCATTTTACATCTGGCCTGTGAAGTGTTTTAGCAGGCTCAGCCTATTTAATTTGAGAAGATACTTATTGAATACTAATCAGAATACCTACTGATTTAGCACATTTAATGTTTTTCATTTAGCTAATAGGAATCTCTTTAGTTGTTCTTTTTCTCCATAAATACTTGTAATGTCCAATGCTCTTTTTTAATATACAAGTCCTTTCTCTCGAATCTGAAGAGCAAGAGGAAATAGGATGCTTACAATATCACTTATAAATAAATAGCTCTATACTATTGAAAGCATCTGGCTAGTAAGTACTGTAAAATCAGCATCTTTTTGTACTTTCAACCAGAGCATTGGTGAGCTTCATGGCTTGCTGTACTATCAAATGAAGGTCTGGGATAAGTGTAGAGATCCTAGAATTTTTTCCTAAGCCATGAAAAATAAGAGATCACAAACCATTACATATATACTGTATTTTTCCTGCACTACCTTATTGCTGAACTTATCAGCACTTCCTTCTGTCATTCCCTGTCGCCAGACCCCTACAAAATGCCTGCAAAGCCTTTGACGTGAAGCAGGAAAGATGATGCCTGTCTCCAAGTTATGAAGATTGTTTACAATCCAAATATTTGAAGATGTTGCTAGTTATATGGTAACCAAAACCCGTGTAACTCAATGCTTTAATTAAAGGTTTCTGTTGACTGAAGCACAGATGATAGCTGATTTTAAAGCTGTTGCTGCAGCTAGGTTTTATCTACCTCTAAAGCTGACACCAGAAAACATATAATTCAGAGCAAATATAAATAGAGAAAAAAAACAACTAGTTGCTGACTGGTTGCTGTGCAAATGCAATCAGCCATTGGTAGTCTGGCATGATGGGAGGAATATCTCTGATGGGGAAAACTGCAACCTCCAAAGAAAGCCTACTGCTTGTATTTTCTTTTATTTTGTGACTCTCTGCCCACAGAAAATGTCATCTGAGCAACTTACTGTTGGCTCTTCACAGCTTCTGACCTCTTCTGTGGTTTGGCCAACATTGTTGATAATGGTATTGGATTTGAAGCCTTGATTATTTGTGTTAGTGAGAACCAGCGTGGACAAGAAGGTAATGAAGGACTTGGGTTGGAAGTGCACAGGCACGAGCTCAAACTTTGCCAGCTTCTTGTTCACAATAAATGTGAGCAGAGATCTTCCCTGAGGGGGATTTTAAGAAGGCATCAGCTGCCCTGGAGATGTATCCAAACCTCTGGACCTTCTGAGGTTTCCCCATCACTTCTTACAATTGGGAAAGAAATGCATGACTATGTGAGGAAGGTATTTTAAGCTTATTTTCTTTAATCTTCTGGGTTCTGTGGTTGTGACTCCCCTGAGGTCATACAGATATTTTTAAATGAATTCTCACTGCTTGAATAACAGGGAAAAAACATCTTAGTTTTCAATTTCTGTATTCTCCAGCTTCCTAACTTCGGGCACTCCTCAAGTGAAGCTGAAGTCACTGGGCCATTTCAAGAGTCCTTTTGTATTTACATTAATAACAAACCTTCCCCCTCAAAGAACATTTGCCATACTTCAAATGTTTATTGTTCAGCTGGGCTAGTGAACAGCTGTATTGAGCAAAGCCCCATGTGACACCCAGTGCATTCCTAGGTGATTATAGAATTCTGCCAAAGACTGTTTTATGTGCGTGTTGCGGTAGAATCTGCACAGCCCAGAGCGCAGCTAAGGGGGGAAAAAAAAAAGCCCTTGCAGCCCGAGTATGAAGTTGTTACACGGGGATATAAAAAGCAAGGAAGAGGTTGTTGCACCCCTGGTAAAATGTCTTCTGTCCCTCCTTGCGCTGAATTTCTGCCTGTTTTTTGATAAAGAGCACTCAGCCTGTGTATGCACATGCCTCGTCATGGAGACTTTGGAGCTGTTTTCCCCAGAGCTGGCTCAGAGCTTTACTCCAAACCACATTTGCATTGGAAAATGGAGTCTGTCAAAATCGAAACATGTTGTGGGTTCACACCAGCATTCACGAGGTAGCAGGAGGGGATGCACGGATGGTTTGACATCCTCGGTTTGTTCCAATTAGTGCCAGACTGGATTGATGTGACAAGAGGAAGGCATTTTGGTTCAACTGGCAATGCTCCTATTATTTTTCATTTGGTCTATTTAAGTTGAAGGGAATGTTAATATTAAAACTATCAAAGGAAGCAGCACTTTATATTGCGGTATCATTGTAGAAGGGAGGTATTTCTGCACATTTGAATTGATTTATTTTAAAATAATTTCTAGCTAGCAGAAAAATCTAAAAATTGGACTTTTCAGGTTTATCATGACACAGACTTGAAAATGTTAGAGTTGAATGTGTCCCTGAGACCACATCGTTTCTTGCTCTGACCTGTGCCAGATATCAATGCCTGAAAAATTAAATTTCCAGACCAAAAAGCTTAGGAGACTTTTATTCACTGATTCACTTATAACCCTTTTTAAAATTTTTGTTGTAAGTAACACAGTGGGGCTCCCACGGAAGGTGGGATTTCCTCTGCCTGGTGCAACATGAGCCTCCTGCAGCCAGGTGTCCCTGAGCAAGACCAGCACATCCCACCTGTACCTGGTGCCCTATGCTAGGGTCTTGATCCCACTTTGGGGCTTTTAAAAAAATGCTTAGTTTTTTCCCCAAATTGTGTGTGCCTGTTTCGCTTCTCACTTTTCCCTCATTCCCAAGCAGCCTGTGGTTGCATGTGACTCTAGGGGAAGTACAGCCTCATCTGAGCGCTTTTTGGATGGGACTTCTCCCACAGCAGGGCAAAGCTGGACAAGCCTAGGGGCTCAGCTGGAATCCCACAGCGGGCTGCAGAGGAGCATCAGCTGGTGGTGAGGCAGGTATGGTTTGTGTCCTCAGTTCTTCTTCATTAACTGCCTCTGCCATGGAGAAGGTGAAAGTGCTGGAGCAGATTGGTTCTAAGCTTTCCTAAAAATAGAAATTTTTAAAATCATCCATGGGATTTAGACTGCTGCCCTGCCATGAGCTCCTGTCTTGCTAATGTCTTCCAACAGGCACAAGAAAAGAATGAACTGCAACTTGTTAATGAAAACAGTTTTAGCACTTAGGATTGTTTCAAACATGTTCTGCTTGGATGGATTTTTGTGCTAAGAACAATGTTTCTTCCTTACCTCAAAATCTTCTAAAACAAAGGAAAGGGCTGTGTAGCTATTGATTGCCTTTTAGCAGTTCCCAAATAAAGAAGGAAATTATACTCAGGCAAGTCTCATCTGGACTTGTCTTGTGTGAGAGCCCTCCACTTCACTAGCCCTCTGTGGCGTGCAAGCTGTCTATTCTCAGCTTGGCAAATAATAATGTCAAACATGGGTTAAACTGACAATCACCTCCTTAAAAAAAGACTTCTTAAAATGGCTGTATGAGAATTTCCAGCAAGCCCGCAAAAGGTTTCAGGAAAATTGGATCTGAAATTAGCTCCTTCTGATTGACTTTCATGCAGCGGGCTATCGCGGTGCCACCTAGATTCCTCCTGTTAATAAGGCTTATTTAAGGGGCAGAATAATGATAGTCTTGCAAAATGCCTGCTTTTGCAGGATTTTTAGTATGGTTTTGGTGACTCAGAATTATCAGATATGATTCTTTTGAAGTAAATGTGGTCAGTAACTGTTAACATTTTTCCCCAGTGTTTTAAAGATTTTAAACATTTTCATGGTAGCATTTTTATTTGGAAATAGGAAATAAGGTTTTGCAGGCTGTGCAGAAATTTGGTGCAGGTTTTGGTTTCCTTTCTTTCTGATGCTATTTTCTACAAAACAAAATACTCCTTAAAAGAATGTTTCCATTTGGAAAGAATAATTTCTCCAAACCCTACATTAGGCTATTCCTAATTAAATAACTGTTTTTATTTGGGAGCTATTACCTTGAGTCAGAGTCTTTGGGACTCACTTTCTTGAGATGGAGAAACTGGCAACAGAGCTGCTAACTGTGGTGCGGGCCAGCTCCCTGAACCAAGGGAAATAAAAAAATCACTTTTTGTGTACAGCTTTTGGTCTCTGTCTGCTAATACCTTGCTAAGAAAGAAAGTTCTCTGGACTTCTACTCACTGTCACTACCTTGATTTAAGTTAAGGTCTGTTCAATGCCTCTCCTTTTCTCTTTTTTTTTTCTTTTACCTGAAGTGGTGACTTTGGAGACCATTTTCTCTGGGACAGTGGGGAATGAGATACAGTTTTCCCCTGAATTGCTTTCCTTTCCTGTTCCTATCTAGCCTTAATTAGCCCAGCAGGATCAAAGGGATGGCAGTTTTATTTTCCCAGTCGGGCAGGATGAAGCTCTTAATGGCAGGGAGGCGGTTGCCCATGTTTCTGATGCGGAGTGGGGAGACGAGATATAAAGGGCTGTGAGCTGAAAATTAATCTGTGAGCCCATTGAAAGTTTGGAATAAAGATTTCAGGCCCTTTGTTGACTGTGAGATGGTTTAGATACAAACAAATCCATCAGACCTTTGTCTGAGTGAGGAAAATGCTGTTATTTGGAGAAAATGCTCCACTGCAATGGAGCCATGAGACTCTCAGCCCTGGGAAAGGGATTAGGGATGCCTTTGCAGGTACCTGGTGTCCATCGGGACGCCCCAACACATCCTCCCCAAGAGTGCTTCAGGGGAGGTGGAGGTGCAGCTGGAGCTGAGCCTCCACTCTGCACTGGACCATGCCCCACGGATACTGCAGCCTGCACATACTTTCTGTCTGTAATATTTAGGGGGAAGTGTGGCGCGCCAATGGGAAGAGGCTAAAAATGAGCAGGCTAAATCTGTTTGGACCTGCAGTGTATTTCAACTCTGACCTTTGATATCTCTTGTTGCCGCTGTCTCGCGTCTTCTTTTATCAGAGACTTCCAGTCCCATGTCAATTTTAAGACATGGCTGAGGGCCTTGGGCAAATATTCACTGGAGATTAGGAGGAGACTTTAATGAACGCGGCGCAGCAGAAGTGCTCGCGCGACAGTGGCTTTTCGAAAACCTTTCTCAGGGCAGTTGCAGCAAATCTGGAGCACGCCCTGATTTTGTTCACTTGAGATGCCAGCTGCAAGGCATGTTGTTCCATGTGAATTTTCCTTTGCATTTCACCCGCTCAAAATGTCTGCTCTGCGGCTGCTGGGGCCTTGAAATGAATTTGGGCACGCATCCAAAAAATGGTGGGTGGGTGCGTTGCGTGGGTGAAGGCTAACGGGTGGAAATACTTGTAAAATGAGGGGATACAAAGAAAAGATGATGCCAGTGCATACCCTGGCTGGAGACAGGGCAGAGAGAGGGAAGGAACGTTCATTTCCACGGGGTGCATCAAGATGCTGACCCAGATTTGCGGTGCCTCGGTGGTGGGTTTTACGCAGCGCTGACTGCGCATGCAGCAACTCAGCAGGAAATGCCTGGTACAGCACTAACATTTCATCATATCCCTTCCAGGGTGGTGAACACACTACCTGGGAGTCCCTGCAGCTTGACAGCCAGATTGGGAATTGCTTCCTACTTCCCACTCTCTTCCCCTCTGTAATTACTAAAACCCTGTAGAAAGGCTGAGTGGTGGGGTCTGGCTTCAAGGTCAGCTGCATCTTTGAGGCAAGCCCTGCCATGAGCAGGTGGTTGCACCAGACAACTCCCAGAGATCCCACCTGAATCAACAGTATCAGTGGCATTGTAGTGGTGTGAGAGTGGTGTCGAAGTCAGGTCCCCAGGGACATACACACTGCTGCAGAGCTGGCTGCAGGTGCATCCACCTGCCTTGGAACTGCCTTGGTAAGAGTTTATCTATTTTACTTGCATCCTAATTAGTTGTTCAGTGACCAAGAAACAATCACTGCTTAATCTTAGTGTTTCCTCACCATCAGTCATGAAAAACTATCGCTGTTATTTTGTACCTGGCACAGTTCTATAGAAGAAAATGGTGCTATTCAAGGACCTACATGATGCAGAATTTGGTCTGACCTAGAGCTTATTTAATAAAAGCTTTGTCTGTCAAGTGTTGCCTTCCTCTTTCAGTTTGAGTTACAGGACCACAACCTCCTTTCCTTTTCACTTACCTTCAGAGATTCAAGCTCAGACCCGTAGGAAGCACCAGGGAAAACAGGAAGGCTGGACTTCCTGCTAAGGCAAGTCTAAGGTCTAACTCAGGCCTGCTGAGACCCATTTCCACTGTCATGAACTTACGCTTCCCATTTTTGTCTCCTCCCTCTGGAAGGTGGAAATGATTGTACTGGCCTCTATTATCAAAGTATTAAATAGCTAAGGAGTTGAGGCTTAGAAAAAACTTGAAAAGTGGCAGAAAAAGTACAAACTGTGGCAGCATCATGCAGTCCTTGAGGAGGTTGTATTTGCTTCATCACGCAGCAAGGCCCACTGGGAAAGTCATGGCAGTTTGGCTTCTTGTTCAATCCCCCTCCAGGATCTGGAGGGAGATAGCCTGACTTCAGCAGTGAGCAAGCCCTTGGGTCTGTGGATGTGACTGAACAGGGTCAATTTTTGTGATATTTCGTGTTTTTTCCGATTCCATTTATGATGAGGTAGCAAGAGAAGAGCTGGTGGTCTAGCTCCTTGTACTGAGTGACAGAACTGTCACTGCTCCTCCAGTTTTGGCAGATGAGTCATGACCAGTGCTGTCCTAAGTAAAAATTACATTTCCTTATGTCCCATTAGGAGCTGTGATGGACATCTTCCTGCAGGTCCACTTCTGTAGTAACTTGGTCAAGGAGGAGTTGGGTCCCTCATGTGGGGCACCTTCAGGCTGGCAGCAGGTACCTGTTTTTTGGCACCATGCTGGGCCCTGCCTCAATGCATAAGATCACATTGCTTTAACCCTTTGTGCGGGGAGGCAGCAGCTCCCCTCGCTGCTGAAGGCCAACACATTAGTGCTGTGTGATGCTAGCCACGTGTCTGCCCTCAAACATGCTTGTCGTGGCTGCCAGCATTGATTTCATTGAAGGGAAGCCCTCAGTTTATTGTGCCAAGTTCTTTCTTTGTGCCAAGATTTGCTTGGCACAGGAGAGAGGGGCGTTTGTCAGGAACTGCAGCTATCTCTGAGGTTTGCTGGTAGCTTTTAAAGCTGCTGCAATCTGTGAATGACCATGGCACTCACTTGATGGCTGCAGCTTCCAGGTCACCCAGGAGGGACTCGGTCACCCCACGCCTTGGAGATCTGCTGGGCTGCTCCTTCCAGCCAGCCCAGAGGGATGAGGGAACAGTCCTGCCAGCACTGTGCTGGTTAAGGCCACCTCTCCATAGCAGACCACTTAACGTAGTTCCTGTGGTCAGGATATGTCCTCTTTGTCTGGTTTGGGCTGCAGAAAGCCTGGGAGCATGGGGAAGAGCTGGGTCTGATACATGTGATACTCCTATTTTCTGCCTCTTCAGTCTGAACTACCCAAGGCCTGCCCTGGGTAGGACAATAAATGCCAGCTGAGGCACACCTGATTCTTCCCTATCTTCCTCAGCCTGCACTTCTTTCCTTGTCGGAGTGGCCAAAAATAACTTCTGCCTCCTTTCTGAACACTGTTCATGCAAGATGGGCCTTGCAGTACCCACACAGGAGAGTAAAGTGCACAGCTGGGGTTTTCTCCATAGACAAAGAGACTGAACCGCAGCGAGCAGGGGATTTCCAGAGGCAAGGCTTGTCTGCAGCTACTGGGGATTTTCCAAGACGGATGATCCAAAGCGGAAGCCTTGAGTAGACCTCACTGCATCTGTTTGGTTGCATTTCATGGCCTATGTATCACAAGACATTGCAGGAAAAAGTTAGTGTTTTGTATTCAGAGGGCTTTTCTTTTTTCTCTTCTGCCATAGAATGCTTCCTTTCATTGCCCTCTTCTTTTGATGTGCTTCCTTGTGGTTATTAGATGCTGGCATGAAGAGAGTGACTGAAGCACTGGTGAAGAAATGCCCTGTGTAGAAACAGAGACCTTGATACGGGTAAATAGAAAGGGGCCAGATCCTCACGGGAAGGTAAATGCATGCAGAGCCTCTGCCTACAAATGCAGCCATCCCTGTTTATGCTTCTCTAGGGACCTGTCTTAGAGAAAGCCAGCTAAGCTAGGGAGCTAACATACTTGAAAGGGAAAGTATGATGAGAGATGTGTCTGTGTGTCCCTGCCACCTCCCAATTGTTTTCTTGACTGCTCTTCTCTGGGGTGGAGGACATCTGATGGACTTAGAGGTTGTTCCCCTACCTAGGTGAACTTTCCCAGAGGTGACTGTTCAGGCCAGGATGGCTCAGGCACAGGGTGTCCCATGACCGTGAGTGCATTCAGGAGGTGTTGTGGGAGTCGCAGGGGTTTTACTGCATCTGGGGCTCTGAATAGAAAGGGGATGATGTGGCAAGAGCCTGCATGATGCAAGTGCTGCACATCTCTTGCATGTCTGGTGCATGAAGTATAAGGAAGCACGGGGAAAATTCTTGAGCTTTATAGACAGTTTTATTAATATCTTTCAGATAAAGGTGAACTGTAGTGGTTGCAAGTAAATCTCGTTCCTCCGGGTGACTGAGAGCCCTTGTCACACTTTCTGAATCACTTTAGCTGTAGCTGAAAGCTTAGAGATGAACAGAGGTGCCACATGGACCTTGGACTGGGTCTCTGCACAAGGGGGACTTCTGTAAGTCAGAAAAGTCCACGTTGTACAGCTGCACGTGGGAGGTGCAGGGAGATTAGGAGGAGTATGTGAAATGAGAATTTGTCTGTTTTGGGCTTTAAGCATTCAAGGAAACTCCACAATTAAAAAAAAAAGAACAAAAACCTCAGCCCTCCACCCTGTTAGTATGTGTGCATCCATGTATTTGTATATGAAAAGTTATTTTAGAGGGATGTTCAACCATTTCCCATCCTCCATTCATTCAGCAGGGCACTGCTTCTCCTGGCATACCGGCACATGGGAGAACGGTAACACAGGCTACACCTCAGGGCTAACAAAAGTGTCACTTGAAAGTCAGGATTATAGCCAGGCTTTTGACATAGCGATCTCCCAGCATGACACTATGTAAATTTTTCTTCTTTGCATGATGTTCAAGCCCTTCCATTCAGCTGGAGACCAGTGGCGAATCTGTGGTATCTTCAGTAGGGCCAGGATGTTGATGTCACTGCCAAACCTGAAATACAGATTCTTGAATGTTGTGCACCACTAATGCACGATTGAATAACTCTTGTAATTATTTCCCAGGGTTTTTCTTCTCAGGTTACATGTAACCTGAGAATATATTAACAGTGCATGTAAGCTGGAGACAATGGCTCTGGCACCAGCTTTAACAGGCAAGCCTGGATCAGTGGCTGAATAGACCAGTGCTGCTGTTGTGCCCATCACTGCAGGCTGCAGATCTGGTCCACCCATACAAGTGGATATAGCTGGAGAGGGAGAACTCTTCCCTGAGGTCAGGGTCACCCAGCACATATCAGGAGATTGGAGCAATATCAGAGCTGGTCACTTGCTTCTCTGAGGGAACAAAATGTTAAACATTTGTTCCATCAGAATGGCTCAAGGCATGTGCTTGTATGGAGTGAAGCCTTTAATCAGTAGTTTGTTACTAATGGGTTTGGTAGCCATGACAAAACATCTGCCCCTCTTTGGGATTATTAAAGGGATTTCTTGATAACTTCAACTATCCTTTGTAAATAAGGGCATGAGCCTGCAGTGGCATAAAAAGGCAAAACTCCCTTGGTGTCATTGCAGCTATTCTGCCCATGACAGGGGACACTGGCCTCATTGTTACCGTTGGCCTTTGTTACTCATTTTTGCTGATTTCCACTCAGAATTACTCATATCATTTTTTCAAATGGGATATGTGTGGTGACTAAGCAGGGCTGGATGAGTCTAGCACAGTTCACGTATCTTACACTAACATAAGATGTTGTTATTTTTAATGTACTGATTTATGAAAAGTATATATATTGGGGAGGATGAGTGTTATA
Organism: Pipra filicauda; assembly: GCF_003945595.2. Taxonomy (NCBI): domain Eukaryota; kingdom Metazoa; phylum Chordata; class Aves; order Passeriformes; family Pipridae; genus Pipra; species Pipra filicauda. The sequence continues at coordinate 684,661 of NW_024103962.1, forward strand.
TGTGAATATACTATATACGGGGACTTGTAATATCAATTTTCAGGCAGTCGATGCTTACTATTTTGCATGCAACTATATAGAGAATTGGATTTAATGCTCCACAGGGCTATGTAAAATGATGCACTAAGGGAACCGGGAGGCGAAAAGGCTTTTAAATTTGCTGTAATATTTAGCTCGTGATGTCTGTGCAGAAGGAAGCAGTCTGAGATATTTGGCAACACTTGCCCACAGCTGTCCCAAGAAATACTGACCCTGGTCTTCCTACTGTATGGTGGGTGTGCAGTACTGATGGGTTATCGTGCTCCTCTGACACTGGAATACCAGTGTCTGGCTTTACACCCTTGGTGGTAGCAGCTCTCTGGTATCCGTTTGACTCCGAGAGCCTGAAAACCTGGAAAAAAGTCCATCGGCATAGAAAAATCCTACGAATCCTTTGTTTTTCTGCCAACAAAGAGGTATCTTCAGAGGAAAGCAAAAATGAACTGCCTGATTTCATTAAGTAGATCTGAGCTGAAAAGTCAAAAGACCTATATCCTTCCTGCTTGTGGATTTATATTTATGCATAATGTGCATTCAGAGCTGAGCAGGCTCATGGGGTTATGGAGCTGTGGTACTGTACCAGCAGGAAGGTGTTTTGCAGCCCAAGGAGTCTTGTTCTTGAAATCTCTTGAGTCTCAGGAGGGACTGCAGTGTCCATAGGGTATGATCGTGTTTTATAGCACATCCACCTGACTGCTGATAAACTCTGGCACCTTGAAACCCTTGGGTACATGCTATCCCTTATGTTGGAGGTGGCATTTCAACAAAACCTCTCTTTTCGCACCCTGCAAGGGTTATGTATAATTCTCTTGGAAAAGAAAATCCTCTCTCTGCAGGGTGGTGGTGACCTGGCAGGGTGTGAGCTGCATGAAGAGTTTGAGTATAGTTACTGAAAATATTCACCTCTCTTTTTACACAGTTCACAACATTTGCAGTGTAATTGCCACCTCTGTGACAGTTTTGATTTCTAAATGGTTAAAGCTCATGAGTCACCTTTTGTTTCCCTCTTCCATAGCTTGATAATGAATATTTTTCCCTTAAAGTCTAGCCATGACTGATCACCTCCAGTCATCACTGCTGTGAATGATTGCAAATTGTGCAATATTGTCCCTTGATGAAGACTTGTCCCTTGATGAAAAGGAGTGACCTCATCATTTAGGCCTCAGTGTGACTCTTTTCCCAGGCATTTTCTTCATTAGCAGGGGAATAAAGTCACAGAGGAGCAGGAAGGCTCCTGTAATGGGAAAGATCAAACTCAAAGATTAAGGAATGGTGCACTGAAACTGCCCGAGATTATCACAGCCCTTTTTACTCAGCTAACTAGCACGTGAATCGGGAAGTTAGCTCACCAAATTTTTATGTGCTTCTTGCAGTGTGGGAGTATCCCAGAAAAATTAAGAGGCAGTGAATGTGTTTGGAGTAATAACACTGTTTTACACATGGCATAGTTAACACATGGGAATTCCTTTTCAGAGAGAGCCTCAAGGTCAAGAGGCAGGAGAGAGGGGTTAAGAGAATGAGCTAAACACTTAAAAGCCTAATGAGACTGCTCCAAACAGCTCTGTTAGAAGGAATCAAAGACTCTGAGGAGTCTTGCCTTTAGGAGCATTTGCCAAGGCTTGGATATTGTAGCTGTTACTTGGTTGTCTACTGAGGGATTCATTCAATCTTTTGCTGAATCTCTCTGCTTTCAGAAGCTCAGTGACCGAGTAGTCGGTCACTGAGGTTGCCTGCAATGCCAATTTGTTTGTTTAGCGTGGAGGGAATCAGCCAAAAGCATTTTGTGTGTTTGTGTGTGTGTGTGTAGATATGCCTATGCACACAATGTAAATAGGAACTATTTAATATGCGTAGTTGTTCAAACCTCACTAAATTTTATGGCTGAGAAGTCTGAAGGCATGACATTGTCAAGGAGAAATGTTGCATTTATCACCTTTTTGCTTGCAGGCTTCATTTTATATACTGACCTCAGCAAATGTAGCGATGAAGACAGCAATATCAAGGAAAAAAATCAAAACAAAGCTTCCCAGCTGCTTACACAGGCATGTTCCCAAAGCCTATACTGAGCTAGGTTTGAGTTTTGCAAAATCTTTTCTTTATAATTGGCTGAACAAGCAATCAAGTTAAAACAACCTCCTTTTCCCTTCCTCTCCCCACTCCCTCCCCAAATCTGCCCTAAATCTAAAATTTCTGAGCTCTTCCTGGTATCTGTGTTTGTTTGGAATATCTTTAGTGGAATGTGCATGTCCTAATCCTCTGAGCAGTGGCTCAAGGTCCCTGCTGTTCCCCAGCAGGCCAGGCTGCAGGACACTGAGCCAGCCAGGATGACAGAATGCTTGGAAGCCCCCATCATTCTCCTGAGCCCAAGCTGAAGTTTTATTTACACAGTTTGCCAGAAAAATGTTAGTCATGAATTAAATATCCATAAGATCACTGTCCCGCTAAGCTTTTATTTCATCTATTTTGAAAGGATGTATAATTCTATAATACAATGCAGTCTTTTAAGAAATGCTGTGGATGAGAGATGACTTGTATTCGCAGTGACAAATGGAACAGATGAAGAGACCTGTTGTTTATCGCTCATCATGGCAGTTACATACATCCTTTGCCTGATGAAGCAATTCCTTATTTGTGTATTGAGTGCTAATTGTTTGTGTTTGCTCTGTGTTTAACACAGAGGACATTGCTCACTCCCTTGGCATTTACAATTAGTGCTAATCATGAGCAGTGTAGTCAGACTACTACAGTGAGTAGTACACAAAGGGGTACTGATTTTGTTAAACCTATAGGTGGGAACATCACTATTTGCCTTCATCAGGAGCAGAGTTTATCCCTGCCACAGGTGCCCTGTGATATCCCAGGCCCTCCTGGGAATGAATGTATGATTCAGGAGTTGGGAGGGGGCCAGCCAGAAAACAGGACAAAACCCAGGGTTTCTGGGAACTGCAGGACCCCTCTTCTGGTCTTGATGCACTGAAAAGAGCGTGGTGGGAGGATGAGGGTAAAGGAGAAGCAGTGCTCAGGCTGTGCTTCGAATTAGAAATGTGCTCCCTGCCAAAGAAAGCTTTGGTGATTCATTATCAGAGCCTCCATGAGTCTGAAACAATTTTACTGCACGTTTCTCAATCCCTGTTCTGCTCATCCTACAGATAACTAGGCAACAGGCAAAGACTCTTTTGAGAAAAAAAAAGTTAGAAATGAGAAGCAGCATCACAGCAGCAGCTGGCAGAGCTGCTGCAGATAAGGGCTTGTGACGATTTCCATTACCCTGTTGTCTGTGTGTAGTTCAACCATTAAAATTAGTTCAGAGCTAAAAACTGACATTGCGTTGCTCATCTTTAAAACTGAACACACAGAAGGTATGGTTTTTATAGCATGGATTTCTCATTGGCAAAATTTACTGTAAATAGATTTATCCCCTTCTATTAGCTGAAGGCACGGACTTACATATACAGTTTGCAGATAACAGGGCACAGAGCTACAAGGGAAATTATCCAGATGTGGACTCAGGGCTTGTTCTCTGACCTCAAAACATGCAGGCAGCTGTATGGCTGAGCATATAACACACCGCAGAGCTTCTCCATGTATGCCAGTGAGAACAGCACACAAGCCCACACTGGTGCACTCAGCTATGCTTCCTGATGCTTTCGGACACTCAGCTGGGCTGAGTTGTGACATTTTCTGGCCCCTGTTTGGCCATGATGCCAGAAAGAATATTTCTATTTAAAGATAATGCAAACCCCGTTTCAATCCTTTACGTTTTTATTTTTGGAACCTGTTTAGGTGATAATCCGTGCCCTTAAAAGGGTAATGAAACTCCAGTTCCCATCCCTTTCTGTCCTCCAACAGCAGTGCTGCTAATGCTAATAGTTGCTGAATTGTGGTTTAAGCCTGCCGGTGCGGGCAGGGAAGTACCTCTTCAGTATGTAAAGGGAAAAGTCCCTTTGGAGAGCTTATTTCTGAAGAGGTCATTCTGCACTGTAGGAAGTAAAAAAATAGAGAAGCTAAATCTTCCTGAACATGTGCTGCGCCTGCACAGACATGCGGGGATCTGGTAGCCTCTGTTGTCAGCATGTGTGTCTACTGCAATGTCTCTGGAAATACCTCTTGGAAAAACTTCTTTCTCAGTGATCTTCTGTGGTGTTGCTGAAACACCATGTGTGCCTGGTCACTGCACATGGAGTGGATTTTCCCTGGTCAAGCAGTAAAGCAAAATGGGAATGGGACTTTGAGAGGTACCAGGATATTCAAGCTGAGAAAGCTGGGGCTGTTCAGTGTGGAGAAGGTTGCATGGAGATCTCATAGGAACCTTCCAGTATCTGAAGGGGGCCTATGAGGAAGCCAGAGAGGGATTCAGGAACTGTAGTGATAGAGCAAGTGGGAATGGCTTAAACTGAAAGAGAGTAGGCTTATATTAGATGTTAGGAAGAAATTCTTTGCTGTGAGGGTGGTGAGACACTGGAACAGGTTCCCCACAGAAGTTGTGGGTGCCCATCCCTGGATGGGGCTTTGAGCAACCTGGTCTAGTGGGAGGTGTCCCTGCCCATAGCAGGGTTGTTGAAACGAGATGATCTTTAAGGTCCCTTCCAACCTAAGCCGTTCTATGATTCTATGGTATTTTACACCAGATGAAGAGCGTAATCCCCTCTTTGTGAAGGGGAAGATCCAAAATGGACCAGGGAGATGGTGAGAAAGGAATGAGGGTGGGTACAGTAACTGCCCCTCACTGAACAATAATCTCATATTGGCCAAAGGCTTAGCAAACCCCGTGGGTCTGTTGTCCCACCTGAAGACCGTAATCTACTCACAGTTCCCCCCAGGGCCTGTGTGACCATGACTTAATTAATGCTCATCAAGAAAGAATCTTTCATTTCATTATATCATCACTTATTACTTTTACACTCCTTAGATTAAAACCTTGAGTAATTACTCGCACTGTTGACTTTGGCTTCTCCTCTTAGATCTCCAGGGACAAGCAGTGGACAGTGACTCAGAGCACTGGAGTGATCCGTGGGCGGTGTCTAATTTAGGCAGCGACAGTAGGGTGCCTTATCTGGGTGGTTTGGGTGCCTCATCCGGATGGCATTGCTGCCTGGAAAGGAAGAGGACTAAAATTCTGAATGAAAGCCCTTTGACAGGATTCGGAGCAGACCCACGTGATACCTGGGACGACAGTGTTTACCATAGTATCGTTGCATCTGACAGATGAAAAAAACCTGTTATTTACTTTCTTTCTGGCCAGATGGGATTAGTCATATTTGAAAACTACTTTAATCAGAATAATAGTAAATGTACTCCATCAGCTAGGAAAAATCCTTTCCATTTTTGAGGAAATCTGCTTGATTTGCCTGATGCAACACAAATGATTAGAACAACTCAGAAATATTTGCACAGTGCTCTGGTGTACAGGTGATTGTTTTACTTGCTTTTGCTATCAGACTCTTTCTCTTCCGCTAGGTTACAGCTGCTTACACTGGCTTCCACAGCATTTTAAGGCTGAGTCACCATCTCATAAATAACATACAAAGTCCTGCAAGTTTTCTGTACCTTTATTATATATCTCTGTAATTAATGGCCTTGTTATGGAGAAGAAGGAGAGGAAGCAGTGTTTTTGAGTGTGTTTGTAAAAGCAAAATTAATCAGGGCTTTAGGAAGAAGAGCAGAATTTGAATGCAATGATGAAAAACACCCAGGCGTTGTTTATGCCATCAGCCCATTTTAGTGTGTTCTTGCTGATGCAGGATTCATGTAGAACTGAAATTCTGATGGGTGTCCTGGCATGCTCTTACTGGTTTGGTCTCGGGGCCGAAAGACATCTGGATTCTTCTTTCTGGGTCTGCTTCTCACCCTTTTATGTCCTAAACAGTCTAGTTTTAAGTCACCTGGGATCTCTAAGCTACCAATGACCTGTCTTTGGACAGGATCTTATATCTCAGATGGTCACTCTGAAGCCTACACAGCCACTTGTGGAGTATGACCCCCTCTGACTGGATTGCAAAGTGCCAAGTCCTCTTTTCCGTGTCTCATGCTTGTGGCACAGAGGACTGGTCAATGTGCTGTCAATGCTCTGAGGATGTACAAGATCCATTGCTATTACTTCACACTAAACTGTCCTTCAGTGGTGAGCAAAGAGGCCAGCCTGGGGGTTGCTGTGGTTGTTGTCATGTGCGTGGGATGGGCATCACTGTCTCAGCTGGGGAGGACTGGTTCAGGTGCTGCTTTGAGACAGGGAAGGGGGCTGTAATTAAAGCTTGCCCATCCAGCTCTGAATATCTGCAGTTTGCTGCTGAGCATAGAAACAAGGGCTGAGCTGACCAACCCTACCAGCAGACACTGAAGTGGAGCTGGAGCAGTGCTCGTTGAGAGACTCCCGTTGGCAGAGCAGAGATATGTAACCCAAAGCTGTGGCATAAACACCTCACTACGAGATGTCTTTCCAATACATTGCACCTGCTGCAGGGCAAAGTGCTTCTGGGATCTGGAGCCCAGGCCACTGCTTGCTCATAGGGATTGTATAGCCAATCCAGGAGCAGCCATGTGGCTGTCTAGTGAGAATGGGATACTTATAAGGACCAAAGGAGATCATTAGAGTTCAGGAGAACTACAAGAATTGGCCTGGAGTAAGAAAAAGAACTAGTCAGGTGGTGGCTGCGTGCCAAATTGCTTTCAGTGAGTAGCAGGGGGGAAAATGACTATCGCTCCAACCAACGCATTAATCTCTCAGGAAGGTATCTAAGTTGATGGTAGGTGTGGTGATAATCCTCAGTGGGTTGGGGAAGCAAGCCCATAGCATGTAATCTCCACTGCTGACATCTCTTGTGTGAGTCCCTGCACTGTGGTTTCACAATCTATCAGCTGCAAGATCATCAGCATGGGAAAACAGAAGTCACAAGAAATGCCTGGGACATTAATATTAACCCTAAATAAACTCGGTTTTATTTTTAGTACCTTGCTATATAAGAGAAGGGGACTGCGATTTTCTATTAGGAGCAGCCAGCCCAACCCGAGCGTGGGTAATCTACCTGCTAAGTGAGAGCAAGCACTTTGCACAAGATCTATATTTATGGCCAAATGCTGCTTGCTGTGCTCTCGCAAGTGGGCATAAGGGAGCCAGCTTTCTCTTCTCCCTCGATTACATCATGTTGTTTTCTTTCTACCAGGACTGGTAGAAGTCCCTTAGGAAGTCCCTCATTCCTATGAGTCAACTGAGCACGATTTGCCATAAAATGTTTATCAATTGCAAGCATTGATTATACTGATTAGCTGATTATACTGCCCCACTGCTTTGTCACTGATTTAGGTGGTAAGAGTGTAGTCTGCCTGCTTGAAGTTTGGTCGCAAACATGAACCACGGAGACAGGCTCATCTGGTAAGAGCCAAATTGATCTGTAGTTTTTTCCTACCCTCTTTAACACCCAATGTCCTTCCCTCGTCTCCTGGTGGCTTTGGTATATATTCACCTCCTAAAGGAAGAGGGGACACCTGAACCATGGTAAGAGAATGTGCTGTTCCCCCTGGAACTGCACACTTTTTAGAGGCTCAGCAAGGCCAGAGCATCACACTAAGATAAAAGTGGTGGTGACCTACCAAAGGAAGAACTTAGCACCAGCAACATGTGAGCTGGTGACCAGCATTGCATCACCTCACCTGCAGGGATTAGCAGGGCCTTGGCCTCCTGTACCCGCTTCAACAAGTCTTGGCAGCCCATGGCATCATAGTTGATGGGCCAAAATTAAGGGGGATCCCAAGCATGTTGTGGGACTCAAGTGGCACCTGTGGGAGCAGAACAAAGTAAGGAGTGGTTTTCTGGTGAGAGAGAGGCTCTTTGGAGGCAGAGATGCTTTTGATTAAACTGTCATCCCTTTCAAAGGGAAAATTTCTTCAATAAAAGCTGTGTAAACGCAAGTGGGGCTCACTAGCCTTTGGCACAATAGACTGGCAAGGGAAGCACCCTCTGCAGTTAAACTGGTTTGTCATATCGACATAAGGAAGATTGTGAGAGTAATTATTGCAAACCGCCTCAGGGAAGCAGAAGAGGAGGAGGGAGAAAAGCTTGTCCTGTGACCCAGAGCACTTTGCTCATTCACTAATGAGTTGAAAATCTGGAGCCCATTAACATGAATTCCACTTTCCCTTTTGCCTTACCTTGGCTGCATGGAGCTGACCGCTGGTCTCTTGACAGTAGTGGGAGGCATGGGATTTGTGAGACAGGCAGAGGGTGCCCAGGAGCCTCTTCTGTACCTGCTCACCCCATGATGGTGATAAAGCAAGCTGTGGCTTGCGCTGTGGTAGTCATAAGTAGAACAAGGTCAACTGCCTATTTCAGTCAACATGACAGAAATAGAGTTGATCTCAATAAGATCCCAGCTCTTTCTTCCTGTTAGCTTCTCAGTTCCAATTTTAGGATTGCTGTAATCAAGATGAGGAAGAGGCCATTTATCCCATGGAGGGAAAGTTGCTTGAGGCCCAGGCAGGAGGAGAAGAGTTGCTTGAAGTTGTACTTTTAGAAATGCATCTCTAGCCCCTGGGGAGAGTCTGTGTGGCTCAGGAGTTATTCCCATCCAGCCATCAGTGTGGCCACACAGAGGGTACACAGGTCAGAAGATGACCCCTTCTCCTTCCCTTCTGGCACCAGCTGCACTGAAGGAGGGAGGTGATTTGGTTGAACCATCTAATCTGGCCAAGCAAAAGTTTCCAGGTTTGCAAGTCTGCACATCCATGGAACTGTTAAAACTCTGGCTTTGCATAGAGCCTCCCCTGCCTGCTGCCAAGGAATATTGATGTTCTTTTCATTGGAAGCGAGATGCTGACAACTCTGTCTAATACAGGTGGAAATGGGGTGGGGTGGAAACTGGCACTGAATGCTAATCTAAATGAGCAGCAACTTACAGTACAAAGCGTCCACCATAAACAAATTAGCTAGGATGTTCTCTTAGGACAAACATTTGGAGTGGTTTTATGGTAGTTCAATTAGCTTCCTCCGAAACACCTGCAAATGCCAAAGCACAGCACTACTGACAGCTGATTGATGCACTTTCCTGTGCAGCCTGCCTGTGCATGTTCTCCATCCCCTCATCTCCCCTGGGCTGGAGGGAGGGTTGGGAGCCTGTCATCCTTCCACCTGGATAGTTAAGTGGGTGAACCGTATCAGTCATGCCTTGAAAAAGGCTGATGCAGGCACAGAAGTGGAGCTGGTGGTTTCCCTGCGTGGGTGATGCTTTGCCCATGGAGTTCTTCTGCTCTGTGCCCCTCCACTGTTCTGGCACAAGTGATGGTGCAAATTCGAGAACAGACTTGGTGCAAGGAGAGGTAGAGGAAGGGGCATCCGTGTCTCTTCTGTTGGTTCCTATCTCAGTGGGATGAGCCCCTGTGCCACATCTGCACACATGTGCAGTCCAACGCAGAGCAGGCAGCAAGGCAGGAGAAGCAGCTGGAGGTGACACAGGCTGGGTTAAAAAGTTGACTATAAATTAGGACAGCTAATGCCAGTTATCTGGGCTGCAATTTGACCCCCGAAAGTCAGGTCACTCATGGCAGCTATCGACACAAATCTGCTGTCTAGTAGGGCTTCATCTGCATTGCATTTTTTCACACCCCCAACCTTCATAGCCTGGCTAGAGTTTACAGCCACACAGGACCAAAAATGTGGTCCAGGTGGAAGATCTAATGTGGAAGCTTGCTCTGGAGACCTTCTCATGTAAGTCTATCCTTCCTGAAGGAGGGCTGTACAAGGCTGCTGCTGAAGCAGCTACAGTGGTACTTGAAACCAGTATCTCTGATGATCTGTTCTGGTACACTTCCAAGTGCAGATAAGCCATAAAGGTCATATTCCTGTCCTGCTTCCCCTTTTGTTTATGGAGGTGGAGGCAGAAATACGCAAGACAGAGTATTTTCATTGTTGTGGCTTAGGAGGGAGGAGCCACATTGGTCCATGAAAGAAAAACCAGGAGGGAGAGCGCCCAAAAGGTAACAGCTGTCACTTCTAGAAGGCAGAGAGTCATCCTCCATGGCATGAGGAAGAAAGGCTTTGGCCCTTCCTGGCTTTGCAGAGGATTAGTAGCGCTCAGGTCTGCCCAGGAGCACACCTACACTTTCTCTCAGCTGAAGGCCTGAAAGGACCCCCAAAAGTCCCCTGTCCCACAGTGTCAGCTGCAGCATGCCCTCCTCTACCCTGTGCATGTCTGCCTGCAGTTCCCAGGCTGCCAGGACAGGACAATAGGATATTTGCCTCTGGGAAGGAGACCTTGTGCCAGTGCACGGAAAGGCAATATTTGCTCTCAACTGGATCGATCGGGTGGTTTGGGTGCGACGGAGAGCGATATTTGGCCCAGCTGTCTGTCAATAGCACTGCAGCGCTCTCAGCTCACAGTTATTGTCAGGGCAGTGACTATTCACGCACTTATCTTCTGACAGGGCCAATTTGAATAATTCACCTTCCCTGATCTCTTTTTGAAGCCAGGAGGGACTAGCCTTTATGACCCCAAACTGCTGAACAGAGCTGTAGGAGTGACTCCAGCTGGACTTTCTCCAGTTCTCTTGCTCTGCTCCTCATCACCAGTGTCTTCCCCTTTGGCTCTCCTAAGGAGAGACAGTGCGAGGGATCTCACCCAATGTCTAAGAAAAGCAAGTAAGACCATGTCTGGCCTAAAGGTAATTTATAAATGAAGACCTTCAGAAAGCAGTTCCCTTTTTCTTTTCATGCTCTTTTATTTCTTCCCTCCCTGGCTCTCATGGCCCCTCCTGGGCAGCACAGATGTGCCTCCTGTCCTATCCTGTTGATGTGCTCCTGGCGTTGCTTCATGCTGGTGGTGTGGGGGCTGCAGGAACACAGCTGAAGACATCTTGTGACCACAGTCTCTTCTGCTCTCTATGGTACATGTACCCTGGGGAGGCCAGTAACTGCCTGCTCACCCAAACAGCCACAGCTTAAGTGTGGAAATCATAGTGATAAAAAATCACAATGTTAAAAAAGTAATAATCTGTGTCTGTTCTGCTGAGGTTCCTGGCCAGGCTGCAGCCAGAGATGATTAGAGAAGCTTAGATAAAAATAAGCAAGTTGGACCCAGGCAGGTTTGAAAAACTAGCTGACTTAACTGAAGCAAACTCCTATTTAATCATTTGTCTGTTGCTTTAAAGGTGGCATATACTGCCAGGTAAGTGGAAACATGTTTATTTTGAAGCCTTGGGTAAATGTCATATAGAGGAATTAAAATGTCAATCTGTAGCTGCATTTGTTTAATGAAATTGTATAAACAAGACTGTGAGCACATATCATCTCACTCGAGCGCTATGTCTTCAAGGTGTTGAATCATTTGCCACTCCTTCCAGTGTTCAGCTCTCCCCACACTCAGCTGACAGAAGGGTCACAGGGGTGCTGATGGGACTGCTGGAGGCAAATTCCCCCAGGTTAGCTTGTCCACTACTTCATCAACCTAACCCATCCCACCTGCCGCAGCTCAGGGTTCTTGCACGGTGGTCTTAGCTGCAGTCTGCCACCAAGGTCCAGGAAAGCAAGGATGTCTGCAACAGCTGTGGGGTGAGCATCTGACCACAGCCCCACGGCAGCAACCGAGAGCTAAACTGGAGCAGGCCTGGAGGTCAGCAGATAGGGGTTGACTTCATCTGTCTGACTGCCTGCATTGTTGCTTTGTTTAAAGGATGCTGTTCACTGCCATGACCTCCTTGCCCTAATTGTCCTGCGGTGTGCCCCAGGAAAGGGACTCCTAGCATCACCTCGGTCTTACCAAACCCATGCAGGCTGGTTACTGAGTAGCAAAAGCACCCCTGTGGAGTTACAGTGCCAAATAGCTGTTGCGTTGTAGTTTCTCACTTAGGTCATTTTATAGCAGCTTCCCCACTGGGGATAAGCCATAAAAAGTAAGCAGGAGTACAAGGATACATCTTTATGTTTACTACTGGATCTCATTTTCCTTATAAATTAATTTTTGTGCATGGTTTTAAACCCACCCCCTTACTTAGAAGCTGAATTGTTTGTCTAAAACAGGTTATCTTTTCTCTCATACTAGAGGATCAGTTAAGAGGGAAGTTTTACTGAGGAAGGTGCCTTGAAGACAGACTTCAGAAAAAAAGGAAAAAGAAAAAGGGGTATGCTTTTCTTGCAAAAGGCTAAAAGAAAGTCCATTGGTTTCTCACCTTATCCTGTGTACTGAAATGACATTCCTAAGGAGGACAAATGAAGGTGCAATGCAGTGCATTAAAACCTATCAAGAATCAAAGAGTGCTTAAAAAAACAAATGGGCAAACTTCATTAGTGAACACATAGACATTCAGTCTGGCCCCCAGGAAATCTGCTTTTAGCCAGTTCAAGAGATACCTGCTAAAGTGCAAGATACTGGTTTGCAGTTTAAATATTGTGCTGGTTAGCACCTTTATTTTCCCCAGGTTTCCCAGTTTTCTGCTCTGCAGTATAAGCTGTTGTGTATCTTTAGACAAGTCCCTCAACCTCTTGCTTCCCATTTCTGCCAGTAAAATTGGGAACTTTCAGAGATTTGAATGTTTGGCTTGGAACAGGACAGCAGACCTTGTTCTCTGCTTAGGTGCAGGGCAAACTCTGTACATGGCTGTGCTGGCAAAAGTTATTATGGATTTCTTTTAATCCTAAACAAGAGAAAAAGTCCATGATCGTAGAGTGGAAGAATGGTTGACCTGGAAGAAATCTTTTAATAACAAGGAACTGTTTAGTTTGAGAGCACTTAAGGGATGTCTGTGTTATTGTCAAGAATTTTGATGACTTCTTTTACACATCTGTTAAATATTCAGCATGTGTTTTTAGCAATCTTTACCCTTTTTGTGAGGTTGAACGGGTTTGATTGGATTTTATGCAATTAGTATACTGTGAGAGTTTGTGAGGATTTGCTTCAATTCTGAGATGATTTCTCTTTGTCTGCTTGTGGTTTTCTTCAAATATCTGAGCAAGTGCATCATGATGGCAAAAGCATTTGAGGAAAATAAATGTCAAAATCCCATGTCCTGCTACTGCTGGAAGTGAGAATTTAGCTATAATCTGCCAGCTTTCATAGTAAGAATTCTTGTGTGCTTTTCAGAAAATAGAAGTTTAGTTTTTAGGAAATAGATAAGTCTTGTCTGTTTTGGGTGTTGAATTACAGAAAGCAAAGGCATTTAGAAAGCCTTCAGTGAATATGCTCAGAAAAAAAAATCACAACGGGTTGTGGTTTCTGAGAGCAGGAAAAAGGCCAATCTTATGTCATAGGCTAATAAAATGTATTAAGCATGAAGTCAGTAGAAGTTCTATAGGAAATCCTCTGAAACTGGGGAGGAATAGCAACCTAGAGTCGACACTCTTAGAAAAATAAAAAGTTCAGTAAAATATGAGGCAAAATTACATTTGGACTCTGTTTGTATTGTAAAAAAACTTGGCAAAGGCTGAGTATCGTTCAGAAAGGAGAATTGCTTGCTGTGAGTAAGCTCTGCACAGCTCTTCTGTGAGGTGAGCTCCTCCACAAACAAGTCACAAAACATTTCCTCGGTGCACACATTGTTATTACTGAGAAGTTTGGTCAGAAAGTAAAAGATTGCTAAATGAATGATTCCAAGTGTCTTCTAGCAAATATTTGCCTTAGGAGATGTCTAGCTTTGGGAGATGCTCTAACCCAGAAACATGGTTTCCAGCTCCCCTGGTTGGAAGGACCATTTCAAGCAGTGAACTGAACACAAGCCCATGGGGAGCTCCTTCTCCAAGCCCGAGTGTGGCCTGAAAGGGAGGTTTTGAGGGAGACATGAGCTAACCCTCTCCTGCAGTGAGCCCAGTGCCAACCTCAGCAAGCCACAGACAAAGAGGAATGGAGAGCATGGAAACGCTACAGTGGTGTCTCACAGTGGCACCTCTGGGGAACTGAACAATGTTTGTGGAGTCTGAGACCAGTGCATTTCTCCATTGATCTCTTTGCTCTCTCATTGAGGAGGACAACTGTTAATGCAGCAATTGCACACCACTGTTAGAAGCCTGGTTTGCCTTTATGCTGGGTAGCATGGTGACTTACATTTTATAAGCTTTCAGAAGGTAATACCTCCAGATTATGGTCCTTGCTGTGTGAAGATTAAGCCATTCTGTGACTTAATTGCTCCAAGTCCTTGCCCACATTGCTCTCACTGGGAGCAGATTGCTGCAGGTGAAGCTGTTGCATGCGAGAGCTTTCTCCCGGCTCCGCTTTCCTTCCCAGTGTGCGGGAGAACTGTGCCCTGGTGTGGCATCACAACACTGGAAACCAAAAGCTTGAATTTGTGCTGGATGAGTCACTGTCCGAAAGAGGAACATTTAGAGGAAAGCAGCTGATTGTTTAAGGAATGGCTATGAGGAAAGGGATTTGACTTGCTGTTTACCTTAGAACCATTAATCAAAAAAAATCAAGTATTCAGTGCTTCTGAAATCTTCCTACCTGTTTCCGTGAGATTTTTTTGCTCTGAGTTGCTGAATGATGATATTACTGCATTTAGACTATTTTTTTGCTATAGATGCAGTTGGATTGGTAGTTAAAGCTTGAAAATCCCAGTTGAAAAACTAATTATCTCCATATATCCCAGAAACAAAATCTTTGGGGGCTAATTTAGATTCAATGTTATCGTGCTGACAACTTCTTATCAGCCCTCACTTCACCCTTCCTCCTCTATCTAGCTTAAAGGGTTTGCATTCACGGTTGCAGGTGAAACTCACTGGCACTCCCGGCACTCCCGTGGTCAGGGAGGACATGGTGGGATGCATCGCTCTGGAGATGGCCCTTTCCCTGTCTCCGACTTGGTGGCTTGATATGTGATGGACTGATACATGGTGAGATGTGGTTGCAAACCAGGAAATGTGAAAATAGATTGCACAGCAGGGGAGGAAAGGGTGCAAAAATCTCTGGCTGCTGCCAGGTACCTTCCTAGTGTTTGATGTGCTGATCCATATGGCTTGAAAATCAATTCTCACCTTTTGCCTTGTAATGCACATGTAGCAAGGGTGAGAGCTCATTATTTCACCCATGTCAACACCTGCCAGAAAGGATGAAAGGGATTTATACCCGTCCTTGTAACAGATCCCTAAAATCTTGTCCTCGAGTCTTTATTGCTTTCCTTTTTACACTGGGAGAGTCCAGTCTAATCTGAGCACTCATGATCTTTGCTGGACAGTGTGCCAGAAGCTGGATTTGATCTGAATTTCCATAACATGGAGCAACTGGATCCATCTTTAACCTGGGGGTCAGGCAGGTGAGGACCTCCAGGCCTGGCCATCTCTGAGCGGCGAGCAGGGCACACCTCCTGCCCTCCCCGTGATTTACCGCTGCCGTGCAGGGAACTTACTCTTTTTCCACTCCAAGTATCTCATGCATGCTTGTTTTTGTTAGCGGAGGATTGCTTGGAAAAGCACCTAGAAAGCATCCTCCTGCGTTTGGCGCCACTGGTACATTGCCGAGGCACTGCGGGGCTGTGGGGGACAGGCAGCACGGTCCCCTGCCCCGGGAGCGCGGGTGATGCTCTCCTGGCGCCAGCCGACGGTCTCGCTGGCCCCTTCCCGTGGGACGCGTACACAGCTGTGCCCGAGCACCGTTCGCGGCTGTTCCCGCCGCAGGGGCCGCTCCCGGGCGGTGTTTCCGGGGCGCTCCCCGCCCTGCGGGGGGCGCTGCCGCTGCCGCTCCCGCTCCCGCCCCCGCCCGGCCCCGCCGAGTGCCCGCTGCCCCGGGGCGCGGGGCCGGCGTCGCGCCCTCCCCATTGGCTGCCGATGACATCACCGCCCCGCCCCTCGGGCCCGCCCCCGCGCGCTGATTGGCCGCCGCGGCCGCCCGTCGCGGCGGGCCCCGCCCCTGCCGGGCCGTACATTTACGCGGTGGCAAAAGAGAAAGTAACGAGGATGGTGCGGGCGGCGCGCGGGGCAGCGGGCGCGACACGCACCGGCACCAGCGGCGGCCGCCGCCACCAGCACCGGCGACACCATCACCGCCACCACCACCATCGCCGCGCACCGGGCCGGAGCGCGCCGCGCCGGTGAGTGCGGGGCAGCGGCGCGGAGCGATGCGGGGCGCGGAGCGGAGCGGGGAGCTGCGGGAGCCCGCGCGGAGTCTGCCGCCGCGGGGAGCATCGCTTGGCGGCGGCGGCCCCGGCTCCCTGCGCTCGGGGACAAAACTTCAGCTTCCCGCTTCTCCTGTGCTCTTCAGTTGTTTGCCCTCGCTGAGCGAGCCGGGTTGTCTCCCTCGCTTATTTAAATTTTTCAGTTGCGTCAGGCGACGGCGCTCAGGGATCTTTTAGCCGCTTTCTTATCCTAAAAAGAAAAGCGAGGGAAGGTTTGGGGAAGGAACGGGTTGGGAAACCTCCCGGGTGAGCCGCCGGCAGCCCCGCTTCGCCCGGCCCCGGCACCACCGCCGTGCTCCGGGCGGGCGGGTCGCGGCTTCTTTCCCCGCTCCGGAGGTGCCCGCGGGTTCGCTCCGTACAGCGGTGGCTCCTGCGGGTGGCAGTGCCCCCCGGCCCGCCGGCGTGTGAATGGGGCATCTCCTTGCCCCTTGCCGACGGGTCCGGTGCGGAGCCGCCTGCGCGGCAAAGTGGGGCTGCGAGCGCTCGCCCCGCTCCGGGGGTTTGATGGAGTTGGCGAAGTTGGTACTGGGATGTATTTTTCAGCGAGAGCTGCGGCTGCTCCCGAAGTTGCTGCTGAAGGGGAGGCACTGTCAGGACTGGCTTAGGTTGTTTTGCTCTTGTCGTCTTCCTTCCCTCCTGTCGTCTTCCTTCCCTCCCGAGTGGAAATGGGGGGATTCTAAACCTGCGCGCTGGGTCTTAGCAAATCAGAAGGCAAAGGCTGGGCAGGCAGTGACCTGGATTGGGGCAGAGGGGACCCCTTTTTGTAGAAGCGGTGAACTGTGGTGGGGAGCAGGGAACTTGCCTCATGGACTGCTGGAGAACAGCAGTCTTTCCGGGCCTGGAGCAGGGGGCTTGACTGGGGCTGAATTCGTCTCTCTCTCTAGCAGGGGGATGGAAGTGCAAGGTGTGCACTTACTTTTTGTAAGGATTTCCGGAACCTGATTTTCTCCTTTTCTTCTGGGTATTTTTTGTTTAGCCTCACGTGTTCAAGTTTGTAACTGTCTCAGGAAATTTGTTCACAAGTTAATTTTATTCCATCTTGCTGGAAAAGTTGTGTATCACCACTGACACATTCAGCTCTTCAGCTCTTATGCGTTCCTCCCAGTAGTAGAGTCAGCCCAGTAGTTTCTTCCCTTGCAGTAAGCCACGGGATGAGAGAATGTGCCCTTGTCATTATCAGTGGTGTGCCTTGCAGCCTGGGGTTTCAGAATAGCTCAGCACCATCTGCATGTAGCCAAATGCCTCCTCCTGGGTGTAGCTGCACATCCAGGCTAGTCGCGTGTGTTCTGCGTGCCATGTGTGCACATGCAGATAGCTGAAGTATTTGCTGCAGGATTTAAAAGGCTTTTTAGCAACTACTGTCAGAAAGGGTTGTTAGGCTGAGGATAATGGGTCTTGGCAAAGTAAGTTGTCGCATCTGTAGGTTAATGTTGATTTCATGATCTGTTTTCATCACCTTTTTCTTCTTTCCCCTCCACTTTTTCTTTTGCAGGGTGATCTTGAGTTCTTCTTAACTTGCTAGTGCTCAGCCTCCTCATGCCTCCGTCTCCTCTAGACGACAGGGTAGTAGTGGCACTTTCGAGGCCAGTGAGACCTCAGGATCTCAACCTCTGTTTAGACTCTAGCTATCTTGAGTCTGCCTCTTCTGCCTGTGAGAGCCACTCCAGTCTGCTCGGCGCAGCTGTTGTGTCCCTAAAGACTGCTAATCTCACGTATATGCCCTCATCCAACGGCTCTGCACGCTCCCTGAGTTGTGGATGCAGCAGTGCCAGTTGCTGCACTGTGGCAACGTACGACAAGGACACTCAGGCCCAAACTCAAGCGAGCACCAGCAGCACCCACACCGGAGCCTCCACCGCCTGCCCTGCCAACCAAATGGTCAACAGCAATGAGAACGCCGGCAGCCTGAGCCCGCTGGGCGGGGTGGGGAGCCCTGTCTCGGGCACCACCAAGCAACTCACTAGCATCAAAATCATTTACCCCAATGATCTGGCCAAGAAGATGACCAAATGCAGCAAGAGCCACCAACAGAACCAAGGGCCTGTCATCATTGACTGCAGGCCCTTCATGGAGTATAATAAGAGCCACATTCAAGGGGCTGTCCACATTAACTGTTCTGACAAGATCAGCCGGAGAAGGCTCCAGCAGGGCAAGATCACCGTCTTGGACTTGATCTCCTGCCGGGAAGGCAAGGACTCCTTCAAGAGAATATTTTCCAAAGAAATCATAGTTTATGATGAGAATACCAATGAACCAAGCAGAGTAATGCCTTCCCAGCCACTCCACATAGTGCTAGAGTCACTCAAGCGAGAAGGCAAGGAGCCCCTAGTCCTAAAAGGTAATTCTCCTCGTTGCCCGCATGTAGGCTCATGGTTTGCTTTGCAGCATGTACACTCTGCTGTCAGCCTCACTGATGGCTGAACCTTGAAAGCATCCGCTTATCTTTAGCGAGGCTTGTGTGCCTCCAGTCACCAGTGGCAAAGCAAATGCTGTTCGTGGACAAACCATGGAGCTGGTAGCAGGGAGATGCTTGCTTTTCTCTGAATATTGTCCTTGAGTAGCAAGAGGGATGGGAACTGGAAGGAGGAGGAAATGTGCTTCCTGGTGTCTGTGCAGACAAAGAATTTCCCCCATTGCTTGTTCTGAGTATTTATAGCCCAAGGAACAGAGGTCCAGGAGGGGTTAGTTCTCATTTATCTTGTCAGACTGACCTTTACTTAGCAGCCTTATTTTAGTCTGTATAAAACTGAACTCATAGGTGCTGGAGATGGGCAGTGAGATTGGAGAAGGAAAGGCAAGGGAAGTCACTTGGTCTGAGGCATTTTGTCGTGGACCAGTCAGCAAAACTTGAGCAATGAAGCCTTGTTTTGGTGGTATGAGGTGAGAATAATGAACAGAGGGAAATACTGAAAAAAGTGATCTGAAAGTGTTGTGTTTACATGTATGTGTGTTTGTATATGTGTATGGCTTTCCTGTAAAGGTTCCTGTTTTAATGTGGTGTTTGGTTTATCCCTTAATGCTTTGGTGGAAACAAGCCCTACCAATTAAGGCAGCATCAAAGGACAGTTCCCTTTCTTCACTTCATTCTGTAGATCCTATTTATAACAATGCTGCCCTCTAGATTGAATTTCCTTTCCCCTGGGTGTTTATGCCATTCAGAGGCATGGTTGGCAGAGACTGGCTGTGGCACTGAGAAACTATGGAGGGATTTGCTGCTTAGCTCATACTGTATGTATTTAATTCGCTTATATTTTTCTGTGCAGCTTACTACTTCCAACCTGCCCAATGTGGCAGGAGAATGGATTGGGCTGATAGTTTATCCCCTTTCCTCAGTTGAGTTTCTTAGCTTTATAGGAGCTAAGGGTCCTGTGAGATACTTCTGTGTGGGTGTTTCTTGTGGAAGCTTAAAACTGGTGAACTGTCTCCTTGCTCCCAGCAAGTGTATGGTCATGCTGGACTTGCTCTGATACTTGGTGTGGGTTCTGTATATGCTTTTATTGAGTCTCTTGGGTTATGGTGGTGACCTTTATCTGTAAAAGAGGGAGACGATGTGCTTAGAAGAGGGAGATTGTTGCTGGAGTCCTGTATTTCTGGTGGTAATCATTCTGTTCTACAGCCTTTGCAACTAGATATATGGTTGTAGTCTGCAAGCCTTCCTGTCCTCAGAAAAATGGTATGCTCAAAGTGTTTTCAGAGAAACACAGGGGAAAACACTGAAGCTTCTGTGGACCTCAGACTGGTACTTTTTCAGTACCTGAAGTAAGATTCTGGTGGAGATGAAGCTGCAGAGCTGTAGTTGGGCAGCACTGAGCTGTGGGCAGGTTTTGGCCAGCCCTTTCTCCCACCTTCCAACTCTGGGTGCTGCACTGAGTTTGACCAACTGCTTGTGAGAGTCCTTGGGCCATTTTTGTTTTTCAGCCATTGAGAAATGTTACCTAAGAGACCTGCTTAGCAGAAATCCCTTCCCCAAACTGGTCTGCCAGCAGATCTGGAAGCATGCCAGAGGAGAGAGAAGGCCCAAATCCTTAGCTTTTTGGATGTAGTGATCATCTGGATCAGAGCAAACCTCACCTGGGGGAGTGTATAGTGAGGAGCTCCTCCTATCACCTAAACTCCCTTCCTCTTCTTTGAAGTGGAGCTCAAACTGGGGTCAAATGGAGTTGAGCATGGGATAAAGCAGCATTTAGGAAGGCTGCGATTAAGCTTCCGAGCCGGAGGAGTGGTGCTGGAACCACTCGTTATTTAGTTTCACTTGACAGATAGTGTTTTTTCCATCGTGCTTCGGCAGCCTGGGAGCTGGCACATGCACATACCTGGGTTCAGGCACTAAAATGAAACCGAGGGTGGCTGGGGAGCCCTCTTTGCCTACGTTTGTTATTTTGAGTGATTTCTCTTGCTCTCTGCTATCTGCTCCTAATTTATTGCCGGCCCATCTGATCCCCTGTGTTGTGTTTGCAAACAGTGGTTGCTAGCCAGGCTGTCCAAGTTTATGTCCCCCTGATCCGGTGCCACCTTCTCCATGTTTGGTGCTGCCTGTCAGCCCGCGGCCCCATGGCCGTTTTCGTGGCACGGTGTCACGTTGTGGGGTGAATCCGATCGGCAAAGCCGAGGGTTGGGTTACATCTTTGGCTTACAGCACGCTGGGGTAGCGACGTGGCCCTGTGTGCATTTAGTTTTTAGGTGCCCCAGTCTTTTTAAGCAGCAGAGAAACTCTGCTGTTCTCCAAGGCCAGGCTGTGATCTACAGATAAATGTATGTATGGTGCACCTTATTAGGCTCAAGTTAAAAAGAGGTGGCCTGATTTATTTTTAATGTAGCAGACCAATATATAAACTAGCATTGTGACAAGAGAGGGTTTACATATGCTGTGGTATGGGGGGATTTTAAAACCCGTATTCCTCCCTTTCTGTTCATTCATTCCTCTCTTTGCTGCTTCCTTTAACATAGAGCATATTTTTGGTCATAAACATAATATATACATAATTTTGATTTAAGCTCTTTAGAAGAAAGATTTTCATATTTTTTTGTTCACAAGGCATAACAGCACTTGAGACAGGCATAAACCCCCTGCTTTTATGAAAAAAATAAGCCCATAAGAATCCTGCATTTCATGGACTGTAGCAACCTGAGCTATCAGGGCTGAAGCTGCTGCTTAGCCTGTTTATATGCAAAATAGGAAGAAGTCATATTTCCCCCAACACCCAGTCACACCGTACTAGACCGTGGTATTGTATGCCTGCTGAAACCCAAAGGCCTCACTTTTTTGGATGCCTTTTTTTTCCCCCTATTTTTATTTTTTTCTTAGCATTGGAAGGGAGAGGGAGCAAACCAATGCTGTGAGCCCAGTGTCCCTTCTGCCTGAGGCCAATGTCAAAGCTGTTGCTGAATTTGGGGAGAGGGAGAGCAGGCTCTGTGACCCTGGGTGGGATCAGCAGCCCTGACCCTCCTTGGTGGGATTGTGCTCCTTTCCCTCCTGCAAACCCAATGGTGAGGCATCTCTACCTTCCCTGAGAACTTTGGCTCATAGAGGAAGTGGCCTGGAGTCTTTAAGGCTTGTGTGCTTGAGTTCGGTACTGGGACCTAAAAATAGAAAGTGGGAAATTCATTTGCATTCAGATGAAAAGTATTATTTTTACCCAAAACTAAAATGTTTAGGTTTGGAGTTCAGCATTTTTTTTTCCAAGTTAAATTAAATCTACAAAAGGAACAAAAATGAAAAATTGAAACATCTGTGCCAACACATCTTGACAACTTTTAACACAAGAGGAGTTGCCTTGGAGTCCCTGACCACTATCTGGTAGTATTGTCTCCATTTTGTTGTTTCTTTTCTACCTTTGAGGTCTGGCAGTGGGTGCCTTGTGAACCTGCTCAAGTCTTGTGTTTAGTTTGTAAAGGCTTCTGTGTTTGACTGCAGGGAAACGACTGAATTCTAAAGCAGAGGTGCAAAATGTGGTTTGGCAAATAATTCATTCTTTTTCTTCTCCTTACATGCTGTAAACTGATGGCTGGACTGCTGCAAGGGAGATGGAGAGGAACTGACTGGTTCCTCCCCAACAACTGATTGATTCTCTGTTCTTGTTCCCAGTCTGAGGAGCTTATTTATGCTCTGACTTTCAATCTTCTCACTGCTCATCTAACAGGGAAATAAATGAAGCAACTTGCTCTCATTATAGTGGGTAAGACCTGCCAACAAACCACTTCGTGCTTTCTACCATGGTCTAAGAATAGCTTCAGATCTCTTACCACACCGGAGTCGCATATCAGCAGAGTTGAAACAACTACAGAGGGCCCGAGGTGCCTACACGAGGAATAAGTACCTGGTTTATGTTCCCCCATGTTCGTGTAAAATACTGTGAGCAGCTACGTTAGAAATACCTGACCTGGTCATAATCTGTGCAAATATATAATTTATTATTATTATTATTAGCTATATAATTCAACAGTGTCAGTGTTGCTTTAAATCCTAATTGGATTACACTGCACAAGAGTATTTGAAAGTAAAACTTGATGTAATGGTCAACAAATCCAGCTGACCAACAAAACATGTGCCTGGCACTTATTTCCACCAGAGATCTCCACTGAATAAGTATTAGGTCATGGTTGTAATAGGGAAATGTGTAGTTTTAAACACATTGGATGTCTCACATGCATTACTTAACATTTAAAAATAAAGCGTATTCCTTCTGTGCTGCAGAGGAAATCTGGCCCCATCAGTCGCTAGGGAAAAAACTTCTGCTGGCTCTGTTGAGGCTGAGATTTCACCTTCAGTTTTCAGACTGATTGCTGGAGCTTAAAGTATCTTTCTACTGGAATCAATAATCTTCTTGGCCATAACACTTGAAAATTGATTGTGTGTGTCTGTACCTTTTGCATATAGATAAATTGGGGCAATTGTGTGGTTGGACACCACGGTCTTTACTGTATTTTGAGGGGATACTTCTGCAGAGTAGTGTACCTCTAAACTTTGCCTATTCATCACTAATGGAAAGTGTGGCATTTCCTCCCAGATAATGGCATCTGAGAGTTTGAAGAGCTGGCTTACAGGGTACCTACCACATTTAAACTGTCCTTGGGGGAAAGACTGCCTTGGAAAGAGAGGAACAGGAAGGAGGTTTGTTTCTTTGTTTTGTTTTGTTTTCCTGTTTTTGGCTCTCTAGTTTGTCCTACCCTTGGAAACCAAACTAAGAGTTAAGCAAACTGTTACATGAGGCAGACATCTCTGATGCTTGTAAAGAAAAACTGCTCCAGTTCTGTGTGAACTGGGGGAACATTCCCCGTGATGTTCCTGATAGGTAGATGCTGGATTATAATTAGCCAAATCCTTCATGTGCTTACCCTTACCCTGCCGGAGGTAAGAAGCTGTATAAGTAAAATCTTTATAGGACTGCTGCTGGTCTGTTTTCTGGCTTTTTACTCTTGAGGTGAGCACAGCCTTTTGGAGAGGCTTAGGGTGGCTGTATCTTAACTGATACAGATAGAATTTTTTTTTAGACCTATACATGGGAGGTTTGCCTTCCAAAGGAGCACTCTAAGTTTTTATGACACTTCAGTAGCACAAAAAGTTTTAGTGAGATCGCTTTGGCTTTATGTTGCATTCAAAGTGGGGGATCATCTACTTGTCTTTAGGCTACAACTCTTTCTTGACTCTGTGAAAAGCCCCATTACAGTTAGGGTTTTTTATTTATGCAGGCAACTTGGAAGTAAAGAAATGCCATAAATATGAACAGCATGCACACATCGTAATATCTGTCTGTTTTGCAATTTCACTAGTCAACCAGGAGGGAAACACCTCTCAAATATTCAACATCAGTTTGCAGGGCTATAGAAGTCATGCTGTTTAAAGAAATAGATTATGGTAATCTGAAGATGACCTAGTGCATTGTCCCTTTGCATGTAAGATAAGATTATGTGTGGTGCTGTGGCCTTGTTGGGAAGTCCCTGGTGGGCCTGGGAGAGTGCTGGCTACAGAAATCACAAGGCTGACCTGAATTACTGCAAGCAGTTGTTTTTCTGGAGCTTTGATTCTGGGTACTCGACTGAATCTGTCTCGAGCAGTTTTTTAAACACCTCTGTACTGTAAAAATTAATTTGTGGTAATCACAAAGGTGTTTGCTAAGCTGGGGCTTAAAGAGCAGTGTTTATTATGGATATCACCTTTGCCTGCCTCACCTAAAAGTAAAAGCTGGCAAAGAGTCTCATTGAGAGTAGGCTGGATAAAGGTGCTGTCTTGAGCATTTCACTAGCTTCAGCTTTTTCTGGCAGGCCTTTCACCTGCTCTTGATCCATTGAATGCTGAAAATTGTGGGAAAACTGAAACGTGTGCTAGTGCCTTTGGGTTCAGCCACCAGTCCTTGCTGTGCTCTCAGCACACCCTATGTGGAAGCAGAACCAGGGACTGCTGTGAACAGGAGGTATGGAGGAATTCAGTGGGCCTGTTTCTGCAGCTGGGAAGTCCTGGGGTGCTGGTGATCTCTGCACAGGGTGGCTGATCAATGCTAAGCTTGTTTGGTTGTGTGGGTTTTTTTGTGGTTTGTTTGTGGTTGTTTTTTTTTTTTTTTTTTTTATTTTTTTTTTTTGTTACCGTTGTTTTGTTTTGTAGGGTTTTTTTTAAACCTTGTGACTTTTTAGTACAGGAAACTCTTTGCTTCAATTAATATCTGTGATGAAGGCAACCTCACATCCAGAAGTATCTCAGCATACCAAAGGTTGATTTTGGTGTGTCCTCTGCTGCTCTGAAAGATGTTGATTCCCGAGGAGCCTGTATCCTGCCAAAGGTGGTCTGACCTGGTTCTGCGATTGTATAGCAGCATTTTGGAGCTTGAAGGAAAGGGGAAGAGCTGGGAG
Source organism: Pipra filicauda (assembly GCF_003945595.2). Taxonomy (NCBI): domain Eukaryota; kingdom Metazoa; phylum Chordata; class Aves; order Passeriformes; family Pipridae; genus Pipra; species Pipra filicauda. The sequence goes on from NW_024103962.1 coordinate 709,627, forward strand.
AAGCAAGTCTGTCTCCCATATGGTGCAGAAAGGAGGTAATCTGACTAGAGGGATACTTGTGCCTATATAGCAGGGCGGTCTTGTGGCCAGGTGAGCTCTGGCCAAGGCTGAGTGATGGTTAGTCTCCTACTCTGTGACTAAGCACGCACAACAGACTTGCTGTGAGGCCTTAGAGAACTCATTTTCATCTGACTGGGCTTTTTTTTCTGTCCTTTGCACTGTTTGTTACACTGAGCTCATTTCTCTTGTTGCCATCGGTGTTAAGTGTTAACCCGGGTTCATCCATAGTCACAATGGTGCCCTGGAACAACACAGTTGCCTGTTGCAGAAAGTGGAAGACGGACTGAGGAGCATCCCCTTCCTCTCTTCCCTTGCTGGTGTGTTTTTGCTAAAGTGATAAACTGTAGGCTCTGATTTGCCTCTAGGTGGTTTTTATGCTTTTAAAAATTCAAGGTTCGTTTTCATGTGTTTCTCTGCTTGGGTGAGTAGGTTACCTCCTTCTTGAAGGAAAACTGCTCACAATGAAGAAACTAAGATCCAGAATGGGGCACAAGCTTCTGATCTCCTGGCACTTGGTTTTAGTGAGCATTGTTCCAGGAGAGTGTATGCAGAGGAGACCCAAGTTGGCAAATCTGCAGGGAGCAACTGGGACCTTGTAGGTCTAGGTACCATCTAGTCCCTGGGGCAATGCTAGCCTTGTCTATCTTGACTACACCCACAGCTCCCTGCAGTGGGAGCTCCCCTGTGGCCCTGCACTGGACTGTCATCACTGGACTGTTGTCGCTGGAGGGGTCTGGGGTTAGTGGGGTTGTGGGGAACTGTAAGTCTCTTATCATCTGCTGCTGGCAGGACACAAATGTGGACAGGGCGTGGGAAGGCTTGGGAGCCACTGCTCCTGGTAAGGTTAGTTGTTGCTTTGCATGTATGCAACACCCCGTTTCCAAGATCCATGACTTTGAAGGAGGAAGCTGCAAAAACTAAATTAAGAGAATAATAATAGTGATGTGAACACATTGGTTCCAACTCTTTTAGTATGCGCTAGCTTTAAAACATCTACAGCATGCCGGGATTAATTCCCACTTGATTCACTGCTACAGAGAAGAACTGCTTCTAATTAAAGGTAATAAAAAGAAGAACAAATGTTATTCCTTGTCCACACATGAATTATCATATATATTTTTTTTATAATGCCTTAAAGAAACTTGGAAAATAGAAGCTAACTTGCAAGCTTCTGTAATATCAGTCGAATTGGTTGTCTCCAATTCATTATGCCAAAGTGTGATATTAAGGCTTATGTAAGCAGTTGAAAACTAATGTTTTAAAAGCAAAGCTGTTGTTGAAGCAGTTGATCTATACTGTGTTGGTGATGGGCTCTAATTCCTCTTGGTCTCTGTTAAGGTAGTGGGAGTCTCTCTGTCCAGCTGATGAAAGCTAAGAATAAGACTTTTGCTGCTGGTTAGAATTTGGCATATTTTAGGTACAAAACCACTATGATTGCTAAATGAGAGGTTAATTGTAAGTTCACAGGTGTTTGTGTTAGTCCTGCAAAGCAGAGTGATATCTCTGTTGGGGGATAACACAGTTCTTGTGCTTCCTGGGAAACGTTATTGTTAACTCACCTGTGGAGACCAAGGAGTTATTTGGAGACAACGGTTGATTTTGATCTGACTGAAGATATTCCTTGTTTTATTGCTATTTAGCTCTGGCTTCTGTAAATATGCCTTTTTCTTTTCTTCCCCCTCCTCCTCCTTCTCTCCCTTCTTCCCTTGACTCTGCAGTATATGCATGCAATCTGGATCAACTTTCTCTTTCCCTATGGAGTTTTTAGGGGCCTTGGTTTTTAGACTTGGTTCCTTGACCATTATGATTGGGATTTAAGTGTCAGCAAGGCTGGCCCTGGATCTTGTGTCAGAGTGGAGGCTGGCATGCACCATGCTAGTTCCAGTAGCTTGCTGCTTTTATTTTTGGCTATGTGGCACTGGGATATGTCAAGTCAGCACTCTTTATTTTCTGTTTTTTCTTCATGGGCTTTGAAATACCTTGCTGAAAGGTGTCAACTTGGAGCCAGGTAGCAGTATTATTTCTAGCCCAAAGGGTAGAAGCTCTTCAGCAGGAATGGATGGCACTCTCAAATGCTGGTGTGGTATATCAGCACCTTGTTTTCCTTTCATATTAATGTGAATGGTGCTGGTGTTTCTGAAGTGGAGGAGCAGTGGTTTGGATTGGAAAAGAGCCTGTGTTATACTCAAGAGAAACAAAGCAGCCTGCTCTGTCATTAGAAAGAAGCTGTCCTGAAGAGGTTGCCCTTAAAAGGGTAAAGAGAATAAATGGATGGCTGAACCATGAAAATGTCAGCGTTCTTGAAAACATGCAAATTAAACAGAAAGGTCCACGCCTACAAATCCAGGATTATAGATGTCTGACACAGTGCTGGGACCGTTCTCCCTCTTCAGACATGCTGAGCCACAGAGAGCTGTGGCTGTCTGCATGCTGCTCATGTGCCGTCGCACCGGCTGCTGGCTGTTTCCAGGCTAGTTGCTTGAGAGATGCACGTGGTGATGGGCAGGGAGAGAACTGGTAATAGATTAAAAACCAAAATACCCTCGATGTTCTGGGCAAATGTGCTCAGCTCTACCCCTCTCTGTGAAAGCAGACCCATAGCTCTTTGCCAATATAAACCCATTTGTGGTATTTTATTGCATTAAAATAGTTTCTGTTCCCTCCTCCCTCACTTCCCCTTGCCTCCTTTGTACATAGCTTTAGCATTTCTTGATGACCTTTTTGTTAATATGATTTCCAGTGGGAGCATTTCACAGTAGAAGTATGTATTCCTTCAGGGTTTACACTGACATTTCCAGTGATTATTTAATTGGACTTCATGTTAGCCTACATCCCCACGGGAACGCATACTTTTGCTATGAGGAGTTGTAATGTGTCTAATTTTGAGTTTCTGCTATAAACGCTTGCCCTCCAGGGAGGGTAAGTCCAATCTTCCTCTGTGGCTGCAGAGTTGTCACCGTAGTGTGTTAGGGAAGTGGGGTTTCTTGTCTTGTTCCTATTTACATTCTTACATAGTTTAATCCTTGTACCAAAATTTGGAGCAGGCCTTCTCCTCTTTCACCTTCCTGACCACTCCCCAAGGATAACACAGTGCTTTGAAGGATGCTGGTTTATTTTCCCATGAATACTTTAGTTTTTTCTTTAAAAGGGGCAGACTCAGCACTCTCGTAGCATAGGGCAGATTTCCAGTTACAAGCTGGAACGACTGTCTTGGTTGCAGAGATGTGGTCCAGAAGTATTCAGAGCAGCTTCTGGACAGGCTGGTGAGTAGTCCAGAAGTCAGTGGCATCTCTTGAAAAAGCTGACAAGTAAAGGAAAGGTAGGGAAGGGATGTATGGGATTTTCCTGGGTGTCCAGTGTCTGAGGAAAAAACCTAAATTAAAGACAAAAAAAAAAAGGCATAAAGAAAGAAAAAAAAGAGAAAAAACCTGTATTTAAGAAAAAAGAATCAAACTGAAATAGCACAGAGCCAGCATCTCTGGTTCAACCTGGCAGGGGAAGGAGCTTTTGGTGACCTCTTTCCTTCCTCTCTGGGATGTGTCTCTAGGACAGCTGGCTGTGCTGCGCCTGGTGTCAAAATAAAAAATAAAAGTAGATGGGACCAGGGACCTCAAAGACCAGCAGGAGAGGATGTGCTGTGGCAAGGGGTGTGAGCTGTAGTGAGATAAAATTAGAAATAACACACAACGTGTGCGCGTGTCCCTCGATGCTGAGGGGAAACCTTTCCTCTTTATCTGGTGTCACACTCTTGACTTCTAAAGGAACCTCAAAGCCATTGTGTCAAGGATGTGCTTGTAAATTCTCTAGGCCAGAATTTGTGTACAAACTGACCTCTCAGGATAGTTCCCACACGGAAAAAAACTGACCTTGCAAGTTCTTTGGAATGCAGAGTTTTGCCTTTTTTTGAAGTGCTGTTGGCAGCTCGATTAGAGGGAGAGACTAGATTAGATTGAGTGTATCGAGGTGGAAGCTGTTCTTTGTGAACTGTTTACTTTTACTTTTTTATGTTTGTTTAAAGCTTAATCTTTCGCGACAACGCTGATGCTGAATGCTGTGCGGGCGGCAGGGAGAGAAACCCTGCCATGGGTCTTTTGAATGTCCTGCAGACAGGTGAGAAGTAAACTCACAGGACCAGGAAGTCAGACCTATTGTACTTGCTATCAGCAACAGAAATAAAAAAAACTTTCAGTTATGCCTTTGATTTTGGAAATGGGGGCAATGTGGGTTGTTGAGGTAAATGTGGATACTTATATTGTAAAAGGATAGATTTTTCTGTTTGTTTGTTTGTTTTCTCCCCCTTTCTTTAACAGCAGGAATGGTAAGGTGTAAAGCAGTCCTGGTGTCACTGTGGCCTCCCTGTACTGTAGAAGGATGGGCTCCCCTCTGTTGTCAGCTTTATCTCGTGTAAAGCTCCCTCCAGTGTTTAAAAACAAACAAACCTCACCACAATATCCTTGAAATCAAAGGAACAACTCCTAATGTTGCCTGGTGACTGTGGTCCAATAAGTCCCCACCCTTTTGGACAGAGGGGAGTTGCCTTTCCCACTCTGTGGGCCAAATACAATATTTTCAATCATGTCAAGCTTTCATGTAGAGTGAGCTCTACAGCAGTGAGGGCAAGCTTTGAGCACTGCTCACCAGTAGCGTGGTGGGGAGAAGGACATCTGCATGGAGAGTAGACACTGACCTGCTTGGATTGGCCCTGCTGAACTGTCCTTCCCACACTTCTAGTGCTTCATGACAGCAAGGAGAGCCCTGGTTGGATAAGGAAAGTCTGTCTTGTGTTATTCACGAAATCTGAGCATCTCTTCTTTAAGTACCTCAGGATGAACAGAGCATAATCCTCAGTATGCACCATGAACCATCTTTGCTCTGGCTAAAATCATGACAGCAAGAGCTGTGAACAAGTGTCATGGCTGGATCTTCTACTGCAAGGTGGTAGTAGCTCCCATGCCCTATGGGTGCAACCCCAGTGCCTCTGTGCCCTCTCTGCTAGTGCCTTTGCTAGTCAGTAGACCTACACCTGCATGCATAACTGTGTAGGTGGGGTGGTATGAAGAGTTGGTCTAGGTGGTTGTCCATATCCTGGGAGTGGATTTGGCCTATAATGGCAGAATTCTGCTTTAACCTGTACAGCAGTATTTTTCCTTGGTGGAAGGCCCATGGTACAGGAGCAAATTCTGGCATTATTGTGGTGGTGGCTCAGCACCAGTGTGTCACCCTGCAGCAGGACCTCCAGACACTGGTGGCAGCATGGCAGGGGGTGGCTGAGGGACCTGGACCCTCCTGGCAGGCTGAGGAAGGGGGAGAGTGCCGGGTGGGTGAAGCATCTGGACAATACCTAACCTCTATTTTTACATGCTGGAGTTGCTTAACCTTGAGGCATCCTGTGCTTTGAATCAATTTGACACAAAGTCATCTGTTCATTAATAACACAGGAGCAGTTTAATTGTTGTCTTAGTGGAAAAATACATGAGACTGTCATCAGCTGTTGCTTCTGGCAGTGCTTTTCTGCAGTAATGTAAATAAATGAGGTCACAGGTTTAAAGGAACAGGCTGTACTTGCACAAATTGAAAGCGTCGTCTTAAACAGATATGCACCAATTGTGTGAGTGTCTCTGTCCTGCTCCCCAAATGCTCACTGTAACACTTCAGCCTCAAACACACTCAAACGCAGCCGCAGGGGCTTGGTATGCTATGGTGGTACTGACAGGGCACATGCTGAGTGGATGTTTTAAAACTTGGCTTCATTCCTGAGCGAGTAATGCCTGGGGTGGCCAGAACTGTGGTATTGCCGAATTCTCTGCTGTGCACCCTGCAAGAGCCCAGCAACACAAGAGGAGGGGAAGTTACAGATCGAACATCTTTTCTGCTGACACTTCCCAGTGTCCTGGGATTTCTGCTCTTGTTGCCTCTGTGTGTATTGCTTTTTTTTTTTTTTTTTTTTTTTTTTTTTGAGATGGCTTTGTGGTATTGTAATCGAGGATGAGCGGATCCAGAAATCCGCCTGGACAGCTTTGAAGGCTGTATAAAAGGTCTGGTTGTCTCTCGAGACCACGTGTTCTGTCTAAATGTGGCTCCCACATCTGCAGTCTGTCATGTTTAAAAGCATGTTCCTGTTTGCAGTTGTAGCAGGAACACCCAGTACCTGCCACGCTCAGAACAAAGTATGTCCACAGCGATGAGGTAATGCAAAGGTGTTGCTTTATTGTGAGGGCATTTCATTGTAGCTGCCTCCCTCTAAGCTCTGTCACTGCAGAGGGAACAAGGTCGTTTACTCCCTTGACTGTGGGGTAAGAGCCCATTTCCAGATAGGAAACATATTGCAGATCTCCCAAAGCATATTGTAAGCCCACATCCTAGTTTGCATATAGTCACACAGTTATAGAGCAGCAGTGGTGGCTGAAGGAGGTGCCAAAGGAGAGACAGAGGAGGAGGACAGGTGTTACTGTACTTCTTGTACTTAATTCTCAATCTTCTCAAAAAGCAAACAACAAAACCCCAAACTAAAAACCTACAACAAAACAACTACAACAAAAAAAATTCCAAATAAACAAACTCCCAACCAACCAATCCTTTTTATAAATGTGTACAGGTAAGGTTTGTTTTTCTTGCTTTCTTTGAAGATAGTTCTATTACAGGGTTACAGTCCCTCACAAAAGCTGATTGCCTAGTTCCTGCTCTACCTTTTGTGCCTCCTCTGCATTGTATTTGCCCTCTTCTGATGGCAAATGACAGACACTGTGTTTAGCATGATTTTTGTGCAAGCACCATGCTGCTTGTCTTTTTTCATTTGTTCAGAGCTGCTTTGGCTCCTGTCCAGCCGCTCACCTGGTCTCGTAGTGCTGGTGCAAGCCTTGGGCTCCTGGATGGCTTTGGGGCTGGGAAATCTGTGTGCAGCTGCTACCCGGGTGCTGCTCAGCGGGGGGAGTTTGAGGAGCATTAAGCAAGATGTTTATGGGCCGATGACTGCGAAGAACTCGAACAAGCAAGTGTGAGTAGCTGGAGTACGTCCGGTGCTGACTTGGAACTTCCTAAAAGTTTTGAAGTCTCAGACAATCAAAAGTCTGTTGCCACTCACCAGCTGTTCTGGCAGGGTAGGATGCTCGAAGGTGACATGCAGTTATAACTGCAAAAATACCTGGTTTTGGTATCAGTGGCGAGCAAGAGCTCTCAGTCCTATGTTGTGTCCTGCTAGATACCAGGCAAGGCCATCTGCCAGTAAGGGTCCTGCTTCATTGATTCATTTCCTTATGCAAGAAATACCTTGGGTTCCCCAGAGTACCGAGCATCCTTGTATGTCCATCTTTGTTTGGATATTGGTAGGTTCAGCCCCTCTAAACACCTGCCCAGCTGCCATTTTGGCGCAGAGAGTGCACAAAAGCACTTGGGATGTTCTCTGCACCCGCATGTGGGCTGCATCAGACTGACTGAGCAGTTCAGGCTTTTTGCTGTACTTTGGTTATTACAACTGTGTGGTGTGTTTAAAGGCAGAAGAGACAGGCTATGAGCGTGACATTGTGTTGAAATGAACGTTGGTGGCTTATCTGACTGCTGGCATTTTGGTTTGTCACTGAGGGTGGCTGCACATCTGAGTCTAGGCTCTGTGGCTGTGGTTCAAACAGCACTGCCTTGCATGCTGATGGGCTTTCATGGTGGATATATATTATATTGCTTCTTTACTTAGGCTTCCCCTATATGATGAAGGCTTTTTGCACCATCTGAAAAGCCGCTTTTAAAATATAGCTTATCTCTGTGCTAGTGAGAAGCTTCTGCTAGGCTGTGCCTCTTGGCCACAGGCACTGTTACTGCCCTGTATAATGCTTCCTTCATGCCCCAGGGTAGGGAAGGCTTGGGCAGTGTCAGCCACAAAACAGCTTTTGTTACAACCACGAGTGGAGTCTCTGCATCCATGCCTTGAGCTTCCTTGTTATCTGGAGTTGTGGTCAGCAGCAGTGATACGTCTTAGACTTTACCGAGTTGAATTAATCAACTCTTAGACCAGGCTTGCAGGAACTATGTGTTGGCCTCCTCTCCCACCTCCTCTACCCCTTCTACATGAAGACTTTAAGTGCTGAAATAGCAGCTTCTTGACAAAGGAATACAGATGCATTTGAATAGCCTGTATATTGTATTTACCTTCATGTGTAAAGTCTATCCCTCTTTTACTCTTTCTGACTGGTCATAATTAACTTTACTTGGACCTGCTTCAGGAAGTAATCTTGTAAACTTTAGAAAAACTAAGTATTATGGCAGTGCAGATCCAAGCTCAGCTCCTGCTGTTGGCCTAGGGTTCAGTTTCTCTTCGTGACTGCATCTTGCTGCCTTCTTTCTGAATACCAGTGTTCTTGTGCAGTCTTCACTTGTTCACATGTCTGAGCCAGTTCAGGTTAGTAATCCTCTCAACAGTAATGTGTTCTTTCAGGGACATTTGCTCTGAGAGTTGCTTGGGTATGGTACTTTAAATATTCCTTGAACTAACTTTTTAACTCCCCACCCACATGAGGAGGTGAACAAGGAGAATGGAGGATGTGGCCTGACTTTAGGAATAGTGACCACTGGCAAATGTCTGGAAAGAAACTGTGGGTGAAGCTATTACATATTTAGCTACTCCACTTGTTTGTGCATCTTCCACATGCTGTATTTGGGGTCTCCTTCCCATCCTTTGTCCTGATGCTGTTGCTGGAGTGGTGGGGATTGCCCTACACCTCTTGATTTCTTCTGAGTGCAGTGATAACAAAGGAGCCCTGCCCAATGAAATGGTCTCTTATCCTTTCCTCCATGTCATTTGCTGGACCAAAGCTCACAGTGAGGAAGAGTTGGTAGCAGGAGTAATAGTGTCTTCTGGCCAGTGGGGCAGGCAGAGGACCTGAGAGTAGGACATGAGTGGTGAGGAAAGAACTTGCTCTAGACTCTCCAGCTGTGCTGTATCTTACAAGGCAGCTGGTGAAACAGGATGGTGTCTGCCACACTATCAGTGTGTCTCCACCTTAGTGATGAAACAATAGGATCCTACCTCCAGCTACCTATTCCCTAAAGCCTGCAGGAGAGGTGGAAAATGAGCATTAGCTCTGGGCCACTAAAGCAACTTTTTCAGGGGTTTTCCTGAGAATCCCAGCATGCTCCGGTTATTGTTCAAATGGCAGTATTGAAGCTGAATGGACTGGTTGCCTACGTAGAAGGATGGGAATGTGGGTTAGGGCTTAGCCTTTAGCCCAGACTCTAGGCTGGGGCTGTTGGTTTGGATGAGACTTCAGACATCTTCAGCTTGGAGACCACTGTCTTGTTTGTTTTCTTGAGTGGATTGAGAAGACTTTTCAGATCCCGTTGAGGCCATGTGGTGCAGCTGGCAGTTGAGCTCAGATTTTTGTCCTTGCTTCTTCTTTCTCCCCTGATCCCTCGTTGTAACAATTTTCAGAGTACAGATCCTTAAGGCAAAACTGTTTGCTCTGTGTCCTGTAAACAGCAGAAACAGCTGAAGACAAGCACACTTTCAAGGGAAGAGGAAATACTCTACATTTTGTAGACATTTCAAAGATTTCTGGGAAAATGAGTTACTAGCGGAGTGTGAAGGATAGGAGTCTGAATGTATTAGAGGGGCTCAGACGGTTGTAGCGTAGGCTGGGTGCCTTGTGCCCATGGAGTACAGTATAGGGTGCTGAAATGGCCCTGACTGGGTACTACCCTATGGGCAGGTATGTCACAGACATTTGAATTCCAGCACTCAAAGTGTAGGCATTGGAGCCCTTTGCTGTGTCTGATCCAGAGCCTGAGTGACAGCATGTTTTTCTTTGTTTTAAACCTTCACTAGATCACTGTGAAAGAGCATGGAAAAGACAAATAGCCTGTCTTTTTTTTTTTTTATTTATTTTATTTTTCTGTTTAAATAACATTATTGGGATGGTGACATTCAGCATTTATTTTGGCTAGTGTAGCTCTTTCTAGTAACTTCAGGGTAACTCTCCCCCCTCCTGGGTTTTTTTTGGCTTGCAGTTAACAAAGTGCAATTGAGTCTGAACACTTGGCTCCTCTCAGTGCGGAGCATGACTTCAAGTGTCCTGGTACTTTTGCGGGCGAGGTGGGGGGGGGATGTATCACTGCATTCCTCCTCTTTCCGCCTTTTTCTTTCGGAGGAGCCACCTGTTAGCATTACATCAGCGGCTCCCAGGAACGCCACTGCCTCCTACCAAAGGCCTCGCACAAAGTAGTAGTTCTTGTATTGTTTGCACTCAAAGAGCTGATGTCATGCCAGCTGATGTCATTGTGTGCTTTGTGTAATCGCTATGGAAACCAGGCAGGTGGGGAGCCTGGGGCTGATGTCATTCCCGAATGAGGTGTAGAAAGAAGGTTCCCTTTGCTTGCTGCAGCTCTGCAAAGCTGCCCTCCTCAAAAAAAAAAAAAAAATAGAGGGGGAGGGAGATGGTGCTTGAAAAAGCCAGCAAGGCACGCAATAGAGTCAGGGGAGGCATGAGTTGAAAAAGTGACTTCTCCCTCCCCCCTCAGATTCATTTTCCAATCCATATTAATGTCCTAAAAATAGCTCTTGCTAGATATTTTCATGCAGCCGGGGCAGCAAAAGGAGAGCTGTTTGCCACATGTTAAGCAAGCACCTCAGTCTCTGTTAGGTTACAAGGAGCGGTTTTCTTTTGTTCGGGTGCACAAATGTGTACGTACTGTTCCCTGGAGCGATGCCGGGGTGAGCTGCACCCATCCTCAGAGGTGTTGGATGGGGGGATGCCCTGCAGGGCTTGCTCCCACAGGCAAATCTGCTGTGGACGGGTAAAGATAAGACTGTCCCAGCTGGCTTGCTGCTCACTTTAGTGTGCTAATAGGCCATTTGCCCCTAGTTTTGATGATGTTCTCCTTCTTGAAAAAATACCTTCCTTCTCTCACAGGCTGGTAGGTGAGGCAGCCCCAGCACACTGATGTTGCACAGAGGCGTGTTTGTCTGTGAGCCTGTTCCTTGGCACCATGTGCCTCGAAGAGGGGAGGACAATGCCTGCTGCTGATTCGTGCTACCCTTGCTGCTGACGGCACAGCATTGGTCACTGTGACAGTGGTAGTGGGGACAGTAGAGCCAGCTGCAGTCCTGGTGGTCCCAGCATGTGCTCTGAAAAAAGGTGGATCCAAAGCGTTGCCACCTTGGGGTATCTAACCAAAATATCTGCTTGGTCTCTCTTCCCAGGAGGACTCAGCGGTTTCAAGCAGAACCACGAAAACCTCTGCGATAACTCCCTCCAGCTGCAAGAGTGCCCGGAGGGGGGAGGAGGGGGCGGTGCCTCCGCTGTGCCCCCCATGCTACCTCAGTCCATCCCCACCACGCCAGACATCGAGAACGCTGAGCTCACCCCCATCCTGCCCTTCCTCTTCCTCGGAAATGAGCATGATGCTCAGGACTTGGAGAAAATGCAGAGGATGAACATAGGCTACGTAATTAATGTGACCACCCACCTGCCCCTGTACCATTACGAGAAAGGCATGTTCAACTACAAGCGGCTCCCGGCCACTGACAGCAACAAGCAGAATCTCAGGCAGTATTTTGAAGAGGCTTTTGAGTTCATTGGTAATTACCCTTGACTGGAAATACTCCTGTTTGTTTTGTTTTTTTTTTTATTTTTACCTGTTGTAAGAATTTAGAGTGAATTTTATGCTTCTCCAACTACTCTGAAGGCTGAATAAGGCCATATTTACTTTTGTTTAGGTTGTCAGAAATGCTGAGCAACTCATATGTCTTTTCTTTCTCATCTCTGATGTATCCAGTTAAGTAGCCTGGGGTTACAATTTTTATCCATTGATACTGACTCCTACCTCCAGGCTTTAAATTCAGGAAACCCGAGAAAATTGAGACTTTCGTCATCCCCTCTTCTTGATTCCTTTGCATTCCCAGTTTCCACAGTGGCTTACAGCCAATTTTTCATAGTAACTATTCTCAATGATGGCTCAGTCTTTCCTAACTTAATGAGAAAACTGACAAACTTTCACACTTTGCTTGTTCCACAATTAGATTTATAGCTTCCAAGTGTGTGTGTGGTTGAGTGGATAGTGATGGAAACTTGCATTAATAAGCTTCTAAATCCTGTAGGCTGTGTGAGAGAGTTCACCAGAGACATGTAGCTTGTTGCAGAGGTTGCTGAGGAAATGACCCAGCAACGTTGCCCACATTGTTCTGAACCTCGCTAGATCAACCCAGGACAACCCTCAGCCAAGTTTAGGGCCACACTCAGCTCTGGTTGGTCAGCTAGGCTAAAGCCAGATGACCACTTTAAGTGAGGGCTTCAGCATGTCATACAAAAACTTTTGAGGACCACATCTTGCCCCTCTTTGTGGACACCGCTTTTGTGGCATAGTGAACGTCCAGCTGTGCTGCTCCAGCAGAATTATGTACCCTGAGAGGTTTTCTGAAATATGCTGGGGGGGACCACTGATATATAATTTTACTTTCTTGTGCTGAGGCTGGGCTAATCTCATTGTCAGTACTTCAGGCTTGACAGTGGAGGACTAGACAAGGGAAGTGTGTTTCTGTGCTGCATCACAGCTTAGATCCCTGACTGACCCCATACAGAAGTGGATGCAGAGCCGTGTTCCTCCCTGCCCTCAGACCATCAGTGTTTATGGCCTTTGAGTCAGGCGGCGGGTTCATGGCTCCTGAAACTCAAACCTGTTTGTGCCGGCTCCGTGGAGGTGCTCCCAGGCTCATCAAGGATTGGGGCCCAGTTGTGGGACTGGGTCCCAGGACTGGAGGTCCAAACTCAGCATGTTTTCCTGAGCCCTTCTGCCCCTGCTGTGTGCCTGGGCAGGGCAGATAGCTCTGAAGCAGATGGCTTGTGAGCCTCCCTGGCCGTGTTTGGGTTGGCAGGGGACCGTGGTGTGCTGACGTGTACGGCCTGTAGTTGTGCTACTTTAGTGAAGGTGAACAGAGAAATCACTGATTGTGCTGCAGTTCAGATGGAGAGCAGCATTAAAGCCTGAGTCTTACCATTGGGAGCTTCTACTGGGAGCCCTTATCGTCTACAATGTGAAGGACCAAAGAATCTCTCTTTAAAACCAAATTTTCCCCAGTGTTCCTAGCCCAACCCCAGCTCTATCAGTAGTGCTGTCAGCTCCCCAAGCTGCTGATTACGATGTGCATGGGAAGGTGAACACCTCGTTTTGGGTGAGGGGTAGGGGAGAGGGAACCTAGCTTTGATCCTCTGGGAAAAAAGCTGTGCCAAGAAATCCCATAAAACCTTAAATTTTGAGTTCAACAAGATGGGGAGATGCAGTAGGCTAAGCTTACGTAAAGAGACTGCAAAGCTCTACTGAGGTCCTTTGGGAGTAGGATGGAGATTTCTGCACCCAGCATTCCTATGAGCTGAAGGATTAGAGCTCTCAAAGCCACTGAAAGATAGTGTTTGGCTTGTGACCTTACCAAGGGCAGAGAAAGCAGCTTTGCTCTGAAAAGGTTTAGAAAGTGTTTCAAAACCCATTTTACTCTCCTTTTTAATAATTACAGCTTGGGGGTCTGTCTTTGTTTTTAATAAGCAAATATTTCTCCACTGAGAGTTTTTCTCCATAGCAAATTTAGCCAACTGGGGAAATAACTAGTCAAAGCTTTCCCTTCCTCTGGGTAAACTTTAAATTGCATTTGAGAAGATTTGGAAATGTTTAAACAGCAGATTGTTGGCCTATGTTTCTTTAAATATGTCTTGAAAAAACCACAACCGACCCCAGGTTTAGCTAAGACTAAAGCCATAGGAAGTGAAATCATCAGAAACTCTCTGTGAAAGTGTGTCAAAATACATTAGAGAGTTTCAGCTTTCTGAAATACTAACTGCCAAAAATGTCTAGAGGGAAGTTGGCTTCATTTATGCTTTCACAGTACAGGTTGAACATGTGGGGTGGGATGAACTGTACTTTTGGTGGGGTTGGATTGATGCCAAAACTTGCAAACCAAATTCACGTTCATCCCGTGGATTAAAACAAAAGAAGTAGATTGAAGGGTCACATCTTGAAAGTTTTATCTCCTGTTTTAAAAGCGAGATGAGGGTGGTATGGTACTGACTCTCCTCTTTCTCATGTCCTGTTAAGAGGTGGTTACAAGGACTCTGTCCTTCCTAAATCCTGCCCCGGTTGCCTCCATCTAAGTGATGTATCTTGGTGGAGAGCATGTGTCTGTGTGTGTTATCCAGCTCCTGCTTTTGTGGAGGCACCACAGCAGAGTGCCCCATTGAAGCTCATTTCAAGAGTAGCTTTGTAAAAGCTTCCAAGAACAGGGTTTTGAAACAGATATATTGTTATGAACTGAATCTGAAAATACCTGTTTGTTAAAAAGGTGGTGCCCTACTTTGAAAGACAGGGAAGTTGAGATGCCAGTGTAATGCAGCGGCAGAGGTGGAAATGGAGCCTGATGCTTCATCATGGGCCTCGACCTCCCAAATAAATGCTCCCTGGCACCGGTGTGAGCAGTGCAGCAGCATCTCTCACTGTGTGGTTCATCTAATAAAGAGATAAGGATTTGGACATGAGGATTTTCAGTGTCAGACTGGACTGGGTGTTTCACGTGCAGTAACTCTAAAATGTTGGAGGAAGATGGGCTGGAGGGAGGGGGGAGGAGATGCTGCTGTGCTTGTAATCAAATCAAGGGACTTTTCACATTAAGTTACTCTTAATTGCACTGAGCTTGTTCTAATTTATGAACTGGCAAAAATCTTACTTTCTTCCGTCTTTCTTGTTTCTAGAGGAAGCTCATCAGTGTGGGAAAGGTCTCCTCATCCACTGCCAGGCTGGTGTCTCCCGATCTGCCACCATAGTTATCGCTTACTTAATGAAGCACACACGCATGACCATGACGGATGCCTATAAATTTGTAAAAGGCAAACGACCAATCATTTCCCCTAACCTTAACTTTATGGGGCAGTTACTGGAGTTCGAAGAAGATCTAAACAACGGTGTCACACCACGAATCCTCACACCAAAGTTGATTGGCGTAGAGACTGTCGTGTGACGGGCGGAGCTGTGAGGTGGCGGTCAATGAAGGGGTTAACCTATTCTTCACCTGATTTGGGGCAATGATGGGTGGCTTGTGGGTTTTTCTTTTTAGCTTTCAAGGGGAGTTTTGTGGCGAACTTTTTGTGAATAAAAACCTTTTTTGTAAGGAAAGGTTTTTAAAAGATCCAAGAACTTTGTCGGGTTTGGGATGCTGTTGTGATTTCCTTCTCAGACACCGGCAGAGCAGGGAGGCTTCAGAGCAAAAGGAGTACTTTTTAAAATCAAAACAAGAAGAAGAAGAAGAAATATTGGGCTTTTTTTCTTTTAATTTTTATTTTTCCCACCTCTCCAGCTACTTGTAGAGTTTATGGCTAAGTAGTCTGTGCAGGTTCATAGACTGAAGAAACCTAAGTTGAAGACGAAACACAAACAGCCAAAACAAAGCAGAAAAAACCCTCCCTGAAACATAAGGGCCTTCATTCTGCAAAGGCTTTGCTAAAGATAACCTAGCAAAATGCTCACCAATGCAAAGGAAATCAGAGCAGCTTAAAAAGTCTGCAAGGCACTTTTCACACTCCTGACTCAAACTAAAGAAGAAAAAAAAGTTTATTTGGTGTGTTTCATGTTCCAGTTCTATTTTTCTATTTTGGGGTGTAAGGTTTTAACAGTAAGGGACTTCGATCATTCTATGCCATATGCCTTCACTGGCTTCTTGTGCAATAATAATTTGGGCTTTGATTTGAGTGTTCAAACCAATTAGAGTTGGCTGCCCACTAATAATAATTTTTAGTCTAATAGTGCAACAGCAGCCAGCTTGGTTCAGAAAGGATAAATGAGAGCAATTATTTTGTTCCTTTATATGATTTTGATCCTGGTTACAGTGCCATAAACCTTGTTACATATGTATATCAGAATGTACAAAAATTGAGAAGTTTATTTAAAAATATTTTTCGCACAAAATATTGGTGTGTTCAGTTGTCTATGTAAAAAAATTTGATTATAAAAGAAAAAATCTTTTGGAAAATGTGTGTCCTTTTATTTCTTTAGCAATTTTCCATTTTCTATGGGGTGGGGTTTTTGTTTTGTTCCTTTTGGTTTATTTTTTGTGGCATTGTACATCTCCTTTGACAAAATTGGTATCTCTTGTTTGGCATCTCCTCTTTAGTGTTTCGTCCCTGTCCTCTGGTGGTGGAACATGTTTTCTTTACTTTTTACTGTACTCTTGCATCTTCGATTTCTGTAACCGGATTTTTCTCTTCTGCTTGGCTGAATTGGCACTATTGGTGAGGGCTCTTTGGGACAGACCTGTTATTTCTACAGCTCAGTAGCCATTTGGAAAAATAAGAAATAAACATTCTCCACTGATTCCTTTCCATATTCCTGTAATTAGCTTATCTTCTATGTTAAAAAATTGTCTGGTTTCTAGAAATGTTGGTCACGTGTGTGCTTTACCCCTGCCTCTCTATAGCCCCTCGTTTAGCAGTTCCACAATTCCTGGGAATCCTCTTCCTGGAATTTTCCCCTCCTTCTTGCCCATCCTCCCTTCATCCCCCTCCTTTTCCAGCTGTGTCAGTGTTGTGTGGTGTGTATTGTAGGCTGCTGTTTCTGCCTGACAGTGTCCCTTGGGTGACTGACTTTTGCTTTCCTTGTTTGTATTTACTTTTTTTTTTAAATTTTTAATGATACAGTATAACCTGATCTCTTCTGGACTGTTACGAACTCCAAAGTTTATTTGTATGAGCCTAAAATGAGTTAGAAAACATTTATCGTATGATTCTGTTGTGCAAACTGATCTATCCCAGGAAGTCTGCTAGCAGTAAGGCTTTTCCTAGATGGACTGAACCAAGTGTGAAACAGGACCTGTCAGAAAACTTAATGTATAATCACAGTAGACATGTATATTTTTGTGGACATTTTACTTAAAATGTTGTTACTATACAGATATTTTCTTGAAACTTATCCCTTTATTAAATTATTTTTCTACTGGAGTTGATTTTTTTAAAAATTTTTTTCTTTTATATGATCATTATTGGTCTTTTGGCTAAAAACGCCCTCAGGAGTAAAACCTCATGGACTGTGACCACTCCTGGGGCTAAGGAGAGAGTGGCTGGACAGAGAAGGTACCGTTTGCTGTTTGGGAGCCTTGTGCTTTGGGAAGGAAGGAGGTTCCTTAGCAAAGATACTCTGCTCCCTTTCTTCCCCCCTTTCCTTGTGTTTGGGCCCAACCTCTTCCAGCTGTTCTCCATGAACTGCAGGTGCCAGTTGTTTGATAGGAGGGAGGAGGTTCGTAAACCTCTTTGTCTCTTGTCAGAGAAGCAAAAGCAGCTGCAGTAGGGTCGAGGGCTGGCTCAAAAGTTGGCCCTTGCAGCCTGTGTTTGTGGCCATAAATGCTGTGTAATAGTGCCAGTTCTCTGCTGGGGAAACAGGTTATTCAGCAAGGGGAGCATGCAAGCTGCCTGCCTGGGACTCAGCATGAAGGGAAGGAGGACTTGATTTAAAATCGATCTTCCATGTTACTGCTTTCCTTGTTCCTGTTCTAAATGGCCTGTTCTGAACATCTCGAGAGGGAGGAAGGGTATGCTGCACCAACATGACTCATAGCATCCTCTCTGGTTCAGCCTCGCCCGCCACATGCTCCCATGGTTTAGGATGAAGTTTGCAGCCATGTAAGTACTTGTGTTTAGTTTTTACTTAAGCCAGTGAGCAGCCCTCACAGCCTTGAGTAAACTCCTGGCAGCAGGGGATCCAAAGTGTTTGCCTCAGTAAGGCTGAGCAGTGCAGCTGCTGCTGTATACATGAATGTGGAGTTGGAGTTTGTGCTGCAGGAATCCTGTCAGCCTGTATGCTTGTCTCGGTGAGAAGCAGTGCCTGATTTTGTTCTCCAGTGTGATGATCTTGGAAATGATGGGGCAGGGCAATGCAAGGCTGTGAGTGAGCCAAAGTTTGCTGTTGATAGCGGAGACAGGCTGATCAAAACCCTCCTTTGTGCAGACCCATTCCCTTGTCGGGGGCTGGAGCTCCCTCATTTCTGTCAGGGAGCAAGGCTGAAGGTGTGGGGGCCACAGTTGTGAGGGGGTTTAAGCAGACGCTGGTGTTACTTTGGCACAGGAACATCCAGAAAGGTTATTTCTGACTTTAAGATCAGAATTGAAGCTTGATCACCCATCCCCTGCTCTCACTGCTGCCTGCAACGCCCCCCTCAGCTGCTCCAAGATAAGGCACGGCTAAAAAGAAATGGGAAAATCATTGAGTAGCCTTTGTTGTGCACGAGGGCGTTGGTGAGGACAGGACCTGCTTTTCCCTGCTTAGCGTCAGCATTGTGCGCTTGTGTGCGAAGCGCACTAAAATAGACACGGTCCTGGAAAATTGGTTCCTTCGTAACTTATTTTCCATTTCTCTCCTGAGTGCTTGTTTCTGGGAATATTGCCCTCAAGATCCAGTTCCTATGAGTGGGTCCCTGAGATCCAACTTGCAAAGCAAGGCAATGTGTTGGGAGCAAGTGCTGCTTCTGGTTGTGAATTTACTTTCTCTTTACAAATGGTGACCTATCAGTGTGTGAGACTGTTAAGACCTGTTGCGAAGCTCTATTAAGGCAAAACATGTTCAATTTAACCAGCTTGAAAACTATTCCGGTTTTAAGGGTTTGGCTTTTAAAGTCAGGAGATTGTTTAGCTTTCTGTGCTAAGCAGCTCATATGCTTTTTTCTTCTTGGTCACACCAGGGCTAACTGAATCCCCCTTTTTGTCTTGGCAGATGATTTTCTGAGGCTTCCATGGCTTTACGTTTCACAAATGTGTCAACATCTTTTGGGGAAAGACGCATGAAAGGTCCCTCCCCTACACACTTGACAGATACAGGCTAGGATTGTTCTGAGCTGAAACAATCCCGTGGGAAGCACATTGGTACCTTATGGTCACAAGATCTGCCAAGGACTTGCTGTAGGGAGATGTGTTCAAAAGCACAGGCAGCAGCTGAAGAGAGTGAGTTGGGAGCTGCAAGGGCTGCGGGAAAGGGCCAAGCAAATGGGGGAGTGTTTTGGCCTCCAGTCCTGCTTAGCCATGGTGAAGCTGGCTCTTGGTGTGTGTACTACCAGCAGCAGGAAAGCCTCTGGGAATTGAAGATGCTGATTCGTTAGGGGGAGACAAAAATAAAGCATACTATCGCTTGACTGAGTTTAGGAGGTAATCAAAGAGAGGGAACGAGATGGCTGTCTCATTAGCAGGTGTCTGCTTTCCTGTGGCCTGTTTGCTTGCTGTTCCTGTAGGTATCACAGAGGAGGTTACCGATGAGCCAGTTTCGAGTGGTTTGAGTGCAGCCTGAGATCAGTAACTGATAATTGGTGCCATTTTCTTTTTCCACAAGAGTGCAGCTGTTGGCAACAAAGTTCAAGCCCTGCCATGTTCCCAGGAGTGGTCCTGGGTGCTGCTAGCCCCTGTCATCCTCTCACTGCTGGATGCAGTATTAATACCTCTGCTCAGTCCAGTGCTCCTGTTGCTGAGGGGTTACTTTCCTTTGCTATCTGCACTCCTGTTGGGTTCTTGTCCCAGTGGAGCGTGAGCTGGAGGAGCAGGTTCCTTTCTTGTCTTGCTTTAGCTGTCTTCTGCACTTTTTCTAGTCATTCCTCAGTCAGTCATTTTTAAGGCATATTGCAGCAGGATGAATATTTCCAGTGACTCTGGGCTCGTGGTTTGATTTGGTTATTATCGGGGCAGCATCTTTCCTAGGGAGCCCAGAACCCAAGGCCTCCTGCAACAATTCCATCTTGCAACTGCCTCGCTACTAGGAACAAGAGACACTGTTGAGATGGCAAAATTGAATATTGCAATCCCTTGCTGAGCACCACGTCGGTCTCCAGTTGGTGCTGCCCAGGTGTGCTGTGAGCCATAGCAGAACTTACTGAGTGTGCAGCCAGAAATCCTGCTATTAACTCAGTGACTGATGTGCTTTTTGCATCTTTATGTATCCTGGAGTATGTAGAGATGCAGTTCCTGGCTTTGGAAACTGTCTGAGGTCCTGTTGAATTTGGCTGGATCCAGTCTGGCTTAAATCCTCCACCATGAGATGCCCATCTGTTCAGTATCTTCACAGGCTGAGATATGAGTTTGTCAGATTGAGCAGAGAGCCTCTGAGCTCCTGCTTCAGGGCTAAGTTCATTTTAGTGATGAGGAAAAATAACCTAAAGGTTTATTCCTGAGATAAGAATGGCTGCATCTTGGAGGGGAAGAGTTCAGTGCAGTCCAGAAATACTTAAAAAAAATTCTTAACGTGAATCAGGGAGTAAAGTTAAAAATGTAACAAACTATTTCTGATGGATAGAATCACTAAACCAGAGGTTAAATATAATTTGACTCATATGCCTTGTCTTCACACTTCTGTACCTTAGCTTTTTTGATTGTCTATATATAAGAGGTGACATTGGAGAGCATGGATTTATCATGAAGATTTATTTGTCATGGAGAGATGAAGGAGCTGTCTGGCACTTGTGGGTTTCATATCAAGTTGCACTTCTGGCAGACACCAGTGGAGCGTTTAAAGAAGATCACATTGTAGAGCAGAGTAGTAAGTTGCTATAAGGATGGGCAGAGGTTTATCTGTGATGCAGGGGCTCTGAATAAAGAGCTTCTGGATTGTAAGATCTCTCTCTGGTCCAGGACACATGCAGGTACAAAATGTCCAGTCAGAGGCATAGACAGCGGCTTCCCCGAGAGCATGTTCAGGTCATTTGTTAAAATCCATTGGGGTGATGGAAGGGGATACTGGTCTGAAAAACTATTTGATATTGGCAGCTGGCTGAGGAGCTTGCCTGGAGCCAGTCAAGTTTTCAGAGGTCTGAACAAGATTTGACAGTCCTGAACCAAGCTTTGCCCTACTAGCATCCATTTGAAAGTTCTTTTCAAGGCATCCAACTTTGACGCAGTGTTGTGCATCTGCCTTGAAATGCTTTACTCTATCTTGTAAAACCTCAGCACTTGAGACTAAACTTATGCAGTTACTGATAGCAGCTTGTAGGGATTTGTTCCCCAAGTGAGGTGCCAAGGGACACACTGATGCTTTATGCCCCTTCTCCAAACCCTCCTTGGAGGGTTTCAGTGTGCTCCTTGAGTGATGAGGGCTGCGGTGACCATCAGGTCATGGTGTGGAATCCAGCTGGAGAGCAACTCATGGAGAAACCCCTCTGGGCCTAGGTCTTCTTGGCTGGGATCTATAACAGTGCCTGGAAGGGAAACTCTAGTGTGCTGGGTGAGCACTTGCTTCTAGCTGTCTTGACTGAACTCTAGTCCATGAAGAATCAGTAAAAATGTCAGAAAGTTTGAAGACAGTCAGTTCCTACTCTGAATCTTGATGTGAATTGAGGATTTGGTTGCAAGGTCAATACATAACCTTTGTCAGGGAATCTAGTCTGATAAAAACTTTAAATCTCTATAGGGTGTGTATATAGTACATTGGATATAAGAGAGGATTGGGTTTCTTTGGCAATCCTCTCTGCCTCTAAGTATCACCCACACTTGTAAATAGCAGACAGTGTGGAAACAGGAGGCAAGACCTCATCCTTTAGATGGATGTTGTCCCTTCCTTTTTGCAGCTGGGGCAGATGAGAGGCATGTCCACAGTCACAGGTCAGAGTAAGGAACAAAAGCCAGGAGCTAGAATTCTTCTTACTTTACTAACATCACATAGCCATTTCTTAAAACTTCAGCTGCTTGCTGATAAATGTGGTGATTAGCTGCAGCTTCAGACACTGAGGCCCTTCTTGCAGCCGGAGCAAATTAGGTCCTCATTGTGTCCGGCTGTCCTCTATGCACTGAAAATGCCAGAGCAATTTTAGCTTCCATGAAGTGACACTGAAGGCTTATTAGTGCCATTCACTAAACCCCTTTCTCTGCTGTGAGCATTAGCAAATGGTCCTCCACACCTTAGCTCCAAACGTACAGTATCGCATATGCGTGGCTGTTACCATCCTATATTTAACAAAGCCACGATCATGTGGAGATACAGAAGGGGCTGGTAAGCTGTTTGAGTACTCTGCAGAGAAATGGCACCAAAATAGTTGTAGTGTTGTTTCTAATTGCAACGGATGAGCAGCCTGGCTCATTAATCCTCCCTATCAGCAGCACATAGCCTGTCTGCACCAGAATAGCCCTGATCTCAGCAAACCTGCATCCAGCCCTGGCCTTCTGTTTTTGACGTATTTGGAAAAGATGAGCTTCCAGCAGAGCCCTGAAGGGACTTCCATTTGGCCAGGCTGCCCATCCATGGCAGAGATGACCCAGGGCATGAGGGAGTTTGCAGCATTTCGGGAGGCTGCCAGGGTATATCCAGATGTCTGTGCAACCCTGATTTTAGGCTCAGTAAGAGCACTGGTTTGGCAGATACTACAGTGCAGGCAGTCATAGTATCATAGAATTGTTAAGGTTGGGAAAGACCTCTAAGATCATCAAGTCTGACCATTAGCCACTGCTGGTAAGCAGTGAACCATCACACCGGAATTTCCTGTGGCTGAGAGGGTGGTGGGGCTGCTGCCTGTACCAATGACCATCACCTGTGTAGCACAAGCACCTGTGTGGTGGGCGTTGCATTCCCTCATCCCCCTGAATAAAGCTGGCGTGGCTTTACGCTGCTACAACCTCTGCTTTATAGACAGGGATGTAATTCAGAGAACACTGTTTGGTGAAGGGCCTCTGCTATTTTGCTTCTTTTCCCCTTTCTTCTTTAACACTTACACAAAGCTTTTCCAGAGGCTATAGTGAGTGCTGCTAAAAAGCCAGGTTTGTGTTTCCTTGCTGTCATCAGTGACTTCAGTCTAAGCTGGGTTTGCAGAAATTTTTTCTTGAAATACATGTGAGATCCTCTTGAAAACTGCACCTGAGTCTTTAACAACACTCAGTACTGTTGCAATCATCCTGAAATCTTCACGGTAGGAGCTTGAAGTCTGGGACTACACACAAGAAAGGCGAAATAGTGGTCTGACAGTAGGTCAGGAAACATTCCTGCTTATGGCAGAGGCTGTGCAGTGAGTCCATTGGGATGCAGAGTGCTGCCTACCTGGTGTTTCAGGAGGGAGGAAAGTTGTGCAAAGCCAGGGACCACAGTGCAGGGCAAGCACAGGTGTGATGGTACCACTACTTTGGCTCCTCAAGGGGGATCTGGTCTTCTGCACTTGTGTGGTGTGCAGCTCACAAAATATTGTGCAGACAGGAGATTTGGTTTGGGGACAGGATAATAATGCTTGTTGAAAGCTAGGAATTTTTTCCTCAACTATTTTCTTAATTTTAATTGTGCATAACATATTGGCTTTGAAGACTGCAGGGTTAGACAGCAGCATCTTACAGCACACCCTGATGAGGTGGGAATGTGTGGGCTGAATGCTGGCAGCCAGCTGTATCTGGTTGGTCAGTACCAGCCCGTCTCAAGACAAACATCTGTAGAACTGAGCCCTTCTCCACTGACCACCTTGTACAGAGCTGCTTCTTGCAAGCTGTCCAGTCCAGGATATGCACGACCTAATGGCGCTCCCAGCTGAAATCCTGAGGTGGCTGGGTGGGATGTGGCTGGATAAAGCACTGGGGAATTAAGAAAATAAACTCCTGCTACCTTTGCCTTGCTTTCGCTAGGATGACCACACATTGTACAGGAGAAAGCAGAGGAACCATGACTTGGTGCAATCTGTCAGAGTAAGGGTCATGTCTGGAGAAACTGGGCAAAAGGATTTCTGGGTCATTCTAAGATCCCAAGGAAGTATATGATAGTATTTTTACTTCTTTAACCTCTCCTATTCTATGTTTCTGTCTGCCAGGTGCCTTTGGTAGCACTCCAGGCACATGGTCTTCACTCACAGAATATTGATGTTTTGCTTATTAAAATTCTCCTTTCTGTTTCAGCTGGAGATGGTGTTTCTCTTTGCTTCCTTTTTCACCCTTAAGGTGAAAAGAAAAAATCAGGCTTTTAATGATTGGAGGTGGAAAAGACATAACCACTTTATTGAAAAGAAAGGGAGATGTGAAGAAGCAGAGGATAGCACGCACAGGGTAAATTGGGCACAGAAGTGAGAGTCCCTCCTCACCTAGGTTTGAGGGGCAATCTCTGACAATCTTTGATGGCTCTCTGCCAAGTGGTAGAGAATTGGGAATATCACTTCTGGCAGCTGATAGCTGGACCTCTTGAGATGAGCTGCTGATCAGAGAAAGAATTGGGTCCGGGAACTGGGCTGAAGCAAGCCACTGGTATTACTTCACACCTTTGTTTATGATATTGGCCTGCTTCAGGGAGATGAAAACAGTGACCAGATAGACAGGGAGTTTCTATGTGGCCAAAAGCCCAGCTTAGTCCCCGCTCTGGGCCACGGGGAGAGTTGGGTTGAGATTGGATACCTGTAGAAGGCAACAGAATCACTGTGTGCCAAGGGTTTGAGAACCTCCTGGATCCCCAGCTTCCCAGGAAGGGCCTGGAGCTAGCTGACTGAAAGCTGGTTGGGTCCAACTGCAATCCTAATGCTGGGAGACAAGGCTGGATGTCCAGCTCACTGGCAGTTTTGCCTACATGAGAGCCATTCTGGCTTCCCTACAGCCCTTTTGCCATGAAGGTTAAATTCTGTCTCCTCATGTAGGGGACTTGGGCAGGGCACTTTGTCATCACCCTGCTGGCTCTGTTAGTCTCACTGTGGTTTCCTTGTACTTATCACAAGAAGGCTCAGGTTTCAGTTCCTTGTACTGAACCTGAGCTATTTGGGGCTAAAATTTTCCATGCTGGCTAGATGCCAAGGCTGAGCACCCCTTTGGGCACATCTGAAGCTGATTTGCTGTATTGCCATTGTATTCTTAGGTAATGCTCTTTTAATTTGAACCGATGAGAATTTTTGGGATTAGATGTTTTGATTTTATTCATTAGGAAAATGAAAATAATTGAATTTTCATTCGGAAAATGATTAATTTCATTAACACCAAGGCATTGCATAGAATGCATAATTCTACTGAGGTTTTTGTTTAGAAAATAATTGTAAAGAAACCTTTTGATAAGGTCAGATCATGTAGCTTTGACCTTTTTTGCAATGAAACTATTTAATTGCTCACCCCAAAAAAGGACTTCATCTTCTGAATGCATATCTAAAATGAAATAAAGTTGCTGTTGGAAAGAAGTGCTTCGACTTTCCTCAACTTTTTGCTTATCTGTAAATGAACATTTTTTTAAATGGCTCAGTGCAGGTAGTTTTTTAAATGATGGTGTTTCTTCCAATAAGGAATGTAGTGGATAATAATACCAAATAGTAAATGTGTGAGAGAGAGGAGCTTTGACTGCGTGTCTTGTTTGCTTCACAGCCTTTGAAGCACTGTGAGGGTGTGGAGGTGCCTGGGAGGGGTTGGTGTGGGTCACCAGCAGGACCACTGGTGCACAGCCTCCACTCCCCAGATCTGTTAATGGTGTCAGAGCAATGTGCTGACATCCTGAAATGTGGCTGCTGCTCTTCCAGGTGAGTCCAAGATTTCACTTGTGGTCGGAGTCAGGTAAGAGAAGGGTCCAGCTTGGCTGTGGTGGGAGAGAAAAAAGAGAAAGAGGCTCCCATGTCTTATTTGTATTGTTTTTGTGCAGTTTGTCCCTGCAGTGGACTCTACAGTCATGCTGCCACTAAACCAGACTTTGTAGGGCTATGGCTGGGAAAGGAAAATGTCCATGTCAATGGCAGACAGGGCTTGCATGGTGACTGTGCCTTGCCTGGAGGGCAGGTGTTGGCAATGTGTTTGTTCTACCAAGACTGTGTGGTTCCAAAGGAGGGTCCAAATAGACACATATCCCCGAATTCAGTCTTACTGTGAAGGTGAAGTTCTCCTTATAGAAAATAATGACATATTCTTATGCACATGAGAGACCTTAAAATAAATATTGACTTACAGAGGCTCCCCAGAGTTTCAGGCTTTCCCGAACTACTACTTCAGTCTCTTCAGCCTGCCAGACTTCGAGGGAAGTGAAGTTTCTCTTCTAGATGACAGTTTCTTACAACATATTCTATGTGGGTATTTCTTTTCTTCCTTCCTAATGTTTGTTTGTCTGATCCCCTCTGGAGCACTCACTCAGACTAGAAGCATTCAGCTATGTATGCTGGCAAAAGCCTTCACTTGATATTCTGAAAATGTAAGAGAAGGACTTAGGGGAGTTTTAAGTTTGTAGTTTTGAGAAGTGCCATTCCTTGTTTGCTATTGACCCGAGGCGTGTGTTTGAGCTGGACATTCAGTGTTGGATCTCTGTGCAAGGGTCCAGCCCAGCTGGGGGCCCTGGAAACTATCAACTCCAAGCCAATATCAAGAGCAAATCATGCTGCCACTGGGGGTGTGTGGCTATAGCAAGGCTATGCTCACGCTCTGAGGGATGTGAGCTCCTTCAGCCCTTCACTGAAAGACATCCTGGCCTGAGGCTGGCCACCAGCCAGTGCAGGGTGTACAGCAGGGGCTGATCTCCCTTACTTGAGATCTCACCTTGCAGGTATGTCGGGGGGATTCCTTGTTTCTGGTCCTCTTTCTGGGCAGGCAGGTATTTATGTGCTGAAGTATAGTCTTACTTCTCATCCTCAGCATTCTTATATGTAGAATAAGGGAAGGGAGTTGCTTATATCTCGGGGTTCTCCTCACAGGAAGTGTGGATTGAAGAAGTTAGGTTGGAAGCCCTTCAAGAGAAGTTGTGGCCTAAGCAGAAAATCAAGAAATCATAGAATGGTTTGGGTTGGAAGGGACCTTAAAGATCATCTATTTCCACTCCTACCATGGTGCACTTCTCTGGATTCACCCTGAAAGCACTTAACATGCTGCATGTTGTAACAGGATAGGAATGCTTATTATTAGATCAGGAACACTATAAGTTTGTGAAACTATATTATGCAACTGAAGTCAATACAGAGCTTTGAATTGCCAAAGAGCAATTCAAGAAGCAGGGAGTATCCAAGTTTGCTCGCTTGAAAGCCAAGGCCTTCACGTTGTCTAGGGTTGACTTGTTCAGCTCTGCTTTCCTCGTGCTTGGCTGGGCCAACAGCCGCATGCCTGAAGTGCCGTGCTTGTTCCGAGCTGGAGGGAAAGCATGTTATTCCCATTGCAAGATGCTAATAAGAAATCAAGGTATGCCCGAGCACCAGGCAAGAGATACAGGCAACACGTGGCTTTTATAATTCGGAGCATTTAATTAATCTTGGGAGAAAAAGGTTCCTGTTGTCTTTTCAGCTCTATGACCCCCGTGCCTTTGTGTATAGTTATTCTGGGTCATTCAGAGATGCAGCAAAAGGGTTTAGGTATTCACTAGGGATGATTAGTGCTGAATTAAAGGAGGCTTGATGTTTAATGTAGTCAAGAGAATTGTGAAAGGAAGAAAGCATCATGTTGAAGTTGGTTTCTCTGTGATGAAAGAGAACAAACAGTAAAAGCTGGTACAAAGACCTGCAATACAATGTAAGAAAATCACCTGAAAATGTGCCAAAAAGAACAAAATGGTTCATAATTATGATGAAACCATAATCCTGTGGAGAACCCTAAATCTAAGGCTGAGTTAGAAGCAAGCAAGTTATGCCTCAAAGAGATTTTAATATCTTGATAATTCAGATATGTGTTCTTTAGTTGGTATTTTGCCTCTTATTTTTTTTAAAGTGTCTGCATGTTGTTTGCAGGACAGCTGTCAGGGATATTTGTTATATCTCCTACAGATAATTCCACTGATGAGGTAAAAGGTATTACTTTAAATAATAAAATAATTTCCCAGCAACATTTCTCTATTAAAATGTAGATTTCAGGATTCTGTGTCTTGTTTACCCAGTTTTGGTTTTGCATGGGTGATACTAGGATTGCCTCCTCTGAATTATTTTTTAGAAGTTTATAGCATTTTTTGAACAGTGCTAGCAAAAGTTTTACAAACCTGTGATCACAGCATTTAATAATGTAATTTCCTCAAAAGCATCCTTGCAATTAGCAATTTGAGTAAATTTTTAAGAAAGTAAGAGACATTGTGCTATGGCATTTTCTGCATAGGAATGTTGAACAGGGGCCTCAGGAAAGATATATGTGGTTTCTTGAAGACCCCAGTTAGAACTTGTCCAAATATTCAGCATGGCAAAGAGGAGCAAACACAAGTTCAGAAACAAGAAAATGGAGGTTATGGCTGAGATGTCCCACCTGTCAGGCTGGTGACCCACTGGAGGTGGCACGGGCACCCTCTGCTCTCAAGGAGAGATGGTGTTTCACTTCAGTGAGACTCAGTTATGGGAAGTGATGTAGCTCAAGAGAGAGTCTGGTGCTTCTACATCTACAGCTCCATGCCCTCTAAAAAAGTCCAGGTGACTGATGAGTAAACTGCTTTTAAACACCTTATTTTCCTTTTACTGCCTTGGGACTGAAGTCCCCAAAGCTTCTAAGCTCCTGCAAAGTGAAACCCTCTCAAACTGCTCATCTCGAAAGCCTTGCAGATGCTGCCTGCAGCTTTCGGGGAGCTGGAAGCTTTGATACCCTTTCCACAGACCTGGTTCCTCTTGCTCCTCTCCCCAGGTTCTGGAAATGTTCTGTAAATGGAAACTTTGAGATAGTTCATAAGGAAAATATCCTTTTTCTTTTTTTTTTTTTTTTTAAATTAGATCCTCCCTTCTTATATTTGGACCGCTTGATTACCCTGTTCCAGGCAGAATGCAATATTTCTCAGAAAAGGTGGTCCTTTTTTTCTTCCTTATCAGCCCCACTCTAACCCAGAAAATAAAACAGTGAAAGTTCAAATTCCAATCTAGTTATCAAAATCACAGTATTGGAGTTATTACAAAATATGTCTGCCTCTCTGTACCCATGCTTTTAAAATTACTCACTATTGTTGGCAGGTCAAGCCAAAATCTGTGTATTTATTTGAAATTGTTTACTTATAAACCCAGATTTTTAAGCCTTTTCATGTTTAGCACCAGCTTTTTACCACTTGCTTATAGCCCCTGACTCCACAGACGGTGACAACCATTGGTCACGCTCACAATTTGGTCAACCTCAAACCACTGACAGCATATTTTTCCTGCTTCTGGTAGTTCATGCTGTCTATTTTGCGTTTGCTCAGCTTTGTTCCTTCATAATCTTCTCCTTACCTGACCCTGAAGTTGAATGCCACAGAAATAACCCTCCACAAACAATTAGCCAGCCTGCCTTCTGTCCTCCTAATCACATACTAGCTGGCTGATTGACTAATTTTATTTCAAGCTTATTCAGTAAGCTTTTAAAGGATTTCTTTTTGAATGCAAGTAAGGAGATAATTATTTAATGTAATTATTTTATTAACATACTTTACAACATTTTTACCTTAATTGCATTGAGGTTTTTATATACTTACTGCATTACAACCCTGATAGCAATGCTGGGTTTTGAAATCCCGATGAATATCTTAAATTAACTTCTAAGTTGGAAAGAAGTAAATGCCTTACTACTAAGCTACTCTGACCCAACAAATTCAATTTCTGAAGCACCGTGTTCCTGTGGTCTCCTCTCTCCCTAATGGGCAGCGTGGTTTCTACTTGAGAAACTAATTTGGTATTGAGTTTGAGTGTTAACTCTGTAGCTTATGCTAACCATGTGGCTCAGCAGAAGGGTGACAGGATAAGTCCCTCTGTATTGTCAGGTCACTTATTAGATCCAGTCCAGCCAGGTAGTTTCCAAAAGCTGAGACATATCTGTGGCATATGAGAAATGTATCAGTAGTGAATAGATTTCAGCATCACTAAAACCCTGCTGTAGGTTGGAACTTGCAGTCCTCCATTAAAATATGCTTTTGCCTTTTTTTTTTTTTTTTTTTTTTTTTTTAATATGTAAGAAATTTAATAAGTGGCAGCTGGGTCTTCACAGTTTCAAATTAAAGGCATTGCTGTTCTTGGTCTGTGTGCATGGGCAGGGAAACTGAGCTACTGCCAACCTGAAGGAAGTTCTTTATCAGCAACACTCTTGCCCACAGTGATCACTTGCAGTCTATGAATATTCCATAAAAATAACAAACAAATCTGCTGCCAGAATCTATAGAAGCCTTTTCATAAATCCTGAAGCAAACTGGGGC
Source organism: Pipra filicauda (assembly GCF_003945595.2). Lineage (NCBI taxonomy): Eukaryota > Metazoa > Chordata > Aves > Passeriformes > Pipridae > Pipra > Pipra filicauda. Next base: position 739,693 of record NW_024103962.1, read on the forward strand.
CATAGTAATTGCTGCCAGGCAGGACTGAATAGTGTTTCTTAGTGGCATAAAATTTGGAGTGAGAAAGCATTGAATTAAATATCTCAAAAGAAGCAAATTTAAGATATTTAAAGAATAAGTGGCTTTCTGGATAATAAGCAGAGCCATGATCCTCTCTCCACATCTGTCCCTTGCTGATCTCGAAGGGGGTACTTGGTTAAGAGGACATGGGTTATGACTGAGATTGCTCAAGAAATAACATTTTCTAAATGATTGGAAAGAGTGGAAATGGGCAGTTGTAAATGAAAATTTCCATTGGAGGAAATGATGGGTTGATGGAATTGTTACACAGAGCTTAAAAGTTGACTTGGAAACAGTCTTGAGTCTGGGACGTGTCTGGCACCAAATCCTTTGATAAATGTTCTAGTTCATCCTAACGGTGAGTTTTTCTAAGAGATCCTGACATTCCCAATGCTTTCCCTTGCAAAGAGAGGTCGTCAGGGAGAGTGAGATACCGTTTTGTGCATGTACGAAGTGCCAATAGTGAGTTACCAAAGTCTGTGCTACCATGTGCTCAGACTCTTGTCCCTGTGGCAAGTTTACAGACACCCCTTACCTTGAACCTTTGTGACACAACGATGGTGAGATGTAGCTCCTGTGCTGCTTCTGCTCTCAGGGTTCTGTGCTACCACAGCCTACAGACTGAGAGCCCCAAAGGCAAACAGGAATCCAGCCTTTCATTATAAATGTGTCATGAGCTTGGAATAAAGCTGAAATTAAATGGGAATTACAATTCTTAAAATGCTGAATGTCACATAAAACTAAATAGCCATCGACTGGTGTAAAGAACAGTCTTGTCATAAACCCATGTCTTATCTGATTAGATGTAATAGGATCGAAATATAACAATTAGAAATCATTAAATTATAATAATTGCAGGAAAGTGCAAATCATAGCACAGCTAAAGCTTGTGAAACTTGGTGTCAGTTTCCATACCTTCATTGCTAGAAGTGGCTAAAGCAGCAGCTGTGGTGAAACACACCTGTCAGAGAGGTGTGCACTACTCACAGGTGTCTGGGTTTGGGGTTTTGTTTATTTATCAGTGCCCTGTTTCCAGAAAACAAGGAGCTGACTTCCTCAGGAGGGTCTCCAAACTGACTTGTTCTCTTCCAAAACATGGGTTTCTGGTTGTGGCTAGGGAGAGCTGGGAGCACTTTTCATCATCTTCCTTCAGGTTCTTATGATTTCGTGTCCACATTTTCCCCTGCCTTGTGGAGACATAAAGCAGGAAATACGCAGGGTGCAGTTTCCCTAAGCTTATACCGTGTTTTCTTGGAGGGTTACAACACAGTGTGACAGAGTGAGGAGTGCTCATCCTCCTTTTCTTGGAGAGAGGAAATCCTACTGTTTGTGACAGCAGAGCTGTGCTGTTGCCAGCTGAAATCCTGAGGGTGCCTCTGGCTCCACACGTGCCACTGTCCATACTGTGTTAAAGTGCTGCTGTGAGCAGGACCTGTCAGGGCTGATGATATGGGTGTTTCCCACTGCTGGGTGGGTGAGGCAGATGCTGGTTGGAGGGAGATCCGTGTACGGGAAGTCACTAAAGCAAAATTTGGGTGGGGGGCTGCTCCTGGCTGAAGAGGCAGGGAGACTCTCTGACCAAACACTAAGTGATGGGACAGTAAGGTCAGGACATTACCTTTTCCTTTCCACAACCTACTTGGTACCAAAGTTTCCAGGGGTGATAACACTTAGAAACTTTTTGGTACATATTTCTCTTTTGGCTTGCCTAGTGGATGTGTTTGTTCAGTTCCTTCTTGCTGTTTGTAGTCCTGAAGTCTTGTAGGACCTGATTCCTGCCACAGGAACAAGACAGATTTGCGGGTGCTGGGACATTTTCATAACACGGTGGTGTAATTGTGGAGCAATAACTTCAAGTAGAGTGGATGTTACCATTTGACCTTGACAATTATGTGCCTGTGTATGAAAAATACAGCATTCTCAGGGAAAGAGGATCAAGAGAACCAGAAGCTGTTACGGAGAACCACAAAGCCAGCAACAAGCAGATGAGATCATTACATCTGAGGGTAATGTGGTTCCCGGGAAAAGTCTTAGCAACTAATTAATTTGCTTTTTCTGGTTATGCAGAGACACTCTTTCAGTGCTGCCAGTGGGTGATAAAAACACATCCATTTCTTCATGGAGTGGAAGCTTACCAAGTCCCCAAGTATGACTCTGTTAATTGTGCACGTGTTGGGGCTTGATGTGTGTGTATTCCTACTGATCAAGGGACTTTGTGCATTAAGGCTCCCTTACTTCCTCAAAGGTGCTCTTTCATTATTTGCTCTTGTTCAGAAGTATGCTCTCACAGTGGATTGGGTAAGGAGGCAATTCTAAGAAAGCAGTGACTGAATTAGTCAATGACTCCAAAGTGTTTGTGGGTAGAGGGAAGGAAGGATGGAAAAACAGAGGAGAAAATGACTGTGCTGTCTTTTCAAGAGCAGAGAAGGCACAAGGATGAAGAGGGAGACTGACTTGTCTCTAGAATATGTTAAGACATATACTGATCTGTAAAATGTTTGAGCTTCAACCATACAGAAATTAGAGGGATGATGTCCCTAACAGCAGCCACTGACATACTTTCATTTCATTATGACAATTAAAATGTAGCATGTCAAAAAAAACTGTGCCTCTGCGTCTGCCTGTGCAGAGACATCTGGTCAGACATAGCAGTTATTGGTGAGCAAAGGCAATAAATGCCTACAGGCGTATGTGTGTGGCTTCCTGTGTATTAGTAAATATTCTACTGTTGTCTTGCAGAAAATTAATGAAATCCAAATAGTGAGAAATCAGTGTTATGTTTTGACTGGCAAGCAGCAGTGTGACGACTCTCCTCCCCCTGCTCTGTGGAAATTATGAGGTGTGTGGATTAGTGACATAAGGATGAGTAAGGTTTTTCTGAGTTTGCTTACATAAAATCTAGTCCAAGTACATTTACTGAGGGGATACAGTTTTTCGTAGCATTAAATCACAGCCCACTCCAGCAGTGATTCCCAAGCCTTTCCAGTAGGCAAAACTCCCTTTCCCACCTAACCATGAAGAAGGGCAGTTTCAGCCCCTTCTACTTCCAGCCCTCTTAACAAGTCCCAGGGGAACGAGGTACCTATTTTATGCATGATTAGTAAATTCTATGGAGACACAGTCCTAATATTGCTCCAGGCAGTTCTTATGCAAGTGCTCCTGCAAATAAATAGAGATACCTTTTATATTTTTTATTTTAATGGAAAAACTGTTCATCCGTGAGGTGTGAACAGGCTCCATCACCACCACCCAGTGAGAAAGGGACACAGCCTGGCTTCCTGGACTTTGTCAGCTCACTGGCTGCATATCAACAGCCTCTTTTAAAATAGTTTAAGATGTTGACCTCCTTAGGTCCAACCAGCCAGTGTTATCTCAGATGCCATCTGCATAAAGGATCTCATGTGTTTCGTGCCAGTGAAGCTGCCAGCCAGGTCTCCCGAGCAATCTGAGATACCCTCTGGGGCAAGACAGAGCTCAAAAACCTAAAGGAATGTTTTCCTCTGACACAGAGGAAAGCTACTCCTTGTGGTCCTCTAGAGGAATGAGAAATACCTTAGAACACGGACTGGATTTTAGGATTAAACTTAACAGTACTCTAGAGAAACACAGAATGCTGGGAACAAGGGGACTGTGGCAGTAGCTTGGCAATGTGGTATATGTCCTGTGACACAAAAAAAAAAATGCCCTGCTGTTTCAGGATCTGTGTGTGAAATACTAAAAAATGACGTGATAAGCAGTGAACAGCATGGCAGTGCCCCGTGTCCCCTGGCAGAACCTGGGCTCTTGCAGGGCAGCAAGAGAAAGTAACAGGAGGGCTTGGGGTGCTGCTTGCATCCCCCAGCAGAGGAGATTATAAAAGGAGTGCAACACTGGCTTCCAAACAAGAAAAGACAGAAAGATATGAAGCCAGGAGGTGATTAAAACAACCCCCCCCACACTCATTCTGCCTTGAGCACAGCACACTGCGATGAGGTAGCCACTGTTCTCCCAGGGCTGGGAGAGGGGGGAAGGACAGGAGTTGTGGTGCTGCAGCAGGGAGATATAGGTAATACCAAGTGCTTGAGCCTAACTAAACCTGCCACAGAACGTCACACCAATGTGCACGGATGCATCCGAGGGAACATTTATCTGGCAGCTTTAGATTCGACTTGTGGAGGCGCCTCTGATTGCAAAGTTCAGGTAGTTCAGCGCATGGCATTTCCCACTCCTCTCAGAGAGGAGCCAGGGAATGTGCATGTGCGTGTCCCTGGCACTACAGCATTGTCTGCCTGTTTACAAACTGTGCACGCTGTGATTTTGTGTACATTAGTGCTTGGCAGCTTACATAAATAGGCTTGCTGCTGATGCACAAGCAATAGTGGGCTCCAGCTCTCCTGACTGCAACTGCTTTGCTAACAGAAATAGAAAACAGTTTTTAAGTCCTTCTGACTTTGAACACTGCACTGCAAGGCAATCTTTTATATTAAAAATAGCATTTCCTTACAGAGTCTTTTGGAGTGCCTGTGTATCTCTGCTTTCCTTTCCTCTTCTGTGCTTAAAGACTGATTAATTAATCAGGCTTTTCTCTGTGTAAATGATGAGGATTTCTGGCAGGCAATCTGATATTACTATCTTCATGCTGTTCGTTGAAATTTAGGGAAAGCAAACTACTTGCAAATCACTGTCAGTGGTGCAAGACGGTGCTGTAGGTTTTGAGCAGGGGAAATCATGTGTAAAATATTAGATAAGTGCTTCATTTGAATGAATCTGATTTAAAAAAAAAAAACAAACCTGAATAATTATATGATTGCTTCACCTAACATAAATTGGCATAAAGGCTTTACTCCTTTTCATACCGGGTGCACTGCATAAGGTCAGCACATGGCGTTATACCTGACCACAGTAATGAAAAATTTCAATTGTGAAACTAAGTTTTCTTCTCCCCTCCTCCACTTTGAGGGCTTGCAGGGCCCCAGCAGACCCTGAGCAGTTCCCAGGATGGGGTGCAGCACAGTGTCATAGCTGAATAGCCCAATGGCAGGTTTAAGGTGCCCGAAGGGTAGAGCATCATGCAGGCAAGTCCACAGAGCAGCCACTAACTGCTGGGGGAGTTAAACGTGGGGATGGGTGACTCCAGAGCTGGGCAGGGCTAAGGCTGTGCACAGAGCTATTGTCCCCTCAGACTTTTAGTTAACTTCTCTGTGGAAACTGGAACCATGGCTACCCTACATTCCTAGATAGTTGGAATGGGGGGCCACCTCCTCTTGGGAGAACATGTTATAGGCATGGAGATGACCCATTCAAGAAGAAGGGTGTATCATGGAAGGTGTCATCAGGTCAGGGAGCCCACCCCGAGGAGGAGAAATGAGCCAGGAGATACCCAAATTATAGCTGCCATGAACGTTTGCTGATTAAAGGAAAGGCTCACATATGAAACTTCGCTGTGGACTGAGCTGGATTTTGAATCCTGCAGAGGTCACATAAGGTTTTTACAGGGACTTTGCGCCTTTTCATTTTTTTCAATTACTTTTGGGAGGGGTCCTTTTTGCTTGCTTGGTTGTGTCTTTTTAACCTCTGTATTGACTGGAATTTGTGTCGGAAGCTTTTGGAGCTCATTCCTTCTGAAAGCTCTGCCTAGAAAGATAAAGAGGAAGGTTTGATATCTCAGTAACAAACTAGATCCTCTTATCAGTGTGACTTATCTAATAAGAGCTCACTTTTGTGTCGGGAAGCGTGTGCTATATTCTCATTTCGGTAGTGCCGTACTAGTCAGCCTTGCTAATCACTTTGTCTCCTCCTGCCTCTTCTTTCTCACTTGTAAATTGAGGCTGACGATACTTTCCTCCCTTCATAACATGCCTTAAAACCCACAGAAGAAGATTGCTGTGGATGATCAAAAGGGAGCCTGATTGCACTGTTCAATACATCAAAAATGGGGTTTTTTATTACATGAGTTCTACTACTGCAAAGCTTGAATTTACATTTACAGTGATATGAGTCTGACTGAAAGCTCACTGACGTCATTGTAAGGCTTTACATTGGTTTCAAAGGACATTAAATGAAGCTTTATATAAAGATGCATGCTTCATCTTTTTTGCTGACTGCAGTATTTGCTATTTCTCCAAAACGGCACTTAATTTACTTGAACTATCAGAGGATATACAATGGATATTTCGCAGCAAGAACAGGGAGAAGGACTCCACAAATCTTGGAGGAGAGTTCTGCTCCTGGTGATTTTTGCGATATTGGGCCTCAAGGTCCATTAGACAACAATATAGCTCTTTCTCATCTCTGAAAACAGCAGAAGCACCACTATAAAAAGGGGATTGGAATCCTGAGGTTCTCCCTCTTCAGACTACAGAAATTCTTCTGAGTCTATCATGGCAAATCCCTCCCACTGATTGAATGACAGGCATTCAACATGCTGAAAGAGGAAACAACATACATGGGCTCGTAAGATAGATATAGGCATTTCATTAAGCAAAACCAACATAATGTACGCTCTTGAATTAATAGGGCAGGAAGAGATCAGACATTACCTATACATTCTGTCCCTTCCTTTTTGTTTACAATGTCCAAGGAGTCTTTTGTGCAGTAACAGAGATGTGTATGTGAAACCTCTGCCCTTGACATTCGCGCTGTCCATACGTGACCCACGGCAGCAGTGAGTCATATGTGTTTCAGTGAACACACCCCTCTTAAAAAGGCAGCCTTTATAGACACTACTTTCCCTTCAACACATGGAAATAAAGCAAATAGAGTCTTATTTTCTAGATTATTTTTCCTGCCATCCAAGCCTCAATTTTTAAGATCTCCGAATATGATAATCCTGACGGTTTTTATTCCTTTCACTGATTACAATTATATGGTAGCTTTAGTCTCCTATTTTCTGCAACAACTCAAAGATAAGTGCTCAGCTGAGTTATTTTAGCAGAGAATCAGACCCAAAGAGGGGCAAACTGTGGCTGGGACTTGGGTCTGCCGTGGACAAATCCATAATGTGGAACAACAGTACAGTCTTGTCAATGCCCTTGTGACACTTTTGGAGGATGGATGCTCACCTACTCATTTTCTTCTGGTGTGTTTTCTGGTTCTTGACTCTAACCTGAATCTAGACATTGCCTGGCTGGAATGCTAAGTTATCCTGATTGCCCTGTACGTTGCTCAGAACTGCTGTTCACTTTGGGGGTGAGTAAATGAATATTGGGCAAGAGGATGAGTTCAGCTGTCTGGAGAGCCAGGAGTTTGGCTCCTCAGAGCTGAGGAGTTAGCAGAGCATCAATCCCAGCAACCCTGGGCTTGCCTTTAGCTCTCAGACATGCACTTAGTGTGTTTTGGGTTCGGGTAAGCTGTAGGGTCTCCTTCAGGTACCAAAGAAATTAAAGTATCAAATCTAAGAGATTTACTGAAGGAGCAGACCTGAGTTTGGCAGATTGTCATGATAAAGCCAGTTTGAGCTTTGGCAGATTGGATTCCCTCTGGAGGAAAGGAGACATCCCAATCTGCTGGATTGTAAGTTAAGCACGACCAGGCTATGGTAAACAGGTGTATGCTTTGTTGTTCATGTGCTCCTCAGTCACCAAAAGATCTTTGTTCTTAAAAATTACTTTCCTGGGAAAATCCACAATCGAAGTCGGATGTCTCCCTCTTTATGCTTCATCCACCAACACAAAGAACAATGGGAGGGTTTCAGAGCTCAAAATGGGTCTACCAGCTTAGGTGTTCTGTTACACTCTTACTGGGAGCAATGGAAATGTGGCCAACAGCCTTTTTGGCAGTTAAAACCTGGGAGAGCTGGGGAAATGGATGGCAGTGCTGCTGCAAGCACCCAGCTTCATGGCACAGTGGTGTGGGGAAACAGGACAGGGCAGCTCAGAGAGTGCTGAGACTAACTCTGCTGATGTTCACGTCATGGTCCAACTGAAGTGTCACTTCTGAAGAACCTTAGGCACACAGCTGCCTTTTGTCTTCAGATGGAGTAGTCCATTGTTCTTTCAAAAATCTGCCCCACTTGCTCTCAAAACATAACAAAGATGGGTAGAAAGGCCATTTTTTGGTGTGTCTGAATTCACCTTTTTCTTTCATTTCTTTCTTTTCATGTCTTTTCAGATATTGTTGCTGAAATGGAGTTGAGCCAAATATTGACTTTAAATGCTGATATCTGATACTTCCAAGAAACTACTCTTTCAGCAATCAGCATAACAGGTGTACAAATGTATATCCATATGAGGTAATGGGATAGCACAGAAGCCTCAAAATGGATTAAAAGTACGAAATTGAGGGGAACTATATTGATTTCCATTTTTGATGTTCAGTTACAAACAGAATAGTTTGGAGAATACATAGGAATGCAAGTGATTAGCTCTGGTGTTGCAAAGGTCATAACAATTCCCCAGAATTAACTGTAACACGAAGTCCACTTCAGAGCTGATCTGGAGCATAGCTTTCAGGTGATTACTTTTTTTTCTTTTTTCTTGATTTAAGATTCCTGGAGAGGGAAGATTCATCACAAGGTATGGGATATGTAATCAAAATGATCAGTCATTCCAGTCTTGCTTTGAGGATGAATTTGCCTACTTCAACTTCCATCAGTTGATTCCTGCTAGATTTTTGGTTGCTGAATGTAAGAGCCATTAGTTATGGCAGTTGGTGCCAGAAATTGGTGATTAAACTGTGAAGAAAACATTTGTAATATTCTTTTCCATAGATGAAACAGACTGAGTTCTGTACGTTCTTTGTTCTTTAACTATTTTCATTATTCACTGAACCTGTTACAGTTTCTCAGCTTTCTAGGCATGCGGGTACCAGAATGGAGCACAGCAGTAGTTGCAACAGAGCCAAATGAGAGGTTGTTTGGCTTCTTGATATTCCCCTGTTTGCATGCTTTAATTATACTGATCGCAGTAAGTCACAGAGGATTGATAAGTGCTGTCAACATAAGCCTTTTTTAATAGTTGCTGGTTCCCTGGTGAGCACGGCCTGGGTTACTCCCTCAGGGATACAGAGCCGCTCAGGAGCCTCTCCTAGAACAGAAGCTGTTTTCCTGTTCTAGGCTCACCAGCAATTCAGACCAACAAGCATCACTGCCTGTCCTCCTTCCTTGCTGGTCTTCAGATCTCTCTGTCATTTGTCAACCTGGATCAAGAGTGATTTTGTTTGTGCTGCAACTGATGAAAAGTAGTAAATAAAACCGGGTGAGGATTGCTTGGTACAGAAGCCTACCAAAAAAACACCTGTGTTTGGAAATGATCCCTTATTGACTACTGCTGCTGAAGATCTGATGGCTGTCCAGGTTGAGAGCCACTTGTTGAGTGCCACATGGATTGATATTGTTGTCATTCTTTGGTCCAGAAGGCAAGCTACTGCAGAAGAGTAAAACCCTTCTGTTATGAAGTCCCACACCAACCATGTCTTGGTCAAAACTGTGCCTTTCTGGTACAATATACGTGTTCTTGTCCTCTTCTGGAGCTTCCCCAACATTCAAAGGTTTAAAGATTCAGCTTCAGTGATCTAAACAACTCTTTGAACAACTATTTTAAAACTTGAATCCGCTTTAGCTTTCATTAACCTTTGCCTGTTATTTTTATAACACAAGGTATTTCATCACCATATGATACCATATTTCATCACCACATGATATGAACAGATGTTCTTTTACCTATTTCGGTAGCAGGAAAATATCTATTAACGACTACTGTGTTTTCTTCATTATTACAGATAGCTCCACAGTTTTTTATTGTTTTCCTTTATTAGCATCTTCAGAAAACTCCAATTCTCTTTATTTAGTACTTGATTTAGTTTCTTTTTAAAATCTATTATTTTAGATTTAAATTTGTATTATTAGTTAACAACTCCTGCACTTGGATGCATGTTACAACTTGGTTTTTTGATGTTGTTTCAAGTGTACAGTTGCTCACTTCTCTTCAAGCCAAGGGCGTTTAAAATTATTGAATTTTTTTTTTTTTTGTAATGTGGAATCTTCATTACTAGGTTACTTAATAAAATGCTCCTAAATAATGATAGCTCACAATTTTACATGTCTTTTTTTCATCTCACTATCAAATATCTTTAACTGTGTGAAATGGTAGGAGGCAGAGTTAGATCAGCATTTTGGACTGTCCATTTGTGATGTCCAAAATGAATAGTCAAAGTACTTGCACGTATCAAAGTGTCACCTCTTGGTTTTTGTTTTGATTTTGTGTTTCCTTGTTATTTGCTAGATCTAGCCAAGATTCAACCTCTTTGAGGCAGGAAATAGTTGAAATTCTTGCTGATAATTTAAAAAATATGGGTGTATATTTTAGTTCTGGCAGTTTGACACCTCCAAAACAAGAACCTGGTGCTAAAATCATGGTTGTAATGCTGAATGAGAAGGCTGTGTTGGGGATGCTTCAAGAGCTCATCACCTCTGATTACTTGCATGATTTGGAGGTCCGTAGAAGATAATGACACATTAATCTGTCCTGCATGTTTTTCAGAACATTGACTCATGCATTTGTATTTGTTGGTGGGATGTCAATGACAACATAGCACTGTATTTGGCAGAAAAAGCTACTTCTTCCAATTATACTTCCAATTATACTTTCTGTATACACAGTTGTAGCCGAGTACAGATTTTGCTGGTTTCCCCCTGCTGTCTCAAATTTTTGTTCCTTGCTTTCTCTCTAATAACCTGTTTCTGTCTTGTGATATTTACACGCCCTTCCCAATAACATCTATAATTTATAAGCCTTACTTCCAGTGCACTGAAAGATCAAAACAATGTCCAAAGAGCATGACGCAGTAGTCTCAGCTTTGATATTACTTTATTTTTAGTTATCCTCCCTACACATAGCAACATGACATTTTCTGTCAGCTCCTGCAACAAATTTTCTAGCCAGCATTGCCTGAGGCCCAAATGATTATAAATTTGTATTTTTGAGGTGGACTATTCACTGAGACCCATCTGCTTTAGATTTCACTGAGATGTTAGCAGCAATCACTCCTAAAAGAGCTGGACTTTCCCCCATTAAATATTTTAGCTGAAGATTAAGACAACAATTTCCCTTCAACTGCTTTGTATCTTTTTCGAGACGTGTGAGATGAGGTTGCCTTAAAAGTAACAGGGTAAATAGTAATGAAAGAAATCAATCTTTCTTTCTCTCTCTTTCTCTCTCTTTCTCTCCTTCTTTCCGTTTTTCTTTCTTTCTGTCTTTCTCTCTCTCTCTCTTTCTCTCTCTCTTTCTTTCCTTCCTTCTTTCCTTCTTTCATTCTCTCTTTCTCTCTTTTTTTTTTCTCTCTCTTTCTCTCTACTAGCTCTCATCACATGCTTTTATCAGCACTTGAGAGCTTTTAAGAGAGAAGAGAAATGTCACCAATGGGGAAACCAAGTCACCAATTTTAGACAGCAAATCAGTAGCAGAACTGGAAACAGAGCTGTGTTTTCTAATCCCAGTATCTAAAATGCTGCTTGATGCCTTACAATGATTTGGCAGGCTGAAAGGCATTTTTCTAACCAAATGTATGCCCTATGGTTTCAGTATCTTCAGCTCCTTGGAGAGCTATCAAGAGCTGCTCTCCAGTGAGCTACAGGGAGGGAAAGGTCCATCCACTGGAGGATGTGCTTGGCTGCCTCCAGGAAATGTTACCGGCTGCGAGGAGAGCTGGGATGCAAAACTCTATCTACCCCATCCTAACCTTTCCAAAATTTGCTTTGTGTTATATTTCCACAATTCCTAGTTCCAGTTTTTGTTGTATGTGCAATAACTGAATGAGAAGCTCAGGCTGCTGAAGGACAACGTTTATCACAGGACACTGCAGGTGCTATTTCCGTGGGGAAGGGTTTGTGCTTGTTTGTGTATTTCTATTCTTACATTCTGCATGAAACCTAATCTGAAGCACTTCAATAACAGCTGGAACTGCTGGAAGATTTCTTTGAAAACTTTCATGAGATCAGGTGTTTTTTATAGATAAAACACCTTATGACTATTGGAAATGAGGAGTCCTAATGATTACGCCATGCACTCTGGATTCCCAGAGGGGAGTATTTTTAGGCCTACCATTAACACTACAAGCTCTAGCCTGTCAGCTCTCCAGCAGGCATTTAAGCTTTCCTGAAAACTGGTTGTGTGTTAGCTTCACAAGCCCAGTGATGTACTTGGCTTGGTGTGCCCAGCTCCTGGGCTGATCAGCCAAGCATGCACACTGCATGGCTCCTCCAGGCACCCTCGTTGCCTGCAATGCCGAGCTTTGCTCCATCTCCTCTGGCATAGCCTGCTAGACAATGCCAAAGTTGGCAGGGAACTCAAAACACTCAATAAAATTGTTGTGGCCTTCAGTAAGCAAGGGCAGGTGGGTTGGGATAGGCAGGAGAAGAGAAAGCCCTGGGTAGACCTTCTAGAACCTTCAAATACCTAAAGGGGCCTACAAGAAAGCTGGAGAGGGACCTTTTACAAGGACTAATAGTGATAGGACAAGGCGTAATAGCTTTAAACTGAAAGAGGGTAGGTTTGGATTAGATATTAGGAACAAATTCTTTATTATTAGGGTGGTGAGGTAGTGGCACAGGTTGCCCAGAGAAGCTGTAGCTGCCCCATCCCTGGAAATGTTCAAGGCCAGGTTGGATGGGGCTTGGAGCAACCTGGTCTAGTGGAAGGTGTCCCTGCCCATGGCAGGGGTGTTAGAACTAGATGAACTTTAAGAGTCCCTTCGAACCAGACCATTCTGTGTTTCTGATTCTGCGTGTGACAGGGGCTTAGGGAGATGACTGGGAAGCTGAAAGCAGTGGGGCCATTGAGAGGAAAGACATTTCAGGGGTTAGTAGGAGGGAAAGTAAAGGATAGAGTAAGAGAGAGGACCACACGTTTGTTCCTGAGTTTGAATTAGAAAGCAATAGGATAGGTTAGTGCTGGGAGGATCAAGAGATGGTAAAAGGATTAACTATGAGCAAGGGGGGCTGTAGAGAGGAAGGGCTTTTACATCAAAAGAGAGCTAAAAGGCAGAAAAACCTCCCAAACCCCAACAAACAGACCCTCTCCCCCCCAACAAGCCCCCCAAAAAACCAAAAACCAGAAAAGGTGTGGGGGGAAGGCTGTGAAAAGGAAAATAAGTACAATGTCTCTGCTAGCCTGGAGATGTGAGACTAATTTTGGTTTCAGCCTCCTTAGGATTTGACTATTGGGAAAACAAGAATTTGTTTTATTTGTTTTTAAGACACTGTCCATTGTAGGGCACTTCTTGCCAAAGGAGGGACTTGCAGTCAAGAATTTGGGGTAAAAAAAAAAAAGAATGAGACTGCGTGTGTAAGATGTAATACCTGTGATTACATAAAATACTATACAAATATTTAGGGAGTATAAAGGTCCTGCAATGGTTGTTGCTGGATCAGTTAGGCCTATAATCTTAGAGAGACTCAAGTACTCTTACCCTCCTTTTCCAGTGCTGGTATCCATGGCATATGGGAAATCTCCGAGCAATCCAGCTATCTATAGTTCCTACGTAACATGTAAAATTTAAATGCCAAAGAAAGACTTTCTTAGAAACCAGAGTATACTTGACATGCTATTTAGACAACCAGTATTTCAGGATAAGAATATAGAGATATGGACTGCAGCCAGGAAGATAAATATATATGGCCACAGCACAATGTGACTGAATCCCATCTGAGACTTCCCAGTACTATGTCTATATAAATGTCTGCTTCCCTCAGTCAGAGACTTGGCTTCAAAGGATGTATCCCATGAAGGCAAAATGCTGCTGCAAACTCTTGGAGCTAGGAAGGTGTTAAAGCCTCAGCCAAAATATGAAGCTGTATTACATAAGGTTTGGAAAAGTGCAGATTGCCTCTTCTTGGCTAATCTGTCATAGCCATCTGCTGGCTTGCTCTTGTCTCACAGCAAATACAAGCTGGTTTAAGTTAGTTTAGTGGGGTTTTAGGTTGTGGTATTGGTTGGGGTTTTTTTGGTTTTTTTTGTTTGTTTATTTTTTTAACTAGTTCAGTTACTGTGTACTGTTTGAGGTAGGATTGTGCCCAAGTAAAGTTACCAATTAGTTGGCATGCCACACTGTCCTGCGTTGGAGCCCACAGACTTGGGAACAGCTCATCAGTCATACAATAATCCCTATTTTAGCAGATTATAAACTCTGAAATGTGACAGTGCTGGTATTTAAAAAAACTTTCTGTTTTTGTAATTCTGGCAGAAAAAAAAAAAGAATCCAGTGGATACAACTGTTGCCCAGTGTGCTTTTCCCAGGAGTGTTTGAAGAGGGATACTGGGCTGTGGCTCAGAGCAGTGATTCAGGGAATATGCTCCCTGAACATGGGTCGTGCATATTTATCAGAGAATCATAGAATATTCTGCATTGAGAGGGACCCACAAGGGTCATCAAAGCAAACTCTGAAGTGAATGGCCCCTACAGGGATTGAACCCACAACCTTGGTGTTGTTGGCACCATGCCCTAACCAACTGAGCTGATCTCAGGTGTAAGCATTGCTAAAATGCTATGAAGAAATCATTTTGTTTTTTTCCTCTTTTTAAAATTAAATTACTTATGAGAAGTAGTCAGAACCATTTGAGCAGGAAGAAGAGATGAGGATTGGATTGAGCAAATAGATCAAACTCCTTCATTTTCTATCCATGTTGCTCTTGGGACTATCTCATTGTATGGCATTATGTGTAGAAACAGTACAAGCTTTGGCATTGCATGCAGGCTGTGCTGTGAGTGTAACATTCCCTGAAAGAGAAATGTATCGCATAAAATATTTTCCCCCTACCTGTAGGCCCTCAATTTGGTTTGCACATGTTCCATCAAAGCTGCCTTGACTGGATGTACTCGTTACTGTCTCTCTTTCTCTACCATCATTTGGAGGGAAGCTGCTGCTACCCACTCTGCAGAGCCAGTTATTCACAGCCAGCAGGCCAGCTGCAGCCAGAAACTTCATAAATGTCATTAATTTGGAGCCCTGCTCTGCAGCTACAAGTCACTCCAGTTATGTAGGTCCTGCACCTATTTATAACCTAGCAATCTGTCGCTGGGGGCTTTGTGCAATTCTTTGCTACGTGCCACGTGGGTTGTAATGTAATAGCTGGGTATATTATAAGATTTCCTCTACCACATTTTAGAAGCAGCAGGTGCAGTGTCAGCAGACTGCTCTGATAATAAAGTGCAGGTAAGGTGGGAGCTGCTTTGTGTAACACTCCCTCCTGGGAGCCAACTCTTTGCTACATCATCTGACATTTAGACAGTGGTTTATTGCCTGCTCCTCTGTGTCAGTGAGCTCTCAGCTGGAACAACTACAAAAGATGAAATATATTGATGGAGAGGTGTCAGTTTTGCAATAGTGAACAATTGCGATGTTCCCTTGGAGTTTTTCCATGCAAAACCTCGGGACGAGATGTAATATCACTGTCTACTTCCCCCCAGAGCACAGTAGGTGCTGTGGGGATGAAACCTCACCAGTAAGAAACTCCACAGTCCAAGACAAAATGGTTCAAGACATGCAGGAGACCACAAGGGAATAACAAAATGGTAATCAGTATCACAAACAGAGGACCTAGGGCAACCTACAAGCTGTCAGGTTGTTGGGTAACCTGGCAAGAGAGTGCTGCAATTGAGATACTTTGTAGATGCTTGTAGGAGTTTCTCAAAAAAAACCCCAATTTTTTCTCAAGACACTCTAGCCTGCAGGAAGTACGCTGGGGGCTTTGGGAGTCAAACCTCCAAATGAAATGAGTCTTGGGGAAAGAACTGTTTGCTTATGTAGGTTCTTACTTGTGTGTTCTGCCATAACCAGAAACGGGTGAGACTGGAGCTTGGAGAAGTGAGGCCTTTTGTTTCTGGCTGCACAAGGAAACTGGGCGAAGGGACAGAGAAAGGGCTGTGATCTGGCTACTTCAGGGAAATTCTCTGTTGTCTGCAGTTGTCTGCTCCTTCTAATCCTCAACTGCTTGTTTCATATTGTGGATTTGAAGCTGAACAAACACCTCATGTACGGACTTGCTCAGTCCAGCCAGATGCCTTCACAGCTGCTTCATGGCCCCTGAGATGGTTTTAAGTGATAAATTGTAAAGCCAATATTTCATGCGCCATACAGACAGGTTAGAAAATGCTCAGGTTTTGTGTGGAGGTAGATTCCCCAAATGCTCAGCATTCACCCAGCACGTACATGGCGTTGGTTGGGATATGTGATGCAGAGGGGGTTGCTCTGGGTGATGGTTTTTGTGCCTGTCAGAGCTCAGCGCAGCTCCCGCAGGCTCGTTCTGCAGCTGTTGCAGTCGACGGGAGCGCTGGCTGGTGCTGCTAAAAGGAGAATCCCCTGGTCTGGGGGACGGCTGAACTCAGATCCGCCTCCCGTGTTGCGGGTAGAGCCCAGCGCGACCGGCCATGCGCAGTGCCCTGGGAAAGGGAATACATTACACCTATTATTGGTGGTGACTTGAAGGGAAGCCAGGGTATCCCACATGTGAACCTTTGAGGATAAAGGGAAGGCTACTTCATACAGTGCTGGCTGAGGGACAGCTGCAGTTGCCTGTGCCTGCTACATTACCTAAGAAAAGATTCTCGAAAAAAAGCACCCCAAATCAACATTTTTCTTTTCTCTTTTCATAAGCCAAAGTTATAGGCTAAGTGTAGATTCAAGGGAAGCCAAAGACTTCCTCTAAGAAGAATGGTTGAGGTAGTCTGGGGCAAGGACCTGGTGAGGAAAGCACTGTGACAGGGATATGCTGGGGGAAGGAGGACAATGGCACAGGAATAGTGCACTTAGAGAAAATGGAGGGGCTTGTGAGGGATCTGAGTGCATTGAGGCAGAACTGAGTCTGGAAAAAAAGCCAACATGAGCAAAGAGTCAGCAAGTGAGAGGCAGAGAGTAAAGAAAGAGTCCTGCCCTAGAAAGAGTCCAGGAAAGAACAAGACAGAATGACCTGAGCACTAAAGCATGGCCTGCACAGAGTCTGAAATGCTAAGCCTTTGTCCTTTGCTGCCATAAAGCAGCTGCAGAGTCTGGAGTGAAGAACTGGGCCTCAGCGTACTCTGCTCACTGAATGCCATGGGATGACCCACTGAGCCTCTCTGCAGCTGAAGGGCAGAGAACTCTTTTGGGTTCCTGTATCCTGCTGAATCTCAGTGAAGAGACCTGGTATAGGGTACCACAGGCAAACACTCACAACATTTGGTAGATGAGATGTGGGACATCCAGTCTGTGGGAGAAGGGGAAGGTTTGCCTCAATAGCTCCTTCTTAAATAAAACAGAGGGTTGGGAAAAAAAGTAACATGGCATCATGCAATTAAAGATTCTTATGATAGATAAGATTACTTTAATTTCTCTCTCTAACCAAGTTTTGAGTGCTTGGCTTTTTAGCCTCAGTGCTTTTTGGTGGATATTTGGGGATGTAACGTAGCTATGGAATTCCATACAACAGAAGAGGACAATAATTTGTACCCACCTTGTAAAGCATTTATGGGATTCACAAAAGGATCTCCAGTTGGCAACCCTGTGTCTTGGTCTTTGAATCCCCTAATGTTTATTCTCTAGCATGATGCAATTCCATTTCAAAAAGGGTTTCCATCTCCAGGGAAACCCAGGCTTTAAACCAGGCAGACAGATTTTGCCCCTCTCTCCTATGACATCTCTTGCAGGTGAATATTTGTATAGTTTGGCCTTTCAAATTAGACAAAGGAATCAGTGAAAATGCAATGCTTCTCAGGGCTATGATGTAATTCTCATTGTGTCATAAAATGGTAGTAATTCATGGGGCCCTGCCTGGTGCTACAATGATATGAATTCCTCCTGCCTGCAAAACGTGTTTGGGGATGATGTAGCCCTTGCGGGTTGGATGCCATGGAAAGGGGGAAGGGGAAAAGTTCTGATGAGCTTTAACACAGTTCTTATGCTCAACTCCGTCACTCTCATTTTTTTTCCTGGTCTACTGGTACCTGAACATTTTGCCCTTCAGAAAATGGTGAAAAGCTGTTGCTGGGGCTGAACACTGAGGAACGAGTGTGGAGGCAGGACGTGGTTTGCTGTGTACAGGGCCCTGCCTGTGAATTTTGGGGGAATAGCTTTTGATGAAGACTGGCTATCTGGAAAAAAGGAGAAGTGGTTGATCCAGCACACGTGCATTACAGAGAGATTGAACCAAGATCCCCATGAGACGCTGCTCAGCCAAGCTTTCACACACAGGGAGATGGCCATGGTGAGGTTATACGGCAGGCAGGAACAGTGGAAACAATGCCCTGTAATCCCACCTCTGCCCACACTTCCACCCACGAGCATGACACAAGAAACCTGCCCAGCCATCCAAACAGTTGCCATGGCTAAAATGTGCTGCATTGTTTCCAAAAACTGGATGAAACACCCTTATTTTTACACAGGATGATTTACGTGTAGATAATCATGTAATCCCGCAGCTGTTAAATTCCTTACTAGGAGAGCAGCCACACACACTAGCTCCCAGGCTACAGGGTCCTGCATGTGGTAGTTTCCATAGCTTGTCATCTGAGGGGGAGATAAGGGTTCAACAGTGACAACCAGGAAAAGGGATGAGTGGTTAGAGGCAAATCTTGCCGCCTTCCTTCAGCCAGATACACTGATTGCTGGACATCAGCAGCACCGAGCTTGTGGTACAGTGATTTATAACAGTGTGGGTTAGTTACCCTGTCTAGTTGTTTCTATACACAGGACAGAGCTAAATTAAAGACCTGCATAGCAATGAACAGGCATTAAGTCTGCATATTTTTAAAGAACTTATTCTGAAATCCTGGGCAATGCAACAAAACTGGTCTTTCATATGCAGGTCCTGATGTACTTTCTATACTATTTCTAAGGCTGACAATTGGAATTATCAGTATGGTTACAAATCCTATGGGTAGGTTTATTTCTGCCCTGTAACTCCCAAAAACAGAAATGTAGAGGGTAGTAAATAAAGCTAGATGGATGCTTGGTCTGATCCATGATAGCTGTCCTTACCATTATTCTCTGCCTCTACCTCCTCCCCTGGGAAATGGGACTAATGGCTGTGTTTGCTCTTAAGACGAAGATGTGGTTTTATCCACTCTATGTGTTGCAGGAGGCTCCTGGGATTGGGTTACCCATGCCTGTAGTCCTTATCCCAGGTCCCAGTTTATCCCAGGACCTGCTTGTCCTCTGTCCTTCAGTGTGGAACAGGTCAGAGTTCTGTTAGGAAATGCACTGAGGTTCACCAAAGAATCACAGAATAATAGAATCCCCTGAATTGGTAGGGATCCACAAGGATCATCGAGTACAACTCCTGTCCCTGCACAGGACAGCACCAAGAATCACACCACATACCTGAGAGCGATGTACAAATGCTTCTCAAACTCTGTCAGGCTTGGTGCTGTGACTGCTTCTCAGGGCAGCCTGTTCCACTGCTCAACCACCCTCTGGGAGAAGAACCTTTTCCTAATATCCAAGTAAGACAAAATGTCCTTAACAAGGAGGGGGTGTAGGTAAATGCTTTTTGATGGCTAGACCATCCCAGGTGAGTCAGCTGGCATAGCCTGACACAAGTGATTGAATTCGAACCAGGACTCAGAAGAGCTCCTTCTCACCCATAAGACTCACACACCTCTGGTCTCTGTATGTCTTATCGGCTAGCAGCCATAGGTGGCACTGTCCTTTATTTGCTGGCCTCGAAATGGTGTAAGGCAACAGTGTCACTGTGGTGGCTGCAGGATGAGAGACGTCTCCCTGTGGGAGGAATTTGGGGCTGCTGCTTCCTTTCCTGGCTAAGGAGGTGATGGCTATGACAGATATGCTGGGTTTGGGCTAGACTTCTGCTCTTGCCACCCCTTATTTTCCCTCACAGAGGCAGAACTCATTCCTAGAGCCACATCTCTGTCTCAAATCAGCACTCAGCTGCTTGCTTACAGGGATGAAGCAAATGAAAGACCCTTCTTGGTTTTCTGTATTACCTGTTGGCCTGTGTCTAGCCTTATATACAAATCTCAAGGTAAAATATAAAGGGAGGAGCACAGATCCTCTCTGAATTACACAAATAACAATGGATGGCCACATTGCACCAATGTTATTTGAAGGAAAGTCAGATTTGTGCCTCTTACTCATCTGCGATGAGTGCCCCCCTTTGCCTCTTGGGAGACTTCTGTGAAGGACTATGCTTTCTGTGGAAAGGACAATGTTCTACTTAAAGCTGACAAATTTTGTGTAACCTTCACGTAGGCTTGCTTTTTTAGTTCTGGGTTTTAAAAATACACTTTTAATTACAACGAAAATTCTTTATGTCTGGTCATTCTTCATTAGCTGTTCAAAGGCTACCCGAGGTGAGTTCTAGTTCTCTCAAGCTATACTGCTCTAGCCCTTCCCATCACATTTCACTGTTTCAAAGAAGTACTTGGTCATTTCCTTCACCTCTCCTCCTGGTGCTGTGAGGGTGGCAGGGTAGTGGTGACTCCTTCCCTAGTCAGTGCACTTGGAGCTGGGTAGGATCAGTGTTCAGGGCCTGCATTAGAAGACTGCCTGTCCAAATACTACCAAAGACATGACCTCCAATGTTAGCATCAAACTTCAGCTGAAATGCAGGTCTGACAATGTGTGAAAGTACAGTAACATAAATAAGATGTTGGCTGTAGATCTCCTGATGACAGATGTAAGTGTAAGTATAAAGTGCACTTTCTAAAAATAGTGTACATGTAGAAGGTGCTGGTAGTGCTGGCTATTGGAGAGGCTTAAAAATAGGTCACAGATGACCAAAAGAGTAAAATAGCAACATCAGCAACACTCATTGTGCAAGTCCAACATTTCAGGGCACCTGTACACTTGGGATCAGCTGGGGGTGAAGTGGCACCTGTGTGTGATAGATCTTTCTGCAAAGGCATGATATGGGATGGAAAGTCAAATTGGGGTTACATTTGAAATGCACACCAGTTATCCATTTTATGGAGATGACTCATATTTTTCCCCCCTTTAATTCCCTATAAAGGAAGTAGAGTTTTCCCAAGACTTACTGCTTTATTTTTTACTCTTTGCTGTTTTGAGGGAGTTCTTCATTTGCTATTGATCTGTTCCTACTTTGTGTAGTGCTGTAGATGTGTTTGCCTGGTGGAAGGTGTGACAAACCATTTGTCTCAAAAGCCTATGCCTTCTCTTAACAGCTAAATCCTGCTGCCTTCAGTCAATTGAAGGCAATCCTCTTGGGTTTGCTGGCAGTGCTGGCAGAGTACAGGCTGAGCAGAAGTGACGAGATCCTGCGTCAGCAAGTGCTGTGTCTGTGCCAGCACGGGGGTCTGCCCTCACTGCAGAGCTTGCAGCCAAAGGTCCTGATATGACAAATGCACACAGGAAAGATAGCGTGAGTGTGCCTGACATAGCCTGGGAGTTTGAAGGACCTGGTCTTGGTTAACACAAACCTGTCAGTTAAAAGAGTGAAAATAAAAGCTGAAGCAGACTAAGAACTGAATAGACCCTGCTAGTATTTGATATGTAATTTTACCTTACAGTAGAAGATATGAGAGATGCAAGTTCACCCTTCAAAATGTCCTCCAATAACCCCCCCGTGCTTCCCAATGATCTTTACATAATGAATACTTGAAAAATAGACTTGACAATGTTCTGTACTTTGCACTTTTCTGTTGTACTTACTGAACTGATACGTAAGGCACAGACCTACCACTGCAATGAGTAGACATATTACAATGGGTAATTATTATTTTTGTCTATTATTTCAACAATAAGAAATTGGTTTTTTTCCCATTTTTCATTGCCCATTTTACTTTGCACCTGCATTGAGACATTGTCTGTAGGTAGTGTGAGGGTCCTTCCATTCCCTCTCACACCTCCAGTGAGACTGTCAATCAGTGAGAAACTAACCAAACAATTTCCTACCTGCTTTTATCATTTGTTGCCTAGAGCAAGAGTTGCAGCATTTCCCTCAGCAAGAAGGGGCTAAAGTATCTATTTAAACAGGAAATCCTGCATTATTTGAAATCATGAAAGTTAGCAGAAAATATGAGCTACCTTTTTGGACCATTCTTGTAATATCCCTGTGGTATAGAGAGATATATATGAATGGAGGTTTCTTTTGTTTCTAATTAATGGATTAATTCCTTAATCCATCTCTTAAGGATTTCTAGATTAAATAGTGTTGCTTGACAAGTAGACAAATAGGTCTTATTTTTTGTAATCACTAGGTCTTAAAACACACTGTGATCAACAGCCCTACAGTTACTGAAGGTTGAGGAAGTATAGACATTGAGTTGCTTTTTTTAGGACACAGCAGCCCTTAGATTAACTCTTTTGGTACCTCTCTACCATGTGTTTGCTCGAAGTAAATAATTGTAACGTAGCAAAGAACGATCATGTGCTGGCTGGAGATCATAATCTATCAGATGTTTTCTTCCAATCTCCCCACATCTCAGTCAGTCGAGGAAGAACATCTGGGTCCCTCTAGAGAGGCTCAATGAGTCTGCAGCCACTGTTCTTATCCTTACAAAAGTGATGAACTTGGGAATATTCATTCTCCAAATGATAAATCCTACCCGGCTCTGAAGTTCTTTCTGTATGTTAAAGGATGCAGCCTTGTGTATATGTGTGTAGATGTCTGTCTATCTGTCTGCATAAATTATTTATGTAAGATGTGAGTATTTTGTTTTCATTGCATCCCAGATAAATATAACAGACCAACAGTTGGCTCCATAACAATATCCTTTTAAAGAATAGCCAGTCTGTTTTCCTCATGAATGATCTATCAAAAGCAGAATCCTGATTATGCTATATGCTCCCATGGCTCTTGAAGCAATTATTTTAGAGTGCTCTCTTCGTTACTGTATGAGTAGTCACTCATGAGTAAGAGAAGGCAAGGCATTCAGCATTATTATCCTTTTCTTTCATTAGCAGAAATTTGCTGTTTCTGTGCATATCCCAAGCCTCAACCAGTTCTTCTATTTTAGGGTGCAAAAATGGACAAATGACTGCCTGGGCTCTTGCCACTGAATTTATTGTTGAGCCACCTGGATGGCCGAGGTTCCTCCACGGAACAGCCAAGATGCTGCAAAACAAGTTGTCTTTTCTAAAACACCCCTTGCAGTCCTCTGAAGCTTAAAGTGTGTTCCAGTGCATTACTTGCCTGACTTGGCAGCAATACAGTGCTGGGGTTAACAGAAAAAATAATACAAGGAAGTGTAAGTAACAGATGAACTGAGGAGAAAATTTTGTGACATTTTTCACTAATCTGCTTAGAACAATGATATTGGGGAAGATCCTGCCGGTGGAGGTTTTTTTCTGTCTTCAGTTGTGAGACATCAAATTCATTCATAGTCCTTTTAACCACTAATACAGTCAATCTTTAAAAAATGGAGTGTTGCTTGCTCGGTGATTCAGCTGTGAGCAGTGGTGGTTTTCATATACAGCATGGTCAACATTTCCCTAGATGGGTCTTTAAACTCATCTCATAATGCTGCTGTCAAGAAAAGACTGAAGGTCTCTATCAGCATAGACTATACTGGAGAAGTATAAAAGACTGCACCAAATGCTTATTTGTCATTTTGTAACAAAGATATAGAACAAGAATTCTGAGTTTTCCTGAGCTTTCTCAGCTGTGTGTTTAGCTAGCAAAAAAAAGGAAGTGATATATATTGTATGACTTTTCTGTGGCCAGCACGAAAAATGAGAAGGGCCCCATGGGCTGGAAGGCAGCATCCCATAGGTTGAAAAGCACTGGCCAAATCCAGGACGTCTTGTTTCCTCTTCAGCAATTGTTGAAACACTGGGCTACATGGCTGCTTCTGTGTGAGCACAAACAAACTTTCAGTTCATTAAACTACAGGCAACTTTTCTTTCTGCAGAATTCAGATATAATGAAGTGAGGTGAAGCACCTCTTTATGCAACAGTGGTGTGAACATATTTCTGCATCAGTCAATTAACAACTGAGTTTTCCTGAAGCTCACCATCAATAAGCACTCATCTTCTCTTAGCAAGAAGAAGGAACAGTGAACAAACTGCACAGTTTAGCACTGACTCACTATTTCAGACTTTTCTCTATTTGTTTATTTTTAATTAAGGGGGAAGAGGAGCAAGGACTGGGAGAGGAAGTTGAGATGAAGAATTCTCCTTCAGGCTCTTGGAGAGCTGCAACATTTGCATCTCCTTTTTGTGTTCAAAAACTGGTCCATGATTGGTGTTATAGAGAGAGCAAGCTACAAACACACCTGGGAGTGCCTCTGCTACAGGGTTTTGCAGTCAAAAGGAGCAGTCACCCCTACATTTTTCTGGTACTCAGCTTTCAGGAGGTTGCTTTAAACAGTTTCAAAATATCAAATGGTATAGTAGTGTTGAAGCTGATACTTTGATCTTCAGGGAAGTGATGCTGAGCTATCACTGGAGTATTTTTACTGCAGAAAACCTCTAGTTTAGGAAAATGTCATAGCAGGCTATCAGTTCTGGCATGAAACTGCTAGCAGGTGCATACTGCGATGGGAAGTGTTAAGTGGGTTTTGCTGGCTCACTGGTGCAGCTGGCTTGTTCTCTCGCTTACATAAAAGAGAAGTGGGACCTGCCCTCAGGCTGGAGTGAGAATTTGGCTTTGGCATGGGGGGGAGAACCTGTAACAGGGACAACAAAGCCTGAAGTGAAGCCTTAGGCTGAGGTTTTACAAAGTATATCTAGAGAAGTTAGTGCAATGTTATTTTAGCTTTCTAGGCCTGATCCTCAACCTGTGCAGCTGTTACAGAAATTGTAAGAAAGGAGGTGGAAGGGACTCTGAAGTGTCACATCCTGCCACAGCCTGGAAATGGCTTTTTAAGACCATCTATGGAAAACAATGGTTTTACCTGCTCCTGAATTCTGATGCAGCCTCCTGCTGCCTTACTCGTAATGCTGCACTGGGCTTAGCTTTAGAGGTCTTTTTCTCCCTCCCTGCAGTTTAAGACCACCAGTTCTTGGCCTGACCTGGGCAGGGGAAAAGGCTTTCCTCTCTTCCTTTGCAGTGATTCTTTACATTCAAATGACTTTCATCCTGACACCTTCCTTTTTTGGGGGTGGGCGGGGAGGGAGAGAGGAGGGGTAGTTAGGATGGGTTTTTTTTTTTGCTTTCCCCAACTGAGACAGTGCTCCTATATATGGAATTAAGGTAAACAGTTTTTGTACAAACAGAGTGTTGCTACTTTTTGCTGAAGTATCTTGCAAAAGTGGCAAGCTTTTGGAGTGGGAAAAGAATTGGGGAAACAGCCTTGGCCTGGGAAGAAAAGCAATACATGTCTGGATACGTCCTGGAGAAACTCTTAGCTATGCTGCAGTAGAAAGCCTACAGTAGAAAGATGGCAGTTTTTTGCAGAGAGTAAAGAACATAAAGTGATGTTCAGAGCCACAAATCTTATCTACAGCCATGCCCTTAGAAAAAACAAGCAAAAAGGAAATGTTAGAATATTGTGTTTAATTGGGTATAAATGCTTTACTATTTGCCTCTGTTTCCTCTGTTCCTTTAGGCATCTTTGTAAATTAAAAAGCAGGGATTTCCCCAGAGCTATAATTTATTTTGACCTTCTTGTGAAGGAATTTTGAAGTGACATTGCATTTCAAATGTGAACATATTACCTTCAGCACTGCCCCTGTTCTGACTGGAGGCTGTGGTGGGAGCACTCTCAGTTCCTGGCTGCCCAACATCCACCAGCCAGCCACATGTCCCTGTCCTGTCCCCAGCCTGGCTGCAGGGTCAGTTCCTCAGGAGTGACCACTGTTCCGTCTTCTTCCCTGCTGTTACCATCCTCACTATTTCCTATTCCAGCTTTACTGAAGCACTGGCAGGGCTTTTGTTGTGGATGTGGAGGCACATAGGGGAGTACAAAATCTTAGCCAGGCACTGGGAGTGGGGGCTCCTGACTACCTGCCTTGCTTCTTCCACAGACTAGGGCCTCCTTTGGGCTGTTCTATAAACAGTTGATCATTTCAGACATAAGCACCAAGTGCTTTTGGCAATATATTAAACTAATTTTGTACTGACATGTGCACAGTTCTTCACACATTTGAAAGCAAGGCTATTAATTAGTTCTCACAGCTCTAGCTGTAAAAGATGATAATTTTGCTGTTGAAAAGAGCATACTGATTTAAATAAACTGTCAGACCAAGCAAGGGCACTTTTCCTACAGCCTTTTGAAAACATAAATAAGCTCTGACATTTCTATTTTATGAGGGAACTTGAGGTCCAGAGAGGTCAAAAAAGCCTGCAGGTACTGAAGTCCCATTCACTTTTTATTGTAGGTGCCAGGTCCACACTGGAAGTCTCTGCACAACTGTGATCTTCCAGAGCCTAATCTTGCTTTCACACCAATTTATTTTTGAAAATATCTCTAGCAGAATAATCTGGTGTGTAACTAGATGAACGACCCAGTTTATAATAAAAATTTCTCTTTATTCTTTGCTTGAGCCCTACGCACTGTACACATATTTCCATCTTTGGGATTGTTTTTTTAATTTGCTTCCCTTTTAAGTTTTTCACCAAAATCCAGTGAGGTAAAAGTAAGAATAAAGTTGCTAGTCCTAAAACCTTGGTAAGGCTGAATACATGAAGCAAGTTGTAGTGACAGACTGTAGCTCAGCCTTTCTGAATGAACGAAAGGATGGTTGAGAGGAAGATACAATAGCTATCCACTGCCTTGTTTCTCTGTGCAAAACTGTAATCATTATTCTGCTCTCTGGTCTCTCTGCCTGTGCAGACTGCTCCAGAGTGTACAGGAAGAGCTTTGAATTCACAGGTGTTTGCAAGGAGAATGGTGTCTTACACCCCTGGCAAGTGAAATGGTGTGAGTGAAGAAAAGAAGACCTGCCACCACTGTTTTAAGGTTCTGGCCTGCGTTTCCATAGCAGGCATGAATGCACTGGATGAAACTCAGACTACATTCAAGGTGGTAATTCCAGCCTGCTGGATGTGCCCAGGCATGGCAGCTTATGCCCCTTTGCCTGCTCACTTTAGCTTCAGCATGTGACTTCGTCGAGTCCATTTGAATTAATCTTGATTTATATCAGTACTCCCAGAGAGAGTACTTGCATGGGGTGAATTCTGATCTGCTCTTGAGTGTTGAGGGGCTGCCATACACACCATTTAGATGCAAAACAAGAACAGAGATGATGATAGGTTTCCTTCTGGCAGCAGCAATGGTCACTAAGCTGCTGCTCATCCCTGCAGTGGAGGAACTGCACCGGAAAGGGGAGTTCAAATGGGATAACTCATAGAAGTTTTATTCATCAAGTGGAAGGTATGTCAGACCCATGTCTTCCAAAAGATCCTAGAACTGCGAAGACTCTGAGGTTAATCAGGTTCCCCTGCTCAGATGGAGAGGTGTCATCAGTGTGCTACTGGGAGGATTCCTGACACCTGGGTCCTGCCAGCAGGATGGCAGGGCTTGAGGAAGTGGTTGGTAGGAGTGCAAGCAGAGGAAAAGTGAACCATGTTTTTATTCAGATGAGTGCAACGTGATCGGTGTTTTTAGCTGAACAGTCATTTATATCTCATAGGGTTGATTTCAAAAGCAGGTTGTATTTTCTTTCCATCAAGGCAATATATAGTGTTTATTCTGCTTAATCAAGTGGCAGAAGGAGAACAGAGTGTTCCATTCACTCACCTTTAACAATGTGTGAATGATACATGGCTGAATGGATGGGTGATGTATCTTGCCCAGTCTTTGCTGCATTAACTTACTCATTTATATTTTTTGGCTGGAGCTGGGCTGAACAAACTAGGTGAACCAGGAGAGATGACAGGTAGAGCTCTGTCAACATGCGGGGTGTTTTGCCTTTTCTACAAAACTGTGACCTCACTGCAAAGCAGACCTTGGTGTGAATACAATTCTCTTCCCCCAGCACATTCAGGAGTGTAGGTTGACAGGTTGATCCTTCTGTGTCCATATGAAGGTTATACAGCTAAGGAGTGGGAATAAGCAGAGGATTACCTCCAAGTTAGAGAAGAAACATTCCCTGCCTATCTGTAGCCATGATTATGCTAAAAAAAGCACTGTTCAGAAAACAGAGGCTAATATTTTGAAGGTGGTGGTTTCCATCTCCTATAGAAACAGTATTTGCTTTGGAGGGGCATGTGCTCAAATTTATCTTGTTATTTCCCCATTTAAAACAAATATTTTCCAGTAGCCTCTATTCTAAATAAGTCAGGTTCCCAGAGCAATAAATTCCTTTAAAACATTTCTTTGGGCTTAATTACAATTTTCTCCTTGAGAAGCACATGGCAGGAATAACACATTGCCTAACCAAGTAATTCAAATTACTGCTTGAAAAAGTCACGATGGCCAAAATGCCCAAAGCCTTCACTGTTTGGATCGAAATAGCAAAAAGCTCTGTTTTTGTTTCAGCTGCCTGTTGCTGTTCCATACATGAAGGTGACCCTCTACAACCCTTTTTCCAGGTATTATAATGGCAAGAAAAGATGAAAGTGGTTTGTGCCAAGGGGATGGGTTTTGAGCAAGCTTCAGCCCCCGGTGAGGTGCCTGTTCCCAGAACTGCTGGCATTGCACCTCCCACCTGGGAACCTGGCAACTGGTGCTCCATCGTCATCTGCTGTCAGTGAACCTCCAACGTGCCTTTGACCTAGAAAGATAAAAATACCTTGATAACAATAACAGAGCTTTAGTGAGATGACAGACTGTGCCGTGAGCAAGAGCCAGTCTTGGTGGGGACCTGAACAAGGAGCTTTGTAGGGTCTGTGGCACCACTGTAATGAGAAGCATGAGGCATAGGATGGTTCTATAACTAGAATTGCTCTGTGAACCCACCAAACCTCTTCTCCCTGCCTATGCTCCTCTCCATGCCCCTCTCCCAAAACTGATGTAGGTATGAAGATAAAAGTAGTGCTTGGACAAGATCTGGCCAAGACCAAATGCCTCAGTGAAGGTCCCTGTTTGTTACTCAGAAATGTTCTATGGAACATCATAGTAACCCAAATGGCCTGTCTGGCAGATCTTCTTATCTAGTTGAAGCTGGTAGTTATCTAGAAAAAGTTGGAAGGAGGTAACGCTGAGCCCTGAAAAGCTGATTTCTCATCAACCAATTAGTACCTATCTGGAGGAGGATGGGCAATACCTACAGGCCGTGGCATTTTCTTCTCTGGAGTTTAAGTGGCTAATATGTCACCCAAAACTTACCTTTAAGGTTAAAATGACATCTTTGCTGCTGTCGGTAGAGAAGAAAATGGTGCCACCTTCTTTGGACAGCTTCAAAAAGCTGGTAGGAAAGAAGACTTCTGCTTAGCTACATTGATACTCTTAAAGCATTTCCTTGGGGTCTGCATGGAGGTACAATTAAATGAGAGAATCAATTCTCTGTCAATGCACTGCTGATAACACACATGTACAGGTGGAGGGGAGTTCTTCCCTGATGAGATGATCTTTGATCTTCAGAATGGGTCTTCATAATTGTGTATAAAAAGCTAAGCAAAAAAAAAAAATACTATTAAGATGAGGAGCATCTTAACACTGAGGGTTTTTAAAGACCCAGTGAGTCATTACATATACTCAGACACCAAGATGTATCACTTTCTTAGTGATAAAATGTTTTCCTTCTAAACTATCAATCCCTTTTCTTGTACCTCCTTTCTAATGCAGCAGAGAGAGCCAACAAGAGGCATATCTTTTAGATGTTGCCTGAAAGACATGTCAAAGGTGAAGGGTGTTGTTGCCTAAAGAATCCTAAGAATTCTGAGGCATGAGTGTGAACTCGTCTTAGCCTGGAGAAGGTCTCTTTGGGTTCAGGCCTTGGTGTGGCTACCAAAGACATTTCCAGCTAAAGGCAGAGTTGCCTTGTGGATGCACTGCATTTGATCCTTGGGAAAGACTCGCTGAGGTGTATAAGGCAGAGTCATCTTACACAAAAAGCCTTTAGCATAATGTGCAAAGGAAGCAGGAAATGCCACGTTTCTCATAGGAAACATGTTTGCGAAGAACAAATAGGTTCTCTGTTTGAAAGGTGAGTTTCAGGAGAGGGAGAACCGCAAGTCGGGGGATAACCAAAGTAAGTTTTCCTTCTCCCAAGGCTGTGGTCAGCTTGGAATTGGATCAGGTAGAGAAACTGCAGGTACACTTCATCTGTAGTACACATCAGTTTTTGGCAAAGTCATCTTCTAGCCGTTTTCCCTTTCAAAACCCAGAAAAAGTATCTTCCTCTGCATAAAGTTATCACCAATAAACTAACATTTTCCAGAGGAACTCTTCTAGTAGAAAAGAGAGAAAGTCACAGTCTTCCATGTCTCTTACAACCTTATTTTTTTCTGTTTTCTCTTTTACTTGTTTCAACTTCAAATTTACTTGTCCTTACTCTTTTACGAGCTTTAAAAATAATACATTGATATAGGAAATGAGGCTTAAGGGAGAGTGCTGCCTACCAGTTCTCCTCCTTGCCTTTTTACTTTCTCTTATGGGTCAATGCTCATTATCAAATACATTTAGTAAAAAAGATGGCTGTCACAAATGTTTTTCCCTAAATAAATTAACTTACATGAAAAATTGAATCCGAGGAAGAAAAAAATATCTCTTGGACACTTTGCCGTATTTCGTTTGCAGAAGACAGTTGGCCAGTCAGTACCTAAAATGCACATTCTTTGGAGCCATGGCCTATATTGTGTCTATACCCAGAGGGTGGTTGGGCACTGGAACAGGCTGCTCAGGGCAGTGGTCACAACACCAAGCCTGACAGAGTTCAAGAATTATTTGGACAATGCTCTCAGGCACATGGTGCGGCTCTTGGGGATGGTTCTGTGCAGGGCCAAGAGATGAACTCGACGATCGTTGTGGGTCCCTTCCAACTTCACATATTCTGTGATTCCATGATTCTGTTTACTAAGGATTATGGGATATACACCTTTTTTTTTTTCTTAACTTCCCCCAAAGAGAGCTATATGACAAAGGACAAATGGTAGGTAACTGGACTTCTGCACTAACCCCACTACTTTTTATTTTGTTGTTCCCTATGACTTCTCACAAGATAGTTTTCATATACTTTGAGCTCTCCTTTGCCAGAAAGTTTGCTAGTAACAGAGTTGATGACTCTAGAAGGAGCAACTGGAACTGGACTGAGCTGTCCACTCTTTTCTCCTGTAACTTTTGGATTGAAAGTGTTTCTTGGTAGTGTTAGGAGGGCAAAGATTGGAGAATCCTCATACAGTGCGTTTTGAAAATGTCATGGCCTTTATATGTTCTTTTAAAAAGTGTTTTCTTCTTGTTTTAACTAAAAAGAAAGTGAACATTAGAATAAAATTTACTTCAGATTGAAAATTCTGAATGTTTCACTAAGGAAATATAAAAGACACAGGTTTTACGGGAAACATGTAAAGATATTTTCTAGCAAATAATTCAGTAAAATGAAATCAAATTCATGCATAATTGCTAAACTAGTTCCAAATTCGTGGAATGAAAAATTTTGTCCAAGCTCTTGCCACAAAAAATGCCTCTGGTCGCATATGAACTTGTTGTTTATTTCCTTAGTAGTGATATGTTTTCTAAATGATGAATTAAACCTAAGACTAGAAGCCAAGGGTTCACAAGTACTAGTCTGTTTCTGACATTGATCTTTGTGTGGAGCTAGATTGGCCATTCGTATGAAGTCATTCACAAGCCCCCTGAAGGTTTGTCTAGGTTTATTCAGCAGGATGAAGATGCCTGTTGGTGGTTGTGAGACTTACATTTGTGCTCATAGATTGTGATTTTAACTGATTTTAAATAACACTGAACTTTCGGAAATAATACTCTTACAGTCAAGATATTTTGGTTTCGTACTGTTTGGGGATACACTCCATTTCTCTGGCCATGCATCCTCTGCAGTTTTAATGGGATACTAAATTTTGAGTGTTTCAGGCACATCAGATATACTTCTTTGTATTGTCTTTTGAGGACTATAGCATTTATTGTACACCCCCAATTTTTCTATTCTGTTGTCTGAGTCCCAAACACACCTTTGAGCTGTGCCAAGAAGTTGGTAGTGCAGGAGCAAACACAAAACAGTAAATCTGTTATTCCCCTCATTCCTCAGGCAGATACTGAGTAGTGCAGGTTGCTCTTTCTGCTCTTTCAGTCTTGGCTCTTGCCCTGACCTGCCAGAAGAGGAGGCCACACCTGAAGCAGAGGTCTGCAAGCAGGAGGTTGAGGCACATATTTCCAAAGATGCGTTGGAAGGAGCACGGCACAAGATTGGAACAAACAGTGTGTTTGCAGCTGGTGAGGCTTGCTGAAATACAGCATGAGATCACTGATTTCATCCTTTTTATGATAAACCTTCTGCAGTCACTCCTAAGCCAGTCAATCTGGTGAGTCCCAAACCTAGAGTTTCAGCATAGCTTTGAAACAACACCATGTGACCCAGATGACCGATGTACATCAGATGTTGTTAGTAGGGCTAGATCATGCACAACTCATAGTCTGAGTATTTTTCATCAGGATTTGTTGATGAAATGTTGTGACTAATGAATGAAGAATTCTTGTGTCAAGCGGAGACAGGGAAAGGTGTAGCTGCTTGGAAATGGAGATATTAAAAAGATCAGCAGAGCTCCTCAGCTCAATAACTGAAAAAAAGTCTATTCACAAGCAGCAGGGGAGGGCCGGGGACCTTTTTACCATGTGGGTGAACGTATTGCAAAACTTCCCCTAAAGCTCAGGCACTTTGAAAAAGACATATATAAAAAGAGGCAAGATCAAGTCACAGTTGGAAATGCTCTGTAGTCGAGCTAGCTGCACTTAACTGGAAGGATTTCAGAAGGACCTGTAAAATAGCACAAAACTCAAGGGATGTGCCTTACAGTGTGAAAGCAGTGTTTTCACTCTACTAGACTTCTCTAAGAAAAGCGTGAAAGTCAAGTTGTTAATGTTTTGGGTTTTTTTCTAGACAACACCTTTTATAATTTAACAGGAGAAAAAAGGAGGCCATCCAATGAGGGAATATTGAAATTAAAAGCAAACAAGAAGAGAAACTCAACCTTTAGTGCCAGAAAAGTCTGGAACACTTTCTGAAGAGAAATTGGCTGGATGGACACTCTTGATGGGGACACTCCAATCCTGAAAGACAAATGGCTCTTAATGGGCTTAATGTTGTTCATTCATGTGGTTAGGAAGGAAGATAGTTGTGTGGTGAAGTCATACGGACTGAGCTGCAAAAACAGTCAGAGTGGATAGCTGGAGCTATCCACGAATATTTCTCAATATTCTTCACCAGCCTTTTAAATTCCCTGTTGACTAAACTCTCCGCAGCTCTACAGTCACATCACTGTTGTTTGTATCGATCTGTGGTGCTCAGCAGCAGTTTATTTCAGGAGTTATTTTTCTTGCTCAGTTGAGAAACGTTGATTCATCTTTTCGCTGCAAAAATTACTAATAACAAATGCTTTCCAGGAACCAGCCTCAGTAAATCAACCATAGACATGTAGCTCAGATTCAATTAAATTGATAGGGCACACAGTTCAGCTTCAATTTAATTATTTCTCATTTTATGTAAATGAGATTTCTTATTGCAGTGAAACAAATTATTTTTTTCTCATGACAGTACCTCATTTGCATGCTTTACTGCTTATTCTGCCCTTAGTTTAACCTAAAAACAAAACAAAAGATTTCTCAAAATTCAGAGGCTGAACTGAAGAGCTAATCTTTCATTAGCATTCTGGAGACAGTACATTCCTTTGTGATCTGGTTGTGCTTAGCCCTCATATAACACCCCCTGATTAAGGCTGTGTGTTTGACAAAATAGATTAAGTGTGACATCTGCCAGATCTATAACCCTAGAGGCAAACAGTCTAACCTTCAGGAATTTTCATCCAAAAATCTGCATTTGGCCAAATTTGCAGCTAACTTAGGATCCAGCTGCTTAAACAATTTCTGATGTGTCCTTCAGAGATGAAAAAACATATTTTTTCAATCTACTGCCTACCTATCTCCTACTGTACATAACGCTCACTCCATTTGGGTGTAAACTAGTAAGCGCAAAAACAAGTAGAAGCTGTAGAAGTTGTTCATGCCTCTATTTTTCTCTGGCACTCAAACACAATGAATTTGTCTCCTCAGAACCCCTGTGACTTGGAGGTATCAGGGCAGCTGCCTACAGTCAGAGAGCTGGAGCACACTAAGAGTAAAGGAATTGCTGCAAGGCACAGGCAATGCCAATGGTCAGGAATTAAATTCAATCCTCTTGCATCTTAACCAAGTGCCTAAACCAAAAATCTGTTCCATTCTTCACATAGATTATGCTTCTTCAGGATGCAAAGCTGTTTGGCCCGCTATCCCCTGAGCTGACTGTCAGAAAGGGATGATATTTCTTTACCAGCCATATGTGTGAAGTCCTGTGAGTTTGGCACAGCCTATTTTACTTTGAGAAAAAGATAACGGAAGAAATTTTGTGTGGTCAGTGAAAAAAAGTACTATCCCTCCCACATACCTAAGTGAGACTTCCACTGGGAAAGACAAAATCATTCTGAGGTTACTTGCCTATGCAGCTCTTCAAAAACGTGAAGTTTTTACTGATGTTAAATTCAGCAAAGTAAGTGAGACGCTGTATTTATTATTACTAACACCCTTGTTCTTCTCCTGTTGGAAAGCAGAGACATATGGTCATTTATGTCTTTAGGCTGCACTGACCTGCATAATACCTGTGAAAATTAGAACCCTTCCAAAACACCCAGTTGCAGTGTGTGCTTTCACAGAAAGAATAAATTAGCCTTTCCCTTCCTGGGCTTTCATTCTGCAGTAGTTTTCACACTTCCTCACACTGAGCCATGACTGCCAAAGTTTATCCCAGAGTAGTTTTACAGCCAGTGGGAATGGCTTAATGAAGCACTGTCAGTCTAAATACCAGTCCCCACTGCTTATGTTTGCTGTTGGATTTCTTTCTGGTTTAGCAGCACGGACACAAATGTTGTCAGGAGCTGATGCTGTCAGTGCTTCCCACGTCCTGGAGGCTGCTGGGAGGAAAAACTTAATTTTGTCCAAGCAGTCCCAATATTTCAGACAATGTCACTCAGTTGTGGCAGTGCACACACACACTTGGAGATGCAACAAGTCACTTGTGAAGAAGAGTTTGTGCTGGTTCCTAACCCAGCCCTGTTGCAGCCAGACAGCTCCAGCCAGGCATGAGTCAGTGTCTGCCCGAGCCAGAAGGGATGGGATGGGGATGCCAGCTGAAGGGGAGCAGGGAGGATGGCCCTGCCTCTTGACTTTGACCTTTTACTGGGGGCCATTCACTTGAGTATCTGCTTACTTCTTACACAAAGGCAACAGATGTGTCTTTTATGGGTTTCATGGAGTTTGTGCCATTCCCTCATTTTTCCCTTGGTCAAGGTCTTCTAGGATTAGTTGTTTTTCTTTTGCAGCTGGAAGGAAGAACGGGTTGAATTAGATGTAGTTTCTCTTTCTTACAATCAACGTCATGAGGGCTTTCAGGTGAAGGTGTTGCAAAGGATCTTCAGGGTGGGCTATGTGACTCCATTCACCAGTACCCCTCTGAGAGGCTGCTCCTTGTGTGAAACATCTTCCCCTTTCCTAACCATGGCCACTGAAGCCAGCTCTGACTCATGGGCACACTGACCTCGAAGGTAAGAGATGTTCTGATGGTTTATTAAGCCAAATCACAGCTCTCTCTTGGTCTTACAGTAAGAATTGATGTCACTAACTGAGCAGGGAAGGTGTTTGGGAGCTAGCAGTAAAGGATAATTGAGAGAGTTTATCTCTCATGCTCCTTGATAACTAGAAATAATCTCTCATGTCATATAGGAAGGGGCTGAACAGAGCCAGAAATAATCTGATGGCACATGGTTCTTGAGAACGAAGGCAGCTGTGTGATCCCAGCCTGATCATGGGGCAGCTGCTCATCTTCTGCCTTCAAAACCACAGCCTGCCTGCTGAAGACTTACCAGGTAAACAGAAATAGCCTCAGTGAATGGGAACTGCTAAACGGTCTTTTGACATCAGTATGGACTGTGTATGCTCCAAGTTGTCATCTATGGTTTATCTTTCTTGGTATCCATTCTGATTTGAGGGGTTTTCCTCTTTTACCTACCCAGCTTTGTGCTGCTGTATTTTGCTTGTGTCATTTCTTAGCCCTGTTCAGCTGATATGGTTGGTTGGGACTGTACTGCTAAAGCCTCATTTCCTTCATTGCATGTGTGATACAGACCATTTTCCCACTGCTCACCTTGGTTAAGTTTTTCTTTCAGACACTATATTATTTCCTTTCACCAGCCCATGTGCATGCTGCAGTCATGGAGTGTAACCCCACGGTGAATACATGGTCCTGGTGCAAACTCCGTGTGCCAGGAAGATTGCAGACAAACCCGTGTGAGATAGAAGCATGTGAAGGGACAGGGTGTGGGTGCCCTGCAGTGGCAGGCTGCTTGCCAGAGAGGTCCCTTGCCAAGCCATGGCAGCAGGGAATGTAAATGCAAGGGTTGGAGTTGGGGAGTGGGAGATGTGAGTGCTGGTGTCTCCTCACATCTTCAGGAAGAGAGGGAGGTGTGTGAGACAGCAGGGAGCTGCTCCTTGGCATTGGGGTGGGGAGCCCCTGTGGACTGTGACCAGAGCAAGGACAGAGTTTGGTCTGACGTAAGGAAAAGGGAAATGTAGAGCTGCAGCAGCTGCTAATCTTGCTGTTGGAAGCTTTTTTTTTTTTTTTAAGATGCTTGATGAAAATGCTGCTGCATAATTTGCATTTGTATCCTTTTCATTCCATAATAAGTAACTCATTTGCATGTAGAGAAGAGACAATTCTTATACACAATTTTCTGCTTGGCATATGATCTACAAAGTGAATATAATGGTTTTCTGCTTCTGTGAGCTTTTATTAACAAATACAGAAAGAAAAATAGAAAAAAAAGTTTGGGAAAAATTGCATGGCTATTACGAATATTACGTTTCCGGCTGTTGTTTGGTTTTGAACATAATTTAGGCCAAAGCTTACTGCTTCAAAAGCCGCAACAACAGTGACTACTCTTGTTTCCAGCAGTTTGAGTTTGTTATCTTTCCTTCTTTCTTTGGAAGTAAAATTAAACAGTTTATTTTTGCTTCCACAGAACCGCGAGTTTGCCGAAGTGTAGACAACTTGCTATCTAAACTTTGTTAAAATAAACACAGTCCATTTTTTTTTTACCCCTGAAAACTCACTTGCTGATATGCTCCAGAAAAATTTTCTAAGCTCAAAATGACAAAATGAGGAAAATGATGTATATATTTCTTCAGTTGTATCCCAGTGCTGTCTTTATCTGCAGGATTTGCAAGCAAATTGACTTTCATTCCTATCCTTTTCTTACATCTTCTTTGCAGCTGAGGAGAGATTTGCAAGCAAATAGGCCTTTTTCAAAATTTAAACCAGATTTGCTGTTTCACAGTTTGTATCTCTTTTGCATAAATACATTTTTTCCATAAGGCCTATAGGAAGTATTATCTGACAATCCCACTGGCCAACTTCCTAAAGGTTTTGTTTGTTTTCCGGTGATTTAAAAGCATCTGTAGTCTTCCCACCCTCCCTTGCCATCTCTCCCCCTCCCCATAAGCCTCGCTTGTCTCATTTCATATGCATTTATGATATCTCTATCATGTAAACGGAATGTTTAAAGGGGAGTGAAGTGTATTTAAAGCAAATTGTTTTTCCCACAGGAGTCACTGCACTATTATCATTAGGGCTGTTGCCACAGCTAAGTTTACCAGCCACTTTGCGGTGGGAAACCCTGTATTCACTTACTTACAGTCTGCCAGACTTCAGTAGTTTGGGATGAAATCTTCCCTGCCAGGAATCTGGGTTTTAACTCCATGTTGCTCCTTTCTTTCATCCAACATGTTCAGAGAAGGAGTTGTAAGTTCTTTGCAAAGTCTTGGGTGTAATTAAAAACTGTACAACAACGAATGTGCAAAAAAAGAGCAAAATAAAATTTGACTGGGCTGTTTAGTCCCAGCATCTCCAACTACTAAAGAGCTTCCCTTTGAAAGTGAGGGTCAGTCTCCTCTCCGAAGTAACAGAATGAAGGAAAAGGCCTCAAGTTTTGCCAGGGAAGGTTTAGATTAGATACTAGAAATTTTTTTTTTTCCCCCACAAAAAGGGTTATCAAGCATTAGAACAGGCTGCCCAGGGAAGTGGTGAAGTCACCATCCCTGGAAGTGTTCAAAAACATATGGATATGGCACTTGAGGATGTGGTTTAGAAGTGAACATGGTGATGGTGCTATGTTGACTGTTGGACTTGATGATCTTAGAGGTTTTTTCCAACCTTAATGGTTCTATGATTCTATTAGATTGACATAAGACAAACTGAATGGATATGGAAATTTTCCATGATTGTTTTTATTAGGAGTTAGGCTCAGATTATCAGCTTTTTATACACCCAACACGGAATAGCTGTGCTTGCAGACAACTCCTACTTCCATAGATAAGGAGAGAAATTTTCTCACTGCCTGCAATCCCCCGGCAGTGAAATTTACTGAGCCGCAACCCAAGGGCTACAGAATAAAATCATCTGGAGGCAAGGTGTATGGCTCCTGCTGGGGGGCATCTCACCTCTTCCTTCCCTCTGAGAGCCCCAGTTCTCCTCGCTCTGACAATGACATCCATCCTATGGTAGATCCTTATCATGTCTGACAGCACTGGGAGACGTACAGGTAGCACAGAGTCTTTATCACACATGCGTCAAATCTCAGTGGGGAGATCAGTCTCACACCACTCACCACAGAGCTGTCAGTGCCCATCAAGGGGAAATTATGAGATTTATAAACCAGTGGGGGTGCACTGTCACATTGAGGTTGTGCAGCTGTAGTGGGAGTGGGAAAATGAAGCATTCCCTGTGGAAACCTTCAAGCACAGTAAGTAAGTCTGGGGAAAATATTCCTGTTTGAAAATTTTAATCGCACATTTCGTTTTGGGACATAACACAGTTCTTTTCTTCTTTTTATTTATTTTGTCTTTTTATAAAGCTCCTGTCTCTGTCTCAGAGCTGTGGCCCCACACTGGACATCCTTTATTGGTTTTTTTTCGTGAAAGAGTAGACAGAGGTTTCCAGACAGGCCAGATTTTACATCTTATGTGCAGGGAAGGTGTTTGGGAGCTAGCAGTAAAGGATAATCGAGAGGGTTTATCTCTCATGCTCCTTGATAACTAGAAATAATCTTTCATGTCATACAGGAAGGGGCTGAACAGAGCCCCTGCCCTAACAATGTCTCACTACCCCAGCACAGTGCCTGAGCATCCCTACTGCTGCCCAGTTCTACCTTTCCCAGCCTCAGGCATCTTGGAGGAAGAGATCATAGGGCAGTTGCTTAGAGAAGCAGGGAGATACAAGAGGGATGAATAAACTGGTTTTGTCAAAGTTCTTCCGTTGCTGCAATAAGTCTGCCCAGGAAAAACATCAGAAACTCACACTAGATTAGTCTTGAAAATTTCAACTGAAATTTATGGAAGTCGAAATGACAGAAATGAGTTTGACCAGATGCCCTGAGACCTGAGCACAGAGTGAGTCTTCTGGGTTGTTTTTCTGGAGTACAGCAGCAGATAAAGAAACCTGACACTGAAAAACCATTTTATGCATTGATAACCTGCAAGGAATCTTTATGGGCAACAGAATAAATGGTCATGTGAGTACCAGCCATGACAGTTGATACACAAATCTACCTGCTGGCTTGATTTTAGCTGGACCACACCTGAATGCCTGCCTTCCCCAGGCAGATTGGCAGAGGGTGAGCCCATCTCTCCCCATCTATTAGGCTGTACCAGCGTGTGGGTGATTATTCAAACCTGGTAAAGACCCCACCCTGTCCTGCTGTTCTCTCTTTGCTCTCCTTTGCTTGTGGGTTTTCCTGCCCTTCCTTGCTGAGCCATCAGTTCTGCACTACAAAACAGTTCTTCATATAGTAAGTGATAACTTGCCCTATGTCTGTGTTAACTTGAAATGAAAGGAATCGGTGTGTAGTTAGTATGTGGTTCTGCACATATTATCCTGTCTGATTTAAAAGTTTCACAGTTCAGCCTTGCTATGGTTGTAGGTTCCTGACATTTTGGTTATCTATTGTAAATTATAGTGAGGAGATAGGTGTCTTGATACTTCTTGTATGTTTGGAAGGTCGGTAAAATTAAACTTCAGAGCTACATGGATGTGTTTAGGGAGTATCACTCGTTGTCTTAAAGATTGAGTAGTCTTTTTGTTTTCAAGGGTGTTTTCCTGCTGAGCACTAGAAAAGAGAACGGGGGTATTCATGCTTTTTTTTCTGTATTGTTGTTACTGTTAATATGCTTTCTCGAGCCAAGTGGAACCTGTTTCCCAATGAGCACATGTTGGGCACTGAACCTCCGAACCATCAGCAGAATTTGGGGCCATTCAGAGTAGTGCAGTGTCTTCAGTGTAGCATGGTGTTGTCCTCCATTTCGTTGCAAGGATCTTCCTCAGAATATGCCAAACTCAGCCCAGTAGGAGCTTGCAAAAGCACTGAAGAAGAAATACCTAGGAAGGCTCTGTGCTAATTCCGTCTGTGATTATAACTGGGGGAGTAAATTGCATATTGGTACATGTTTGTGATAAAATGGGTGTGAGTGGCCAATTAGCATGACCTATTCTGATGAGGAATGAGTCTTGCAGGCTAGTACAACAAACAGATTACAGAAGGATGAAAGATAGCTCTGGAGCCCCATTCCTTTAACTTCTCTGTCCCTCATATCTGCAGAACAGCTGTAATGGAAACAACACCCATGTATGTCAGGGCTCAATTTGTTCCCAGAGTAAGTGATGGGGAGGGTTATGTGTTCAGTAATGAGCCAGACTGGTCTCCATGTGCAATAACAGGAGTACATGACTGATGGTGCCCATATCAGCATGAGAACTCTGGTAATGGGGGGAGGAAATCGGTTTAAAATAATTTGTTTGAAGAGAGATATTTAATGTGCTGCCAACTTCCTCTTCTGCAAGAGCTGTCAGACAAGGTTTTCCACCAGCGTGGTTTGTTACATTTTCAAAAAGTTTTTCATTCTTAGAGAAAGCACATCTGAGGTGTGTGAGAAACAACTGCAATTGGAAAATGTCATAATTGCTGAGAGATGAAACACGTGAAAGCATGGCTGTACACTGAATACATGGTTTGCTGAAAATAGTCAAGTCTGTTCTGGTTGCCAGCAGATATTCTCCATGTCACAGTATCTGCACAGCGTACCTTTGGGGGCCCATGGCCATAACAGTCTAAGGACTTGTCTGTGCTGGACCTTTGCTATAGGATGAAATCAGAAAAACTTTGAAGTGGGCCAGTAACCATGTGCACTGTTATGTCACCCATCGGTTGTCCTCCTCAGTCCTGCCAAGACAAAACCTTATCCCTCTAATAGTCCACCTCAGAAAAATTGTCCTTGGGCACTGCTCCATGACAATAGTCATGCTTCTGGATGGAGATAATTTAAATATGAATATTTCTATTTTCCAGGTGCTCTGTTTAAATATAGTGCCTCCTCGACACTGCAGAACTTGACTCTGCAGTCATTCTTCTTACTTATTTTTAAGAGGATTGGTATAAACATGGGAATGGCCACTGCCATCACTCACTGGTCCTACTGTACCTGCAGAAGACAAAACACATCTGTACACAGGTTCTACTCTATCCAACACAGTTCCACATAATAGGTAAGGTGGTTACTTAATATCTCTGAGACCAGCATATAGCTTTTAGAGACAGATGCAGCTGGAGAACATAAATGGACATATAAGAAAATGTTCCAATTTTACTCTTACAAGGGGTGAACAGAGCAGATGCTTGCTTATGGAGGTCAAGCTACAAGTACAGTAATTCTTCAACTGAAGAATACCTAACATTCTTCCAGAAAGCAGGAGAATAGCTTGTAAATCGTATCTTCTGAGTTACTTCACTAATCAACACTAAGCAGAAAAGCAAAGACTGATATAAGTAGGCATTAAAAGCATGCCATTTTTCTTGGGGATGCTCTTCTGAGTAAGATGCACTAATATGGCCAACTGAGCAACCAAACTAAATTAGGCAATTTCCCTTCTATTCAGGGAGAGGAAGAAATGGAGCAGCAAGAACAGAAGCCTTAAAAATAAGTGCCCACTTAACATTGAAAATGAATGTTACAGGTTTTGTTATTATTTTAACTGTCTAATTCCTTCCCTTTGTGAACAAAAGCAAAGAAAATATTTAACATAGGCAGAATTCCCTTTCCCTGCCTTTCTCTTTTTTACATAGAAGGAAACCAGTTCTCTGAAGAAGTTGTATTTTTGACATTTGACTAAGCAGCCAGAGATGCTAAGAAAAATGCATTCAGGATTTTATGGCTAGTCTTTCCCTAATGCAGTGGGTGAGGAAAAAGTGATGGGGCAAGCCAGCAAACAAACAAACAAACAAAAAAGATTGAAACCTGCTTGCTGCTGTGAGCACTGGTCGCAGCACGCTGCTGGCTCCTGCACTCACAGCACTGGATCTGACCCAGGTCAAGCTGCTGCAACTGCCCAAAAGGAGCAAAGAAGGACTGGGAAACACATAGGCTTGGCTGCGGGGAACTAGGGGAAAGGATTCAGACGGCAGAACCACCCCTTGGAAATCACTGGAGGTGACAGCAGGCAGCAGTCTTGCCTGAGGAGGGGAACGGGGGGGATGCAGGGGAAAAAGACTGATCGAAACATCCCTGGGGCAGACAAGCGAGCAGCTGCCGCTTCCCCCTGCTGAATGTCACTCCAAGGAAAGCAGGGCACGCTGCACCCACCGGGCAGCCAGGCACACGCCATCTGCGCTCGGTGACCGCTCTGGGCACCGCTCGTGCCCCGTGCTCCCTGCCTGCTCCCCAGCCCACC
Organism: Pipra filicauda; assembly: GCF_003945595.2. Classification (NCBI taxonomy): domain Eukaryota; kingdom Metazoa; phylum Chordata; class Aves; order Passeriformes; family Pipridae; genus Pipra; species Pipra filicauda. The sequence goes on from NW_024103962.1 coordinate 782,478, forward strand.
TCCAGTTTGTGACACCTGCCTGGCCCACATTCCCCGGCCTCTGCCGCCCCACTCAGAGGGCACGGTGGAAAATAGGTTTGTCCATGGCTGTGTGATATGCTCGTTCTGGACAGTAATGTTTCTTTAATGTTGCTCTGGTTCCAGGGTGTTGGTGGAGCCTCCCGCCCATCACCAGGTAGCGCTGGTAGGTAATACTGTGGCTCGGAGGTCATTTGATGACTGCTGTGTATTGTGCATCCTAAGGTGTTTCACCCCCTCAAGCAGCACCTTCCCAGCTCTGTGAAGCAAGACAGAGCAGCCCCTGGATTCACCCACAGCCAGGCACTTGGTAAATATAAAGGATTAAATTGGTCCTCAGTGAAGCAACCTCTGAACTCCTTTCTTTTTGGTACAATGCTCTCTCATGAGCTTTTCTTGAAGCCAAAAGGAATGTCCCTTCAAAGATATTAAATAAAGGACAGAAAGTGTTTGCAAAATACTGAACAAGGAACTTTACCGGGATCAAAAAAAAAAAAAGAAATTCCATTTTGCTGTTAGTGTGAGTTATAAAGTCTGTTTTCTGGCTTTCACTAATCCTTTTTCTTTTCACTGGGGTTTTTCATGTGGATTTAGAGAAATATTACAGTTATCTATGCATCCCACAAAGTCAGTTTATATTTATTCACTTTGCCTCCCTCCACATCCTTTCTAGTAGAAACAGCACAGTAGCCAGAGGGGAGAAAATTAGCCAGGCAGATTCTCCATCTGTCTCTTTTTCTATTTCCCAGGGTTATTTGACTGTGCATATTTTTGTGGGTCTTGGTGGATCATTTTTGAATGATGCAATTTAAAACAAAACAGCCCAAACCTACATCTTCATCTACACAACTAACCAGATGGTCTTAACAGGGCTAACCTTGACTGTGGGTTGCATGCCACAACTTGCTTTGTCTGAGGGAAGACACCACAGGCTCTGACATTTTTTCCTCGTGGTGTTTGAATTCCTGTGTCTGTTCCTTAGAGGTAGAATGACAGAATAACCTAAGTTGGAAGGGACATAAAGTTGGTTCTGCAGAGGACAACCCCAAAACCATGTGCCTGAAAGTGATGTACAAGCGCTTCTTGAACTCTGGCAGGCTTGATGCCTTGACCAATTCCCTGGGTAGTCTTTTCCAGACGCTATGTGGTCTTGAAGAATGGACCCTATGGCCTCTGTAGAAGTGGTAGCTAAGGACAGTGGAAGGGAAAGCTTGTGTTTATAAGTGTGTTTATATGTATCTATGGATCTATCACCTTCTTTTATCCAAGGCATAAGGATTAGGGATGTGATTGAAGGAAATGAGCAGATGGGACAGCGGAGCACAAACAGACCCATCACTTTGATCTGCAGAGCAGTGAGTGCAGATTGTGGTGGGGAATAAAGGCAGCAGGATGGGGCACTGGGCATTCTACAGAGCTTCTAGGAGATCATGTCACAGAAAAAAAAGATAGGAGCATTGTGGGGACCCTACGTAGACACTGGTCACACAAATAGATCAGGAAGAGGCTAAGATAGAGGAAGACAGAAATCAGCAATACAAAAGCCAGAGAGATTGCAGAAATTTAGAACAGAAAGGTCCAGGTCAGGAAGATGCTGTGTGAGGAGAAGGCAGAGGTCTGAGATACCATTAGTGTGAAGAAAATAAGGGACAAGAGTGAAAAGAAAACCCCAAGTTGCAGGGTCTGTAAGGTTGCAGGACCCTTTTCTTGGTGGAATTTTTTTTCTGTGGCATTTTACTTCGTTATGAATTAGTTTCATGTATTTTCTCTCCACAAATGCTACTGTGAGGTTTTGGGTTGGATGTGCTTTGCACAGTGTTCCCTCAAGAGGCTACAAGGGAAACCTACAGGATTCTGATTGTCCTGCTCTGTTTGTCCTTGACTCTTATTGCCAAGGTCACCACAATATTGCCAAGCCCAAAGCCAAACAATTCAATGCTCTTAGCTCCTCTGAGTCAGTGCGCTTGTGTCAAGAATAACCCAGTAGAGATATGGATGCACCAAAGTCACTGCCATAAATCACACTTGTCCTAATTCCATTTTCATTTCTGAGAGTGGTCTGCCCTTTGTGTCATGTCCTGCAAACATTCTCAACTGTTGGCCATTTTTTTGCAAAGTGCACACTCCCAAGAGCTCATCCAACATCAAGTGTTCATACAGGCAGTGTGGGACAACTCATCTCTTCCATTTCATCCCTGAGAAAAAAATAAAGCCTGAAACTGCATTAGAGGAACTGCGGTTTGTTGCTGGGGAATACCACTTGAAATTTTACTCATGCTGGCTGCTAGATACTTTCTCTGGTTGCAGTTGCAGCATATTGCAGAGCTGATTAATTTGGCCACTGTGAGTGACACTCATAAATTTAGCCTGTTTTTCTCTGCTTGAGCTGTGCATGAAATGATCTGGGTTTCTTCAAGCGTATTTGTTATTCATAAGGGTTCTCAGAATAGTTCGGACCAACACACTTCTGTTTGCAACACGCTCAGGCTGATGACTTGCAATTCACTTTCCGCTCTCCATGGTTTGTGATTTGTCTTCCAAGTCAAATGCTATTACCTCTGTTTGCCAGGGAGTGACAGAACCTTTATAAATAGAATAGTAACGCGTATTGAATAATGATTTTGTTTTGTATGAGTTTTTGGCGCAACTTCATATAGATTTGAGGATTCTAGAATATTTTTATGGATATCTTATTTTCCCCATAGTACTTCGACAAGTTCTGGTGTAAATTTGCAAAGCCAGCTGTCTTCAATCCTCTTGTCCCTGGAGAATATCTTAATAGCCATGTATTGAATTATGACAAGTTGCCTTGGCCCGTGCCAGCTGCACGTTAATCACTGTTAATGTTTTATGTTCCAAAAGCTGAAAATATGTCAAAGGACAGAGCAAACTAAGACTTTCTGTATAGTTTGCCAATTTGAGACATTAAATTTTCTTCCCTTCAATTGGATAGCCAGATTCTCAAATCGTTAGGCTGTTTCTTAGCTTACTGATGTCTTGAAGGTGTTGTGACACCTCAGGACTTGAAAGGTTTTTTTCTGTTTTAAGAGGTTACCAAAGCAAATTTCCAATGTCGTAACCCACGTCAAATTCAGACCATACTTGGGGCTGGCATACCATTCCTTTCTCCTGACTTGTAGCAGTGTGTTTGAGAGTTGCTTCACTCCAGCATCTTTCAGTCCTTGTGACTCTGCAGGCACAGAGCATGTATTCATTTTAAAATACCTCAAAGCTGATGTGAGCGACTTAATTTAGATTAATATTGAGGTTTGCTATTGGGTTCCCTGGTGCAGTTACTCCTCTTAGTTCTCTTTCCACCCACTGAAGGATGAGATGCACTTCCATGTTTGTGATTCCCATGCTCTTGGCAAGGTCCAGAAAGAAATGAGCCCCATTAAGAGTTTGGGAAAGAGGAGAGGGAAAGCAAAGCAGGAATATGACTCATTTTCTGTAGCCATGGCTCTCCCCAGTTCATTTCTTCTTGTGCTTTCCGTGTGGGGCCAGCAGTAGAAGTGCTTAGTCAGAAACAACGTTTTCTCTGGTGTGGCTGTTATTCTGATTATTAAATTGATAGCAACATATAGGAAAAACAATGAAAGAAAACTATGCAGACGTAACCAGAGCTCTGTCTACACTTTGGTGGCATCAGATCTTAAATGAATTAATTGCTTGCGTTGAAAGATATTATGTCTTTTGCTATGATTTTAATGGTATAAACTAGCTGTATCAATTCTCAAATCCAAAGTGACTTTTCTTCAGAGAATTTTCTGTACTTTTAACAAGTTCTTGTTTACTACTCCCTCTAATATTGCTATGGTGGCAATGTGTATTTTGGTTTTGTGCCAGGAATGGCAAAATTCAGTAAGTATGTGTGGGCTGGGGCTTATGAATAAATTCATAACAGGTAAACTACAAGGGGAACACACTGAATTAACAAATTTGCATGAGGTAGGTGTGTGTCTGCTCTTCTTTTAATCATGATGTTGTAAATTCACAAACATCTACAAGAACATTTGTAATGATGGGGCAAGCTGTTCTTCCCCAAACTCAGTCAGATTTACTGGGTTCAAGAAAAGTAACCTCTTCCATCAAAGGAACTGGCAGCACCCTTCCTATTGCAAGACCTCCTCTTTCTCTCACCTGCTATGCCCTGAGTATTATTTGTGTTGCTGAGTACCTTGAGACTCCAGCTTTCAGCACGGGTGCCCAGTGCAAGGCACATTGCTCACAAACTGCACAGCTGAAGTGTTAAAGCCCTCCTGAAAGGACACAGACTGGTACCTCTGCAAAGTGTTGCATTCCCCCAGAGGAGGGAACCATCTTGGATCTGGTCTAATGTGATATTCTCAGCATTCTGGTCTTCTCTGGGTCATCAGCATGCTTTCAGCATGGTAAGGAATTTATGGATGTTATAAGACAGCATGGGAGAGATGCAGAGCAAATTCCTCTCTTCCTGGTACCGCAATAACTAAGCTTAAGCAAATCCTTTCCTCATGTTCCCTGACCTTAAAAGGGAGGTTGAGAAAACAAAATTAAAGGCAGAGAATCAGGCTCCCATTTCACGGAATATTCTGTGTTGGAAGGGATCCACAAGGATCATCAAGTCCAACTTTTAAGTGAATGGCCCATATAGGGATCAAACCAATGACCCTGGTGTTATTAGCACTATGCTCTAACCAACTGAGCTAATCTCAGGATTCTTTTGTTGAGTCCTTGGAGATGTGCTGGTGCTTGCTGTTGATGCATTGGTTGAGGCTTTGTCACACATGGATCTGGCAGCATTAATGTTAAGTTTGCCTGAGTTTCTATATGTGTTGCTCCTGACTGCAACAAGGTTCCTCACTGCATCTCTATGTTTATTCTTCTGCTAGAGTAATGCAAAACTTTGAGATGGCTCCCAGATCAAAGTTTTCTAGTTAGGTTGCCTTAGCCAGGCATTAGCTCCCATTTTCTGAAATCTTGTGAAATCACAGCAATTTTTTGTTTGAACATGCCACAGTCAGAGAATGGTAGTCCTTTTCATCAAGAGCCTTCAAAGATGCTGAGAGTACTTCCAGCAGCCCTACAATTCATTCATTTTTTAAAATTAAAGTAGTTTCATTTTTTTATTCAAAATTATTTTTAAGTGGAGGAACCTTCTACAACATAAAATACAGGCATTTCATTTTCCAGGTTCTGCAGTAAGGATAAATGAGAATTAATAATAGATAGGCACGTACTGCAATATTAAACAGTGTAGATTCACAAGATTTTTCCATATCTTTTGAAACAACTAATTTCTCTCCATGATTCATGAACCAGCTATTTAAGAATATAATTGGGTTGTATTAGAATTAATGGCAGGTATTTCGGTGAGTAATGCGTGTGTTCGTTCTAGAGTTTGCTCATTGCATGGTTAATGTTGTGTTGGTACAATATCATGTGATATGACAGGAAGGATGGCAACACAACCAGAGAAGAGTGAAGTAACTTTGATAAAGCAGGAGACAGCTCGCTCTGGGACTTTTGTCCAGCGTCAGCTTTTTTCAAGGCTTAAGAGCATGATCTCGTTTCTGTTTCATATTGATATCTAAGAGGTACAGTCAAACAAATCAGTCACAACCACTGCTTTCTGCCTGGAATCAATGTGAATATACAAGTTTTAGCTTATTTTGACCGGAAGTGCCCCCCAAACCTTTGCTGGCATCTTGTGTACAACCACTCCTGGGTGAAGGCAAAGCCCAGAGTGGCATCTAATTTTTACTGATTAAATGTTTTTTGTTTGCCTTTTCAAATTATCATTTTGGCTGAATAAGGGTATACCTTGTTTTACTCAGAAACCCAAAAACTTCTGAAATCTTCCAAAACAGATGATTTTCAAAACATCTTGTTATTTTACTTAAACTTAACATGCACTTAGCATGTGACATGCTCTGCTACATATGCCACTAGTTCCTTTCAAATATCCCTGCAGTTCTTAGAATGAGCTCAGACGGAGGGAGAGGATGAATGTGGCATGTGTCCGTAAGTGCAAAGGAAGATACTCTCTAATCTATTTTCATCCCAGCAGAAGTGATAAGACCTCTGTGTATTGCAGGAAAAACTTCACAGGGAGAGGAAGGATAAGCAAGGAAAAGAGAAACTTTTTCACCAGGACCTTTAGTTTAGATTAACCCATTGCTAGAACTGGGAATAAATGTCAGTTTGTTAAGGTGGTTAGCCTGGATTGAAAACCTGGGTTCTAACATGCTGAGCTGATTATTCAGCCCTGGTTTGGTGTGCATGGCAAATGGTCTTTACCCTGCACTCAGACATGTTTTCCAAGGCAATCTGCTTGCTGGCACTCAGCCTCACAGAACCATTGTAAATGGGTCTCAGTTGTCCTTGTGAATCAGGTTAAAAATGATCCAACTACTGGGCAGAAAACGCAGAGGTGCATTTAGTCCTGATGCTTGTGTTAAGCTTTTCTTGGGCTAGGGATCACAGTAGCTTTATACTTCAAATTGTTCATTATCAGCGTGCTGCAGCAAACCGAATGGGCAGGGATTATGCAACCGCCGCTGCCCATTATCTTTTCCCATCTTCTTCTATCCCTTCAGAAGAAGTAGTGCAGAATTAATTACCATTCCTTTGAAAAGATATCTGAGAACATCATGTGGAACCTCCTTCTGCATAGCCTGCTTTCTAGTCAAAAGTGATTATGTAAAAACATAATTCTATTGTTTTAACTTTGATTGATTCAGACACAGTAGGCTTACAGCAATTAAGCTAATATAATGAACAAATCATCAGCAGTTATATGGTAAGTTAACAGGCTATAGCCAAATCATTAAACTGCAAATGCATAATGCTGAACTTTTTGCTTTTTGATGACCTCCTAGTTTAAAATCCTGGTCAGAACCAGACCTTTGATGTGTGCCCATGCTATTGATTCAACTCACATCTCTTCATTCACTGACACCATCCTGACCCTCAACTCTGAATACCGAGACAGAGAAGCAGCCTGTCTGTGAGATACTTTTCCCTCAGACTGTCAGAGAACATGCATTCCTGTTACCCTCTTGTGATGGGGAATGGTCAGGTTGCAGACTGCATCTCCTGCCTTCCCATCCTTGTCATCACCACATCTGGCTTTAGAAACTAAAACTCGACCAAAGCACCCACAGGAGCACAATTCACTGACAACACTTGGGCATAGCTGAGCCTGAGGCTGTGCTGTAGAAATGGGCAGGAAGTGGTAAGCCTATAAATTTTGACCTTTTGCCTTCACACCATCAGGCAAGGCAGTCAAGCACAGACACATTCATATATTACAAAACTAGGTAGAAATGCAGGTTTCTAAATTATAATTAGGCTTTTCCCAGCAATCACCTGGAGATAATTCCTAAATATATACTCCATTGATGTAACTTTAGATGTTGGTGGACACAAATAGTAACACTGGATGCAACCATGGGAAGTTTTTCTCCTCACGTGCTAACAGAGGTGTTTTGTCACACCCATGCATACACCAGCTGATCTACAGAAATGAATCACCTCAAAAAATGGAGCTATTGTGAAGCCTGCTCTCTTAAATTCTTATTTCATACTTGTTAGACACCAGAAAAATACAGATGACAGCTGTACATCAGAGCTTTTCAGGCTCCTTCCCTGGCAACTATTGGTCCTTTGGGGTCTACCTAATTGCTTACCAACTGTCTTTAGATCCCCTCTGAATTTTTGCTCAGACTGTTCCCTTCCACCAACTTCCTTTCATTTCTTTCTAGTTCTTGCTATTTTACATATAGTGGTGAAAGTTATTTTGAGGATCCAGAAAGGATTTCTGCTTTTGGCTACTGATTTCCAAAGGCACACTGGGGGACACCCGGATGGAGCCAAAATGTATCATGTGTTTCTGCCTATCTCCTTTCCAGAAAAAGCTATGCGTTGGTTTCAGGAATTTTCTAAAATTGGTTTCTGTCCCTGAACACTCTAATCTCTAATGTGGTTAGGGTAAAATAAAATAACAGTGGCAGATCATTTAAATAAGCCATTTGGAATAAAAAGAAGTCCTTACTGTCAAAGGCACTTTGGTAAAGTTAGATATTTCCCTGGTCGGGCTGGTTTTGACCACAGTTTGTCTTGCAAGCAGATTCTCGAAGTGCAATGGGGTTTCCATCCTGTCCCATCTCAGCTCTTGGCTCAGTTGGTGCCATGCCATATCTGGCTGTACTTGGGAATCTGTGGATTTGTATTGGAAGTTGCTGAGAACTCTGAAAGTGGTTGAATAAAACCCTCATGCCTGATCAGTTTTATTTTCATTTTTTTATGAACCATAACAGTTGGTGTACAATGAAATTATTGCCTGCAATTGCTGTGGACTGCATACAAGAATCGATGCCTCAACTGTGATTTTCTTTCCCCGTCCCATTACCCACTTTTGGGGAAAAGCTGTGAGTTTGATAAACTGTGGTGATGCTTCTGGGGTTGATGGCCTTGTGTCACTGCTCCAAATTCACAGGGCCACTGCACATGGAAGTTTAATGATCACATAAATTCTAGGTGCTGTCTCACCCCTGCTGCAGAACCCATCCAATAAATTTATCTCAATGCTCTCCTGCCTCCACAGGCATGCCACAGGCTTTTCCATGCTGTTCTTTTCCCCCACCTCTTTTAACACTTTGTTTAAATCGCTACTCACACCCACAGGTGAGAAAGAGAGGTCATGCACCCAAGCACAAGTAACAAATGGGGTTTGCTGTCGAAGGACATTATAGCTTCTCCCTTACTAGGAGCACGTTGTGGCACTAAAGTGCTCTGGTGAAGGCACCCAATGCCAGCCTGCAAACAGACTGCCTGGGCATGAATGAGCAGCAACTTTGAAGTCCTTCCTTTACTCTTCTTGCCTGGCTGGTCATTTCAACAACCTGCTTAAAAGGCATTAGCAGAGGAGATGAGCACCTGCTTAGTCACTTCAGGTGGAAAATGTACTAAAGCCTAATTTAAACAAAGCCCAGTGGGCAAATTGCCCTATTTCATAGTCAGTATTTAGGTTAGTGTGTGCAGTATTCACGCTGCTCTTCAGGTAGTGATTCCTACCATACATATATATTTTTCTCAGGCCTTGCTAGATCGTTCTGCCAGATCTGACGGACCACTCTTTCCCTGGGCTGAAGCTTCAGCCCTAGCGCAGAGAGCATAGCAGGAGATTCCATTTCAGCACTTACTCTAGGAAACAGAGCTGCACTAGACTTCCCATAGGTTGCAAGACCTGACACCCACAAATATATCAGTGGTTTGTCTGGCCTTACTTTATAGCAAAACCAAAGCACTCGCTGGTCCATCCTGCTCCCTGTCCTGCCATCTGTGGCCAATGCCAGAGGGGAGGAACACCCTGATGGACATACCCACCTCAGAGGAGCCCCTCTGGGGTTCCCAGTAGCATTGTAGATGGGTCAAATGGGGAAAATTAGCATCTAAGACTGCAATGAAGCCCCCAGTGTGCAAGAAGGCTCTGAAGAGCCCTGTTTGTAGTTGGAGGGCAGAAACAATATTGTAGTGGTGGCTAAAGGATGACCTACCCTCACTTTCTGTAGTCGAGGATGGGTTGGCTTCACAAGGAAAACTCTGCCTGAAAATTCAGCTGCAATAGTGACTTAGTTGCTGCAAAGCATCATAAAACAAAGGGAACAGGCAAGGGGCTGCAACACAAGGGGATGAGCAGCGTAAAGGTACATGGGAATGATGAACAGACACAGGAAGCAGAATTCCTTCTTCCCAAGGTCAGGATGTCCTGAAGCATGACAGATTGGAGCAGGTGACAGCACAACAAGGTCTGATTGATTCTACCTGTAATGACTGCTGCTCACAGCTCTCATTGCCTTGGAGCAGTGGGGACGTGTGATCCCTCCTCTGCTCTGGGATCACAGCTCTGGTGAAACCCAGAATTGCCAGTAGTTTGTTTCTTAGGATCACCTAGGACTGTGTTGTTTGCGAACTCGGAACTGCGCAGTACAATGCCACCTCTTTCTCTTCAAGAGACAGACATGTAAGAAAAAAACTTCTTGAAAGGGCACCCAAATGCCTGTATTGAAGGGGAACTGCAGAGAACAGAAATGAAAACCACAGAAACAGGGAGAGCAGATGAGAATTTGATGGACATGTCCTGTTTCTAGGACAGAGAAATGCATCAAAACCGACCATCTGTGCAGGAGTTTCTGACATTTGGTTTGCTGTGAAAGAAGGCAAAATGGCTGCCACCTTTAAGAAATAACAATAATAAAAAATCCCACCGTGCCTTTCACATTACAAAAAATTTAATAACTTCTACATAACCTCCAGATTTGGCCCATTCAAGCAGCCTTGGTTTAGGTGAGGGAAGGTAGCCAGGCATGAACCATGCTCACCGAATTGATGAACTGTATAAGAAGCTCATGAGACAATTTCACTCCTAATTGATTGCAGAAAGCCTCCATGACATGTGTCACTATTCACCTTGAGGAGAGTTTGACCCATGGGGAATGTGAAACGGCAAGTGTTGTAGTCCCTTGAAAAATCAGTTTGTTTGGGATAGCACAAAATCCTCATCACTGCCTGTGTGCTGCTCTCCTTCCTTGCCTTTTTGCCTGCAAAGGGCTTTATAAGAGGCAACTGGAGGAAGAGCATAGCGTTTCAAATGTAGCTGAATTATTCACAGGTTATGGAGCAAAAGCTTTTCCCCATTTTGCCTATATAACGATCTTAAAGGACTTTCACCAAATTCTCACTGGTTGTTACAGGGGAGCTGCTATGATCTCAGCATGCAGCTGCCACTTCAGCATCCCTCTTGGCATGAGTGGATCTTGGGCATTCTTTGAAAAATATGGGGATAGAGCCATCATCAATGGTTCCTGTCTATTTCTCTGTGTCTGACCTGTGTAATTTTTCATCCTAGGTTTTGTAGAACTTGTTTTAAAACTTCATTTGGTTTGCTATGATGTGAAAGGGAATGGCAGCATTTTCCCATTGGTACTGGTAAAAGTCATGGCCATTCTCCTAGGAAGTCCTCACCAGCTGTGACATTGCTAAGGAGTAGCAAGCAGGGAAGCAGATTTTCCTTTTCCCCAGAGCAATCTGCTTTTCTCTCTTCCCTGGCTTTGGATGGTGTTGATGGCACATCAGTGCCCAGTGCTCCTACACACCTGCAAGCTGCACAAGAACAGCTGCATGTGCCAGACCTGCCTATTGCCATCTCAAAGAGAGAGTGGCAGGAGTGGGACAGTGAAGGAGTGAGGGAGCATTTGTTCATTGTGCTAAGCCTCACGGGACCTCAGAGGTATGCACTTTTCTCCTTTCGAATGCTAAGTCTTGAGAGAGGACAGCTGAAACAAAGACAGAAAATCAGCAAATCTGAGCTCTTTGTAGTGCACTTGGCAAAGGCTTTGAAAGTGAAGGGTAAAAAAAGAAAATCATGGGGAAGGATTAATCTTATCTTGTTCTTTAATCTCTCCCTGTTCTTATTTTATTTTGATTTTGTCCCCGCTTGATGCAGCAATTGTTGTTATCATGCCTACAGAAGTGGGTTTTGGACAGAAGCCCTGCACAGCTCCTGCTTCATGTTGAATTACTGGGATATAATGTGACCAAAGCCAGACAGCTTACAGAGGCATGGCCATGGACATCCCCCATGTGTCTAACACAATAGGGTCATGAGGGATTTCATCAGGAAATTTCTGATGGATCAGGGTCCTACTGAGGCTCAGAAAAATGCTGCAGTAATCCCAAGCATTGGTATTAATTGCCAGAGCTACAAAGAGTCTGCAGGGGTGATATCCGAGACCACCTTGCCATCAGCCAGTCCTCCTTCAGGAGTTAGACGCAGAAAACACATTTGCAGGCCCACATAAATCATGTGCCAGTCCCATTCTCCAAGTCTGAGAACTTTCCAGCATCGCACCATACAACATGGGCTCTGTGCTGAACAGGATGAGAGGCTGTGTCACACACCCATGCCTCAAAAGACACTTGGGGAATGGGAATGAGAGGCAACTTCTGCCTGCTGGATAGTATAGGAAAATAATCTATGTTCTGATAATTTTGTTGTAACTATGTGATACAGGAAGGGGCAGATTCCGCTACATAAATTGATTTTCTTTTCAATATTTTCTGATCTCAGGTGGTCAGCGAGACTGAGGCAACTTCAGCAATGCTCTGAGGTTGTGATGTTTTCATTTTTCAGTAACAGGGTTTACCGTCCCCAGCTAACAGAGATCTGCTTAATTTTCCCTACTGACTTCCCACCATGCAGCTGCCCTCAAAACTACTTCCAAAGCATCAGTTTTTGGAGTTGGCTCCTTGAAGAAAATCAAATTCTGCAAACAAGTATTTGCCAGGCAATCTTAACGTATTGTGAATAAGTGCGGAACAACAGACCTCTCTTGAACTGATGTCCTTTATTTCACTCCTAAGGGAAGATTTCCTTTTAGACTCTAAAACTTGCAAACAGCAGCTTTGGAAAGGCTGTCTTTTGCTGCTGTTGGTTGGGGCAGGATTTTAAGCTTGGTCCCAGACATCAAGGGACCAGACCTCACGTTTCACTTCAATGCAATCAAATGCTTGCTATCTTTCTTCCAGATTTTACATTTAGCTGTCCTTGTTGTCAGACTGTGCTAGGTGGGCTGCCTTCAGAAGACTATGTTTGAAATAAATACTACCTTTCTGATGGAGCACAGAGACACTCTGTCCCAGCTCTGGTACTGGTGACCTCAAGTGTCATCTCAGGAGTTGTTCAGGGAACACATGAAAATATTTCTTGGAATTCTGTTCTGCACTGGTTTTATGGAAATATGTACTTACTCTAAAATAACTTTGTTTTTGTTATGTTCTGCTCCCCTGTTCTGAAATGCTTGTAGCAGTTACTACATCATTAAAGCCTGAAGCTGATAGAGCTTTCAAGTAATTACTAGTGACAAATCTAAATAGATAAAATGGAACTTGGTTTCCAATACTGAAGGCTTTCTTTCAAGAGGATTGCTAAGCAGCTCTTTTATAGCTCTCTCATCTGAGCTGTAGAAAATTTTTTACTTTAAGTTTGATTATTCAGTTGGAAAGCAAAGCCCCAGTTAGCGTGTAGCTAATGTTTAACTCAAGATGTGCTTTATATTCAAAGGTATTAGCCTGGGAGGTATGTACTGCCTGAGGAGAGTGATGTAACCACTGATGGATGCAGGAGGGAGGGGGAGAAAGTCGATGAACAGCACAAAAGAATCAATCATATACAAATGCCTCATTGTTCGAGACTGCTCATTTCTCAGGCAATTGTAGTGGTATAACTGCAAGTGTGTATTGTAAGAGGGCAGGTATGACACACCGGGGAACTGGAGCATGATTCAGGGATTGAAGGGAATGGTAGCTCCTGCTGAAGGCTCTCCCTCAGTAATGTACTGCTAGTATTTTAGGAAATGCCTTCCTTAGAAGTGTCCTTATTGTAAACTCTGAGCTCTGTGAGCAGAGTTGAGCTACTTTGTTAATTCGTGTCCTTTACATGAAAATGCTTTTAATTCTTTTCGTTATGGGAAAAAAGACAGCACCTTTTAGCAAACAGCATGTACCACATCTTGCATCAGGACTTAGTAGTTTTATATTGGGGAAAAGAATAAGGGTTTGATATGAAATAATAAAGTTTAATTGTGCAATCTGGATTGTGTTTGTGTGGTGAATACTTTGGAACTCCTTAATAAGATCTCTGGGATAAGTCAGTACATCCCAGACTCAAATGAGCACTGGGTACTGCTGTGGGATCTGAAGAGGAACTGTTTTTGGGAGAGAGTTCAGCCATGAAACTCCCCTCAGCTGTGCAGGCCTATTAATGAGATCTTCCCAGACATCCCCTTCCAGCTAATCTCCATTTTTATTTTAGCTTTCTCTTCATATGCTCCAACTTTTTTGCAGCACTGTGTGTGTCAGTGCTACACACTGAGCCCCAAAACAGCTGTAAAGTTCACATAGGAAAGAGAAGAAGGGGGAGTAAAAGGCCTTGTCTTCTTCGCCGGGGGAATCTCCTTGCAGAAACACAGAGGATCTGGCAAAAGAGTAAAAAAAAGCCAGAGAAATCAGAGTTGCGGACTGGCTGCATTGCTGACATGGGACCTGAGTTTTATAAAGCTTTCTCTCTTCACAGTGTGTCCTGCCAGGATGTTGTGAGATGGATGAGACCCACAAAATGTTTTATGTATCTGTCTCAGGAGGCAGTACTGAACTGTTTTCCAACAGATGCCAACTGTTTCATGGACGTAACTTGTCAAATGGACTAGAGCAACTAACGAGAGTTAGGAAAGGGAAGATGAGAGGAAAGGTCTAGCTAACTTCTGACTCTCCTGGCCTTGTGCATGAATTAAACAGGGGATACAAAATGGCCTCAAGGATTCTAGGAGTGTTACAGGACATATGCTGACACAGAAAATACTGATGTTCCTCAGGAGACCAGTCTCACTACCCGTCTGCCCCTGTGTAAACTTTAAATGGGCATTACTGGGATCTAAATAAATCCAAGCAAGAAATACAGAGAATGTCTTTTCCTCACATTCATTAAACTTTCAAGATATATTGCAATACAAAATTATACACTTCAAGGTTCCTGGGCAGAGAAATTGTGTCTGTGTTAATACAGTAATGAAGCAAAACTATAAGGTTTGCTGCACTAGTAGCTTTGAGAATCTGGTCTGCTTTATGCTCAGATATATGGGGAAGAAAACAGAAAATAGACAGCTTTATTTATTTTATCAATAAATTAAATGATTTTGCATGGGAATTATTTGTGCTTGGACTAGAGCAAGAAGGGAATATCTCTTATCTTGTAGAAGTGAAGGACTAAAGCTTTCTAATTACATTCTTACAGTATGTTGCAGGAACTTGCTGGAAGCAACCCAGAATCAAATAGGCTTCTTTAATACGTCTGTTTTCCTGTTTACTCCAATCCATCACTCCAGAATTATCATCCGTGTAGTGAGGATTTGTGAAACTTTTTACTCTGTGACTGCTGCAAGAAAACAAATGCTTTCCTGACTATTGTACTTCAGCTATGAAAATGTGAATAATTCAGAGTTTGATTTGTCTCTTTCCTCTCTCCTCCTTTCTTACCCACCTTTATTCATGTAGTTTCTCTGATTGCCATGCTGGGACGTATATTTCTATACATACAGCGTGCATCATGAATTTTTGTCCAAAGGAAAGTGTTCCGTGTCCCCTCAGATAATAAAACTGCACTGTAGGGTAGCCTTGAGACAAGTGGTGCAAAGCATGCAGTTCCTGGACCACTGGGGACCTGCACCCTTCTACTGCTGTAAGACAAGGCTTGGGGACAGCCTAGACACTGGGGCTGACCGTGACAAGTCACCTCAGCTTTTCCAGGGAATACGGATACTGCAGTGACTAGTTGCCTGGTGGTAGAAGCACGGCTCTGAGAAAAGGAGAGGACCTCTGTAAAGCCTTCATCTCAGTGCTCAGCCATCAACTGCCCCACTCATCTTCTGGGTTTCCTGAGGTGTTTCTCTCTTCTCTTTCTGACCTCTTCTTTCTTTTTCTCAAAAATTTCCTTTGAATTGCAGTTGGAATTCACATTGCAGGGGAATGGAAATATATCGAAAATTAATGTCTCGTGGCTGAGACTTCCTATTGTCTTGGAATTTTTTTAACATTCTCTCAGGGAATTACATCATTCAAATCCTGAAGGACTACTCCACCTCTGGGTAAGACAATTAAGTGCACATATGTCCAGGCTCTTTTCCGTTCTGCTGAAGAGTAAACTTTAACCCGTTCTGTCCATTGATCGGTTGCTTATTTAAAGATGAAGAAAGGGGGGGTGTGCACAGCAAGCTTACAGAAATATTACAAAATCTTCTCAGGTTCTCCATACAGTGAGCAAAGAGCTACATGGTGTCAGAGTTTTCTCCTTTCCACTCACAGTACTAGTACCCTGGCCATTTCTCTCTGAGTAGTAGAGTGAAATAGAGTAGGAGTGAGAAACTGCTCAGTTTAACTGTACCAAGTGGGACCTCTTTGAGGATTCATCTGTTTAAAATGCAAAAGCATCCAGAGGGCATTAGGATGATGTAGACACGTCCATCTGTACGTATTCAGCTTCAGATATCCTACAGAAGTTAGTTTTTTAAAGGTCCCTAATCTTTTCCATTCTACCAAATGACCTCCATAAAGATGTCTCTGTCTGCAGCCCAAAGTCACTGTGGGAAACACAGACCACCACAGCACATCACACAGCCTATGCATAACCAGGCCTTTCACTTCACAACACCTTGCCAATAGCATAAAATCTTGCGTGGGTTTTTTTAATCCAGAGGCTCCAGGCTGATTTTTAACACGGATGTGTTAAAATCTTGTGGAAATTGCCTGGGAGTTATTGTGCCTTTTTATTAAAAAAGGTAAACAAATCCTGAGAGATGTAAGTGAGGTAGCACCATGCGTGACTATTTAATAACAGGGTTTGTGAGGTTGTAATTCCCATGGTACCACCCGCCTTCTGCTTGCTATAGGTGGCTAATTATAGCATCCACAAGGCTCCCAGCAGCGGAGCAGAGGGACACAGCATGGCCTCTTTCTGTTAGACTTTTCCCCCGCCTCAGTCTTCACTTCCCCTCCTCCCTGGAAGATAAAGAAGCAAATCCCAATTTAGTCATCAAGGCCTGAGACATGCAGTGAATAATTCAATTCCTCATCTTCACACGTGGACTCAGCTGTATAAACAAACTCAGTTGTTTCTGCAAAGTGCGCAAATACACTTCCTGATGATTTTTAGGCATGGAATATATTGCTGCAGTTGAAAGACACAAGACATAAAGAAAGAGGGGTCAGGAATGCTTTGCTGGTGAAACATCAGGGTGAAAAGCCAGTGAGCTCTGGCTGCCAGATTTGGGACTGGGGCACCATGGGGCAACCAACCAATCCATTAGTCAATCATGCCAAGAGGGGCTCTGAGCTCTGTGGCTGAGAGTCACATACAGGACTGAGGGAGATGGTGACACTTGCCTCTCATTGTTCTCCTTGATGCTCTGTTCAACGGATCTGCCTTGCAAAAGCCACCAGACCCCAAAAGGTACGAAATTAGTCAGGTTTGTGGCATGAAGACACAGCTCCAAGACCCTGATGGCCATGGTAGACATGCAGAGGTTTCAGTACATGCACGAATGTTGCTCAACCCCAGAGCATCACAATTGCAAAGTGGGGTCAGGATGATCTTTATTCCCTTTAAATAGACTTAGTATGCAGAGACTGGCTGATCAGTAAGGGCAGTCATGGTGTAACTTGACAGGCTGTGGACTTGTTCACCTTTGAAAGGGAGACCACAGAAATACCTTGGCACTTCCCCTTGCCTCAGGGAGGGGGTTTTTCGGTAGGAACACTCTGTCAGTGGAGTTTAGTTCATTCCTGCCTTCAGTATTGTCTGGGATATGCATACACACATGAATTTGGCTCTAACATGGCCTCTGATGGTCCTTTTATATATTCATTCCAATTCCTCTGTTATACACTAATATGTGTGTCCTGATGCTGGCTAAATTCACCAGATAGTAACTACTGTGATTCATCTTCCACCTCCTGAAAGGAAAACTGCGGTATTAATGGAGGGCACCTGTGTGAAATTATAAGTGAGCTGGAAGAAATGACCATCCCATGGGTATCAATCAAGCAGTGGAATTAAAATTTACAAAGGCTAAGTACACATCTGCAGGCTCTGCTGGGGTTAACCTTCCAGTTCTTGTGGGTTTTAAATTTAATCTTTATTCTGGATGCTGTGAGATTTCTTCTTGGCTTGAATTCTGGAGAACAATGTAACCAGAAAGATGAGCCAAGGTTTTGATCCAAAAGAGAGATAGTGTCTCCCTCTACTTTTTTTATTTTAAGAAGTAGGACTTCGTTCTTAGTATCAACCCACCCTGTGGGTCTTGCTACATGAGTTTGAAAAAAAAATAATGCAGTGAATGCATAATTAAAATAGAGAATAGTGTGAGTTTCAGGCTGGGTAGGTCACCTCCTTTCCTGGCTTGAGCCTTCCTTGTGCTGTCTTTTATTGCTTGTTACAAAACATGTCAGCTCATTGCCTGGCACACACCAAGAGATGAGTTGTGTGTCAAAGCTTTAGCCTATAAGATCAGGAAGCTTCAATTAAAAGACTTTATTTGCAGTGTACAAACATGCAAGAACAAATTTCTAAGTAGTAATAAATTAAAGGGACAATCAGTCACACCCAGAAATAAATCCCATGGCTAGATAATGCAGTAGCAGATAGGTACAGTATGATGGTGGAGGTGTACCTGCAGGACAGCTGTGCATCAGATTTCCCGAGTCAGTGAGCCCCAGACTGGATGTGTCATGACTCCTGGTGGGACGGCTCTATCAGACAGTCACATCTCAGGGCTAGTTCCTCTGCCTGTGTCATTTCTGTGGGGCAGATGTGTCCCATGACGTCTTTGCAGCTCTGCTGGCCCCAGCACATACAGCCTGACTGCACCTGGCTGTAGGGTTGGTGAGCTCCATAGCACATCCCACCATTGGGCCCTTCGGTGACCACCAATAGGGGACATCTGGAACCATCTCACACCTCCTTCCCTGCCAGTGCATTTTGGCTCCCTTCCAAAGGAATTGGGAAAATTGAAAACACAGAGTTGGGCTGCAGCCAGGCCCTCAAGGTCCTTGTCACCAACCCCACGAGTACTACCTATGAGTGTCTCAGGGTGCCTCTCTGAGGTGGGGGACCATATTTTCCACAGTATTTTCCTGCTCACTACACTTCTGTGGGGAATCCTTTGCGTCTGGCTGAAAAGCACTCAGAGGACAAGTCCTCTGAAGGTGCAAAACAGGAGTTACCTGTTGGTGCTGATAACCTCCCAGTTAATGTCCCAGGAGGTAAAGGTCAGGGATAGGTATGCACTTGAAATCTCCTGTGCTCCATTAAATTACTCTGAGCTTTGGGGGCTGAGAAACTAGGTTAGCTCTCTCCTGGGAAGCGTTTCACATTAGTGTCCTGTGGTCTCTCCGGAAATAAAACTAGGTGTTTGCACAAGACTGAGGCCATCGGTGCATGAATGGGTTAACCCACAGCAGCTCTAGTTGTTCCAGTTTCCAAAAAGTTGTGAATACATGATTCAATTGCAAGGAGCCATTAAGCCCACCCAGCAACAACAGATTTACTCCTGGCTTCCTTGTGGGCCATTTTCTCACATGATGAAACACCTACGCTTTTGATACACAGCCTGCTCCTTTCTCACACCTCTCAGTGAAGGGTCTACTTATTGGGCTGCTCCTGCTGCCATGCACTTTGCTCCAAGGTTTTACCTCAAGTTCAATGTTTCCTCACGTGTGGCAAAGCCTTTGCTGTTTATGTTGCACATAAAGGTAAAAGCCACCCACCTAGCTGAAAGGCAAATGTCATCTGGTGTTACATATTCATTGCAAAAAATAAGACAGAGTCATGACGCCTGGCGTCTCCCTCAGAAATAAATGTGTCTTTCTTTTCCTCTCTATTTAAATTCTAGGAAAACGTATGGTTTGCTCTTTGCATGTGTGAAGGGAGAGATAATAGACAAAAAAGGGGTCTTACGTGAGTGCTGGGTCATGCTTGGGCGAAGTCTTCCTTCTCTTTATGAGCTGGGATAACAAGAAAACAAAGCAACCTGATAAGTCATTCACTTACTCTTGGACCCCCCTCATGTTTGTCGTCAAACGTGTCCCTTCTTGCCTCAGTTTCCTCACTTGTCACAGGCTTTACTGCCAGCATGGGAAGGGAGGGCTAAGCCACTATAAGCTGCATGCAGCCTATCCCACACCCCTTATTGTGGGCTCCCACTCCTGTGTCCCCCAGCCCTGCTTCTTCCTGATACCTTTTAGGCATCCGCTAACAGCAATGACAAAATTCCTGGTTCAACCCAAGCACTATTTCCCAAATAATTATTTAACACCATACCAGCACTTCGCAGCCCTGATTTTACTAAATGAAGGACAACTAATTAAAGGAACAGGTGCAGCATAAATTTGTTGCCAAAGAGGTAAAACTTAATAAACAGCAGTGACATATTGTTTCATTAATATGTCCCTCTATTGTGTTTCTCTTTTCTTCCCTGAAAGTGGATAGAATGGGCAAGAAAGCCTGAGAGCACCAGAGGAGGAGAGTATTAACACTGAAGGCGTGGAAGCCATTCAGAGCAGGTGGGATACTCGCTCTGTAGAGGTAGCTTTGTTGAGCAAAAGAGGTGCGGTAGCATCCCTCTTATGTGGCTCTTGAAGATGCTCAGCCCTGACCCAGAAGCAGTAGTGGTAGCTGGCAGATGCACCCGTTGTCTTCCCCGCTTCTTTCTGTGTCCTGTGCCCATGCCTCCAAGAAAAGAGCTGCTTTTTTATCCCTAGAGCCAGCACAGAACATGGGTAGATGGAAACTGCCAAGAGACACTGGCGTGTGGGCTGTGAGCCCTTCCCACACTGTGGGCTGGCTGGAGCCGGTGACCTGTTTGGCGGGCTCCGAGTGCAAGCTAGCTGGGGCAGGCAGGGGAGCAATCTTTTCCCACACAGGGTGCTGCCCTGCATTTTTTTCCCCTTCCCTCATCCCAGCTGTCATCACTTTCTTCTGCAAAAGAGGAACATTTTGTCATAAGCAGGATTTTCCCTCCTCCCCCACTAGCAGGGAGGATTGCTGGGTCTTTTCCAAAGTCTCTTGTGCCACATCTGCTCCCCTGGAGGATATTCATCCTTGGGTCAGAGTCCCTCTCCTGCCACATCACCTATGAAAAGTGGCATTCCTGATGTCTGAAGGTTCCTTTCCATGTTTGAGGAGCCCAGAGCTGTTCCTGCACAACTAAACCCATCTGTCTCAATCATTATTTCTGTGGAAGCATGAAAAGTGTCAGAGAAAGCATGAACGGTCTCAGAGACTGATGTCCAGAATCAGAGGAGGAGTGTCTGGCTAGGTCAGAGGGTCCCAAGATGAGCTTACAGACTCATTTGAATGGGAAATTTTTAGTATGAGAAAGATGTCAGTTCGTTTCTCTCTCCTTTCAACTGATGAATTCAAGTTAGAGAGAGAAAAGAGGTACAGTGGTGTTCAAGGAGGCAGCCAACTCAGAGACCTCCTTTTTGGGGAGGATTCTACTTTCAGGCTTCATTGCCCATCCCATTATAAAGAAAATAACTCTTGTTTCAGGGAGGAAAAGAGAAACATATAGAGTCCTTTTCCCCCAGGGGAGAAAAGGCTGCCAATGCTGAATGCATGCAGGTCACCCCTCTAGCCGCATGGTGCATTTGTAAGGACAAGCAGTGCAGGTACAGAGAGAGACTATCCAGTGCCTTTCACACAAGTCTCTCAGCTTAACTGTTACATATACACAGTAGTGTGGGGAAGATGTGTTTTTCCATGGAGCTTTAGTGGCAGGGGTGTTAGGAGGTCATTTTGTTCCTAGGAAAGTTGTCCAACACCTGCAGTGCTATAAGAGAGATGCTGTGAGAGCACGTTTCTCGTGGGGAGGAAAGAAGACACATAAGTACAATCAGAAAAAGCCCAAGGTAGAGAAGTTCAGCTGTTTGGAGGGGGAAGCCAGATGGATTTTATTACATGGTCACAAGATAGAAGTAGGTGGGTCCTAAACAAAACAGCTGGGAGAAAATCAATGCTATAAGAGGATGGCTGGTTGCTGCTGTTTCTGTTTCACTGCTGTTCAGGAGATTATTCACACTCCTGAAGTTCAAAGACTTGGTCTCCTCCATCTTTCATTGGAGAAGCTGTTCCTGGTTGTAGAGTTTGGAGGAGTCCTATTTATCAAGTTTTGCTTTTTGTGGAGGAGTTATACCTTAAGGTGGAGTATAATATAATAATCTGCCTTATTTTATAGACTATGATTAAGACATCTTCTCCTTTCTTCTTCTGTTATAAAGGGAAATGAAGTCGTTTACAGCCCAAAAACTGTTAACTTGACCTCTATGTTAAAAAGGTACTGGGGAGTGCCAGGAAGGATTACTACTATCAAACCAAGCTGTTAATGATAACTTTGGGATCTACCTGTATGGGTTAATGCAGTACCCTTTTGGCCTTCTCTGACTGACTCAGTCAGAGTTGAGGGAAGTTCAGAGCGGAAACTTTTTAGCTTGTATTTAGTAGGGGATCAGAGGTGGTCATGGTAGCTTATAGTAATTGCCCCTTTCTGGTCTTGAGGTGTGGCCTCACAGTTGTTAATGACTAGATGATCTTGTTAAAAATTAAAAAAGACAGTGTCATTTTCATGCCCTCCAAAAAAGTGAGTAAAGGAACATAGAACTTGTAAAAAATTGAGCAAAACAGTTGAGAAGACACCTCTAACATGCTTGTACTCTCCAGTTACTGATGTGGACAGATATAAGAAAGTCTGAAAACATAAAAATATGTGATAGCATTAGCCTTCTCTGGGATTTTTTTCAAGTATACCAGATTCCTAGGAAGGAGGTAGGAAACCTCCAAAGAAAATGTCTTGACTGACACTGATGAAGTCCTTAAAACAAAATCATCAAAATCCCTAGTTATTGCTAGGACAGGTGGAACAGTCAACACTGGATGTGCCACATATGGCCAGTCTGGGATTTCTGGAGCACTGATCCGTGCCTATTTGCCTTTTTTACTGGACCATAGCCTGTTCCTTGAGTTATTCTGTGCAATGCATTAATACTTTTCTGAGGGGAGAGAGAGGTATGTGACCCCCACTTGTATAAAAATTGCAGGGAGGACGTATCCAGGAGAGAAGAAAATTATCTCCCTCTACGGGTTATCCTCAGCTGGTCAAGGACTCTCTAAACTATCTGAGAAGAGGTAAGCTCTCACATTTGGGCTGGTTGCTAGTTGTTTGGTATTTCAGGTGGTGACTTGTGCCAGAGCAAAGCCTGGTGGACCAGGATGCTGCTGCCACTGCGCTGAGCTATATGGACACCTGAGCAATGTGCCTGCTCTAACTACAGTTTAGGGACCAGAAAGACATGTTCCCATGTGTATTCACATCCTGGTTTGCTTGTCAAACACATCAGCTTTTCAGGGAAGGTTGTTTCAGTGGTTGTTTTTCACCAATTCTGAAGTGCTTGAGTTATCAAGTAGTAAATAGCTTGAATGAACAACACCACAAATATCAGAAATCTAAAGTCCAGGGGAGGCCAATTAAAACAGGCTGTGAATTTTTATCACCTGTCCCTAGACATGTGAAATGCTAGGGACAGATACAAAGCCACTGAGAGATATCTTAGTTTACTCCAAGAAAAATTTTTTAGTATTTTGTGGACTTCAGCACAAAAGAACAAGAAGAAAATGAGTTTTGCTTCAGTATGCAGCATTTACTCCTTGGTGCAGAGATAGATTCTTTGAAAGGACAGCAGAAAACTGACCAAATTGACATAATTATTATTTCCCAATACTTTTTTCTTTAATAATGTTCTTTTCAAGTACTGGAATCGTTGGTCATTCTGAGGTGCAAATCGCCGCTGTTGAGGGGTTGTAGTGACTAAATTTTTAACAAACACTGTCACCTTCTGGGCAGGCTGCAGCAGTGCAGCTTGCAACCAGTTACTCTTTCAAGTAAGGATGTTCCTCCCTGCCCAAGAGAGCCACCGGGTCCCCTAGCTTGGAAACTTTTCTGATTTTGTACCAAACCTAGATCCGTTTGCTTAGTAAGTCCAGCAAAAACTGGAGCTTTACATCTTCGGGTGAAATTAGTACTGAGGGACCTTGTTTTGTGTTTTTGTTTGTATTCTCATGCTTAGAAACCCTGCCTGTGCGGGATTTGCACAAAATTCTACTTTTTGTCTCTTTTGGGTACATTTTGCTGCTTAAAAATGTATGCCATATGTAGTGCCTAGGGTCCTGAGCCAACAGCTGTTCTATAGCCTGCCTTGGTCATGCTGCCTGAGTAGGGAGTGCTGTTGTCTCACCCCCGTTGGACTTTCTGGAGCTGCTAGGGATGCGGTGGGAGGGTAACCTTCTGCTATGGGACACCTACCATGTTCAGCCAGTGCCACACGTGGCCAGCTTGACCACTGGTCAGAGTTGGTTAAAAACCACTAAAATTCAATTGTTTTCATTCCCCTCCCTCTCTTAGACTAGAATTCAGTGTTTAGCAAATAGGGCTGCAAGACTGGGATGCAGAGAGTAAATATTCCTTTATAAATCTCTCGGAGGCTTTCAGTCCTCTTGTGGACATCAGGTTTTTCAGTTGCTGGTTGGTGAACAAGCAGGATATTGGCCCTTGGAGCACTCCCTCCATGAAGCAGGGCTGTTTGGTACCTGCGACTCTGCAGCCATTAACAGTTTATAAATAATTCTTTATATTGTGGTTGACTTCCCCAGTTTTGTGTTGCAGCTTGCTCTGGACTGGTGTAAGGCCAAGCCAAAAGGATGATGGGAACTGTCCTTCTCCCTGGACTAAAGGGAGTTGCTGAATGCTCTTTTGTTAATAATATTCACAATAATAGACTTCAGTGCTCAAAAGATGGACCTATAAGACCTGGCTGACCAAGAAAGGCTTTTCTGGGACTCCTGGGGCAAGTGAGTGCCAGGACACTGTCTGTGATATTTATTTTCAGGGAATAGCAGCAGCTGCCTACAGCTGCTGAGAGCTACAGAGAGGATGAGGGAAAAGCAAGGCAAGAGCTTCAGGGCAATGGTGTGAGAGTGTGTGTGGGTTTGTCTTTCATTCATTTGATTCTTGGTTTGTCAGACATCAGATCTTAGTACTTACTTGGATGCTACAGTGTCTGCTTGCAAAGAAGACAGCATTTGCAAATCTAGTTTTATCCTCCTGATTGGAAAAGCTACCGGAGTGTTTGAGTTTAGGCTGACTGCTGACTCCAGCAGGGACAGGAGAGTGCAACAAGAATCTGGTGTGGACTCCTGCAGGTCTGGCAGCCCCTTGCCTCTGTGCTGCTCCGGGTACTTGGTTTCTGCCTTTCTTCGGCGTACTCTTTCTTGTGCAGGAATTCTGTGTGACTGTGTTCCTGTGGTGACTGGTGTTTACCAGCAGCTATGCAGCAATGGTATAGACAGAAAGGACCAGATCTTCTGTATGAGCATTATCTTTCGAGGAACAGTGCCTCTGGCAAGGGTATCGAGTCTATTTCGGGGATATTAAGTTTTTCCCTCTCTTTCCCATCAATACTTTATTTAAATCATAGCTATTTTGGAAAGATATGTAGGAGGTTTTCCTGGTTTTATAAGGATAATAACTGAAAGCCAGTTTTAGAGCACTTAAGAGTCTCATTTTCCATGACTGTATGAAGCCTCACAGGACTACTCAGATTCACGGACTCCTCCTCCTTAGAAACACCAGAAACAGCTCCTAGCCCAAACCAGTACTTCACAGAGAAATTGCATATATTTTTTTCTCCTTATCCTCACAAAGATTGTCTTACCTGACCTAAGAACCCAGTTCAAGCAGCAACCCCACCATGTGGGGCTCCCTCCCAGTGTGACCACCCAGCATCAGGTTGATTATGTTTGGCAACTCAAATGGCTATAAACCCTCCAGGAGTAGAAGAGGTGTGATGGACAGCAAAGCTGCCAGATTTGGGGGTTGACATCTGGGAGCCTTGAGGAGCTGTTTTATGTGTGAGGTTTGGATCTGAGTAAGAGAATTTTCACCGTTTCCATTGTGCTGGGGGCACTGTGTAGGAACCAGGTGGTATGACCCCATGCCTGCCTGTCCCTTGCCTGCCCAGCAGTGCTCCTTCACCCTTGTCCTTTGGCAGTTTGGAGCAATCTCTCCTGGCCTGGTAGAACAATCCTGCTGCCAAGTACTCTCCTGTCCTCCTCTGTCACCAAATTATAAGATATTTTTCCACCTCTAGAGGACACTGTGTGCTTCCATATGCTCGCTGCTCTGCCGTGCTCTGGAGGCATCAGCACTGCTCAGTGTCTGCCTGCCAGAGGTGGCACAAGCGGATAGTGGGGTGGGACCATCATACCCAGGCTGGGAAGGGTGGTCATGAAGGCTTTAATGTCTCTGCCAGCAGCTGCTGTGTGTCAGAGCACTTCACCTTCTCTGTCCATAGTTCTACAAGCCCAAGAGGCCCTGCTGTCTTCTGGGGTTGGCCAGGGTGAGGCAGGGACTTGGAAGCACTTTGTAGATGTGGCAGGACACTTTCATGCTCTCAACTCACATCTGTCCAGAGATCATCTAGATTTTGCCTTTTCAGTCCACTGCAGGGACCTCCTTCCTTCTGGGTTTATGATTTTGATCCCACTTCTGTTCCCCACAACCATGAGAGCTGGCAAGCAGGGAGCTTGGCAGGCTGAACACAAGTTGAGGGAGGTCATCCCTTACTGGAGGTCTGCACAGGTTTTCATCTGCTTTCTTGTCTGTTCATAAGCCTTGCTGACTCAGACTTGCCTTTTTTTTTTTTCTTTTTTCTCCCTACTCTTGGCTCATTCTGGTATTTTGCATTACAGTAGGAGAACTTCTTAGAAATTTCCTAAAAGGATACCTTGTGCTATTTAAAGAAGTTATGGAGTACATTAACAGAATGAATTTTAAAAAGTAGTAGTGGTTGATCAGGAGGTGGTAGTTTACCTGGAAGTAGATAGTGAAGTCTGTGATAACAAAGCAGCAATGCTGCTGGGGGAGAAGCAATACAACTCCAAGTTGTTTATGCCACAGATGCCCTGGAGTCATGTTGCTCCTCCTTGCAAGTTCCTTCCAGATAGTTTGTTCCACCAGCCTTCATCAAAGGACTCATCAGCAGAGCCAAACTGTGATGTTCTGGGCTGGGCACATGGGGGTGCACTGGGGGAGGTCCCTCTGTCATGATGGTAACCACCACCAGCAGTTTTGCACGTAACAGTGGTCCCCTCTCAGGAAGTGTATAAGTAACATTAGGTGCACAGATGCAAGGTTGATGTTTTTAAGTCTTGTGGTGCCTCTTGCTGGTGAAGACGTATCCTGGCTTTGAACCTGAAGACTGGCAAAACTATGAGTAGAGTACAGTTGTTTCATTTTAATGGAGTAAGAAATGAGGCCATTCTGGAAGAGAACAATTTCCATTCCAATCCAAAGTTTGGCCGTGGTTTGATGAATCCATGGATATACAAGGGTTGATTTCTTCCCACAAACTCTGTCCTTCCCATGAAGTGCATCTCCAGCGTTAAGTCAAATCTGAACTATTTAAGGGTTTTTCTAGAAATTTATTGAAGTCTGCCACTGAAAGCAAAACCAGACAAGAGATGCTAAAGGATAGGTTCCCCAGGTTGCTACTGAATTTTGGCTTTGTCATGTTGCTGGTGACAAACTGTGGGTTGCAGAGCAGGAAAGCAGATGGGGACAGGAGGAAAGGGTTGTGCATGGGAAATGATTTTTTTACAGGCAAATGAGGATGAAAAATTTCCTCATATTATCTAGCTTTGATTTTTACTTTTTTTTGAGAGACAGAAAGTAGGAGGAGGGGAGTATGGAAAGCAATGGATTTCTGTGCAAAACAGCTTTTTATAATTACCAAAGTTGGGCCCATTCTTGTTTTCCAAGCATTTTGTGAAGAGCAGGAGTGCAAAAACCATGCAAGTGGCAAACCTGGGCACCAGACAACAGTGGTGAAGGCAGAAGCTGATTGTATTGCTCCTGGTTTGGAACCACAAAAAACATCTGCAGAAGTCCTATGGAGCCTGAAGAAATGGGGGTCATTATTTCCTGCTAAATGTAGACGCTCAGATGTATTAGTGTGCTGTTGTAGGTATATCCAGTTTTCCGGTGCTACTTTGCTACCCTGTGCCCATGATCCACCTCCCCTCTGTCTCCCAGGGAGGTGGACGTGGTGTGGAGGCAGCAGCCTCGGTGTGTAATGCAGGCACTGACCTTTCCCACAAACGCTTTTCTCCGCAGCCCTCGGGACATCTGCTGGCCCCGGACAGCCTCGAAACAATGCGGGTTTCCTGGCCCTCTATGTGGTTTTTCCTCTTGTAGGAAAATATATGCTAGAATATTTTCAGTTTTCCAGTTGCTTTGTCCTAGTGTTAGCACGTGTCTGTTGTCTGCAAGGGTGCCTGTAACGCTGGGAAGACATGGTGGAAATAAGACCGTTTGGATGGAGGTATGTAGGGACAAGCTGTCTTGTTTGAAAAGCAATGCACACCATGGAGGGAGTCTCTGCACAGCAGGAGTTTGCCCAATTGTGTTTCTCATGTGAGTTGCGCAGGTTTCTTTCGCCATGGGATTCCTCAGAGTTTTGGTTTTTTTCTTCTTTCGCCACTGTCTGCACTTTTACCATACCCCATCCAATACCACTCGTAGTCTGACCTGTTGCAGACCATTGCATTCCATCTGCATCTTTCCCTGAGCTCGATAATTTATTTGATGAAACCGTATCTCTGAGACAGACATCTGTTTTGAAAGTGATACCAGCAGAGCTATTACTTTGCTTGTTAGCCTCTGCCCATCACGGTACACCGCGTGTCATCCTGACTTCAGCGTCATGGGTAATTTTTCTACCGCTGTTCATCACATTTTTTAGACCACTTTCCTCCCGTGAGGACATACATATTCTATAATCTCATTGCTTCTTACTGAACTAAGCAAATAAAACATTTTAAATTACACCATAAGGCAGCTTCTGAAGCTGTTGAATCACATTTGTGGGTTGTGTTGGGATTTTTTTAAACCTTCTCCATTTTTTTCAATAACTTTTTTACAAGTGTAAACCAGGACTGGACAAAATATTTCAGCATTTGGACTTGACAAAGCTGTGTACAGAGTTAAAATCGTAATAGGATGTTCTTTAATTATTTTTAACACTCATGGTCTGTAAATAGTAACACTTAGCATTTTTTTTAATATGATTCCTTCTGCTTACTCAAATATACTGACTAAATCCTTTCCCCTAAAACATCACTGTGTGAGGTTTGATTAAAGCTGTGAAGAATGTGTGTGAAAGTGGTTCTGGTAAGCGATTGTTCATGGGAACTGGGAATCGTTGCTGTTTACATTTTTTAAAATGTCCCCAAAAGATCTGATGTGCAGTATGGAGAACTTTAATTTCTACAGGAGCCAGCTGAGTCAAGCGGCTGCAGGGAGGAGGGGCAGAGTGGAGTTTCAGAGCAGTTTTCTCTAAAACTGCAAGAGGGAATATTTTTAAACACAGACACTTGTCCGTGCACTGATGTTCCCCGACACCAGCAGAGGGAGGTTAAAACCCAGGCATGCTGTTTCTTTGTGGCTGCTGTCTCACAGGGCATCCTCTGGCTGGCATTTGATTGACTGGGAAGAAGCAGGATTTCATGTTCACTACTACATGCCCATTCATTTGGTAATACTATCTCTGATCCTCTTTGAAATCCTCCAAGCAACTGTTACTAGCTGGGTCCCAGGAAAAGTGATCCGGCAGGACTAGCCCGTGGGGAGGCCAGTTGCCTAGCACTGGGTTTGGTGTTTTGAAACAGTTGGCCGAGCCATCAGACTGGCTCAGCTAAATGAATTAAGTAATTGCACAGCCCTGCAGAGAATATTAGTGAGGAATTTCCATATTGCAGCTCTTGATATTCCCGCCTCACAGCCCTGTTACCACAAGTACAAGGCCTTGGCTGAGCAGGCAGTAATTTGATATCAAATGAGGTTCTTATTAAACAGATGCAATGAAATAGGGACAGAGTTTTATGTTGCCTTAGTCAACTAAATGCTTTTTATTAGCACTCATTAGGAGGGCACGGTATTCTTTAGCCAAAGCCTGGGCCTTCGGAAGGAGGGTAATTAAGCAGCTAAGACGTTGGGAATAGGAGCTAGGCCACACACGGCAAGTGTACCTCAGCTCACTCTCTCCCTCTTCTGGGAACCACCTCTGCAAAAGAGGTCAGGAGGAAACTTGGGGGATGGCTTGCTCTGCCTGGGGATGAAGCTCCTCCTTGTCTCATTCTCCAGGTGTTAATTTGACAAATCACAAAGGCCTTTTGGAAAGTAGACCATCTGCGCAGGCACACATTGCTCTTTCTTTTGGACTGAGTGTATAAGGCTGTCAGCCATGGAAATAATGTTGGGGTTTTTGTTGGTTTATTTTTGGGGCATCATGGAGCTTCCGTAGGAAAGGTGGCATAAAAGAAGGTAAAAGCTCTAGCCCTTAATTCTGTCCACTTAACAGATGTGCACAAACTTATGTGTTTGTCAAAGCTGGCTCCACCAAGGCTGTAGTGACCACATATTGGCTTCCCTGTAGGATGCCTATGCTCCATCAGGGAAATGGATCCTAGAACTGGTGGAAAAAACACCCAGAAATCATCAGTCCTTCTCTGCCATCCCAGTCTCTTGTTCTGTAACAGTAAGCTGTGGACTGTCTTATCCAGCTTGCTTTTGTTCTGTTTAGGTTTCTTCGTTTTAACCTTTATTTCCATTTCTCTTGAGACTTTGCACTGTGTTTGATGAATTGTTCTGCCTCCTCTCTGCACGCTGTTATCCTCTCTTATTATTAGATGACCTAGGTACTTTTCCCATGAAATGCTTTTTCAAGTTGCATTTTTTCTCTTGGTTTTCTATCATCTGGCAGGATTCAGCAAAAAGTAGAGTGATAATTTTATTAGAATTCCCAATGCTCAGTGTGCATGTGAGTTTGTGGTGGGTGTCTTGTGTCTTATTTACAGCGAACTAAGAACTCATGCCCTCTGGCCTGCATTTGGTCTGGTCCTCTTGCAAACATTCCCAAAGCCTAATTGTTTTGGATTGGATAGAATCTGGCTCGTGTTGAGGCCTTGGCAAGGCTTCCCTCCTAAATAAATGTGGTGATAAGTGACCACTGTAAGCTCTCGTGAGTCCTGATGAAGACTCAGGGGTGCATACCCTCTGTCTAGGCCACTGCCTAGCTCTATGAAGCCATTACACAATAGACATTGGAGTCTTCTGTTTCTCCGAAACCGAAGTGTGGGTTCCACCTGTGAAGTGAGACTAGGGATCCGTGTCAGGGATCTGGGTATATTCCCCTTTTAAAAAGAGAAGGAATGAAGGTTTTGGGTAGAGCAAACTGCACTAACAAGCTGTCAGGTCTACCTGTAACACTGGTTCTTGCAACAGCATCCACAAGGCAGCTGTCACTGTGGGGGGAGGAAAGGAGTGAGAGGGAAGATATCATTCAGTGGGAGGTGCTATTCTGTCCGGAGTTGAAAAAGCCTATTCTTTTCCCAAACTATGGGAAAGGAAATTTCCTGATTTTGAGGATGAAGAAAGGCTGCACCTGCAGTAGAGATGTGACAAGAGTTGCATGGGGTCAAGACAAAACAACCCCCTCAGCAACCTTGGACCAGCATTTGAAAGTGTCCTTGGGCTTTATTTTGCACTCCTGCTGCTCTTTGCACTTGAGGTTGCCAGGACCTGGCAGTGGTAGCTGCTTGCATCCAGATAGCTGGGAATTCTCTAGATTCTGTGAGAATCTAGAGGTAGACCTGGCTCTCTTGCAGCAGTATAGAGCCCCTTGGCCCTCCAGTAGTGTGTGTAGGAACTGGCTGTTTCTTTGTCTGGCACCATATGTGCAGACACAGATATTTGAAGACTATTTCCTTGAGGGAAAAGGATTCTTTATTTTTTCAGTTCTAATTCACTAATGAAAATCAAACATGACTTGACTCACAAAGGTGACTTGGAACATGCACAAAGATCTAAGGGTAGGTGTGAGAAGGGCAATGAACCAAACCCGAGCATGGAAAACTAAATCTTCTGGGGTAAATTACTAAAACCATACAGTATGCTGGCTGCAAGGGTTTTCTTGGATTGAAGTAGTCTTAATTCTGGCAGATGCAGGGAGCAGCTTAGCATTTTATTCCTGTTCAGCACTTGTTCTTGCAGAAAGCCCTTACTTGATAAAGTCTCCTAGTACTGCTGTTGTCTTTGAATAAAATTTTAAAAAATTATCCAACGTAAGGTGTTTCCTATTGTATATTCTTGTTTCAGCTGTGTTGTTTGACTCCTCACTGGTGGACAGTTGTCTCAATTTTGGTCAATATAAGTCATAATCAATATAACTGTACTAATCAAGAAAGGTACTTGAAGCCACTGAGCCTTTCCAAAGGGAAAGGAGCACAACAGTAGCAGATAAACTTGGAAGGACAATCTTGGAAAACAAAATGGAAAATTTTTTTCGTTATTAAGTTACAGAGCTTTGTAGGTGATGAGTAATCCTATGAGACCTGGTCACATGGCTGCTATCTTGTAGTTAAATAAGAGAGGAAAATTTCAATGCTTTTTGAATGAGCACAATGTTCATTTGTGTGCAACTCTCTTTGTAAAGCTTCAGGCAGATTGCTTGATTGTACCTGCCCACGGCCTCTGATTCCCTGTCATCCTCATGTTCATTGCATATAAAATGCATTGATCTCAAAGCATCCATGAACAGTTTCAAGTATTATCACAGCTAATGGCACAGAGCAGAAACATATTTGGAAAACCTCATGGGTATGGTTCCCACCACAATCTTGTGTGATATGTTTTGTTTTGTCCAAATTTGGAAGACTCCTTATCAAAATTTAAAATGAATGAATGTTTAAAGTACCATCCTTCTTCAAGTAGGTCCCTGCTGGCATGAATACTCTACAATGAGAGGTTAAAGTTTATTTTCCCCTTTTATACATGCCAATGAATATTTGACTTCTGAAAGTTCATGGAGAGTGAATACCAAAGGGTCAGGAGCACATCTGAACTGAATTCAGTCTTAAGGGTGTATGGTTATCCATGGAATTAAGTTTGTGGTATTTTCCTAGCTCCTGGAATAAAATCTAAAAAAAAAAAAGGTCATCTTAAATTCATCAGCAATTTGCTTTTTAATATTTCGCTTTCTGAATGTGATTTCCCTACTGTTTTTCTCCTTGGTTCCACTCCTAAAGGTTTATCCTCAACTATGACAGTGGTGCTAAAATACTGAGGTGACAAAACTGGACAGCACTTGGCTTTCCACTTTCAAGTTCTCTCTGTGAGTAGTGCAGCCTGTGGCATTTACTGTTTTGATAGATCACATTACCTGTCTATTCCCTGGCATTGTAGTAGTAACCTGGCACATCAGCTATTTCAGTGCTATTTCTCTTCACTACCTGGCACAAGCTATACATTTTTATATACTGAATTATTTATGGACTCATAATTATTTAGCATCAATATGTCAATGTTACAATGCCCCTGTTGGCCATAAAGGAGCAAAATCTTTCTTTAATTAAAATTACATGGTCTGTGTCAACTTTGCTTGGACCCAACCTTTTAAAACTGAGTAGGGAGTTTGAATTCCATCCTACCAAATACCTGTGTTTTAAGCAAAGACTAAGTACAGAGCTTTCTTTCAGTGAGACTGGTCTTGGAAGCCAATAATTTTATGTGTTTTAGGGAGGTTTATGTTATACTGGGGAGTTTACAAAGGACTTCATTGAACTGTAGACCACAGTGGCAGTATTTTTTTAATAAGCAGCTTCTAATAAGAAGGAAGCAGCATATAATTCAGACTGTCAGTGGTCCTGTATAAAGACAAAAGCTTAAGATGCCTCAACGATGGTTTGAAAATCTGCTGAATCTTGAGGGTAAACTGGCAATGAAGGTAGTAGACTAGTTTGTTTTAAAGAATGCACAGCTGTCCTCTTCAGAAAAATATTGCATCATTTGGCATTGTAGAAATACACTGAACCACCATATAATTTAATTACATGACCACCCTGCAAGTTCCATGAGCCATACTCAATCCTGGCATAAGCGGGTGCAAATCCCACCGGGAATTGCACCCGCTTATGCCAAAGCTAAATTTGATCCAGTGTTTTTTTCCCTTCTCCCTGAGAGCTGGAAGGTATGGAGATCCACTTCATACTGTGTGTTCTTGGATGTGCTGTTCTTGGAGCTATTAGCTTTTTTCCACACACACAGCAACTCCATACTTGATGTTGAACTGACTTTTGCTATAGTTTCCAGGAGAAAAACAAACAAAAAAGTGTCTTGAATGCAGTATACAAAGGCAGTTGTTAAATATTTAAGGTTATCATAACCAGAAAGCAAATTCCGTCACCTTCTGTGTCACAGCTGCCATGGAAACAGTGCTCAGTGGAGACAGCGATGGCCCTTTGTAGAGAGGGACCAGAACAGATCAACCATCTATGACATGTTTAACAGGACTGCTCACTTGGTGACATGCCTGTGACACACAGCTTTCCATGTGATGCTTAAAGAAGTAATTAAGTGTGTATTTGTTTAGGATCTTTGCTTTTTTCAAGGTGTGAGGCTGCCACTCTAACTGGCTTTTACTTCTTGAGCGGTCTCCTTTGACAGGAAAAAAATGTTCTCTAAGAAACTTTCCACGTGCTCCATGCTTCTGCTATACAGCTTCCTCAGTTACTTTTTCCCTCCTACCTTGTAATACCTACAGGTTAACCGAACCTTTCAGACTTCTCTTAAAGAAATCTTGAGGGCTTCTTTCCACATGGAGAAAAAGGCATCTCAGAACAATAAAATCTTTGGGATATGGGTCTGCTGAAGGGGAATGATTTTATTGGCTTTCTTTTAAATGAAAAGCCTCTATCTGCTTCAGGTTAACCACTTGCTGTATGCATATGAATGTGTGCAGTCCCACAGACACCAGAGGTGGCACAGAGCACTGTAGAAAGTGCAGATAAGTTGATTCCAAGTTTTCAGTCTTGCAGGACATCTTGAATAGTTTTGGCTCACTCCAATCAGCTGCGGCAAGACAGCATGTGCATGCCAGGCAGAAGGACATAACCCTGACGTTCTCATTTCCAAAATTTTACTTTAAACAATTATTTGACTGAGATGGAAATCATGCAAGACTTACAAATGATGTATTCTGTGAGCAACAGCTAGTGTCAGGAGAAGCCTTGTTCTTTCCAAACACTGAGAAACAAGAATCACTATTGAGTACAGAGACAATGAAAGGCAAAAAACACATCAAACAAGTACCCAAAGTTTATAAAATAGGCACGTAGTCATGACCTTCCTACAGTTACACAGACATGTGCACGCACACATCAGCCTTTAACTTCAATGGGAGTTGTTCACATGTGTCTTTGGACAGATCTTGTCCCTAAGCTGATTTATGTCCAAAGGAAACTTGGGCTCCAATTTAGGTTCAAATCAGGTTCAGTGTGGAAAATCCTGAACTTGGAGTCAGACCCTAAAGCAGCCCTTTAAAGAGGCAAACAAACAGACCAGACCAGAGCAGCTATTCTCCCTAGCTAGAGCTCTCTAGCCTCATGCTCGGGTCTAGCACACCCCTCTGCCCCCCTCCTAACTGAAACACAATTATTTTTAAAGAGATCTTTATTCCACCCAGGAGAATATAGCACAGGCAATTGGCTAGCAATGGTGGCTTGGAGCTCAGCCACCTGGGGCAAGTGTGAGACTGCACATGGAGGGAAAAGGAGAGAGCAGCAAGTGACAGAGAGACCCTTCTGCTGCAAGAGCCTGGGAGATTCATCCCAGAGACTCCCAGAGGCTCAGATCTCTTCTTCTGCTTAAAGGGGCCAATATCATAATGTTTAAACTAAATAGGCTGCTGTTGCTGGTTAATTTGGGGGTTTTGTTTGTTTGTTTGTTGTTTTATTTTGCTATTTTTAACACAAGTAGATGTCATCATGCACTTATTTCAGTATTGTCTGTTCTGCTGACAGTGAGGAATGAACTTCTGTGATGATTGTGCATGACTGGGCAAAGATTGGACTTTGACCTTTTTTTCCCAAGCAACTGTGACCTATCCTTTTCCTGACAAAATAGTGAAGGTACTTAAATTAGATTTATCTGTTTCTCTTCCTAGAACGTATTGCTCACTCTTGGTGAAAACTGCTAAGTAACCAAATTAAAATGCAGTTTGCTACTACAACTAAGGACATCAAGTTAAAATTCACCCTACTGCAAATCCCATCCCAAACAGTTAGGAATGGGCCAACCGAATAACTATGAGCAGTTCAGCTCACTGCCTGTCTCTGAGGAGTCATGTCAATCTCAAACCCAGTTTCACTGGGTTCAACCTATCCTGCTCCAGCATAGCCACCAGGCTGATATCCACGGCAGTGTATCGGCAAGGACAATCTCATTTTGGATAAGGTATTTTCATATTTATTGAGAAAAATCTTGCAAGACTTCCATTCAACAATTTGGTGGTTTTTGGTTGGTTGGTTGGTTGAGTTTAGCTTGTTTGTTTTTTTATTTTGGCTTACAGGCTCTGTTCAGGTTGAAAAACACTTTTGGGAACTCAACCAAAAAGACCTCTCTTCTCAACGGATTTGGATTTCTAGCAAAATAGAGATGTGTATCTCATTTGGAAGCACATCCCTCCTGTGCTGCTGAAAGCAGGTAGAGTCAGTCTATCTCTTGATGTTCAAATACTTGCTCCCCTCAAAATTGGCCTGTTTTTGAAAGAGGTGAACCACCTGTAACACCTATTTGACAACAGGTCTTGAAGGATTTCTTATGGCCAACCTGTGCTTTTCCCAGCTGCCTACCAATTCCATTGAGCCAAATATTTATTCAAGATCACCCTTGTCAAACATACTCATGTTATTTGAAAGGTTCTCAATCCATCTATGAAAAATATATGAGCAGCTTGTCTACATACTACTTCCAAATTTTCAATGTCCCTATAATCTCACAGAGGCATTTGACATCAACTGTTTTGATGGGTTTCCATGTCTCTATACTTATTTTTAGCTACCATCTGATCACCACCTATTATGCAGGAGGTGTATCCCAAATGCCAAGAATTTTAAATCGTGCACTTGTCTTACTCTATACTTCCTCAGCTTCAAGGGGTAGGGGACCATTAAAAATTATTTTCAAGTGAGTTTATTTTTGCTTACTGTTCTTCGGGAAAGGTTTTTTTTCCGCTTTGATTTTCCTTCTACTCTCCTTGCAAATAAGGCCCAGGAATTTAATGAGGAAAAACAAGCATATAAATGCATATTCTGTGCAATAGATAGTACCATTGTAATCTGTCCCAAGAAATGGTTACCTGTTGCTGTGTTTCTACAGCTTCTGCTCTGCTTACTTTCCCTGCTGGGGACTAACATGGCTGTGTTTCTTGTTGGGTCCTGGCCTGGACCAGAGTTGTAGCCTTTTCAATCACCTTTTTGCAACTTCTACTCTTGACCAAATTAGTCTCACAGTTTTATGAATTACTGTGTACCAACCCTGAATACTTGCTGTCATGAAGTGAGTGAAGATGTGAGATCTGGGAAGAAAAGTGAATCCAAGTTAATAGTAAAAACTTGAATGAATAAGTGATGGTTTGAAAATGTACTTGTTTCTTGTTGATTTGCTACCTGGTCTCATTATCGCTGCCATGCTCCCTTTCTCTGTTTCCTGTTTTGAGCCTTGCTTGTTGAATCCTTTTAAATCAACAACACAGGATTTGAGGAACAAGGTGGTGAGTTAACACAATACCTGTTGGGGTATTCAGAAAAGTGTCAGGCATCATAATTTCCCATTCATTTTTAATTTCACAGGCCAACTGACTTGGCTGCAGTATCTGAGTGCGCCGCTGTCTAAAGGTGGGAGTCAGGGCAAAGCTTGTTTTCTCCCTGACTCAGGCGTGAGACTTTCTTCAGGGAGATACTGACAGTAAGGTGCTAATCAGAGCTGACTGTATGGGATTGAGCTGTGATGCTGGAATCCACCCAGCAGTAATGATGGTATATCCATCAGCTTCTTTTAGTTCAGCGATTAACAGGGAGAGTACCTTGTTTAAATAGCCCTATAGTAGCAATTAAAACTATTGCCTAAATCAAAAACAATTGCCCAAGTGTTTGTTTATACAGCTGGAATACTTTAACTTAGTGTCAGTGCTGCATAGCTACATAATTAGCAAACTTTGTCTTTAATTGATAGGTTAGAGACTTGGTGAAAATAGTAAGGAAAACTTCATTTGCTGAGTTGCACGAGACCTTCATTATCTTCATTTGGTTTAGCTCTCAGTGTCTTCAGCTGAAAATTGTTTGTCTACTGAAATGACCATACTGATTATGCTGAGGCCTTCTCTATGGGTTGCCTTTTACTGCTGTGGTTGGATTCGCCTAAAATAAGAGTTTTGCCAAAGCTGATGTTGTCAAAAAATGTAAGAAGGTGTTATTCTTAAGCCAAAGTACTTGCAATCCAAATATTTGGCATGGAAATGAGAGGTAAAGAGACCTTCTGCAGGTAATACCCAGCAGGGCTGGGATGAAAGCTGTAGCCTTCTGACTCCCAGTTCCACATTATATTTGCTTGCATAGTCAGCTTTTAAGGCAATGTGCTGGCTTTGTTTCTTCGGCAAGGAAGGCTAAGTGTTCAAATAAAAATGACTCATTCCTATTAAAGAGCTGAGGGGAGACAGGAAACAAAGCACTAGGCTTTTGCAGCTGACCCCTGGGAAGTCCAGGGCAACATGGAGAAAAGGAACTTGAAGCTGGTTCTAGACTTTATTGCACGGTGTCCTCTAAGAGCGGCTGTGCTGCAGTCTTCTGGTAGCTGCCCACACATGGTGCAAACTGTCTCAGCCTGACAGTGTGCCCAGAAGCAAGTGTGAATGCAGACATGGGAGCTCCTGGCACTGTTTTGAGTCTTAAATACTTCACTAGGGCGCCGCTCTGCCTATAGCACTCTGCCTGAGCAGTGCAGAGGACCTGGACCTGCAAACCAGTTCATAAAGCAGAAGAGGCTTTCAGATGCACCAAGGGGCACTTAAACAGTTACCTTTAAGCAACACCTTTGAAAAATCTCTTAGCAAAGCCATAACTTCACAAAAGCACAAGGTGATTTTCAATTTGGAGTTTGCCCCCCTTTGGCAGCAAAGGGTGTTTGCTAAAAAGCCACCCACCGTTTCAGACATGATGCTGCAACCTCTCAACTCAATGAATAATGTTTAACGGTGTGAATTTTATTATTTTGGCTTTGAAGGCCCCACAAGGCTCCAAGTTCATAGACAAACCCTCCCCAAATACCCCGTGAAAGTGCAAAACCAGAATTATCTTTGCATTCAGCGCACCCCTGAAATTTACTGGCTGTTTATATTGCTAACTGCTACTGCTGGGAGAAGTCCTATAAATAACCTTGACAACGTGTGGGTTTTAGGGAGAAAAGCATTGTGTGAATAACGATCCATTTGTAGCCTAGAGGCTATGTGAGATCTCTGCTTGCTATTTCTTACTGTGTTTATCCAGGAGAAACTACCTCTGAGAGCTGGGTAAAAGAAGGTGGGGTATGTTCTCATTAATGTTGAGGTGAGGGGTGGTCAAATTTTCTGTTATATAGGCAAGGGGTAAATATAAATAAATCTTCCAGACCAGCAAGCTTCAGTCCCATACGCTGGAAGATTCTTTGTGGCACGTGCTGTTTTGGAGGAATACAGGAGAGATACACCAATTTTTCCATATACAGTAGATCCTTCACCCCAGCAGCTCACATTCTTTCCTGAAATAGTCCCATATGGTTTTTATTATAATTCTTGTGTGACTTCTGGTTAAAGACCAGCTTGTCAACATGACCAGGCCACCTCAAACAGATCTTACTATATTTTTTTCTGGTAAAAGAGGCAGCCAAGGGACTAAAAAGAAGATACAGAAAAATATTATGGTTTTTCAAGGTTTATTTGCTGCACCTCTGAGAATAGAGACCACACTAAGGAAGACAACTTAGAGTTAAAATAACACGGAGATGGAAAATTAAAGGATTCCCTACCAAACTCATCTGCTTTTTTTGAAAAACATGAAGGTCGTGTTCTTGTTTGCTCCCTTGATTCAGTATTCAGTCATTTTTAGTAGAACTTCATTCATCTCAGTTTCTCAAACCACATAATTTTTTTTATTAGGCACAAAATACCTTTCTTTTACCTTCTTAGTAAAACTGTTAGTGATATGGTATAGCAATCTTTTGTACTTCTGATGTTTCAGGATCTACAAATGTGATTTCAGTGAACAGTGAAGTAGGATAAGTGACCTGAAGGTGCAGTCATGCAATGAACAAGTGCCCATATTGCCATGATGTCTCTTCTGGGTTTTAATTTGTTCCTTTTGCATTGAAGTTTAGCTGCAGACTTTTCCAGCTGTTTCCCAGGGTTATCCTCCACTAATGTGTTATTTTTATGTAGAAAATTTGCTTGGAAACATTTTTTCCAATAAAACTGCTCCCTCTAACCACAACCATGTAGTATGATGGCTTACAAGAACTGAGCCCAACCGTGTGTTTATCCCTTTTCTTTCACGTGCTTCCAGTGATGATCTGCCTCATTCCAGACTCTTGTTTGTTTATGGAAATGGACTCAAGGAGTCCAACCCACCTGGAAGATTGGTGTGACTTCAGTCACAGGGCACCTTTTTGATTTTTTCAGATCCAGTATTAGGCAGCTTTTTACCTCTTGAAATTCTGCAGACAGAGATAACTTGTACATTAACTCCTGCAAAGTACTAATAGGAGAAGCAACTGCCCAAAAGGGCAGGGAGACTTTTTACATCATTACAGTGATGCAGTCAGTCTTTAATGACGGGGAGAGGAGGGGCATGCAAATGGAAATGAAAGACTCTTGACCCTAACTCACCTTCTGGCTCCATCATAACACACAGAGCACCTACAAAAATGCCTGCTAAATCCTAGTTGCCAGTTCTCCCTTTTTGTGCAGATGCCAAAGAGTCGGGCAGTGCACAGCCAGAGATCTGCAGTGGAAACAGCCCCGACATTGTGGGTAGTCACTGAACAGCACAAAATGGACAGCTGACTGGCTGTGGACTCTCTGGCCTCTGTATCACCCACATAAGATGGGACTAGAGGGTCCCAAAATGTAGGTACTGCTCCTGTTCTGCTGTTAAATGTTGAGCAACCACTGACAAGCCATCACGCACTGGCCTGTCTTGTTTCAAGGCTCGAGGTGCTACTGAAGT
This sequence comes from Pipra filicauda, assembly GCF_003945595.2. Lineage (NCBI taxonomy): Eukaryota > Metazoa > Chordata > Aves > Passeriformes > Pipridae > Pipra > Pipra filicauda. The sequence continues at coordinate 823,288 of NW_024103962.1, forward strand.
AGGATTGATTATTACTGTCCAGCCTCTGGATCCACACAGAGCCTGGGAAGCTGGATGTTGAATGTCTTTGCAGCCCAACTCCTATTTTAAGTTACTTCCTTTTTATAGCATAATTTCCAGGTGGGAGGCATGTATTTCTGTGCATTGAGTCTCCTGTTTTTCTTCCTTGATAAGAGTTTTAAATAGCATGCAAGAATTGTCTGAGGGTGGGTATTTTAATTATTTAGAAATTATTTTTTACAAAACTTGCAGAACTCGTGACCTTGGTGCACCACCTGGGGACACAGGCTGAGCTGGATGGTGACACTTGGTCACAGTCCCATGGTGGCCCTCCAGTCCCTTGGTGTCACCTTGTTCTCGTGCTGCATCCCCATGCTTTCCCAGGCTGGAGGGAGTTGCCTTCAAGGGTGATCTCATGGGTGCAATCAAGCAAACCTGAGCTACAGGCTGGGACCGTGCTACTCCCTGTGAGGATAATAGTGATCTCTGCCCTATTGCTTGTTTTCAAAACAATAAAAAGGACCTGGGAGTTTACAGGAGCTGTGCTAAGCCAAAGAGAATCTCTATGTTTGGATTAAGTCCTCTCTTTCCTCCCCTTTGAAAATGAAAGCCTCCTGTGTTATGTCAGCCTAGATTTCAATACTGTGAGGTCTTGACAAAGAAGTAGAAGGCTGCAATGAAAAATATGCTGGGCTCTGATTTTGGCCTGATGAAGACCATATCATCTCACTTGGGCTGTTGAGAAAATGGTATGTTTTGACTAGGATATATGCCATGTCTCCCTGCTGCCTCCATCAATCAATCTATCTCTTAATCATCATCATCTTTCCTGTCACAGAATGATTTTTATCTAACAACACTGTTAGCTAAGGCTCATCTCTTCATCTACCATGTCTACCTAAAGTCCTTGCAGAAAGAGGCAAGCAGCATCTTTTTCTTTCTCCCTGTTTTTACTCTTACACAAATCTGCCTTTTCTTTTTTTTCCTTTTCATTGCAGATACATGGCTGAGCAACAACATTGTTTCAGAATGTCCTTGTTTTGCTCTAGTTATTGGATACTTTGGGCACAGTGTCCTTATTTCTTTAGCCTCTTTTTCGAGGTATGTTCCACACTGAATACTGGCCCAAGGGCTGATTTAATTTTTGAGGGATTTTTTTATTTTTATTTTATTACTTTTTGGGGGGGACAAGCATTTATTTTCCATCTTTCAATAAAGATGTCATAGGTATTTCATAGAATTGTGGAACAACATAATGGTTTGGGTTGAAAGTGACCTTAAATATCACCTAGTTCCAACCTCTCTGCCATGGGATTTCTGTGTATCTGTTTTCAGCTGTGTGTTGGTTACCCACTTGACTGGCTATACTTCAACCCAAAGGCTGTAACTTTTACAGAACTGTCATTCGTGAAGTCAGCATGGAAAGCAGCGCTGAACTTGCTCTCTGCTGAGGAACAGATTGTCATGGTTGCCTTTTCTTTTTTTGCCAAAGACAACCACAGGATCTGTACCTGCAGTGGGGTTTTTTTTTTCCCCCTTCCCCTCTCTTTGCAGCTCCACAGTGAGACTTTTGTGGGCAAAAAACTTCTGGTAAGAATAGCTCTGCTGAACATTTTAACTAGAAATGTAATTTCCCCTAACAAGCAGTAATGAAGCAGATTAAGCATGGTCAGTTGCCAAAAAAGCACTGGAGACAGTGGTAGTTCTTTGCACAGGTGGCACACCAAAAGACCTCCTCTGCCAAGCAAAGTAGGTTACATACAGCTGCAGACCTACAGAGCTGGAGGTTGGCTCTTTGTGGGGCATTACAGAGCTCAAGGTGTATGTCATTTATTTAAGTTGTGGTCTTGAATAATTTTGTATTGATAGAGCAGGGAAGTTGACGATATTCTTTGCATTTGGTATGGGGGTTATGTATATACTGTGCACACATGAATTGTGGCAAATAGAAACACTGGGTATCTTTGCATTGGTTGTAATTACTTGTCTTTGAACTACAGGTTCATAAACTGGTGCTGAAAGTGTCTTAGTATGTGTGGGTGTCTGGGAGCCATAAAGCAGCTTTCCTATTCTTGAATGCACTCTGTCTTAGCACCTCTTTTTGCTGTGTGCCAAGGAAATAATCCTACACTATCCTCTAATGTGCTAGTCAGTACTACAAGTTGCGATGGGGGAAGAGAAATCAGACGCAAGCCCAAGATCCCTGTATTTTAAGCCCTTTCATTTTGCATCTTCTGAACCACCAGCTGAACCTACATTAGTCTTCCATGAGACCCAAGTGATAATCATCATCAGCTGAAAATGAAAGAGAAAGGCCCCAGAGAATTGCTCCAAGTGAGACAAGATCACAGAGGTATTCCTCTTGGAGAGGTGAACCAAAGCCACCATGTACCCATGAGGAGGGCAGTCACTCTCTTCCCAGCCTAGACCACGAAGAAGAGGGTGATGGCAGCTAATCCTGAAGGAGCTATCATCCCCCAACCATTGGCCACCTGTGTCAAGCCAGACTTGCGTGTCAGTGAGGCCATAAAGAAGGCCCCCATCTCTTACCTCCTGTGAGCTGTGGAGGTGGGAGTAGTCAGTGCCTGCTTTGCATTTACAGGGCTGCTCCAGCCCATTGGACACATAATGGCTCCAGTCCCTAGGGTTTTGCATGGGAAGGGAGATTGTTCCCTTTGGACTGCAATGGCTGCATTGCTCAGGTGAAGGGTGTGGACAGCCCATCACTGGCTGCAGAAAAGGTGCTTTTTCCCTTTGACCAACTTTGCCTGGCTCCATAGGATGAGTGTGGTGTGATATCATGCCCAGGGCTCTGTGAGTGCTTTGATCAGACCCCAGGTAGTAGAATGCTGGTGGGGAGGTATCCTGGAAGGATCCATGTGGACATTGCTGGCTTCAATTTAATGTCAGTGAGGATGGGTCAGGTCCTGGGTGCCATTGTAGACCTGTGGTGTTGATATAGTTTGTGTCTTGTAGTGAAGAAGTTTCATGTGATTTCATTCAGACTCTACCCTCAGGGTCTCAGTCTTCTCAGTGCTGCATGAAGAAACTCTCTTCTTTCCTCTGCAGCTAAGAAAACAGCTGTAGGAATCAGATACTACCAGCCAAAGTTCTGAGTCCAAAATATCTTTAATCCAGGACACTACATAAAAAAAATATTCCTATTTTAGGCTATTTCTCTTGGGAAGGGAAAGGTGAAGGGTTTTATTGTGGGTTTTCCTTTTTTATAAAATAGGAATTAAAATAATATTATAGAAACTTTCTATAAAGAATAGGAAAAAAGTTTGAGACTGGAAAATACCAATTGCTGAACCAGAACAGGGGATATGGGAGGAAAAATTGCAAATATAGTAGTCTGACTATTTCTTTGAAGTCTGACAAGTATCTAGGACAAAGAATGATCACAGGAAAATATTTCAGTTGTATTAAACTAACCATGCAAGAAAAGAAATGCACCAGACAATCTTATTGCTTGGAATATGGAAGAAACTGCCAAAGTCATCAAGCCAAGCAAGGTACATAAATTCTGCAGGGGCTGAACAATTCATTTATAGTAGCACTAATAAACTCCAGGTAGAGTCATGTTTCCTGAGTGTGCGTGTGCAGATCTTGTAGGTTACTTGGTTTTTCCTTTGAACAGCACAGAGAGCAGTTTTCTTGTCCTGCAAAGTTTTGAGATTTCAGAACATGTTCTTTTTCCACCCTGGGAAGGAAGCTGTTACTTTTCATCACACTTTGTTGAGAATTAAAATATAAGAGAGAGGGAGACAGAAAAGAGATAAATTCTCTGATATGATGTCTTCTCCACCAACCCTTTCTAAGGACTGCCAACAGTACCACAATAACAGCTTGCACTTGCAGGGTCTCTCTCAAACCTGCCCCTTCCCTGCCTTTCTCCCACCATGCATCAGAATACCTCAGAATGCTGCTTTTATTCTTCACTAGCAAGTCTCTCATTGAGACTGAGTCTCTCAGTTTTAAAGGGGACGTTCCTGTCCCTGGTTAATGCTCCAAACTTCAATTCTCTTCCTTTGACTTGCTCTTTCCCTCCTGAAAATAAGAAGCTTTTGCTGCCAAAATTGTATTTGAAACTGATACGCCTATGGAAAAAGATGTTAAGGTTTCAATAATTTGTCTTTCTTTCTTAAAAAAAAAAATTTGAATCCCCTTTTAAAATAAATATCTGGACGTGTTCAATTTTTTTTCTCTTTCCCAATGTTTCACTCCATACCTTTTCTTGAGTGGCCCATAGGAAGAAGGGAGACTCCAAATGTATGCGGACCACTTTGAGCAAGAGTAGTTGTTTAGAGGAAGGAGGCAAGGACAGATCATAAATGAATTCTTGTTATGTAGATGTGGTAATACATTTCATACCTCTTCAGTCAGGCTTGCTTTTGTGCTTTATATCAATATACAACAAAATAACCCCCTTCCTTCCTCTTTTTGAGTGTTTAATCTCACTGTCTGGTGGCCAAGGGCAGAAACCAACCTGACATTTGGGAAGGTCTGTGGGAACTACTTCCTTGGATCAGGAGCCACCAGGCTGGTGTTGCATTTATTCTGGTGATACCTTATCTTCCTCTGGTTTCTTCCAAAGCTTTTACTATGATCTAGCTGCTGTTACCTTACTTCTCAGAGCTGTGGGCTTTTTACAGTCCTAGAGGTGTCTTCTGTGTGGGAGTGTATGTGTATGTGGTCACCGGCTGGTTAGCAGAGCCTCACCCAGGGAACACCTTTGTTTTTACCAGTCTCTGTATGACTTTTTGCCCATGATCCCAAGGGGTTTTTTTCTCTTGTCATCTCCCTGAGTTCTCGTCCTCTATATTCTCTTTTGGTAGGCTCTTTTTTGCAGCAGAGACAGCAAATGGGAAACACTGGAGGTGGTAAATACCTACAACTCTCTTACCAGCCATTTTGAATTTGATTACAGGCTATTGTGTATCTGTGATTGAAAGAGGCAATGCTTTGGGTAGCTTTGTAACTTGTTTATCACACTTTATATCCTGTTACATGACCCTACTGCAATGTTCTTTTCCCATCTTCTTTCTTCTCCGAGTACTTTCTGAAATTATTCTAATCAGAGTAGCCTGTGGAAGAAATGTAGAGCATCTGCCTGAATATAGCCCAGGTGGTGATGCTGGGATGTGCACAAGAGTAATGGAACTAGTAGGAAACTGCTGGAATTGTATTCCAGGGTTTGAAGTGTGTCTTACAAGGGATTTCTGCTAGTCCAGAGGGGGAGGACCACAGGAGGAATGATGAACTACGGAGGACAGGGTGTTTGAGGGCAGGCTTTGAAGGCTGGTCTTAATGGATGGTTTAAGTGGTTTTAATGGATGTTGAGGATTTGCTTCAGAGGAGAAGGATTACAAGTGACATTAACTGAGAGTCCAACCGTGTGTTTGGTATGGCTCATTTTAGGGAGTTATTGAGGAGTTTTATTTAAGGATGTAAATACAGGAAAGTGTCAAGAATGGAGACATTTGCCATGGGCTCCTCGTATAAATATTTGCACTGAGGGGATGAACTTCCCTAGCTGCTGTGTAAATGATGACATCCATGGCTGCAAGAGGACTCAGATAAGTGATTTTGGCACTGGGCTGGGGCTGTGAATGCTGTTCTCTCTGCTTTATGCTGACTTGGTAGCAAGGACATAGGAGATAGACTCAGGACCTGGGCTGTTGGATATGATGCCAAAGCAGGCTGGGCTGTGCAAGTATGTGAAACCAAGGAGAGTTTTCACCGGGGAGGCTTGGGCCGCATGCCACTTGTTGCTGGCGACTTCATGTGGCTTGGACATCTTCTTCTGGCACATCTTGAGGCATTTCATGGCATCATGCCTGGCTTTGGTGCTGCCCTGGGCACATGCTGGCAAGAGGCACGGTCAGAAAGGTGAGTGTGCGGATGAGGTGATTAGCTCTGTACTGTCTATGCCTCTGAATACTCTGATCTGCATCAGAAGCTGGCTCACAGCACTGGGAGATCCCAAAAGGCAGAACAGAGGAAGACAGAGGAGTTTCTGGAGGAAGAGAGTACTCTGGTCATTCATGGTTATCTTGGCAAAGATGGCACAAGGGTGAGACGTGGGGCACCATCAGGCAAATGTGTGAGCTGAACTGTTCAGCTGTCCAGCACCAGGCTCATGACCCTGCTGCAAGCAAGGCTGCAGGTGGGCACCAATTGTGCCAGTGCTGAGGACATCCCGGTGCCATCAGCCCAGGCTCAAACCCAAGCGTCATTGCAAGCACCCAAGGAGCCAGGCAGAAAGGGCACAGTGTGCAAGGGAAGCTGTCACAACAGATGGGGGGAGTTGTTACATGCTAAAATTTCCTCGAATTTGCTTGTATTCTCTCTTTAGTAACTATTTCATAAACAGATTTAGGTTAAGGTTTTCATTTTAGTCAGCTTAAAATTTGCAGTTTTCTTTTAAATACTGTTTCTAATTATCATGTATGTAAATTAAGGGTTACTTTTGGAAGCACCTGAACTTCTACAGTGAAGAGCCATAACCCCCAGGAGAACATTCGGACTTTTCCTGAATTGTGGCCAGTCACATGGTGACTTACCTGGTTTTGTCAGCAGATGGCCACAAGACGAGATGAGTTGTTAGCACGGAAAATTTTAGAATAGCCTCCTTTGGACATAAATTGCCAGACTACTGACCAAAAGTCAACGTGTCCTGTTGGGGATAAACTAGTTCTCTTGAAGCTGGACTGACAGTCAGCCTGTGTGCTGCCACAATCCCCCTTCTGGCTTCCCTAGGAACCCTCCCTGGTAAGCTGAAGAAGTCAAATAGTGTGAATTAACACTCTGTAGCTGCTGTTGCTTTCCAAGCAGGGCTGGAAAAGACTGCCTATTCATCACATTTAATCCTCTCAAAAATGTGTTGGCCTCTCAAATGAAAGCATCAGCATCCAATACTCACGATATCGCATGATTCTTCTACAAATTCTTATCTTTACCAACTCAAAGAGAGACATGTTTAAGTCAAGACTTGCATTCTTTTTTTTTCCTTTTCTATGTCTGCAGATATAAAATGAGTAATTAATTGCTCAGAGGTATGAAACTAACACGACTAATCATCTGACATTGAACTTTTTTTTTCCAAAAGACTTGGCTAGTCTATGCCTAAGAATATCCTATGGATCATTTCTGACTCAGTCTATGCATGTTTTCAGTTGTGGTGCTATAAACACAAGCAGAACACTGATGGGCAAACTGGCAGGAAAAACCAGACTGTCTGAAAGGAAGCAGAATTGAGGAGTCACAAGCATTAAGTTTCGAAAAGGACTGTCAGGCTTGTGCAGTGTGACTTGTTCCAAATGCATTTCGTAACAGTTTTATTACTCACCTAATTCAGGAGACATGTGTGTGACTCTAGCCAAGCTATAAAACCACCACCTTTTTTTTTTTGTTACCTGCAAGAGAAAATTTGTGTATTATTAATATAATAAATCAAAGGTGCTTCCATCAGACTTCTAAGTATTCATCCATTTTCCATGTATTTTTTAGAAACCTACATTGACCTGATGCTGTGTAATAAATTGCTATTTTCTGGGCAAGGAAGTAACAGGTATGTGCCTGAAAAGAGGACACAATATAGAATATAAAGTGAGGGGATGTTTGCTCTTTGCCATATTTAATGCTGAGCTCAGATATCTGTGTGTAGATTGCCTGCATAGCCTCTGGGTGTGTCTTTGTGCCTTAGAGGAATGCATGTAGTTGCTCAAGTGCAAAAAAGTAATGTGGGTACCCAGCATATCATGTTTCTTCCCTTTCCGCCTTGTAAATGGGAGATCTTTCCTCTGGTTTTCTTTGTCTCAAACAGGTAAATAAGGTAGGCTTTTGCTCAGCTGGGTCATCCTTTGACAAGGTGTCTGGATCTGTTCGTCCTGTTTCTACACCTCACAGCACTGCTTAGAATCTACCCAATTGTCCTGTATTGCTTCAGTGGATGATGTAGGATTTCTGGAATACCTAAAGCTGAACAGAACAGCCAGTCCCATCCTGAGCACGTGCAGAGCAGCCAAAGGGCCAGCAATTACTTAGTTTTCCTGCTCCAGCAGCCTCGGCCTGTAATGCTTTAACAAAGGGCCAGCTGCGAAAATGAGATTCTTTGATAAATGGTGCTATTCGTCATTTTGTTTCTCAGCAACTGGTTAACTGCCTGTCTTTTTTTCCCTAAGCTTTTCTTCTGGTGAAGGCTTTGCCAGGGCACAGGAAGGTGCTCTTGGCTTAGTGTCAGAAGTGTGAGCAAGGAAGTTTCCCTGTGGACTTTTTCTTCTGTCTATGCCTCTTAATATTTAGATGCATGTCTTTCATTCATCGTTTGCTTAATGGCAAATGCATTAAAGAATACTAATAATTTCTGGGAAATGATTAATTTTGGAATGAATGTGACAAATTTCATTGTGTGTTTGGCTGAACTCCGCCTGAGTGACTAACTGCTCTAGGAGAATTTTCCAATTGTCCCTCTTGAAAGTCAACCTCTTTGAATTAATTCAGCATCCTCTCTTTTGATTAAATATGTGTCAGCTTATTGTTAGTGTGACAGGGAGATATGGGACTGTTTGTTTTCCTTTTAGTATTATACAAACAAACTAATTATGACTGATGCACAATATGTGCCCTCAGAGCATGATAAGGGACGTGAATGATAAAGAACTAACTTTGCTATGTGCAGGTTTCTCTTGTGGGTTAAACAAGCAGGGACTTAGTAAACAAAGCACAATACTTTCTTCCTCTAACATTTTAGCAATTCCCTCTTTCCAAGGAAAACAATGCTCTTTCAAATCTTATTTTATACCAAAATACAAGGAGATGAAATAAAAGGGCAAGTCCTCTATGAACTAGGCATCACAATCCAAATCTGATATCTCATCCTGACTCTGATGTATTCTTACAGATTCCCTGTCTTCAAATTATTTGCAGTGTGATTCCTTCCTGTCTACAGCAGTAAGATTTATCTGACAGCATTTGGAACAAATGTGTATTCATTCTATCCTACCACCCTGAAGCATGGCTCTTTCTAATGGACCAGAAGTTGAGTCTTTCCTGCTATACCTTTGTAAAAAAGAAAAGATCAAGACACACAATACGTAGAATATCTTGGGAGCTACAGAAGCATATATTTTCTGTTCTGGAAAAAGTGTTATTACTTGGTGCTAATTTTTTTGCTTTTTCCTGCATTTGCCGGACAAACACTTTGACTGTAGCAACACGAGTAAGATAACAAACTCACTGCAGGGTGTCTGAGTACGTGGAAGAAAAATAACACAGGAACTTGCAGAAAGAACAACCAGGTGCAGATGGAGCTGAAGCAGCAATATTGGTGACAGATGTTCTTCCTGGCCTGCTGGAGAAGTACGCACCAGACAGCATCTTCATCATGTTGCATGACATCTCCTGCTTGGGAGAAGTGAGACGTTACATGATGACTTTTACAACTGCGTAATGCTGCCAGAGGAGGTGAAGTGCTGCAGCACCTCTGCCTGTAAACACCTTTTCCCTAGCACCACTGACTGGCAGGGGGACCGTAAAGAGAGGGGAGGCTCTTTGGAGAAAACATGCACCATCAGATTACACTGTTGACTTGTGAATCTTGGCAGCTCCCCATCTTATAAATGCCTTCTCCACTGGGCAGCGCATTGTAAATAAGGGGGGAACTGGAGGTTATTTGACGGGAGTAGAAGATGAGACAGATGCAGAAAAACAGACACCTGCAGAAAAAGAGCTCTACTACTGCATGTGATGTTACGCAAGGTGGGCTTTACCTTCCTAAAGAGTTAGGGCTTGTTGCACTTCTCTGCACCTTCATTATTAGCAAACGGTGTAAATGCCTTAAGAAAAGGGTAAAAAGCGTAGCATGCATCTTCCTAAACACACAAACCTTTCCTCGTTGCTTCCAAATCTCTTCGGAGGAGAAGACAAGAGAAGGCAGAAGCTTTAAGAAACTTTTGCTGCTTTAACGGCTGTGGGTTTTTCATTCCCTGTAAAGTTACTGCAAAATAGGTACAGGCACGCTTTGGTTGGTAGCCTAAGATGCTGCCAAAGTACAGAATGTAGGTTTATTTTATTTTCAGTATAAAATAGAAGATTCTAGCTTTGTATCTTGAAAGTTAGCCTTTATGAGCATTTATATGATATGACCCTCTGTTTTCCTGTGGATGTTGATGTCAAATGATTTTTTTTTTCAAAGCATAATTATAAATTATTATTTGCATTAGCAATCAAAAGGCAGACCTATGTGCAGTTTCTCTTCTAGGCTCAAAATTCCTCTCTCACTGTTGGAAAATCTCCTTTTGCTGACAATCCCTCAGATATTTTGTGGGGAACTGACTGTCAAATGGGTGGACTCCATGTGAAAAAAAAAAATAAAAATTAAAAATTAGGATTAAATTGGCAAAAGCCAGCAAAAGAGAGTGCAACATGGCTCAGGCTGCCTTCACTTGGAGCTGAGAACCAAACAAGAAGCTGATGCTTCCACCTCTTCCTATTGCTATTTCAGAACAGGAAAGCCTTTTTCAGTGTGCAATCCTTTGTAGATCAGCCTCCATCACAAGGACTATGTTTGGAGTTTTCATTTTTCATTAGGATTTTCCCTTTTAATGAATTTTCAATTTTTAAAAGTAATAAGAAAGCATGCTTCATGCATTTCAAAATATAGTATAAGATGCTTAGGGCCTTCTTGCACTGCTCAACAGTGCTGTTTGAAGATCCAGCAGTAGTTTTAAAAAGGAAATATTAACGGGATTGTGAGAAACTGACAAAACATTTAATGAACACTAGAGAAAAACATGAAATATCTTTTCACTGACTTTGGATAATTTTGCAAAATTGCTACTCAAGACCAAGCAACCACTCATAGGATAAAAGAAACCACTTGTTGTTAAAGAATGAAAAACAATTTTCCTTGCTTCCAAACAAAAGCATCATGACAACCAAAATGTTGCCATTTCACCTCACTGATAAAAGAGTCACAGTTTTGGCTGGAGGCCATGCTGCAAAGCTGTCTGCTTTGTCACTTGAATAGATTGGCTTGGATCAGGAAAAATCCTAAACTGGTGCAGTAGAGAGAGAATGGGAGAGAGCATTACAGGCTGAGGAAGGAACAGAGATTTACTAACAGTCATTGCTCATTTGTACAGCATTAAGGCAAGAAAGAGAAAACAAAGCCCCTGCCAGGATCCCCACGATAGTTTGGAAGGCGTTTCGAAGAGGCTAGTTGTTCTTTTCTGTATTGCTGGTTGTGACCAACATGAACTGTGGGGCAAGGGTGTCATCCTCACTTGCCAAGAAAAACAGAAGGGATGTGCAACACCATGTTAAAATTTACACCAGGCTGACAGGCATATTCATACTTGACTGTTCCTTGGGGGTTAGATCTGAACACTGTCCATGCGGTTAAGTTGGTCTCACTGTTTTACCAAAATAATAAGAACAAAACCAACAAACAAACAAAAAGCCCCCACCAAAATACAAAACAAACTCTTTGATGGGGGAAAGAGGTGACAGGAGCATGGAGCAAGAAATATGTGTGTGTATATCAGAGTGAGGAGCAGAAGGGAATACTCCCTGGAGTGTTTAGTGATATGTAGCTGTAGCTGAGGAAGGAGGAGAGCGTTATTTCTGAGTTGGAAACTGCTGAGATTTGTGCTGCAGATGACTTTACCTGTGGTTGTCTGTTGTGGGTAGGCTGGTAGTGGTGGTGACCTGTCAGGTCTGAGTGGTGACAAAGCCACATGGAGCTCAGCTCACCTCCACCTTTTAGGGAAAGAGAATGAGAGGCTGTGTCTTTTGACAAGGAGAAATGTGCCAGAGGAGGGAGAGTGACCCAGGTTTCCTGTGGTGGGCTGGGGCTACAGGGCAGGTGAGTGCCTAGGGCAAGTGAGGGGAGTGCAGTGACATCCAGATCATTTCCTCAAACGTGACAACTTAGCTGGGGAATAACAAAAACCCCCACATTACGACTGGCCTGAGAGAAGTTCTAAGAAAAATTGGGACTGGGAGGAAGGAAGAGGGTTTCTGCTTTCATGGTTGTGCTTGGCTCTTGGTGCTCTGGTTCAATCAACACCAGTTTTTCTTGAGCCACCAGCACTCATTGCCCTGAGTAAGGAAACCTGTGCTTGAAAAGGGGCTCTAAAACACTAGAGCTGAAGGGACTGATCGGGGACCGTAGGAGGACTGGGGACAATGTAGCCCCTCCATCGGGGAGCTGTCGGACAGGGGCGATGAGAAACAGTCAGACCTGCACGTGAGGGGAAGAGAGAAAGAATAGGCCAAGAGCTGGGGGTTGCAGGTGGGACAAGGAATTATGATAGTGAGATTTGAAGGTGTAAGTAGTTCTCACGTCGACTGTTTTTTTTAAGGGCATAGCGTTCTCTTGGTCACGTTCAGTCATGTCCCTTCTTTTCGTAGGGATCTCCCAGCTCTTCTGTAGTCCAAGCAGATCTGGAAATTTTGTGGGTTTTTTTCTCCAGTTAAAGAGAGACCTTTCCTGGGTTTTACCTGCATGTCTCTCTTGAGGGAAAAACAAGGATTTTTTTAATTTGTATTCCTCCTCTGAAATGTACTAATCTTCTCCTCCTGCTCTCTAAGCAGCTGCCCCTTGGGATAGGAAAAGGAAATTAAACAGCTAATGGTTATTCTTTAATTAGGCTTTATTGGAGTTAACGCAGCTTATGCTCTGCATATGTGCTGCAGAGAGTTAGATACTTAGAAAATCCTGTCTTTGCTATTATGAATTTATGAGAAAGGAAGCCCAAGGAAGATCAATACATCCTCTGTGTAGATTACAAATGCTTCATGACGTATGTCCACAGGAGCTGTTTTTAGTGAGGGTAGTCTAGTTATTATGGATTTGACATGAACTTGGCCTGGTGCCCTGAGGGAATGCAATGTAGGCATAATTTGGTCTTCCTGTAATTGTCTATTTAACTTGGCAATCCAGAGTAATTTTTTCCTGTGAAATGAGACCGAGACGTCACTAAAGCGGCGGTCAGATTAATTAATGAGACATAATAATGCTCCTAATAAAAGCTCATGAGCTGAGTCCTCTTCCCTCCCCTTTCCTGTCCTTCCCTGCTGTCCTCCCCCTGCTGAGAATGCAGCTTCCCAGGAATCCATGAGTCACACTTCGTAAAGGAGTTTCTTCTTTAGTTGACGCAAACAATACAGCAGAGAAAAATAATAAGTGCAGAACCATCTGTTTGATGAAGTCCTTGACATTTTATTTCATTTCCCCCTATTGCATATTAAAGGAAGTAAATAGAAAAACATTTGCTAATTATACCACTGTTTACTGATTGTTGGGGCGGCTTTTATTGTATTTATCAGAAGTGTTAACCCATCCTGCAGTCCTGCCTTCAGCATTCTCTTTTCTGCTTTGTGCAAGAGGAGTCATGGGGACTTAGTCAGGTTTTTGAGCCCTTCACCTCCAAGCAGCTCACATAGGGGTGGAAATGTGCCTCTTCTGTGCAGGTGGGAAAGCTGGGAAAGGTACTGGGACCTCATCATTTGAGGTGATGTGCTGAGCTAGTGGGAGAGCCTGAAGCTGAAATCCTGCCTCTGGTGGCTGGATGTTGGGAGGGAATGGTTGCCATTTCCTTTTGGGGGCCCAGGATTTTGTGCTCGATGTCTCACCTTTGCTTTTGTGCTCAGTAAAGCTTGACAGGGAGGCCAAATAGCAGCACTTCACTGTGACATTGGTAATGTGAACAGCAACTGACATCTGCCATTTTGAAGGAAATCTCCTGAACAGGTTGCTCTCTTTACCTTCTTCCCAATGTGTTGGACTGTTTCCCCATCTGGTTCCCTTTGTAAGTACAGTTTTATGGCTTAAAAACTGGTCCATGGACAACGCAAGGTTTGAACAGTAAAATGCAGAGCCTCATCTCTCCCTCTGTCTGGGATTTGGATTTGGGTAAAGGTCAAAGCAAGCCAACATGATTCAAAAACAAACTGGTGGCCAAAGGCCAGTTATACTAGGCTGCTATTTCCTCTGCAAAATCTAAGCTATTAGCACTCATTAAAAGTGACAGCAATTAATCAAATGGCTATGAACTAAAGCAGTTTTTTTCCCAGCATGCCATGTAAGGCCAGCACGAGAGAGAGCAACTTGGCCTAGCCTGTTGCTAGGAAGATTAAAAATTGCAGCATCAAGGAGGACATGGTGACACTATCTAGGGATGAAGACACCAGGAAATTCAAAAACATCACTTTACCTTTGGATAAGAGTTCAGTGCTAATGAAAGAATCTATTTCTGGTTATTTCCTTGGGTACGAAGGACTTGATGAATTTTCCAGTCCACGATTTGGACAGATTTAAGGGATTTTATAACCTATAATTTCATGAAGATTCTATCAGTAGTGCTGGTTGACGTGATGGGCTGGGTGTTTTGACTCTCCTCTGTAACATCAGCTCATTCAGACAGGTTTATGTTCCCTGTGCCGTAAAACTCTCAGTTCAGAGCACAAATAGTGGAAGATAAATTTCTCCATGACTCTAACCTATGGTAAAACATATGCTAACTCGGCTTCAAGGGGTGCGTGTTGCATGTTGGCGTGACCTCTCAAAAAACGTCATGAAAGGAATTATTTTAAAGCTAGAGGAAGATGGCTGTCTGATTGTGAAGGAGATACCACTGCTTGAAGCAACAAGCAATGAAAATTGTTCACTACAGGAGGCCCCAAATGGCTAGAGTCATCTTCCAGACTCCAGGGTAACAAGTCTGGGAAAATTCAAAAGTGACGCACTGGCTGGAATTAATTTATCACATTGATGGTTGACTACACAAAATTATGTATCTTATGTGGATAACTTCATAAAGCACTTACATCTTCTGACAGCAAGAAATGTGCAGTATAGTGAGGCCTCTGTTGGTTCCCGGTTTGTCTTATTTGGAGGAATCTTGCTGTTTGCTGCAATGGCCTTAACTGTTGGGTAAAACTGCTTGTGTGTTTCTTTGCTCATGATATCGCTCATTATGTCTGGTATCTTTTGTTGTTTTCTGTCTGCAAATCTGCCACAACAACCCCAGGCAGTGCTACAGGCTTGGGGCAGAGTGGCTGGAAAGGGGCCCAGCGTGAAAGGCCCTGGGGGTGCTGGTAAACAGCGGCTGAACATGAGCCAGCAGTGTGTCCAAGTGGCCAAGGCCAATGGCATCCTGGCTTGTATCAGCAATAGTGTGGTCAGTAGGACCAGGGCAGTGACTGTCCCCTTGTACTCAGCACTGGTGAGGCTGCACCTTGTGTACTGCATCCAGTTCTGGGCCTCTCACTAGAAGAAAGACATTGAGGTGCTGGAGCGAGTCCAGAGAAGGGCAACAGAGCTGGTGAAGGGTCTAGAGCATAAGTCCTCTGAGGAGCTGCTGAGGGAGCTGGGGGTGTTTATCCTGGAGAAAAGGAGGCTCAGAGGTGACCTTATCTCTTTCTATGACTACCTGAAAGGAGGTTGTGGCAAAGTGGGAATTGGTCTCTTCTCCCAGGCAACTAGTGATAGGATGGGGGGACATAGCTTCAAGCTGTGTCAGGGGAGGTTCAGTTTGGACATCAGAAGGAATTTCTTCACAGAAGGGGTTATTCAGCATTGGAATGGATTTCCCAGGGAGGTGGTGGAGTCACCATCCCTGGAGTTGTTCAGGAAATGACTGGATGTGGCACTTAGTCACATGATCTAGTTGACAAGGTAGTGTTTGGTCAAAGGTTGAACTCTGTGATCTCAGAGTTTTTATCCAACCCTTATGATTCTGTGATATGTGCAATCCTATTTTGAAATGTGTTTATGCATAAAGGAGAAGTAATAATTAGCTTCTGGTTTATTACGGCTGCTTTGTGGGTTTTTTTCGGGGATTTTTTTTATTATGCTAATAATGTTTTAATGATTCATGGGAAGGAAAACTTATCTACTTCTTGGAGTTAGAGATGAGGTCCAACAGTCTCCTTGCTGTTTTGTTCTTGTTTTCTGCTGTGATTTAGAATAAAAATGGGGGATATGGGATGCAATAATTTTTGCTACACTTTTTACATATAAGAATCTTGAACCAAAAGAGGTAAATCTTGGATATTCAAAGAACTGCCAGTTTCCTTACTATAAAAATATGGGTTAGGGCTGTGTCAGTGTATCACAGTAGAGAATCATCAAGCAGTAAGTTCTGAAGAAGCCTCTTTTTATAAAAGCATTCCTGATAAACCTGTGGAAAGTTTTGGTTTTTTTTTTCTAGCATGTTTTCAAAAAAGGGAATGGATTCCAGTCACTAAAATGTCACAAGTTTATTTCATCTTATTCTCACTCTGACCAATTCTCACTCCATAAAAATGGCCATGTGGGTATATTCGTGTGCAACATCTTGCTAAGCCTTCATAAATTATGTTGAATGTGCAGGCTTTTCTTTGCATATTTCCTCCTGCTGAGGGTGCCCACAATTGCTGACTGGTCTGACAGACCCCACCTCTCTGGTGTTGCCAGCTACAGGCTGTCACAGCCCAGTGCTGCAATGCTGTCTGATGAGCAAGTGCTGTAAGGAGTGTGCTGAATGGGTTCCACCTTAATGGGGTAACACTGACCTCGGGGAGCTAGAGCTCAGAGAGTTCCATGTCAGACCAAGGAGGCATCCCACCTCCACACACCACCCTCATCAGAGGGACTTTTGACTCCTTTCTGCCCTCAGTCTGGTCCTTTCCCTGCACTGGGTGGAGTGCCATGGCTGCTCCTGGGATGCCTCTGGCTGAGCAGCAGAGACTGGAAGACATGAAGAGCTGAGAATATGTTGTGTCTAAGGACTTGTTTAAAATTTAGCTCTCTTTTACCTTCAGATTGGAGCCATGGCATGTTAGAGATAGATCGGCATGAATCTCAAGCCCTGAAAGTGATCCTTGAGAGCTGCCTTTTAGACCTTTCAATATAGAATATTTGCAGCCAGTGTAGGTTTGGTTGTAATTGTGATAGAAACTAGTACCATTGCCTAAACTATGGAAATCCCCAGCACATCAATGGTTTGGATTAGTTTCTTAAGTCTTGAGGACTTTTCACTTGTATATAATATGAGACCAAGACCTTGTTCCAACATATTTTAATGAATCCAAAGGTGTGATAAAAAGATGAACAAGATACTCACGGTGACCAGACAGCTGACCTGACTTTCAGAACAATGTTTTTGCTTCTCAACCTGGGGCAGAGAGATTTGTGCCAGCAAGGGTGGAGGAGAAAGATGATGTCTTCTCTTTTTCATCCATCCCTTACTATTCCATCAGCTTAGTAGGAGGTGAGGTTTTGTAGAGAGAAGCAGAAGTATGAGATGCAATCCTGGGCCATGGGACTGGCAGAGCCGAAGGGGCTGCAGGAGAGGCAAGGAAGACACGCTGACAGCTTCCCCACTAGTTGATTAGTAGTGCTGGCGTGCCTTCAGAGGAGGTCAGTCTCGGCTCCCATACCCAGCGGAGGAGATCCACAGTTGCTCCCAGTAGAAGGAAGAGGAAGAAGGAAGGGGGCTTTATTCAGCCACAGTAACTCCTCAGGTGCTTGCAGACCAGCTGGATCCCACTCGCCAATGGAGAAGGGCTACATCATTCCAGAAAAAATGCTTTGCTTGCATGGGCTTGACTTGGATGCATCAGGGTAGTTCCTGGGTTTGACATTCCTCTGTTTGGGAGCTAACATAAGCAAATACATCCTTTTGATCCTCCATGCAGCTTTGTGATACTATACATGCAGCTCCATGCTTTCTTTCACAGATGTCAGAGTCAGCTGTCACATGGGATCTCCGGGAGAAACTGTATTGTGTGTTTTTAAGGGAAAATTACCCAATTATTTTGATGGAGTTAATGTGGAGATGGTGACCTTTACATTCAAAGCTGTTATGCTGCAAATGTTCCAAATACATTATGTGCTCTGCTAACACTGCTGACAGGTTCTGCATGATTAATAGTGTTTATAAAGCGTGTACAAGAGTTTGGGAAGCCCAGGACAGAAGACCTGGTATGGGATTTATTTTGCGCTGAACATGATAAATATACGGTTGGCCTTGGAGTATTTTTTTCTTTCTAGAAATGACTTAATGATGGAAGAGAAAATCGCTAATTCATTAAGTGAACTGTTTAATTTTTCTTGTAAAAAAATAAAAGCAAAACATATTGGTAGTGTTTGGCCCGATATGTACATTTAGGCTGATCATTTTTAAAGGAAGACTGATGTTTTTAATACATGTTTTTTACTTCAAGACTGGCCTGGTTCCTGCTTCTCTGGAAGGAACACTTCTGTCAACTGCATCGGGTCATGGTGTTGCCAGGGGCCACACACAGCTTGGAGGAAATTTCAGGGTGAGCCTGACATGTAGGTAACAGAGGCAGGTGTCTAAATAGGGGGGAAAGCTATAAGGTTTCCTATTTGTGCTACTGTGAGGATGTTATTCAACAAATAGACAATTGCAAGTTGCTCTGCCTGCTCAAGAGACATCTCAGAAAGACTCACCCACAGCTTGATTTTCTAACAAAACGTCATGGCTTGTTCTTGAGCTGTTTTCCACTCTCCAAGCACATCCTTGCCCTCCCACACACGGGAGGATGTCCTGCACGAAGCCATGTATCTGCGTCATGACTCCAGTTAAAACCCTGTGTCATTCAGAGGACTACTGAAGGGAACTCTACTTATTTCCAGTGGCATGAGCTGAGCAGAAGCAACCCCTCATGAAGTCAGTGCAGATGGGGAAAGGAGCTCTGAGTGCCATGCAGAAATGTACTGAGCTCCATGTGGATGGCTGCTGCATGGATGGATGGAGTGACTCACTAGCTGGACATTAAATTGTGATAATGCAATGTTTACAGCCACAAATTTTCAGGTCAAGAAGCCATATTATTTCTACATCACTTTGTGGCTAATACTGTACCAGCATAGATACATCTAATTGAATCCAATGATTTCTTACTTATAGGATAAGAAAGTGACTAATATTAAAGATCCTTTATACCATTCTGGAAAGGTGAAAGGTCTCACTAAAAATGTGCAGATTTTGTTTACACTCACTGTGTAGTTTCCCAGGGCTGTTGGAGTAGGATGAAGACACTTTTATGTAAATGAATAGAGTATGAGCATTAATCTTGTGCCTTTCATTCTACCACACACATTAAAAAAAATAATAATTCACAAATGTTTTCTGCTTCGGATTTTCACTGAGCCAGAACTTGCCAGAAGTACTCAATACTTTGACTGTTAGCTCTGCATTAGCTGCTATACTGATTTTAGAAGGCTCAGGGGAAAAACAAAAGCATCTATAAAGGCATTCTAATTTTTAACATAAGCTTGGGCTTTGATTGTAAAGTGTATCTCATTTGGTCATCTCGGTTTTAAAACTTCATACCATTCTCTAAATTCATCACTTGCTGCAGCTGCTCAGCACTTAGCACCTGTACATTTACCCCTGAGAGACTCCAGACTGAACCAGAAGATTTTATTGGTGTTGAGGCTAATGGCTAAACTTTCAAGATTTGTTTTTCAAATAAATGTGCTTTTTTCCACATTATACTTTCATCAAGCTGAAATAGTTAAGAGGTTGCTTATGAGAAACCCACCATAAGGCCCTTTAACTCTGAGATCTAAAGAGAACCAGATTGAATTCCCTTTACAGAGTGAGAGATTTTAAAGAACAAACATTTAATGAGTATCTCATTTCTGCATTAAATACTGAGGGTCTTTTAAGCACAGGTTTTGACTGATCTTAATGAAGGGGAGGGTTCCTCTCTATTTTATGCTGTACTGTGAAAAAGTGGAAATTGAATTTATCTCCATGGTTCTTTTTTATTTCTGAGGGCATTTGGATTTTGTGTTTTTCTTGTCTGCATGCATTAGTTTATAAACCTTCTTATCCTTGGAGTCTAAGACTCTTTAGATCCCACTCTCTCACATGCATAGGTATTCTGCTTATGCTTGAGTGTATGGTTGTTGTTATTAATAAAGCAAAAGCCAGTAGGAACAGAGTGGCCATCTGAAACACTGCCGGATCCAAATGTGAGGAGCAGTTTGAGCATAGATCTGGAGCAAAAGGTCTATGAAGAGCTGGATCCCAAATGCCTGTATAGGATGAACCATGGGTGGATGCCTGGCCTCCACGGCTGCTTTCATCTTCCTTTATTCTCTGTTTTAGCAGTTCGCTGAAGTCGGTGGGAGGGAAGAAATGTGGTAGAGATTTCCCTGGCTCTCTAAACACGGGGAAGAGGAGGTGAAATCTCGCAGCCAAATGGCAATATGTGACCTGCCACTATTTGAGTCTTTCTAGTGTTCATCACCTGCCAACATCAAGGTAATTTGATATTTGTTTGGGGTGGAACTCTAAACTAGAACTATGGATCCCAAACATTTTACGGATGGATTTCTACAAGGACAACTGTGCAGAGTAAATATTTTCCAGCTAACCAAAATCCTGCTCACAGGAAAAATCACACGTCAGGAATAAACAAAATCAGAGCTAATAACCATTCAGGTTCTTGGATACTATGCAGGTATGGCTTTAATATCCATTTAATTTTAAACAGCTGTACTTTATCCATAATGTAAGCAATGGTAATAATTTTTAATCAATTGTGACATTTGTATTTGATTTGCCCAGATCCAATCAAACCTGTCATTACCTGTTCAAATAGTAACAGCATTCAGTGAGTTTCCTGGCCTTGTTTGACTAAAATCTTATATAAGATAAAGACTATATGCCTAAAGCTTTATATATTACCTTTCAAATGTTACTACATGCAGCTGCAATAAAAGGTAATTTCTCCACAATACAAATATTTTATTTATGATATTTTATTATTTACAGCTTTTTGCCCCTCTGGTTTCAA
This sequence comes from Pipra filicauda, assembly GCF_003945595.2. Classification (NCBI taxonomy): domain Eukaryota; kingdom Metazoa; phylum Chordata; class Aves; order Passeriformes; family Pipridae; genus Pipra; species Pipra filicauda. The sequence continues at coordinate 844,114 of NW_024103962.1, forward strand.
TATTTTTCACTTATATATATCTTTTGCTGCAGAGAACACTACTTATAAAATATTGAGGTATTTATTGTTTGTGCTGTTAGGTCCTTCTTGCATTTGAGCCAGAACAATAAACAGTACTGACATCTTTAATCATTATTCAGAAATTGTTGGATGACTTCATCATGTAGTATGAATTCACCATGAATCACTGCAACTGAAGGGAGCACGAGGGAAGAGGAAATTATTATCAGGTAATATATTATCAAATGAACTGTAACAATTTTCAAGATCTCTTCAGAGAATATTCGGTCTGAATAGTACTTTCCTCTCAAGGAATTATGATAAGCTTTTCATTTTTTTTTGTGATCTCGCTGTAAACCATTGTCAGAATTTTTTATGGAAAGTACTGTTAGTCTTTATTCCTGGTATAGCTGAAAATCTGCTCTCTCACATTTTCTTCAAGAAGAAAAGCATCTCTCCCTGTCTTGATGTGACTGTAAGATCACCTATTCCAAATTCACCCTGTTTCCCACTTCTAGACATGTTTGTTCAATATATCTGAGTTTCCTTCTCACCTTTCAGAATGTCTGTCATCCTCTGACAGAAATAACTGTCTTTCTCACAGAAAACCATACATGTTTTGGCTTCCTCTATACATAGAAAGTGCCTAGCATACTTTTTGAAAATAAGTGCAGGTTAGGAACGTGTGTGTAAGATTAGATAACAAGATTCATGGCCTCCCCAGGGGAGTTAATTGAAGAATGTTCCATAACAAGTGCATTAGTCATCATTAGCCCCACCTCAATCTCAGCAGCAATTATTGCTTCTTTTCTTGGGCCTTTGTGTTTACCTAATTGACATGTATCTTGAAATGCACTTTCAGTAACGTTGGATTTTATGTGGGTTGGTTAATTTACCAATATTTAGTATGTATTCAGAATCCTGCAATAGATTTTTCTCAACTGTTATCCACATGAGAGCTCATCTGGAAATATTTTTAACCCTTCCTCAGTGGTGAACTACTCACTCATGGTTGCTATAAGGAGATTTCCGTGAAACAAAGTAAAGCACTTTTTCTGATGTAGTGCAAGGGAAAAACCCCATGTATTGTGTAGCAGTTAAAAGAGAGGCAGTATTTATGGGATATAAGGGCTTAGTAGGATGGTGCCTTGAATCCTTACTCAAGTGAATGCCTCTTCTTGCATACTGAAAATCAAAAATCCACAGTCATTACATCAGATCAGGGAAGATACAAAGGATTGTGCAAGGTTGTTTTCTGATGTGTTGTTTCAGTTTTGTTTGGGGGCTTTTTTGTTGTGGTTTTGGTTTTGGTTTTTGAGATCAGTACAGGTGAGGTTAGATGCCAGTGAAGTCAACTGGATGTACCTCAGTGCAGAACTGGTGTAAATGGGAGTTCAACAGAAATGTTTTACTCCTGAGGCATCCTTGTTCCCCATGGAATTAGCCAATACTTTTAGAAAGAAATTTGCTCTCACTGTGTGTGGAGAAAGAAGGCATAAGACAGCTGCCAAAAGCTGTGAAACCCTATCCCACACTTCCCAGTACCCTACTTCTAAAAAAATCTCTTAGAGACTTTGTTTTAGAAGAAACAGCAAACATTCACTTTTTCTCCCCCTTTCTTTCCGTCTGTAACAACAAACTTTTCCAGGGCAAGACCTGAGTCCTCTTTGACCTCTCCCACTCCAGGTTCCACCTTTCAGGGGTGTTTTGAATTTTGGATCTGAATGTTTTTATTTTCTCTCTCTGGAATCCCCTTGTTAATGATGACCTAGGTAGGTTTTCTTTTTCTTTTTTTCATCTTCAATCAGTAGAAATGAGAGTTTAAATCTTTATTTTGGGCGTCTGGCTATTTTCTTTCCTCTCCCCTCTCTATTTTTTTGGAGATCCTCCGTTGTGTCTGCAAGTTACTGTGTTGCATGTACTTCTCTGTGTCTGTTGGTTTTGACTTCTAAAATTATACTCTAAGTACTAAAGTACTCAAAGACCTTATGGCAGGTAGTAATTCAAGTTAAGGCTCCTCTGACTCAGGACACTAACTTAAGCAAAGGATTCATGTGCGGCACATGAAGAATAGACTGAATGGGGGCAAGAGATATTTCTCTTATGGGAAGATTTTGTGAGTCATGATGACGTGGGAATTAATGTCATATTGCAAACTCTCAGTCTTCACCTGCAGTGCTGGCAGGTTGATAGGACCCTCTGTGTTACAACCTGGTACTAAATTATGTCTGTGCATTGCCAGGCACAGACACTCACTCAGATGAGTGAATTCATTCACTCATCTGCCTTGATGCTGGAACTGTCACCCTACCAATGCTCTTCTGCTGTTACCCTCTGGGAATCAGCAGTAAATCTCCTTATATCCAGATTGCTCAGTTACCTGTCTTTTCTGTTTCAAAGTATTGTCTCACTGCTCCTTGACTTTCTGGATGTCCTTTGGCAAAGGTTTTTTCCTTGGTCATTGCTGCCTTGGACTAAGAAGCCTGCAAAGCTTTACTTGCTCCTTCCCAAAACAAAACTAGTGACTGTTTGGACCAACCCAGGCATTAAAGCAGCCACTCTAGGTTCTGGATCACCATTTTGACCACAGGCAAAATGTGTTGTCTGAAGGAAAGGTTTATCATACAGAACTCTTGGCATAATATTCTTCTTAGTCAATAAATTAGACTTGAACCTTGATAATGTTGAACCGCTCCACAAATAGAAAAAAAATTTAAGCTGTGCTTTGCAGGGGTTTTTTTTTAATCAAAGTTGGTGATGGAATGAATGTTGCTTGTCTTGCTGTGTGTGGTTTTGGGGTGGGGTTTTTTGGTGGTTTTACTGTTGGTAGGGCAGGCTGTATCATCTTCTCTTGGTGTCAGAATTTGCTAGGATTAAGTATTATCCTTCTGCTTTTGACTTTTATGTCAAATTCATTATTGGGCCATTCATGGTAGGAAAAGCTAAGAAAAGGGTCTCATAATCCCTGTGAAAGGAGCGTTGCCTCTATTTTTCAGTCTTTGGCAATCTACCAACGTGAGGTTGACTATTTGGGGGGGGGGATATTTGTTTTTTTGTCTGTTTGTTTGGTTTTTGTCTTTCTTATTCCAGTTATGAGCCCAAAGCTGAGGTAACTCGAATGTTGCTCTGATACCCAAACTTGGACAAACTCTTGCATGCAGCAGGACTTTGTAGGCACAATGTTTTCACTGCTGTTTTCTGGAATAGATAGATTAATATACTTTCAGGCTGCAATAAACGCTTGTGATTACCTGGTCTGACTTATTTTATTAGAGAAGCTGTAGATTTCATGCAGTGATTCTGGCATTTAGCCCAACAAATTGTTTTCAATTGGAAATTTTAGATTGGAAATGGATTTGCTCTTTAGTTAGAGACTCCAGCAAGTGGAGAATTTGCTACAGCCCATAGCAGTCTGTTCCAAGTGACTTTTCATATCATTAAAAGCTTACAGTTTATCTCCCACTGAAACATTTGCCAACTCCCAAATTCCAACCAGTGGATCTTCCACTTTCAGCTACTGAAGGAGAGACTCTTGTATTAACTCTCTTTTCTTCACAGAGGTCTTGGAGGCAAGGCAAGCAGCAAGATATCACTGAGCTTTTTCTGTCCTGTGCCCCATATAGTGACTTCTTTGTTCTCATGTTAAAGATGAGTTTAAACTACTGTATGGGTATGGCCATGTCAGACTTTCAGCCTGGTGGTCTAGACAGAGCATAGCCCATGATACACTGCATATGAGCCTGCAAAGGTGGGAAATACGTGGCCTGGGCTGAACTCCATGGCTTCATGGCTGCACTAGTGGCCCAAGTCAGGTCCACTAGGTTTTCAAGAAGTGCCTTTATTGAAAGAGGAGATGGAGCCTCATTCTAGTGACTCTTCCCAGTTTCTCTGTGTTGTCAAGAGGTTTTGTAAAGTATGAGCACTTTCTGCTACAGTCATGCAGGACAATCTGGAGTGCAGCAATCTTCATCCTTCCCAGCTTACACAAGTACTTCTGTGCCTGCAGCAAATCAGAGGGAGCAGCACCATTGGGAAGGTGACCTCCTCTGCTAAATGAAGGAGATGAGAGGGGTGGTATCCCTGCAACATCTTTGCCATGCTTTGCTGGTGTGAAAGCGAGGGAGGAATGCAGTGGTGGTCTCTTGAATATCCATATCCTGGCCTAAGCTTCTCCATGGGGAGCAGGGAAGAAGTATGACCTTCCTGCCTAGGAGTTGACTAGTGGGCTGGCTGCTCTTTGAAGCAGAGGAGTGATGAGGCACAGCATGGGTCAGGAGAGAATCAGATTGGTGTGATGAGAAGGGAAGGAGGAAATCAAGTGGCTTGTGTATTTCAGAAAGTGGGTGCAGAGTGTGGAACCAGAGGATGGGTTGGGAGACTGAGAAGGTTCATAGGTCTTGGGAAAACGGAGTGCTAATGGTGAAGAAGAAAAAGCAGAGGAAAAGAAGGGGAGGGAAAGCCTGCACAATTGAGACCACCATGAGTTTCAGCATATGGTGTTGCTCTCTGCCCCGTGTCTTAGCAGAATGGGGGTTTTGTCCTCCCTGCTGTGTTTTCTTCTAATTGAAAGGCTACCTACCACCACGTCCTGCATAAACAATGGCACATTACCAGGAAAATATCCTTTCATATCGGTTTTTCTCCTGCCAGCTAAGCTGCCATGTGCGTTTGATGCCCAAGTTAGCAGGTCTCTCCCCAGAAGTAGCTGCATTTTGCAGATGGGCAAAGCGATTTTGGTATAGGGCCTTAGCTGTCCCTTTACAGTGCTTTGGCAACCCTCGAGATATGTGCGTATGACTGAGTATGAAAGCTTGCTTTCTGCATGTGCTATTGTCTAGCTCCAGTGTGCGCAGAGGCACGCTCATGATTTCTCTTGCTGTCTCACTTACTTTGACATTAAGTACAGCTAGACTCTGCTTCAAGGACTCACAGAGAGCTGTTAGGTGATATGGCCTTTTCAATTCTTCCTGAGTGCCAAAAACCCTGTCCCAAGTTGCTTAAGATAACCAGATGTTTAAGTGACCTAAACACTTTTATAAGTGGTACTGTAGTTTCTTCAGAGCTGCGTGACGTTCTGGGTGTCCTTTATTCAGCTTTGGCTCATTTCCCTGGAGATTTCCTCCAAACTTCAAAAAAAGGTCTGGCTCATTGCTGTTTAAAAATTTAAGCTTTATTCCTTAGCCTAATAAGTGGAAGGTTGATTGACTGATTTGATTGATGGTAATTTATTTTCCAGTCAGCACAGCCAAGATCTTTTGTATGTGACTTGATGGCATGCTCTTCTTGATAAAATGTTTTGGGCAAAGATAAATAAGAAGAGGGAAAGAGGGAGGGAGGGAACGTGCTTGCAAAATGCTAGAAGATTTGGAGGAATTCCTCTGTGGGGAAAAACAACAAAGGAAGGTACCAGGAAACCAAGTATTAATTTCCCGCACCACCATTAGCCTGACACCTGTTAGCCCTGACCATTACCCAGAGCTGAAGGGGAAAAGGCTAATCTCTACCACATTTATATCAACAAACTCAAACAAAAAAGCTGCCTAATTATCCCATTGAACCTGTGTCAGCTTTAAGGCCGGCTCAGTTTCCCAGGCTGGCCGCCTGCCAGGACCAGCAAGCTGGGGTTCATAAGCTGCATGCTAATGACAACGTCCTTTCATTCCAGCAGCGGCATAATTGCCAAAAGCAGTTTACAGACTCATTATTTTTATGGTCATATTTCAGATGATGAAGTCAAAGGCCAGCCCTGGGTTTACTTGGCAATGCATTGGAAATAGTTTGTTTAGCAGGGATTGCATCTCAATGATAACGGTGGGACACCTAAAATAGCTGCCAGTTTTTTCCGGGCTGTAAGGGGAGGATGATTGAGGAAGGAAGCAAAAATTGCAAAGATGGATAGAATATGGCTAAATGTTTAGTGGCTCTGCTGTACCTATTTCACTTCTGCTGCTGGTGGTATTACACTTCTCAATTGTGAGCCTGACTTGATGCTATGGCAGCCAAAACCACAGGATTCATTCGCTTGTGGTGGAGAAGATTTGATGACCAGGTATCGCAGTTGACATGCAGGATGCAAAGTTAAATTCATAGATTTTGGTCCAAAGATCAATTTCCCCCAATCATTTCAGCTGAAAGGAGTGAGGGGAATGATTGTTGCAGTGTTTTATCTTCCTTTATTGCAGGAGCTTTATATTTGGATTTGAATTTGCCTGTACCCAAAACTTCTCTGAGTTTTGGGCTCTTTGCTCCCATTTGGTCAGTGATTACACCTGGTTTCAGTGGCAGGAGTTGGGTTTCTACCAGAGCTTTCCCACAATGGCACTGGCTGCTCAGGTTAATAGTCTTTGTTCAAACCAAAGTTAACTCAGTCTCCTCTGGCCATGCCTTGCACTAGCAATAAATCACACTTACCAAGTACAATTTTGTTAAAATATAAACTCCCACTTTCTTTGTTATTTAAAAAAAAAAAAAAGGGAAGTATTTCATATCTTTATTTTTCTGGCCAGTGATAAAAATTGGCAGTGACAGCTTTAGGGAGAAGTGGTGAGAAAAACAGGTAAGTCAACCCTCAGCTTATCTCCAAATGCCTTTGGAGCAGTGCACAAGGTCTGAATTAAGCATGTTTGGATTTCTGGCTGTTTGTGCCATGATTTCTTTGCCAAGCTGTGTTTTGTGTGAGCAAGAAACCCAGATAGACCATCTCTCATGCTACAGAGGGCATGCTCTGGGGCAACTGGGATGAGGGACGTGTTGTGTCCATGGCACTTCTGGAACACAGGCAGTCACTGTGGATTGCAGCTGGAAAATAGGGACAACCAACACATGATACTAAAGCTTACAATTTTAGCACTAAAAGTGTGTGTGCATACAGTAAAAGTGAACCCTTTAAATGTTCATGTAAATGCATCAGCCTGAATGAGTGTCATGGGCCTGGGTTTTGCCATAATATTCCTTGGCTGCAGAGTCTGACTACTGAGATGTATATTCACATATAAAGCAGTAAGAATACAATTAACAATGACACATGGAGAAAATCACTGTCAGTTGGCATTAGTTTGATGATTAATGTGAATTTTTTTTTATTAACATGCTTTCTCCCCATCCATGCTGGAGATGTGTCATCCTAGCCTCTGGGAGAAGGAAAGTAAGGTCTACATGTTTTTCTGCTTCTGTGGTTTCTTTGACTGTCATTCTGGCACCAGTACATAATTCTCAGAGAATATCACACTGCTGCTTTCTGGGTGGGTATATAAAAGTGAGCACAGAGGGAAAGAGCTAAGCTGAGTGTACAAATATAACACTGTAAGAAAAAATAGGCAACACTTACACAACACTTACAGCCCATCCTTCTGTCTCTTAGTATGGCGATTTCCAGATGGACCAAATGATCACTACCCAGCAATATACACCTCTCATGTAGAAACTTCAGAATGAGAACTGTGCAAAATACCTTGTATTTCAGATGCAGAAACCTTCATATCTGTCTGAAGTGGAATCCAAATGTCACTTTTCTCTTTCTCAAATATCAAACCCTTGTGCTGCAAAAATCACTATAGATGACTTCCTGTTTCAAGAAAAACACAAACAAAACGAAAATGGTTGAAAACACAAATCACATATTCAAAGAGAAGTTAAAGTTAAGTGAAAATTAAAGGAAGGGCACAGAAGAAGTGTTACCCAAGTACTTCTCCCAGCTTCAGTGTGTGTATTAAAAAAAGAAAATGAAAACAGCATCTCTCTTTAAAGTACGGTTGAATTGTATTTACTATAGTAAAACTACAGCAACTTGATGCATTATATAATAAAAAATGCCAGTTTATTAAGTCAAATAGTAAAACTATAGTCAGTCTTCATTCTAACAAAGTAATGTGGCAAATCATGCTGGCTGCGGCTTTATAGTTTCTTTAGCATCTGCAGTTAGTTACAGCAGTTTTACTATCTACATTTCAATATACTCTTCTGATTAAAACTTCTCATAGTTTTTTTATTAGCATTTCGGTCTACATATGTTTGATTTACCACGACACTGTGAAATAGAGAATGTTGCTTTGAAAGTTTCCTTGATGTTTTGAATTGTGGGTAAAATACAGAAATAGGAATAGGACGATGTGAGGGAGTGAAAATCCTCTTGAACCTCTCCTGTAATATATCAAATTGTGGGGGCAACTTATTCATGGTAGGTACCATGACTATGGCAGAAACCATTTTTCCACAGAGGCAGCTGGGTCTGGTCACTGTGAGACAAAGAAGCCAGATGAGCCTTGGCAGGGGCCAGCTGGCTAATTCTTGGCTTTTGGTGTTGCAACTCGCATAGTCCTGTGAGTGTTGTAAGAAGATATGGAGCAATTCAGTTGGGATTAATGACTAGAAACTTCTACTGACTTCTCTGTCAAGACAGTTGACTTATGTTTGAGCTGAACATGAAATTCTGGCTCAAAAACTGGAGGCATGGGTTAGCCCAGGAGATAAGGGAACAAAAATATCTAGACATTTTAGATCCCTTGGCTACAGAATAAGAGACTCCAGCTGAGGATCACTCATCTCTTCCAAAGTCAGTACAGGGACCTCAGTGCTCCACTGTCTGTACTTCAGGTAAGGCCTTGAGAAGGGGAGCCAGGGGACATTAGGAACCTATTACTGTGCTTCTTATTAAATTACTATTTGCCTGCCTTTCTTCAAATTTTATCTTCTCTTTGTTGCTGACTAGCTGTCCTTGTCCATTAATATATTGATGTTCTTGTTAAAGTGTTCCCCAGAAAAAAAAAAAAAAAAAAAAAAGCCTTGGCTTCAAAAAAGTAAGTGGAAAATATCCTGTTGATGAAAATGGGTGGGGAAAGAAATGGGCCAGATACCAGCTTGTGAAGATGTTGCCCAAGAAGTGGCCCTGAGTTAGTGAAGCTGCTTGAGGTTCACTGAGGTTGCTGCCATGATTGGAGGATGTAGAAGGGATTGTACAACAGCAGTGTCATCCTTCTCCTTCACTTCCAGAGACCCTTCATGACTGTGTGTAGCATGTCAGGTTTACAACCCTCTGCTTGATCCATATGAAGTGCACCCCTTCCTCACTGCCTAGCAGGGAACAGGAATTGTGGGGCCCTCCTCTGTTTTTCATTTCCATCTTTGTCACCAATGCACCCCCAGGATGGCTGAAAGGTGGTGAGACACCTTCAAGGTCTGTCAACCCTCTACACATAGACACCACAAGGGATGCAGGAAGCTCTTTGGAGAAGCAGGATATGGACAACACATTTCAACAGACACAAGAGCCTGGAGGAGGGGATAACAGCCAAACTGAAAACTTTCAGGATGTTCAGTCTCTAAGAGGCTATCAATCCAAAATAAGTGGAAACACTTATTGTTGTACAATTTAGATACTCACTTGCTTCAAATCAGAGAGCCATTCCAGGGACCTCTGTGCCTTTCTTTGTTACCTTTTCTCTGAGGACCTTCTGGTTTTGGCAAAAATAATAAACAAGGTTTTTATGGGTCATGTTGTAGCTTTAGAAAAGTCAAGCTGTGTTTGCTAGCACCAATATCATGTGAAAATCGGGAGGGATCAGAGAATATTTCTCTTGTTCTGTGTCAGAACTTAGATGAAGAAGAAAATCTCGTTTGTATTCTTTCCTTCTGCCTCACTGCAAAGTTTCTGACTCTCAGTCAGTCCTCCCATCTGCATTGCTGCATAAGGCTTGAAAAAAACCAGTATGTGGTGCTTTTGGTCTACTTCTAACAAAACAAAGACACAGAATGCCAGTGGAGGTCCTGTCACAAGTTTTCTGTAGATAAACAGAAAGCAACATTAGGACAACATAAGATCCTTTCCTTTTCCTGTAGTACAAGCTCTGATAAAATATTTTGTAAATGATCCCTTCTATATTTTAACTTAAACATTATTTTTTTTAAATTAACTTTTTGTTGATTGGTTGGTTTTTTGAGGTTTTTCTAAGCATCTGGTTTTTTCATTCTCATGTGAAAGAACATTAATCATGCAGCTGTATTCTGGTCAAACATTTTCCAGCTTTGGACCCATTTTGTGTTTTTATAGTATAGCTTTTAGCTGTGCTATGTGTCAGGCTTTACTGCAAATAATGAAAATACAAGGAATTATAAGTCAAAGATACTCTTCCCATCCTAGGCCTGCTTAGAGTGGAAGCTAAGCCCTCTCACAGACATAGACACAAAAAACACTCCGACTGCTCTGAATTTTTGTGTGTGTTTTGGGGTTTGCTTTTTGGTTTGGTGTGGGTTTTTGTTTGGGGTTCAGTTTTTTCTTTTCCTAGGACTGAGTTGTTTTTTCTGATCCCTGAGTCATTTCACTGACAGGCAAACTGACAGTGGAAACTGTGGATCTTCTATTAAAATTTTATCAAACCAGGCTCTTGCAAAATTTCTTATAGGCTGGCAATATCCCAAGAGCTTCTCTTCAGCTTACGGTGCTGTTTTTTGAAAACTACAGTGAAGAATTTAAACAAAAGTTTCCAGGGACAGAGAATCTGATTTACCACATAGGGGGGGTTTAAACAGTCTAAGGTGGGACTGAAGCTCATTTTGGTGATTCAGATAGTGATGATAATATAAGGAAACCTTGCTGCCAGGTTTTATTTTAAATGAATGTGCCACGGGTCCCTCTTCCTCTCTGTCTTTGAGGAATGTTTACAAGTGTCTCATGTAAAAGTCAAGTCCCAAAGCTTGTCTGCAACTGAATCTTTTGTTTGCATCTGCTTTAAAATGGAGGGGGAGTCCTGTGCATTGACACCAGTAAAACCATTAGATAAACAAACATTTATTTCCTACATTTCCTTAAGACCTCAGATCCTGCCTTGTTTTTTTCTTCCTCCTATTGCTCCACTCATTAACAGGTTCATTTGATTCTTTCCTAGGGAATTCACCAGAGTTTGCCCTCAATCTCAGGGCAAATAGTTTATAAGTGACCTGCCGGATGGTGTTCGTTAACTGCTTCGGTCCCAATGGGACACTGATATACCCTTAATTAGGATACGAAGGGAAAAATCTCCAAGTGCTCCAAGATGATTTGAGAAAGTTAACTGAGAAAGCCTAGCTGTTCATCTTTCAAGGTTCAAGGCATAAGTATAAAGGGAACAGGAAAAATCTCACATCAGAAGTGAAAAGGAAAAGCAGAAATATTAGGATGACAGCTATGCATTCTGTCACATTTCTTCTGTTGGCTTCTTTTTTTTTTGTGCACTATGATATAAATGAAGAGTTGAACTCTTCATATTGGGGTGCAATGTGAAAGCACTTTCACATCTTTTCTGTTCCCCTTCAGGTGCAGAAACCTGATATAGGTGTGTAACAGAGCAGCAATGCTTCTTGCCTTAGAGAAAGCACTTCTTGATTCAGACTGGTCCTCTTGAAAGAAAAAAGCCATGAGGTGCTTGCTGTACATGGTCAATAGGGTACCAGTCTGCTGAACCAGCTGCAGTTTGGTGATGCACATGAGTTCAAGCCCAAATACCCCTTTCCTGTGAAACGCTGGAGAACTGGGGTGGGAGAATTTGTCTTTGGATCCATAGCTGAGGTGAGTCCATTCAGTGCAGCCACTGGGAATGTTCTTACCTTTAAGCACTTTAAACAGGTCCTGCACCCTCACAGAAGCACTTTCCTGAACTGTGTTGTTCCAGCCACCAGTGATATTATGTGTCTCTCTCGCGCTTGATACATTTGGTTGAGATTTAACACACTACTGTATATTAATAATCCTGTAATGTAATAACATCAAGGTTATTCCCTGTAACACAGAACAGATGGTGGCACCCTGGAAAATGGTGCTTTATCAAGCACTTCTGTAAGGGATTGATTTTATTTCTTATCCCTTCTCATTGAGAAATTTTCCGCACCTTCCAGTACTTTCTGAAGAGTGTGATGTGATTGATTAATGTCCTGTTTATGCGTTCCCCAATTTTTAGCCCTCCCTGGATGGAGGGTTGTGTGGGGATCCTCTCTCTCCCACTCTGTATTACCAGGCTGCAGAGCTATGGTCCCTCCTGACCCGGTCAGGGAATTTGCAAAACACCCTGTTAGAGGCTCCAGCCAGCAGTGGTACAGTGCAAGGCACTGCGCTGCTCAGCCTGGCGAGATGGGGGCGTTTGGGGCTGTGCTGGTTTAAAGGTAAACCAGCAGGGGAAATGAACTCAACCCAAAAGAGAGATTATAAGTCAGAATAACAATTTAATAAAATAAGTACGATTATACAGACAAAAAATTGGTTTTAGCCCACAAAACCCAAATGTATAACCCAGCACTCTGGGGCATGAACAGAGTGGTGTTCTTTGGGCCCCCTAAGTCCGAAGTAAAGGGAGAGGGGGAAAACCTGTTGGTGAAAGTGCTGTTGCAGTCTGGTCAAGAGTGGTGGTTGCAGTCCAGTCGAGAGTGGTGGTCTGCAGTTTGGTTGAGAGCGGTGATCTACAGTCTTCCTCTGGATCCCATGAGTGGTTATAAAGTCCCAAGACTCCAAGATTATATATTCTCCAGTTCAGGCAGGAATGCTCAGTACTTCCCTCAGGGCAGGGGGTTCCTCAATGGGCATGAGGACAAAAACACCCTTCTATCTTGCAGGCCTCTTAACACCTAGTTTGTAGCCTGATGAGTCAGGCTGCTCTGGGCAGAGGGTGTAAATGGTTCATTGATAACAGTTTCTGGGAAATGGCATGGAAGGCTATAGAATACACAGTTTTGGGTTACACCCATCCAGTGATGAACTGGGCCCAGCTGTCCTAACTAGAACAGGGGCTTATATGGGAGCTCAGCTGAACTGATAAATATATGTGCCTGGGACTATGGATTGCCAAAGATGCCTGTGAAATGGTGTGGATTATGGTTTCAAGGGCTTCTCTGCAAGGTTTCTTAAGCTCCTCAGTGATTATGGTGGAGGGGCCCCCCAGCAGGCACTGTATGAACAGCTCAAGAAGCAAGGCAGTCTTGTGGGCATAGGGTTCTGTGGGGTCTGTTGCTTACTGGCTTTGCTTTCATTCTGCATATAACATTGCTTTGTTCTTGACACTTGAAGTATCTCTGGATCTCTAGCACGCACAGAATCGTTTTAGCCCACCTTTAAGCAATTGCATTCTGCCCAAGCCCCACTAAAACGGCCCTGAAGACCTTCTGCAGACCTGATCCAGGCAGAACTCAACCACAAGGGTCCACCAAGCAGGGAGAATGGGTGCGCTTTAGCTTCGCCTGCTCAATTCTCATCAGCACTAAGCTTTGCAGATGTAATCCTAAAATATTAACACTGGGCTGTTTGGAATAATCTATTATTCAAGGCTCTTCATGGGTTTCTTAAATGCTAATTTAACCTCCTGGCTCCCCTTGTACCCAACGTGTTTCTAAAGGCTTGTCCCAATTGCTTGTGTGCTTTACAGGCATGCTGCAGACCTGACTGGATGCTGTGTGTCAGTTTTGAGGATAACTTAACATACATTAGATCTGCTTGCTCTCTATTTTCGCTATCACAAGTTTCCCAGGCAGGGAGAAGTAGGCCACCCTATAACCTCTGCACCTTCAACCTCTCCAGCTATTACTAATGGTCCTCCTTCTCCTTCCTCTACTTGAGTCTGGTCTTCCCGGATGGGAATGACCTCCCCTCCACCTCCACCTCTTTTATTATTTCCAAGACACACTATGCATGAAACTGCAAACACCTGGCAGACATTCCAGGGAGCGATCTGTAGTGCGTCTCCTGCACTGCACAAGCATCTAAGCTGAACCTCGTTTTAGGGATCCCAGAGGTCCTCTCAATCAATAATCCATGTATTTTTATGAGAGCTAGATTATGGGGATTTGCAAAGGGGTTGATTAAGTAATGCTTCAAAGAGTGGTTACTCCTAACACCTGCAGCATTAATAGGGATCTATTAATAGAAAATGCACGATTTAGTAATAGTCCCTTATTCATAAAAAGGCCACTTGATTTATGCCCGTCAAAATAGACAATACTTTCCATAAAACCAACTGGATTTAGATAGATGTGACTTCAACATCTGGCTAAGTGATGACATTTCAACTATGCAGACGTCATGCAGGGGGCCCAGAACAGTTAGCTAGAAAAGGGATAATAATCATGCTCCTTACTTTGCTCACCACCTGCACATTCACACTGTGTGGAATGGTTTCCTGTGCTGATCTATCTCAGGTGGTTATCTGCAGGTGCCCCAGTGAGACAGTCTGAGCATTGTCAATCACTGCCCAGGCATCAGGGAAAACAGTATTACCTCTTTTGCTAATGGGATGAGGATAGACACAGACTCAGTGTATGGGATGCAGCCTATTGTACCAAAGTCCTGGAAATGTAAGCCTAGTGTGTTTTCCCCCCAAAAAAAGACCTTGAACTTAAGATAGGATGTGTATAGAGATCTCTTTTTAGGACAAGATAAGAGCATCATACAACTGAGTGCAAGCTGTCCGAAAGGCAGGTCTCTCAAGCTTATAATAACATCTTGCACTTATCCAGTACCTCTGCCTAAATCTGTGCTGCCATCTGAAGCATTCAGAGCTATTAATGGGTGGAACTCATCCATTCCACCTGGGTTATTCTAGGTTTTGTCTCTGTCTCTTGTCTTCCTCATACTAATGAATTGGAGATTGTGTGAAGCTCTTTCTCAGAATAATTTTGCACTTTGTTGAGGTGACTCTGCTCTGCTGGATTGTTCTGTGTTGCACAAAGAAAATGGGACCAGAAAACAGATTCATATATAGATGGCTTACAACTTTTCCAAACACAAATTATACTGCAAACAAATAAATGGCATAGATTCAGTCCAACTGAGCCAAAAATGTCTATCACCCTCCATGAGCAAGGTTTTCTGGGTTCCAATGGATTTTGATATTGTGACTTCTCCTAGCTCAGGCAATAATCTCTCCCACTCCAGTTAGGACTTGCACTTTTCACTTCTGTAGGCTTGCTCTGGATTTATGCCATCATCCCTGAGAGCAGACTGGATACTCGGCAGCCCTTGGACAGCTTAATTAAGGGCTGGAACTCAGCATAAATCCATGCAAAACTCTTTATTGTTTGCTTTTGTTTTGCTTTCAAGCCAGAGATCATGACGACAGGTCACTCCTGGATACTCTATAAATTATCTGGGGGAAAAAGTAATTTTTCAATGACATGTAGCTGTTACTCCAAAACAAACTTCAATATACTTTTGGGTAAAGTCTCTTGGGAATGTCCAGGCATTTCAAAATCGTGTCGTTTTTCTTGTCTGTTTGAGTGAGAAGCAGTTCTGTTTTGTTTTGTGACGTTCACCGTTCCAACACATTGCACAGGTCCTGCCTCCATAAGGCACCACGCCAGTGCTGCCTTTCTCCACCTTCAGTGCTCTCAGAAAAGCTGAATGTTGCCTAGCTGTGTCTGAATGCTATCAGTGTCAGGGCTGGGTGAAGGTTCACACTGGTTCATGCTGGATCCAGAATAGTCCTTCTATCACTAACTAAAAACTCTGCTTTTTCTCTGTGCATGTGAACAGCCACCTCGAGTGGTCCTGCTCACCAGAGACCTTGTCCACATGCAAAAGCAAAGCTTTGATGGGGGCCTATGGATCCAGTGCTCAGATCTCAACCATCAAAACAGAGAAATAATGTTAGTGTAAAAATGAAGGCATAATTTAGGGGCTGAAATGAAAATAAGCTAGCCTGGATATAGCTGTCCTGCTTTCCAGATGGGGGT
Organism: Pipra filicauda; assembly: GCF_003945595.2. NCBI lineage: Eukaryota > Metazoa > Chordata > Aves > Passeriformes > Pipridae > Pipra > Pipra filicauda. Next base: position 859,798 of record NW_024103962.1, read on the forward strand.
ATTTAACCAAAAAGTGACTTTTAAGTTGATGCTGTCAAGTTTAAACAGAGGCAAAATGGGTTTACTTGTTTCTCATCACCTACTTTGGCAACAAAATGAAGAAGCTTTCAGTGGGAGGCCACTGTTCCCTTTATTTCAACATGATTAGTTGTATTGAATGGTAGAGACAACAAAAATGTACTATATGTTAGTAAGAACTTTCTGACAAATATCCTAGTACATAAAACAGTGGTGTGAGGGACTCTTAGAAAAGATCTAGTCTTTCTCCTGAGCATAGAAAGCTCAAGCATACCTAGACTACTTCAGTCCTTTAATGCATCACATCCCAAGCAGTGTATATCCCAGACCCAAGAGAGGGGCTGTAATATGTAAGGAGACAGAATAGATCAAATTAGTGTGAAATCTATGTAATCATGAGATCAAGATCCTGTAACATGCAAGAAATATGCAACAAAGTGACACAGAAGAAAGATAGTCCTCTTCTTCAATACATATCCTCCGTTATTTTCCAAAAAGGAAGGAAAAATTAAAGAGCAAGGATAAGCTATCCTTGCCCTCTGGAATGCATAATGTAGGCTAATAATTTATATCCTCATCAAGCAGAATTTGCTGGTGGCTGCTGAGGTGGCTTTTTTGCTGAGGTTTCTTAAATATGGCTTGTTTTTCTGCTCCTATTGGATTGTGTTCTTAGCAAGTGACGTGTTGGTACTTCAAGAATTTCTGTTATGGGGCTGCAGAGCCACAGAAATTCTACTTTTACAAATCAGGTAAATCATAAGGATATTTTTTGGTTTGTGGGTTTTTGAAATCCTTTAATGGTTCTACCTTTTTCTTTTTTTTTTTTTTTTAAGTGACTTACGTCCAGAGTTTGCCTTCCCTGCAGGTCATGAGACATGCAGCATGTTTAGCAGTGATGCCTGCTGGAAGAGTTTCCGTCTGCCGCTTGTCATTATAAGTGATGTGCTGCTAAGCAAAAAGCTACAATTAGTCTGCTTGGTGTTTGTCACTGCCTTCGAGAGGAAACCTCTTATCTAGAAGATGGGGGAGAGCTTTCCAAATTCACCATCTTACACAAGCCAGCTAGGCCTTATCACTCCCCATGTGTCTTGCTCTGTCTGTGGAACCTATCCATTCAGGCTCTGAGCTTTTCTTTCATGGAAACAATTTAAAAAAAATCTCTTTTCTACAAAAAAGATCCCAACACCACCACCAAAAAAACAACCATGGGGTTTTTGTTGTTTTGTTTTGTTTTGTTTTGTTTTGTTTTCTATGTGGCAAAGAGGGACCTATCTTTTGCACTCTGCTTTTTAGTAGACCTTTCAGGTTCCAAAAGACTGAGAATTTACTATTGGGAAAACCTTAAGAGCAATAAGATGGTAACTTCCTCTGCAATGTCCTACCCTGGCATCATGCAGATGGGAGGGAGATCTGCAACCAGGCAAACAGCCTGCAGACAGCCGTGGCCTGAAGGTGGTAGATGGGAGAACAGCAAAGGCAGCAGTCCTGGCCCCTGCATGAGGAAAAGCTGTTCTGTCCTGCACTTGAGTAATCGATTCTCCTTACCTGAGCCCAACCCTCCCCCGCAGAAAACACACATAAATGGAGAGGAAACAGGATCCAGCCCTCCCAAGGGGCAGCAAGTATCCTTGTAAAAGAGGGCCTTTACAGAATGAAGGAAAAGAAAGTTGTAGGGGCTCCATCTGTGCAATAAAATATTTAAACATGCTCTGGGACCAAATCAATAACTCTTCATTGAAGCCAGTCTTGCTGGTGTTTTAATTTTTATTAATATTGCCCAGTATTATGAAGACCAAAATTTAGTAATACAGCCAGCTTGTCTGGCTTTCTATCCAAGTCAGCCATTGACCATCGAGGCAATTCTATACTTCTTACTCCCACCAGTTTGTACCTTGGTTTGCCTGTCTACAGCCAGGACAGAAACCTAGTCTGACTGAGCAGAAGTGACCATGCAAAAGAGCCTTGGATAGTTGGATATTGTGCCTTGGAAGGACACTGGAAAAGGACTTTGAGTCAACAGAGTTATGGTGATAAAGGCAAGCTGTATATTTTCTCTTTTGGATCGTTATATCAATTACATTACTTCCATTTAGACTGGATTTTCACCTTATCTTTCCTGTCAGTGATAGGCCAGAGCCGTCCATACTGTAAAGAAGCACAGCTCTATTGGCTTTTTCTATCAACTGAAGATGCTGCCAGAGTAAAGAAGAGCAAGGTTCAAGCCTCTTGTGTTGTAGTATGAAGGCAAAAGGTGTATTAAAAGTTATAGGATTGCTCCAAGGGAAAATTTTAGAAGCCACCATTGCTAGCGAGGGATAGGTTTTCTGGAAAATATCTCATGATATAAGTTTATGTCTTGAAGACTCCTGAATGTACCTAATTCTGTTGAATTTCTCAAAGTGCAAGTGCAGCCTTTCCACTTATGACAGCCTTTTTTTTTGTCTTGTACCCCCTTTATTTTAAAACCTGGCTTTTCTGGGAGACAAGATAGAAGGTCAAAAACCACAGTAATTCCTATTATTCAACGTTTGAGACATGCTGTGGTGGTTGTTGCAGAAGAACCAGTCCTCATGGCTCAAGGTGTGTTCATTTAAGAGAGACCCCACCAAAGAAGTGTTGTACTCACTGCTCAGCTCCTTTTTGGATGATTGTGACCTCTTGAAAATTCACCCTAAATTTACTTTTATTCTCTGACTGAAGTTGCAGGGACAGCACCCAATGGGAGGTTCCTTTTTACAATCCTTGTACAGCGAGACACTGCTGCAGAGCTCAGGACAAGAGAAGGGTCTAAACTGCAACATTTGACTTTGAATTTCAAATATCCTGATTCAGTTCCTGGGTTTTATTCCTCTCCCCCTCTCTTCAGAGCTACTACCGTATTTTTGGGTCTCTTTTCTCTTGCCGTAGGCTTTTACTGAAACATCAGGTCCTCCAGAGACTGATGTTACTTCGTACACAGGGTTTCCAAAACATCATAACATGAGTCTTTCTGTTAGGGAGCACAGGTTGCCTCATCTAAAGATACTCTGCCAGCTGTTACTGGTATGTAGTCTGCACAAAAGGGGATTCTCAACAGTGAGCTGAGATACACACTGCTGCTAGTATCTCCCCTTCCTCCTCACCCTGTTCCTTTGATTAAGCCAAGGCTTCCAAGCCCTGTGCTTTTTCATGTGTTCATACATATCCCTCTGTTTACAATTCTGTCTGGAATACGTTTGTCTTAGAGTTGTTATGCAAGATATGGGTGAGCTGATTGCAGTCATTGGAAAGTTATACCAGATTTCTGCCAGCTCTCATGGTGCAGGTGAGCACATGAATGACTGAGTTGGACCCTGAAGTTAAGTATGAAAAAGTTTACTGGTTAATTCTCTCTTTTTATCTTAGAAGCATTTTATAAATTAAAATGTTTATATTACTAAGCTCTTTAGAGTATAAAATAGACTTAGACAGCAGAACCTAATAATACCGCATGTTTATAAATTTACTCAACCATGTACTGAGCCTCGTTCCTTCTAAATTAAAAAAAAAAAAAAAAGTTAGGTAATTCCTTACTAACCCCTAATGCATTTTAATATTAAGCAACCCAATCTATTTCTTTGGCTGCTGCAGTATAAAATGAGATCACTTTTGGCTGTGAATGCATACCAGAGTAGGACTGTTGAAGAGTGTCTGCTGATAATAAGCATATCTATTCACAGCTGATAATACTAGTTAGCGCTTCTGTAGCACTTTTGTGCACATTCTCAAATCACTTCAGGTTTAAGTAATACTCTACAATCCCCTCACCATACCAGGGAGAGCTAAAAGAAATCTTGTATGAGTCACACGTATAATAGGCCACATAGTGAAGAAGCCAAGGAGAAAATTCCCTGACGTTGACTGGATCACAGTATTAATTTTAGGCTTTTATTAGGGTGCTTCAAAACCATCTCCAACTTTTTCATGGTATCTTACTTTATAACATTTTGCACAGATCTGTCTGCTAGAATCAAAAACACTTTAAGAGATTCAGTCCAGTGGAAAGTTATGTTCCACGTCCAGTGCATTAATCAGCGTGTTTATTTAAGCCTAAATGCTTGAGATGTGCTTGTCTTATCAAAAGTGTGCTGACTACATTAACAAATGCCTTCTTCTGGAAATACAGCTCTGTAAGGCCCGTATGACCTGCCAGCACTGTCCATTCTTTATACTAATTATGGGCTCCTCCCTAGGGGTTGAAAGTTCCTTTTGGTCTGCTTCAGGATCCAGCGTTTCAGATGCTAAATCAAACCACCTGTGCCTGCAAAATGGATAGAGATCTCAGGCAAACTGGTCATCTTTTATGATCTTTCCATTCCTTCTGCTTTGGCCAGAAATACAAAGCCATTAGTGTCTCTTGTGCTATCATGGTGTCTCTAGCCCTGGAAGGACAAAGGCATTAAAGCCTTGAAGGATGTGCTGAGAGGAAATGCAGTTGAAAACCTGTTTTCTTTTTAACTAGCTTCATAAGTTGTTTGAGCTCGGACAAAATTGCATAGAGTTATTTTATTTTGTTTAACCTGCTCCCCTGAGCCTGTGTCATATGGGTAAGGACTGCTACCTTTGCAGCTGATGGAAGAAACACAATGCTGTGCTAATTACAGCATTTCTGTGGTTATGCTGTCAGAAAGATAGAGCTAATACCTTTCTGGGATTTTTTGGTTCTGGTTTTTTTTTTTTGGAAAATGATGAATTGCCTAAAGAAGAATTTTGCAGGAATACACTGACTTTGGCAGAGGTGTAATTGGAGAGGTTTCTTAGGAACACGATGGAATTTTTATCCAGAGCACACACAGAGCAACAAACATCCTAATATTTCCTATTTACTCAAAGAGCGCTCTGACATGTCAGCCTCTTACATCCTTGTGAAAGTGCCTTACTCACTGATTTACTACGCCTTGTCTTCTTCTTCTTATGCAATTATTTCAGGCATTGGAATGGGCTGCCCAGGGAAGTGGTGAATTCTCCGTCCCTAGAGGTTTTTAAGATAAGACTGGATGTGGCACTTAGTGCCATGGTCTAGTAACCACGGCAGTAGTGGATCAAGGGTTGGACTTGATGATCTCGGAAGTCCCTTCCAACCCAACTGATTCTATGATTCTATGAATGCTCTTGTTTCCTGTTCTACAGTAGGATTAAATCTCCTTGGTAGGGGAAAGCACTTGTTGCCTAATCCTACTTCAGTGGGCTGTACAAGACCTTCTAGCCAGAGACCTAAAATTCCAGCTTTTTTAGTAAGTCCATGGGATACAGTAAGCTTGGCTTACAACCTCACCGTATTTGCTTCAACACCACAATGTCGGTTTCTTTGCACTCTAAGCATCATAGAGCCAGTTCTTCAGGCTCCCAGTGTGCTGTTGCAGCAAAGAATGGGAATTCTGGCCCACAACCAATGTTTTTCTCATGAAAAGTGCTAAGGGATCACTAAGGTCCATCCAGACCAGACAAAACTCTCATTTTTAAAGCTTCATCTGAAACACCCACCCACTGTGAAGTGAATGGGACTGAATTTATCTTGAGGAAGATAAAGGCTGAGTCAGCCCAGCTGGGACTTGGACCTGTGGTTAGAGAAAAGTTAGGCACACCACATATGAAGGTTAAACCACTGAGACATCCCCATGAGCTAAGGTAAACATACCATCATTTACCCTTCCTATCTTTTGCTGGCCAAGCTATGTATTATGTGCATAGCAAAATATGCGTATAATTCAACTGCTAGAACAAACATGGGAGACTTGGAAAAAAATGAAGTACACTCTAGCTGTCTAAAGGAACAGAAGAAGTGCACCCATATTCTCATAAAAGGCAAAGTAATGCTTTCCTAGAAGGATATTCCACCTCCATCACAGATTGAGTCTGAGCCTCTGCCCCAAACCCATTTTTTGGGTGGAGCAGATTCCTTTCAGCTCCACAGTGCCACAGCATAATGCAAGCTTCTTTGTCTGAACCCTCTGATGAGGAAGACAAATAAGGGGTGGGAAGATTGTTCTGAAGGGAATACAAGTCAGCTGCATTTAGGTCTGCAGAAGAGAAGCTGTTCAGGCTTAGTGCCTAACATAACAGGAGGAGAAGCCGGGTCAGGAGCCATTGCCCTCCAGAAGCTCAATCCTACTGAAGTCAAGAGGGAAATTATCATTGACTGCAGTGGGACAGGAATTAAGCCTTGGAGAGTGAAAAGGAGAAGTACCTTTAACAGGGCTGGCTTATAAAAGCCTTCACCTCCTGCTTTCTCCATGTTGTCTCTCAAAGCAGCACTTCCCGCCAGCAGCTGTGTTTGCTCTGTCGAGACTCACCCATCCAGAGCAATTCACCTTCATCCCGTCACTGAGGAACTGATGGGAAAAAGAGGTCAGGCGGTGAGAACCATGAAAAGAAACAGTATCCACAGATGGAACTGCATTCCCATTTTTTCCATCTGCCTTCTGATACCCGAGTGTTTCAGCTTTCATTCAGGAGCCAGCATCAGTGACGTCTGGCACAGCACGCTTTGCATGCTCACCTTTACCCCCTGTCTCCTCGCCCCCTCCATCCACTGCACCATGTTGCCTTACGTAATTTATTGTCTGTGCATCAGATTCAAAGCACTTCAGCTGAAGAGTATCTAACATGTGCTGGATAATTTAATTCTCTTTTTAACACTAAAAACAAAATGTCCTTTATTTTTAGGCAAATTATGAAGTTCCAGGTTTTGTTTTGTTTTTGCAAGACATTAATATCCATTAAAGCTCAGTATGTTTTCCAGGTGCAGTTTCCTCTCTGAAAATGATTTCTTCTTTGAGTGTGTGTTTAAGAAAAGTCTGTAGCTCCAGCTCTGCTCACAGGATCCTTTCTCTTTAAATGTACATGAATATGTTTGCCTTGGCTGTAGAGACCAGGCAGTATACAAAATGTATTCTGTACCCTGTGCTTTGCCAGGTGAACTTCAGCAAGTTCATCCCTTATCCTGGCCTTCATTTTTCTGAATGTGAAATGGGGATAATGTGGAAAAAAACTATCCAAGCTCATAACAGAGCCATCTGAAAGCACTGGGTTAGGGTGCTAAAGTGAACGTTACCCCAGTCCTCTACTCTGTCTCTAGCTGCAATATTTCACAGAAGAGCTTGCCTGTTTTTCAGGTTTGCTTCATGAATCATGTACTCTCCCTACAAGTTCTACATTTTGTCTATCTTCACATTCTGGCATGAAGTAGGAGATCATAGAGAGGACAAAATTCGTTCTCAGTTGTAGAGAGAGCCTGTCTCAAATTTAGGACATAACCCCATCTTCCCTTCCCTGAGCATGCAGCCCACATTGCGCAGGGATGCCAGCTCCTTGCAACACATGGGAAAGGGTGATCCCTTGGGACTGAGTAGGCACTCTACTCATGGATGGAAAGATGGACAGGTTGCCCAATTCCTTATCATTCTTTCTTATCCTGCAGGCTTATTTTGAGGAGGGGTGTGGGTACAGCAGCACAGATGTTGCTTCAGTGCAGCCCTGGTCCACCATTTCGCTTGCAGTGATGTCTCTATGTTTGAGTCCTGCCATTTGCCACCCTCTGGGTATGAAAGCCAACACCTCCACTAGCCTGCTTGGTGCCAAGTTGCTGATGTGCAGCAGAGAGCTTTTAGCAGAGGAAAGGCCATCCTGGGCAGCCTCTGTGGAGCAAACGTGCTGCCCAACTGGCAGTTGCTGGGAGGTCAGGTTTCAAAATCACCTTTTCTGTCTGAAAATACAGGAACTTGCCTGTCAGCCACTGTCTGGTAATTACTCCAGACTCATCTGCACCTTCCTTGGCTGCATCCTAATTAAGGTTTAACAGGTTTTGTCCTGTGTGTTTGAAAAACAGTCTTCTCTCAGTTAAGAATCAAGCCAATTAATATAACACCTGGGTTGATTACTAATATCAGATGTTTTACATTCAGTCGGAAAGTCACATGTGTGGTACACACCTCTGCAGGAGCCTGACATTGTCTTGCTCAACTGGTAGAAGGCTGCAAAGGGCAGCTCCAACCCAGGTCACTAAACGTGGCCATGAGATCGAGTGGAGTTCCTTGTGCAGTTCTCAGGTACAACCCCCAACACCTCCAGCACACAGCAAACCCAAACTGAGCAAATGCAGCATTGAGAGCTGTCTCTGCGAGACTATAGGTCAAGTTCTAACCCTTCTGTAACTGCATTTCTCTTCGAAAAAACGTGATCTAATACACTTTTGCAGTCAGGAGAAAATGGGAGAGGGGTATTCTCCTCATTGCTTGCTCCTAATAAGAAAAATATTTCCTAAGTATGAAAAGCATTAGTCTCAGCATAATGTTTCTTTTATGCAAGCATCTGTGATTGCAAGGGAACTATGGAGTAATGCTAACACAGAAGCAATGACCAGAACAAACCTTTAGAATAATGGCTCCAAAGACTTTTCATGGCTTGCTGTAAAGTATTCATTAATTTGGTTAAGAGATGGCCTTGCGCCATATCCTGAATCTGACTATGTCTAAGAATTTCTCTGGATACTCCCTGGAAAGATTTACCATTCCCATTAAATGACAATGAGACAATCCAAAAAGCAGATCAAAAGATGGGTGTTTGCAGTGGAGAAAATGCTATCTGAGACTGCTGTCTTCCTTACTTAGTCATGGTCACTTACAGCAGACTTAACTCTGGCCTTCCTGTTGCAGTTGGAACTTTTGTTTTTTCTGGAGTCATTTGCAATCTGAAAAGACATCCAATTTACTAAGCAGAGGCTGTTTGTAACTGTGGGAAGCAAAACTCATTTCTCCACTGAGGCCAATTCTTCTGTGCCTTCACTCTAACCACTTCTTGGTTTGCTGCTATTTTTAATTGCAATGTAGCTAAAATAAATAAAATGCTTGCCTACAACAGAAAAAGGAACAGCTTCCACTTCCAAAACAGAGGTGGGTACTGTCATTGTAATTTGCCCATCTGTGGGAAGCTGAGATGACCGTTCCAAATCGCCCTGGCTTCTTTTGACCAGAGGATCCTCCCCTTTATGCCCACCTATGCCTGCTCATAACTGGACATCTCGAATGTGAGCACAACAGAAAGATCTGCCTTAAATGCCGTAGTTCTATGAACAAATTTACAGCATTGGGCCACTTGGATAACTAGGACCAGGCCCATCAGTCTATGAATTATCATCCTCCCTAAAGAAACCACACAGAAAACAGTAAGAATTCAGCAATACAACAGGAAAGCAAAAACTTTTTCAGAGTAATAACATCAATCACTGTTTGACCATATGCTCCAGTGTCTGATACTTTCCTAAGGAGCCTGTTGGAATATCATGGTATTTACAGCACTGGGAGATATAACTAGGTTTGTACCGTGGTTGTTAAATGATAAATGGTTAATTGTAACCTTGCAGAGCTGAGCACCATTGCAATACTACACATTGACTTCTATGATGACAGTTTTTCCAGACAATTACTAAAAACTCGGTGAAATTCTGTAATACTAGGTACCAGCAGAACCTGAATGTCATATCCCTCTCCAAAATCTAGATTTCTACATGATGCTTTTCTCTAAATCAGAGATGTGATTACAAAGGCCTGTGGCACTGGTTGTTTTCCATACTCCCACTATTTACTGAATATTTATTTGTTAAATTTTTTGTTTCTGATTTGTTGCAATAATAGCTAACCTCTAATACTTGTCTTGGGAAGGAGGGAGCATCTCCCATTTAGGATTTTCTGAGTTGACCCCAGCATGCATCTGAAGTTAGCAAGCCGAGATGTTGACTACTTTTTTATTAGTGTTGTTTTTGTCATTACTGATAGCACCGCTGAAAAACAAGGCAGAATTAAATGACCACTGAGGAATGTTTTCTTTTTCTTAATAACACCATTCTACAGGGACTTGGAAAATGGATTTAGATGAGTTGTGTACAGTAACACTGACCACCTTCCAAATAAAGTACTTTGTTGAAAGTTGTTCATTACTTGTTTAATAAAGATCATGTACCCTGTTATAAGCATCAGAACTGCAGTCCATTAATCTTGGGAGAAATTTTCCCTCCGATTCAGATCTTGACTTGAGGTGGAGGGAAAGGGGGCAGGGAATAGCCATTGAGGGTTTTTTCCACTTTCAGGAGAATGGCATGTTCCTCAGGGAGACAGTAAATTGAAATTAAGGCTGTTTCAGTTGGCCTACAGGATGTGCCTGCAAATGTAGACATATCGAAATGGTGAAAAAGTCTGTCTATGCCCATTCATATAAAGTGAATGGGTTGTAATGTTCTCCAGCCCCTGGGAACGGTGGCTAGATTGAGGAAAGAAGGCAGGAAGAATGAGATGGATTTGACATAAGTATATTTAAGTGCACTGAAGGCTTTCTCTCCTCCCTGTGGTTTAATGGTATATTCCACTGGGGTCTACAAGGAAGAAAGAGAGTGAATCCCTACAGCTTTCCTTTTTAAGGATAACAAATCTTAAAACAGGTGTGAGCACAGAAAGATCCTCTTACTTGTTGTTTTTAAATCCTCCTCAGCCAGCCGGCACTCTGTGTGTATTATTATCATTCCACAGAGTGAGCGCTGGGGAGAGGGGACTGGGAGGGGAAGAGGAGCTGGAAAAAATAAATGACTGCAAATGAATAATATGAACTAAGTATGCTGGTCATGCTCTATGAAATTTATTATACTGTGGTTACCAAGAAGACATATTAGCCAGACTAAAAAGAACAGAAAATAAAAGGTTGCAGCGTAGGGAAATACCTTCTTGCCTCTTGGCAACGCGTGAAACATGGGAATAAGCGTGACGGGAGCTCGGGCTGCTGAACAGCTTCCCTAGCTGAAGGGACAGGCTCAGGCCGTCTGAGAATGAAAAGGTGTGCTCTGAATTTGCTTTCAATAAAATATCAAGTGTGTGTATGGGCAGGGGGGACTCCCTTAGATGTTTTGTCTGTGGCCAGTGAATGTGGCAGCTTTCCCCGTCAGCACTGGTCCTGGCACTGCAACCTCCAGGTGGAGCACAGGAGAGGAGTGGCACTAGCTCAGCTTGCTTTTTTCAGAAGCCGCTAGAGAAGTCCTCAGGGTACTCCCTCCAGGAGGACCCAAAATGGCATTCATTGACCCAAACCCTCTTTGCAGCACTCATGCTTGCCAGGCACACTTCTGGTGCCAGAATGTGGATTCCTACTCAGCAAGAGGGGCTAAACCCCCGCTGATATCTCTGCCTCTTTTTTCGAGCTCCCTGCCCATCTCCTCTGGGGAAGACTTGGGCAGACAGACCCAGCTCCATTTGTCACTTTGGGGGTCCTAACAAGGCCTATGAGTCTTTCTCACCTGTGGGAGTGTGTTGTCTGAAGTTAGGCCAAAAACTTTAAGGAGTAGTAAAAGCATAGTAGGTCTCCCTGAGTATCTAGGTGTTTGGAAATATCTGCTGGGTGATTTTGCCACAGTTCTCATAATCCTGGTGAGGATGAAACAGTCAGTGACTTTAAGGAGAGTGATCAGCTGAACTTCAGGAGTTCACAATATGGTAACTCTTAGTAAACAGGAAATAAAATTAACTTTCTTATTCCCATTCCAAAGTGTTTACTAAAAGGAGGAGAATAAATCTCAAACTCCAGAGCAGGCTGCCCCAAGTGGTTGGACCTTTGAAACTTGGAAGGGAACTTTACAACCTTTGCCCATATGTTTCTGCCCCCCTTCAAAAGTCTGGCAACTTTGCAGAGGTTTCCCCTTATAGTTGTGAATTTCACATGGAAATGTAATGGTTTCATCAGGAGTTTTGTGTTTCAGCTGTAATAAAAGAAGAGATAGGAATCAAAGACAGTTGTTCCAAGGGAGTGGAGTCTGTAGTGTATAATTACAAGTCCCTCAGCCAAGGGCAGATGCTTGAACTATTTCAATTCTTTTATTACTCTCCTGAACACAGCCAGTGAAAAGTTGCTAACATACAAGGCTGCAATTGCCTCTCTTGTTTTCCCTTCCCCTTTTTTTCCTTTGTTCGTCCTTTGGACAGGCAGGGAGAAAGCAATGCTCTTGCCTTGGATATAGCCCAGCAACACTATTCTTCAGCACAAGGAATTTTAACTTCTAGAAAGTTAACACCATTTTAATTCCAGGTAGGATTCTCATGGGTTTGCCATGAGCTACCTGAGAAGATTTTGGCTATGAACAAGGGGGACCACCATGATTACCTTCAGTCAGGCTTGAGTGCAAACCTAGGAAGTATGTTACAGAAGTTAAAAAAATCAGGGTTTTGGATGCAACTCTATTTTACTATGCATAATCTCTGCTTAATTAGTTGGTCTCTGTGCTACCATTGACACAAATATAAAACAGTCCCCCTGTTTAAATTTCATTGTTGTTGACACAAGTGGGAAGGGTATTCTGGGTCCATGTTTCTAATGAGGATTTGTCTTAGGCCAGCTAAAGTGGACCTGGATTTCCTTTCTCTGGTTTGTGTCAACAGTTGTCTCCATTACATGCTATAATTCCTGCATGTAGCTTTTTCAGCCTGGCATAAGGACAATAGGTAATTCAAATATCTATATTGTCCCTGCACCCTATAATGGTATTACAATGACAATTTTATTACTCTCATAAAATTTTTGCAACTTCCCCACAGCACATTGTAATTTCACCAATGGTTGTAAAAGGTCTTAAATTATATTTGTAGAAAATTGAGATGAATGGGTTTTAGTATTAATGTATTTCTCATTGTGTAATAAGAATTTTTGTCCCTTTCCTTTTGCCAAGTGTGGAGAAAAAGCAACTCAGTTCAAGTATTTGTCAACTCCCATTAGAAACATTTAATACTAATAAAATTTATGGATTTAGTTTCCAAAGCATACTGCCAGCGAAGTTCATGATTACTAAATCAGTACTTAAATACAACCATTGTTCACCTTATAAATTTATATATGTTGTTTGACATATATAAAGTGCAGCTTTGGAGGCTGAGTCAGGAGTGGAGGAGCTGTTTGTTTCATTCAAGCTTATAAATGAAAGGAAAGCTTATTCCTAATAAAGCAGCAGCAATATGTAAGATGTTCCATAAATGTTTCCTAGGTATGGTGGGCAAAATACATCCTGAACCAAAGAGCAGGTGGGGCTCCCTCCAAGCCAGGTGTTGCTAATTAAGCCACAGGTAATGAGAACAAGTGGGGCTTCATAAAGTTTCCTGTGCTGCCTCTTCCCGATTTTAGAGAAATCAGCCTATGCAAGGACAAGGTAGTGAGGTATGAAGTGTTGGCGTCCTTGTGTACACAGTTACCAGTTTGAATTTTCAGTCTGCCTGGTCAGTTATCTACATTAAAAACTCTTGTTAAATTGAACGTGCAGCAAAATCCTAAGCAGTGAAGTGCGAAGGTACAGTTTGAGTTGGCTGGAGTCCATGCAGCTGTGATGAAACAGAAGGGGAAAAAAAAGATGGCATCAAGGGAAGGGTAAATTCTGCTCTTGACATCTTCAGCACTGAAAAAATATTGCAGAGGGGGAGAGGAAGAAAGATGAACATCTTGATTTTTATTACAAGTAAACGCAGCATCATTTCCGAAGCAAGAGTATGAAAGTTTCTGTTCATGCTCTATTTTTGCTTGTCATTTTAGTCCTTTCTGGAGTTTTTAAATTCAGGCACATCCACCTGCAAGGCACTAATGAATTTATCATTCAAAATAGAGTCAAAGAAAATTGACTCAAGCAGACAGACTTAAACAGAAAAAGAATTGGCTCAGGCAGGATAGGAGATTACTAAAAATACAGAGAGAGCAGAGCCCACTTTATTTGCAAGAGAATCTTCTGTAGACTTTATGTTTTCAATTTTGACTACATTTGTTCAGCTGGCTGCAGCTTTTGATTTCTGGATGTTTTGATATTCTTTTATTATTATTTTGGATAATAATTCCAACTTCTCTGGCTAGGACACTACTTTTTTTTTCCCTTCTTTTTGTTCCACATATGAGGAGAAAAATAATTGATGCTGTAGCTCCCTGAGGCTCGCTGAGTGCCTGGGAGAAAAATGGCAACGGCATTTCATCTGAAAAAATATTGCTTGAATGAAAAACAAAAAGCCGAAGCCACATGTTTGGAGCAAATGTGCTTTAACTAATGGATCCCAGCGTATTATTAACTCACAGTAACTCATAAATATGACAAGTGTTTTTTTCATTTTACACCAGCGTCCAATTAGAGCCAAATGACGAACCGTCATTTGTGGCTGAGCTGATGTCCCTGAACAGTACTTATCTCCTGAAGGATTGTCTGCAGGCATAAACCCCGTGTGGGGAGGTGAGCAGGGAAGAGGGTGGCAGGAACAAGCTGTGAACATGAGGAGACATTACAGCAAAGCTCTTGTGCACGAGGTGAAGATCAGAGCGTCGTCCATCACCGTTCCTGGATCTGGGACCTGCAGCCATAAAGCTGACGGCAAGGAGGAGAAAATAAGGCTTGCAGGGCTGCAGTGGGAGCGGGGAAGGGTGGGAGAGGAAGGGCTGAAGAGGGAATTATAGAAGGAAAATTTCCTGACAAATTAGTTTGTATTTTCTGGTTTCATTTCTGACACACGGAAGGAAATGCTCTGTGTTTTCTTAAGGAAGTGCAAATTTCTCCACTTCATCCATTTTAAATCCTCGCCCTTAGGCTTTTTGTACTGAAGCATAAAGTTTGGAGGCCTTAAATGGTCATAACGTTTCCCTGTAGAATTTGGCCTCAGAAACCTACTAACAGTTCTGGAGGGCTAAAAAGGAAAACCATTTTACAGCAATTTGGCAACATCCATTTATAGGGGGGTTCATATGGAGCATCAATTTATTCTTCTGGTTTCTTTACCATATTTGATGAAATATAAGATGCAATTGGAACAAGCAGCTAAAGAAAAAAGGCCATAAACTTTGAAATGGTGTTGTAAAACACACAGTTTGTTAACGTGAAATAAGTTACAGACTTAAAAGAATTTACAATGGCTTGCTCATATAATAGTAATACAATAGATTTGCAAGTTGCAGATGTTTTCTGGTAGATCTGGTATTTTAATACACGTTCTACTTCAGTGAAACTGTGAGTTTGGATCTGGATAATAATAATTCAGTGACACTGGAAAACAGAGCTGAAGAAAAACTAGTAAAAGGGGGAGGGGGAGAACTGAATGAAAACAGAAATCTCAGCAATTGTCCACTTAGGTGATACTCTATTTTTGCATGGTAAAAGCGTTAAGTTTGCAAGTCAGTCGAACAATCAAGATTTTTGTGCTTTCCCAGCCTACTCAATGGCCCTCATCCTGCGAGTGGGATGTGTGTTTCCCAGGACTCTCCATCCCTAGGATGGAGTAGGAGGTTCAGTGTGAATGCAGCAGGAAAGAGAGAGCAGCTGGGAGAGGAGACAAACCCTCAACCCTCTATGCTAGCATAGCACAGATCCCATTTGCAACACAGGTCCACTGCAACCAAAGCCTGTTGCAAACTGCCAGGGGCTACTTTCATATCAAGAGTCAATTTCCAAACCCACAGAACTCTTTTTTCTGAAATCATTGCAATTTTTATTTATATTTGGTGTTCTCAATGAAAGCATGGACGTAGCTTTATGGTATATCACTGTATAACAACCAAGATTTAAGATTAAATCTGCAGAGCAGTGACATGGAGAAAAAATAGCAGTATCTCATTGTCAGCTGTCTTTTGTCAACCTCACAGATCAGTACACAGCCTTAATGCTCCCACTGCTCTGTGGAGCAGCTGAGACTTTTGCAACTTCATGCCTAGAGGAACCAACCCCAGTGCTAAGTGCTGGAGATCATTTGTCCCTGCCAGTGTACACAACATTACATGATTGGCAAGGACTGCAGGATGGTTTACACGCCCCGTGACCAACATCATCTTCTCCCAGCAATGCTGGTTTAGAGAAGAAAGGTAATATTTATCTGTCCTTAGAACACTGGGCTCAGCCCAGAGTTTGTGTACAGCAATGTGGCAGAGAGAAGGATGTGGAGAAAAGCTGTGGTCTATCTGTGACCACCAAATTCTCTCTGAGGGCTCTATTCTCCATCATCCACTAGGCATATAGCGGAAATTTTGTCCCTGCATGTGGATATCTTCCACAGGGGAGCAGTGTGTGTTCCCCTGCCGTGCCAGTACGCAACTAGCCAAAAGCCTCCTTCCTACCAGCCATGAGTGCAACATGGCATCTACTGTAAAAGTAGGCAGAAGCAGCCACATGTAGATTTCAGCCCAAATACAATCAACCCTCTGACACCCATAATTCCCATTTCAGTGCTCTCCCTGCAACCTTTATCAGTGTAGGTCCTGTGCAATGGAGCTCAAGCTCCCTGAAATAGGGAGCGTTTCCCTTCTGGGCGTATTTACACTTTCCACGAACAAAATGGGAATGTACTGTTTACAAAAAAAAAATCAAACAAAAACCAAGCAACAAACTAAATCAAACCAAAACCAAGAAAAGAATCGTGCTTACTTCTTTGCTGACATTTCAAAATTTGTCATCAGTTCTTCCCTCTTACTTAGTCTGGGTCCAGTACAGATGTAACACACATTGCACAATGTAGATGAATCAAGGGGAAAGACAACAAGAGAGAGGAAAGTCATTGCACACATTTTTTAGAGGGTAAGCAAGCAGTCTGCTTCCACCCTAGTTCTAGTGGTTGTAGAGCTGCTTGCCCAAATTTCCTCTGCCATCAGTGGAGGCACTTAGAGAATGTAGTTCTACTCACTCCATCTTTGGCAACAGGCTGAGATTTCCAGTGTGACCAGGACAGGTCTTATCCAGCAACAGGAGTTCTGCCTCAATGACTAGTTCCTGTCACATAAAGACCAAGAGAACCATCTGGAAGCAAAATCAGAGCAGCTCCTTATGTTCTTCCTTGAGGACAAAGCAATCTTTTAATGGAGAGAAGAAAATGAATGCAGTTGTCTCAGCTCCACCTGAAGGTCATCAGGCTTCTGCTAATTACTGTACTCTGGGCTTTGAGGCTGCTATGTATGGCATCTTATCTCTAGGACATACGGGGTAACTAATTCCTGCAAAGAAGGCAGTCTAAGGAGGTTTGGTGCACTGTTTTGCTTAATAACTCTACTGAGTAAGTTTTCTTATACATGTAAACCTTTACATACTGGAGTAAAACTACTTTTTCAAGTAGAAAGAAAACACCAGCAGCTCCTGATATTAAATTGTGGAGAAAAACATCCCCCATTATTTCCTTTGACCACATTGTTTTGCTTTCTAAAAGACATTTGGAAATGTTCTGTTTCTAGAGTGAACATTCATATGAATCTGCTACCGGAAGTGAATGTCACAGAAAATCTACCACAGGATTAGAGAAGTCAGGAAAAGGTAAATCAGTCAAGTCAATATTGATAGGCACAAATCTCTGTTTAGTTTAGTGTTATGTCCCATAAAGAAGGTGAAGGGATGAGGGAGTACCAGGGAGACACAGAGAGAGGGAGCTTTTCTGCATGTAGTGCTTGCCTTTATTAGTAAGCGTTTCCAGGATTTAAGTTCCCATCCTGGCTCCTGAAACAGGGAGAAAGAAAAAAAAAAGTGATCCATAAACATCTTGTCACAAACACTCTGAAAGACAACCACACGCTGGAGTCATGTGTTTTGAGCATTTAGATGGATTAAGTAATCTCAGCCACTTAATGGTCTTGCAAATGCCCTTTTACTTCAGGTAGTTGGTTTAGGGAGATGAATACCAGAAGGAATCTCATACACCAGAGCAGTTCGAGCCTTAGGGCCACATGACTGCTCCTGATTTGCATCA
Organism: Pipra filicauda; assembly: GCF_003945595.2. Taxonomy (NCBI): domain Eukaryota; kingdom Metazoa; phylum Chordata; class Aves; order Passeriformes; family Pipridae; genus Pipra; species Pipra filicauda. The sequence goes on from NW_024103962.1 coordinate 877,545, forward strand.
GTGGGATGAGATGAGAACTGGGCATTACATTTAATTCCACGACATCAGTATTATATGTATCGTGTGTGTGTGCTCTGCTTTTCACACTCTCTCTATAATCTGACTCGAGCACATATGCGCTCTATTCAACAGAGACCAATTTTTTTTTCCCTTGTATAGTTCAGGCCTGAGGTCACCTACAATGAGACAATGCCAGTACAATATTTCTTTGTATCAGACTTGCCAAAACACCACAACTCTCCACTGTGTTTAAAAAAGAAAAAAAAAGAAAGAAACCACAAGGAATTTTTATTTTCTACAACCCCAATCAGGAGGCAGAAGAAGCTGCCAAATTATATGATAGAAACTCCTACGCACAGAACCCAGTAGAGTTGTAAACTGAACTTCTGTAGCTTTTCAATTGTAAATCCAGATGCTTTTATCCGCAATTCTTTTCAATGACCTTTCACTTGAAAGTCAATTTGTCAGTCTACTTACAGTGTCTGAAGAAATCATCAAAGCCACAACACCCAGTCATTCTGAAGATGTTGTTCCCTGCACAACTGCAAAGTTGCTACACTTGTTTCCTGAGCTGGGGTGCTCACATCTTGCTCATGCATATAGGACTTGAACATGCTCCTCATTTCAGTCAACAGCAGCATCACAAAGCCTTGCCATTTGTAATCTAATGAGAGGAAGAAGGGAAGTAAAATTATCAGGAACCACAAAATCAAAGCCATTTCCAGTTGTTACCCCACACCTCCATTGAGGGAATCTGCTTAGTTAAATCTAGTCCTTTGTGCAGTTGAACAGCTTAGGGTACTCTGAAGGCAAACACACTTTGGATGCAATGGAAACAATTAAATAACTTTTATGTTGCTACAACACAGATGAACTTGGCCTCTGGCTACAGGGATGGGTGCACAGCACAGTGCTGGGCTTGGTTCCCCCAGCCGAGCACTGACACTCAATTCCCCACCCAGGTGGAGAGAGCAGCACAAGAGATACACGTCAGCACCTAGACCCTGTCACTGCAGCACTTGCTGGCAGACAAACCACAGAAATATCCATGTGGAAAAAGAATCCAAGAGCTCAGATATGTTTCCTCCATCCCTTGGGCTTGAAAAACAGGTTTGAGAATTTCCAAAGTTCAGGAGCAGTTGTGTTCTGGGTCTTTCTAAGTTTAAATGAGCCAGAAATATGTGAAAGCAATATTTGGTGAGGGTTGGATCTTCTTATTTTGTTTTTGTGGCCAATACAGGACCTGCCAAACTGTGAGGATATAAAAAAGAACAAGGAAAGTTGCATGCTGTGGGAGGGTATTTTAATGTGTGGTTTCTAACATGGAGGAAGTTTACATGCAAGTTTTGAGAAAAAGCTTCTGGCTGGTTCTAATTATCACCTACCAGTTGATTCCATCAATTCTAAGGGTGGTTACACTTCCAAGTGTTGATTAATTTTACTGTTATTAATTCCTCTTTATTTTAAGTGATGACAATGTAATCAGTCTGATGAAGAAAACAGAACTAAAACTCCTGCGCTGCTGAGGTCACAGGCTACAGGATAGGAATCAGCAAACAGATGATCTGAGTGGGTTTGAAGAAAGTGCTGATATTTTCAGAAGATCTTTCGCTCTTCCCCTTTTTAGCTAGCAATGGTGGGGGAAAGCACATATAACTAGTGAGAGCTTCTGTTCATGAGTCATGAGGAAAGAGGACTCAGGGGCCCAGAGAAAGGAGTAGAAGACATAAAGAGTGAGCAAAGCTGGCTGGCAGTCTCCAAATGAGGAAGATTAGGAGAAAGAGATTAAAAAATAATAGTGTGTCAGCTGGTGCAGAGCTGCTTAGGGTAAGGGCCACCAGAGCCATGCATTTCTGGTAGGGAGGAGAACAACAGTTGATATTTGGAAACCAAAATCTCTGTCTTTGGACTAATTCTGTAGTCATTAATGAAAATATTTAACAGTGGATGGGAAAAAGGCCAACAAAGATGACAGTTATCCCCAGAGATGAGAAAATCAGTCAGGATAGAGCTGGACCTGCCCTCAGCTAACATCCAAACCTTATATGGAATAGAATGAAAAACTTTTCAGGTTTAGAAAAGGAAAAAAATTAGGCGAGTTTGGAAGCAGAAATACGGGACTATCATGAGGAAATCTGTTCTTCTATTATACTGGCTCAGTCAAAAACAAGCAATATTGGAAAGTTCATGAGAGAGTCTGTGTTTGTGTGATTCCAGTCTGATTTCTACAAGAAAAAGGGGTCAAAAGTTTATCCGAAGTTTAACCAGTGTCTGAACTTTCCAATGCTCAGCTGAACTGAACCTCTAACCCAAATCACTCCTCCAAATGTGATGCTATTTACATCCACTTTTTTAGTTAACCCACTTCATGCTCAGTTATTAGACTGCCTTCACCATGTCTGCTTTTGCTTACTAAAATGCATCTTTGGAGTTAATACTCCTACTGCGGGGATGCAGAAATTGAGGCCAAAGTCATTGTGAAAGGCATTAAACTACTCTCTCCTCCCGCTTGCTTTCCTTGTACTCTTTCCACTCAGTGCCTTTACATGAAACTATTTTGCATGTCCTTTGCAATCAAGTACGTGGCTCAGCAGGGTAGATGAGGGCTGGACGGCTGCACTCACCCAGGCTGTTGTGGCTGCTGCTTTCCCCACCAGACCTTTGATCTCACTGCTACGTGATGCTTTCCTGGTTTGCTGGTGGATGCCTTTGCCTTTTAACTGCCCAGCCTTGAGTGAGAGTGTAGGGTGGTCTGTGTGTGTCTCTCTACTTCAAGAAAAGTCCAGCTGAGAAAGCTGTGGCCCATAGCACACAGGGAAGGTGCCTGGTAAATATGTCAGGGTCTAAATAGGCAAAGAAGTGTGGGGTCCAAGGGACAGACTGGAATGGGAGATTGTTGCATTTACCTCAGAGTGACTCCACTGGCACCAGATTCTGCCAAGGGATTTTCTGCATATACCTGTATATCACCAGTGTAAGAAGAGCAGCAAATTCCGTCACTTGCATGTTGCAGTGCAAGATGCGGTTTGAAATAACAGAACTGTGTTTCAAACCAGCCAGGCCAGCCTAAGAAGCAAAATAAATTCTTCTTGTAAAGCAGTTCTCATATAGCTTAGCAGTTTTATCTACTAAGGTACTGCTTCTTCACAGCTGTGAGCCATTTACTCTACAGCAAAAACCTGATGGGTTTCCACATAGCCATAAGATTAAAAGCAAGTCCTCAAAATTATTTAAGCTGTGTGAGGAAGCAAAATCTGCAAAGTGAATTTCAAGGCTGTATAAATTTAGGATCCCATTCTCACCTCAGAATTTAATCCTTGGGCTTAATCTGTAGATTGATGAATGTACTCTGAAGTTTATTCCAACAGATACTGGAAAAGTACCCCCTTATAAAAAAATAAAACAACTGCTTAGATTCCCCCAGGCTATTGCATTGTTCTAGCTGACTTTTCTGTTTCAATAGCAAAAAGAGATGCAACTTACAGAGAGACGCCACTTCTTTTCTGTCAAATACTGCACATTCCAGAGTGCTTGCTCATGCTACATCCTTCCCTATGGAGCTGCTGCCTAACTTTCCCAAAGCCGATATTAATATCACAGACCATTATAATACAGTTATTTTCATGGAAGCCTGGGAGGAAGTCACGTGGCATTAATTGGTCCCTGGTGCCCATAAGGTCTCCATTTAGTTTGTTGTTTTTACTCGCATAAGCAGCAATGAAGTGAAAAGCTGAGGAAGTAGCAGTGATTGTCCTAAATGAGTAATTTTTTAGTAGCTGTTTTGTTAATGAATCATTTTTCCTCTTAATTGGATGAACATATTTATTAGGCAGTTTGAGGACACACACATACACATTCTCCACCAGCCAAACTGAGTTTTCACACCTTCTCTGCACCTGCAAGGACTGGACTGCCTTGGGTACTGGTGACAATATACTCTGTCTAGTGCCCTTGGGCCAGGCATCATCCCAGCTCCCTGTCAGGAAGGAGCATGGTATGGTGGCCGTACAGTCATCTTCCTCTGTCTATGTGCTTTGTTAAGAAACTGAAAACAGTATTAACACCCACCCACACACATGAGACCACCAGAAAGGTCTTTCTTGCCAAATACTTTTGCTCCTGTCACCTGCCAGTTCAAAGCAAGTACCACTCTTCCACTGGTGCTGCCTCCTATTAACCATATGTGCCCAATTTTGAGACAGTCAGAGCCAAGAGTGTCAAACTGGTCTGGCTATAAACTTGGCAGTGCATGTGTGTACACTGGAAAACAGGGTGCTCTGTGTCTGACTCTGTGCAAAATCAGTGCAGCAGAGAGGTGGGGAAGAGCATGATGCTGCAGACAAAGGACGCTGCTGAGAGCCCAAAGAGCTGGTCTTATTGGTGACATGTAGCTTCTACAAGAATTAGCAAACTCCCATAATACTGATTTCCAGCTTTTTGCAGTGCTCTAGGGATGTGTTTGTAGCTCTTTTGTTAGAACTGGTTAAAAAAAATATTCCTGTCAAACATTTTTTTCAGTAGAAGATAATATGTGAACTTTTTTTTTTTTTTTTTTGGTCACAATGTGTACTTACTGGTAAATATTTTAACTTTCATTTCAAGAGCTGAAAATCCTCAAAAGCAAAAGGTTTTGGGTGAAAAAAAAAACAATTCAATTCAGATATGTTACTGTGGTACCTCTCACGGGAATAGTAATTTGTCTGCCTCATTCTTCTCAAGGATTTAGAATCCCCAGCTAAACATTACCTCCAATATCTACCTCAGGAAGGATTGTCACAATGCACCATGACATCCTTCCTTCAAGAAAGGAAATGCATGCAGGTTAGGAGGAATGCACAACAACCACGTCAGTCAGCTGGGTATGTGCTCAAACAGCCATTCACAAAAACAGATACCTGAGGCAACTAATCCCCACAAGGTGTCATAGCAGCATTTCTTAATTGAAATTTTCCTCTTTTCAATTCCCCCCAACCTTGAAGTCTTCACATTTGGAGATATTTTGGATGAAAACATGGGTTTTCAAACACCTATGAGAAATAAAATAATTTGCCACATTTTTTAAATGGAAAAATGGTATTTGTATATTTTTGTGTCTGCATTTCTCAGCCTAAAATCAACATGAAAGAAAACCTCTGGTGGAGAGAGTAAAAGACTACATCCCTCTAATCCACTGAATTTTAAAACTATTCTGGTGTTTTGGAACACTAACACCGTGAGTCATTCAAGGATGGACATTTTAGCAATAATGCACAACTTTTGCTGTGTTCACCTCAGCTTCTCTTCTGCTTATCAGAAAAGGGCTCCAGTCTCATCCTCAACAAAGCTTGCATACTACTGTCATTCCCAATCAATACAAAGAAATCTTAGTAGTATTAAGAACTGCATATTAATGCTGATGGGAATATTCTCAGCTGGTTGACACTTCATCAAGCAGTGTTATTGAATAGTATCAGGGCCTCTGAAAAGTCATAGATTATCCATGCCCCAGTCTTCCAGCCTTCTCCCAAGACTCTGCCCATTAGGATCATAGAATTGTTTAGATTGGAAAAGACCTTTAAGATCGTTGAATCCAATCATTAAGCCAGCACTTCCAAGGCCACCATTAAACCATGTCCATAAGCACCACATCTACACGTCCTTTAAATACCTCCAAGGATGGTGAATCCACTACTTTCATGGGCAGCCTGTTCCAATGCTTCATAACCCTTTCAGTGAAGAATTTTTCCTAATATCCAATCTAAACTTCCCTTGGTACAACTTGAGACCATTTCCCCTTGTCCTCCATTGGGTGACCAAGAAACCCATTAGAAGCAAAAAGTCCTCACTAAAGAAAAGGCTGCTTTTTTTTTATCTGAAATCAACTATTTCAGTCCAATTTCATTCCATAAAGATCTGAAAAGCTTTTTTGTTTTTATTCCAAAGGCGAATGAAAACAATTTTTGAACTTTAACAGTTGTTGCAAAATGGAATTGTCATCTTGTGGACAGCACCACTGAGCATATGGTGTTACTGTCAAATAAATCTTATTGAATATCAAAATGAATAACATTGCACTGATTGCATTCTGCAGTATATTTTTAACTCACTCAAGCCCTATCTTTTCTCATCTAAAAGACCTTTCAGAGTATCTAGGAGATTTGCTGCAGAATTGAGTTCATTTTGCTGTGCAACATATTTTGCTATGCAAGCTATCCATTTTGTTACGGCACTTGCATCGCTTTGCAAGGACAACCACAACAGGAAACAGTCTATTTTCTTCCTCTTCCTGGGAGCATTAGACATCTTGCAAGAAAGCTTGTTCATCAAACTTTGGCAATTTATAGTTCAATTTTGCTGTTCCAAGTAATTTGGATTATCTGGAGAAATAATCTGTTTTTTTCTTTTCCTGAGGGACTTAGTCACATCAAAGCATTGTTAGTATGCATATAAACATTTGCTAATGAAGGATCCCTAGATATCCAACCATGGCTGTCTAACTGTGGAAAATTTTGCCTTCACTCCTACAAATTTCTTATCAATGCCAAATTCCTTGCAGATTTCAAATCTGAGCTGAAAAAAATGTATTTTAACATATTTGAACTCACAACGTGACTGTGAGGTACAACAGTGTAACTATGTGCATTACACCCAAGGGGAGTTGAGATTCAGGGGTGTGAAAACTCACATCCTTGAGTATTTTGGAGCCTTTAATGTCAAACCACATTTGCAGAGATTAAACAAATTAGGTTCTGAAAGTTACTCAGAAAATCTGATGGAAAATAAAGAAGTGACCTGAGGTTTCTCAGCACCCAGCTCAGGTGAGGCAAACACCTGCATCAGCTGTACCTTCCTCATGAATATCCTCAGTATGTCCAACTGTCCAGGAAGGTCTGAGGTTAAAGCATTACATTTCATCCCTGATTTTCTTTATTTTTAAAAGAGATATAGAATACTTGTTCCACAGTTTGTTTGCATTAAGTTTTATTTTCAAACTTTTTCATTCTTTCTGAAATGGAAACTGTTCATATACAGATCAAGCTGAACAAGTCATTTCAGCTTCCTCTGTCTCAGTTTCTCTTTCTGCACATTGAGAATGATGAGTCTTCTATAAAAGTATTGAGTACTTATGGATAGAAAGAGTGGTTTGGTCAAATTTTACCTGGCACATCTTGGTATAGGTCTCATGTTTTTTAATTTGTACCCATGTTTGTGTCAAAAGATACAGGAAAAATTGTACTCACAAACTTTGCATCATACTTTGAAGGTCTACGTCTTTATCTGGTATTAGCAGGCATAGCTGTATCTACAAAGCTGGAACAACCAGAAGACCTATGGCTGTAGAAAGGGGGAAAGGCAGGCACGGCACTTCCCAGGGTTTTATGCTGACTTTAGCTCCTTTTGTCCAACAGTTAACAAGAGACCCAAGCTAAATAGGAGACCAGAGGGCAGAGGGCAGAAGAATGACACTAATTCATGGACAACCTCATGAAACTATTCTTATTGGCCCTTTAAAAAGTTTTAACTGTCTGCCAAAATAACCACTCATGGATGAGGTCACCATGAGCAGTCAGCAAGTCTTGCTAAGCAAGAAAAAGATCTATTCACGTTTTACTTAAATCCATAGAAGAGTAAGTTCAATAGAGAGGATCACAGTCTGGCTAGTTGGCCACCGTGCACCTATTTCCTTATCAGGCAGTCATCAGAAGTGGACAAATTTGTGCTTCAACCTTAGTGGTGTCCATAGGTTAAAAAAAATACATGTGATCTAGTGGTTGTTTCCATAAGATGCTGATTCCCAATTCAGTAAAACATTTCAGGATGTGAAAGTGTCATTGTCTTAGTTTGTCGTTCTTGTCTGCTGCTTCATACAGAAAGGACCTACCTTGCACACAGGGAAAGAGCCTTTTGCACTCCTGTGGGCCAGGGTGATCTCAGTGGTTTTTTTGCATAAGCTATCTCGTGAAGTAAATAAAAAGGATTGCTGAAGAACTCCACCTGCTTTTCTGTTTTCAATGGGGAAGAAAAAAATTGCTTTTCTCCCTGCAGATTTTTGAATCTCATAAATACATTATTTGCATACCAGATTAGTATCCAGTTTCAGACCATATTTTATTCAAGTATATCTTATATTTTCATTTTTTTATTTTGTCATAAATTCCATGTTTCAGATTTATCAAGCAAAGCTTAACTAACAGTTCATTTTTTGTTTGTTTGGTGTGGGGTGTTTTTTTCTTTTGCCAGTAATGATGATATGTTATTTATTTATTTGTTTTGGCAAATGGTAATATTTTTTCTCACATAATTTTCTTCATCGTTCTCTTTCACTCCTGCTGAATGCATCGCTCCATTAAGCAATAAGCCTGCTACCTCTATATACCCCCCCACAAGGGTCACTTCATTTATCACAAAGATTCAACAGTGAAGCAGTTATCATTTTATCCTGTGTTTTTTTTACAGTACTAATAAGGATAGTTTTATGAGGTTGTTTGTGAATTAGCATCCATAATTTTCCCTTTACCCTCTGCTCTCACTGTCTGAGGCCCTTGGCAAGAGCAGAAGCAAACGAGTGGAACTGAATAAAAAACCATGGGAAATGCTCTGCCTGAGTTTGTTTTGCTCAATGGCTGGAGGAAAGGGAGCAGCTTCAGTGGTGGTGCCAAGCTTATGAATGCCAGGTGAGGATTAAGGATTTCAACCAGATGAGATAATTAGCCTACATATGCTCTGAAGCAAATAGAGAAAACCAAGCTAACCAAGCTCTTCGGAAACACTGGTCCAGTTAAACAGGGTTGATCTGAGGTTTGAATGCTCAAGTTTCGATGTGGGAAATCCACTTAGTTGAGCAAGTGGCTCGAAGAGGGCCAGAACTGATGGAGTCAAGACTAAGGAGTCCTTGACAGTGTAAATTTTTGAATGTTACAAAGACTCAGCTCATTAGCCTTTTCCTCAATGAGAACACTAGCACGGTGTCTGCAGGAATTTTGTCTCTTTTAAACCCCCTGCCCTCTCCAGTCTGACTGAGTTGAACTGCTAGTTTCAGAACAAACAAATAGTCACTTGTGCACTGACACATGCCTGTACATGCACACATATGCGCACACAAACACACAGAGAGGACACAATCATATTAACTCCATTTCCTTTGAAAGTAAGAAAGACTAAAATTGAAGCGTCTACACAGAACAGCAAAGCAAAGCAGTGAGGCTTCGGAAAGTTGTCAGCCAGATCCTTGTCTTCTGTAAATCAATGTTGAGGGCAATGAAGCAGTACCAATTTGCACCAATTTGGGTCATCTGGCCCTTATTCTTGACTAGTCCATTGTATATCCAGTCTTTGCAAAATGAAAATGTCACGTTTTTGAGACCAGGATCAAAGATGTGTTGGAAGAAAAGTTTGCTAGGGAATTGAAAACCCACAAGGGATAGGGCATGAAGGCTAAATAATATTATTTTAAAGTAATGGCTACAACATTTTCAGGAAGCTTGCTTTCCCTGGACACATCCCATTTTAAGACATCACTGTTCAGTCTCATAAAGAACACTATTGCTGACAAAATAACCTCCAGTTCTTTTTGCTGTTTCAATTACTGCATTGATCAATTTGAAATGTCTGCTTGACATGACCGTGAGTGTAAATGATCTGAAATGCAATACAGTGTTGCAAGATGATTTGAACCACTCTTTACATTTTTCTTCCTTTCTTCAGACTGGTGATGTTGAGCCAAAAAAGAAAATGAAGCCTAGTTTAGTGAAGCACCTACAACAGTTATGGCCTGCCTTGATTCAATGTCCTAAATAAAACTACTGTGTTGTGTTCCATTTAATAGCAAAACCATAAAAATGGAAAAAAAGGAACCACTAAGTTCCTCTGACCACAGTTTATTAGGCTGCCTTTGTCCCCAACTGATCTATCTTCGAGGCCTTTGCAAGCTGCTGAATTTCTGTATATATAACTGTGTTTCTGTTTTGGGGCAGAACATTGTCAGGCAGGAGCCTGAGACAGTGGTCCACGTTACGTTCCTTTCTGCACTTCATTTGCTTTCAGGCAATTGGAACCTTCAGCTGGGGTCTTTGTAAAGAAACAAAGAATGAGGCCCAAAGTGAGTTAAGATTCATGCCCTCTATGGCATAAAACCTAGCTCTTTAGAAAAGAATATCATTTAAAACGACAGGTAAATGTTTTTGTAATGTGTTCACTCTATACTACAGAAGAAAATGGTTAAAAAGCAAAAGACCTGATCTTTGGTCAGTGACTCATAAAGACTGTTGAGATGGGTACCCAACTATTTTTTTCTAAGTTGGCCTTTGGCATTGACATCACCACTCTATAATTTTATACAGAAAGTAATTTGATTAATTATCCAAAAGAAACCATATATTGTTATGTGTGCACTTTTAGAGAGGACAGGCATCAGATTTAGCAAAAATCAGTAATCTGGATATTGTGCAGGTTGTCTGAGCAGGTATTAATTGTCTTCACTGTGCAGGTGACTGTGCACAGGAACAGATTTTCCAGAGAGATTGTGGAGTTTCCCTCACTGGAGATATTCAAGAATCCTCTGGACACAAATCCCACAATGTGGGATGACCCTGCTTGAGCAGGGAGGTTGGACCAGGTGACCCACCATGGTCCTTTCCAATGTTACCCATTATGTGATTCTGTGCTCTGCACAGATCAAATATATCTCCTGTAATGCCAAACTAAAACATAATTCATGGGTCAAAGCATGACATGTGTGAAAAATTATAACCCACTTTTACTCAAGTTTTTCATTAACCAACAGCTATAGGCTTTTCTCAGTTTGTTCTTGTTTCTTCATGGTTGCAAGAACCACAGTAGACAAATGAAGACTGTACCTACCTGGAACAGATTTTTGTCCAAGAAATTGTACTTCCATGTATGTGAATCCATAACCAGTTGGTTGTTAGTTATGACAAAGCCTGAACTTTTCTAATTCCTTGCCCCAAGCCCAGATCAAATTCAAAGTACTTCATGTCAAGTCCCCGTACTCTGTTGTTTCTTCTACTCACTGGATGTGTATTGGAATCTATCTGACCAAGAAGTGCTGGGAATGTCTTCTTCTGAGAAGAATTTCATACTCTACAAAGTTGTTTTACTTCAGTAAAACTTACAAAATAAAGCTGACTGCAGCTCAAAATCCAGGATCAATGCACCCTTAGAGTTTTGAAGATGTTCAGGCATGCAGCCTAGGCTGGCCTCTCTCTTGATAACAGTAAATTCAAGAGCTGTTATTTACTGTTATCATGAGCTACTTGATAACAGTAAATTCATGCTGAAAGTGCCTCTGAAGAACTTTATGATGCATCTGACGGGCATCATTTGAAGTGTCCGTCCTCCTGCAAATGATGCCACCACCCTGATATAGTGTGAAACAGCCCTGTGCTATTCAACTCTCTCTTCACTGCTGTTTCCTTATGAATCCAAGTATCCTATCAGCATATTCCACAAGGGTACCTTGCTATCCACAGCAATTAGAATGTATGTATGTGAGGCTGATACTGAGGAACTCCTTGTGCAGACTGTCTCCTACCTCTCAGAATATTTTCAAAATATCTGTCCCAGTTGTTAAAGAAAATGAAGCTGAACAGCTAGGAAAATTGTCTGAAAAGATGCAATGTTTGGCTTCTTTCCTCAGATCCAGAATGTACTATGTGTTCCTTGGATAATGGACAACGTACTGGGTAGTTCCAGATAAGGTATCCAATAACTCTATTTTTTGTCCCCACTTTTTTTACCCTTGTTCCAGAGAAAATTGGACAAGTGCCTGAGAAATAATTTTATTGTGAGGAGAGTTATTATGAAAACGTACTCTGCTATTTTTCATTGACCTCCAAAATGAACTCTCTAATTAAGTGCAAATGGGAAACTGACTTGGAGCAGGTTGTCTCTAATCTTGGACAAGACAGACACAGTAAAGTTTATGAACTTAATAGACCAAAGCTGCCAAAACTGAGTTTTGCTTTTCTTCCATTCATTGCACATAGAATATCTATAACATGTTGCAGAAAAATATGAGAAAGGGGATTCCTTAGACATCTGTTTGCACTGAAAGTATAAAAAAATAGGAAAAGCAGATGATATTCCAGATGATAAACATTTGTGCAGATTAATCTTTTATGCAGTAGCTTTTATCTTCTTCTTAAAGTATCTTTTCTTCTTATTGAGTTGCACCGTAAACGTAAGAAATTGCACTCAAAAAAAATTCTTCCTATGTGCTGTGGAACTTATTTCTTCTGAACTTACAACTGTTAATAGAGAAAAAGAAGACTAAAGACTAAAATAGACTGCAATATGTAAATTTCAGATCTTGCTGGAAGTGAACTTAAGTCTTATGGTGAGGTTATAGGAAAATGTGAGTACATTATGAATGAATATGTGTTTGCATGCAGATAGAGCTACCAGAGATTTGCCATTTAAAAAATGATGAACGAAATTTTATGGCACTGTTTCACAGGCACACGACAGACCAAGAGAGAAGTGATATAAGAATAAAGAACCCATTAGAGGGGTTCACTCCTTCTACACAGTCTGTACAATGACAGCCCAGTATCAGAGAACCACTTGAAATACAAGGTGGAAGCCAAACTTGAGAATAGCCTAAAAGGTAAGGTAGGTAGACCTACAGGGTCCCATGCCTCCAAGAGGTCCCACTGGGTGCCCTACACACATGGAAGCCACCAATGCAGTGGTCAGGTACTGCAGCCCCTTCAGCTCAGTCCCAGTCCCTGTTTTGTTTGCCCTGCCTTGCTTCTGCTGCTTTTCTGTTTTGTAAATTGACCATAATCTTGTGCCTTACGCTCATTTTATGGCCTTGATCTCAAGACGAGATCCACTTTTGTCGTCTCCATAAATGTTCTGTCAGCTCACTTGTGCTTTACAAGTGAGAGGGCACTGCCAAGGCAGATCTGACATCAGGCCAGTGGACTACAGAGGGTTTCTCTTACTAAACTGTAGGGCATTAAGAGTAATGGAAAGCAAGAGGGATCCAAATACAACTGTGAAAGCTAAGATAACTGAAATACAGGCCAGAGAATGAATTTAGCTTCTGTCTAAAAATTTTTAGGGTTTTTTTCCAGACCTCTGACTACAGCTATGTGACTATGTTTCTGGCAAAAAACAGCAGTAGCTCTGCTGATATCAGTGTGAATCTGATAGAAGATCAGACTCAGAGTCCAGAGATTTATTAATCTGTTTTATCCAAAAATTTGTAGTCATCATAATCTGAAATGTATTTTGTACCTATTCACATACATTAAAATGCTGTTAAGTAAGATAGATATGAAGTCCTTTCACTAACCCTTGTAGCACATCTGCTGGAAAGATCACCTTTCACCAGAAAGGAATGCTTTCTTTATGAGTGACAAAACTCCTCTGAAATCCTTTTTGTTTCCCAGGGATGTATTTTTCCCTGGGAAAAAAAAAAAAATTACTTTTGCCCCACAGATCTTTCTTAATAAGACCCTCATTTGGCTCCTGGACTTTAGTGACTTTATTAGTGACTAACATAGTACTGTCAGGCTTGCTGTTAGTAAAAAGTCATTTTCCTCTTTTGAGTTTGCAACTAGAAAGCAGAGTTGTGAATGCATGAGGAAACTGATGCTTCTCTCACTGCAACAGCCTTCCGTGGTAATTAACAACTTTACACCAATGAAAGTGGCATAAGAAGGAACATCTGCAGTGTTTTAAGATGAAGAAATAGGGCAAAAAATGTCAAGCGACATTAGAAAAGTCATTAAAGCAGATTCTGGGGTTAGAATTTGCTCACTCTTCTGCGCTGCAGCATATATAAATATTTGTTGCATCTTTCTTTGCACTAAAGTGGAAAGAAGTATCCAAACATGAGAGCATACTGTACACAGCGTATCTAAGGACTGCATAGGTGATTTCTGAGTTTTTTGAATACGAGAGAGCTAGGACTTCTCTGACACAGATTTACTATCTACCTTTTGGCAAAAATGTAACTTTCCACTTTTAGCACTCTCTCTTACAAAATACTGAATAGCCTCAATTCTCCTGATGCCTAGAAACTTGTACCACACGGCCCTAACTATGGTAACATGATGTGCAAACACTAAATGGTACCTCACAAAAATACAGATGGTACTTTCAGTGAAAGTCAGTGGTGGCCACACATAGGCAGGTATGAGAAGATACTGTAGTAAAAGCTACATGTAGAAATCACATCTAAATTTTACTGTGCTACAAAACTGCTCTTTAAAACTACTTTCAATAACAAATGTGATCATTTGGTCTAGCAGATCAAAACATGACATGCAAGTCCATCTGTGCCATTCAAAGCCCTCATGCTGCCAAATGTCTTAAATCTATTCTAATTTGGTTTATGTATAGTTATTAGTACCCAATTCTGAGTTACATCATTTAAATATTTCTTAGTACATTGGCATTTCCCCAGTAACTCTATTTGGACTTTATTTGTCCTGACTTTGTCTTGATTTTGGCTCTAACATGATCTTTCCCTCCAAATTTAATATAAAGGAGTTCCTCACATTTGTGTAACAAACACCTGCTGAAGTCCCTTGGGCATTTTGAGTCCAAGAAGAACAATAAAAAGGGCTTATCTTGAATGTAAGACTTCTTGTACTAGTCAGGAGTGCATCATGATTCTGAATTGGGGTTTTGCCTAAAGTGAGCCCTGAATGTGAGGTGTCGTGAGAGCGTGAGAACACTTACCTAATAAACAGAGATCCCTGTGACAGTGTCTCCACTGATTTTTTCACTTCATAAATATGTCACTTTACCTCCACATGATTTTTGAGAATTTTTCCACCAACTCTGATGAAAGTATTTAAAGAGAGAGCTAGTCTTCCATTTATGCTTTTGTTGGAGATTAGAAATATTAATTAAAAAAATCAAGTGCCATTTTAGGCTCAGATAAATTCAACTATCATGTCCTGTCTTCATTTTGTTCTGAAGAGATTGGCACTATGGTCAAGTGCTAAGAAAGAGTTCAATCAGAGTTTGTCTCTGGGCTTTCAGAGCTGCAAATGCTTTGGAGAAGGAGTAACAGTGGAATAGAAAAGACTGCAAATCTATTTCAGACTCTATTACAGATTTTGTGTGATGGTCTAGATGCAATTTTTTTGGTCCAGGTTTTCAAAAGCCATCAATTAGGTATTTGGCAAATTGATTCGGAAAGAGGGATTGTTTATCCGACATCCAGCTGCTAATGTTGCACACCCTCAGGTCATGGCTCCTACAGAATTCTACAGCATGCCCTATAAATGCTGACTTTGAATACCAAATGAATATATTTTTAGTATTTTTAGTAAATATTATATTTACTTCACATCATAACATGTATAAACTTGATGCTGAATATACCTATGTTCTTCAAGGGAGGACAGTGATTAGTGAAAGCCTTCCAAACATGGAGAGCTGAAAAGTTTGGAACTGTTCAGATTAGAGGAGAAAGGCTAATACAAGAAATACAAAGAAGAAATAATAATAAGAAAAAATAGGAGGAATAAACAATATTGGTGCTTTACATTTCTTTATACTTCAAAAAGGCTAATTGATCATCTGGCAATTAGATCAGCTACTGGGATAAATGAACTTCTTGAATCCCATTGGGCAATTCCTAGAGCAGACACTGAAATGTGATTGTGTGATGCAGGCCAAACTGAGGTCCTACTAATGTGTTCTTGGTCATTACTCATCTTAAGGAAGTGCAATGCACTCTTAAAGATTTGTAAAGTGCTTGAGATTCTCTTATACAGGGTGTGAAAAATCGTGTGTGTGAGCACATGTGTGTCTACACATGCTTACTTGAGAGGGTTTTAATTTATGGACAGAGACTTTTGCACGCAAATAAACACAGCTATGCATAGTTTCATGTCCTCTTGAATTAATCTATCTGGCCATACCTTAGTGGATTCATTCAGATAACAAAAGAGGAAAATAGAAGGACTAGTGAAGCAAAATGGAATGTAAAAGTTAACTTGGGGAAGGTGAAGGTGTATGGAGCAAGTCAATAGAAAATATATTTTAAGTGTCAGATTTTTCTCCAAGTATCTACCTAGCACAATTCTTGACACAGTTCCAGTCATAGCAGTGTCTATGGGCTCTCTACCATATGATGTGGAAGCTTGCACACCCTAACAAGCAGTCCACTGGACAGCCGTCTTCTAGTTTCTTTGCCTAGTTTTCAGTACTATCACCACTGCAGCAGTTATGCTCATGATTATGTGTCATGCTGAGTAACAGCTTGATCTTGTCACCTTTCTGTCATGCCCTGATGTTGGCTTCAAATGCAGTGATCTTCTATGTTAAATCAAAGTTATAAAACTGGGTCCTTCCCATGTGAATCAGTATGATAAATAGAGGATATTGATTAAAAAAAACAGAGGAATGTAAAGTTCCTTAAATATTGCTGGCATGGAAGTATAGCCCTATGGTTAAGGAGCACTGTTTCTATTCTTAAAATGAGCTCCTATCCAATGAGGCAATATTTCATCAGGGTTTAATTATCATAATATAGAGTACGATAGAGTTTAATAAAGCAGATAAATACAAATTGTTCAAATATTAACCATCTGGTATGCAGGTAGCCTTTTCATTGCTGCTTAAATAGCAAAATTGTGACTCCTTTTACTCACAGAAAATCAAAGTAGTTCACAGAAATGGCTATGGTCACTAAAGCCAGCTTACTCACTGCTTGCCAAGGGAACTCATCCCAACCTCTAGGAGTTTTCAGTGTCTATGCTGTTGTTTTCAGCAAGCTATAGAAAAGGATTGAAGGGAAGATGTGTGCCTAGAAATTGAAAATAGACTTAAAACTCCTCAAAAAGCAGCTGCTGAAGTCCAGACCTGCCATCAAATGTCTGCAGATGTGAAAGCTGGCTCATCCTATTTTTCACCCAAAGTTTTTTCTAGTATGTGAAATAAATGTGTAGATTCGAGCAACACAGAGTTGAAAAGTGAGGGTTGTACCTTACTCAGAAGCCTAAAGAATTTCTTCAGTGTCCTTCCCCTTTCCTTTCCCCCAGATTTAATAAAGTCTCTGCCTCCTGAGCACAGTGAAATTCAACTTTGCTGATCATAACTTCGGCCCCGCAATCTTCAGCCCACTCAGCGTGGCTCCTGTAGCTTCAGCAGGATGCTTCAGTGATGCCCTCTTTAAAGCCATTTTCTATATGTGCTAATCTGTTAACCTCTTCCTTCTCCTACTAGTGGCTATTACTGTAGGAGATGTTAAAAGTAAGGGCAATATTTTTAAGAGAAACGTGGTATTCTTGGTTTCATTTGCTGGTACATAAAACCTTTGGAGTGTGGGAGTGTGACCTGTTTGACTCCCCGGTACACAAACCATCTGCCAAGACCTCAACAGACTTTATCAGGAAGATGGCTCAGTTCTCTGCCTGTGCCTGACTAGTCCAAAGGGCTTTTCTCTAGCCCAGATCAGGATCTGCAATCATTTATAGAACTGTTCAGGAAATTAAATTTCTTTTTCTCTGAAAAATACATACTTTTTTATTTCAACCAAATAATTTACAATCGAAGAATAGAAAATGCAGCCTACCAAGCCCTGCTGTTTCAATTACTGAAAACAAAACAAAAACCTCCAAAAAACCAAAACCATATTACATTTACTAGCAAACTCAAATACTGTTCCTGAGACTGACTTTGTTTGTTTTAAAGTTCCTTTTTACTGAAAATTTTCAACTAGGTTTTAATGAACAGGGCCTTGGACCTGCAGTTGTTGAAGGCAACATGATCAATCCTGAAATGAACAAAATGTGGATTTCCCCAGATGATCTCTAAAATAGGAATATTCTACACAAAAATTACAGGAAAAAAATTAAATAGAGCATAATGGAGAAAACAACAACAAAAAAACATTGAATAGCAGGCAGATTTCCCCAGCAATGGCATCTGTAAACTGACAGAGATCCAGTTTAAACAAAGCTTATTAGAAAGACCTTCTCCTCCTACATACTCGTTTTGGCTTCAAACAGTACAAATAAAGATGATATACCTGTTCCTTTCCACAGCACCCCGGACAAACAGTGTTGACCTTCCCCAGCATTTTCATGCATCAGTATTGACTTGCTCTGCTGAAACCACTAATCCTTGACTACTTCTGACTGAAATACAATATTAAAAGAGATTGCCTCCTGAGCCCAGTAAAGAGCTTGAAATTCTTCCAACTCTGCTGGCCTGTTAATCCTTAAATTATATATGTTTTTTTAATCTGGTCTAAGTGGGTGTCTCTGCTTTTAGTCACTGACAGACGTGCCTTCATTTTGGTGACTGTTATTCTGGAATTTCTTCAGCTGTACAGTGAAAGATAAGCTACCTCTTTACACTCATCATATGGCCTTGATAAAAAAAGAGAAGACTTATTTTGAGAACTTATTTAGAAACAGTTTTGGGGCTGTGCAAAAAGACCTCCTGAAGTTTTAGACTTCAAATGGCAACAGTCCTTTGAGTATTTTAGAACATATATGCCCTGGGGCTTTTTTTAGGCTAAAACTTGGATTTTGCTAACTTAGTGATCTACCTGTGGCTTGCAGGGCTGATCCTGAGGGCCGGCAGGCATTCAGTCCATTGGAAAACTGAGCCAGTTATCTAAATCCGGCCTGCAGAAATCTAATCTTAGCCAGAAGTTTGCATCATTTGTCAGCACACAACTCTTCCTTCTCCCTTCAGAGGTTTTCCAGATTGCACGTATCACATTTCATTGGGATCTCCTCTTATTTTTTGAGTAGCCTTATGCTGGTTTTTTTTTCATTGGTTGTTTTTGTTTTTGGCCAACTCTGTCAAGAGATTTCATAAGGTAACTTCATTAAACTTAAGGAAGTTACCACACTGACAGTTTGCAGTGTGTTGTGAAAGGTGTAGTGACTTGGAAAGTCTGACTCGTTGTCAAAATGAAATGTGCTAGTGCTGTGTGTAAAAACCCACTGGCCCCTCAGGGAAAACAATGAAAATATTCAGCGAAGACACAAGCCTGCCTTTGTATTGTGTGTTTTCTGCTTCTCCTCTTCTATCTTTTTACTGTGGAGGCCCTCTGATAGAAAATTAAGGCTTTAGTTTTTTTATTTCCTTGGCAAAGCAGAGCCCAGAACTTGTAGCAATAGCAAATCAGCCAAACATGGGAGTGTAACTGCTAAAAGTAGTTAAGCTTCTCTTATTTGCAGGGAATCTGAGGTGTCTGAAGTAGTTGTGTTCCACGGAAGCCTTCTTCGCAAAGTTCAAATGCTGGTCCGTGTGCTGACTCACATTAGGGCCTTAATGTGCTCCTAAGGATTCCCAAGACTCTGGAACTGAAGAACACGTGCTAGGGCAAGTTTCCCCAGGACCTTGGTCTAAGAAAATGTTCACTATCAACCCATCTCTTTTAAGAGGTTTTTTCCATCAAATGCTTAACCTACAAGGGTTTATATTGGTTCCTACATCTAAACATGTTGCATGGAAATGAAAATCATCTTTTATACGCCAAAGAAACTACCAAGGAAGAGGGGCAGTGGAATCAACTTGTCTGTCTCATGCCCATCACCACCACTGTGGAACAGGAGTAGTTGTTGGTGTACTGTTAGCCCTTCCATGCTCTTGAAGCCAAGATAAAAACCATTTTTCCATAAGAGCCTGCCTTTTTCTGTAGGTGATTCCCTGAATCTGCGCAATGCACAGGGCTTTGCATAAGACTGAACTCTACTTGAGTGTACCTAAAAGGTATAAACATCACCAAGCTCCAGGAGTTCATAAAGGAGGTGGTTATTCCCTCTTCCAGTTTCATTGTAGATTTGCCCATTATAAAGATCCATTTTGATCTTTGTAATAAGTGCTGTAGGATGGGCCATACACAGTTCTTCAGAGGACAGCATTTCACCCTGACTTATAAATTAAACATCTAGGAACAAGCTGAGAGATCCCTCAGTCAAAAAAAGGAGACAGTGCTGCATAAGCAGCAGCTTATTTCTCTCTTCCAGTCACTCTGTTAATTTGTAAGAAGAAGATTGATTCATACCTTCAAAGAGCAGGAAAATCCAGACCTCAGTGAAGCTAATGATAAAGCATCCCTTTCTTAGCAAAACCAGGGTGTCTCTTCTCTGTTTCTACCTAAGTGTATGAGGTACATTGAAATGTCATACTGCATTTTGAGACAAGAAAAACCTTCCTCACTGCAGTAGTTGATCAGGTTGGACCCTGATGAACAGAGGGTTGCTCACTTGACTTTTCTTTCTGAAAATTGCCGTTTTTTTTCCCTGACCCATATTAAAAAATACCCCATTTGTTTTGTCCAGTCTCAGATGGTCTTGTGGCAGCTCTCCGGAGGTGGGTATGGCACTGATTGCACCCTGGGTGAACTAGAGGTCCTTGCATTTTAGCTCACATGTGCCTCTGATGGATGATCCACCATTAAACAAGGAGTCCATGCTGAATCCTGAAAGCAAGATTAACAAGTAAAAGTTCGAGATGACTGTGTCTGGCAACGCTTTCCCTGCCATGCCATTAACAGACAAATAGCAGCACAAAATCTTCAGCGATAAGGCAGTGTGTTTTATGAAGCAGGAAGTATAAATTACACAAACATAACAGTGGACCTTTAAAAGCCAGTATTGTGAAAGACATGGGCTGTCTTCAAAACACATTCTCCTTTGAATTTTTCCTCATCTTTTTGGTTTGTACTCATTGTTTTTAATAAAAACAAAGAAGCCCTACCAATAAACTTCCATCAGATGGTGTTAAAACCAGCAGGAGGTCAAAGCCAAATAAGCCTGTTAGAAATGAATTTGTTCTTTTTTTTTTTTTTTTTTCATTAAGAAGCCAGTTATCCTCTATTGATAAAGCAAGAGGTTAACACTACATCCATCCGGGAGCAGTCGGTAGTTTTCTTTCTGTTGCACCCCCACTGCAGCTCTGGCTTTAAATGCGGCAGGTGCGCAGGTCTGCATGGTGTTCTCCCTTTATGCCAAGGGAACCATAAAGGAAATTTAGGTGGGGGTGAATAATACAGCTGTCTGTCAATTGCTGCTAATCCACTAGAGGCCATTGTGACACTGAGTAAAGGGTGCCTGGCAGAGCATTGCACTCCAGTGCTCTTTAACCATCCTCTTCGTTCAGCTCAAATTGATAAATCAAGGAGTTTATTTAGTAGCTCTTCAAGGAGCAGTGGAGTGGAGGAGTGATTCCTCTGGATGTTGTGAAATTTCCCATGTACTATGGAGGAAATTCTGCTGTGCGGGAGCATTGATTTGTGCATGTAGTTCATGTTTCAGCGATATTGAGTGTATATTACTGTGGTATTTTGAACAGGACCTGCAGTAGTAGACGACTATTTGGAATCTAGAAATCATCCCAACAATTTCTTTTCCTTTTTACAGTGTTTTAGAAAGTGGTTGCCTAAGGATTGTTGAGGAAATACTGTGATGGCAATTAGAAGTTAACTAGTTTGCTCTCTATTACCCATCTGTGAAAATGGGTGAAGGAAATGGTGATTTTTGAAGGACAAATGTGTTTCTGGCGTGGATGGTGATCTTAAGAAAACTTAAATTTGCTAGTGATGCAAAGAGAACCCTGGTAACTGAGGAAAGGGAAAAAAGGAGTCAAATCAGGGCAAATACAACTGTCAGAAGAATAAGACAATAGTGAGAAAGGAAGAAAAAGAGATATCTAAGGAGGCAAGGCTTCTGGCCATACGAGTCTGTACATCTGAAGGCAAGACAAGTGATCATTTCTAATAAATCCTAGGCCAGCTGTCAGAAGAAAGACCTGATGTATTTTAGTTGCCATTTTCATTTATCCCTCTAGCTACCCAAAGACACAGCAACAGCATTTGATGAAATGTTTTAAGGCAGTCAACCAAGTCCAGTCTTTCATTGAAGAGAAAAACTTCCAGACTGGCTAATTAACATTAGTGAGATGATTCTTCATCTCTTTTCTGCTATGTACTATAGCTATACAACACACACACAAGACTTTTTAAAAAATAAATATGTATATGAAGATACTATTTCAGAAATCAGTATAGGAACATTTTACATCTGCATAAAAAAAAATACTAGAAGGTCAGAGATAATGCAGTTTCACGACCCACAGATTTTTTCTTGTGGTAGCAGTACCATAATCTTTAGGGAACAGTAAACCTGATGAGCCTTTCTCTGGTCTTCCTGAGACTGACATAAATGAGAAAAAATTCCACTGAAGTCAACAGATCTGACAATCACGTAAACTGTTTTATGTGGGTGCAGGCTCAGGGTCCCTGTCTCAGGGAAAACATGAAGATTGTCTTTCTTTTATTTGAAGCACCTGGCAACACATTCAGGTGTGGAAAATACTTCTTGGGAAAACAGTATAGCCACTTGCATGTCTGAAGGGACTGACCCCACCTGTTTTTAAGGCAATGGCTGCTCATTGTGTGAGGGTGTTGAGAAGCTTGGTCAGAGAGTGGCTGTCAGCATGAAGTCGAAAATTAAGGAAAGCGAGAAACACTGATTTATTGTTCAAAAATCAAATCTTTTATTTATAAAATGCAAAAGTTACAGACACGTGTTTTCAGACAAGAATATTCCAAGGAGTATGAGAAACAGAGAGAGAGCGAAAGGAAAAAGGAACGCTTGCTAGATAGGCTGGATATTTTAAAAATAGAAATACATTAATTTAATGAATAAAGCATTGAGTGTGCACTGTAGGCCCTGTGTTTTTAAAGATTTAGAAAACTAATATAATATGAATCCAGCCATATAATCCTGTGTTCAAAAAAACGTGAAATAATAATAACAATGTAACCTCATCCTCCGTATTTCCTCATTTCCTTAGGGTCACAGTTTCAAAAGGACTTAAAAAACATAGCAACAACACATTCCAACACTTCCCCCTGATTATGGGAAAGCACCCTGCCCTCCAAGCCTGGGTAAGTGTTGACGTGCTCGGTACCTCCAACCTGGTCCTCTACAAGCAGTTAGAGGAATGGGTCACATGTGTGTATGGTAGGGGTCAGGTCTTTATTTCAGCTTTTGGGCCTGGCCCAGCAAGCATTTAAAATTAGTCTTGGGCTTTGTTATCTGAAGAAGTATCGCCTGTTTTCACTGAAATACTGTTTGGTACTTAGCATTGCTACCAATAAGTTTTGGGGGAATTGAGCTGCTCTGAAAACTTGGATGTTAATCTGCACACAAAAGAGAATGCATTTCCTTTTAGGTTAAAAGGTACTCCCCTCAACTTGGTCTTTTAAATGACCTGTGAGGCTTTCATCCTGTGATAACACCACACTGCCTTCACCAGGCAGATTCCTCTATCTACACAGCAGCCTTGGACTCTTTCTGGGGTTATGGACGACCTCAGGGATCTATCAGCATTGAGTTTGCTGGAAGATGGATGGCTCAGAGAAAAGTGAGGGAAGAGTCAGGCTTTGTTGGAAGTGTTTAGCAACTTCTCTTGGGAAAGCTAGAAAAAGCCTGAATAATTGACAGGAACAGGAGCAGGCATGGTCAGACCTCCAGTGCAAACTCTGACTAAACTTGAAGGGTCTTGTGGACCTCAGTAAACCACAAAGAAAATGCTGTCTTTAGTGATCATGAGCATTCTCTACTTGTGCTGAGTATTTCATTCAAGACTCTTGGACAAATTTATGGGTATTTATGTTTTTTGTGGGCTTGAGTAAACTGAGGCATTAGGAAGCATTTGACAGCTGACTATGTGCAAATCTGCATCTATAATCTAGCAATCCTGATCACCAGATAGCTGCTTCACAGTGCATCAAGAGGAGAAAAAATATCTTTTTTTAAGCAATATAAGCTAAAACATGTTTATTGTTGTGGTGTTTTGCTTTATTTCAAGATATTTGGATATGTTTTCTCTTGTCTTTGAATCTTCTAGGGCAGAATCAACTCTATTCCAGTGTTATCATGCCCTTGAGTATCTTCTGGAAACTAATTTAATTGCATCCATTCCTTGATTTTCAAAATCAGACGATGTAAAACTACTTTGAACTGGTGTTGCATTGACTAATTTTGGTTAAGGTAAACCCTCTGAGGGATTTGGTTGTGTTTCGATTTGGCAATAAATATTCAAAATACTACTGTCAAAACAGCCTCTCTCCAGCTAGGACAAAGCCACAGCATCACCACCACCACATTTTGGTGACTTCAGCAACACATGTTATGACAGAAGTGCTTCAGTCTTGAGAGTAGCTACTTCCCTATTTTTTTTAATTGTCTCTTCGTGCCAAGAATATTTGCTTTTCTTCTTCTTCTTTTATATACACAAAACAAAGTTCTCCATTACATTGTGCTTCAAATCTGCATTTTCCAGTGCCTGGAAAAGACTTCTTCTCAACCCACGCTGTGGCTCTCTGGAGTAAAGCTTTTTGTATGCACTGAGGAGTGCATCATGCTTCAGCCATAACTGGAATGTGCACAGCTTTGTGAAGTTTCTCAGAATGACTCAAAGAGTGGAAGCAAATAAAAAACCACAGAGATATTTGTATCTTAAATGTGCTTCAAGTAACTGCATTATTACCACAGCACCTCCGAGGCTTCCCATTTTTGCAGATTGCACATTGTCACCACTTCCTAAATAGCTGTGTTTATTTATTGAAACTCAAGAGTTTTATATAACACCTCATGTAAAAAACACTTCTCCATATCCAAGTCATTTAGACCAACATCTCCAAATTTCGGTACCTATAGCAACCCACTGTAATCCTTATTTAGACATGCATTGCAAGTAGTTTCATTTTTAAAGGGAACCAGCTGAAGCATTTGTGAAAATCATACTTCTAATTTCTTTGGTTGCCTGGCTTTGTATTAGGACCCAGCTCACCAGCCAGTTAAAACACCAGGTGATATGAGAGTCTCAAGTTATGGCAGGGACTGCAATCAGAACACTCATGTAATTATGAATGAAGCATAAGCTTGAGTGAGATGCTGGATTTGAGGTTTTGTTGCCTACAACCAGCACACACGGAATTGAGGTGAGATTGATGTAGGAATGCAAGGTATGTGCTCATGTCCTACTGAAGGGGAAGTTAAGGGCATAATTCCCATCAACCTCTTCCAGGATCGCAGCATTGACACTTAGATTTGGAAATGTTATTGTGGACACTGTTGAGCGCTCAGTCATTAAATCCAAGAGCCGCTGAAGGGAAATGTTTCAGGAGAAGATAGGAGCTAGTTGGAAACTTGACGTGAGAAATATCAGAGAGCTCTTCTGTTACAAAAGGAGAAAGGGTGATTTTTTTTTTTGTCTGTGAGAGACCACACACTTGCTCCCATCATCTTGAGTGCAGTGTAGCTGGTGTTGGAGGCTGTAAGGCAAGCACGCAGTGGGCTGTGTCCAGTGGAGCCATGGCAGCAGCTGAACATCTGCCACGGGTGGCTGACGGCTGCTGTGTCGGAGAACCTCAGCACTCCTGGTATGAGCAATTAACAGCAATGAGTTGGGGAAGTGGCACATTTTAGGTTTTAATTTTGCAGGTTTAAGCCCCTGCCAAGGCTATAGTGTCAGCCAAAACCACAGAATTTCAAAATGTATCTTAACAGCAAACCGAAAAATCAATATGCCTTCCTCATTTTCCTGGTTCATGAAAACCCATTTAGTAAATAGGTGTCTGTCTGTCCATCTTAGTGAGCATTGTGTAAAATCCTGATGGGTAAAAATAAACAGAGAGAAAATGAAGAATATACTCACATGCAGAAGGCACCTCTCCAGTAGGAACTCCTCTGGAAAGGAAGCAAATGGGTTTCATACCATGTAAATAGATAAAGCCACAGTCTTGCACGTAAGACCTCAGCAGCAATGTATGTTAAGAACTACCTACTTAAGTTCATTTCTACATGGTAGATTAAGTAAGTAAATAAATGCTGAACTGTAAATCTTTGTCAGTTTACAAAAGGGCACAATGGTAGATAAAAGCACAGCAAATTGTGAGATGGACTGATAGCACCACAGAAATGTTGGTTGGTAGCTATACTTAGATGGCCAAGACCCCAAGAGCCCTTATACAACAAAACTATGTTCAAGGAAACATTTGCAGATTGAAGGGAAATGACAAGAGAGTAAATAATTTACACAATTTTATTCAGCTACCTATAGTTTTGGCTTGTAATGAAACTAGAAGGCTGGATTTGATCTCTATATGACCTCAGCTTCATGGAACTGGCTAGTAAGTTACAAATAATTTACCTGAAGATAAATGACAATGTTTAAATTATTAATTGTTTACATGGATTAGTGTTAATTAATATATACACAATTTCTTTCACTTTTCACACATCCAGCAGTGGAAGTTTTGAAGACAAAATCAAAATTACAGTGTCTTGAGCCAGACTGTTTCCACCACTGTGTTACTGAAATTTCTAATCATCATCTCATGACAATAGTTTCAAGGGATTTATGAAAAAGTAGCAAAGAATACACTTCTCTGTAATTTACTATTTCCTGTAATTCATCATACCATTTTTTCCCAAAATTGCTTTGACTTTTTTTCAGGAGTATCATATATCACAGTCCTACTAAAATGACCTTTTTTTGGCTGATATTCTTCTGCCTTTCTGCATTGTTTATCACTTTCATTGCAAAGACAACTATAAAAATAAAAGGTAAAGCAAGAGACAACTTGGTAGGGTAGGATAGTTAACTAGAAGGTTCCCTCTGTGGGGCTTTGTTTGGTTTACCAAAATATCCCAAGGATTTAGTAAAGAACTTTTGGTGTCATTGACCTAGTAAGTGAAATTCTATGATCTGGGCTGCACAGAAAGTCAGACTAGAGAGTCTGCTCGTCCACTGTGTTTTTGTGATACTTGAATCTATTTCAATTCTATTGAAAACACTGGCAAATGCTAAGCACAGCAACACCAAGTAAAAAAAAAAAACATGGGTAATGATGTTAAAGCAAAGACAAATAGAGATGGCAACATTAAGAAGGAAATGCAAGGTAACACATAATATGAAGGCTGGCTAAGGTAGGAGTCTGCATCAGCTGCTTCACCTTCACAACTAACAAGAGTCACAAGCTCACACTTTTTGAGTGGTTTGTTGGTAAATCTAGAAGATATGAAATAAAATGATATTTGCAGGGGGAGGAGAGTGTTACCACACATAAATAAAAAACAAATCACAATTTTATGAGAACAGGAACTACTGTCTACAGAGGACAATATGAACATACTAAAGGCAGCGTGGTAGAGTTTCTGGATGCCCATGCATGGGTTTTCATATGCAATGTTACTACCACTGTAACTAAGCCACTTGAACACATAGATGAGGAAATACAGATCAGGGTACAATGCTTATGACATGTCTTTTTCAAATCTATACTTTCATGATGTATTTATGTACACTTGGAATCACCTTTCAACATTCCTATCAGTTATTTGAGAAATGATACACTCAGTAATCTTCCTACTGTGGTAGAAAAAGCTAGCTGGGAGCTGGAAATTTTGCATTCAGTTTCCAGCACTGACACAATCTTCCTGTATGACCCTGGCTAAGTCACGCAACCTTTCTATCACCCAGTTCCTCATCTGTGCTTTGAGTATGTGAAAAAAATGAAGCATTATTATTTATGTGTCTGAAAAAGCATCTTTAATGTCATACCTGCCAAGTACATCCTGATCCACAGCACACCTATTAATGTCCTTCTGTGAATTGCACATTAAAGTCAGTCTAAGTAACCAGAACCCATCCACTCAAAGATTTTTAGCAGCTTGTGTGTATGGACTGATGTAGTTCTAAACTCCCGCTCCACGAGCTCATGTTCCCCTGATAGGTGATAGCAACTTTATGAGTTTTACCGGTTTTATTCCAGGCTTTATAGAAAGAAATTTAATTGAGGCAGTTCTAGGAAATGGGAAGTGTTGTCAGGCATGTAGTACTTACACAGTTAGTGAGAGATAAGCACTTTGCTGGGTGAGAATGCACTGTTGTAGAAATTACAGCAGAAGTCCTCATCCAGCTTTACAGCTCCTGACAAGTGTATTTACAAAACATACTGCAGTTATGCTCCACAAGGTCTTCTCTTTGCCCCTGTTAAAATGTAGAGAATAAAATGAACAGCTGGATGAGCAATCCAAACTTTCCTTGGAGTCACACCTTTCTACCAATCCATCTGAGGAACAGCTGGAATAGAAATAAAAATGTAAGAGGCCTGAACTGAAGAACCTGCTTGGAGGTATTAGCATGATTTCTGAGAAAGAGAGACTTTCCTACTTTGTTGTCACACTTCTCCTTTTACACATTGTCTTAATGCCTCAGCAATAGTAGATACGTGGACCATCACTTCAGATTTGATGAAATCCATGAAATAGAAATCAACAGCAACACCACTGCATTTCAAGGACTGCTGAAACCCTTTTACTGTATTAAAAGGCAAGAACTGTTTTTTCTCTATTTCTCACCTCTTCATAGATATCCAAGTTTCTCTTGTTTGAAACTGGCTTTCCTCCAGGACTGTGTGACCAATGTGCAGTGAGCACTTTTTTATTTAATTCATGGAATTGCTGAAGGGTAATCACAGTTTTCTCATAATTACTGTGTGTTTTATTTATTCTCTGAATTGACTGGAAACGCCCAAAGTTTGTCCTGTGGTGCTGAGCCGTGACGAGTCACGGATGTCACATGGAGGAAGTGAGAGGCTGATCCTGCAAGGCAAAGTCACTGGGACTTGAGGGTATGCTGAAGATTTTTTCTTTCACTGACATGACTTTCCACAGTTATAGGATGACTAGTTCTGTAACATTAATCTGGTTGCTTAGTCTTTATCTTCACCCCATGGTCTAAGCCTGCTGATGTACACAGCCACCTCAGAAGACCAGTGATATCTACCTTAAATGTTTAAATGAGTTTAACATCAGAATCTTTATTTATTTTCAATATACATTAAAAATGACCTTAAAAAATTAACCTATGATTATATAATTGTCTTTATCTCTTTGTTACATTATCTCTTTGTCAGAATGAATTATCAATAACTTCTCGTTATTGATAATGAGAGTCATATAAGTGATGGAATTTCTAAAGCACTCATTTCACATGCACCCTAGAACCACTCTTTTAGGATTGTCCTCCTTGTGTCCAGAGATGCCCACAGCAGTTGTTTTCCTCTTGCTTTTAAGTTTTCCTCTCCATAAAGGAGTCTTATCCACCTCTTGGTTCAGTGGACTATGTTTGTAGCACATCTTTGAATCCAATTGTCTCCATTCTATGTCTAGCCAAAACCCTATGAGAGACTCTAGCACAGATGAAGTACTGGGAACAATATATTGCTGTCAGAAGGGCATGTCATACCTAGGGAGACAAATCGGATTTATTTCACTGGAAGATTATTGTCTGCACCCCTAAATGGTCTGTGAAGAGCCACTGAAGAGGCATCTTGCTAACTTGTGAAGGGCGATTGATATTCTGTCAGTATGTGAGAGCTTCAGAATAAAAATGCCAGACATATGCTTTTTCCATGTCCTTGAACTTCAAGGGGTAAATACATTCATTTCCTTTCATTTTGCATCCATCTGAATGCTTTTAAGCATAGTTAGGATCAAATCTTTCCAACATGGATACCTATGGCAAACCTCCCTCTGACTTCCATGAGACGGGGATTTGGCTCATAAGAATTAGTGTCTGGGGAAGATGCATTGAAATAAATGGTGATTGTCAAAGCACATTGGAATTTAGAGCACATTTGTTGCAAAGATAGAAGCTCGCTGGGGTATCTGATTGTCAGAGTCAATTTTTATTTTCCTTGCTGCACATATGCACGTTTGAATCATGTCCCGCTGCAAAGGGAAATACCTCATTAGATTTCACTAGGGTTTCTTCAGAATTGTTTATAAACTACAATCAATAACGATATTTTAAAGATTTTTTTGTTTAATAAAAGAAATACTGGAATGGCCTGTTCTATCAGGAAATCGAAGGAAGTGCATTTATCCCTGGTAAAGATGAAGCTCTACTTTATAGGGTGCAGAAGGTCTGCGATGTGTATTCTTTTTCAAATAGTTGGAAGATTTATAGTGGTAAATGGTTTCTTTTTCAGTCTCTTGATCATATTAACTGCAACAAAGCAAATGTTACAAATAAATACAAAAGTAAACCAAGAGCATTTCTACATTCTGTATTTTCAATTATGATTTTAACAGAAATGAATCACTTGTCCTTTTTTCATTTGGAAACAGTTTTACTTCCCTTTTCCCCACTGGACATATAATTTTGATTTATAAACACAGCAATCTGGAGCAAAGGGAAGTTTTAAGCACTGTACATACTCCTGCTGAGGCATAGAATTATTTTGCTTAGCATTTTTATCTTCCTTTTTTTACATTTTCAGATAAATTTTAGCTTTGTACTTCAGAGATGAAAAACATGGTTGCAGATGACATTGTTTGCCCATTTGAAATTCACACAGGCCTAAGGTTTCATTTTGCACACAAGGCCTCATTTTATAAACACTGTGAAGGGTTCTTCCAGTTAAAATGTGCTTTTAACCGGGATAAACCTGTCTCCCCATGTTAAGACTTATAAATCTTCTCCACAGTGCTATTTACAATCCAGCTACTGCATGCTTACTTTATTGACTCTGAATGAATAAATCAGTTTTCCACATCACCCCATTCTCTTTGCTGATGTTTTGATTTGGTGTCTATCCAAAAGTCTCTGATCATAGACACATGATTATAAAACCATCTCTCGCACTGAAAACTATTTAAGGAACAAGCAATGGAATTAACTTCTTTTAGATATTGTTTTACACTGCACATTTGAACTTGGGGAAATACATTTTTCACAGGGCTCAGTTCAGGTGGGCAGAACACTGATAAGACTGCAGAAGCCAAAAAATTAAAAGAAGAGTTTTTTCGTCGTTCACTACTTGGCTTGAGTTTCCACAACACACAGTCTGTGTCTTTAACTCAACTGGGGCTCTTTGAGTGAATGCAGGTGTCTCTACCCTTTAAAGATTTTTAAAACCTTTAAAAGAGTTTCATGGGTTTGTTTTGATAAAATTGGGATTTTTTTTTTTCTGCTGCACCACTCAAGTGGAATTTTGCTGAACTATGAGAGAGAAAAGGATTTGCCATTAGAGATTTACAGAAAGGGGATTTTTTTCATTCCCTAAGCATCTAGGAAATCTAGAAGAGTATTTTCATTCACAACTTATGCTTGGAATTTTAAAACATCTTGTATAAAAGCTGTGGGAGATCCCTAGAAAAACATTTTGCATACTAAGATCAGAGACTGGGTTGTGTTTCAGCAATAGCATCTGTCACTATTTTCTCTTCATAACTTTAGGAAGAAAGAGACTAACATGAGCATTTCTAAATTTCTACTAGAATCTTCTCCTTTCCTTTGAATCCTGCATGGAATTAAAAACTAGAGGGAGCCTGCAGAGTGCAGGAAGCACCTAGTGATGGAAAAAACAAAGACCAGCCTTGCAAGGCATTTAATCTCACAGGAAAAGAGCCCCTGAGAGCGAAACAAGAACAAATTCAAAACCCATGTAAAGCCTTTACTCATTTTCAAAGACAAAATCCAAATCTTAGCCTACAGATTGTTCAGAGGTGAAAGGCCACTACAGTGTGACACTTGACAATTCCCCTTGTAGAACAGGTATAATACAGTTTGTAAATTGAGCCTTACACAAGCATGTTGTAATCAGAAGAGGACAAGTGCCCCTTCTAGTTTGAAAGAATGGTAGATAGCTGAAGAGAATGTGGGATGTGCAGAGATCTGCAGGTCAGCTGTCTTGGAAGATCTTGTTTTCATTATTCTTGATCTTGCAGAGATCTGTGGTATCAATATGGTCTACTCCAAATAACATGTCTTTTTGCTTATACTCAGCTAAGGCCTGTGCATCTAAAAAGATTGTATTTCACTTCCTGAAACCAAATTCCTATATATTATTATCTGGAATAGAGAAGTACCTCTCTTACCCACATTATTATTCGGGGAATATTCTTCCAAGGCAATCAGATTTTGTCATGCATTAGCAAGTACGCCTGCCAATTGTAGCTTAATTATATTAAGTCCTTCGTAACATACTTGGAAAAGAAATCTGTGCCTCTATCACTCACTTACTGAAAGCCCAGACAATATTTCAGTGTACATGGCTTGTTCACATCTCAGTGGCAGCACTTAAGGTGTCAAGGAATTGCACTGAATTCACCATTTAGTTTCAAGTAAAGAGTCACTTAAAGGTAAAACAGAACTGACTCAAGCTGGTGACGCTGCTGATCTTATTCTTTCTATGTGTTTCCCTGCTTTTCCTTTACTAGAATATAACACAGAACAGAGATTCTGCTGGGATATTGTGCTGATCACCCCCTCAGTGGCACCCTCTTTAAGAGTTATGTCTTCCCTCTGTGGTTTGACTGATACCCATCTAACTCTAACCCTTTCCTGAATTGCCTCAGTTAGGAGCACGGTTGCGCTACAGTCTCACTATGTAATTTGGTGGTGGTTTAGTCAAGAGAGAAGTGAGGGCAAATTCACTCACTTAAGATCTCAGTTGTCCTTCTCTCTCCACTGGTTTTATAAAAGAATGACAAAACACTTTGAGAGGCAGCATAAATTAGATGAATCTGGGCCTCTGTTTAGTATTCAATATCTTCCTGCAACAGCCATTAACAAACAGCATCAAGGCACCAATAATACCGCTGAAAAAGCTAAAAACCAAGTCAGAGAAAGTCCAACCATTGTCCACTGCAGAGAAAAATAAGAAAATTGAAATTTTGAGACCCATTATCTCTCTGGGTCTATTTCAGATGGGGAAAATTAATCTGGAACAAGAGAATAGATCATTAAAACCCCAAAGAGCAGTAACAGACAAGAGATTATCTTAAACACCTCCTAAAAATAAAGAATTTGACTTTGTCCTGAAAAACACTGGCACCAGCATGTGACCTATCACAGAGACAGAGAGATACAGTGCAGAAAGATAGTGAGGATACGAAAAGAATGATGATAGTACAAGTAAAACAACAGTTACAAGGAAAGCTGAAGACAAATGGTAAGAGAGCAACAGCAACAGATGTTTTCCCTTAAGGTCATAAATGAAAACAGAAATCCTGATGCACAGGAGCCTTTCCGGAGAAATATGTCTATATCGAGGCATGGAACACTAGTGAAAGAAAAACAGCACAAAACACAAAGAAAAAGCAAAACAGTCTCTTTTTTTTGCAAAGAGAATCAGAGCAAATGCCCAGGTAGCTGGTGATGAGCTGTTGTTTCAGGGGCTCATCAAAAAAAGATGGAAATGGGCTCATAATGTTGCTGGGTTCTGGTGATGTCTAGATGAGTTACTGCCCAAGGGTAAGGTAACTGGCACAAGATTTGGCCTGAGGTGGTTGTTGTGCCATGCTGTGCTCAGCAATGGCAAGCAAAAGGAGGATCAGTGGTTGCATGGGCTGGGGCAGAGAGCAGGGGTGGCACAAGGGCAGAAAGCCGGGCCCCCTCACCAGTACACTGCCAGAGCTCTGGAAGTTATAAGTATCCTGGCTGAGCTCAAGCAGCATTGCACCAGACCTTACTACTGAACATTGACTGCTGGGGCATTGCTGGATGCCTCTGTGCTGCGTTTCGGGCTGTGAGGTGCCCTTTGCAAGTCACAACAAGTTGTACATGAGGTGCCAGAGTAAAGAGTGCGCTAAAGTGAACGCTGATATGTTATCCTATGCTAGCAGGCGAGCCCACTGCTGGCAGCTGTGGGGTGAGCACATCCACAACCCTGACTTTCCACATGGACCTCTGCTCTTTTTTTTTCCCCTAGAACATCCATATTTGATCTCTGCTCAGGAAAAATGCAGTGAAAAGTGCTTTCTCAGACCACTGCTCTTTCAAGACTGACATTATCAGTTTGGAATATTCGCAGGGCTATTGGGTGTCCGGAAGAGGGAATGGCTGAGATCTGAGGGTACCGTTCAAGGCTAAACCAAACACCTTCCCAGATTCAGCTCAAACTATCAGGAAAGGTGATTTAGCACCTGGGGAAGATAGGGTTTGGAGCCTGCATTTGGCACGCCATCCAGCCATCTCTGAATGGACCTACCAGATGAGATATTGTGTCACAAAAAAAGTTCATGGAGGTGTTAAGTGCAAAAGCATTCCTGAACCAATGGAAAAAAAAAATTTAAAAATCCCACTTTTGCCAGGAAAGAATTGTTTTCTGTGTGTTTTTCAAAATGTTGTTCGTATAAATAGCCAGGAAAGAAGGGTAACAGGGAAGAAAAAAGGTACCACTGTGATTTTCACAGTTCTGATAAACAAGGGGCGTATGTAGAAGAGCTTTGGAAACCATATAGTTGTACAGTCAGTGTAGTGTATGCTTTGCTGGCCCACGAACATACCTGCTGAGTACAGGAGCTACCAGAGCTTTATGCTATACAACCTGACTGACTATCAATGGAAACAAGAGTATTTGCATGTGTTTGCATGTGTGTGTGTGTTTGGATCATTGAAAGAGATGGGGGATGCAATTTTAATGAACCTAAGGAGCCTGTGCCCCATTTGTATAAGTCAATCCTTGGTGGAGATGCAACACAATGTCCTGGCAATGCCATAAGAAGTTGTCATTCCTCAGCCAAAACACTATAGCTTGAGCTGAGATCTCATCCTGCTCATGTGGTGTAGCTGTAACCTCAGGAGAACCCCCTCACAGTCATCATGAACAGACTGCCTGTCAAGGGGAGGGTTGTAAATTGTTTTGCTGCTATAATTCAGCTCTGTATGCCAGCACATAAAGGTCCTACTTTGGTTCTACATGCATTTTTTTGAGAGGATTCCTAAATTACTCGGATAACTTAAATGTTTTCTGGGTATTTGGGGAAGAAAAAAAAGGGAATATAGAAAAACTAAATGCTCACAGTTTGAAACAACAAGAAAGCTGACTATGAGCAGATTTGTGAAACATTTTAGTGCTGTTATTGTGGGTTTCCAATTGTAGAACCAGAAATAAAACTGACACAATATATAATCAAAGAAGAAGTAAAGGGCTGGAAAAGAAATAATGTTAGCCAGCATTGTTTTTTGAACATCAGTCTCCTTCTGATTTCATCCTCTGGTGAGATTATAAACTTACTTGATAAAAATAACCATATATACATAACCATAAATATAACAGACATCGTAAGGCTTTTGACTACTACTGCATGATATTCAAATTTCAAAAATTACACAATATAATAGAACATGTGATGTAGTGAATGGTGTAAGGAGACAACTAAACATCAGGACCCTAAAAGTAGTCATCATCATGAGGGCATGAGCTGGGAGGCTAGGTGTACTAAACTCCTCTTTTAAATAGTAAGAAGAAATGACTGAGTGCAGAAATCTTTGTGTTTCAGGAAAGAAAAAAACTAGCCAAGTGTGTATACAGCCTATTAAATACCTGCAAACTGTATCAATCACCCAACCTCAAACTCATTTACCTACAATGGCAATTAAACTGTCCCTCAGATATTCCTAAATTAACCATTTTGGGGAGACATTGAAGAGACATTGGGATTCAGTTTCTCAGACAAAAGGAAAAGGCCTTTTAGTTTGAGGAATAAAAACATTAAAGAATGCAAATCAGTTTGCAACTGGCTCTTGACTGTTCTTCCTTAAATCTGAACTTCCTGAATTCAAAGGCCAATACCATGTAAAAACCATTCTGCAAGAATATGTCTTCCTTGCCTTCATAATACTGTTGTACTTATGCTCCCTAGTTTTCCTTCCATATTTCACAGTAAGAAGACTTCTTGGTTTAATATACTTCTTTCATGAAACATGAAGTAAATTTCTGTTTAACGGTTTTGCATAACCTGTGAATCATGAACTTCTTTCATTATTTTTATTGTTGCTTACAATACAAACAAAATGAAAAGGTTTTTTTGTGGGGGAGAGCAAGAGGTACCCTGTGTTTTTATTTTAAAATAGTAAAAGATGCCTCCAACAGAAGAAGGTAAATCACATCACCAGTGTGAAAATTCTGAGGATAATATGAGTATAAAATAAAGAGAAAGAGAGCTGAGTATTTCCAGCAGACACAGTGTAGCAAACCAGAGACAGTAATTTCAAAAAATAAAAACAATTTTTCCTGAGAAAGTTGTTTATTTTTTCTGAAACTATTTTTATTCATCATTTCTGTAACAGAAGCACTGATTTTGTAGTCTATTATGTTAATGTAGTATAGATGACATGTAATTCATAGGTTAATGTTGTTCCTTGATGTTGTGCATTTCAGTGCATCTTTAATCAGATTTTATTTCAAGTTAAAACCAGGAAATCTGTGGAAAGAAGGTGAAAATAGTTGTAGATAACTGAAAAAACAGCTGTATAAAAATCTTGCTTTGTAGTCTAAATTTTTGACAGAGTGCATATTTTATGGAAATTTTTAGGGGGAGGACCAAACAAGTCCTGGTTGTTATATAATGTGGCACAGAGTTTGCTCAAATCCGGTGACCAGGGAGGTTTTACTTGGTCACTAGAAGTGGCTGGCTGGCTGCCCCAGTACTGAGCAGCAGTCCAAGGTGCTAATGGGATGATTATTCACTTGACTGATACAAGGGCCTGGGGGTATAATAGGAAGGTAATTTTTAAATTCAAGTTTGCATTCTTAAGGAGAAAGGAGGGCACTGAAATGAACACTGTCATTACACATCCAAAAGCATCAGCTTCCCTAAAGCATCTGAATGACATACCACCATTTGTCATCAACCTTGCTCTCTCTTACAGTGAGCATTAAACTGATTAAGACCCTGTCTTTCAAAAAAACCTCTCTCCTTCTCTGTGCTGCTTTACAACATGGGCATCCTCAGGTGCTGCACTGAGCCCTATCAGGCAATACCTCAAAAGAGATTTGAGCAAACCCACTTGGTCAAGCAGTGTAACCTTACATTCCCACCCTGTTGCCTGCAGCACAGACGTAGCACCCTCACACTAGTTAACACTCAGTATTAGAGCCAAATCTTCCTCTATGTAACTGCTGCTGGAGTTTTTAAGTGTTTCTGCTTTCCCTCTCACATCCCTATGAGCTAACCACATACCCTTGCTACTGCTGTTCTGTAACTGCCTTGAAAAAGAAAACAAAATAGGAGAAAAAAAGAGGATCAGAAATCCCCTAACTAATTTTATCAGCTAGGGAGCTGGCGAGCAGAAGTGTATGTGGTGTAGAACTGAAACAGGTGTGGTTTAAACATTTTCCACATTTGGTCTTGGCAAAAACATGAACAGAGTGTATTAATTCCTCTACACTGATAATGGGGTCTTGGAATCTGTTATCTGAAATAAAAATTCTTGGCAGAACTCCTCACTTACTCTAATGGGCAAATAAAACTGAAAATTATGTTTTTATTTTTAGTTTGTTTTTTTTCATTAGGAACTTTTAACTATATAAATTTGCGTGTGAATTTTACTGAAGAATATTTTTGTTCAGTGTGCTTTACATGTGAAAGCATCCTTGTCCCTCTCTTAGACAGACATCTGGATCCCATGGGTTCATCTCAAACAAGAGCGCCATTGATGGGTTTGCATCTCTGTGTGTACGCGTGTGTGCCTCCATGCTTGTACACCAGCCCATAACGTGTGTGACTCAACCAGTTTTGGTGCACTTGCACAATAAAAATAATATATTGTTGCCAGCATCTCTCTGCAAATGTGAGAAGAGTTAGATGTAAGGTGCTCCTAATTTTGGGAGAGAACGCAGCTGGCAGAGCACGAGATCTAACACACAAAGTGAATGGATGGCTCATTTGGTGTTATAGGTGGCAAATTCTGCCTTTCTCTGATTCTCCATTCCCTCAGCTCTGCTCAAGCCTCCTAATCCTGGGGAGACACAAAATCTCTCCAGAAAATTCTGCAGTGCCCATGCCGCCTGTGGATGGTGTAGATGATGTACTATATAGTGCGATGACGGTATCCCGCGTATTTCTGCTCAGGGGAGAGCACAGTTTACTCCTTGTCTCAAACTCCTTCGAAGAGCCTCTCAAAACTCATTGCTTCCAAAATGCAGAGTGTGATTTGGCCAGCTAATAACTGACAGATGATGCCCACAAGTCTGCCTGTAGGAGTGCGGTATAACTGAAATTTGCACCAGGAAACACGCAGCCAGCTCTCAGTGTGGGGATGAGACATGCCCTCACATGCCCTTGCTATTTGGGCCCTAGATCAGCCTGACTCTTGTACTCCCACACTCGCAGTTACAACAAATCTCAGCATCTTTGTTGAAGTTGCTCTCAGGGTCTATAGGAGGCACAGGCTTGTGTCTTACCCAGGTGAGAAAGGCCCTCAGTTACAGGTCCCCTACTTTGTTTGAGTGTTCCACGCACCAGACCACTGGCCATGGGAACGGGACACTTGCTTTGAGTGTTTTAGTAGAAAAAAATGGTACATTTCTCTTACAAAAGACAAGGTTTGTGGCTGAGTCTCAGACACTGAGTCTCAAACGGACAGACAGCCTCTGTGCCATGCCAACTGTCAAGGTTTCTCCTGCACGGTCTGTAATCTGTGTGTGGCCTTTCATCAAAGCTGGGGCTTTAGAGCTTGCAGAAACCAGTCAAAGCAGCCGGATGTTCATAGATTTACAGATACTCAAGAAACATGGTTCTTCAGACCTAAACTATGTTTCAGTGGTTTCTTCCTGTTAGATTTTTCTGTAAGGAGAAATAATACAACAGTAGTAAATAATCTTTGGGGTTTGGGGTTTAGGGTTTTTTTCCTATTTCACCAGTCATTCTTTGGTAAATAGGACCATAGTTTAAATAGTCAAATTGAAGTTTATACTCAATATTATGTTTATCCCAACCTGAAGTCTGAATATTTGAGGTATGGATTTTGTACCACAATACGTGTCATGACTCTAAGTGTTCTACAAACATTACTTTTCCATCCTATTTGAGATCAAACTTCTCAACTCTTTTCTGGAGTTCTTGAAATCCTCACATTACAGCTCTCTTTTCAGCAGTATCATTCATTGTTACCTCAGTTTCTTTCAGGTCTTCAGCATGTTGTCATCTTTTTCATAGTTTCATTAATTTATTACACTTTAGTTTTGCCTTCAGTTTTGTGTTAATTCTAATGTGCTTGCTTTGGTTATATGTTCTGCTGGCAGTATTCTCCTCACTGGTTGAATTCACCTGTGTCAACACAACAATTCCCGTCAATCACCTACAACCAAACTCAGCTTCTTGGTAGCAAGTCCTGTAGGAGAAACCAAAGGTAATTCTCATTGAAAAGCTAGACCGTGTTCATTTCTGCACATACAGGCTTCAGGAACCTTTTCCATTCACTGGTCAAACAGAACACACTAGAAAGCCCGTTATCCATAGATGGCCAAAGGATACGGGCTTATTCAAAGGCAGTGCTCAGGAAGGGTGGGGTAATGCCAAAGGCCTAACGTAGTGCTTTGCAGCAATGAAATCCCAGCAGGTTTCGCCAGCTGTAGCAGGACTCTGCTGTGTGGGCGCCAAGCCACTGGGCCACACACAGGCTCCATGGCTCAGCACCCACACAGCCAGCGTTTTCCTAAAAAAAGTGAAGAAAAAAAAAATGCTGAATCAGACTCTCAGAGCCTAACCAAAAAACATGCACATAAACTATAATTTTTATTATAGAAACTCTGGTTGGGAAGAGAGATATTGTAGAAAAGCTGGAGAAGAGGGGAAATATTCCTAATGTTAAAAGCAAGCTAGAGTTCATGGCATTTGACCACAACAGTTTTTTTGGCTGCTATGGTTCTATGACTGATTTAAGAGGGTTTAAGGTTAACAAACCATAGTTGCATATTATTATCTGTACAGTTCTTGCACTCTTGCTAGCAACGCCATTTATTCATAGATTTATGATGATCATTATAGTAGTGTAGAGATTATGTGTTTTTTAGGAACATTTGCTCATGGAGGGAAAAAGTGAGACGGGAGAAGAGAGGGAGGGTTGATCTTCTAATCTGTAGTGCTGCTACATCCAGGCCATAAAAGTCAGTGGTCCATAACCTGGCCTCAAACCTAGAATTCAGGGGGAAAAAAAAACCCAACCAAACCACTAAATCTCCTCCTCACCTAACCTGCATAAACATAAATTCAAATGTATCAAAAAAAGCATTACTGGTCTCAACACAACTGACTGATGAGTGGGTCACAAAAAGCACGGGTTAGAAGAAGAAAAAGTAAAATTAAAAAGTTGTCCCTTGACAAAAGAGGTAGCCTTTTCCTTTAATAGATACAACAAATTGATTTTTTTTTAGGAGGAAAAAATAAGGATTTTTTTTTTCTTTCAGTCTTTCCTTGCTTTAGGACTTTGAAACCATACTGTAAAAGCTGAAGGATATTAATCTGTCATAAAAAGCTTAACATACAATGATATAAATGACAGGAAAATGATCTACAACAGTGTTAAACCACAGAATAATTATTAATTATTAAAACCTCAGCTCCAAAATATTCTAAGGGAGTTTTCCTGCTTTCTGTTTGTTCAGGAAGAGAAAAAGTAAGAAAGAAAGAAAAGCCTATAGTCCGTTTCCAGTCTCTCATGCTTTCTGAGCCCAACTCTGCATACAAATCTATATTTGTAAGACACCCTCATCTACCAGTTAATCAAAGCCCTGGAAATTCAAGGAAACCTGTGTTTATGGAAATCTGGCATTTCTGTAAAGTTTTGAATGAGAGCTAAATAGAGCAGTTCATCTCATTGAAACTAATGGCTTCTGCCAAGTGGTTTTGCAGCGCTGGGTCTTCTGGCACAGTCAGCATTTAGGAATTCATTTATGAGCTGGGTTAGCTGGAGACTCTGGAATTCAAATTTATGTCTAAGACTTAGTGGTTTATTCTTGATAGGTCTCTGTAAAGAAATTGTAATCAATTTACCAAACTCGGACTTTGTAATATGCAGAATAGAAAGCTGGCCTTTTTTTCATGATTTAGGGCTTGGGATTTTTTTTTCCTTTCCCCTGTGGACAATTGCAAACTGTACACATGTATATTGTGTAACTGAAGGGGGCCTTTTAATCACCCATTCATACTTGCTTTTGAAAAAGCTTTGTCCCTGTGTCTTGACTTCCTACGGGCCTGATCCTGCTCAGCTGAATTTTCCTGCAGGGGAAAGAATCTTACTTCAGATGAAGTCAGAGTTGCACATAAAAAGCAGATAAAAGTGTGGCTTGTCACATGAGTTGATTTTATTTCAATCAGTATTTGCATGAACATGCAGTCAGGCTCTACTCAGTACTAGTGACCTGCTTAAAAAATATATGTATCCAGGAGCTGGCCAGCTTATTTGAATATTGGCTTTTTTTTCTGAGTCATAAAAACTTAGACATTTTTAGCAAGCAATGAACAAGAATTGCTCTACGCTTTCAGTGCAACTATAAATTTGCTCCTTTTTTCCCCTTTTAGAACTCCTTTGAAGAACTCATTGAATAAATTAACAACTTGGAAAGCTGCCTGTGGTTTTTGTTGGCTTTGGGTTTCAGGGAGTTGCTTGGTAAACAAAAGTCAATGGATTCAAACAGTAACAAAGTAATTTAAATGATTAATCAAGTGTTAAAACTAGCTTAACCTCTCCTGTTTTACAAACTCTATATCACCCTCACTAAACTAATAGAGGAATAAGACACCCGTCTGGAAATCTCATCTGAAATATTAGATTGAGAATCAAAAATTCAGCCAAGCAGTGTGGTTTGTAGGGATATCCTGGCGGATAATAAATTGCATTAATCTTACTTAAATTTTCCATCTAAATCATGTCTTGAGACCATATTGCACTGAAGGGAATGTGCCTAGCTTTGAATGCATTGTGCTACTGAAAAGGTTATTAAAAGGGGAAAAAACAGATAATGACTTTTCTTGTTTTTCTTCTGACTACTTTTTCAATATTGAGGAACCTACGTTAAATATTCTGGCACTAACGAAGAAAGTCTGCTTCCTCCTGCCAGTGCTAATGTTTTCTAATAGAAGATAAGAAATTCATATATTTAGAATACTTGAGGCAATTTTTTTTCTGGACAGAAATTATATGTGTGGATAAAAATAACCCCAGAATTTTCCCAGCATCGTCAGAGCTAAGTATTTTCCTTGTCCTGCTCATTCAGAAGAATTTCACTTTTCCAGCTACACAGAGTATGAAAACAATATTGGAAAAGCTCCGTCAGGTTTTTCATCAACTTGCCAATGTGAAAGAAGTCCAAAGGTTATGAAGTTCTACCCGTCTTTTCTGCTTCTGTCCCCCATCTACCACACCAGTGTCATTTTTTGTGTCTTAAATGAAATAAAAGATGTTACAATGAAAGGAAGAGTTACTAAAAAGCACAACCCCTTGGAAACTGGGAGTGGTGCTGTCAGCCATGCTGGTGGGTGGGAAGCAAAGCTCTGCAGGCAGAATCACCACTCCATGTGATGGGTTTGTCCTCAAGGCTGATGAAGGGGAACACATCGACGACCTGAGTGTGCACAGATAAAATTGGGGCTGCAAAGGGCAGGAATAACTCCAGGGCTCCCACTCAACTCTATCAAGTGGTGAGGGCTGATGCCAGCATGGTGTTCAGGAGATCAAGTGGGCTGCCAGAAAAGCTGTAGATGTATTGTAGGTGTGGGACACAGTCAAGGTTGTGTTTCTATATTGGGAGTCATGAGGGGAAACAGAGATGATGGAAACCATAAGTCCACAGAAATCAGCAAGATGGGACCTGACATGCTGGTCAGAAGAGGTGGCTATGTGGCTGTTGCCAGAGCTGTCCACTGAAAGATGCAATTCTCACCTAGCACATCAGGAACCACATAATTCAAGGCCAAGAGGAGGTTTATTTCCAAAGAGTGTTACACCATATTATGCAATGTCATGCTGATGAACAATTTTGTTCTCTTCCAAAGAAAATTTGACCTGGAAGCTCTGAAATTTTTCAGCAGTTTATCTCAGTATTTCAACCCAAATCCCAAGTCTTAGAGCACTGTCAGAAGAGATGTGTGCCAGGCTGGTCTGAAATGAGAGAGGAAAATGGTTCCTCTGATTTCCTTAGGGCTCACCTGGATGTATGTTCAACATGTTATGGTCAAGCAGGGGCTGAGGTGGAAGTAAACCTGTTTTGTCTCTCCCTACCCATGCCCAAGCTTGACTTCTTCCAGATATGTGCCTGTAGCCCTGGGATAACCAGCTGTGAGAGAAAGGAGCAGGGTTAGTTCCTCCTGAAAACGTGATTCCTGCTCTATGTCCCACGATGGGATCTGAGGAGCTTGCCTGCTTTTACAAACACTGTCAACCCTGCAAATGCTGTAGCCATCACAGCAAAGGACTGCTGGCTTTTTGAAGCCCCACAAGAATCCCAAAATACTTTTCTTCACTCTTTCTGCAGCATCAAAAGCCCAAGCAAGACAAATCATTTTCCATGTAAATTTTTTTTTGCACAACTAGGAAAATACTGAACCAGCAAATTCTTCTTGGGAAACAAATTTCCATTAAAATCAATGAGGCAAGCTTTCCCACTTGTTTCTATGGTATTTTGTTATACATACAGCAACCTTATGAAAAGAAAATATTTCAGTTGTATTTAGAAGCATCAACACTTTTATATGCTGCTGCTAAATCACAAATCAAGCATAAAAATGAGTTATATGAGCTCCAAGTTTATACATTTCCTTACACAATTGTTGCAATCATCTCCAAAATGGCTTTTTAAACTCTGGTAAATCAAAATTAAAGTTTT
Organism: Pipra filicauda; assembly: GCF_003945595.2. Taxonomy (NCBI): domain Eukaryota; kingdom Metazoa; phylum Chordata; class Aves; order Passeriformes; family Pipridae; genus Pipra; species Pipra filicauda. Next base: position 921,166 of record NW_024103962.1, read on the forward strand.
GCTTCAGAGGTAGTAAATACTTTCAAGGCACCTGAAGAGCCTTAATTCTTCCCTGAAGCCCAGGTACAGAGAAAGGGAAAAAGGTGGTTGGGGGGGGACGGGGAGGCAAGGGGGCATTTAAAAAAACCCAAGGCTCTTAAAAATCAATTCATTCTCATGTAAGGTCATAAACTCTGAAATAGCATCCTGACTTGATTTCAGGAGAGAATTAATGTTGCCTGGGTGGTTTTGCCCTTCCTTTTTTCCCTTCATGCATTTGGATTTGTTGTGAGTGCAGCCTTGACTGGGGTTTACAATGCTTCAGTTAGGCTATGACCATATTGGGTTTTTTATCCTTTGAATAAGGATACTTGTTCCTAATCTTGGCTTCATTTTGATGTAAGGATTTGTTCTTTTTCCTGTCTAGGAAGGTATCGTAGATATATCCTTTCAAGGTTGGGCCACTTCTGAACTTTTCCAAAAATTCAGTAAATTCCAATTCAGAATTGGAACTTATCCCCTTATGAATAATGCCAAAAATTGGACCCCATAGTCAAGCCATCTTCAAGCTTGCATCCTGCATTTGGAATTATCTTTTCTTTGACAAGTGCAGGAAGAGCAACAGGAATGCTTTCCACACCTGAATCTGCTGCACGTTGAGTTTAGGGCTCTTTTCACAGAGCAGGGGAATTCCTCCTCCTTTCCATCTGTCAGTTCTGTGATTGGTGCTCCCAGCCCCATCCCCTGGGAGTGATGTATGGATAGGGTCGAACAGGGATGTGTATCAGGAGCTCAGATCTTGCATCTCCCACTGCACAGGGCTGCTCTTGCATCTACTGGCAAGGGTAACAAAGTTCCCTGATCTCTGGGCCACAGGATCAACTTCATTCAGGCCTAAATTGCTCATCTGTTTTTAATGCTGAAATTAATTTGTTTTCTTTATGGACAGTGTGGTTGCAAAATCATGTTGTTTAAGATTAAACTTATTTCATCTGGACAATGACAGCAATGTTAACAACAACAAAGAGAAAAAAACATTTTCAAAATAATGATAAAATCAAGATACTTTTTTTTTTTAATAAAGGAAAGTAATTACATCCAGGCATCCAGGATGACTGCAAATGCCAAAATTGTGCTTGATGCTATTTTAACTGGTTGAAATATTATTTTTAAACAAACAGGATTTAAAATGGAAATTCTGACAGAGCTTTGACTATATTGCTATTTCTATCATGTTAAATCATTGCTATTGTCCTAGTGGTGTCAGTGCATAGCTACAATTGCTTGGAGAATAATGAAAGCTCAACCCCCAAAAACTCAACTTCTCATATAAACTTCAGTGTATTCAACTAGAGAAGAATTACTCCCCACCAATGTTTTAGCATGAAGTCCTACCAGATTTGTTTTAATAAACAAGTTAATAAATGTAGCTTCTCTCCTAAATAATTTACATGCTCTACAGCTATTTAAGGAACTCTGGCTTATTTTTAGTACCCACACCTTATCTAGGATGTTCATCACAACAGCAATACTTGGTGAAGTGATTTAATAGACTGCTGTCCACACTGACTTAACTTTCTTGTTTTGCTGGAATTTTTTATTGGAACCCTTCAACAGGGATTTTTTTGGTTGTCAGCTTTTGCAAAAAAGCTTCAACAAAGTAAAAGTGGTGGTTTGATTGGGTTTAGATCATTTATTTGGGTATTAGCACATTTGTAAACCATGGAATTAGCTCAGTGAAAGTGTGATTATGGTAATAAAACTGCATCATGCAGAACTGGACTCTCCTAGCTGAAAAGATCTTTTCTTTCTCATGTGGACTCACAGATTTTTATTAGGAAAATTAAGTTCACACTCTTTTCATGTACTGTCACTGTGTAACATCTATCACAAACAATGGTGTCATCCAGCTCCTGTGTACAGTAGCAACACAAACAATTGGTAGGAATGCCCTCTAGTTTCTGCTGAGACACCATTTAACTGGACCTAGTAATTGAGAAGCACTCTACACAAAAGGACAAAAAGCAAATTTCTGCCCCAAAGGGCTCCTGGTGATGCCTGTTGGCAGCTCAGAGCTCCACTGCCCTGGGCAAGGAAGTTTGGATCCACATTTGGCACATAAATCTACCACACCTACAGAGACCATGACGTTACACCGCTTTCAGCATCATCTTCCGGTGCCTCAACTGTGAAATAAACTTTTTTTTGCACATGCATGAAAAAAAAATTAATTTTATGAGCCCGAAGATCTTCACAGGCTGCAAATTTCAAATCTATCTGTAGGTTTAGGCATTTCTTTACCTTTAACAGTCAAATCACTCTGTGTACCCAGCTCCTTCCTGGCACCTTTTAAAATCCATCAGGACCAGATGGTGCCTGCTGGTATGGTTGTCCTGGGAAAAGCCAAAAGAGAAAGAACTCTGACTGCCTTCCTATCTGCTGCAAGCATGTGCATGCTACCCACCCTGCTCTGCTCAGTGGTGAGCTGAGGTGCTTGTTGTGCAAACTCATCATTTTAAGTGGAATGCTGACAGGGGGTTATTTATGAAAACCTGTGCCTGAGGGATATGTGTATACATATATAGTGCAGCACACAGAAGGACACATGCACCACAGTCAGAGTGTAAAAGTCATCCAACAGGCTTCTTGCAAAGTCAGTCTTTTTTCTTGGAGGAACAGGGTTTTGAAAGATACTTGGCAGTATCTTGAAAGCTCACTTTCTCTTCTAATCACTGGTGAAAATGACTGTGGTGTCCAGGTGTTACAGCTGGACTGTTTGTCTTGCTCTGTGCATTGCTACTTCCTTCCTGAGATAATAACAAAACCATATCAGCTCTCTGTGATCACCACTAGGAGGAATTTTTCTTCCCCTTCTCTGTCAGTTGGTTATTATTTTTTGCCAGGTCTGTCCCATTATATTTACCACGTTACATCCCTCCTCTGGTGTAAAATAAATGGTCTGGGGGAGAGTGAGAGAAGGGGTCAGTGCCTTATTGCCCCCATTACATATGAATTAGAAGTCAAGATAGAGCATGGATGGACAGCGCTCCTTGATGTGCTCATGTCTGGAGAGAGACTGGCAGACAGGTTTGGAAAATAGAAGGAAGAAAAGCTAGAGAAACTAAAACTACCCCCAACCCTTCATAATCCAGTATTCTAGTAATTTGCACTTGGAAATCAGCACTCATGGCCCTGCAGTACCACTCACAGCTCTGCAGGCAGCATCCCCTGGGGACTCCAAATTTGGCACATCCCTTGTCTCACACTTTGGGGAGGCTTCCCTGCAGCAGGCTGCATCTCAGGAAAGCACCAGACTATCTGGGCTGACTACAGGATCACAACTGTGATAGCAGGCAGAGAGTGTCAGTCTGCACCTCTGTTTTTCCACAAAACTCCTAGCACAGTCACAGGTTCAAGACATAAAGCTCCTTGGGGTATGGACAAGGTCGTCCTTGGTGCAGGCTGGGCTCCTAGACCCCTGCCACATCATAACCTAGTTTTAGCAAGCTGTCAGTTTGTGGACAGCTTGTCTAAAATCCCTGAACTTTCTGTCTTGCTGAACTGGACACCTTAAAAATGTGCTTGCTTCCAAAGGTGCTAGCACCTGAAGTTTTCTCATAAGCTATTCCTTTTTAGCTTTTTCCCCTAACTGAGTATTTTTTTGTTTCATCAGTTCAGTTTTTCAACATTCATTCTTCTAATTTTGTTAGAGAAAGAGTTGGTGCTTGGCACAAGGTAGATAGAAAGCAAAACCAAGAAAAAAGAAAGGAATAGCTCAATTTCAAATTCTTTCAGTGAAATAATCCACAAGTTGGGTTTCCCGTTATGTCTGAAAAAAGACCTGAGTTCTCATTAGCATGGTGCTATTCATGAGGTCTCTGATTCCTACTGAGTCTGTACTTAGGCTGCAGCCTAAGTACAAAAGTGCAGAGAGGTGCCAAACTGAGTGAACACATGGCAATTAGGGCTAGGTGTGATTCAGCCTGAACTTTGGCTGGAGGTTTGCAAAGCGGTTGTCCCTTGTCCCACAGTAATGAAATCCTGAGTTGAATTCTTCTTCTCCAGACTTCCCACCCTTTGGGTAACCCAGACTCAGTTTTAATCCTGGCTGCGACATTACTGGGCTGAACTAAATCCTGGAGTTAAAACTTCTGAACTCAAAGATAGTCTAAATGCAAATCTGGATGTAGCTTTACAGTTAGGGCATGTCTGTGGCCCCATCATCAGAATACATGGTAATTGACAGCAGCTGGGAGAGGGGGTTTCCCTCCTAGGTCCAGTACCATTTTATAAAAATGGACATACTGTTCCTCCTGTTCTGCAAATGAGGTAACTGAGGCATAAGATTACTTATTTCAAGCTGCTTATAGTCTGTAACTCAACGGTCATTTTGGTAGGTCACACTCAGCCCACATAGGAGTCCTGTGCAGGCAATAAAGCCGCAGCTCTTTATTTGAATTGATACTGCAATGGCAGCCTGATTTACAGACTCCTCTGCTGCTGGGGTCAAAAATTAAGTCACTTTTCAGCCATGGGGGCAGACCTGCCAACTGTAATTAAAAGTTTTCTTTGAAATATGTGTCAGACTTTACACATGGTGAAAAGTGCTTCTCACAATCTGAGCTTTCAGGCTGTTGCGTTGAACAACATATATGCGGCTAACCACTTCTCTGTTGGGTCCCAACAGCATGTGTTCCTTTGCCAACATTTTACTGGCATTCCACTGAAATCAGCGTAGGGCCAGAAGCAGTTAAGAGGTTAATAGACTCAATCCGACTTCAAACGACTACGACTACAACTACGATGCAAACGTCAGAGGTGAACTGAACAGACGGCTATCAAATGAGGAAAACAGATAGACTCCGTGATGATTTGACTAATTGCAGAAGAGGTTGTCTTGTGCAGATGCTACTCTTCCCACCCTTTCTCCAAGACACATGCTGGATGGAAGGGGAGTCATCGATCAGAGCTTGCGTGAGAGTCTTAAAACCTTAATTCAGGGAAGCAATCAAAGGTGACTGTGTCCCTGAGTCATCTAGGCCCTGTTGAAAACCCTAGTGTCAGCTCTCTGTTCTGGAAAGAGCTACCTTCAAAATTTCAGCTCCTGCTGGGAAAGTGTAATACCATCCTGGCTGTCCCCCAGCAGCTTGCTCTGCCTTCAGCAGGAACTTTTCATGCAGCAAACACCTCACCCGCCACTTTTCAGGTGGATTAAGCTGTGTCTACATTCTCACAGAAGGCTTTTTTGTGAAATTTCCAGAGCACCTCATCTCCAGCCAATTCAGAAATACTGCTAGCACAGCCACCTTGTGGCATTGGAGTATCTGCACTTTCAGTCCCAGGAGACAACAGGAAGCGTAGAGTCAAGCCAGAATGTAAAATAAATACATAAAAGTTAAGCAAATATTTTTGAACCTCTCAAACAGGTTTGGGTTTTGTTTGATTCAAAGTAATAATAATACTTAGCACTTACGGTGTACTTTATCGTTTGAAAACACTATACAGACTTAACTATTTAGGTTTCAGGCACCGGTCTGGACCAGCTTGTTTGATCTGAATCAGTTCTTCCATGCCCAGAGAGTATATTTGAGGAGTCAGAAGAGAGAAACGGGAATATAATTTGTCTTCTGGGTTCTTCTTTCGATTTTTTGGTGCTGAGCCTATTTGTAGGAAATGATTCCACCTCTTTTTACCTCAGTTTATCCAACAGGTGTGTTTTCCAGCCTCATTTGCAGGCCTTTGTGAGATTTAATTCCAGTGATGCATCTAAGGTCCCCTCACAGTTACTATGCACATGCAGATGTTTCTTATTCTTCCTCACTTGCCTGGTGAAAATTAAAGCCAAAATTGTGAATGAAATATACGCTGGCAGCTAAACAGTTCAAACCATCCATGTTACCTATATTGTTCTAATAGTAATCTCATCCGCTGCCTGAGGCACAAGGGTTTTGAAAAGGTTACAGTAAAATATGTAAATAGATGAACCATATGCATGAAAAAAATTCTCTTGGGTCCCAGTGTATGTCTATTGTGGCTTGAGTTCTCCTTCCAAGTCTTGTTTTTCCAAGAGTCAACTTTAAAGCTCACATAGCTACTGAACCAGTTTATGATCTAAAGACATATTTACAAGTTCAAACCACTTCAGGAGCTAATTATATTCTGGACACGCTACAATATTTGGATGCCAAAATGTCCGTATTCTTTGAAATGAATGTTTAGTAGCTTTCTCAAGAAGACCTAGTTTCACAAACTCCAGTTACAACAAATGAGCACATGTTCCTCTTTTTGTTTCCTCTTTTTTTTGCAGAATTTGAGCAAAGAAAAAAAAAGAGTAATCATACTGCAATGGAAAACACTTCATTTTCTCATTAAAAAGTACATTTCAGCAGCTTTTCATCACACTGCCCTGCCACCTTCAGCTTTCTGTGAAAGGAGCTGCTGTGAAGGAGACAATCTTCTAGCAGCCAGTACAGCACGCAGAAGGACACAAATGGTCACAGAAAAGCAAGCAGAGTCTTTCTCCATTAACTCTAGTGGGTGCAAGCAGAGGATCAGTTTAAGGGGTGTGGCAATCATTAACCAAGGCTTCTTGTTTCTCAGTCAGGTTATTTATTCCCTCATCTTGACACTTCCCATAGAGCCAGCAAGTGGACAGTCTGAGTAGAGGTGGACAGAGTTGGTGTCCCTGGACCTGGTCCTTGCCCTGTATACTATGTAGGGCTGAGCCAGCCACTGCTGCCTTGATTCCCAGTATTGTGCCAGCAGCCAGGCAACTGGTGAGCTTGTGGATCTCTGTGGATGTGAAGGTTGCTGGATGCTTTGCGGGACATGGTCAGGCCAGGGTAGAATTAGCCCAAAGCCATCAGAGAAAGGAATGAAAGGCCAGAGGAAATTCCTCACTGACTTCAGCGTACATTTGGTCAGGTTTGAAGTGTGAGACAGCAAGACAGGACAGCAGAAAAAGTGGGAGCTCTGAGAAGAGACCATACAGCCGGTCGTGCTCCCAGGACAGAGGGCTAAAGCTAATGGTGAAAAGAAGCCCAGCCCTGACATGGTAGAGTGCGTCATGTCTCTGCATGGTGCCAATCCAGCTCGAGGCAGCAGCTGCTGAAAATGCAGGAAGTTGCTGGTAGAAGAAAGCTGGAGGCTGAGCTGTGTTCCCAGGACCTAGTGCAGTGTGCCTCGATAATGAGAGGCAACAAGCAGTGGATGACATGCCAGCCCCATGTGCACATGTCAGAACCACATCTGAGTGCAACCAATTTGCCATATCTAGAATCAAGTTTTTCAAGTTTTCCTTCTCACAACTGATCATTTACCATTCCTATGATTTTTCTTGCTGCTTATTCTCCAGGGACATTGCCACCTCTTTGATCTCTACATAAATACATGCAGCTCTTGAGCGCACTGTTTACATAGATTAAAAGGTATCCTAAACCTTACATGTACACACTGATAACCCCAAATCTGATTTGTGATTGAGTACCTGAAAATGGCTTTTACTCTCTGGAATTTTAAGGTTTACAACAACAAGCCAGATGTCTTAGACGGCAGGAGCTTTCTCCTTTGAAAATAGTAAGCACTAGCTTCCACAGTAAGGTCGAATTTCCAGCAGCGGTGCCTCTGAATACCAGAATGGCATTTGAGCCTGTGAATTTCACTGTGATCCACAGAGCTAGTTTTATCTTCTATGAAAAGGATCAGTTTATGCATCATCCTGACAGTGCAAGTCTCTTGAGAGAGGTATGTTGTGCTCTTAAACTCTTCTCTGAACCAGAGAAACCAGACTTTAAAACATAATGCTATATGGTGCATAAAGTAAGTTGAATGCTATTAAGTTAGTGCTGAATTTGTACAATTTATGTATATGTTCAAAACCTGATGGACTATATTGCTCACAGTTCTTTTCAGCAAGATAGCCTCATCTTTGCAAAAGGATGGCATGAGAAATGTTAGGGCTAATAATCAAGATTATAAAATTAGAGAACACTATATATAGTTAACAAATATATTAAGGCCAGTAACTTTCACAGCTTCTTGAATTCCTTGATTCATTGTCTTTATAAACACTGTTGCTGATTCTCAGCACTTTAATTATAATTTTAAAATTGCATTCTGAACAATGTTCTTGCCAGTAGAACTGCATACCAATATAGACTGCAGTAAAACAAGGAACAACTTGTGTGTCTATACCAACACCAGTACCAAAACAACTCCAACTTACTAGACAACCTCGCAAACATTCATAGATCCATTAATTATAAACTGCAGTTATTGGAGGCTAATTTTCTTGTGTACACTAACCACAGGACTTCCCTGAGTGAAACCTTGCAGGTTTAGGTAGATCATTCAGAAAAAAAAGCACTGTAAGACCAAGTCACAAAGATTTTTCTGTAGTGCCTGCACTGGGATTTGGGCCTTTAGAAAACAACTATCTGTGGGAGCCCATACTGACCCAGGGTTACAGGAGCCTTTGATGTGCAGGACATGGAGACTTTTAGGTGAAGAGGAATCTGTTACCTCATTGATGAAGTTAATCTTGTACTACCACATCTGTACTGAGCACTGCACTGCTTAGTTCAGCTCGTCTAAGGCACCATCAGCTTCAGGGAGCCTATGGTTGTTTTTAAAAAACCACAAAAGCTGTAAAGAAACTTCCTTCTACACATTTGTTTTTTCAAGCCTCTAAACAGGTAGAGAAATCATGGCAATGCAGGCATAGGAAAAATCTTATCTGCTACACAGTTATTTTTGGGAATAAGTTGCCACAATGCACTGATCTAAATAATGCAGAACACATATATTGATGGAGTGTGGTGCGTGGAATGAGTTCACATAGAACTGCATAAAATCCTGAAGCAGACATACACTGAATAAAGAAGGCTGTTTACAGCCTGAATCAACCCATGAAGTTACGATACAGTAAGTCACAAGTGCCTGGAAATTTACCTCACTAAGAAGAGATACTGTGATAACATTTAACAGATTTTTTTTTTTTCCACCTGGCACTTGACACTTTAGTCCTTTTCAAGTGTCTGACCACCTCCATGTGCTTCGGAAACCTCTCTGCCAATCCCAACAAGGCTTGAGAAGATCACAGGAGTTTTCACATACTTGGCTGCCCCAACTTATTAAGCAGTCTCCTTATAGGATGTTTTTATTTTTCAACCTATATCCCAAAAATCTGATGTTCTTGGACAAGGAAATGTGATTGCGGGTGGGCCCAGGAGTTTCTATCCTGTCTGCTTTCCTACCTGGTCTGAGGAAAGTTCTTTAGACTGGAAAGAGGCTTCTCCCACACTTCTCTGGGAGGTGATTTCACAGCCCTAACTCACACTGATTGGCTCTTAACCATACATATGGCCAGTCCTGATAAAAATGGGTAGAGTGCCAAGGTTTTGCCTCTTCCAGATGTGTAGGACAACTCATGTCATCAAGGGCTGCAAAATCGAGATACATTTTGGAGCTGTAATATATAGATCATTCACTAAAGTATCCAAGTGAGACCTGTAGATATTTAAAATCACACTTTGTATTGAAAACACCTACATGGATCCAATGCTGACTTTGAAATAAAGAATTCCCTCTGTCCCACAAAAACTCACACATTTTTCACTCCACCTTATTTTCAAGGGAAGCCAAAACAAGGAGAGAGGTTTTGTAATGTGTTGAAGGTCAGAAAAGCCAGACACCCATTCCTGGTAATGCCTTGGCTGAGCAGATGTGTAGAAAAGCCACATAGCCGTGCTAGTCTTGAAGGCTGGCTTAGAAAGTCAGAGTAAGGTACATTTGCTCTGAACCAGTCTTCTTGACGCAGTAATATTAACCTAAAAGGAAAAAGGCACCTCCAGAACATGACTTAAATCTTTCTGAGACAGATTATGAAGCTGGCCAAATGAAACATGCCCTCATACAGCCTGTATCTCTATGAACTGGTAAGGTAGATGCAGGAAACTACTCTGTAAGACATGTTAAAGCAACACTGGATGTGTTAAGGTAAATGAATCTCACTGAAAGAGACTTTCCTAAAAATACCCATGGCCTCTGCTTTAAAGTAATTATAATATTGCAAAGGTTCAGTTCAAGAGAGACATGGAGCTCCTGGAGTGGGTTAAACATAGGGTGACAAAGATGATTATGGGACTGGAGCATCTCTTTTATGAGGAAAGGCTGAGGGAGCTGGGCCTGTTCAGCCTCTGGAAGAGACAACTGAGAGGGGACCTTGTCAATATCTCTAAGTATCTGAAGGGAGACTACTGAGGATGGATCCAGGCTCTCCTCAATGGTGTCAACCCATAGGACAAGAGACAATGGGCAGAAACTGATGTACAAGAAGTTCCACCTGAATATGAGGAAGATCTTTACTGTGCAGGTGATTGAGCACTGAAACAGATTGAGCAGAGAGGTTGTGGAGTCTCCCTCACTGGAGATATTCAAGAACAATCTGGACGCAATCCTGTGCCATGTGCTCTAGGACGACCCTAGAGGGAGGTTGGACCAGATAACCCCCTGTGGTCCCTTCCAATTTGATCCATGCTGTGCTACAGTGAAAAGTTTAAAAAATATTTATTTTCTAGATTACCAAGACATGATGAATCCTAGAGCTTTCCTAAATGACATTTCTGGCCTAGTGTATTTAACTCACACAGTTCTGCTTTTCTGTAGTCAACTGAGGATGAAGCAAAGTGAGTCTGAGGACTGATGACTGTTGAATCCCTGAAAGCACGGGATGGTTTATGGAGTCCCAGCTTTGTTTCTACAGCTGTTTGCTTTTCAGAAAGCTGTCTGAGTTTCTTTATAGCCTACCTTAATCTTTTGTTCCTGCTTGGTTCCACTAGTCAGCATGTTTGAAGGACAGAGGCAATACTCCAGCTATCTCTACCCAACCTGTCAGTATTGGTTCCCATCCATCTGTCTAGGAGGCTTAATAGTCTAGACCATGGTGGCTTCTCTTCTAGCTATTCCACATTGTTACCTTCCAGCAGAAACAAAGTACAGGAGTGAGAGTGGTAGAGACATGAGGCTTGGTATGTCTTGCTACTGCTTTACATCCATGAGCACCAAGTTCTGAACCGTACAGCAGTTTGAACTATGAGTCTGAGTATCTCAGAAGAACAAAAATGCACAGTTCAGTGCTTTAGGTTGGTAGTTAAAGAAATACCAGTGATGTTGCTGCACGGCCTTATATTGCTGGTCAGTCCCCCATTACAACCTGTTCTGGCCAATACATAGTCATCATCCTTGTTCACTCCTGTTGAATCCCTTCCAGCAACATAACAAGCCTGAAGAGTCTTTCATCTCAGGACTCATGGGTAGATTTCTCCTTAGTAATTCCTATTATTTGTTCCAGACTGGAAGAGTCTGGTGGGCCTTTACAGAAAACCTCCAAGGCTGGTGAACACCCCTGTGTGACTGACCTTGTTTTGCTGTTGTTTGTTCACCAGAGAGTTGTTATTGAGTGAGTGATCTTGAAGGTACTGTGTGCATCAGAGAGACAGTGCTGCTGACTCCTCTAACTTATCTTTATCGATCCTATTTTGTATCAGTGGGATATATTCATCCAGAGAATGCCTGACTGTCAGCAAAAAGGGCAACTCTTCTTTCCAGCATGTCTTCCTGCAAAGATTAAGGACCTGGTCTCTAACTCTTTCTGTCATGAAGAACTTGCTCCTTTAATGTGGGTCCAAAGTCACTGCAATTGAACATATGCTTCCCAGATGGACTTAATTAAGGCTGTGTGGCGGCTTTTGGGGGTGAATAAATAGAGAAAGAGGAAACTTGCTTAGTGGGAGGTCTATGGAAAGAGCTGCAGAGGACTGAGAGTTGGGAGAACATTACAGTGATCAACTGGTGTCTTCTCACTGAGAGCCATGAAGAGTGGAGGGCTTGTGGACTGAGTCCTTCACATTATGGAGTTAAGCTTGATGGCCAGAGAACATGCGGAGCAAAGAAGCAGAGCAAAAAATAAATCTCATGGTGTGTCTGGAAAGAAACAACTCTGAGATATGGCAACTGAGACATTCCTGCAAGGAAGGACAAGGGAGCAGGTAAAGGGGCATAACATTTCTGTGTTATTCATGAGAGCTGTAAAAATTGCAGATTAATACATTATTGCAATATTTACCATGCTTTTAATATCTCTGTATGTAATGGAGCTGATTAATTTTCAATCATTTGTATGACTGATTAATACTACTTCTGTTTTATCTCCTCAGAGAGTCATGTCTTCCTAAAGGGTAATATTGTAAAATTCTTGAAGGACTAAGTAACTAGATTTTTTCTTTCCTGCTGTAAAACAGTTGCTCCATCTCTTTCCCCAGATAGGGTACCTGAAAAGCTTTCACTCCTTGCTGCACTCACACCAGGACTCACTTTTTGACAAGCAGGAGTTGAGGATCTATAATTTTGGAAACAAGTGTTGGAAAGGATTGGTAAGTGTGAAGGAGAGTTAGGCTGACAATGAACAGAACATCATTTGAAATTACCAATGTGAACATGAAGGACATGAACAGCTGCAGCATCATAGTTGTAAATTCTTTGGACCAGTGATTGCTTTTGGCCATGGATACGGCACCTAGAAAAATGGGACTGCATTAGGGTTCTTGGAACTCCTGTCATGCCTCTAATGAACAAGTGTGGACTTCTCCAGACAACTGTTGCCCATTATCTCCCAAAGGAGACCTGCAACTCAGCTCCTGCACACACATTTAGTTCTGACTTACAGACCTGCTGAATCCAGTGGGAAAAGTGACATCATAGCTGTGAAGCTAGGATTGGGTTTCATACAAAGACAGTGTTGTACAGGATTTTTTTGTTGTCCTGAAAAAGCACAGGAGTTGTATGTTACCGATACTGTTTCATAGCCATTGCCACTTTATTGGAAAATTTTTGTTAGAAGTCCTGTGATCTGCCATAGCAGGATGCACTGACTGCCTGAGAGACAATAACCAACTCATCTCTTTACATCCAGCCTGGGTTAAGAGACAAAAACTGAAGACCTCAGGTTGACCAAAGAGAAAGTGATTTGTAGCCTTGACCTCATCTCATCCTTCAAAAGGTCACAGTCAACACAGCAGAAGGAGTGATGCAGTGGTGTTGACAACCTGGTAAGTATGCACGAAGAAATCTGAAGACTCTGGAAATGAAATAGTTCTCCTTGCCTGAGGAATAAGTCTTCCAGACGGTGTTTCGGCAGTTTAGTGGGTCTCTGAGCAGAGAGATGGCATTCAGGAAGGGCTTTGTGTGTCTCTACCAGGTCAGAGAATAGTCTGAGGATAAAGTATTGAAAGAGAAAAACAAGTGCAAACACAGCCGTCACAAAACAACCACAGCATTTCAGGCAAAACAAACATTAAATTGGGGGGGGGGGGGGGGGGGGGGGGGGGAAGTTGGCAAATGTACCTAGTACTTCCAAATGGGAGAAAGGTTTGCTTCTTTTTTTTTTTAAGTATTTTCTTCCCATCAAATCATTCCATTTAACCAAATACCTACAAGCATCTTGTGAGACAGCCCTGCAGATTACACGTTTGTTTGTGTAAGAGCTCTAACACTGTATGCTTCACATTTCTCTCCTGCTACTCAGCACTCTCCTCCCCCAGTTCTGAGTGCTTTCCAGAGTCTGACTCCAGTCCCCAGATCCAAGGATAGTATTTTTTTCTCAGGGAAGACTCCCCTAGATCTCTAGGCTGCAACAGTTCCAGGAATGTGGCTATGGGAGAACAAAGCCCCAGAAGAAATATGAAGTTCATTTTTTAACTAAAATTATGATTTATGAGGAACAACTGAATAGACTATGAGAGGTTTCATTTAAATAGATTTGAAGGCCACAATGATTTAGTGGAACTGTATATACCTACTCTTTTGTGAGACTTATACATTACATATGTAACTATCAGGCTCCTTCTCCTACTGTCTCTGTGTTTAGGCTTACATGTGATAACCATGCGCTTTCAGCACTTCACAAACACTAATGGTTTTTTTTTGCCAGAAAAACCCCTCAAGAACTGAGGGATGGAGAAGTTTAGTGAATATACTAAGCATGCCCAGGAAAGCTTGGGACTAGGCAGGCTGAGATCAGGCCTCAGGGTTCCACATCTCAATGTCAATGCCTCAGTTGCTCCCTTTCCTCCTCATTCTCTACTGCAGTAGCTGCGCTTCCTCAGCCAGAGGCTCATCATATATTTCTATGTTACAGCCACAAGTGTCAGCTCATCTCCAGGAGTCCCTCAGCTGTACCACAGGATGGTGAGGAGCAGGTTGGGGTCTTTCCTGGGCCACTGGAAAGCTCAGCAGTTGGCCCTGGGGCTGGCGGCCCCTGCCACCAGGAGTGCTTTGACATTACTGCCTTCATTGCAACTTAGACAAAGAAACCAGCTGAACTCCTGGCACAGAAATGAGTATTAACACACCGAGAAGAACTGATGTTCTTCAGAGAAACTGATGGAAATACTAGCTTAAAAAGTCACGAAAGAAACAATGAGTCCACTCACACAATTCTCCCCAAAAGGCAGGTGTACACACTTGGACCTGCCCCTACTTCATTGATTCCACACGGAGCCTTCCCTCCTATGACAGGCCTGCCAGGGACAACTATTTAAAATTTTAATAATGAGTTTAGCCCCTACCTCCGGCTAAACTGTGCAGAAAGGGGGTAACTTGGAACCATTTCCATTATTGCGAGGTTTTTATTTGGGCTGGTGCACTAGTTGTGAGGGTTTTAAGGATATTTTCTCTGTCTAAGTCTCCCATTACCATGGTTCAAACATTTAGTCAACTTTGACATATTTTCCTTGGCAAAATACCTTTAAAATAGGTAAGAGTCCTGTCTTCAGTTTTAAAGGAGGTCAGGGAAATGTGGGGTCAGTTTATGAATGTATTTGACTACCTAAAGCTATCAGGTGGGATTTTCGAGAACTTTAGTAGGCGTTGAACTGGGCTATTAGAAATCAACTGTAACTTGAAGTTCTCAAATCTCCTTTGAAATCTGGCTTAAAGCATGCTTAAGCATCCTATGTGCCACTTCAACAAGTGTGAATGAGCAAGGAGCTGAATACTCTTTTCTTATATCTCAACAGAAGGCACTAAAAACCAAATGGGTTTTCTACCATATAATTATAGAGAAAATTTCTCTGTAAGTTGCATTTGGCAGACTGGTTTCAGTGAGTATAGGAAAAAATATGTGGCTACTTTTGCTATCCTCCTCATTTTCAAATTTAATTGTGTGTTGCTTATAGTGTTTCATAATGCAGACACCCAACAGATACGAGAAAGTCTTTTTTCTTGCATTTAATAGATAAATTATCTGCTCTGCTGGAACATGGGTGAAGAAAAACATCCAATTTTTTTAAATAAATCCATGTACTACATAACTATAAATTATGACATAAAATTATATAACCTATAGTATGTTTCTAATCTTTCTATATCCAAATAGCTAATGGCTAATATTCCTTATTGATAATGATTCTACTCCTCTTGGAATGGCAACATAAAGCAAGGTTAATGTCTCAGTGTCACCTGTGTGTATTATCAATATATTATCAATAGAAAGTAGGGTTCAAGGTTGTACGGAAGTGGTGTTTGCACCATGTCATGTAGTGGCCAGCTAAGACTAGTAGAGCTTTAACAAGCCCTTTCACAGGAATAGGATCAGAACCCGTTTCTTCCCACTCCACCATCCACGCTTCTTCTCCTGAAAGAGATAAATCTAGATCTCTTCAGGGCATTGTTTGTATTTTATTAGCATTAGGGTCAGACCACAGAGGTCAGTTGTATATCCTGAGTATTTCAAGTCCAGCAGCATTTGGATGTAGAGCTGGTCTCTTGTCAAAGAAATATACCACCTTGAAAAGCTATGTTCATATACTAATCTCTTTGCCAATACATACAAATACATGTGAGGTAAAACTCAAGACTTCATAGATGTGTAGGCCTGGAAATCACTGTTACTAATGAGTTCTGCATTTAACCTGTAGGTAGAAAGTGGCTCAGCTCCTAAGACCCAGAAAAAAGTCACAGTAAATCCATGTGATTTGAAAATGTGATGCATTTAGAGGCACACATGCACACTGCAGTGAAGAAATCCTACTTCACACATGGTAAAATAAAAACTGGAGGGGAATCTTACTGCTAAGGTGAATTGCATATGTGTTTTTGCAAGTATGTTTATGTGGAGTTTTTAGATTGCAAAACTAGAGGCCTTGCTCAGGAAAAATCCAAGTGGCTGAACTGAAAATGTTGCCTTATGCAGTCTGCAAAGTTGGACTGGGAGTCCATGTTTGTACATTCTCTGTGCACGCTAAATGTCAAGGAAAAGTTTGCCAACTTCTTATTTGTGTCTCCCTCCCCAATACATTGCCAAGATGCAGGTAAAATTCCCACAACATTCAAAGAGGCTGCAGAATTTGGCCCACTGGCTATCAAAACAGCTCTGAACAGTGGAGTACAGCTAAATTATTCCAACACCAGACAAATGGGTCTGCCTAACCTAAGCCATAACATTTGAATTATTAATGTTCTCTAATAAAGGGGATAAAGTGTTTGTAGAACAGAGTGTTTCAGAGCTCTGCTAAAGATCATGCCTATTTTAATTTAGAAGTTCAGCTTGAAGGGAGACAATGCTGGCATTGTGTTACAGAGATTTAAAACAAGTCTGTCTTGAGGATTTTCCTCTGTCCTTATCTGTAATAATAGAATTTTAAAAAGAGTCAGAGCAAGAGCAGCAGCACTGGAAAATATCTTTCTCAGAAACTATAGCAGACAGGTCACAACATTTTTAAACAATGATAGTAACATTTATTCTATCAAAGCCATTTTATGTTTTATTTGGAACTCTGGCGCCTTTATTTTTTTAAGCTCTCATAACATGACACTAATTACAGACATCAAGATGCTCTATAGGAGATACCAGGCAAAATCCAGATGCTGCTTCTTTTCCTTTCTCTGCACTCCCACCCCAGCCCTTTTGTGTGCATTACATCACCGCATAGTTTATTTTAAAAGTGCCTCAAATATGCAATGATAGTAATCGTAGACAGAAGTAAATTTATGGTGAGCACCTCTGGTCTGCAAATTCCTTTACAGAGCACTCCCGCTGCTCATCAGAAGGCCTTCTTGTTAGCAGAGAATGTACAGAGGCTGGAAAATACAGTTTGGGTGATGCATTAAAAGATTGTTGGGCTAAAGTAATTTTCATCTTAGGACTGTACATACACTCTTTCTTCCCTCTGTCTCTTCCACTAAAGGGAAATGACTGGATCAGTCAGAGGAATAGGTAGAAGGGTTTGTGGTGTTTCCTCTGGGAGGCTGATCTGCTACTGCAGTGCGTGGGACCAGATGGGAGCACTGCTTGGCTCTGGCTCCCTGGTTGAAACACCCACATGTGTAGGTTTGCAGTGAAACATCTGTAGAGAGACCCACATCTCAGGGGTGTCAGTCGGCCCGGAGAAACAGAGAACAGTGTGCAGGCCACATTCCCTTTCTGTCACAGCTGGTTGCAAGAAGTCGTTACCATTTCGTGGGGATCTAGTGATCTCTGTAGCTCTACCAGCTGTGGTAGACCTCCACAAAACACCCACAGGTAAAATAACCAAGGGCCTTCAGCCACCTGTGGCAGCACTGAAACTGAAATACCCCATGGGACTTTAGAAACTGCCTGCAGTAGGTGGTAAAATTACCATCCAGCCCTCAAAATTGTTGAGTTTCACCTTGACTGGGCCACATGAGCATCTGCAGGCTATGTGCGGCATTTTGGTTGCAGTGGCATCATCCAGAAGAACATCTCAGCCATGATCTGACCCTCTGCATCACAGAGGTTCCCCACAGCTCACAACATGTTTCCCTGGGCCTGGCTGGCACCACCAAAATGGCCAGCTTTGGTCAGGATAACATGGAGTCAGTGCTGCTGCGCATCATTGATCACTTAGCACATTCTCAGAGCTTTGCAGTGACACATATGCACAGCCCTGCCGTGCTGCAGGGCTGAGACACAGCCTCCTCCCTCACATTTTGCCACAGGCAGAGCTCACAGGATGAAATCCCAGCCCTGTTCAAAGTGTGAATCAGGATTTCAGCCAAAACGTTGCAACAAACACATTCGTCCTGCAGAGTAAGCAAATAAAGTGGCAACCCTACACCAGTGGAGAGCAGGAAGCTTTTGGTGACACTGGCTCCAATTTTTTAGCCTATTAAGATTTCCATTACCCTCAGGCTCATTATTCAGCAATAAGTAAACACCAATAAATCTGAAATAACAAGTGGAACACATGCACTTAAGCAAAAAAATAATCCTAGGAAATGTTCTTTCCTTTAGCACATTAGAAACAGTCAACACAGCAATATCGGGGTGACTGTGAAGCTCTAAAATTCCATCCTCCAACACAAGGGTCCCATGAGCCGGCTGAGATGCAAGAGTTGGGTCTCAGGAGGATCTTAGGATCTCGGATGCCCCATCTCTACAAGTGTTAAAGGTCAAGGTGGATAGGGCAAACTGATCTAGCGGAAGGTGCTCCTGCCCACAGCAGGGAGATGGAACTAAATGATCCTTAAGGTCCCTTCCAACCCAAACCATTCAATGATTTTATGATCTTAAAAATCTCAGGGAAGAAGAAGGGAGGATCCATGGTTGGAATTCTGTCACTGATATCCATCATGCCCCTATCTGAGAAGTTCCTTTGCAGCAGTAATGGCAAGGACTAAAAGAAATATGCTGCTACTCCTTCCCCATTCCAGTGCTCTCAAGATGGTGCAATCTGCACACACCTCCATGTCTACACTGTGCTGTCAAGTACTTGCACTCTACTTCATGTGTATGAAAATCATGTGTCTTAAAGTACTACAAAAGTAATTTTCCCAATTGAAAAAGGATTACCTTTGTTGCCACTGTCTGCGTTAAAATACCTTGTGGACCTCTGAGCAGATCCAAATTCTTCCTTTTTCATTAAACTGTGAAAGGTTTATTCTACATTTCCATAAGTAGCCATTTTAACTTTTCCATTTTCCTTTTTTAAACAGGAAACCTCTCCACTGCTTCTCCACTTTCTCTAAGCTCTTTGTTTATATTCTACTTCCATTACCAGAATTATTCTTACATTTTTCCATCCCCTATTCTGAACAAACATTTACACTGACTCTGAATGACTTGTATTATATAAAAAGGGAAACAACAAAGCAAGAAGGAACAAAAGCAACATCTCTATGAGAGGATGAAATGTGGCTGCTGCCTCCTTGATGACAGCAGTCTTGGAAGGAAACAGCTCGCCAGGCCTCAGCATCCCTGGTCACAGGACCATGCCAAAATTGCAGAGATGCATGAAATGCAAAGGAGAGTCATCTGAATCATTCAGTCAAAAGGGTCATGGTTCACAAGAGTAAATTACTGTCTCACACGTGAGTTTTACAATGTGATACAATGATTAATATATATCTGCCCACTTCGGCAGAGATAAAAATATCCAACCAATACAAGGGATGTGATCCTAATTTCTCCTTCGGGATTGCAGCTCTGTCAGCCCCACATTGCCTGAAAAGGGAGCGATGGGCAGGTGGGAGCAGGTGGGCCAGGAGTGTTGTCCTGGTTGTCTGGGAAGAAGCAGCAGAGAAGCAACACCACACTGCAGAGCAGGAGAAGCAGGTACATCTGGACAAATTTGATGACCAGGAAGGTGTCCATATCCACCGGGACAAACGGCACAGTGGTACAAGAGGTTAGATGCGCTCTCTAGGAGAGTCTGCAGCTAAAGTTCAGCAGTTTTTGGTTACCTTGATCCACACTTAAAGTATCAGGAGTCTCATTTTTCCAAGATGTGTCAGAGCCTGAGCCAGGCTGCTGAGCACTGTCAGCCTTTGATTCTGCACTTGCAGCACATGATGCCTACCAGCTGTGCCAAAGATGCAAGGACTTGTCTGTCCAAGCACCTCACAGAAAACTTTTCTCATTCCATGAGAGGACAAGGAAGGCTGTCTTCAAACATCTTCTTTTCACAGCATCTCTCCATTTGCAGCAGGTAGGAGTTGGGCATGGAAACTATGTCTTCTAGTCTCCAAGTCTCCAACAACTTGATACATGAAAACCACAGCAATCAACAGAAAGGAAGAGATTAAAGTCTTTCCTCTCCTTGAGGTGGAGGTCTCCCTTAAAACAAGCATCCAGCTGTACATTTACTAGGTAATATGTCTATTGCACTGAGCACAAGAGCAGAAAACACCTCCCTTTCCATTCTTCTACTGCTGTTTTGTGATTTGTTCTCTAAATATTCTCTTAGTATCTTATTAGTTGTGATATGATAATCTATAAGAATAAGGGAAATTTCCATGTTTGTTCATATTTCTCCACCTTTTTCCAAATAGTCAGTTTGAAAAGTCTGTATAGACTGTAGGGCCTTTTCCACAGATGGTCTTTAGAAACTTTATTACTATCCATGAGAAGCAAGAAAAGAATCTGCTTGGAGGTCCCAAGATGGATTTTCAGGCCTGGTGTTTGAAAAAATGAGATTTTTTACTTGAAATCAGAATATATTTGTTCTGTAAATCATTGCCTGACAATAAACCCACACTCTTTTCAGAGCTACTTTTTGCTGTAAGCATTTTACAACCTAATTTCCAGAGAGATGTTTGAGTAAAAGATCATGTGATAAAATTTCTTAACATAGTTTATGCTTTTATGTGTTATTTTCAGTTTTATCTCCAAATATTGTGACAATTCTGTATCTTATAGATCTGATTTTATTTCCATATTCCATACTTTTGTGTTTGTAAAATATGACTTACAAATGTCTAGATATTAATTATACCAAAGTTGCGTTACAGCACAGTCTTTTAACTGAACAGCCAATGTTAATCCCGCCCACACATTCTAGTAAAGGAACACAACGGGTTTTTAAACTCTGGCTCAGCATCCCATCTCTTCTGTGGTGATGAAAATTATTATTGCATCTATGGTGAGGCATGTCAAGCTCTCTGTGGAATTTATTATGCTCTCTGCACCAAATGTTCTACCAGCAGGTCTGCCCCTCGTGCTATTCAGAACATGTATAATTAGAAAAGAATTCAGCTAATGCTGGAAAGAATGACTGTCCATAATTCATCAGGTTAGAAAGCTGGAAGGCCTGGAGTAGAAAAAAAACAAGTGGAATATTCAGCTGAAGAGGAAAAACTCGTTTTCTTACCTAGAATGCCTATTTTACACGTAAGATTAAGTTCACTATCTTGTCTTTGAGTAGGCAACCTTATTATTGATGACAGCAGGCACAGGACAGTGTCAATGTTCCCATGTGGACCACAACACAAATT
The DNA here is from genome assembly GCF_003945595.2 of Pipra filicauda. Taxonomy (NCBI): domain Eukaryota; kingdom Metazoa; phylum Chordata; class Aves; order Passeriformes; family Pipridae; genus Pipra; species Pipra filicauda. The sequence goes on from NW_024103962.1 coordinate 942,433, forward strand.
CTGGATAGCTGGAGGGGCAGTTCTTGCTTAGCAATGTACTGTCCTGTCCTGGGCTTGTTATGTTTATGTTTTAAGTCCATAAAGGAAGCTCTACCATGTATGGATCCCCAGGATCTCCGGAAACCAATGCTAAAATGCAGCAATCTTGGTTTGTCCCCTTCAACCATGCCCTATACTACTGACAGCAGAGAGCTTCAGTGATGTCTTACACACAATAACTTGAGGAGTATTTCCCTTTCCCATATTCTTACATGAGACCAAGATTACTGGAGTCAATAGAGAGATCTCTGTGATCAGCTTGAGCTGTGAGGGAACCCATATTGTTCCTAAGTGTCAAAGACCAGGATCCTTATTCTGAGATAATTAACTGTAGTCCTTGTTCATGATTTCAGGATTTTTGCAACCTCACAATGCCTACTACATTGTAACTTACTCTTCATATCTAACAGGGTTCTAACAATGCGTATCATATTTTTGCATTCTTCTTATGTCTTTCCCAAGTATCCCAGCTGTATCAAATTCCTTCCTCATTATCAGAACCTTAGCACTGATCTCTTCTTATTCTTAGCCCTCCTGGATTGTGATTCTATCTGCAAAATGGAAACCAACTCCTTTGGGAAGAGCTGGCTCTTCATCGGCGTAGCCTTCACACAAAACTCACTTTTCATTTTCAAATTGAAAACATCTGCATTAACACGGTTGACATGTAAGATAAGGTTTAGGGTTCATTTAAAAAAAATTATTTTGATGATTTTCCCAAAGAATCATTTTTCTTCCCTTCTAAGTAAAAGTCTTGATTGCTGGTTTAGATCTTGGAGATTTCCAGGGAAGAAGGAGTTAGTTTCTCTGTATTTTAAAAAGTTGTTAAAGGCATGAGATATCCTTTTGCACATTTGCAAAAGTATTAATAATTACATTTTGAGTGTGTGCATACTTCTGCCTGTCTCACTAGGACCAAATCCCTGCTTGTATGATTTTTCTTAATATTTTTCCCCATCTGTAATTTCACGGAAGGAGATGTTCATCATACAAGTCTGTCTTCAAGGTTCAGTGGTGCAGGCTCTTTGTGAAGGGGAAGGACTTTCTGTGGTAATATCACTGATAGAAACTGGTCAATATAGCAGATGGGCCGTAGAGCTTTTAGTTCATCATGATGAGTCCAGTCTTCTGTGTATGTGACTAAGAAGTGTCCTACTGCTTACAGGGATCAGGAACAGATGTTTAGGGAAAGCACAGAATTAGGGCACATATCACAGAGTGACTCATCCCCGTTACACTCGGCCAGTTTCCGAGAAGCAATAGTTTTGGATTTCCTGAGGTAGTGGTTACACACGGGCAATCACTTTGAAGAGTCACTGGTTGACCTATCCTTAATGAATTTGTGTTATCCCTTGCAGAATTCATTAGTACTTTTGGTCTCTATGAGGTCCAGCAGCCAGGAATCCCTCCATTGCTTTTGCAACTGCTGCCTCACACTGTTGCCGGTGCTTGTATGAGTACATTGCAGCTAATCATTTCTTCATGTTCTCTGCCAGCTTCAGCATTTCACAGAGGTCTGTCAGATTCTAACTCTGCCATTTCTTTTCTGAGATGAGGAGAGCAAGGCCTTATAACCCCTCCTGCTAGAGAAGCCTCCAAATGTCTATACTGCCCTTCTCTCCACATTTACTACATTACTGGATAATAAAAATAACAGCATACTCCCTTTATTGTACTCTCTACGTCTTTCATTCCATCTCTCAGCTGATTGATCTCTCTTGATGTTTTTTGGCCTTTTTCTTTTTTTTCCTCATTTTAATTTTCCATGAAGACCCATTCCCTCTATTTGCTTTTCCAATTGTTCTGTGATGGGAGTGGGAGAGATGAAACACGTTGTCTGCTCTTCATGTCTGCTGTTGAAACAATACCCTAGAATATAAATAAAGGTATAACATAATCAAAGCATAAGATTAAAAGGCTTAGTTAAGAGGTGATCATTAAAAATATCTATATCTTAACAATGAGTACTTATGATGCCCCCCTCATTCCTTGCATGGTGAATAGGATCATTTCCGTGTACTTAATCAGAACACATTGTAAATCACACGGTATACTATACTTTGTGGCAATGTGTGATGGCCAAAGTATATAAAATACGATGAAGTTAAGAAGTTGCAGCTGAACTAACAATATAGTTCTCTAGAAGGAGACATTGAATAAATTGTGGATGTTTTTTGATAGCAAATTAAAGTTCTTCTAAGAGTTCTGCTACATTTCTCTACATTCATCTGTCATAACCTTTTAAACGGTTATTTCCAATTGTAGATATTCCCCTAAACTTCCATAGTATTAGTAACTTAATATATATCTTGCAATGACCAGTTAACTTAATGAATACAAACTTAAGAGAACATTTCTCATCAGAAAGTAATAGCTTTGTACAGTTTTTTTTGGTGACAATAGTGATTTCTGTTTTGGGAGCAGTCACATACACATGTACACATATATTTCTTCAAAGATTGACAAAGTTGATTTAGAGTCAGTCACACATTTTTCCAATAGAAAGGACACAGATTTCTGTAATGGAAAAGAAAGAAATCTTTTCCCCTCAACTTTGTCAAAGGCAAAAATGTAAGCTACAAACAAAACAGTTTCCAGCCGCAATATTGCATAATAAGCACTAATGAACGAAGATAGAAGGTATGATCTGGTAAACCATTCACAGAGAAGATTAAGAAGCAGCTCTGACTTTTACCTTGGAGTTTGTCATTGAGTCATTAAGAAATTGAGTTTATCACTGTGGACTAGATTTCAGAAAATACCAGATGATTTTACTGATCTCATTTTTTCATCTGTGTGCATGATCAGAAAGGCTCAAGATTTGACATTAAAAAATTCAGCTTCTAGAAAGCCCTCTTGAAGCTGTAGATTCTCTGAAAAATCTGCAAAGCCTTTCCTAAAACCTTGATCAACCAAACGACTTTAGCTTATGTGTAAATATGTCACTGCTTTTTTTCAGTGGCTGACTCAGAGTGGTCAACACTTCACAAGCCACATCTGTACTTCCCAAAGGCCTAAGGTAGCCATGGATTGCCTTGGAAGTTGCTTTCCACCTCCTTTTCACCTCCCCCTTCCTGCCTTGAGCACTCCTAAGCAGTCAGAAAATGTCTTGCAGCTTTCACCCCACTGGAAAATTTTGGGATGCCATTTGAGAGTTGGCCAATTCTTGCCTGCAGTCTTTAACTAGCCACTTCTTTAACATTAGCTCTGGAATTTTTGCACTTTATTTCCCCTAGAAAGGATTGTAAAACTGGCCAGCTTCATATCCTATGCAAAGGTCAGTTAGTGCTTGGACAGCTTTGTGATCCAGAGATGAAAAACATACAGCAGTGAGAAGGCTTATCAGATGGTTACAGCATTGGAATATAATTATTCAACTTGAAACTCATCTATAAAGAAGCGTGTTGAGAGAGTGAGAGTAAACACAGTTGTATGAAAGCTGAACTCATCCAACTGTTTCAGTTCAGACTATATTAACTGCTCCCCCTTTCCTGAGTCATCATCGTGCATCAACCTCAAGCCAAATTTGTTGTTCATTTGCGCCCATGCAAAGGGCCTCTCTAATGCTGCCTTGCCAGCTAAGACTGATCTCATTAATTTTCTTGTTCTTTACTTGTTTGTGAAAAATATTTCTTCCTTCCCTCTGGGAGCGCCCGGGAAGACAGCAGTTAAAACTTGATGCAGCACTGTATTTCTCTGGTTTATCCAATCAAAGCCCATCTCTCATTGAAGAATCATATTTGTAGTCTCTCATCACTGTGGAGATTATTGGCTGCAAGCATCACAAAGACCCACACAAAGTTTTAGCCATATCCATAGTTAATTCTGCTTTTCATCACCCCTGACTTCACCTACTCTCCTACAGCTTGATTCACAGGCAACATTCTGCACAAGTGAGCACAATACTACCACAGTAATTGCCCTTCTTCTATGTCTAAGGAGGCATTTCAGAGCCCCTTTTGCAATAAAAGCAGAAGTATTAAACTTGGAGGAAAAGCACTCTTCCTAGTTGACTGTAGTCCTGAAAGCCTCAGAGCTGACACCTGTTATCAGTGTATCTTTCCTTATGCATTTTTTTAAAAAACAAAATCAAAACAAAAGAAAAAACAAAACAGAAGAAAAATCTGATTACTGGGATTGTGATCCAGATCAGAAATAAATTACAAACTACAGCTGGTGAATTTTTTCTATTCATGTGTAAACGCAAATGGAAAATAACAGTCTTTCAATATTGTGCATCAAGTTCACTCCTTCTCAGAGTGGCTGGCTTATGGTTTCCCATCTCCACAATGTGCCCTGAGAGTCTGGTCAGACCAACACTGATTTTCAGCAGGTATCTGAGTACATCATGGCTGTGCTTGCCATGGAGGCAGTAAAAACTAATGGTGCAAGGATCCAGATTTGCCTCCTTCCTGCTTGCAGAGAGAGCTGGGGGATAATTTCACACCTGCACTTTTAACACGGACCTCGATGTATCTCCAGATGTGCTGACTGAATTAAACAAAGTCCTTTCTAGCCCTTCAAGATGCCACTCTCCTCACTCTTCTTGGCATCAGCAGCCACGCTGACATCCCTGAAATACTTCCTGACTTTCTGCATTTGCTCTCCCTCTCTCCTTCTCTCTAGGCAAGTGTGAAGATTCCCTGAAGTGATTGTTGTGGAACCATGTTCCTATCACAATCAACTAGTGTTAATGCTACAGCCCCTGTCCAGCTCCCTGCACCTCCCTCTATCACTGTCAGCCCCTCTGCATTGAAACACAGGCTCCTTCCAAATGAAGCAAAAAAAGGAGAAATGGAAATATTCCCTGCGTGGCACCTTTGCACACAGTTGCAGGGCCCTGGAGAACAATTTGGGAGAATCACCCTGGTTCAAGGCATGAAAGCTGCCCTGCCCACTGGCAGCTCCCACCTTCACCCCTACCATGTCACATCTTCCTGGGGTGAACCTGAGGCTCTGCCTGCCTCTACCATGGCCTGGCATTCCCACAGCAGCCCTGTGGCAGGTCAGAAAACCTGCTGCCTTCCCACATGACCCAGCTGCAATACCCATTACCCACCTCAGATCACCTTCTCCTGAGCCTCCACGCTCTCCAGACACCACTTATGACATGAGCATTGCAAAAGCAAGAACCAACTTTTTCCACACCAAAATTAAAAGGTGCATAATCTTGACTTAGAGGCTGTGAGATTGTCATAAATGGAAATATATTAGAGGTGTTTTCATTTTCTCTCTGGGTTTTCAGCATTCCTGGTTGTCTTTCCAAGCTTTCTGTTTCAAGAACAAGGATTAGAAACCATTTATATTCCTGTACAGCTGAGGTTGTCATATAAATGTGGTTCCAGGAGCTGGAGGCTTGGGAAAGAAATGGCAAGCATCCCCAGTAAAATTATGAATGTCAGTAACACTCCTTGCATTTATGAAAACCTTAGCAAGGCCCAGGAATGAATAAAGATCATAGAAACATATAATAGATTCATAGCATGATTTTGGTTGGAAGGGACTTTAAAGATCATCTAGTTCTAAACCACCAGACCTGAGCAAGGACGCCTTCCACTAGACTAGGTTGCTCAGGGCCCTATTAATTGTTATCCATTGATATCCATATACAAGATGGAGCTAAGACTACAATGAGACCTAAGAGATTGAGATTTGACCCTTTAAGTTGCCGCAGGATTTCTGTATAACCTCAGGGAAGTGTGTCCCACTTAGTTTCACTGAAGACACTGAGTCTGCTTAATTTGGGAAAGCCAGGAAGAGAGCACTCACCATCTTGTAGGATGGAGCCCTCAATACTTTAGTGTCCTATATATAAACCTTGGACAAAGTTACTCTTTCTATCCTTCTGCTCTCCAGTGAGCTGAGTGCTCTCTGCAGCAGGGATTTTCCCCCTGAACTTGTCGCATGTTCAAAAAACACTCAAGTAACTATTAACCATAATTAATCCTATGCATTAATTTCTGCACTGTCATTGCTCTGAAGGGATAAGGTTTTTTTGTGGGGGAAAATTACATTCATTTAAAAAGCACCAAATATTGGCATTACTGGATGAGTCTGTCACCGATATATATTTCAGGGACAACATGCAAACTCTGTACCTGGAGGATCCCGCACACAGCAAAGCAGACAGTGATATGGAACTGAAAGAAACATGATTTGCTAATTTACAACTAATAATTAAAAGGGCCTGTCTGGGACCCAAGCTTCCTCAGCATGTGTTTAACATTACTTCTGAGAAGGTCACTGCTGGCTTCTCCAGGAAGGGAGTTCCGGAGAGGGTACAGTAAGTGCAAAGAGTTTAAATGAGCAGCCCCAGCGCAGACATTTCACAGTCTTCAGGGATGCACAAACAATTCTGCCTCAGCAGCAGAGAAACAATGCCCTGTATTCACAAAGACTACAGGAACTTCAATATTGTGTGGAGGGGAGGTGGGGGTGAGGGAAGCCTTGAAATGCGGATAAATTGGTATTCACCAAGTGCCATTCCTTAATTTACAACAGTCTTTAGCTTCAGAGGCAATTGCCAAGGTGCTCATAAAAAGAGAAATGATGAATATTCAGGATGTCTTCTGAATCCATTAGGCAACTGAGGATGAAGTCTCCATATGTACAACTTCGGCTGTTTTCACATGCTGGTAGAGAGAGTGCCAAGATGGCGTCAGGAAGAAAAATGACTCCTTAAGTTGCCAATGGGGAGAGAGGAAAGGAAGAAAAAAAGTGTATATCAAGTGCATGGAAATTAAAATTTGTTTAAGTATAGTAATTCAACCTAAATGTGCACTGCATGGCACGGCATGAACCTGGCTGTTGGAGTTATCTGGCACGACCAGCTCTGTGGACAGGTGTGCGTAGGATCAATGTCAAGCTAAAAACAGTCACTGAACCATTTTCATTTTCCACACCATCCTCTCTAAGGGTCTCAGAGGACCTGAGGACAAGGAAAGGTTCAGGCTACACCAAGAAGAGGAAAAACTCAACCTACAGAAGCTGAGAGAAGCTCTAATTGTCTGACCTGAGTGAAGAGCAAGTCAATGATTGATCAGGATTTCTCCTTCATCCTCTCGCTCAGCTCCCTATTTCCTTCCTTGACAACCTTTACCAACATCCCAGATAAGGAAGATGAGGCACTTACAATCACAGTTGGTAACTGATGAGGAAAACATGTTGTCCAGCTCTTACATCCCAGAAAATTACATCTCCTGGCTGCCATGAATCATGGAGGATCACAGGCCATTAATCACAAAAGGGTGGAAGGGACGAGTTTAAAGTCATGTGTACCAAACACAGCAATTTCTCTGGGGAATCTCAGACCTGGCATGATTCATTTTGCTTTCTCAGGGAGGAATTGCAAAGGGTGGAAGAATAAATAATGCCACAGCCTCCTGAGTTCATCTGGTAGCAAGGCCAAGATTCCTGTTGAGGAGAGGGTTTGGTCCTAGCAGGGGTGTACTACCACAGTAGATATTAGGGTGCCTCAGAGTTGGTGTAAAGGTATTACTCAGTCCACCAGGTCTTCCTCAAAAGACTGTAGAGAGTCAGTGGGATTCATAGGAAAAGCAGAGGGTGACAGTCTGCATTATCCATGTCTCTTGGAGTTGTTGGTATCCTGATTTGGTAATAACTCAGGTTCACAGCCTGTCCCTGGAACCATTCCAGGTACTTGTGTGATGGAATATCCCAAATGCAGCTTTCTGGAAGGAAGAGGCTGTCCCCCGTGAGGCTGTATTGCCTATGCACAAGGGACAGATGTTAGCTACCTGCCTTTCCAGCCGTGACTGTAAAATGTGCAGACACACAGAGAGATCTCAAGGGGAAAGCACTTGGTGAATTTTAGTAATCTCTGTTGCTGGTCTTTAAGAAAGTTAAAAACCAGCAGCTGATGACCAGATAGTTCATGGAGCTCTATCATAGGTCCACACACATAGGTGAGCAAATTTCAAGTGTGTGATTTACCTCTCTCCTGCTCCTAAGTATGGATGTGGGGAGGAGGATGTACCTCACACCTGAAATTAAGAATGATTACAATATAGTCATGGCTAGTTTAGTTGCTTATGTTGCTGTTGATATTGTTTCTTGGGTTTTCCACATCACTTTCCCATCCACTTTAAATAAAAAATGCCAACATCCCTGGAGCAGAACAAACAGCTGCCTTAATAAAGGCAGTTATAGGATGCAATTTTTTAGACTCACAGAGTTTGAGTTCAGTTCAGTTCAGAATTTTCCGCTCTTTGCAATTATTTACAGAACACTCTGTGTTCACACAGCTCAGCTTTCTAGTGTGCTTTTTATTTTTTAAAACTGTTTTTTTTTCAATCAATCCCTCATTATTTTGCATGAGACCGTTCACCACTTCTGGTCGGGCTGTTCCTCATCTGTGATGAAAAGAGTAAAACCGGATAGATGAGAGAGGGTATTTCCATCGTTAATCCCCAGCATTTACATTCACACACGAGTACCTTGCCCACATGCAAGCACAGGCATTTGAAAGAAGAACAATGAGAACTTGGCAGTAGGCTGAGCAGCCCCCCATTTGAGTGTTTGCAGGAGGCTGTCAAAAAGGAGGAAAGTGGTAGAAACATGCTGAGCCCAGAGTGCTTCATAGAATTGTTCCAAGGACGTTCCACAATTTTCTTTCCTCGCTCTGCTCTCAGCTGTAATCACCAAAAACATGCACAGGGGTATGGGCAACACAAGCACATGCTTTTCCTGCTTCTTCTAAGGTTAATATGAATTATGTTCAACAGTCTATTACTGTGGAAATACTAGAGATCATCCTTCAATAGTAAGCCAAAGAATTATAGCTACACATTAATAGGAAGGGACTAAACAAAGCATCTCAAAGATAGCAGAATAACACCACCACAGTGACTAGCAGGATGGAATAGCTTCAAGCAATTTTTCCCTGATCTACTGTCAGCAATCATCTCTTATGCAGCACCCTGAGGAGTTCAGCAATGTGGTGTGTTCTGGGCTCGCAGCAGCAGAGGCTGCACTGAGGCGAATAGTTCAGCCGGTGAGCTCCAGTCTGTCAGTGGCATGATTAGCCATGGGCTGAGAAGGTAGCCAGCAGTGTCTGCATTCCAGACCACAACTAAGAGTCTCTTTCACAGTTCATTGCATTGCAATGAAAATTAATTTTCCTTCATCATTTTATTCTCATGAAATGAAAAAGAAAATAAAAAGGGGGAGGGGGGAAGAAAAAAAAAAAAAAAAAAAAAACAGGAGACATTGAACAGGAGGGAAAACCCGCAGGGCACTGAGCTGAAGGAGCTCTCTGAAAGAAGTTCTAAAGGTGGAAGTCTTGTCTGTCATCTCAGCTGCTCGGTAATAGTAGTGACGGGACTCCTGAAAAAATCAGTACAAATTGCACTGCAGAAAGGACTGCTGCAAAGATGTTTCTGTGTAGTTTTATGGTTGCGGTGAAGACCAGTGGGCGTTAAACTTGTCTTCAGGGGTATAATTTGGGTAAGTCTCAACTTTCAAGTCTTCAGACCCTGAACTTAAAAGGCAGATTCCCCACTAACCGCTGCCCTGCTTCCAGATCTTGCACTTACAACACTGTGCGCAGGTATGTGTGCCACCAAAAATCATGGCAGCTATTCCAGAAATGTCTGTATCCAGAATGGTTGGGTACATATTTTGGAAGCTGTGATGGTTTTCCCAGGCCTTTCTTCCTGAGGCAAAATGAAAAGCACCAGTTGGAAACATAATCTCTATACTTTTCCCTTTCTGGGAATACAAAGTTCGTCAATTTTTCTACTTTTTTTCCATCGAGAAAAGTAACATTCCATACGATTTATGGCACATGCTGGATGTTGCCAGTTAAAAGCAGATTATTATCCTATTGCCTGTGTTCTTTAGCATCTATTGTCATAGTTTAGGACGTTCTTAGCTTCATTTCTCATGGTTACCTATGACCAAGTGCAGTGAAAAGTCCCACATTATCAATGCTGATGGTGGCATTCATCATTTTCATTTATCTATTGTGGGAGGTTCAGATCTGTTTATTTGTAGAAAGGTGAGTGCAGGACTTCAAGAGGAGTAGAACAAAAGGACTGCAGTTCTCTGCATCTCTGTTCAACACCAACCACAGCAGTGGAGACTTTCCACATTGCCATGTCAAAGTGCTTCAGCACTGACCACCTCTCAGGAAGAGTTCGTTTTTTATGCCTCAGGATCCTCTCTGTCCATTCCCCTTTCCCTGTCTCAGTTGTTTTTACTCTTAAATAGAGAAACATTATGGAGTCAACTGCAGAGAATCATCCATTTGCACAGACGAAGGGCTAACTCTGACATTGCTGGTGTTTGAATCTCTGGATTTAGGGTGTTCTGTTTTGAACAAACTAGGCTTATTAAAAGACAAAGTCATCTATTCAAATGCAACAAGCTTAAGCTTTTTCTTCTAACAGCATAACTATTCACTTCAATGGAATTGCATTTGGTTTACACAGGTGTGAGAGGGAAATCAAGAAGCATATAGAAATGTTTTCTTTTGAAATATTTTTTGGAGAAGAGGGGCAAAAAACCTACTTTTAGACCAATGCAAACATTTGCATGGAAATTTTCATTAGGGTTAAAATTTTCTGGACAAAAACTGGAAATTATTTTTCCCCCCTGTAAAATACTTTGATTTTCAAAAATCCCACAAATATTTAAATGGAAATCTAAATATTTTCACAAAAACTTTAATTGTATTTTTAAAGCTTTTGGTTTCCTTTTTTTACCAAAAACTGAAGTCTTTTGTCCAAAATACTTAGAAAAAGTAACTTATCTTTTCAAAATTTCCCATAACAGATTTTTTAAGGAACTTTAATGGAAAGATTAAAAGAACTATAAACATAAAACCAGCAAAAAACTGTCACAACTGAGCTAGACAAACTAACTGTGGAAGTTAACATACATGAATGGGACGAGCAAGAGTTTTTTAATCTACAGGTTTAAGATGTTTCTGCTAACATACTTCATGGAGGGGTAAGTGAAGGGCAATGGGAAGGCTTTCCCTGAATTCAGGTTTTATAAAATTCACATAAAAACTAAGAAGGAAATTAAAGGAGAATGGAGGGTGATGGAATAAAAATAAAAAGGAATGCCAAGCAATAGCGGGTTTTGTACATTTTTAGCCTCCTCAAGATATTGATGTCCTTAGCGTGATATACTCAAGGATCATTTATCCCATGGGTTCCAAAGCTGTGACACATACCCTGCTGTCGAATGAGATCGTGGTAACTAAGCTACAGACAGACCAGTCCACACATGCAATTGTAAAATTCTGCATTCACCAGATGAAAGTTCAATATTTAGATATGTGGCTGGTCATGGAAACTCCCAGGACTTCAATGTTCACTTTGTCCAGAAGAGTTAGAAAACTCCAATCTAGCTGCTGTGTATATTTAAGCGCTATAAGAGAGATGCTCTGGAACAGGGTAAACAGAGCAGTAGCTAAAGCTAGGCCTCCTTCTCATTTTCCACAGTAACAAAGAAACTGAATAGATGCCTTCCTTTAAACAGTGATTCAGCACAGGAAAATGATGAAATTTCATTTGCCTAATTGTAATGCCATTGATTTATAATACAGAAGAATAAAGAGTGGCATTCAGAAAATAAAGAATTAAGCCCTGAACAGAGACCTGGAAATGTGGTTTTCAAAACCAGCTCTTCCAAATATGGCAAGGAAACTGTGACTCTTTTGTTCATGAACCATTTCTCTAGAAAGACCAAAAGAATTAATTATGATAAAACAAGAAAGCAGAGTTTCATAAGGACAACAGAACAGGGATCTGAACAGGGATCAACCCTACAGGGCTTTAAGAGTATGGTTCATTAAAAAAAGGAAAGAGGAGGAAGAGGACATCTATTCAGTCTCAACCAAAGTTTGAATCGCTCCATCACTAGGATAAGCAGGCACACTGCCAGCTATCAGCAGGTAGTGCTGGCTGACTGTCCTGGGGACAAAACACACCCCAAAATTCCTGGACATACCTGGCAGAAATGAGAGGCGACTGAATTTGTTACACAACTTCTCCCCTGTCATACAAGGTTGGAGGTAACTAGAATTTAAGTAATCTCACAAGCTGAGTGAATATGAGAGGAACAAGAGCAGGTAGAAACCATTTGAACAAGCATTGAAAATAAACCAGAGAGTGTTCATTTGCTGTATTGTGTACACAACAAATAATTTTTAATAATACAAGATTTATAACACGCTGTAATATTCTGGAAAATTTTGTAACATCATCTCAAGAGACAGGACGTGACTTCTTTGCTTGCATTGGATTGGACGTAGCAAAAAAACACTGAAATCATCATTTATGTTAAAAAAAAAAAAAGGAAAATAAAAGAAGATATGGAGAAGAAATTGAAAAGGGAAGGGAGGAAATGAGAGTCATCCCACCATATCTGTCCCAATAGAATGAAAATCCAGAAGTTGTTTTCTTTCAGGGAAAAGAACCAGGAAGGAAGTTTTCAGCAAAATAAGGACAGCGTAAGGGAGGTCAGGCTTCCCTCTGAGTAAAGAGGGAGAATTTCTTTCATGGGGTTGCTGTCTGAGTCTAACAGGAAGAGACTTAAGAGGTTACATCTGCTAGGGTTCCCCAAGAGATCACTGGGAGTTGACTTGACTGCCCTTTAGCCATCTACACAAGGAGGAAGGTTTCCCCTGTCAGACAAGAATATAACAAGGTCTAGGGACTACAAGATGAAACCAGCAGAATTTAGGCACACCAGTTATAACAGGGATTGCTTTTAGCAACATCCCAGGATGTGTGGTAGATTCTCCTATGATGTGAGGTCCCTCAATCAACGAAGTTTTGAAAGGTATGTTTTAAACCTTTTAGTTTAATCTAAGGGTACAAATTTTTGTGCAGGGTTTGCTAAATTAAAACTTTGTTTGACGGGAATTTAAATTGGATAACCAAAATACAGCCATTTCTTCTGTCTCAAGATCTATAAGATTGCAGAGGAACAAATCTTATGTCATTGTCTATTTGCAGAAGTTATTTTAACAATCCTTCTTTCACAAGAAGATTTTGAAGCATTTTATGAAACATTAATAATCCCAAATAAGTGTCATTAAATCTGGCATTTGGGAGAAAGCCCAGGTGTCTCAAAACAAGGCCTTTTCCTTGATGAAATTGAAGAGCACTTGGTCTGCAAGACTACAAATCCATTTTAACGTATCAACCAAGAATAACCACCAGAATTTATTACGGCCTCCTGAAGTAAGTAGAAAAGAGACCAAGAGATTCGAAGACTGTAACAGAAATAATTGTGAAATAGGGAAAAGAAATTAAAAGATTCAGTCTTTTTTGACAGAAAGAACATGGCTAACAGTAGAGTTCTCATTTGAAATCCAAGAATCCAAAGGTTTGCAATGGACACAAGACATAAAAAATTCAAAATTGATCAAGGAAAATGTTCTTTCACTGCAAAGTCCATTGCCAGTCCATGGCTGGCAAATTCTCAGGGTTGTGTGGAAAAATCAGTCAATACCTGATTCTCCTCCAAGGCCTATGTTTGTGAAGTCTCCTGGTCATGCAAGTCTATAATCCTACAGGTGTCAATCGAAGGTGGAACATCGTGTGCACATTCCATGTGTTTGTGCCGTACTTGCCTTGGCCTCCTTTCTACAGGACAAACCAGCTCCAGTGATCCACTCACAAAGTTTAGACTCAAGAGAATATGTATTTTCTGTGCTTTAGGTCATGCTATTTATTTAGTGCAACACAGACTTCAGACTGATCACTGCCTCAGTCATCTTACTTGTGCCAAGGGCCAGCTGCAGAGGACTCCTCCTTCAAAGTCATATGCCATCAGCTTGAGAGAGAAGAATTGCTGGTCTAATCATTCCCAGAGGGCTGTGGGAACCACCAAACAGACCTCAAACAGCAAACCAAAAGTCTTCAAGGTATAGCCAAAAATCCTTGAAGGTTGAGGAACATATTGCTGAGCCAGAATGCAAACCGAGTCGTAACCTTGGAGGCACTACCAATAGCTTCCTCTGTTTTTGGGCGTAAACTATTTACCGACTGAAAGTCATTGGGAACATTACTCCTATTTAATGGAATTTCCATGATTACCTGACATGAAATTCTTTGCAACTTTTCATAGATCCTCTGGTGTAGGCAGCAGCCACTAATATGACACATAAAAGAAGATGATCTGATTTTCCCAATTATTTCTTCTGCTCTTTGCCTCTTCTTTGTCCTTAGGCTTGGAGAGGGACTGTGTTCACCTGGGTGTTTTGAAAGAGCCTGCTGGGTGCAGATGCTACTGCAAGTGTTGTCATTATTTTTGCAATTGGAGTCATTATTCCATGCTCAGATGCCATGAAAGAAAATGAGGTATAACTGCAGAGATAGCTGGCAGAGACCGTAGTAGATTATGGATTACACAGTGTCATAGACACAAGAAATACTCATCTAAAGTAAGATTTTAATACCTTTAAAATCTGTGATAAATTGTAAAGAAAGGTAACATAAAATATATGATCAAGTGTGGGCTCATTTTACTTCAGGCATTCTATCACATGGGGACCAAAGGAGAGGGAGAGAGGGGATGGATTTTTATTGCTTGGCTGAAATGTCAAAATTGGGTTGGTTTAAAATATTTATGACATGAGACAAAGAAAATCTGTGAATTACTCAGAACTTAATGTACATACTCTCAATGTGTTTCACATTTTCTTTATTTGGGGACAGCAGAGTGGGGAATTGAGGATAACTTGTTTACTGCCAAACAGCTCTCCGTAGTACCTAGTTTTCCTATGTACTAAAAATCGTGGCTGGGGCCAAGAATGCCGGGACTGGAATTAAAGACAGGAACACACAATAACTTTAAGTAATGGCAGAGAGATTTAAATAGCACACATCAGCAGAAAAGAATGGGAAAACCTACAGTACACTGACTTCATTGATACCCCATTTATCAGCAATTACTGACTCCATTAAAGGCAGAGTTTACAGCAGACAGAGAAACAGAGCCTAAAATATGTCCCAACAGATGGACGGAGAGTGTCAGTGATGCCGTATTTCAAAGGCATCTGCAACTTTGTTATCATTGTACATGGAGTCAGAAAGACAGTGAAAAACACTGGAGTAAGGGCCAGCAAATGATTTACTTGACCCTGCATGGGCAGAACTGACAGCGAAAACCTCATTAATTCCTCAGGTCATTCTGGAAGACATTAATTTGGTTTGGACTCGGGACGAGGGGAGATTTTCCAGACATACACCAGGAATTATGAAATCTCTATAGCCAGAGGAAAGTATGTCCAAATCACTTTATGCATAAATCAAGCTGACTTTCTGAAGAAGGATAATATGCCTAATCAAGGGAGTTATGGAACTTCTTGTACTTATTAGACAGAAAATAAAACAGTATTTTATTTGATAATCAGCTTGGGGAAGATTTCCCCCTTCCCCCACCTCCTTCTTTTACTGCTGTCTTCTCTTGCCAGAGATGAGCTGGAAAAAAAGACTCTTATGAATAATTTTGGGTGCTGTGATACTATTTGTTTGTTTGTGGGGGTATGCACATTAAAAAAAAAATACACATATGAGTAGTATATGTGTATAATTTCAGTCAACCTGTTGTATTCGCACATATTTTGACCATTTAATTCCATGTTTCTGAATGCCAGGTACCGTCACCTTCTCGCTCTGAGTCTGCTTAACTCTTATGTACCCTCAGCTGAAAGCATATTGGTAAGAAATTGGAGGGTAAGAAAGCAGAGCTTCTTCTGGGGTGACAACCCTCTTGCCACGCTCCTGCTCCTGCATGGTCCCTTCTCCAGCCCAGCTCCTACCAATACTGAGGGGACCTTTGCCTCAGCAAAGACTGTTTAAAAATGGGGAGTCCAGCCTGCAGGACTCAGTGCAGAAACAACTTGGGCTGAGCAGGAGCCCCTTTGAGCAGGGCTCTGGTCTCAGCTATGACTTCTCCAGTCTGGTCCTAAATTTCTTCTCCAAAAAACGTCCCTGAACAGAAAAGCACTGGCAGGGTGTCCCCGGCTCAGTGGTAGGGAGCTCCAGACCAAGCTGGGTTGAGCAGGACCCTCCCCTCCTGCCTGGCTGACCTCCATGGCAAGCCTGGTTTGGCTCCAATAGCAGTCCCCAAAGCCCCCAAAGCCCCTGGAAATAGCCAGGAGCTGCACAAAGTCATCCCACCAACCCCCCCGCAATACATGCTTTCCAGTGCTTATACATAAGCCCTTTCCACACAGGGTATCTTCCTTGGTAAAAGATGCATTCATCATGTTTAGAGAAGGGTTATCTCTCCCTGGAAAGAACATGCATTAGTACTTTTTACTCATTCAACACTGGACACTCCCTATCAACAACAGCCTGCCGAAAGGGGAGAAGGAGGTGAATTAATCACGGAAAGAGACAATTTAAAGGAGTTTGGCTATAAAATGGAGTTCATTAGGAGGCCATAATGTATTTGGGACTAACAAGCTGCAATTTCCCCACCTCTGCTGTCCCAGACAACAATAAGCAACACTACCTGCATTGATACCACGGCACAGGATGGCCACTTACACTCTCTCGAATCCTTCTATAGAACAGTCACAAAAAAAATTTGTTTCACCTATTGCAAACGAGAGTTCTCTTTCATAATGCTTAGCTCCTTATCTCCTTTGATTGAGAGAATACAGTATTAAGTGGTCTGCAGTTTTCGCTCTGGAGCTGAGGTTGTAATAATAATCATGTTACTTGGCTCTAAGATTGCACTTAGGGAGATCTCAAAGCGCGTTACAAATGCACATGGTATAGACAGCATATCACTACAGGCACAGATCCAGTTGGGAACACAGCACAAAGCACTCATTCCCGTCTATCTTCCAGGATGCAACAGTATCCATTTTTTCTGCATATTCCTGGTTTGGCTTGTTAAAACGTATATTGCGTTGGCTAGGAATTTTTTTTTCCCGGGCTTCAGATTTCTCTCAGTTTAATTTCATATTATTATTATTATGCAAAACAGTCTGTATGAAGCACTACCAAACCCACTGTCCCTGTAGGGGGTTGAGTCTAGGGTAAAAGGAGAGGTAAAACAGGGACTGAAATACGTGAGGGACACAAGTTTGTGCAGTGCTGCACGTCTGGACTTTTTTGACCAAGTCAGAACAAGCCAATTTTTATTAAGACTAAATAAGAGCTCAGTTCTTCATCAGGATGTTAGCCAGCGACCTTAGCTCTATACAGCACGCTAGAATCTAATACAAAGTAAATATTTCATTTGGGAAGCCATTGCAGCCCATCAACTGCGAAAGTACCACAGGAGGCAACTCAGTTGTGGGGAACTATGTGCTCTCCCATCACCTAAGTGATTTCACTAGAGAGGGTCATGTTCTTACTGCTACAAGGGTGAGAGAAACACCTTGCCAGCCCAGCCTGGAGGTTCAGGAGGAGGTAAGCTTGGGAAGGTAGATCAGCAGCTACGAATCATTTTGTTATGAACAAGGTAAATGACAGAAAAAATTTGCAGTGCAAGAATAATATTTCTTTATTCCACTGGTTTAATTCTATTCACCTATCAGTTTAAAGATATGAATAGCAATCATCTGGAGATTCATTTTCACCTATGCTCAGACTATCTCTCTAGCAACAAAAAGGAACTGAAAATAAAGGTGAATTATATGTATGACCAGTTTGCCTGGTTTTGACTGGAATAATAGCAATTGATCTTGGCATAAATGAAAATCGGACAACAGGAAGGGGTCTGTTTGGTCATGGTGACTTGATGCCTGAAACCAGCTGAAAATTATCGTGTTTCAGATAACAGTTGAGGTTACTAAAATATTAATGGTTGTATTTTTTACTCCTTGCAATCCCTGCAGTATCTCTTTTTTTCTTATTCCCTTTTTCCCTTCTTCTCCCTTTTTCTCCCTTTTCCCTTCTCTTTATACAGTTCTGACAGCATAAAGATTGAAGTGTAGCTGCCTACTTTCAGTTCAGTTTCCAGTCAATTCCTGCTGAATTTTACTTTCAGATTCTCATGCCCAATAGAATTCTAGAAAATCTAAGTTGAAAGTACAGTAATAACATGTTTGCTTGTTGGTTTTGTTTTTAAATATTTCCCTGGGGATTTGTAAAAAATCATAAAAATGTTTTCTACTGGTCTTAAATATTGTAAAAGGTTATTTAATTTAATCAAAAGTTAAATATTATGCCAAACTTCATTGCACAATGTGTTCCTTTAATGGAAAGAGCTAATGAAAAACACACTAAGCCAAATTCTCTCTATTTTCTTCACCAAGGAGAAATTCTTCTTTATTGCTAAGGATCTTTGTTTTGCTTCATTTTTCTGGGAACAGTGTGCAAATTTGTATAATCAGACCATGTTCTGCACATATTTTTCATGGCTATTCTGAAACAGTTCTGTCCTCATCTCTACCCCTGGAATGGCTTTTTTTTGAAATGTGAATCTTGGCCGGATGACTCACTGGAACACCAGCTTTATCTTCATCTGTTTTACAGTAATTGGACTGGAGCGATTTTTGTGGCTGTATCTGAGATTGTTTCCTGCTTTGAACTCAGCACTCACACTGTTGTGTTAATTTTAGTGATTACACAAACTAGACCCTAGCCAATAAAGTTACTGTAGTCAAAACCATGGCTCTGATCCAAATCACTCTTACTCTATCTGCGGCAAAGTAACTGCTGCTTCACACTATGAATGGAATAAAATCAAATAAAAATGTTCACCACAATAACTTACTAGCAGAAAAATGTGTAGTATCACTTCTTTTGCCATGTAGTTGTGAATCTTGTACAGGTCCATTCTGCTTGAAAGTCTTCTATCTCAGTTGTAAAAGGACGTAATGTCCTTTTATATTCATTCTGTCAGGAAGGGGGGGGGGAAATTTTGATATTTTAGATTTCATTCAGGTAAAATCCCAGTTCAAAAAGGGCGTGAAAGTATGTGCTGGAAATGAAGTGTGTGCTCAAGTCCCATTGAAGCCAGGTAGATTGTAAGCATATGCTGAAATGCTTATTTAAATTGGGCCCTTAATTATTATGTGCTATGAGATTGAACTACGTTTCATATTATTTTCATACATCTATATTTATATGTGGGTGGGTGGGGGGTGGGTGTGCAAGGATATATGTAAGCTGTTCACTAAAGAACATTAAAAATGAAAAAAAAAGGAATCCCCCACACCCTTCTGCTTTAAGTGGCAGATTATTTGATGTTTTTGACAAGAAAGTTTTTAATGTTTGGCTGAAATGGCCACTTTTTCAATGAAAAGAAAAAATAATCAGAACTTGTTTTTACCAATCTTTCTGGTATTGCACTTCAGGTATGCTGTGTGTGCAGATAGGGCTGCAGGGAACTCAGCCTATCCTTGCAGATCTTTGCAGAGTGCATCCCTACTTTCATCTGGAGTTTTGTATTTTAATGAATTAGCTCTCAATTTTATCTGTGCTCTAACTCTGTCGATTATTTCTATCATTTATGCATATCCAGTTTAAAGTTACACGTATCTACTGTTAACCTAACTGCGCATTTTCTCCATGATAGATCTCTGTCCCATTGGTTTACTAAGGGAATAGCTTCACAGAGCTTTATCTGGTATCACTGGCCTGTGCCCTACCAAGACAAGCTGGTGTTTCTGATATTGTGCAAATGCAGGAAGATAATAATTTTTTTTGGGGGGAGGAGGGTGAATAAAAGATCTTAAATACACTGATTTAAAATATACCACCAAATGTAAGCTAAGGAGAAAATGAAGGCTTTGGGGAAGGATTTGGTTTAGAGGGGCAAGATGCTTGGCTCCAAGCAGAGAAGGAACAGACACTAGTGAAACATCGTGCACTATCCCTAGAAAGGCACAAAATCTGGTCCAGGAGGAGAGTAGTCCACTGGTAGGAAATGAGGGAAGGTGAAACAGAACCCTGAGGGGTTTTACAAGGCCGGAAAGTGGTTTGGAATTGAATTCAATGACAGATAAGAAGGTGACAGGGGATGTGAGCAATATGATCCTATTTCTTAGAATGAGAAAAAGTGCAGCCACGAAAGTCTGTATCCGCCAAAGTTATGAGAGCAGGAATTTTTTTGATCTTTTTAAAATAAAAAGAGGATTTGTAATTGCTGAGGTGTCAAGTCAGGTCTGTGTAAGAATAAATTGCTGTAGTTCTTGTAAGATAGTGACAGACCTGTCAGCAAGGAGATGCAGCCAGGCCGGGAAAGACTGGACTCCTTAAGAACATATCGTCAAAGACCTTTTAGCGCAGTAGGGCCCCATACAGCTCTCAAGGGATTCAGCCCACTGCCCCACATCCAGAGAGAAAGCAGAGCAGGGAAATAGGGGTAGGAGAGGCAGAGAAATGTAAGAAACGCTGCAAAATTGGTTAACTACAGAGCTCGGGCTATGCCCCCATCTCAGGCTCTTGTTCAGCACACGGTCCAGCAGGGCAGGCAAGATGGTGACTCTGAATTCTCCTGGTACATTTTAGCTCCCATGTTCTTGCTGACTGAAGCATTGTGCTGCCCTCCTAGCTTCTGGTTGTACTTTGAAGGTCTGCCGTATCCATCCTGTGGGCAGGTGGAGACAATAGCAATGGTAGAAATTTTTTTGTCCCAAAGCAGAAAGAAAGAACATAAATGCACAGAAGGCAGAAAGTACTCGTATGAAGGGATACACTGTGTACTACCAACTACCAAATAAGAAACCACTAACAAAGAACAAGGTAGAAGAGAGATTTTTCTGCTTGCCTAAAGACAAACCTGGAGCAAAGGCTAGGATGCCTGTGACTCCTGGGCTCTGCAACTACCCTCAGCAGATTTCTTGCTAACTTTGTCCCGATTCAGCATTAGTAGCAGCTGCCAGCTCCCATGAATGTATCTCCCATATGAGACATAGCATTTGAAGCCCAGCCTTGGCCCTATTACCCAATAAGCAAAAAATATGTGTTGTCACAGCTTGGTTTTAACACAGCTAGGCTCAGCAAAACCCCCAAGCTGGTCAGTGCAACACTGTCTCTCTTAGCATGCAGAAGGCAAACAACTGTAGAAATGTTTTATGTTTCTGTTCCATCCCTGAAGTTTCCTGTTGTTTAGAAACCTCCTGGATACAAGGGAGATGAATTACTGATATGCCAGCCTTGGGAAGGAAAAGTAAGGCAAGATTAGAAAAAGGCAAGGGACTTTTGTCTGAAGTAAACTGTATAAAAAGCAGGACATTCAGTTCCCAAGGAGCCACACACAGTAAAGAGAAATCAGGCTACCATGGTCCATGCAGTTTATAAACCACTAATCATGGGTGATTCAGTGCATACCTCTGGTTTTGCTGAGTGCATGGCTGCCTGTGGGGAGTTGCCCTCCAGCAGCAGGTGATGCCAGGGAGCACACACCACCGCCCCAAGCACTGAGTCCAACGCACAGCCCCGTGGTCAGGCTGACACCAAGGGCCTGGTTGCAGGTGGACCACACTGTTGCAGCAGCGGTCTGTGTGTGCAGTTCACACTGCATCCCCAGACTAAGGCACCATGGCCATGCCTGGGGTGATGTGGGCCCAGTCAGGGGCCCAAACACGCAGGATTTCTCTGCTGGTCCCCATGTTTTACCTGCAGGGATCTCTGTAGGGTTACTGCGAGCACCACACACAGTCTCCAAAGCACCTGTATCCATTAAGTGGATCCATAAGACCTCTCTAACCATCTTCCAGCAGCTGGCCAAGCCCTCGGAGACTGCTCAATTCCCAAAGTCCCCGCTTCTGGACGGGGTTGAGAAGAACAGGCCCTTTATGTCAAGGAAGGAAAACAGCTGTCCAGCCATGCAAAAAAAGCACATCTGGTGTAGAGTTGATCTGGAAAAGGACCTTTTCCATTGAGTTACCCTCCAACAGGTGCATTCCTCTGAAGCAATACCAACTGTGCCCTCAGCAGGGGCTCTGGATTACAACACTGGAGCAGAGTAATCAAGCTGCATTGCTAACATCTTGTCCTGCAAGGATTCTCGTTTATGGTTTGATTAGCTCCATTAACTAGGACAGAGCATTTCTGCATGATTAACATGTGTGGCATTACACCACTGGTATCTCCCTACTTCTCTAAAGATCCTATATACAGCTCACCACTGGCCACTTCCCCTCAGCTGTGCACGCTAAATGCAGGCAGGGAAGTTGCAAAAACACTTGCTCACTCTTCCATGAAGTTATGTCCACACTGTTCTTAGAAAGTAGAGAGTCACTCTCTCTAAAACTTAGCAGGGTGTGAAGAGGTACCTGCAGCACTTGTGCCTCCCCATCATGCCAGGGCAGGGCAGCTGTAAGGGCAGCAGGCGAAGCATCAGGAGCAGAAAGGGGACCCAATGCAGTTGCTGAGCTGCAAAGCGGTCACCTTCCCTCTGCCTTCATCCCAGAAAGCCTAAACAAAAACTAGTCAGGCTGAGATATTTGTGGCTGGTGAGTGTAGCTGGAGAACAACAGAAAGGCTTGTTTGCCCAGAGAGAGAAGCAAAAACTGATCTTTCAGCTCACTGACAAACCAAAAAACAAGAGAGGAGCCCAAAGGGGAAGGACGGCTTGAAGTGAACCTGATATCTGTTGGTTTGTGGTTGGGCTTTTTTTTTTCACAAAACTGAAAGTTTGGAGGAAAAATATTTGAGTTGAAGGATGTATTTTAGTTCCTTCATGAGCTTTTAATGTCATTCTCAAGCAGTTTCAATAAAACTGAAGTAAATGTGAAACAAACATTGGCATTGAATAACTCTATTGAGAGGCTGTCTTTAAAATGTCAGCATTAAATGTGAAAATATTTTCAGATTTGTTTTAACTACAACAATTCATTTCCTTTTACAGCAATTTTGTATTTATCCTAAATACATGTTCACCAGTGGAAAAGAAATGTGGCTGAAAATTGTTACCCTGCATTATTGACCAGTACAAATTTTCACATGGAAAAAATCTTCCCCAAAAAAATGTCATCCAGCAAATAATTTATGTGGTTGGATGCTGCTTGTAAGGATGGACAGGAGACAGAAAGTACTATGACATCCCTAATTTCAACATTTGGTGAGAGTGAATGGAAACCTCCTCCTAAAAGAGGATAAAAGATGTTTAAGATTTGCTTTGGCCTGCAACTCTATGAGTAAGATAACGAGCCTCCTTGACAACACAAAACCAGGGCAGTCAGCAGAGTCAGTTGAAAAAGAATAATTGTTGGTCAAGAGGTTTCTTTGCCTGAATTTTCCAGTAACCATTTGTTTTCCTTCTCAAAAATAAATAAGGAGGAGCAACAGGGATAATGAGTTTTGCCACTTTTTAAGTGTTTTGAGTGTTTGACTTCATAACTCTAAGAACTGTTTGTTTACATAAAACAAGTACCTTCCTGGGTTGTGAAAGAGTTGTTAATCAAATGGTATGTTTCCAATTTGCTTTTTATCTGTGGTGTTGAGATGTCCCTTGTCACTATGTGCAGGCTCGTGGTACCATCGTTATCCCCAGTGACAGTGTACCTCCTCCAGGCTGGAGGAGGCAGCCAGCGATGCCAGGAGCCAGCCAAAACGCCTGGAACAACCTCTGGCAACTTCACGTGCCAACCCTCAAAGAGCTCAACCACAGGTACGAGTGTTCATGAATGAACCCAGCACCAAACAAGAGGGACACAGCAGGACTGACCAGTGCTGCATCTCTGCTGTTCAGTCTGAGGTCTGGCACACACATTAACTCCTCGGCCTGCGTGGTGACCCTCTGTGTTCCCCCTCACCAGCCTGGGCTGCTCCCAGCCTCCTAGCCAGGCCTCCCACTAAGCAGCAAGCGGTGGTGGTGGGCTTTCGCCTGCAGCCCTGGGAAGGGCGGGCTGGGAACAGCCGCTTCTCCTGATTAAGATAAATGGAGCTGTGCAGATCAGCAGACTATCTGGAGTGTCCATCACGTACCACTCGATTAGCTGTAACAAGCTCTGGATGAGCCTGCACGGAGGAGTTGTGATGCTTAATTTGTTGGACCAGCCGGGCTTGAAGACCACAGAGGAGGCAGCAGGAGCCCGGCAGAGCATACCTAGCAAATCTGTGGAGATAGGAGCTGCTAATTAACTCTGAGTGTTTATTTGGAAGGAGAGCCAGGCAAAAGAAAGGGGTTTAGCCCCTGTGATCCTGTGTGTTCAGTTTCCTGCCTCATCCTCACAAAACAATTTTTCAGACACATTGCTGTCACCATTTCTGCATTTTATTTAAATCCTGCTCCTTGCCCTTTTGGCAAGCAGTTGATCTCTGACTCGTTTTTCCACTTGGAGTTTGCCATACACTCATCGGAGATTTTCAACCTGACCCTGTAGCACAGCGGCCTGGACGGCACAGCAATCCTGGGATACTTTCTGAAGCAGCTCTCGGTAGCAGCAGTAAACCGCAAACCATCTCAAATATCCCCAGACCAGACCGGCACTCTGTGGGGATATGCTGAGTATTAGACCCCAGAGGAATTCCAGTGCACAGACACACAGGAGAGAGCAAATAAGTCCCACCTTATCTGGCATGTGGACAGCACAGGCGAGCTTATCTCTTGCGTTTTATAATGAGAAAGTGATGGGCCAGATCTCCAAAGGCATTTAGGTGCTTCGACATTTAACCTCCTACAAGGAAATTAAGTGTGTAATTATGCTTGGAGGTCTGGCCCTAGAGCTCTGCTTTCCTGCATTGTTTATTTCTGCATCATTTATTGCTGCCCACGAAGGCAGTAGAAATCATCCTCTCTGCCCCTTGACCATCTAGGTAGTATGAGTTAATGTTACAAGACTCTGATTCTGGTCTCTCAACACACCTTCAGCTCAAAGCTGTCTGCATGGCCATGTTCACTTCTAGTTCATCGAGCCCCCTGGCACCGCTTTTTTACATTTTGCGTGCACAGACAAGTGTGGGCATGGGAGGGAAGAAAAGGGACAACAGGACTAGAGACAACAGCACAGCAAAAGGCCAGATGTCACTGGGGGAGAAAGTGTTGGGCTTTAGCATGAGCTGCACAGGAGCTGCCAGAGAAGTTTGAGATGTCATGTTCACATCCCTGCTTTGCAAGGCATCTTTGGCAGTGTTGATAGCAGGAGATATACAGCAATGACTGTGCACAATTGGGAGAGTCACTCCAGAGCTCCCATATTCCGGAGAGATGGAGAAGACAGGGAATCTCTCCAAGCAGCTGGGAAAGGTATATAGACATGAGGAGATGTCAGAAGGCACTCCCTAGCCCTGGTTGCTTTCACTGAAGAACCACATATGGGCTCTACCCTAAGTCCCTCCACCGTCCCAGAAACCACGTGCCAAGGGAAGTGCAAGCATCTCCTCTGTCCCTTTAATACCACTGTCCTTTCCCAGTTACAAGCTGTGCAATGTGAACTCTCCTCCACTGGTTACTGGTTAACCTGGCTCGTGATCTGGTGGCACACTGACTTGCACAAGCCTATTGCCACTGCTCTATCTGTACAGGTGTTGTGGAACACCCTTGTGCCTCTGCCACCTGGTATGGCCTTGGTGGGTGGTGAACCTCCCAGACTGAGTGGCTGTCAGGGGAGAAGGGTTGTCCTCCCAAGGTATGATGACCATCTCTCCAGTCTCGTGGTTTCAGAGCCCCAGACGGCCAAAAATGACTTTCCTTTTGCCAGGGTGTAGGTATGTCCCCTGGCACCACACAGGATTTGTCCTCAAATTGTTGCCAAATTCTTCACAATTACTTAGAAATGAGGAAATTCTGACAGCAAACTTTGACTGACACTGCCCTTTGTGATGTGTGGGCACTGGTGATTTTGGAGATAGTGGGACTGAGGGGCAGGTTTTACTGTAAAAAGGTTTAAGTATTTCCTACAGCAGAGTTTGTAGCTGAGGCCTGTTTCTGATCCTGTCATTGGTCCATACAGTTGGATGTTTTCCTGCATCGAGCAGTGGTCAAGAAGTGTTCCTGTCCACAAAAAAAAAAAAAAAAAAAAAAAAAGAACATTAAAGAATAAATTTACTCCTTGTGAAATACAGGGCAGTAGAGTTACACCAGGGAGGAATTTGGATCAAGATACCCAGCTTCGATACAACCTTTTAAATAGAAAAAATATTTTCAGTGAACAGGGAACTGTAAGAGGTTTATAAATGCGAAAGAGAAGAAAAAAAAATGGTGCTGCTCCCCCGCAGTCTCCTAAAAATAGCAAATTACACACCTAATAAATGTATCAGCAGCCCATGAAATTGACAGCCTGAAATTGAAGAACAGACTCGTTTTGTTTGGAGAAATAGTCTTTAAGAGTGTGGAGGTGAATTAGAAAAATAGCAACTGACATTAAGAGTGCAAGATTAATTCGTCCGAGCTTTAATTGAGACAGCCTGAATGAGCCAGAAAAAGAGAAAAAGAGAGAGGATCCCAGCTCTGTCTGGCTCCATAGAAACTCCACCTACCATCTCTTTTCAGCTGGAGCTCAAGTTACAACATTACATCACCCCAAAAACGTCCCTTTGGCTGATAATTCCCTGGGAGCTGGGCATCGATGCTGGGTTCGGGGTTACAGATGCAGCCGCGGGGTGGAAATGCACCCTTTTGGGTTCATCAGTGTGGGGACAGGCCAAGGGCCACCCTTGGAC
Organism: Pipra filicauda; assembly: GCF_003945595.2. Classification (NCBI taxonomy): domain Eukaryota; kingdom Metazoa; phylum Chordata; class Aves; order Passeriformes; family Pipridae; genus Pipra; species Pipra filicauda. Next base: position 969,027 of record NW_024103962.1, read on the forward strand.
AGCCTTCAAAACCCTCTTCAGAGCCTGGGAAACATTGGGGCCACCGTCTCTTGGGGCAATATCCCCACTGTCCCGTTCCTGGTTGCAGTTTTTCCTTGTGGCCAGAGGAGATGGATCTGGCTGGTGCTGGCAGGGCAGAGGGGAAGATGTTATTTATATTTCAGAACAGATCTGCGTACTCGACAAACCCTGAAATCCCCAAGCCTGTAAAAGCATTAAGCAAGCCATCCTGACCGTGAGCCTCACTCGGGTTTCCTGGCTTAAACAAGAAAGTCCTTCTCATAAGCAAGGAATAAGCTCTTGCACAGGCAATATTTCAAAAGCCTTGCTACTACTGAGTAAATAAATGTGTGTAGCAGATACAATAAACATTTTCTTCTGTTCTGAAATCAGATCTGCAGATCCCAAATCCCCCTGTGCTGTGCAGACTGTAATTACAGGATATGTTAAATTTTCTTTATAGCCAGTCCTGATGGTTGTTAAGTGACCGCACCGCCCAGTACAGCACCCCTCTCTGGTCTGCTACCATTCATAATGAAAACCAGATGTTTGTTTAAAGTTAATAATCAATACAGCACTCATCCCAAGTCAAGTAGGGCTAAACATTTGCTTAGAGAAACCATGTCAGAGCTGCGATAAGCAGTGGGCTCGGTGCAGCACGCTGCTTCAGACCCTGCTGGGGTGTGAGATAAACCATTCAAATTCCACAGAGTGAATGCAGGGGCCGAGGGGTTGATCTGAACCTCTATGAGTAACCGAAGCAACTAATATAAATGCAGGCCTGGCTTCATCCAGAGCAACCCAGGTCCCTGACAGGCGCTGGAGCCCTGCTCCCAGCTCACTGTGTGCTCCCAGCGAGACCAGAGTCTTGCTTTGTGCTGGCTCCTCTCTTGTACCTGAATAGAATAAGCACGTATGCAAGGGGAAGAGCGCGGTGCAGTTGAGAGCCACAGTGCTGATCTGATAGGTGGTGAGTGCTTCCAAATCACTGTAAAGGCAGATCGAGCTGGCAGAGAAGAGACACCCAACATCTCACCGCAGTCAGTTGAGATCAAGGCTGACGTTTGCTGATCTGTTTAAATCCCAGGTTAGCCAGTAAATTGTATAATTGACTTCTGACTTGGGCAGAAAGATGAAGGAACTATTAGGGCAAACTTTTTATGTGATCCACACACCTTCTCACAGGTGGCAATATTTGAGCCTTCGTCTCAGTGAATGGATGAGGAGGAGGATTATTGGGAATACTGGTGGGAACTTCAGTTGGAGGTAACTCCAGCTGGTCTGCTTTGCCCAGACCTTTTCTAACCTGGTCAGGGGGACTGTCTCCTTGTCAAATGACCTTGACATCCAGTCCAAGATCTGAGACAATGCATTGTTATTCAGCTGCATGCCTGCACACGTCTCTTTGCCGCCTCAACTCCCAGCCTGTGAACAGAGAAGTTAGGGGCCATCTTGTGAGCTTAACTGGAATGCCCACCACACTTTACCTTTGTATGGCAATACTATGATGAAGACCAAGTGAATTACAGAGAGTCCTGAGCCATAGAGTTTTGCCTGATAGTGGAAAAAGAGAGCTCTCTTGATTTAGTCTTTTCTTTTCTGACACAATTTAGCAGCAGAAACTGAATGCTTACCTACAGCCTAACTCGGTGACAGAAGTCACTGGTAAAATATACTGGTGTAAAAGAGACTTAAGTTTTAAATCTTAGGCTTTCCCTAGGAAAACTAACAAATAAAATGGCAAGAAGAAATTATGAGGAAATGTATATGACTCACAGAATCATAGAAATTTTGGTTAGAAGGGACCTCTAGAGGTCATCTTGCCTGACTTTCCATCTGAAGCAGGACTATCACCAGCAGTATTTGACTGAGGCTGTATTTCAGAGAATGATGTGTGTGTTTGTTCCACCCTTTTTTCTCTCTTTCCCTGTCCTCCCTCCAATTTTTATATGCAACAGCTTTTCAAAACCTTTGCGTTTAGTTGCATGTAATACCCTTAACTCATGTGATTAGGCTGAATATTTTCCATAAAAATATTTATGTAAAGTGGCCAATACCTAAACTCTTTAAGGCTTTTCTGCTCTAAATAAAAGACTTTTTCTCCTTTGAGCAGGACATCTACTGAACTGAGGTGCCATCCCCACTGGCTCTGGCAATACAGTCATGCAGCTCCTGAGCTGTAATCGGAGGAAGGACAGGAGATTACAATTCATAAGGTGCAGGGAAACTTACACAGTGTCACCTTTCATTGTGCAAGTACAAAAAGGGAGACACCGAGGCATCAGAAACACTCACATGCCAGTTCTACTTCTGCGCTGTGCTGAGTTGCTAACTTCCCTGCTTCCTCAGCACAGAAATCCCCAAGTTAAAGTACTCATTTAGATTACCCAGAAAAGCTGAAGATAGATTTGGATCCCGTTGAAAGCCACTGTTTTGTAACAAGCCAGAACCAACCCTTTTGGCTTCAAAAAAAACCACCCTCCATTCCACTTAAAACAGGTTCAGTAAATGATCTATGACCAAAAACAAAACCAAGTACTAAAGGCTGGATAAAACTGCCTACCTCACCTCCAAATTAAATGAGTCTGACCTGCACACCATGCACACCAAAGCATTCCTAGAGCTCCATGGCTCATGAACATATAAAAAAAAAAAAAAGTCATTTATTAACAAACAGTCCATTTGAAATCATTCTAATGGTGAGTTTTTCTGAAGAGGATTCATCTGCATTCCCAGGTCATGCCATGCCTATGGAGCTACAATATCCTCCTAATATACTGCGTTGTCTCTCCTTCTCCTGCACAACCAGACTCCAGCATGGAAAAACGCATCCTCGCCTCATAGCTCTGGGTATGCTACAAGGAAAGCCACGGCCCCGGGAGTGGTGGCTGTGTGTCTGCCTCCTCAGGGCTGGTCTGTGTGGCGGAGACCCCCTGCAGCAAGCTCCTGCTGTTGCCTCAGGGTTCTCTTATTCCAGTGGCATTGGTCCAGGGAGAGCAGGGCCATCCCTCTCCTCGGCCTTCCCCGTTAGCCGAGTTAGGTGGCCCAGCTGCCACCCGGCCCCAGCTTTCGCCACATGTTGTCTACAGATGCCTAAAAGCTGGGCTTTGCTATGCCTAATTCCCAAGTCTTGCCTCAAGCAGCCAAGTCAGCCCACACCACAACGCTTTCAAAATAGCAGTCCAGTGTCAGCCTTTGTGCCAAAAAAACACCTTTCCCTGGGGAAAAAAACCTCCAGTTCGGGTGTTCCTGGGACCTGGTTGGGTATGGTTCTTCCATCACTCTCAGGAAAAGGCACAGGATTAGGCCAGTCACTGGTGTATCTGGATCCAGCAGCATATTCTCATCTAAAATCTTCTTTTCCTGGAAGAGATACTGCTTTTCTTTTTTTTTCCTTTCCCCTGGCTTTGTAAGTAATCCTGTTCTTCACTCTCTGCTGTCTTGGCACCTTCCAAGCAAAATCTGACACTGAGGAATAGATTTCTTTTTTTCAAATAATAAATGGAAATACATTTTTGCTGCAGCCTTCCAATCCGCACAGGCGACACTGTCAAAATGCTCTGAACTTTTTTTGGAAGCAGCAGATGACTACAGCTGGTTAGCACAATTATAGTCGTTGTGTAATGCTTGGATCCTCTGTTGTTTCATTCATTCTATTCATCAAACTCTGCATTAGGCTGTGGGGGAAGATCTGCCTGATGGTAAATTTACATTTTTTCCTATGTTGCTGTTATTTTTCATACTTAAAGGGACACTAGCAAGTGACACATCACTTTTTAACATTGTTTCAGAAATTGTTTGCTCTGTAATTTACAGTATCCTCTTAGAAGCCAGAAGAATGGAGAGCTTGAGCAATCTGGCATTTCCTCACTCTTGAGGAAATACTGATTTTTGATTTTTTTCACTGCGGGCTGGAGGAATCTCAGACACTTTCTACTTAGAGTGGTTCACAGCAGATTTAAGGACAGAGGCCACCAATTTTCACAGCACTTCCAGAGGAAGGTAAGTATTATCTGAAAACTATCCCCATTTCACAGGCAGGAGGAAAGTAGCCTTTGCAGAGATGGGGCCAGAGCTGTGCCAAGTTTTGTACAGAAGTGCCTCTGTGCCAGCCGTGAGATTTGGTGAAGAAAGAAGAACCTGCCCTAAAAAAAAAAAATCTTCCAAAAAGACAGTCCACCCCAGATGTCTCTATAGGGTGTCCAAGTCCCACCAATAAGGGGGAAAAGGGGTACAAAGCTGACTTCTGTCCCTCACTTTATCCATGATTATAGCAGGCCAAGGTGCTGAATTTTAGTTCTTGCACACATAATTCTTTTAACAGTACGTAATATCATCCACATTGTATCAACATGAGATCACAATAATAAAATGGGTACTGATGCCGATATTAATTTTTTATTCTGTAAAACCACCACTGTGTTTGAGCTTTCTTGATTTTTCTTCAAGGTAGAACACCAAACTGTGTTCAAAACTGTCTCTTGTCATCCTCAAGATGGGGATTTTGGGGAAATATTGCAGACTTTTGTGTACCTCAAGGCTTTCACTGGAAAAGTGAAGAAAGGAATGAAAAAAAAAAATATTTCTGAAGGGATTTTAATACTGTTATAAGAAAAAAAGTAAAAAGAAAATAATGGGATGGCAGTGAAGGAAGAAAAAGGGAAGAAATATAGTTTACAGATGCTGTTCCTTATTTTTCTTCCTCTTTTTGGTCTTCCTATATTAAAAACAAGCAAATGAACCAGAAATAAAATTGAAATGTTTGAGTTTTTGTAGCTCCCCTCTATGTGATTTTTCCTTATTGTTACTTTTCTTTCTCTCCATTGTTCAATCTGCAAGACTGTGTACTTGAAATTCATTTGGGTAATTAAGTTAGTGAGAACAGCAGAATCTCATTAGGCTGAATCAGAAAGTGGCTTGAATGAGCATCAGTGTTTTCACACTGTTTTCAGTGAACAGTGTTTCACAGTGTTTTCACTTCTACCCCAGGAAGGGATAGAAGCACAGAGTCACCCAGCATCAGCCCCTCAGTACTGGGGGACCAAGGAGCCTGAGATGAACCCTGCAGACCCAAAATACACCTTGCTGTGCCATGTGAAGCAGCCATCCAGCGTAGTGACAAGTAGTCACCAGCAGCGTTCCTGGATTCCACTGCAATAAAGATTATTTATGCACCATGGCTGCTAAGTGCTACTAAACACAAAAACAAATGACACTATAGTCTCAGACCACTAAATTTGTCTCTCTGCTCTACATATCCTCTGCTTTCCCTTTGGCTGCCTTCTTCTTAGCTGTAAATTGCATAATTCATTCTCTTGGTTGTTTTATAGTTTTGTGGTGAAATTCAGATTTATCATCATTAAATATTGTTATCACTGTTTACACAATGACGCAAACTGTCTGAAATGTGTCTCAGACTCAACGCTGACATCTAACCTCAGGAGAAGATGGGACTCTCCAGATCGACTCAAATCCAGCCTACAAGCCAAGTAATTGGGACAAACATAGAGAAAACCATTGTAATCCAGGACGTTGGGAGAGAGGATCATTACTTGTTTAATTCTGCTTCTCAAAAGTGCAATGCACAGTTTGTCAAGAAACAAGCCACTTAGGGCTTTTAATATTGTTAGCAAGGATTATTTTTTCCCTTGAAACACATAGAAACCGAAGATAACTGTAGAAGATGGGACTGTGTCCAACAGAGGAACAAAAGACTCATTTCTCCTCTGCTTTCTATGGTCTTCTCAGACTCTGATAGTATTGCAAACTAGAAACCTTTCCATTTTGCATGGTTATTTCATGGCCTGGGTGCTGGGGACCTGCTCTCTGTGCTCCAGGACCTGCCACCCTCCTGATTCAAAACCCGAGAAAACCACTGGTGTGTGTTAGTAACCCCCAAAATAAAGACCATGATATCCTGTGGTGATGGGATGCTGGTTTGTAGGTCAAGAGGAACGCTGCCCCTCTGAAATTCACACCACGTCTTGCTGTACTGGGGTGACCTGCAGGACATTTCATTTAGCCCCACTTAAGCAACATCACGGATTAGCAAGTCTCCAGGAAAGCCATGAAGTGCTGGGCCGTCGATCTCTCAGGGCTGTCTCTGCCTTGGCTGGTTCATAATAATGTCATCATAGAAGATTAAGATGTTGCAGCTTGGCGAAGAGGAGCGATACTGCAATAAATCCCTCCATTGGGGCATTTCCTCTGGCTGGTTGTCTGTGCAGCCATTTCAGGCTGCTCTGAAATTAATTTCAAGATTCTTGTAGGCACTTATCTCCCCAAAGTGAGATTTCCTGGGAATCGTCAGGGAAGGAATCAAGACAGAAGAAATACAGCTAAACCCCAGCACTTAAGACCTGAGCCCTCTCTCTTTAATGCTCTTCGTGTAAATCAGGAGGAATTCCACTTTCATCTGGGGAATTATGCCAGTGATATACTGTTAGTGAGAGGAGACTCAGGTGTAAGTCCTTTTAGTTGAGCTTCCTTCATTCATTTTTACAAAAGGAGACCCTGACTCTGCAGGAGATCTTGTGGCGGAGAGGTGGGAGAAGAAACACGATCACTGCATATTTAGACTTTGTCCTGTGTTTAGAAAAGTTTCAGAATCAAAGCTTATTTACTTCAGAGGGAAATTACAGTCACAGTCACAGGCAAATGCTAGCTCAAAAAGGCTTAGAAATCACATACTCTTTGTTGGGTAGATACTGCAGATAGGACCTCCTTTCTATTGAGGAAAATTATTTTTTTTCCCTCACTTTCAGACAAGTAAAATTTAGTCCTGAAGTCTAATGCATCTAAAAAAATGTCATGATTTGCTGTATCTAGTAAGAAATAAGTGATGGGGACCAAAAGTGGGGGAGGGAATAGTGCAGGCTAAAACATTCGGAACAAAATGCCATGGTAGGGAAAAGCATTCTGCAGTGAATACAACCAGCTGGGTGTCTGGATGCTTTGTAAAATTTTATTGTGAAATGCACAGATGATGAGCACAGCTGCAAAACATCAGGAGTGTTTATCATGATCTCCCAGAGCGTTCTGGGTGTGTTCCCCTTTGACACTATTTATGTAGGCTTAACCTAAGCTGATTTCAATGGAGACATCAAAATTGTTTCAAGGTGCATCCTATTATATACAGGATAAGCTTGCGGCTTAAGGTTTCTCTCCCCTGTCTTATGTAGTGTTTATCAGCATGCAAAAGACAACTGAATGAAGAAGTAGCTGATAGCATCTGACTAACTGGCTGCTGTTGCTGAAGAAAATAAAAGATGTTTCTGGCACTCACACAAGTATTAAAAAGGGGATAAAGCAGATTTTTGGGATGGAATTCAGGCTGAAAAAAATCTGTAATCCCTCCTTCTAGGCCTAAGCATTACAGCAATCTTCAAGCAAGGGTCCTGAGTCTTCTCAGCATTATTTATTTTACCTGAATTTGGGTCCTTCCCAGTGACATGCTGGTGTGCTGTAAGCATAACACAGACAAGAATCAGTTTCCCCCTGAGATGTGCTTCAACTGCTTATGTTCCCAAAGGTTTATACATGATCACCTGCATCTCATAACATACAATAATGCTCTAATTCAGTCAGATAGTTCACAGGCATAATTTTATCATGACTGTGGTACAGATCCGTCATACTATAGAGGAGGAGATAATGTAGGAGCCTATTTCAACTTCCATGAGGTATCTTGTTGTAAAAAAAATTAAAAAAAAAAAAGAAAAAATAAATAAAATAAAATAAAATTGAAAAGGATTTCTCTGCATTTTATACTTCCTGATTTTGACAACCAGTGAAAGCATCAAAACACCGCTAAGGAAGCTGGTTTTGTAAGTTCCGGCTCGTGACTAGGGGAAAGAAGGGGAGAAAGAATGTCAGACGAGAATAAATACTGACAGCTACCTGCCCAAAGAGAGGGTTTACATCAATAATTCAAGGAGTAACTTAGGAAATGTTGTTGTTATAAAATGAAATTACACAACTATTAAAAAGCTAAAAAATTTTGTTATACTTAAGCAAAATTTCTGGAAGGAAAAAATAAAAGTAATTAAACCACAGTATTAATCTTAACAGCAATCCCCCCTTTCCCCAACTAAGACCTTGTGACAGCTTTACTTAGTCTTCATTAAGCATTTTCAAACAGTTCATTGCAAACAGTGTCTGATATAACTGTGAAATCCCTGTAGCACTGTCCCAGCTGCAGTGTCAGATTTTAAGAGTGAGGGAGTACTAGGACAGACACTGTTTGTAATCAGTAACCCAGGTCTCAAAGCTTTTCAGATTGCGCTGTTTACATTGTACTTTGGCAGATTTTTTTCCCCACTGAGATTCACAAATTGCTTAGCAGAAGTCACAACTCCTTTTTTTTTTTACATCAGGAGCTGAAATGCAAAGTACAGAAAGGTTTACTAAAACCATATTGTTAGAAAGCTAGGATTAGAAATCAGAACTTCAAAATGCAATCTCCCACCTAATCAGCAGAGACAACAACTTCCTGGACCTAAAAAAAATGAAGCTTCCACTCTGTTCTTCCAGAGTTGCACAGAGAAGGAATTTTGGTTCTTCTGGTCTTGAGAATGGCTCCTTCTGAAGGAAAAAGCCATTTTCCCTTCAAAACCCCTCAGCCCAGCTAGCTGCCATAGGTATGACAGGCATCAATACAGGCCAGCCCTTTGCAAGGCAGGCGCTGGGACTGCACTATGCGCAAGTTCCATTGATGACAATGGACTGCAGGTCAGATCTTCACTGCTCCTTGCTGTCAGCTTGCAGTGGTAATGCTCATCATAGAGCAATAAAAAGCCAAAGGCAGTCCCTGTGTTTGTGACAAAACCTCTTATTAAAGAGTTATAAAAGTTTGAGTGTAGGAGGCATATTTCTGTAGCCTCATCATTAATTTTTTGTATCTCTGTCTTTGTAAAGTTGTTTTTATAAAGCCACATTTTGGCTAGACCCCAGCAGCTCTTATCACAAATCAAATTTTGCATTTATTTGCACTTTTGTCATTGGAAAGGAGAAGGTTTTATTAATAGCAGTACTGATGTTCATATCTGGAATTCACTTCTGGATTGAGAAACTCCTGTGCCAGCGTTCAGCCAGGAGTGAACTTTATGATCATGTTATCAACTCTGAAAACAGGAGATTAAGCAACAGCCACTGAAGTGGTAACAGATTTTTAACTCTATCAGAATCAGCTGCCCACCTTTCTGCATTGTTTCCCTGTAGTATCAACCTCTCATATTTGAAGGCTTCCCCAATGAAAGAGAACCACCGCATTGCACTATTTGTAAAACAGCTCTGTCCTGAAACATGATAGTGCATGAACCCAACCTGATAATTTATGAACTCACAGCTAAGCAAGAAACAGTTCCCCTGCAGCCCAGAGTAACATGCTAAATCTCTTTTTTAAATGTAAAATCATATTGCCATTCAGGTTTGTGGCTTTCTTAAATGTGGTCGTGCTCGGAGAAGTGACTATAAAAACTACACACTTTTAATCAATGGACCTGCTGTCTCCTGCAGGAAATTTGAGTAAGATATGTTTCATTTACTGACAAAATAATACCCTGGTTTTGTATTTTCTACTCTGCTAGGAGTGTAGAAACCATACAGCCCTGGGAAAAGTAGCCAGCCCTCCTCTAGTTCACGCACCATCAACATTACTGGTAATTAGTTTTAACCACTGAATTTTGAATGCCTGTGCAAAGAGATTAGGTTGATTTTCATATCCAAGACTGGACCTACTGAGCTACTGGCTAGAAAAACTGGGCCACTTTTTCCGCTGATATGCAACTCCCTCAACTGCAGCTGGAAATTTGACCCTTCATCTTCAAGCAGGGATCTCTGCTCGATGACAACAGCGCCATGCAGCACACAGATTTGGACCTGGCACATGTTCCTGCACAGGAGGATGAATAATACCCCTGGACCAGCAATGTGGCCAACCTGGCCTGGTGAGAAAATGCCGTGCTTGAGATCTCAGGTACCCACAGGGGAACAGACTCCTGGCTCACCCCAGCTGCAAAATAAAATACATGATTATGTACTGCCAAGACAGCTGGCTGGTAGACCATCTAGGTGGCAAACTCTGGGGTAAAATGGGTCTCCAACCACCAGCAACTACACAGAACAACCATTAGTCTAGTTCATAATGAGCTTGCAACACTGTGGACATGTAATCAGTGCTAAGTGGGGTTTGGTAACCTCCCTCGAGCTGTGCCATCCCTCCTGCTGACACACCCTTGCCATCACCTTCCTAGCTGCAAGAAGTCTCCCACATCTGCCATGCATTCAGCTATTTTCAGAAAGATTTAGTCAACAGGTGGACTGCACTGCCAGTGCATTTCATCTGGTCCTGGGTCATTTTGTTTACAGTGCCAAAGCAGCTCAAAATGAAATTATCCCTTCAAACAGTTTCCAGACTACACAATCTTCCAGCTGCAAATGAAAGCCACACTGCCACCCAACAATCCAGCTGTTTGTTTGCAGCACTGGAAATAAGCGTGCTGAAAGCGGACTAGAAAGCTTTCAAGTTAGTCCATTGTTGACTACAAGAGACGATGAAGCTGCAATTGCCTCACATTTTCCAGCTAAACCAAAGCAGGAAGCTCCCATTCTGATGGCCTGAGTTACAGGAAGGGCAGTTCTGCATGAAAAATTCACATTTGTCACAAGCAAATATACTCTACACATGGTATTTTGCATGGAGAACATGGTGAGCTGACTCTGAAAAGTCGAACATCAGTACCCTTCTGGTGAGGATGAGGAATGGTATCAATGTTTGCCAAACACCTTTGCAGCTATGAGTCTTTGCATGAAATCATCAGAAAGGGAAAATTCAGTTATAGAATAAATGTTTTGTAGAGGATCTTAATTTAGTAATTGATCACAGCCAATGAGGTTGGATCCACACGGACATACACCTTATACAGAAATTGTAGAGTTTGACATTAAACACAGCTGTCTTAGGTAGCTAGCTCCACTTTTCCCTGATATTTCATTATGACAAATGGGATGTATTTCCATCACTTATCATAAGATCAACACTGCAGCCAAGCAAGTGTTAGCTTATTTATTGTCAGCCAGGGGATGGATGGTCTTAAGTGCCTCCTTAATCAAAGGGATGATTCCTTAACAATGTCTTTTCTCACAAATGAACTGTCAGTCTTCAGTCTTTGTCCATCAGTCTATCAAATTTTATCAATCACACTGATTGTGGTCACGTGCAAAATGAATTTGTTCAGGCTGATCTGGCAGAAAAACAATATCAGTTTTCAGTTTTTTCTTGCTTGTGAGCATTATCAGTGTGGTTTTCCTCCCTTGATCGGACAGGAGCAAACGTCATCAGGTGGTACTGCCACCCTGTCACTGCATGGCATTTACACCACACCAGCATGGCTCTTCCTCACCTGTCTGCTGTGCTTGCAGGAGGAAGGTGGGCTGAGTGTGGCAATCACACAAGAAAACTCTACTTGGCTTGAGTTGTCAGGACCTGGCCAGACTGGCGGAGCTGGGACTGTGTGCTGGGTCCCCGTCCACCTCTTCTACCCCTGCACCCTGCTGTACCAGGACTGGCTTTGAAGCGGCCATGGAATTACAGCTTCATCCTACAATATTTTGGCCAGGCTCAAAGAAGATGCTTCTCCTGTAAAGGGCTTTCCCAATATTTACTATAGTAACGAGCCCACAGGCAGTTCTCGCTGGCCAGGGGAGTTTGCATTAGCAGCACTGCCACCATCGCCCGATAAGCCCCGACCTGGTGTTGTTTGTACTTCTCAGTCACCTTTATTTGTTTAAGAGGCCAGACAAGGCAAACACTTGTGATGCCTTGTTTATTCTGTGGCTTTCACTGGAGCATATTAAACTCATCATTACTTCATATAAGCCTGAGATAGGCATTTTTTTGCTGGCAAGTGTTGACAGTAAGTAACAGACACTCTGCCACAAGGTAACATGTTTACATACTAGTGCGAATGCCTGGTGGATTTTATTCCTGTAAAACTATCACAGATAAAGAAGCTACTATCAGATAAGTGAGTATAATAAATGGCCACAATTAGTGCTCTGCTGATGAGACTTCTCGGTGGTCTCTCTGCTCTGTTTCAGACAAACCCCAGGCTCAGCTTGCTTAGTATAAATGGAGACAGAGACCATTTAAAATAACATCAGCCTCTTCTGATTTCTGGGGGTGTTTTACCAAAATACTACTGTTAACTGAACAGAAATCTCCATGTATTTATCTCCAAAGGACATACAAAGGGGAAAATCTAGTCAAATAAAATAAAGATGTCCATTTACATGCACACACACAGACACACATGCACACATGCACACACATACTGGCTACTTGCAGGTTTCCCTCTTTTTTAGGACTTTGGATTAAACAGTGAGGCTTGGTCCCAACTGGCATTAGTGCTTTTCTTTTTGATGTCACTGGAAATAACAGTGAGAGTCAGGGGTTTTGGAGAGGCACCAACATGAAGGTGCCTGCGCCTCACTGGAGTTGTGTACACCCTGCTGCTGCCACTCCAAGTGGGGAGTGAGGGATGCCCAGGACACTCCTACTCCCCAGTAACATGTCCTCTCAAGACCACAGAGGAAGCAGTGTCTCCCCCTTTCTCCCCATGCTCCTGGGAGCTTGCTGAATCTGTATGGGCACTACAGCTGAGGCAGTGCCATCACAGTGCAAACCTGGGCGGTGGGTGCATCTACCTCCAGGCTAACACCCCTGGGGACAGATGCTGTCTGCTGTCAGCCTTATGTCAAACCTTGGTAGCAGTCCAGAGGGCCTGATACACCTTCAGGGATCTGCTTATATTTTGTATATATTTATATTCACACAGCCTCTCTGAAATCAGTGGATCGACTTCCCCCAAGAGGCATATGTCCAGATGAAATCCGTTCCATTGAACAACCACAGTCCTCTCCAAAACACCTACCTATCACATACATGATATCAATCCTCCTCTCACTTTCGTCAACAAGAGAATGCAAAGAAAGAAGTAAAAGAAGCAGTGCCACCGTGGAGCTGTAAAAGCCAAGCCCCATCCAGAACCAAGCTTCATATCCTTCTAGTACCCCACTGGTAAAAATACTCACTCCCAAGCCATGCTCAAGGGCTGTAACAGTGAGAAGGGGCTGTACTATCAGCTGCAAAACCTCATTTCTCTTCATCAGCAGCTCTTGTTTGTAGACTAAGTTTGTGCTGCTTCATGAAGTTATCTTGTAGTCACTGTTTTAAAGGCATCTCTGTTGACATCCAGACAGATCTTATTACAATCAGGACTCAAAAATGCCTATAATTCAGGCATTTTTGCTGAAAAGTTCTTGTAAAGACATTTATACCCTTGCACAGTCTAGCCATTTATAGAATTACCTGTATTTACCACAAAATGGTTTTACATATAAATATGCATTCAAATCACAGATATGTATGGATATCTGTATGAATGCACTGAAAGAGATTTCTGATATACTTCTACTGTCATTAGAATAACAATAATAGAAAGCTCAAAAGAATTGGTTGTAAAACACAGGCTGTAATCCTCTCGAGTTATTTTTCATCTGTAACTACACATTTTGTTTATGTAGTGTCAAAATGGCACCATCCAGCACGGTCTCCTGAAGATGTCTCCTGATCTGTCTTCTACTCCCTCCTGAAATGTGATGCCTTCTTCAGAACTGACTAGTGGAAAATGCTCTTCCTTAAAAGCGTGCTCCTACTGGGGTTTATACTTTCTATTTGATTTAATATTTCCCCATAAGAGAAATTGCACTGCATGGCAGCAGAACCCCTCCACATACACACCGCACCCCAGGAATTAGGTGCTTGTGTGCAGTAGGATTTATGGTGGTTCTTTGTATTCCCATTGCCAGAATATCTCATAAACTAAGAAAAGTTATGCAGGCATCAGTCTGTTTACCTCTTCATGAGCTTAAAGCTGATTTATTTGACCTCTGAAAAACAGGATAATACTCAGTGGAGTCCAGATTAAAGGAATACTGTGAAGTAGTTTAAGCCCCAAGTCTGAGTTGCCTTTAAACATCATAATTTGAGTACAGTCTTCACTTAATTCCACTGAAAGCCAGTATATGATGTTTGCCCATCTATGCAATCTATACATTTGTGCTCCTGTAGACTTTTGCATGTATTAGGCCCCGGTGGAACAGTGACTCAAGTAAGATGACACATTGTAATAAGTTGCTACAGAGTAAACACTGCTCTAAGACACAACAAAAAATCCATGTGGGGCTTTGCACCCCAAAGGCAATGATAACTATTTCAGCATCATTACACTGGTAAGAATTTCCTTAGAGGAAACAGGTCTTGGAGCGGAGCAAACAATTTCTCTCAGTGATTTGTCCATATAGGCCACTATTTGTTGCTTTCCATTTGCGAATGGTTTGTGCGCACGAGGCAAAAACCTGTTTAGCTGTTTATGACAATCTACAAATTTTGAGTGCCCCTTGACCTGCCAAACATTTAGAAGCTGTGGCCTTGTGCAAGCTGTGTTGATAGCAGCTAATACCAAGCCCATTGCATTGCTTCTCATCAGTGAAGGATGCAATTAGCCAGTACAGTACAAATCACACACACAGAATTCTGATTCCTCTGCTAGGAATTTTCATGTTTAAAATCAATATTTTTAGTGTTCAGTGCAACCATGCCCAGGAGCTCACAGATTCAAAAAATGAACAAATAGGAAAAATCAATAGGAAAAATTAATTAATTTCCTCCCATCCTGGCCCCGGCCTGATTCGCGTACCAACACACATGGAAAGTTAATAGACCCATTTATTTCACGATATCAATTTCAGCTGTGACAAATGAGCCACAGATACTTACATGCGACCCCAAATCCATTTATCTGTGACATCAAATCTCATTCAAAGTACGCAGAGGTATTACCAGCCTTCAGGGGCTTAAATAGATCATTTCCAGTGAAATGATCAATTCAATTAAAGTGTACTTCTAAAGACTAAAGACCTGGATCCACAAATAAGTGACGTACTGAGGGGAGCGGAGGGAAGGGAATGCAGGTCCCCTGGTAAGTAAAGACATGGGTAGAAAGTTATGCTAAATGAACACTTCACACAAAATACCTTGAGGCAGTAGTGGTTGCAGTATGTGGGGTATTGTCAAGGTTGAGTTCACAAGAGGAGTTTCATACATGTGTGGCCCATGCCAAGCCCTCCCACTTCCATGGAGGAAGGACGTGACTTCTGTAATCAGAAGAACACCTCGTTCTTAGATGAAATCAGGACAAAAAACAAGGATTACCTGTACTGTTTACACCCTGCAGTTTTTCCTCATCTACAAAAAGGAAATTGTTTGACTTAATCCTAAGACTGCCTGTTATTTCCTACTCCCAATTCTATGGCATTATTAGTCCCCATGATTTTATAGGAGTGATCAGATATACAAATCCTTTCAAAAACACCTGAAACTACCAGAAAAAATGTAATCAAGTAGGACAGACAAGATGATGGGAGAGGACGGGAAGATCTTTCCAAGCAATAGAATGAAAAAGCTTTATTTTTTGCCTCTGTTTTCCCTAGTCTGGTCATTCTACTTTTTTAATCTTCTATGTAGGTATTTCTGAGTCAGCGTTCTGCAAAGCCATGTTTTAGTAAATTAAACAGCTATTAAATATAGCTCCAGAAATTAAAATATCTATTGCATTCCTCTAAAAATGCCTCGTTAAGTCACAGTTCAGGAAAACATCATTCACCTTAATGGAGAACCACTGTAATGGAGCAAGAAGCAACTTGGAAGCAGAAGCAGTGAAGACGGGAAGACATGGTTCAAGTTCCCCCTCATATTTTCTTAGGAAGAAAAATCATCTTTTCATAAGTAACTCACATGCAATTCCAGCCAGGTCCACATAGATTTAAACAGGACTTGGTTCAACCTCTCCTCTTTTCTCTTGTTTTTAGGTTAAAAAAAAAGCCCTACAAAAAAGTGTATTTGGCAAAGCTGCATGCATATATCTTAAGACACAGAAAGAACCGTATTAAGGCTGCTGGCTGGGTTAATTTGTTCTTATGGGGACTGAGAAAAGGTCTCTTCGCTCAGATCTGTTTCCTAGAGTTTATTGGTCCTCACTGTAATCTACTGAAGGTTGCAGCCCAGTTTGAACCCTGGGCTAATTCACAGTACACCACAAAATGTAATGATATATCCCATTGCTTGAGTACAGTAAAGGCACTGTTTAATAACTTGCCATAATTTCAGGCTTTAAGTAATGGTGGCCAGAGAGGTGTCCTTTTCATTCCCAAGCCAGGCTAACCAGGGGAGGTGAAGTGTCTCTTTCTCAGCACCAGCCTGGTATGTTCTGTTGGCTTTGATTCTTGGACTGGTTTTTGAACACCAAGAAGTATTTAAAATCAGTTAAATATTGAAACAGATTGCAAATGTGACTGAGTTTAAACAACAAATATGTGTCAACAATATTTATTTGTGCTGCAGAAGCTTCATACATTAAAAAAAAAAATCCCAAAGACTGCCTTTCGCAGTCTGGACCTTGTTGGCTGATTTATTAGCTTTTCTGTTTTCATCAACATGTTCAAGTTGCTAAAATCCATCCTGTTAAGCCTAATGTGTCTGGCATTCATCTTAAGCTCAGTACCCTCTTCAATAACAAGCAACAGATCCCTGATCTATAGTTGTAATGGCTCCCCAGGAGTATCCCCCAGTAAAAAAACTAAAATAAAATAAAAAGAAAAGGATGAGCATGATGAGCCTGCCTCCAGCTTGGGGCAATTCTTCAGTCCCATTTTCCTTGATAATCACAGTAAGCTGTTGCATCATCTGCACTTTCATTTTCTAACGGGATGGGTGAAGGAGTTTCAAGGCTCTTCTGTTTTAATGAGATCATAACATGGCAAATAACAGAGGCTTTTCCAGTTCCTGTGGGAAGTATCTGTTCTCTTTATTTCTGCCATAGTTAAATGAAGCTGTGAGCATTGGGTAAACAGTTAGAAAAGTGTCCTACAGGCATTTACCTCAGTGAAGTTCTTTATGTTCAATGACATTTTCTTCCTACGGCATCTTCTCCATTCCAATCTTGGTGGAAGCACCACCTTTCTGGCAGTAACATGAGTGAAAGGGGCAGTTTTTATTAGTATGCCTGTGAATGAGCATCTGAAGTGACATTCACCCCATAACACCACACTAAAAAATTCTCTCAGAGCTTTCTTACAAGGACAAACACCCTGACCTCGAGTTAATACCTCAAGAAGGATTGCTGCAGGCTGCCAGGGAGACAAGTGTAAAAGCAGGGTAGGTGTAGTAAACAACCCCTCTCTCATGTTCTCCTACCTCTACCCACTTCTAAGACTTCCCGTGCCTGATGTGTTCATGTCCTTGGTGACCCTGTGTGATTTTCTGACATAAATTAGTTGTCTCCCCTTGAGTTTGTTATCTTCTAGCATCCACCATAACCTTGAAAAGGAATAATCCAGCTCATCTTCTCCTTTCCTTTCCCTTCATCTTGGCTCCCGCTGGTTTCATTTGATGGCCCCTTGCCTTTGCACAGGAATGTGTGTCTCTCTGAGTCATTTCACACTTCTGTACTGAAGTGATAGCACTGAAGTGTAGCTTTAGTCAGACTCAGATGATCAGGCTGTCTAAGACGTATTAATGGCAAGGGAGATGATGGCAGCTACACCACATGAGACGAACACTATATGTGTACCCCACAATCTGTGAGCTCACAGCTAGGTGAAGAATCACTTTTAAATGGGAAGAATTGCAGACATTTGTCCTCATGCACAGATATCCTGCAAACAGAAAAGGGAACTCTAATCTCCGAAACTATTATGTTGTAAGTAGTTCTGTGTGCAGGTCCATTAGCAACAAACATGTTGAAGGAAGTTATTATTGTGGTGAATTTATTGACAGAGCTGGAAAATCCCTTCGTATCACTTCTCTCATTCTCTTCACTTTTTGCTTTGTTCTGCATACACACAGTATTACCTCTCCCAATTTGGGCTCCCCAGGCTAAGGCAAGCAATACAAGAACTGCAGTGACTAAAATGATGTAGAAGAACTGACAATCAAAAAAAGCCCTCAAGAGCAATTACGTTAATACCCTCACTTTTTCTTTCTTTTTTTTTTTTTTTTTTTTTTTATACAAGGTTTCTCAGAAGGAAAGGTGTGAAAAATAGTTAATACTTGAGTGGAGAGCTTCAGTTGTAAGACAGCAAGAGCCCATCTCAGTGGAGTTTGACAATTGCTGAGATCTTAATGAACATTATTACATGAGAGAGAAAGAGTGTAAATCCACCTTAGCGGAATTTGAGAGGGAGCATCAGAATTGTTTACCTTTGCTTCTGACTTTATTAGGACAAAAGCTACCTGCTGAGATGTGGTTAGATTCCCCTTGAGTCATTTGTAGTAAATATGAGTCTAAATACATATAAGTGATGGGGATATTCTGTGACTCCAGTGCCTGGGCATATAGCTGGGGGGATGTGTTGCAGTAGGGCTTTTGGCCATCCAGGAAAACCAACAAAATGCAAGACAAATGAGTTACCTTTGAAGTGGAGAGTTCCTGAGCTTTAACAGCATAGGAGCAGACTGGAACTAGATAGGTAGAAAACTGTTTTACAGAATCAAAAATATGGATTTGGAATAGAAGCACTTGATACAAAAAGTGCCAGGGGCCTCTGGTAAACAGCCTGAAACTGGATAGTTGCAGCACTTGTGGATAAAGTTTGTGACAATGAGTTTTGTAACAGAATTCAGAGCAATTTGGAGTTTTGAGCATTATGAGATCTGATGAAAAGCACAAGGAGGGAGCCGAGTGTATAATCAGTGTTGTTATTATTCTTAAAAGCAATATTACAACACCGATATTGTTACAAATAAATCAGCAGATGGCAAATGCCTTTCAGGGAAGGCAAAGGCATAATAATGTGTCTGGTAGCAAGAAGTGAAGCTAATGATTATGTGCTAAATGAAACAGCCATTCAGCATGCTGATCAGGAAAAAACATTTGGGAGTCACTGTGGAAAAAACATGGAAACTATTAGCCCGGTTCAGAATAGCAGGGAAGGTAAAAGCAAAGGAGGCTCTGTTGTTCCAGCACAATGCTCTAGTTGGGTGCCCTATCTCTGAGTTCTTTTGTTGTAGATATGTGCACACTGACCACAAAAGCAAGGGTCCCGTTCAACTGGGCAAGGTGTTCCTGTACCTAAAAGGAGAGTGCCTGCTCCAAGGCATTTAGGGCAGAAATCTTGAAAATGCCAGAGGAGATACTAAAGGACGGGTCCCTGATTGTTCCCACTGAGTGCACGGGGCCCTCTTGGCCAGTTGAAGCTAGAGGAGCTGAGCCTTTCTGTCTCCAGCTGTATAGGAAAGCCAAAGCAGCCAAAGCAGCCAAAGCAGCAAGCAGGACCAGGGGCAGGTCACAGCTCAACAGCTCTAGGCTGCCTCTGCCTATGGTGTGAGATGGTAGGATGTTGTCTCACACCACCCCAGCCAAAACGCTGAGGTCAGCATCACCAGGACCTGAGCTCGCACCATCCAAGAGCCACATGGTCTTTGCCAGGATCGGATGCTTCATTTCTGAGCCAAGCCTGTCAAGAGGGGTGGGTGAAGCACCTCTGTGAGAGTATCCTCAGGGGAGAGCAGGACACAGGCTTGAAGCTGAAAGGGAAAGAGGTAACAGTGAGGGAATCCAAAAGTTGCTTTTAACTGTGTGATGGAGATTAACTGGACAGCATTCAAAGGGTACAAACCAGGGCTTCATTTTTTATGGTATAACACAACTGCTCCACCTCTAGCTGCCCAAAGCTTCCCCCACTTTAGCAGCATTTTCTATCAAGCCTTTCTGACTGCTGAGGCTAGACCCAAACCATTAGTGCAGAGGTGGATGGCTTTTGTTTGCTTTTCTCCTGATCCCTTTTTTTTTCCAAATGAGCTCTACTGCTGAAGTGTAAGTGTGCTTTGCTCCTTTAAAAACAGAAAGGTCTCAGTCCAGTCATCTTTTAGTGACTCCCTTGCAGCCAGTTTCCCACAAAAATAAGCAAACTGGAGAAAGGAGTCAGAACCTAAGCCCTTTACGGGAGATTGATTGTAAAGCTGGTGGCAACGTGACAAGCTGATTTGTAGTGGCTCCTCATAGCTTGTTTGAACTGTAAACCTCAGTCACATTTATTTATTGTATCAATACAGATTTGTCACAACCAGGCTGAACATAAACGCTGGTATCTCATGCCCTGATCATGGAATGCCAGGCACAGGGAGAGCACAGGTATGTGTTTGTGCGTGGATGTGTGTGCATGTATGCATGTGAGACACACTGTGCATACCCTCTCAAAGCCCCCACTTATCCTCTTCTCTGATTCAGTGAGTGCAGAATCAGGAGCTTGGCTTGCTGCCCCATTCAGTGATGCCAGAGCTTTCCATGACAGCACCAGCCTGAGGCTTCCGTGGCTCCTTCACAGAGACCTGGACCCCTTTGCAGGGCTTAATTCCCTTCACTGTCATCTTTTCCAATGATAGCTGGAGCAGCTGTTTCTTCTTCCTCCAGAGCATATGGATTGCCAGAAAGCCTGAGGGGCCCACCAGCTAATTTCCATACTTGGATCTAGGTCTGTATCTGCATCATATTTTCTTGAAACAGTAGTAGCATGGTGGGTCTCTCTACCTTCTACACAAACATGATTTAATGTCTTCCTCAGGAGCAGTGAGTTCATCTGCTATAACATGAAATTGTAAGAAGGATTGGCTTTTCTCTCATTAATGTAATCACTTTAGACTAGTTGATATGTCCTGTATACAGCTTACAGTGTAGAGTTTTATGGCATATTACTGCACCTCCATATAAGTCTAAACTGGTCATAAAAGATAATCACTTAGAGAAGAAAAATATATTAACGTTGCTGAAACTAGGACACAAAATAATTTTCATAGCAACGAATAAATAAAGGCTTTGGCAGTAGTCCTTTTTTTTTTGCACAAAAAAATGCAGATAAAAGGGAAAGCGTTATACTCTTCCACCACCTCTTTCTCACCTTTTACTCTGTCCTTTTTCCTTCAAAGTATTCAATCAACCACGAGCAGAACCACGATATTAATAGTGGCAAAAGGGCTCCAAGCTTCTTGCTTAGTCCAACAAAACTTACTGTTGCCGAGGACCCATGGATCCACAGGAAGAACATCCTGTGACTCCAGTGGGAGTCTTGAAAATGTTTTGACATTTTTCTTAGAGATATCAGCCCACTAGGAAAATTAATAATGTTGAGAAGCAAGACCATGCTGTACCTACCTCGAGTACCAGAAAGCAGCACTGAGGCAGACTCCGATGCTGAGTAAAGCTTGTCTGGACACAAAATTAGATCAGGTTAAAAAGACTACTGTATTTCTGCTCTCTTCTGTTTATATGGCTCATATCAACACAGTATTTTAGTATGTAATGTCTATTTATGTATTTAACAGTTGTTAAACAGCTGTGCAAAGCACTGTCTGGATATTTTTATTTTAGTTTAAAAGTGAGTCAAAATACAGTTATATGTGTAGCGTGACTTAAGACTACCAGGGCTTTCAATTGCAAAAGGCAAACTCCAAGACTACTTATTGAGAAATTGTGGATGCCCTCCCTCTAGCAGTGTTCAAGATCAGGTTGGATGAGGCTTTGAGCAACCTGGTCTAGTGGAAGGTGTCCCTGCCCAGGGCAGGGAGGTTGGAACTAGATGATCTTTAAGGTCCCTTTCAACCCAAACCATTCTATGATACTTACATAGACCCACCTTGTTGGTAGCAACGAGGTCCTCCCTTCACCTGAATAATGCATCCTACAAGGAATCCTTCACAGTAGGACAGGATTATAAACACTTGCACAGTAATTTCCAGCAAGGCTACGGTAGAAACAAATTTGCCGGAGCTGGAAAAATGAATCTGTCATCACAAGATCAGTATTTGCAAGTAAGAGTGTTCAAGTTTAGTTTATGAAATTGTTTACCTTGGCTTCAAGTCTGTCACTTTTAATGGATATTTTGTGTTTCAGAAGCACATAAGTGAAGGAGCGTGTTCTTCCATCAAGATTTCAACAACGCCTAACTTTGGAAATATCTCAAACAGCCCATCCTTCATTTTTTTACTGTGCCTATGTAAAAAAATTGCATGATCTCTACTATTTCAACAGGTGGCTTCTCACTGTAATGTGATCCATGTGTTGTATAGGTCTTTGTTGTGCTCTTGCAGTTGGGCACCTCCATGAGCAAAGTAAGCTCAACCCTCATAAATTAACATTGACAGTGCAATCCAAAAGTCAAAGTTTTAAAAAAATTATACCAAGCAAATGGATCCACACTGGAAACAAAAAACAAATATAGCAGCTGAAAGTGGGATTCATTTCACATGTCTGAGTAAGAACAAACTGAATCTGTCAGTCAGCAAGGGGGAGTTACAAGGAATTGTCTCTCGGGAACTCTGCACTCTGCCATGGAATGGAATGCTTTGTCTTGATCAAGCATGGGATACCTATGCATATCATATCCTGTTCCTAGGTATTAAGAGAAAATTAAATCAATCACAAGATCAGTAATAAAAAGTAAGTAGTATCGCTTCACCATCCCTACCTCTCTCAGCTAACACTGTCTTATTGAGGATCACAAGGATAAGGTGGTTACCCCAAACAAACCTTCTCCAATATCCTCTTAGGCGTTTCAGATCAATCTCACATTTCAAGGTACAAAATGGACCTGAAAGAGAGAAACATATAGTTCCCAGAAATACTTGTTTACAGAAGCCTTTCAGCAAGGTTGTTTTGAGTGGAACAGTTCAGCCTTCTGTCAGACGTGATCTCCAATTCACATTTGGCAGCTTTGGACACCAAACCCCTACGAATCAGTTCTTGCATACAACTAGATAACACCAAGTCAAAGGCTTTCACTGCACTATAGATGGGCTTAGAAAAGCCAAAGCTGAAAAAAATTCAACATTCCAGTGCAACAGTGGATTAAATAATTGCTCAAGAAAATGCCTGCAAGGCCCACTATTGGTACACAGGAACATTTTAGGAATATTTTAGTCATCTGCCTTCAAAAAAAAGACAACTATGGATGAAAAATACCCACTTAGCATTTCTTTCCTACAGGGAGGAGCCTAGACTCTCATTTGACTCATGTTTCTGATTACTGTTCCACACCATCCTTTTTAAACAATGTCATTCAAGGAATCTTACCTGCTTTGCTTTGTGTAAACTGCCTTTAAAATAGTTTATCAGGCTAAAAAAAAGTTTTTTAAAAGGTCAAAAATTGATTAAATAAACACAATCTTTTTCTCCCAAAAGGCTTAGTGCTTTTGCTTTTCCTTTTTGCCCTATTTCTTCTTCTTCCTCATGGTTATAGAGGTAGTAGCACTGGCAAAAAATGTGAGACAAAGTTAGGTCTAAGTAAGCTTTGTTCATGATGTATTATCTCAGTGAAATTTAGGCCCAGCATTGAGACTTCCCCAGCAGAAAACCCCTGACTTCAGTTACCTCCTTTCACAGGACAGATCTTGACATGAGCTTTCATCACTGTGGGTTCCTGGGTTGCTGACCCTGATGAGTCTCACCACAAGGGCAGAGGTCCATACGAAGCACAGATCTAGACAGTAGCTTTACCTCAGCCTTTGCAAAGGGGAAGGGTGGAAGGAAGAAGTGCTCTGTGTTTCTCAGGACAGCTCTTGATATGCCCAGTTTTAACGATTGGAACTTCCCGAGAGTGTACTACTGCCCAGGTCAATTCTCACTCAACCGCATCCTGTTGTCAACCGTCACCAGTACTAGACTAAAACTACAGACTAGGAACAGGGCCTATACTGAAATATGGCCCAGGAGGGATAGTGAGGGTTGAGTTTGGAGCAAGCTATGGGGCACTGACTGAAGGAGAGCTAGATGGGGCTCAAGATTCAGCAGCCCATCTGGTCCTGACGTGGGGACCACCCAGCTCACACTTACCCCACTGTTCATGCAGTTCGACAGCCACCACGCTGGGTTCCCTTCCATGCACTGCCAGAGTCTTCTGGCCTGCACCTGCATCAACATCAGCCAAGGGGATCCCTAATATAGCACTTTGCAAATTTGAGTGGGAAGAGGGAAAGAGACATTCTGATTACCTGTAAGGCAAATGGCCCTTTGCTATCAAATTCCCAACCTCACAGCAGCAGCCTGATTCTCTCTGAGGTTCAGTGTGACTCCAAAAGGGGTGGGACAAAGTCACCAAATGGTGCATAGTGACCCAACATTGCTGCCAGTGGGTGGATGGGCTGGAGAGCTGCTTCTTTCTAATGAGGAGACTGTGGGCTAGGCCCGGGGCTTGTCCATGGAAGCATGGAGTGCTCCAGCAACACGGGCCAGCTTAGAAGCTCATGCAATTCAGAAGCACACTAAATAAATAAGCAGACCCAGGATTGGTAACCACCGCTCCTGTAGGAAATCTATATAATGAAAAAGTCATCAGCCCTGCCTTTTTTTTATCCATTCCTCTCATTCCTCAACTTGAATTTCTTTCCATGCCGTGCTTTCCCACCCCTCAGTTCTCCCCTCTCCACCCGCCCGCCCCTCAAATGTCTCTCTCCTTCAGAGCTGCAATATTGGCCACCAGCAAGGAAGAAAAAGCTGATAAAAGATGATACACAACTCTCATTATTCCATAGTTTCCTCTTGATGGATTTAGAAAGGTCCCAAATGCAAAGAGAAATTAAATCAGCAGGTAGGAAGACAGATGCAAAGTGAAATTCAAGATGCTGAAAAGCTGCTTTTCTCCGAGGTCCTACTCTTTTCTCCATCCGGAAGACAGGAAAGAGCAGGCTGCTCATGACAGAGGAGAGAAAACTTCTGGGGGTCTTTAGGGGGAACTCAATCAAAGAAATTATTTTCCCACAGACCGGAGCTGAGCAAACCTTAATGGCTTTTTCCTGATCAAAAAATAAACCAACTAATAATTTATGACTTGAAGTGTATATAACAACCCCCCAAATGTTTTCCAGTTCTGTGAATAGCAATGCCCATGTCCTTTCTGTTTAGGTTTGGTTCTTGCTGGTTGATTTAGCTAATGGGCTAAATATTCCTCACGAAGCTGCATTTTCAAAAAAAAAAAAAAAAAAATTAAAAATACTTAACTAAAAAAAAAGGTCAGCCGTGAGTTTCCAACATAATATTATATGTGTGTGCATGGAGATTCACATGTATTGAAGTTAAGTGTAAGCACATGGTGAGCTGGAGGGGACGGTGTTTGCGTGAGGAAGCCACGTGAGGGCCCATGTGCAGGTTATTAGCGAGGGGAGAATCCTGTATGGTGTGAACAGCAACAGTGCAGAGGGTCTGCTGGAAGGGTGTAAGCACCCACCATCACTGCCGGGACATCCTGTTAACTGGACTTCTGCAGAATTGATAAATTACTCCGGATCGCTTTGTTTATTTAAATGGAATCCAGTGTTTTAACAACAATAAAGAGAAGGCTAAATAATTCACTGGGCCGGCTATCAAGGCCAGTGTGATCTTCAAAATATGTGGGCTGCATCTCAAAACTGAGCCCTACTGCACCTTCGTTTGTGTACACATATTTTTTGGGCAGACAGGATAAATTGTGAAATAAGATGACAATATTAGCATCTTCCCTTGGTTTCCCCTCACCGAAAGAATACTGCAGAGGAAACGCTATTCAAGCATTTCCTTTACACTCATAAGTTAATCGCAAAACATCAGGGAATAAGACAGGTTTATGTCTTTCCAGTAAAATGCAATACAACTCGTAGACACCGAGTGATTTTACAGTTACCTTTTCAAAGTGTGGCAAACAGAACAAAAAGAAGGAAAAAAGTCCAAAACTAACGGAAAAAAAAAAAAACAAAAAACACCATTCGCCCCTTGTTCTCAAAGGCCAACAATGAGGTTTCAGGAGAAAATAATGTGTTTGTAACTTCCGAACCGGCCGCCTACGGTCAGGAATACCAGCGGTAATGAAGCCATGGGACATCTTGAACACTTTACTATAAGATTGGGTTAAAAAAAAAAAAAAAAAAAAAAAAAAAAAAAAGAGAGAGAGAGAAACCCGCGATTGTTGCTGTTTCAAAGTCAGGGCCACGGGTGGGATTTATTTTTTCTGATGCCTTTGGCAGTCCCCAGTCTACCGTGTGCTGCTGCCGTGTGTTATGGATAAATTATACCGGTTTCCCCGAAGTGGTGCCTGCCCTTGGCTGGGGCGGGCAGGGGAGGTGCAGACCTCGAGAGGGAGCGAAGCCACCACGGGTAAGTCTCTGACTTGCACCTGAGCAGAGCCCGGCTGCTCGATGCCGGACCCCCCCATTCCCGCCCGCCCCCAATATCATCCCACTTCCAGGCGGAGACTTTAACGCCCGTTACAACTCTGAGGCTATAAAGACGGTCGGAATACAATAAAATACACTAATTCATCTTTTTTCTCACACCTCCCCCCCCTCCCCCGGCCTGTGG
This sequence comes from Pipra filicauda, assembly GCF_003945595.2. Taxonomy (NCBI): domain Eukaryota; kingdom Metazoa; phylum Chordata; class Aves; order Passeriformes; family Pipridae; genus Pipra; species Pipra filicauda. The sequence goes on from NW_024103962.1 coordinate 995,468, forward strand.
AAACAGCGGAAAAGTGGAGAAACCTTCCACGATCATCCACTTTAAAAGGCGAGTGAACTCCTTCGCATCCGCCCCTCAGGGTACGCCCGGGAGATAACTCTCTCGAGTCCCGCTCCAAACGTCCGTGTGAGGTGCCTTTCGCCCTTCCCCTGCTCAGCATCTCCGGTGCTACATCCCAGTGCTCCCTGTTTTCAGGTTTGGGAGCTGTTCCCGCACCCATGCCTTCAACAAGGGAGAAGAGAGAGGGACCGAGAGGGAATCCGAAGGGTCAGCGGACACCCTCCGAGTTAACAGGCCGGCAGCACCTCCGAGCACGGCTCCTCTCGACGAGCATCGCCGTTTTTCATTCTGCTTCTACCCCCGCCCTAACGTTTATGGCTAAACAAGTTCACAGTTTACACACAGTAAAATGTCGATATTGAGCTTAATGGTTGCGGAGAAAAGGGTCTTCGCAGGGATCCTCATAAAAACCCTTTATTTAGTTTCGAGCATTTTCTTGTAATCAATAAAAGTTGGCTGTTATCTCCCGGCGCATTTAGCGGAGAAGTTTATTGCCTGCCGGGCGGATTAAGGGCGAGACAGGAGTGCACCATACATGGAAGGGACTCCCGAGTGCCTAGATCCGAGCCTCGGATTCATAAAATATAACGATCCATTACGCTGCCGATATCTGGAGCCAGCAAATATATACAGACCATAAATTGTCGCCGGCGGGGTGCGGGCCGGCCGCGGGCGCGGGGGCTCCGCCCGCCCGCATTCCTCTCCGTGCCGGGGGGGCGCAGGGGGGGTCCCCTGCCCATCCATCACCGCCGTTATGACTCTGCGATGCAGCAAATGGGTTGTGTAAAGAGGCAGCGTTTGACAAGGTGGCATGGTTATCCTGTCCAAATGATGCATAATATTAGTATTAGGGCTTAGATCATCGCATGCTTTTAAAATCATCACCGCTAACTAGGGTTGGGGGGGGAGGGGGGTGGTCCTGGGGGCTGCAGGGGGCAAAAGTTTCCATGTAGATAATGATTATAGATGGTGGGATTTATAGGGAGGGGTGCGCGCACAAATAAACACGTCTACTGTAGCCTGAGAGAGGAGCCCGATCCGGACGGGGCCGTGGGGCCGCCCCCCCGGCCCTCTCCGCCCTGCATGGGTTGAAGGGGAGAGGAACGGCTGGGGCCGAAGCAATCCCCGGCTCGGGAAAGGCCATTAGGACCGCTCCCACCCTCCCTTGAGCGACGTCTCCAAAGGCTTGCTTGAGATTAAAGTAGAGAACCGGTAGAGAACCCCTCCTCATCCGCCACGATTGCAGTCACAGACACTAGTGGGTGGGAAGGCATTCTCCAGGGCTGGGGAAGGGCCACTTGGGCCAAACGGTCCACATTAGGATTTGTCCTTGGAAATACAGTGTTGTGAAGTGAATTGTACTGCATGTATTAAGTTCAAGAGAAGTGAAGAACTACAGCAAAAGAGGAAGCTGTCCAGAGCCAAGCCCCAGACAAAAACGAGCTTCATATCCTCCCTGTTACACCACTCGTAAAAATACTCACTCCCAAGCTACGTTCAAGGGCTCAAGGACCGTAGCAGTGAGAAGGGGCTGTTCTATCAGCTACCCCGTTTCTCTTCATCAGCAGCCCTTGTTTGTAGATTAAGCTTGTGCTGTTTCAAGAAGTCATCTTATAGTGTCTGCTCTAAAGGCGCCTCTATTGACATCCAGTCAGATCTCATTATGGACAGGACTCAAAAACACCTATAATTCAGGCATTTTTGCTGAAAAGCTCTTTAAAAGACGTTTATACTCTTGCACAGCCTAGTCATTTATAGAATGGCTTATATTTTCAGTGGACTGCTTTTACATATAAATATGTGTATATGTATGTATATGTACATATTCAAATCATAGATATGTATGGATATCTGTATGAATGTGCTGAAAGAGATTTCAGACTTGCTTTTACTGTCATTAAAATAACGATAATAGAAAGCTCAAAAGAATTGGTTGTAAAACACAGGCTGTAATCCTCTCGAGTTATTTTTCATCTGCAACTACACATTTTCTTTATGTAGTGTTAAAGGAAAATGACAAGGCTGTGGGCTAGGTCTTGGGTTCGTCTATGGCAGCGTGGAGCACTCCAGCCACACGGGTCAGTTTAGGAGCTCATGCATTTCAGAATTGTGCCGGGATGTTTTCGGGAAGGCGGGCCGGCTCCGTGCCGCATCCCATCCTTCTTCTTCCTACTTTCCGGGGCTGGATTGAGGTACAGGCTGGAGGTTCGGGGATCCCGGTGGACCTGGGGGGTCTGTCTCTGTCCCTCACGGGTCAGCGCCCTTTGTAGCCCGGCTTAAATTGGGCAGGGACAGGCGGGCTCCCCCGCCTACAGTCAGCCCGCCCAAAGAAGGATTAGGGACAAAGTATCTGAGCCAAGGAAGAAAAAGAGAAATGGAAAGTCCCGGCCCCAGACTTCTCCTCCCGCCTTCCCAATAAACTTCCCTGCCCGGGGCACCGTGCAGTGCCCGCTCCCCGGGGGGCAGCAGGACCAGGGCAGGCGGCGTTTTTCCAGGGGACACGGCTTTGGGCTGCCCTCGAGTCTGCAGACACATGGGGACGGGGTGGGTGGCGGAGTGCCTGTTTATCTGGCATCTGCTCTGACATCTCGCCGAGGCTGGTACCGGGACACGGCCCATGGAGTGGGCCAGCAAAGCCCGACAATGGTGCCGTGAGGAAGATAAAATCCCCACTCAGTGTGATTTATCAGCCGTCTCTGACCCCTGAATACTTGAGTTACACGACTGGTGACAACATTACCCCGTAAATGAAGCTGGTGTGATTTGTGTGTGTGGCTGTGAAAGCGTGTCTCTTGCTCACTGGCTCCTCTTTTCTGCCGCTGGGCAAGGAAACCGTCCAACCTCTCTGTTCCTTCCAGCATCCTCATCCCCTCCATCACCCTCAATCCCTCCATCATCCCCATCTGAGCATGCAGGTAGCCGGGGTTACCCCACTGGATCCGGCCAGGTAGACGTGTGTGATCCCAGGCAGCCTCCTCTTTTGGTGGCCGAGGAAAGGCACTGGTCATCACCGGGCGTGGGGGAAGAACAGGCGGTGGCAAGAAGGCCGGGAGAGATGGCCTGGGACGAGGCATAGCTGGAGGGGTGTGATGGCTAGAAACCTTTGATTTGGGGTTTGCCCAGAGAACGGGGGTGGAGGAGGGTGGCCCGGGTTTTTTAAGGCAAGCAGAAATTTGATTATAGCATACGGCAGAGCTCTGTGATTTGCGGTGAGCGGATTTCATTAGCTACGGCCGTCTGAGTCTCGGAGAAGCTGGTCAGGCCCGCGGGTCTGGGGATAAAGCTGACCCCGAGGGCGGGTGGCGAAGGGGGCTCGGCCGCGGCGCCGGCTCTCCGGGCCGGAGAGAGCCGCGGCTGCTGCGGGCGCGGGGCTGGCACGGCCGGTCACTGCCGCCCCAGCCCCTGCGCTCGCTTTCTGCAGGGGTGGCGTGGGGCATAGGGCGTCTTTCTCCCCACTTCCACTCGTGTCACCTGCCGCAGCCGTCACCGAGGAGAGAGGAGGGTGGTTTGGCTCTCCTCACCGTGAGGTTTACCTACGGCGTTTCCACTTCTGATGAAGGTGACGATGGTGGTGGTGTGGCGGAGGAAGCAGCGGGCAGGAGGTGCCCGGAGCGGCCGCGCAGCCCGTCCCGTCGAGGGCTCTCGGACTGCCTGGCGGCCCCCGGCGCAGGAGTGGTATTGGCTCTAATTGCCGTCAACGAATGTCACCGGCAGGAGGAAAAACAAAATCTGCCTCCAAAGATCTCGAAGCAGAATTTGGCAAGGCTCCTAAAGACACCAATTAGCAAAGGCTAAACCCATTAATGAAGTGGCGGCTCTCTGGTTTCAGCCAGGTGGTGCAGATCAGAGCGCTTGTATCTGCAGCAGAGCCCCGCTTCCCTCCAGCCGGGACCTCACAGCAAACCTCCACATCAATAATACGCTTAATGGATCTCATTAGGGCTGGGGCCGCGGGTCCCAGGCTGGGAGCAGGGGAGATGAGGGGAGAGGGGGGCAGCACGCCCCGCGCCGGGACGGGCCCCGTTCCCCCGTGGGGCGGTGGATGGTGAGGCCACCGCTCCCCACGCGGGTACCCGGCTCTCTCCGCTGCCCGGCTGAGCTCGAGAGTTTGAGTGAATTTCATTTTAGCCCGTTCTTTCGAATAAACGAGACCTTGTTATCGCCCTACCGACCTCACCAACCCACATCCTATCACCTTACCCTTATCCACCGCTGCCCGCCGAGCCACGAGCATCCACGGCCGTGCGGGCTGGGGAGGGTAGCGGTGTGGCCGCAAAGCCTTTCCTTGGCGCCCGATAGGGCTTCCCGCTCGAGCACACCCCCGAGCCAAGGCTGTGAAAGGGGAGAGGAAGGGGCTTCTGCAAATTGATTTAAAAAGAAAACCGTCCGGACCACACCTCTGTAAAAAGGGACTGGGGAGAAGGGAGGAAATATTTCTGCTCCAGCTGGGGCAAAACATAAAAAAGAGGAAAAAAAGGAAAGCCGAGGTAGTATAAACCTGGCCGAGGTGAGCTAGAATATTTAGTTAATGGAGGTGGACTATGAAAAGAGACTTCATATTTCTCTCCGAGGAGTCTCTCCAGGTCTGCAGCCGAGAATATACACAGAAAACGTTGTGCCTGAATTATAGCTGAGGCTTTGCTTTATTTGAATTCACTGGTGTTTATTTAAGAAAGTGAATAAAGGTTTTGTGTAAACAGCCATTATTTCTGATGAGCGCTCAACAGCAATAAGAAGGGGGTGGTTTTTTTAGTCGAGATTGTGGCAAAAGTTGACATTTCGGAGATTGCAGTTTGTCTTGCCGACGCCAGGCAGTCCCGAGGCATGAACTGCAGGGAAAGATGTGTGTGCCTGCGAGTGTGAAACGGCGATGCCGAGCGAACCGGGGTCTGAAAACAATTATTTTTTAAGACATCAGCTTAAGCCCGACATTAAAATAAAATAAAAATATTTTCCTAAGGAGGGGGGCTGCTCTCGCTCAGCTAACGAGGGAGGCGAACTCAGGTTTCGCTGCCGCCGGCTCCGCGCCCGCGGGGCTCTGTGGGGAGCAGTGCCGAGCCGGGGAGGCCGAGGCGAACTGCCTCCTCCCCGTCAGGCGGAGCAGCGGAAGACCCCAATGCCAGCTCCTTACCCGGCCTTTTTGCACCATATTTCGCTTGATAAAAATATTGCCTTTGTTTTGTTGTATTATTGGGTTTTGGTTTTTTTTTCTTGTAGTGTGACTGTTATTTCTGAGGTTGAATTGAGCCTCTGGAGATGGGAGGTTTCTGGTAAGAAATCAGGCGAAAATAAAAGTATCTCTTTGGACTTCCTAACACAGCGCCTAGGAAAGGCGGGGGTTATTGGTAAGCTTCTCCTCGGGACGAAGGCCAGCAAGACCTGACTCTGATCTAGCCCGGCTGCGCATCTCTGCGGGTGTGGATGCTCGCAGACGGGGCTGGGATATCGGAGCGGCACGGCGAGGCCTCCCGCTTCACTATTAATCCGATTTCCCACACATGCCACGCAGGAGGACACAGGAAAACCTCTTTTCTCCTTGCGGCAGTGTGTATCGCTCCAGCTTCTTGGTCTCGTGTATAACTTTTCACCTGAAATCAGCCCGAAAAATCTCTGCCTGGCACCCGGGTGGGGAGGCGCAGCGAGTGTGTGCGGAGCCCCTGGCCTGGCCGGGACCGCGGAGACCGAGGGCAGCGACGGGAATCTCCTCCCGGCCCCTCCGAGGGGACCCCGGCCCGCGCTATGACACCCCCTGACACACAGCCGCGTAGCGGCGGGTGGGTGCAGCCCAAGGGGATTTCGTTCGTCTGAAAAGAGTCAGAACAGATTTAGGGGAGGTGAAGAGATCGCCAGGAAAGCTGTGACACCCAGCTGAAAGACCGTCGAGGTCTTTTGTGTCGGCGGAGAAACAGTGGGCTCGGGCGTTTCGCGTTTCAGACACAACCGGCATCAAAAGTCTTTCGCGTTACCAGGCCATACTAAAGCAAATAAAATAGAGGCAACCCCAAGATTTTCTTGACCTGTTCTGGAGGTGGGGGGGGTGGCGACGAGGGAGTGTTGCATTGCACTACGGACGTGTCGACTTCACCGATGAACGGCGCTCGAGCTGCCTGAAGTCACGACGTTGTCCGGATTTTTTTTTCTGCAGAAATTGAGCAGTAACTGCAGCCTCGCGGGATCGGGAAAACTCCCTTCCCTGTCGAGACAGGCACAAATCCCTTCGTCCACGCATCTTTCCGCAGAATCGTTTTCTTGGCTTTGCTCTACCTACCCGTGCACAGCGGGAGCAAACTGGGAATAGATATTATTTATTTTCCCTGTCGCAGGGGGAGAGGAAGAGGCCCACCCTCTCGGCTCTGCCACTTGGACCCTCGGCCCGAACAGCACCCGAGGTGCGCGGGACACGAAAAGCAGCCGCGGGTCGAAGGAATTTTACCCCAACTCTTCCAGTCAGATCTGAGCATCTTTCTCCGTAGCCCGAGTCCCACCCTCTTTTGTCGCGTTATATTAGAGTGGTGCCATGAAGGCATTGCCCCTGCTCTCTCCCCGACCCGGCGTCCAGGCGGGCATTGCTCCCGTTATTTGTGGACACCGAGGTGGGGAGAGCCTGGTCCCGCGCAGACAGCCCTGCACTTGGAGGAGAAGCAGATTTCTTTAACCCAAGGAAAGAGAAACTGCTTTCCGACGTGCTTTTCCCTTCTCATCTGACAAGAGCCACTCAAAATCCCTCTCTCCTGCATGGGTTAGTTTTCAGCAAGCAAACTCAAGAGGCAAACAAGATTCCCGCGGTTCCGTGAGCCGCACCACGGAGGAGAAACCAATTGTGTTTCGCTGGACATCTGTCCCGCGGCTTCTCTTGCACTTACGGGACTTAAAACACCACGCAAATCCCGCGCTGATGGGCACAGCCACTTTCTGGGGCTGGAAGCGAACTGGGGGTCCCATACCGTGCCCCAAAAAGTCGAAATACCCCCTCGAAACACCACTCTCTGGCAGTGTTTAAAAGGCAGAACTAATTTACAAGCCCCTTTCAGAGCACTCCTTCCCCCATCCCGCTTCCCTGTCCCAAGAGGAGTCGGACAGGGATGGTGCCTTGGGAGCACAGCCCTACGCGAGCGCTGCGCGCATCCAGGAGTGCATCAGAACTTTATGTGCGCCCCTCCTGGAGATTACCCTGCCCTTCGTGGCTCTGGAGAAACCTGTGTCCGTTCGCTTAGACATTTTCTACGAATTCACCCGTTCATTTTTCGTCCAGTAGGACGATCTCTTTGCCTGCCATGTGTCCCAGCTCCTTTTCCCCACTGCTTGTGGCGAGGGAATGCTGTCGGTGTTTCCTTCTCTTTCCTCGGGGGTTTGCTCCTCATGGATTCTCCCTTCTAGCAAGGGTAGCCCCCAGGAGCGTGTCCTCCCTGGCAAACCCCACCGGCCCCGAAGGACAGCTGGCGACCGCACGCACCAGGGAGGGCATTCTGCCCCACAGGCACCCACCGAGGCAGGGGGACAGTCCGCCGTGTGTCCCCCCGGTGCTAACCCTAACCCTAACCCCATCCCGCGACCGGCCTCCGCACCGCCCCCGCGCCGTGCACAGCGCCTGCATGACGTCACAGCGCCCCCCCCCCGAGAGCAGTGACGTCACAGAGCACTACCTCCCCACCCCTCCGCGGGGCCTTGCGGAGAGGTGCGCGGCAAACCGAACCGACACCAAAGCAAAGCAAAACAAAACAAAACAAATACGTCGCGTCCCCCCCGAACGCCGAAACTGCCCCGCCGGCGCTTGACAGCGGCCCGAGAGTGGCGAGGGTCAGACAGCCCGGTTCTGCCTGGCATCGACAGTAAAAGCCACCTTACACGACAAATACACACGTGTAGGCACGCGCCGGGCTACAAATGTAATCGGTAACTTTCTCATCGGGGGTACAATTTTGCGTCAGCAAATCCGGTCCCTGTCACCGCCTTCATTAGGAAAGAAATAAAAGGAGAAGGCTGCCTGGAGGGGCTCCAAGGCGAGGAGAGACTGTGGCTGCCTCCGAGCGGGGCAAAGGAAGCTGGGGCAGCCTCGTCAGCCCTCTCCCCTGGTCAACAGACTGACGTGGTTACAAACCATAGCAAACATTTTATTTACAGGAGATATATATATATATATATATATTTATATATTTTGTCAGTGCAGTATTTCTTGGCCGGATTATTCGAAGCAACACGTTGCACCAATGAGGACGTTGGCAAAATACTTCACATTCTAAATTGTTTGTGGGCAGGGGTGGGGAAAGGTGGGGATTTTCAGAGACCGTTCTCTGAAATCTGGAGTCCTTCTTCAGATTTTCCTTGGACAGGAATTAAAATAAAATTAAAAAAAAAAAAAAAAAAAAAGGAAAAAAAATAGACAAATCCCGCTCTCCTGCGAGCAGCGTGGAGGGAGAGGCGGCTGCCTCACGCACAGCCGCCCCGGCCCCGGGGTCCCCGCTCCGCCCGCATCCTCGGCCCCTCGCCCCAGGCCAGGCCGGGCACTGACCACAGGTGGGAGCGGGCTGGGCCGGACCGCGCCGGCCTTGTCGCACTCGCGGGGCGGGGAAAGGGAGATAAATTAGCGCACAGGTCCTGGGCGCGGCGGGGCCGCTCCATCTATAGCCCGTTCCGCGGCTCGGGGCTGGCGGCGGCGGGCGGCGGCGGAGACGGGAGGCCGGTACTGCCGGAGGATTTGCCGAGCCCGGCGGCGGGCAGGCTCCGCTCGGCGCCCTCAGTCCGTTCCGTGTCGCTGGGGGCCATGTCGAGGGACTCAGCGTCGCTGCTGTCGCTGTCGCCGTCGGAGCGGCTGGGGCTGCGCTCGGGCTCCCCGGCGGCGGCGAGCGCTGCGCCGGTTCTCTGGGCCGCCGGCTCCGGCTCCGGCGGCGGTTCCTTGTCCTTCTGGGCCTGCGCCTCCTTGGAGTGCCGCCACTTCATCCGCCGGTTCTGGAACCACACCTTCACCTGCGGCCGCGCCGCCCTTAGACGGGTGGCACGGCCCCAGCGCGCCCCGCATCGCGCCCCGCGCAGCGCCCGGCCCCGGCGCCTTCCACCGGGGACTGGTAACGCGGGGAGAGAAGAAGGAGCCGTCCTCACCTCCCACTGCCCACACCCTGACGCGACTAAAGGGCTTTATTTTTTTTTTCTGCTTCTAGTTTGTGTGTTTAAATACCACACACCCTCCCCTTTGTGTTGTTTGTTTGTTTCCTCTCTCCTCCTGCTTCTTCTTCCAGGAAACCAAATCTTGCTCAAGAAACCACAGCGTTATACAATTCTGCACGCTCTGGGTCCTCAATAGTGGAATCATTACAGAGGGGCGTTTAATGATTCCGTTTGAAGAAGTGCTTTCACTTCCTCAGAACGATGGATTTCACAATGTGGGGAAAGATTTAAAATTTAAAAAAAAAAAAAAAAAGAGAAAAAAAGGGGACATTAAAAATAGTGTGTTTGCTTCTACTTCCTTTGACCTAAACTACCTCCTACAGAGAACTGCACTCCAGTAAGGCACACTCTGATGGTCTGCCCTGGTCCCGCTTTCCTCTCTGCCCGGCCTGCTCCTCGGTGGCCAAAACAAAAACTCCGCGGAATCTGCACGCAAGAGATGCTCGGGGTGAGGTCCAGCTCCTCAGCCAGCCCCGCTAAAGACGAAGGAAAGGAAATCACTTTGAAACCTCCCCACCTTCTGGTATTCATCTAAACTGGAAGTAAGATTTGAAATAAAACCGAAGCCATTCTTACTTGAGCATCTGTCAGCCCCAGCATCGCCGCCAGTTGCTTCCTGTCCGGTTTGGTGACATACTTCTGGATTTCAAACCGTTTTTCTAAACCTTTCCTCTGCAGGTTGGAGAAAACAGCCCTAGACCAGGAGCGTTTCCTCTTGTACGTCTGGGGCAGCGTGTCCTTGGTTAAAACTGCATATGGACCTGAGAAGGGAGAGAGAAAAGCAGAGGGAGGGAGAAGGACACAGCGTTATTAATATCACAGCCTGAAGGGGAGCCTTAAATCGATCAGAATAAGAGTTGGACTGTGGTGTGCGGGGAGGGCCTGAGCCAGCGTGGCCCTGCCTGCCGGCTGGGTACGTGTCCTGTCAGCCTATGCTTCCTTGGGCACGGGTGAAGCTGTCTGGAACACGAATTTCTTCCTCTCCCCCCTCCCCGCATCTTCTCTCTCAGCTCAAGTATTATTTCTATACTCGATGGGATGGTCCTCTAGATCAGGCCCTAGCCGGCTCTTCCTCCCCCCCAACGCAGCCCGGTTTTCGCCCAAAATCTAAACCTCCCTAGAAAACACACGGCCTGGCCTTTCAAAAGTGCCTGGCGAGTCCCTCCGGGAGGAAGGGGGCTGCTCCAGGACGGAGGGCCCTGCGCCACGGGAGGGTCGACGAGGGACGAGATGTACCTGGAAAAGTGTCTTGAAACTGGTGCTGCACTGAGCTCCTTGGGTTTGTGTTTAAGGGACCCAGGATAGCAGAGGCCTCGTTAATGGGGTCTAGAGACGCGAAGAACTGGCCGGCGGAAGGCTGCAAGTTGGGGAGATGAACCCCAGTTTGGCGGCTGGTAGTTAATAAGGAGGTCAGATCTGCGAGCACAGGAACAAGGAGAGCTCTGTTATACCGCGGTCGAGACCGACACCCCGGCACGGTCCGGAGAGCGGAGCCGAGGCCGGGGCCAGGCGGAGCGGGTCCCCGGCCGGAGGGGCTTGAGGGGACACCAGGCAGCCGCCTCCCGCTCCCAGGGGCTCTCCTCGGGAGGGGCAGCCGTGCCCCAGCGGTCAGACATCCTCCGATTTATTTACTCTCTTTGGTCAGGATGTTTACAGGCCGCGAGGGGAGATGGATTGCAGCGAAAGCTTTTAAACGGGCTGTGCCCTCGGAGACAGAAATCCCCGGCCGCTCCGAGTTAGCGCGGAGCGCTCCGCTCGCTATTTTCATACTACCGCTATTTTCCCAGGGGCGCAAGCCCTGTGCCGCGGCTCTGCCGTGCGGGGGTCGGGGTGAGGGCTGGTTTAGTGAGCGCTATTAGAAACCCGAATTTATAACGCCCCTTTTTTTTTTTTTTAATAACTCTTTTTTCGGCTAGGTCGAAAAGTTTTCAAAATCGCGAGTGTAACTCGCTAAAGCAATCACAGAGCAAGTAACAGAGCACGGAGAGCGCTAGCAGGGAAAGCAGACAAGCCAATTTCTCTACCTCTCAGCGTGTTGCCTTCCTTAACTTTGGGGTCAAACTCCGCCGATAAGATGCGGTCGATACCGAATTTCAGGTCTTTGCTGGCGGGCGCCGGTGCCGAGCCGTGCGCGTGGCCGCCGGGCAGCCGGGCGGGGGCCGGGGCGCCTCCGCCGCCCGCCGCCGCCGCTGCCGCCGCGGGGGACCGGTGCTGCTGGGGGCGGTGGTGGTGGGAGTGGTAGGCGGCGGAGAGAGGCGAGAGGCGCGGCGGGAAGGTGGCAGCGGGGGCATCGGGGGCCACGACGGGCGTGGGCCGGAGCGGCGAGGCGGTAGCGTGGAAGGGACCTCCGTGGTGGACGGCTCCTAGCGCCGCCGGCATCGCGGTGCCGGGACCTCCGGGCAGGCTGTCGGCGGGTCCTCCCGCCGCCTCGCCGCCGGCGTGGAGGATGTCGGCGATGCAGAAGGACGGCTTCTTCGCCGCCGCGGCGTCCAGCGGGAAGCAGCCGCCGGCTGCCGGCCCCGATGCAGAGCAATACGCGGCTGACCACAAGCTGAAGTTGGAGGCGTAGAAAGGAGCCAGCCCGGCCGTGTACATCCTGCCCGGGGAGGGGACGCGCCGCTCCGCAGCTCAGCTCCCGGGTGCGAGCCGCGGAGCTGCCCGCTGCCCGCGGCGCATGGGCAGGGATGGCGGGGCGAGAGGCGGCTGGCAGAGCACTTCCCGGAGGGGCGAGGGGGGAGAGCCAACCACCAAAAGATGAAAAAAAAAGAAAAAAATAAACCCGAAAATTAAAAAGTCCCCAAAAGCCGCGGCCAGACGAAGAAAGCGAGTGGGCGAGGAGCGGAGCGGCGCAAACAAAACAAACCCAAACCAAACCCCCTTTCCTCGCTCTAGGGGAAGAAAAAAATATCCACCCCTCCCCAAAACTTTCTCTGGCAGCGAGCAGCTCTCGCTCCCTCCCCACGCCCAATCCGCGATCCGCGGGGCCGGGTAGCACCGCCCGCCGACACGCCCACGCAGGGCCGCGTCGCGGGTACGGGCCACCGCGCCGACAGCGCGAATTGCGTGGCCCCTACCCGCGACCTGGTGCGGTTCGCCCCACAAAGTACACCCCAACACACACCTATCCCCCCTCTCCTCTAAATTCCGCCCTCGACTTTAAACACTCTCCCCTCCCCCCCCAAAAAAGAAAAAAATATAGCGCAAGGTCGCTTGCTGCTGCTGCGATTTCCAAACATTTGAAAGAAACGCGCAGGAAAATTCTTGGAGACTGGAGACAGGTCTGTCCTCTTGGAAAATATTCTCAAGGAAATGTGTTTCCTTCCCGGATAAATGAGCCTGGGATAGTCTGCAAGAGAAGGAGTCTCTGCTGATGCACACAACAAATGTATTTATGAGAGCTCCCAGATATTCTGGGCCCAGGGGTTTTGCATCCTGCATTAGCAGCGACTAATTAACTAATCGTAGTTTGACGATAGTGCAATTTTATAGATTTTTTTATCATGTTCTCCATCCCGGTGGCTGCATCTACTTCCACAACAATTACACCTTAAAAATTACTTTGTAATTTCTCGAACCCTTAACAACAGAATTACCCCCGGTTTTTTTCTGGAACACAACCATAAGATGTATTCGCTGCAATGATTTAGGGACAGATTTATCAAAGCGTCTTTGTTGCTTCCCCCCCCCTCCCCCCCCACATCTAAAATCACATTTGTCCTGACCTGACTCTGAAAATCAACTGTTTCTTTATTTTTAGTTTTCGTACAAATAAAGGAGTCGCTGCCGTTTTGAGTAGGCTGCTGGGTCGGACGATTGAAAGTTTGCTTTGATTTTGTTTTAAAAAATATCATATTATTTTTTCCAAAGGGTTTCCCACATTCAGAAGATTTTCGGGGAACCGCCAGAAAGGCAAACTATTTTTCTTTCTCCAGGTATGAAGATGTAGCTTCTGTGTGAATATTGAAACCACCTGCGAGCAAGAGCGAACGCGTTCCTTAGCCATAACCGTGTGCACGGGTAAAGGTGAGGCTGATTCTCTGGGAAAAGCCAAGCACCGCTTTGCTTTACTTTGGTTCTTATTAACGAGGCAAAACCGAAAAATGAAGACGGACTGGCTTGCCAAGATGTGTCCGAAAACCGAAGTCGGAGAAATAAAAGGTTGATTAGGTTTGAACTTTTCCTGACTCAACAGCGGAAAGCTCCTTTTCCTTGCATCTCCCACTCGCGCCCCCCACCCTCACCCCGCCTTTATCCCCCCGCCAGCTGACCAGCGCCTGCCTCTTGCTCTCAAACCGGATCGAACGACTCCAGTTCCACTGGCGTCCCCATTGCCGGGCAGAGCCGCCCTGCCAGCCCGCCCGAGGGACGGGCAACGATGTGTGCCCTGAGCGCTGCATCCCGGCCGCAAACCGCTTCGTTAAATTACTGCTGCAATTGCCACTGATACCCCGTATCGTTGTACCAGTTCGTGGCTGCTCACCACTCAGTCAGGGGAAAAAAACAAACAAAACCCAACACGGTGTTTTTCTTTCTTTCTTTCTTTCTATGTTTTTGGGGTTTGGTGGGGGTTTGGTTTTTTTTAAGAGCTGATTTCAAAACTCCCCTCTCCTCGCTGCCGAGCGGAGCCCGGCCATGAGCCTCACCGGAGGGAAGCGCCCGTCGCCGTTTGCGGGAGTCCCGGGCAGGCTCGGCCCTCACGGCCGCGGTGCTGCCGGTGCCCCGCGCGCGGAGAAGCGCTGTCATCCCGCGGGGACTGAAATAACCCCGAAGGAAACTCTAAACACCTTGCACTGAAGCACTTCACCCCCGGGCTGGGACTCGGGAGGGCGAGGGAGCTGGGGTGTCCGGGCTGCGGGGGCAGGTGCTTTCCCGGGGCTCGGTTGCGTTGCGCCCCCGAGCACCCTCCGCAGGTGAAAGGAGAAGCACCTGCCTCACCCCCCGGCCGCTCCCTCTCCCTGGGGACAAGGATGTCCTCTCTCCCCAAAGCCCTCTGAAGGCCTTCCTCCCCGCGCACCCTCTGACCCGGCGGCCGGGGACGCGCAGGGCTGCGCGGCCGCGCTAGTCCGGGGAGGCGGCAGCCCCTCCTCCCCGCGCAAGGAGGGAGAAGGCTGCAGGAAACCCGAAGCTCGCTGCAGTCCAGGTCATCTCCTGTTTTTTGAGAGATTCCAACTCCGACTAAATGAGCGGATGTGCCTGCGAGATTTGTCCCAAAATAGAAGCGGCTTTAGTATTTTAGGATACAGCAGAAATCCTTATTTCTTCCGGTGAAAAACTTCATAATGAGTGCGAGCACTTCCCTTTTCAATATTTGTGCAACTTTATCTCGACCAGCAAGTTGCTTTGGTGACGCAAATCCGCCCTTGTGTATTGCAACTACAAAAATAAATGCAAGGAAATCAATTCCCTTCTAGCAATGAAAACATAAATATACAGCTGCGACTTTCCCCTTTAATCTTGCTTTCCGAGGGACTCGAGAAGGAGGCGAATGAACTGTGCGGCAGGAGCGATGCTGCGGCTTTTTTTTTTTAAGGAATGGAGTCTCGAAGGACTTTTTTTTTTTTTTTTTTCTTCCCCTAGGACGACAAAGGAGGTGGAAAAAGAGTTATTGGAGTTCTTACTAGGGGAAATAGAAGGGCTAACCCCGAGGCGCTGCAGCTCCCCGTCCCTACTCGCAGGCACGGGGCCGGGAGCATCCCGGAAAGGGCCGGGCGCTGCCTGCCAGCGCCCCACGGGGACGACGGGCCGCTCTTTCGGCCTTCTCTGCCCCGTCCAGCTTCCCGGCGGCAGGTAGATCCCACAGACCCCTGTGAGATTTTGGCAGCTCGAGTGCCTGACCGGCGGGCACCGAGCCCCGGACGGTGCCTGAGCCCGGCGCAGACTGTTCACCCCACTGCGGGTTCGGGGCTCCCGTCAGCCCAGGCAGCGCTCGGCGGCCCAGCCGCGCTCTCCGGAGGCGGAATGGGGGGGAATATGGTGAGCCGAGTTTTCCCCTCGGAGCTGGCCCAGGATGCTGCCGGAGCGGCCTCCAGCCCTCCTCCTCCTCCTCCTCTCGCGGCCTGCGCCTTGCCTATTGGCTTTTAGGCTTCTATGTGTGCTCTGTTTATTCCTCTGTTTTTATATAGAAGACACGTACATGTGCAATATATTTAAAAATAAAGAAAAATATTTTTTAAATCCTATTATATCTCTCTGTAGGAGTACTTGTAAAAATAATTGTTTAAGCCTCATGACGAGTCCTCCAGGAAGACGGTTCGCTCGGGCGGCGTTAGAGGGACTGCTGCACCCCCTGCCCCGGGGGTCCCTCGGAGTCGCCCCCCGCTCCCCGCCCGCGCTGAGCAGCGCCAAGCACCCCTCTAAACCCGTGCTCTGTCGCCACCTGCCGAGCCCCCGAAACGGGGCTCCCTTCACCCTCCCAAACCCTCCCACTCCCCAAACCCCCTCATTCCCGGGTCCGTTCGAGCAACGTTTGGGGACCCCCTCCGCTGCACCGGGACTGCCCTCCATGACCGCGGGCAGAGCCCCTCCGAGCGCGGTGCCGGTGGGGATTCCCCCAGCTGGGCACAGCCCGTTATCTGGAAACTCAACAGCAACGCAGGCGCTGTGGGGCAGGAACTGCCCAGGATCGCATGCGAACCCGTTGACTGAGCTGGTCAAACCCTTGACGTTTCCTTTCCATTGTTTTACGCGTTATTTAGTTGAATACCTGTGTCACTAAGTCACGACTAACGTTATGTCATCTGCTGAGCGTACGTGGAAGGCGCCTGAAAGCAGGCGGAATCTGGCTTTCCGTGAGGTAGGGCAGGATTTCAAGCCTCCTGCGGGTGTATTTTCACTAGTGTTTGAGTTTGAGTCAGAGTATGCTTTTGGAGAGAAGCACTTGATCCTCATCACTTGCAGCTTTGCATCATGGAGAGATCTTGGGGCGCACGCACAGGAATCCTTGATGGGAATTGAGTCCACAGGGCAGGCTAAAATTGCTCTGAAGCAAAATTCCTCTGAAATGTCTATATTGTAGTTGTCTGAATACTCCATGGGGTTTTCTGCATGTGAGAATTGTCCATATGTTCCAGCATAATAGGTCCAACTGAATGGGTCCATATGTGAAAGCAGATCAAAGCCGGAAGCTCCCAGCTCCAGGGACAGCACACCGGCCACTGAGTTGGAGACTTGTTCACACACTGGCACGTTTGCACACCGTGTCTTTCTTTCAGCTGCTGGTCTGATGAACACATGAGGCATTTTAAATGGAGACTTTTTGCATTCTTCCAAATGCTGTGTAGTCCCTCAAGTCTCTTCAGACTGAGAGAGAGGGGACCTGAAAATACTGATTCACCTCAGCCCCTGAGTGCCTGGCTCACGGATCTGGGATGTGGGAGGGCACTACATCTTTCCACAGCCATGCATACAGGGAAAGGGGTTACCTTTCCTTCCTCCTCCCCCCCTCCTTTTTTTTTTTCATGAAAAGCTGCAGATTCATAAATCTTAAAGAAGGGTCAGGGTAATAAATAGCAGTTGGAGAGAAGTGCCTCTCCGCAGCCCCTGGGAAAGGAGGCTGCATTCTGAGGAGCAGCAAGACCATGACAGTCCCTTTCTTGGAGTTTTCTATGAGTTAGAGCAGGCAAGTTCTGCCCATTGTATTGGTGGGCATTGTTGATGTGAATCTCACTTTAAGGCATCTGATGTTGGCCTGGAGCTGGGCACTGTAAGTCTGCAATGCCATAAAGGCTTAAGCTGCTTGAACTTGGAAGTGCCAGTTTCCCACTCTCGCTGCATCCTGGTCTGCCTGTTGCTGTCCCTGGGGATGTCAAATTAACTCCGCCACTAAGAAAAGTTTTTTACTCTCACAGTTCCCAAAACTAGCTTCTTTATCATGTGGCCAGTCAGGGTGAGGGTGCAGGGGGAAACGTGCATTTGAGGGACAGGCTGGCAGGACCTCTATGACACTCTTTCTAAGTCTGCTCTAAACTCTCATCAGGCCACACATTAATTTAAGTGCTCCTTCTTGGAACTGCTTTCTGCAGTTTAAAATGGGTCCTTCTTGCATGGAGAGACCCTGAGTTTGTTTTTATTTCCATCATATGATATATCATATCATATCTACCATCCAATCATCCTGATTTCAGAGGTTACTCCACCTTTACACTGCGGTTGGACCATAACCTGCTTGCAGAGAGACTTATCACGGGCTAGTTGCGATTTTCCAGGCCACCCCAACAGAGAGGTCCACAGAGAGCTGGTCTGCAATTAACCCTCCGGTAGCTGATTAAAGGTGACGTGACGTGCAGAAGTGCTGACCCCCTGCTCTAATGTGCAACCGCCGATGAGAGAAGCATTAACATGCCCACTGTGCACAGTGACTGAAAACAAGAATCATTGTGTAAAATGAAGGTGATTCGACTCTCAGTGCAGAAAGGCCATCCACAGGTATTTCCTAAATGTGACGGGAGAGTATAATTACACCTGTTTTCAGCTGAGAACCAAAGGAGCAGCTTCTTAAATGAGGCAAATTACTGCTGTTGAGGACAGGGTTGGTATATCTCAGTTTAAGTTGCATATTTAGGTGCAAGTACAGATGGAAATTGAATGGAGGGTCTTTTATTCCCATAGTAGATCATCACCCCTATGATTTTGACAGAGCAATCCCATCAATTTCCACAAAACTTAGCTGATGCCTTAGTCCCTTTGCCCCTCCAGCAGCAGTACATTAAAGTCACTACACAGAAAAGCCGTTCAATATTGAAGAAGGAAATACTAATAACTGCCTAATAAAAGTTTTAGTAAGAAACAGTTTCCTCCTTCTTGCCAGCAGCAGTCAAAAATGTAAGAAGCTGGAAATAAAGATATCAGAATGCAGACACATAAAAGGCAAAATCAACCCCATAAGGAAGTCAAGTTTCTAGAAGCAAATTACTCTGTAAAACTCATCTGGATTTGAAAATAGTTATTGTTTTTCTTCCACCACTCCTTTCATGTTCAAAGTGGATTTAAATGCAGTAGGTACACATCAGACCAACTTTAAAACCAGCTCTTTCCTTGCTGCTAGCACATATAAACCCCCAGAAGAATAATGTCATCAAAGTCCTTCAAAAAAGTCCTATTTTAACCTTTTTTTCCCCAAGGAAGATGCTTTCTGGTGTATGCCAAATGGGAGTGTCAGCCAGGGGAATTTTATGGGCCCATAAACAAGTGTGCCAGACTGTATAGCACTCCCATAGTACCCTCCAGACCTGCTTGCCTCCTAGAAGTTCCCCTCCTGAAACTGAATCTGCCCTAATAAAGTCCAGCCATGACTTGGACAGCTCAGAGATTCCCTGTGCCGGGCTCCACCAGCTCTTGAAAGACCCAAGTCCCCTCCCTGTGAGACACCCAGGAGGATGGGAAGATGCTCTCGGAGCCAAACAGGGTGGTGTAAGGTATCCCCTTCCCAGCTGTGGATCTGGGATGCTGCCTACAGCAATAGCTATTCCTCCATGCCTTCAGCAAATGGAAACAAAAATAGAGGAGGCGCAGTCAACAGAGCAATGCAGCACAGAGGGGAAGTCATTTTCTGCTGATACCTCTAACACATCATTTTGTATCTTGATGCCTGGGATCTGGTTACCTTTATCTTAGCCAAAAGACTGCAGTGGTCATAAAATGTATTTTGATTTTACTTCTAAAAAACTTTATCATGAGATTTTGATTATCTGTCCTGCAGCAGTAAATTCCAAAGTCTCATTATCCCCCGTGTCCTTAAATTTTTTTCATAATTTCTCAGCTCCTTGAGGCATGCATTCATCCTGGAATTGTGAAATGGAGAGAAAAAGGCCGATGCTGACCAGTTTTTCCTTTCATTTGTCACCATGTCTAACCCAAGTGTTTACCCTGATCCCCCAGATGTATAAACTCTTTTCCAAGCCAAGACATTCTCTTTTTCCCAGCTAAGCAATCTGTTTCATTTTGAGGCCACACTGAATGGTAATATGAATCTCAACATGTTTCAGGTCTCAGGCTAACTTTGCAAGGAATAAAGACATTGGAGATGGTCTCATCACTGCAATCTTTCCCAAACCCTAACGAAGCAGCACCCTCTAGTGCAAGCTGACAATAAAATCCTCAATCACAACCATCTTTTTGGGTCAAATTCAGTCTTGGTGCATCACCACTGGGACCACTGGGAATGGGCTCAGCCACAAAACTTTACCCTTCTGGTCTCTGAAAATTTCCAATTTTCTCCCTAGGCCCCCCATGGATGCTTCGGGTACCAGTAGGATGCAGAGTGTTGCCCAGGACTCTGGCAGACCCAGGTGGCAGCACTGCCTGCAGGCAGGTGGCACAGATGGCAATTGTGCCATGCTAGTTTCATTTCTATGGGATGTTTCTGCCCACCAAAGTGGAGGCAAGAAATATTCCTTGACAGGAGTGTGACTCACATCTTGGGTGTTTTGAGACGTGAGAGGTATCCTACCTGGTTTGAAAGGACCAGGGGCAAGAGGGAAGGTGAAAAGGGGACAACTGGTGCAGGGAGGGGGCTGAGCCTGAGGCTGGGCTTGGGGAAGCAGGGTTGGGTGTGGAGGGGGGACCGGCACTTTCACATGGAGAAAGTCACTGGTTTCTGGGAGAACTGGGGACTAACCGGGTGTGAAAGCTGAGGCTGAGGGCAACATGGTGTTGTATTACTTCTGGTACACTTTTCTTTCATTACTAGCAATTTCCATACGTTTCATCAGTTTTATTGTTGTTAGGAGGAAGGAGAACAAGAAAATGACACAATTTTGGCAGACCCTGAGCAGGGGGTGACCTGCGGGGTGAGCGAGGGGGAGCGGGGTCATTCCTGGATGCCATCGGCCACAACACGGAGGCAAGTTAACTGTGTCGTGTCCCGCACAAAATCCCGTTGCCTGAGCACACATATGGGGATTTTATGAAAACATAGACCTCCCCTCTCACACTCTAAAAATAACACTGAGTAAATGGCTACTTGAGATTTTGTAAAAATTAAAAGAAACCAAACCTGCTTAACCAGAGTTGGAAATTTTGTCCAACATTTCAAGGCTACACCTTCCTTTCATTAAGAGCTAGAAGAGAGCTGCAACGCTTAAGCCAGGAGGGAGAGTAAATCCTTCAGTGTCAAACCAAGGTGAGGCTAATGTTTGGGAGCCAGTGTGTGTGCCCGCACAAACACAGGGGTTGGCTCTCACCCCAGGCACATGCAGCTCCTTACAGGGCAAATACCTGAGCCAGAGCCCGGGGGAAAGCAGGCAAAACACCAGACCTATGAGTTGTGTGGCTGTTTCACCTTCTTCTAATGCTTCTGCTTTTTAATGTACTGGGCACACTGTGAGTCCAGCTGTGGCTTCAGCATTAAAGGGAAATGTGGGAACCGATGCTTTTTCTCTAGACGTGATAAATAATGTCCGGATGGTGATCTGGTTTTGGGGGAGTGTTATTTTTAGATTGATGACAAGGAGTTCCAGAGCGAGGCTGAACCATGTGGGTAAGGGGGGTGGAGGTGGCTTGAAGCCATCCCAGCACTCTCCAAATGTGAGGATGCTCTGGGGAGGAAGCAGGGGTGGATGGAGGGAGGCTGGACCCCTTCTCTCACCCAGCCTGGGTGGGGCCTGCAGGAAACAGGAAAGCAGAGCTTTAAACCCTGGCCCAAGAAATGCTCCAGTTTTCTGGAGCAGCTCTTTCCCCCCATCCTCATTCCCTACCAGCTCTGAGGGCCTCCGCACTGCTGCTGGATACAGCTCTGCTAGGCTGGGAAGGGAATATCTTATGGCAGACACAAAAACCCGTAGCACTGGAGGGAAGACATGGTTCTCTACCTTCTCTGTCTCCACACTGTATTTTACTATTCTCTTCAAATGAAGCAAATACCATTATTTCCCATTAGGTGTTCCTGGTGCAAGAGTATTTCATTGAAAAATGGTTCTTTAATGCTAATGGGAGTTATACTCCTAGTGTGATTTATATTAATAAAGCATGTGCAGTTCCTCAGTACATTTAGACCCTGATGGGAAATGGACTTTTTTTTTTGTCCTTCCACACAACATCTGATGAAGTGCTCCAAGCATACAATTTTACAAGCTATTCTCCTCTGGCCTTACAGATGAAAAATAGTCTGTTGTGTCAACTCCTCAGATGCCTATTTTTACACCTTCTGTTTGTTCTTAGTTTGACGTTGTTAATCACGGTCCCACCAAAGCTCCATTGTTCAGCTCTTCAAGAAGAATGTTGTTATATTGACTGTTTGTGCGTCAGCCCAGCTCTCTCTGGAGCTGCACTTGGATGAAATTAGATAATTTCCATTAGGAGAACAGGCATTATTAGTCCCCAATGCCAAATTGAAAAGAGAGCCAAGATTACTATTTCTGGCCGTGTTCACCTCAGGAAGGAACCTTCTCAGCTTTAATGGGATTTTGCTATTGTTGGTTGCCTTCTGTTTGACACCAGGCCAGCAGGGTTGAAAATTGTTTAGAAAGCTGCATGAAATATAATAGAGCCCAAGCCATTTGCTGCAGCACATTCCAGTATGATGTTTATTTTGAAAAAAAAAAAAAAGGAGAAAAAAATTATTGTCCTTGGCAGTGAAAAAAAAATCCCACTAACTTGACTCTCAGAACATATGCTTCTTGTTGCTGTTGTGCTTTCACAACGTGCTGGATTGGCACTTTATGTACAGAAGTGATAAATCTAACACTATTTGAAATTATCTCCAGTACTTGTAGAAGCAGATCACAGGCACAGATGGCAACTTTATGACAAGAAAAGAGGGTAGGGATGATACCAGATCAGGTCCAAAGCAAGAATTCAAGTCCCAGGTTTGGCAGGAAAATGTGTGTCTTCATGTTCTGTGGCTCAGTTTTCCCATCTCTAAAACGGGGTCAAGTACTCACCTCTATCACATGAAGAAATTATGAGGACACATGCCCCCTGGATGTTGCTTTTGTGGGCACTGGAGGTCATCTGAGGCAGACTCAGCCCCTCCTCGGCCCCAGGTGCACAGCCCTGCCCATCCCACCACCTGCCTTTCCCCAGCAGTGACTGGGCTCTGCCATTACCGCTATTGTTTGCTTTTCTCCCCTTCCTCATGTCCCTTCACCATCACCTCGCACGAACGTCTTACCTGCATCTCAGGATGCTAATACTTGACATCCAGTGTGAGAATGGGGATGGTGGACTGAACTCTTGCTCAGCCCCGAATTCCCCATGGGTTTCTTTCTGCTCCATATAGTACGGTTTTTTTCTCTGAATGCTGTCTTAAAATAATTATTAATGAAAGCAGAGTTGACTTTGGAGTGAAAGTTTCCAGTTCCTTGGCATTTTCAATGTGTAAGCTATCTAAGGGTATTGAAATACAGGACATTTTTTGGATGAGATCAGAAACCAAAACCACGTTTTCCCTCCAGGCCTCTTTGGAGCCAGACCCACCTTTACTGCCCTTTACCTCTTGTCTATTCAAGCCCTAAAGAAGCTGAGCAAATAGAACAAAGTTATCCACATTTAGAAAAATAAATAGAACAAGCAATCTTCAAAGCCTTCAGATGAGGATCCATGCAACAATGCCGGCGTTATCCCTGGGCAATAAACCAGAGCACTCCTTTGTTTATATAACCTAGCATTTACTTCTATTTTAACCAACAAACATTGACTGATTGCATAGTCTTGGCTCTAAACCATCCGCCAAATATTTAAAGATACAATTAGACTAAAAGGAAAAAAAACCCAAGGCAGACGCCGGCCGACATGTTTCCTCCACACAGAGCTGCCACCTGCCTGGATGGAACTTTTTTGACCCAGCCAGAGCAAAGCAGTGATTGCCTCCAGCAAAACCAACACCCAGGCCCCTACCTCAGTCTGAGGCATTGGCCACCCCCAGTGCCTGCTCCCCTGGAGGTTCTCACAGAGCTGAGCTGGCAGGTACAGTTCAAATTTAGCAGAACATTGGCCAGGATGATCCCTTACTGTATTTGCTTATCTCCCAGATCTGCTGTCCTGTGGCACTGGCATTTTTAGGAGAGGTCAGGTCTGAAACGCACCCCAGGTTGTCCCTGCTCAGAGCATACTTTGACATCCACTTGACATGTGAGAAGTTTAGGGGAGGCTGTAGGAGATGATGTTGCCCCTTCACCACAAGGCCCGACAGCTGGGCTCCCACAGGAGGCTTCTCTCTCTACAGTCCCAAGTGCCACCATGCAGGACAGCCACTAGTTTCACAGCCCAATAGGAAACAGACTGGTCCCAGTGAGACCTGTTGTAGAAAGTCATCCCTGACAGCTTGCAGAGGCACCTATGTCCCTTCTCCGGATCTCATTCTAGTTGCCACCTCTGGCAGCTACTGGCAGTGAGGTATTTGGACAGATCAGGGTGAAGTTCATAGGTCCCCAAACAGAAGTGTCCAGACAATGCCCAGGTCCCTGTTTTCACCCCTCGATAAACTCTGGAACTGACT
The DNA here is from genome assembly GCF_003945595.2 of Pipra filicauda. Taxonomy (NCBI): domain Eukaryota; kingdom Metazoa; phylum Chordata; class Aves; order Passeriformes; family Pipridae; genus Pipra; species Pipra filicauda. Next base: position 1,019,124 of record NW_024103962.1, read on the forward strand.
CAACGAGTGAAATGTTCAGAAACTGTTAGACAGAAAATAATCTGTCTACAAGGCTGGGGGATCTCATCTACACCCTGGCTATCTCTTCACATAGAGCATTTGTCTTCTCACTAACCTTTTTATTTTTTTCCTCTTCATGCTGTGAAATGTTCATTGTCTCCCGCTAAGGAAAGTTTGATAAGGATCTTGCTGAGAGTGGCTTTTAGGAAAACCCATTGCTCCAAAAAGGAACCAACCATTGTAGAGCCAGCACTTCAAAGTTATAGCATTATCTTGTTTTTTTATACCAAATAAATAAATAAAATGAAGATGAACAATGTGTTTCCTTTTAAGGAGGAGTGTGGGAAAAACCAGGTCTCATCAGACTGGGAAATGGAGTGGTATATGCTGACTAAGAGACTGGAAATAGCACGGCTGTCAACTGGAGGAATTCGGGGTTGAATAATCACGTCAAGCAGGCAACGTCAGATGGGAACCGTGGCCCCAAACCTGTTCATTTGAACTCATCAGGATTCACATGAGAAAACACACATTGACTCCACATGTTGCTTGTGGTTTCAGTGGAAGATCAGGGCTGGACCATCCCTGCTGTCAAGCCAGCACGAGCATGCACTCTCCTAGATACCCAGTGTAGAACTACTTTTCCAGCACAGGAGATCATCCAGATTGTATGTGCCACATTACGTTGCAACCAAAGCTGGTGACAGCCCTTCCAAAACTTCCTTGTCTTCAGACAGCTCTGAGTGGGAGCTCACTGCCTTACTCTTTCAACCTAACCTTTCCTGAAGCACTTTTGTTTGTATTTGGGACCAAGGTCCTGGATGATAGAGGGACTACTTTGCCTTCACAAAGACATTTTCTGCTCTTCGCCTGGCACTGTCGACATGTGCCCAGCCTCAGGTGGATGTCTCCTCAGGTCTAAGAAAATTGCAGGTTTTTTACAGCATGACCCATTGTCAGGATGGCAGCTGTTCCCCCTTCTCTCATTTGTGCTCCAGGGTGGGGGTTGTCCAGCTGTAGGCAATCTGTGCCATGTTTCCATTCTGCACTGCCAGTGCCCCCTAGTTCAGTCCAGCCATCAGGGATAGTACAAGTGTCCTTCAATGTTTTCTTTTATGGATAATTACCCTTTTTCATTTTTTTATTAGCTGTTGAGGAAGGGAGAAAGGAGCAAGAGAGATCCCATCCTTTGGTGCTGTGGGACTTGATGCTGTTTTAATAACAACAAAATATTGGAAAGGAAAAAAAAATTGCAGTATATCAGCATGTTTTTAAGGTTGGTGGGAAAAAAAAGACCTCTAGTCCCAGTGGTATCAACGAAGAAAACGTCCATTGGATTCTAGTTCTTAAAAAAAAATCTGAGTCATGCAGAAAGTGCTGGGCTTGGGTTATGTGTGGTTACTGGAGTGCTCAGGGAGGGGGAAGGGAAGCACATGCCAAGATCAGAGCTTCGTCACAGCCTTCTAAAAATTAACAGGTCTGTGAAGATGTGTTTTCTAAGAAGGGGGTGCTGCATGCCCAGGGAGAGAGGGAAAAAGAGTGAGAGGAGAAGAAGGGATGTTTTGCTTCCACCTCACTCCAAACTTGCTAAATTCAGCCCTGCGTTTGCTGAAGAGAAGAACTAGAAATCCCACTCCACCTAGCAAGATAATTTTCCCCCAAACTGTCAAAGTCTGGAAAATGGGTGTCTGCGCTGCAGGAATTTTTCTGAATAGCAGATGACAGTTGCAACTTTATTCCTTTTTCCACTATTTCATGGATATTTACATGAGTCCTACAATCTGTACCCGTAAGAAATCCTGCTTTCTAAAGACAGGATCAGGCAGAGACCCTCCTTACCTGCAGGGAGGAGGTACTAAGTAGGTATATGTTCATATACACATACTCAAGCGTGAGCAAAGGGCAGCGCCACAACAGAGAGCTCAGAGCACCAGACAGTCACTCTGCTGTGGATTCAGATATTTCACTTTTTTCCACAAGGAAGCTCTCTTTGAAGGTAGAGAAACAGAGAGACACAGCAGGGGAGGAGGGATCTGTCTGCGTTGCTGGTTCGACTGGATTCTGGTAGATCCCTGCTGTGGACTGTGTGCTGTTCTCTTGCCATTGCTCTGCCAGCAGAAGGCTCTGTCTCTCCCCTCTCTGGCTGATATGACAGCAATGACAGGAGCAATTTCTCCTCTCCGGGTGCTATGGAGAAACCACCAACTACCTCATTTCAGGGAGCTGAGTCCAGAGCAGCCTGCCAGGTCCTTCCAGCCTTTCCAGATGGCATTTTTTTTCTGACTATGGTTTAGCATCCACAATAATGTTGCTTTTGGTTTGATGGTTAAATGAAAACATGGATTCCCCCATAGTTTTATGATTTAGGAGCTCACTCTTCAGGTTCAGGCTTACCGATGGTGGCTTAATCCACACTCATCTACACATGAACAGGAATTTCTCTTGCTTCTTTACCAAAACCATCAAATTTTTCAGGTTTTCAGTAAAACAAAAATGCCCTTTTTAAATCCTATTGAAAGACAAACCTTTTATTTTTATCAACAGCTCCCAAGGACATACGTTTTCTCAATAGCTCCATAGACAGGATATGTGAGTGAGAAAGATATGGGTTTTAATCGCTGTCCCTCAGCCAGGCCGGGTGGAAGGAAGATGTTTTTTCTGTGGCTTAAATAAAGGTCTTATTTCCAAAAGGAGCTGGTGATAGCAGCTGCCTAACTAGAAGCAACCCAATGGGATCCATCATCAAGGGACTGGGTCCTCTGACTTTCTGAAAGATTGGACCTTCAGGGCATGACAAAATTAACAACCCCAAAAGGAGCCAGACAGAATCACAATCCCCTTAAGAACAAACAAACAAACAAACCCAAATAAATGGGTGAGTTTTTCCCTGTCCATCCACATGCAGGCCTAGGAAGGAGTCCCTCGAGGTCCAGATCCAACTTTACAACTCCCAGAATGTACACAACTAGAATATCATGTTGGAATCATCTCTCCAAACATGCTGCAAATCCCTTCACAAAGAGAAACACTTCATAATCCTTCTATTCATGACTGTCCCTCCAAATTTAAACATGCATTTAAAAAATAAATAGGGCAGGGGTGATGTGCGGGAACAGCTTGCTGCTTTTGCTTTTTATTTTTTTTTTAAATCAATAAAACAGCCTTAAAGAGGCCCCCTTGAAAGAGTTATGTTCATTTATTTTTCTTGGAAACTTCCAGTCTCCTTAACTCCTTTTAGACACATAAGAGGTGAATGATTAAGTTGAAACTATTATCTTTGCAAAGAACATCTCTGCTGGCCAAGAGGAGAGGAAAAGTGAAATGAAATAAACAGGCCGGAGCGATTGTGTCCCTGACGGGTCCCTGTGGTGAGGTGCTGGGAAGCTTGGAGAAGTTAAAAGGAGGTCCCTGGGTGGGGACTGTTAATGAGGCAGGGCACATTTTGGAAGAAATTTTTTTCTGGTCAGAAATATGAGTGTTTGAATAACTTTATATGAGACAAAGTCAGCCCTCGTATTAACAGGTGCCACGCGGAGCTGCAGCATGGTGGTGGCCACTCTTGCCAGCTCTGGCTGCCAACCTCCTTTCCTCAGCCACCCCTCCAGAACATGGAGGCAAAACCTTTGCCAGTGAAGGGTAGGAAATAAACTTAGCTTTGCCATGCCCTAATTCACATGGAGGCATAATGTCCACTACTCCCTCTGCTGTTTCTGAATGGCTGCAGCGCTCGGGGCCCGTGGGCAGGGACAGGGACCCTGCAGTGCTGGGCAGCAGCAAGGCAAACAGCAGCCGTGCTCTCTGCCCGCTGGGACATGCACTGCTGTGAGCTCACACATGACGTGTGTACCTATTGTACCAGACACATACCTGGCTCTGCCACCAGCTGGTGGTCGGTCAGTCAGTAATAGCCTGTGCATCCAGTTTCCAGCTGACACGTGAGCTTTGGGCAGACATTGCCAGGTGAGTTTGGGAAGAATTAAAGTCTTGTGCATGAAGAGATGAGCATCCTCAGGGTCTGGCTACTGGGGCTCCAACAGTTGTGTTTACTGCTCTCTCTGAGACTCCAAGGCTGGTGTGTAGCTGAAGGCCAGCATCAAAGCACTGCTGCATTGGCATCGGGGAAGCTCAGGGACACATCCAGTTGTTGGTGCAGGAAGATACAAGGTCTTGGGCTGCAGCTGTCTGGGGGGACAGTTCACAGCCCCAGGTGACTCACTGATACAAGACTGCTCGGGCGAGGGGCTGTGCCATGGGACCAGTGGTCATTCAGACTGCTGGCCTCAACATGGACACAGAGGGAGATCAAACTCGATGGCTCACTGGGCTCATCCTTACAAAACACCAAGACAAGTGAGCATCTAGAGAGCTTACAAACACTTTGCTACAGCTCCATCTGATGCAGCAGAAATCACATGATATCCTGAAAATGAGGTGATTTAAAAGACCTAAATAGTTAAATTCAGCTTTACTTGAAGCCTTTAGGCTATGGAATTAACTTGTCTTGAAAAGAAACATGAGATGGAAAATACTTACTGATTTATTAATCCAAAGGATTACAAGCAACGCTTCAATATCTTGCTCAGGACAGAGACATCAGTAAGTCAGTGGACAGAGTGGTGGGATTCATTGCAGGCAGTTACATGGGATGCACATATTGAAGCTACTCTGAAAATTTCTCTTACTGACTAATTTAATTTGAAAAAATGATTGGTAAGGTATTGCAAATTGTCCCTGGACCTGACTGAGCCAAGGAAAAGCTTGAAATTACCACCATAGGCTCATGTGTCTCATGTGCCAGTTGACTTTTGCTTTGGAATCACTCTGTTGGATTAGTTAAAAAAAAGGCAAAAAATGGCCAGAAGTAACATTTACGTCACAAGTCACATCTGCTTCTGTAATTACTTTCCTGTCGGCTGTTTTCAGCAGAGAAGGAAACCCGACAGAACTGGTATCCAACAATGGATTACAATTCCCTCCTTGAAATCTCCAAGTTTTCTGAAGGGGGGAAGGCCATGGCGCACAGCTGATCCTCAGCGTGTTGCCGTGAGGACAACAGAAAAATCAAATGCTTGGCTTTGACAGTGTGTTTACAGATCACTCTCCAGGAAAGGAAAACTTGAAAAATCTCCCCTGTGAACTTCCTACGTGCGTACGTAGCCCCACACAGCAAAACAATGCCAAAGTCACCTGCCAGGCTGAGCTGCTGGAGGAGAGGAAAACTCATGAGAACCTAATGATGCCGGCTCATTGAGGCTTAATCTTCAAGCCACATGCAATCAAAAGACAAACAGTCCAGCAGCAATAGTGGTGATAGCACATGTGTGCAGAACAATAGCACAGCAGCCAGGACAAGCTGTTTAAATGTGGGTCACTTAGAAAAGAGCAGAAAACCTGGCAGACTACAGAGAAAAAACCCATTAGCTTAGTGCAAGTCATTTCCAAAGAAAACATGCAATATGCACAAAATATCTGGTAGGTGAGAAAGGGTGGGTTCTCTGCAAGAGCAAAAATGGGGGATGAAGCTAAGACTCTTTGTAATATAAGCCTTAGCTTGGATGAGCTAGGGGGTAACTTCCTTTGTCTTCTCCAGAAGGAACAAGAGGGAGCATCTGTTCACCAGAGCCAGGATTTCTTTGCTTGGATTTGAGACCTTGATAGGTAAATTCTGAAGAATTTCAGCACTAAGGCACATAAAGTCCTTATTTCACTACTGCTGCTGCATATTCTGACAGTGGCATCATTTTTCCAGCCTGGACGCCCTCCTGGTGCTGGCTACAGCAGCACATTTGGACAGGAGATGCTCTGTGGAGATGTCCCAGGCAGGGCCAAGTTCACCCTGGGTATGTTCAGCCCCTCACCTCACTGCCAGCACAGCAGTAATGTACCTCTGCACACTGGAAAAAGGTTTCTTTTCCTCCCCTGCACAGTGGGTGCCACACAAGTTTTATTTTTTTTTTTTTTTTTTTGCATTTGGTCCTGATTGTGGTGGGCATCGACAGCCCTTGCCAGCCCAGCCTGCCAGGAAGAAGCTTTGGCTGCATCTCCCTCAGCTGTTGGGAGAGAGCAGCCATGACTTTCCCAAGCAGATGGGAAAATGATCTGTCATGAGCACTGGATCCAGACATTCAGTATGACTGTTAACGCCAAATCTGTGGGGACCCATTTCTTTGCTGTGCCCGTCAAGCCCAGAGCACCAGTCCCATTTAATTCATCTTCATTTTCTTCCTTTTCTGAGAGAAAATCTCAAAATCATTCCAAAACTATTGTTTTAACAGACATCTGATAAATCAAACATCGTAAGGGGAGATCACTGCTGCTCCCTGAGCCAAATACATTCCTGTATTTCCTGGCCAAGGATGGTGACCATCAGGACAAGCATTACGTTTCAGCTTTGCTTGAGCCTGAAGTCTGTGAACAGTGAGAGGGTCTCCATCTGGAGTCATTTTATAGCATTAGAGCAGTTCTCCTCCAGCAGCAGCCACTGCCTGCTAGTATAAAAATACTTGGGAGAAAAAGCAGTACATTTTATTATGTTGGTAGGAGGGAAAAAAGCTCTATTCAAGCCTTCCATTAACTTTTATGAATATCTCTAAAGAGATTTATTTTTATAACAACATTGATGCAGAGGAGTAAACCCCAAGTTTCCTGACATTTGCAATTATGATTTCTCACTAGAGGCAAGTCCAGAGTGTTTGTGACCAAGCCCTGCTCACTTTGTTCACATGAGGAGCAGCCCTGGAAGCCCGAGCCTGGCTGTGAGAGGAAGGATGGCCCCATGGTTGCCACTCACAGGACCTGTGCTCATATTTTGGCACTGCTGCAGGCTCCCTGAATGATCTTCTCCGCATCACTGGTTTGTTCCAGGGATGTTCAAATCTAATCCTGGAGTACCACCAAGTGCTGAAGTAACCAGTCCCACTTCAGATCCTAGCTTCCAATAAACAGAGGTCATGTTCTGCCCCAAAGCTTAGTATTTCTACCCAATTAATACTATGTGCCCTCTTCTGACTTTGGTAATTCTCAGCATTCCCACTGCCCATCCAAATGTCAGCCCCTTTCAATACCCACCACATTGCTGTCCTTCATCATCTCCTGCAGTGACAAGCTCCTTAGTCGGGACCTATCACATATAAAAATACTTCCTCTTATCTGTTTTGAATTTACCACCTTCTAATTTCATTGAATGCCCCTTTGTCTTAAGACATGGTCCCACCAATCTGTTTTCTCTGTTTTCCCTATTTTTTTTTATTTTCCTTCCCCTCTTAAAACCCAAAGTTACATTGTGAAAGGAGGAAGAGAAAAACAAAACAAAACACCCCCCTTCCACCCTCCCTCCCAAAAAATGAAATTAAATAAAGCATCCCAGGAAATTGTTCAAATAAATAATTATTATACTTCATGGTGTGGCCTTGCTGCTCTCTGCAGATGTTGCAAACAAAACCGGTGCGATGTTGAGCTGTTGGGACAGTGGCACCACATGTGAGATGTACACACGTGGTCCTGGCAGCCCAGAGGGCAGGTGCTGGGGAACAGAGAAATGGAGGCACTGGTTGAAGCTGTGCCCACGGGCACCAGTAGCAGCAACATCTCAACACTGCCAGAACCTGAGCTGGGAATTTTTGGATTTGAGTGAGGCTGTGACAGGCAAATCCTAAGACATTTCATCATTGCACCTCCCACCCAACCACCGTTACTGAAGAGTAGAAGGTCCCTCACTACTCAAGCATATTCTGTTGCTTGCAAGTTGAACTTTCATCAGCCCAACAGGAAACAATGAAAATATCACTGTGATGGGTAAAAGCCCTTCAGCAGACTTCCAACAACAGCTGGGAAGCAGCCGGATGGCCAGGGTGTCTGCAAGGCTGTTGTGGCAGGTGGCTCCTGCCCTGTGCAGCTCTGGGGATGTGCTTTACGCTACAGCTACTGCACAACATGAAACAGAAGATCCCCAGCCCCCTCCCTAGACACAGTTCCATCCTGCATCATGTTTGCTTTCAGCTGCATTTTTAAAGCAGGGCTGGTTTCTCTGTTGAGACATCACCCAGTGAGTGTGCAGCTCCTACTGCTGAGAAGGAGTCTGAGAAGCCCACAGAAGCCGAGTGACATGGGCCAGCACGCATAGGAGCACTGGGACCAGACTCAGTATTGGTGCAAGCAAGGTGATCCTACTGGTCCCTGGTGGGCTTTTACAGTCCAAGGAGATGAGTGAACGATACCTGCTTGGCCTTGGCAGCAGACACTTGTCCCTGGCCACCCAGTCCACCATCCAAATACTGGCCAACAATGTGGCCATGAAATACCAAAACACTTGAAGTAACAGCAGTAAGCCAACAGAGAGCACTGACAGTTTTTGAACAGCCCTGAGGGAAACAGGGCTGCTCACTTCTTGTTTCAGTCTGGCTGCAGACTTGGACTTATGACAACACACTGATTTATACTAGGATCACAACATTCTTCCCTACCATGAGAGCCTGCTTGCCTTATGTCTTCTGCCTTCCTTTAAACCAGTGGAATGACAAAAGCTCAAATTCTGCCTTGCAGCTTCTGGAGCCATTTCCCAAGAGACCCTTTTCAGCAACTTAAGCAGCTGCATCCTCCCATTATCCAGAGACTCCCAAATACCTGAGCAAGAAGAAGACCTGGTACCACAGGGGTTTTTTATTCCCTGAGGAACAGCTCAGGCCTTTACACTTCTGGTGTAGACATTGGAGCACCAACTACCATCAGTTCTTGTCCACAGTCTAGGGCCACAGACTACTGGGCCCATGAAATAATCACAGCCCTTCTACCTGCTTCACCCAGCATGTCAGCAAGCAGCTCTTGCTGAGGAAGGCCAGGACACCGGGGCCAGAAGCAGCAGCTTCTCACCCATCCCTGGCTGAAACAAGGAGCATGGCTGGCTCTTCTTCAGGGCTCAGACCAGAAACTTCAGCTCACCCTTCCCTCCCTCAAAAAAGAAGTGTACCACTTTGGCTTCTCATCCAGGCTGACATAATTTAGACTTTCCAAAGGTCCTAAGCAGCTTTGAAGGGTTCAGAGCAAAGCTTGCAGTGAACAAGCACAGTGCAACTGGCCTGTTCAGGTACTTGTAAATTAGGAGAAAAAAAATCCCACAATTGTCTCAGGACATTGTCCCCTAAAGTGGAGACAAAGTTCCCTTTGCTGGATTGGCAGGCATGTGTCCTTTCTGGGGAAAGAGAATCTGCCTCCTTGCTTTGCTTCCAGTGATGGAAGTCCCAGAGGGCAGGACATGCGGTGCATGAGAACAGCACACATTCTGCTCGGCACAGCGTGCTGGGACTGTCCCTCACTGCAAGGAGGAAAACAACTCAGGGCAGCTCCATTTTAACTTCAGGAAGATTCATATTTCGGGCAGGATAATTTTTTTGACTGATTGTCTCATGTCTGTGCAGCTCCTGTTCCCAGCTCCATGTACCATCAGTAAATTGTCCAACTCCAGGGGAATATCAGAGTCCGGGTACAACGAATCTATCGAATCTATCTCTCTTTTTCTCCAGATCAGTGGAAGTTTGCTGTTTTGTTTTGTTTTGTTTTTTTTTGGTTTGTTGTTGTTGTTGTTGTTGTTGTTTTTGGGGGGGGGAGTGCCGTTTCCCCCAGGCTAGGGCAGCAGGCTCAGCCCGGAGCTGGGCTCCCTGCACCGTCCGCGGTACCCGACTGCCCTCTACCCGAAAGTGTGGGATATACAAGTGTGGCTCGCTCAGCAGTCGGCCCTTTCCCACCCCTTGCAAAGCAACGCTGTCAACTACAAAAAACATAAGAATAAACGCATCCAGCCTTCAGGACATACCCTCTTTATTTTCTCGAGACTCATGCCACAATGCCCCGAGTAAGGAAAATGTGCCATTGCAAATGTTTATAACATCTGATTTAGTGTTACGCAGTTTCTCCCAGCCATAAACCAGAACAAATACTCCCAAGATTTATTACATCCTTCCCTCCAGGGCTTAAGCAATTGTACTTGATTAATTCAGCAGTTAAACAGCACTGAGCAGAAGCATGATAATTTTGTATCCAGGATTCCTAAGTTACATATTGTTTTCCACAAGGATTTAGGTCTAAAACCAGAAAGATGAATCTTTAAATATGTACCTATCCATATGCACGGGATAATATGCAATGGATGTTTCCTCCCAGCAGAGAGATGCTGAGTTAAGTTTCTTCTTGTTCCCTGACATTAAGAATTCTTCATCACTTTCTGAGGCAGTAAATACTTATTCCTCAGCTTACATTCTGGATAGGACAAGTATTTGCAAACTTGCCTTACTGCAGTGTAATTTTAAGGGAAAGAAACATTTCTGCAGTACCAATATTAATAGGAGTTAACAGCGAGGGAGCCCTTCTGGTGCATTTCTCCTGTAAATACAAGCAGTGTGAAAAAACTTCCTTTTGCCTGAACCGTCCACACAAATACCCAGATTTGATCCAATTCTGCTTCCTTGTAAGTCTATGAAGGAGTTTTGAAAATTTTTTATTTCCTAACCCTGCATGAAAGCCTCACAGCAGAGTCTCCACAAGGAAAGATTCCATCATGTTGGTAGCACACTGGTGACAGAGAACAGGGGGTTACCCTCCAGAAAAGCATTGGAAAAACAAAGACCAAGAGTTTTTTATACATTTGCTCAGGAGCTCTTAGGGCAGGTCTATCTACATAACAAGAGCTCTTCAAATGCCAGCTAGGAAACATGAAAAGGAGCTGGAAGAAAGCAGGGAGCCTTTCTGCTTCACAGCATCTTCTAGAGTTCCCGTTCTGCCCTGAGAGACCCATGTGTCCAGGAAAGGGTGTAAGCCACGGAAGAAAGCAAACCTTTTGCATATAGTTTATGGAAGCAGAACCAGAAAGAAGCATTTGTGGACAGCATATTGGCCTTGAAGTGCTAGAGCAATTGCAAATAGCAGGCCTACTTTATATCATCACTGCAGTGAGCACTGGGTACTGGGTAGGGTGTACTTCAGTTAACTATAATGTACAGAATTTATTGCAAATTAAACTGTTTACTGTACGAGGCAATTTCCAAGTACTGACATGCTCGCTGATTTTTCAAGTATTAAAAAAACCATCAAAATAATATTAATTGAATGCTCCCTATGCCCTCCCATACCCTCAAAGACATTTACACATCTTCAAGTAATCAGGAAAAATGGCCTAAGCTGTTTGAATCTGCTGGGCCATTATTGTTCTACAATACCCCCTGGAAAACGCATGTTAACAGCGCTTTGACAATAATGTATTTGAAGCTACAAAAAAAAATCGTGGAGTGTATAGACTAGTGCTTCAATTCATTTAAAATATGGCCTAGCATTTGTCTTGGCTGCATTAACAAGGTCTGTTTTACCAATACATTTGTATTTATGATGACTAAGGGCAGATTATAGTTGTTAAAATTTGTCCTCCTGACATGAAAACACTACTTTGTCATTAATACATTTTGTAGCATAAACTATGATGTCAGGTCAATGTAAAGGGTAAAAACTTTCCTAAAGTATGCACACATCATTTTTTTAAAGCTATTGAGCCTAATGGAATAACAAAGGTCATAATAACAAACCATTACAGCTTTGGTCTTGGCAACTATGTCCACAGAAGAATCCTCCAAGAAACAATCATCATTTCTCCAATGTTATGGCATTAGGACGACAGGAATGGTTCACAAATGAGTCATGTGAGCCCAGAAACGCAGTAGCTATGTGAAAGCTGAGCAATCAATTATTCATTTGTTTACTGAGAGCTTTCTCAGCCGACATTAACCAGAACTTCTTAAAAAGAAGAACTTTACAGCTGTCTTTGGCTGTCCCATGAGGCTGCGCTCAGAGGCTGAAAAGATTGCTTAATTTCTTTGTAAGTAATATGGTATTTTTATTGAAATAAACAACAATATATGGACTCATTAGCTGGGTTCAACCTGAGGCCCTGCAGGTGTCAAAATATCAAAGATACAGTCTTGGGTTGATGATGAAATGGAAGAACAGGGCAGGAGAGGATATTCAAGCAGCCAAAATCTAGCTCTTGCTCCAAATGCAGTACATGAAATCCCAACTAAGCTTTCCTGTGCATGGAGTATTGAGCACAAATATACACATTTTTTTTTTGTATTAATATGCATAATTAATCTGCTCTGATTAAATTACATTTTTCTCATTTCTTAGTGATTGTTTACCCCAGACCCTAAAAAAGTTGTTAGGTTGAAATGTTTTCAGCCACAAATGAATATGATTTAAAGAGGTTTAAATACCACACCTTCAACTCTCTTTAATCTATGTTCTTTTTGCCTTTTTTGGTATGAAAGACCCATCCAAACCAGGGAAAACTACCCTACAAAAGGAACTGAGAAAATCTGGACATAAAATCTGGACATAGTCACAGTGTGAAGAAATGCAAAGCAAGCTCATAAAAAGAGCTGATGTGAGTGGAAGTAAAACTTATTTTTTTTTGTTTACGCAGTTTCTTCTATATACTAAAGCTGATAAGAAACACTAAAGCCTAGGATAAATGTAGACAGCAGAAAAATGTTTATACATGGGAGTCCACGGGATTTTATCTGAACTCCATGAATATTTTAGATGAAACAAAACTGAGAAAAACCTGAAATAGTAAAATCTTTAATACTGACATTCCCATTGTGTTCAGGCTGAATTTTCAAGATACCACCTGTGATACCAAAAAAGAGGTGACTATGGAGTCGGAGACTTCGATTTGAAATTGCTAGCAAAACAAACCCCCTACCTCAGCCTCCTGACATTCACTCTGATAAGTCAGCCTCAGTTTAATTCTGTGTTCTTTTTCAGATTAAATACAAAAAATGTGTGCACATTTTAGGAAACATGTCACCCTTTACACTGTCCTGCATCTACTTCTAGAAATAGGGGCAGTAAAAACTACACAGTTTAACAGCATAACTTATGGCTGGACTCGATCTTAAAGATCTTGTCCAACCTAAATGATTCTATGATTCTTTAGAAAGCCCGTTATGTTTCTAGGGTTTGTAGGAAGAATCCAGATTTTGGCAAGAAGGATTTGAGACGTGGTGTGCCCCGGTTGTGAGATCCACTTGCTGAAGAAGGAAGGGTCTCACTTTTCAAATGCTTTTTTACCATTTCCAGAGAGAATTTACTTACCCATCCTGTGCATGTTTCTTGAACAGAACTGTCCCTCCTCCATTGTTTATAAAAACAACTGAATAAAACTGGCAAACCCCAGCACTTACGGGAAAAAGAGCTGGGATTGCTGGAGTGCCTCACTAGCCAGGGAAAGCTTGGAGGAGACCCAGGAGTCCTGCTTTTACTTCTTCCCCTGATTATGCCTAATGATACTGACACTTCAGATAGTTTATTGCTAAGCACATCTTCATCTTCCTACTTTACGAGGAAAGCAAGTATCAGTCCACTCATGTCAGAGATAAAATACAGGAGGCTCAGAAAGGCTGTGCAGGGTCACTTCAGACAGAGCTAGGAACAGAATCCCTGTCTAAACAAAAGTCTCACCCATTTCACTCCACTGCTCTCCTCTAAATTATTAAGCCAGTCCTGTGAGCTATAGGCTGTCTGTAGGCCAAATACCATCTGTCTACTTTCACTAAGAGACAAATGAAGAGATAACCAATAACAAAACAAACAGCGAATGAGTACTGGCTTTTCTGCATTAGTCACTATGAAGAGGAAATTCAGAACAGGGAAATCCTGATTTCCATCATGCTGCTAATGCAAGAAAATAGGGGATAAAATGTACATCACCACCCTTCCAATACATTTATCCCTATCACCATGGGCTTCTTCTCAAGATACTTAACCATTTAATATAAAAGTCTGTATAGAAGGTATTTACTTAATGTTGCTTTTGATAGACATCCCTTTAAAAAAAACCAATTTTTTTTTAAGGTGTGTGACTGTTGGCTGAGAATTGGGGTTTGGTTTGTCTGGAGTTCTTTTTCTGTGGCTGTACACATGAATTGAGGGATGGAGTTATAGAGAACACATACAACATAAAGGCCAGGAGCTGATCAAAATTAAAATCTACAACATTAAGTAATGTATATGCAGATACCATTAAAAAAAAATCTAATTTAAACAAACTTCTTTGCATTTCAGTTGATTTGAGCTCCTATACCCAAAATACATTGGAAATATACAATTACTGGATACACTATTCATTTGCACAAGGTCTGAGCTGCTTATTCAGATCAAAGAATGAAGCAGTCATTAAAAAGTATAAAATGTGAGAATACGAAAAATGAGAATTTGAATAGCTGAGTTGCAGTCCTACTGCAACAAATAGTATACCCTTTTATGCAGTTAGTTGGAAAACTGATCCCATATATTAATTAATTTTCAATAGTAATAATGACAGGACAATATTACTTCTATACAATTCTAATCAGTTAATGGAAAAAAACAATGTTACTCTAATGCAGCTACACTGGTGTGAAGGTAGAGTTATGCCTTCACTTTCTTTGCTCCAAGCTAACTTAATGTAAATGAAATCCCCATCTTTTGATTTCTTTCACCTTCCCATACTTGTTTGCCACAGATGATTAAGACTTCCGTGGTACTCGGATTGCCTCTTCCAGCAGCCCAGTTTGAGAAAGGGCTGACTGTACATGGCACATCAGCGATACAGCAGCAAACAGCTGTTGCCTCGACATACTCTTCTTTTGGAAACCAGCTCTGATGCATCACTGCCCCCACTGCCACGCTGTGTGTGTGTTCCTGACTCTGGGAGATCTTAAATCTGTGGCCTCGGTGCAAAGCCTAATTTTGGATTTTCTTCTCAGAACATTTTCCAGGCCCTTTCTGAAAAAAAGCACATCCTACAATCACAGAAGCAGAATAATTAGATTTCAAATGCTGATGAAGTATTGCTTGTTTAAAAATCCTATTGCTAAATCGCACTGCCTCTTCCCTCCTTTCTCCTGCACACAGTTGTGCTCACCTTTGCTGCTTTAGGGTTTTATAAACAGGCAGTGATGAGGAGGCACATCTCCTTTTGGCACTTGCACAGAGGTGCAGCAAGCTCCAGCTCACTGTTCACTGGGTCTGAGGATCTGCTCAGCACTGCTGAGAGGACAGCAGGGCCCAGTGCTGTGGCACTTGCTCTCCATCACATTGGCACCTGCTGCACCATCCGTGTCTTTAAGAAAAGCAGGTGAAAACAAGGCCTTGTTCAAGTCAGTGGGAGCCTGAAGAGGGACTATCCATCACCAGGTATGTGGCTCATGTGTGTTATTAGGAAAGAGAGCCAGGAGCAACCACATAAACACCATTGAGCAAAGACAAAGTAAAACCACAAGGACAGATCAGCACAGGGAGAGCAGATAGGTGGTGAGGAAAGGAAATGAATAAAGACCATTTCAATACAGATATTGATGCTCATGACTAAGTGACTTGCCACAGCTGTCTTATAGCATTCTTTCTTCTTGAGATTAATTTTTCAGATCATTGTCCAAGCTGTAACTGCACAGAAAAGAAAGCAAAACCATCCCATCCATCTCAGCTAACCTGTGTTCTAGTTACACTGGTCTGCTGGAAAAAGTACAGTAAACAAGAACTGCATTCCCTGTCATATTCCTTCTGCTTCATTACTCTGTCAAAAAGGTAAAACATATGGCCTAAAATATAATTTATATTCAGTTCAAGACTGTTGTTCTATTAGAAGGAGTAAGCTTATGTTGTAAAGAAAACCTGAAGACCAAACGTATCATCTGGTGACATGAGAGGAAAGAATAAATAAAGTTTGACAAGTCATAGGATCTGTATATGGGTAGTATTTTTTCAGAGGTCAATGTGATGCAAAACACAACTCAGAAAGGAATATGGTGGTTGTTGCAGAAATATAGTTTCATAAAAAATATTTGCAGATAGCTGCAAGAGAAAATATATTGTCTTCCTCAGTTTCTCTGTGGGAGCCTGAATTCCACCCACCCAACTCTGTGTATGAGATTGTCTTTGTTTTCTTCATATAAGGGGAACGACAGAGCCATCTCTTTGGGGTGGCTTGGCCCTCTAGTCCGCTAAATACAGACTTCTCTGCTGGACCCTGCAGCTACATGGGAAGCTTTCTGGAAGGCATGTTCGTGCTGAAAAGCATCTCCAAGCAGCTGGCACTTTAAGAAAGACCCTCACTAAGAGTGAAAACAGTTTGTTAAGATGATTCAGATATGGATCATTTAAGTTGTGCTTCAAGTACCACGAAAAGTTAAACTCACCATCAGAAAAGCAGAAACACTGTTTCTAAAGCACAGTTTTGAACTGGCACTTTTCTTCCCCCAGCAACAAAAGAGGGTAAAACGTATCCCAGTATAACGTGTCTGCAGTCTCTGTTTATGGCTATTCCCAGCACATCATTAGAAACCTCTCAATTGGTACCAAAAGAACTCAGTGCTTCCTGGCTTTGCAAGGGACACAGAGGTGTATCTGGGGGAATTTGTAAGGCCACAGGTTACCACAGTTGTGAGTGGCCTCTTTCATCAGTTTTATTATACATTTTTCCCTAGAATTCACTAAGTCAATTGAAATGCTCTAAAATAAGAAAAGCACATAAAATCTTAAACTGTTAAAGGCCTGATTTTCTTTCTATTGAAAACAAGGGCAAAAGTTCCACTGATACACAGAGCAAGGCAATTCAGCAGTAGAACAACCATTGGTGCACTTGCACACCTGCCCCAAGCAGCACATGGGAGAGAGAGGTCTCTCCCAAGATCCCAGCCAAAAGAGTTGCATTTCCAGTAATACCAAACCACCTAAATAGCAAGGGGAGCAAAGCTCCCTGAAACACTCAGCCAAGGGTGATCTGAGCTCCAGTAATAGCAACAGAGCCCTAACAGGTGAGCAATAGTGACTCTATTCAAATGTGGTTTCAAAGTGTATTTATGCTTTATCTATGATTTAAGATCTTAAATTTTGTGTTTATTTAAAAAGCAGCAGCACTGTCAAGCAGCTGACAGTAGAAGTAAAATACATCTTTGCTTCTTGAACATCTGGAAAAGGATAGAGGTAAGAAAATAGTTCGCTGACAAGTGTAGAGCTAGATTTAGGACTCAGCATTGCCAAATGCAAAACTCCTTCAGGCATGAGTGAAGGATCCTCAGCTGGATTTGTCCTTCAGGATGTGAAGGACATCAGTCCCTCAAATTAATGATTCCCTTTCCTAGATACCTACACTTTGTTATATTTACAGGAGCTTAAAGTTCATGCACAGTCCTAAGACAGGCTAGAGAGCTCATGTTGAATTCTTTTATCTGTTTATGAGTTTTATAAGTTGATAAAAAATAGGCAGAGTTCATTTTATTTACATCTAAGTCCTTTATAGACAAATTCTCATTCACCCACACAGCCATCCTAGTGATCAGGTACATGGCAGCAGACCACATCAGGACTTCTTGGATGTAGGCTTCAGCTGGACCAGGTCTCACAGCAGAAGTGCTATGTTTCCAGTGCTGCATTTTTGTGTACAATTAACACGGCAACACAAACAGTGACGCTCCTGTGTGATGAGTTTATCAGGCTAATCAGTTCAGACAAGAAAAGCAGAGCTCTGAAGGATGCAGCACAAATCCCTGAAGTATTGCTTCATAAAAACATCTTGAAGAAAGGGAAAGATGAAGATCATCTGTAGCATACTGAGATCTCAAGTCAAGTCCTACTCACCTTATTCAGGTGAAACAATTCTTCAGTTTCATGTCTTATTCTTAGAGATGCTGGATGTATAGCTTCTTAGGGCTTACAAACCCTTAACTTTAACAGTTCAGACATGATGACTAGAAAGGCCAGTGATTAAGGTTATGCATATTAAAATTAAGAGCTACTGAAATGTGGAACGTGTCAGGAATCACAAAAAAGAACAAATAAGGAATAAGTCACTCCAAAAGCAATTTCCAGTAGAAATTGAGGGTGAAAATGCACCATATTGCACTGTGAATTTTGAAAAGTATAAATGATAACTGAAGCAACACAAGTTTGTTGTGTTCTATGGATATGTGAGCCCAATTCAGCTTTTCATTGTGTGCACAGATTACAGATGTCCCAGATTGATTTTTAATTTGTGGTTGTTTGTTTGCTTTGTTTATTCCAGAAGGTGCAAAGAGTTTAATAGCAATTTAAATCTCTTTTAGCCTGTCTATTCTTTGTACAGACTTTTCTATCCAAAGTTATCCATTACAGCAATAGGCAGAAATTAGCATTTGTTGCTCATGACTTAAAACGCCAGATCGATTATGCAAGAGTCTGAACCTATGGGCTACAATGTTTTAAACACCTTTCTGCACTTACAGTTCTAGGGAGAATTTACAGATTAAAGCAGCAATCCAATGCAAAAAAACCCCAAACTCAAAAAGCAAACAACCAAAAAAAACCACAACAAAATCCCCCCACAAACAGACAAAAGACCCCAAACAACAACAAAAAAAACCCCCAACTTTCTGGGCAAGGTTTGTCCAACTCATCCTTGAAAATCTTCCACAGCAAAGCCCTTCCCAGTACCTGTACATCCCCGTATGGATTCTCTTTTTCTTGAAAAGGAGGCTCGGATGTGACCTTATCATTCTCTACAACTACCTGAAAGGAGGTTGTAGCCAGGTGGAGATCGTCCTCTTGTCCCAGGCAACTAGTGACAAGACAAGAGGGCATAGCCTCAAGCTGCTCCAGGATGTGTTCAGGTTGGACATCAGGAGGAATTTCTTCACTGAAAAGGTCGTTAAACATTGGAATGGACTGCCCAGGGAAGTGGTGGAGTCACCATCCCTGGAGGTGTTCAAGCAATGACTGGATGTGGCTCTTAGTGCCATGGTCTAGTTGACAAGGTGGTAATCAGTCAAAGATCAGACTCACTGATCTGAGAGGTCTTTTCCAACCTAAATGATTCTGTGATTCCCCCTCTTGGCCACTCAGAAAGGTTCTCCCGACGCCTAACCTGGATGAGCTTGCTGCTCAGCTATACACAAATTGAGGGCTACTGTTCATATATGTCTCTTAAATCCTGTCTGTTTATGAGGGCAGACTGGGCTGCAGCAAAGTTAAGATGGGATACCTCACAGGGAAGCCATTCCAATTCCTGTCCTAGTAGGCAACATCAAATCCTAAGTGAGCCTTTTCTCTTCCTCTCAAAAGAATAAAATGCAGTTTTGCCTCTGCTGCAGCTGTGGATCAACGCTGAGTACCCATGATGGTAACACATGATTATCACCAGCCTTTGCTTCAGAAAGGGAGACAACTACAACCTATACTTCGAGGAAGGAGGAGATAAAGGTGTCTCTACCCTGCAAATCCAAAGACAAGAAAAATACTCTCTGCCACATCAACCCAAGCTCCTCAGAGCACAGTTGAGCACCGAGCAGAGACAGTCCTCAAGCAGGATTCATGTGTTATCTGCATTCTGGGTGCAACCTAGCAAAGCCCTGGCTGGCAGCCTTCGCTCACTGCTGCTTTGAAGTTCCCTGGCATGTGCCACCATGGGGCTTCCAGGCCCAGTTTATGTGCAGTGTGCCTGCTGGCATGCCAAAGGCTCCTGGATGCTGCCAGCTGACTGTGCATGCCCCACACAGCACACACAGGCTCCTGCCTGTCACTGAGAAACGCCTGGCAGCCCTCCAGAAGCCACCGCTTTCTGACTGCGAAGTGCTGGCAGGTCCTGACTGTCATTATCACGGCATTTCACCTCTTGTGTTTCACTCTGCTCTTCTCGGAGAAAGAGAGGATGATTATCCATTCTCCTTCGGTTTTGTAAGAAGCCCAAAGCTTGCCAGGTACTGAATTAACACCCCTGAGGTGCTGCAAGCCCTTCGTGAGGTGGCCAAAGGAGTATTTTACAAGTGACTCCTGGTTCTAATTCAGAAGCAGTTTCCTGCTCCTCCTGTTGGCTGCAGAAACAACATCCAATGAAAGAGAGTTGCACACAGCTGATGGGACACTGCTGAACAGCAATGTGGAGCAGGCTGGTGCAAGGGCTGAACGACAGCACGCTAGTGCTTTGAGGAGTAACTTCCATGGTGCTCTTCTAAAATGCAGTGGAAATGCACCTGGTTTTTTTGTAGCACATGAAGAGTGTTTTCTTCCCTTTGTTCTTACCCATCAAAAGCACATTAAAAGAATGATGTTAAAAATATCCAACTTCTAGTCAAAAGGAAGGCTTTATGAGAAGGAAAACCATTACCAAGAAGCCATGCTCAGAAAACAAGGAGCCATTTCTCCCCTTCTCTCCAGTAATGCACAGCCCAGTAATGCAGCACCTTCACTCAGGGTGTGCCACCCAGACTTTACATGCCCACATGTTGTTCACAGAGAGCTTCTTGGTTATTTCAACTATTCACACGTCAATTCAGCAATTGTGGGTTATCAGAGATGAATCCTGCCCTGACTTTAGAAAAGACTCCCTGAAAGTACTGCTTTGTTGAAAGAAACATCATTTCTGTGATGTCACCTATGCCTGCCTCAAAAGGAGTTCCCAGAGATTTCCTTTTCAGGTGATTGTTTTCCCCACTTGTTTAGCCCCTGTTGCAGAATTTGCCAGGGCATCTTAAAGCAGAGAAGTAGATTGAAAGATGTGCTTAACATAGTCATTCCTTCTCAGAGAGCGATAGTGTGTACAGCATTTTCAAGAAGCTGATCTGTGTGAAACCTTCATGTGTTTATTGTTACCCTTGTGACTCCTGGCTTGAACTTGTCCCATGCAATTTATGGAAGACTCCCTAAAGCGCAGGCTGCTATTCAGCCATGACACTGGTAGGAACTGGTTCCAGTCACAGATGCAAATAAAACAAAAATAATCATGCAAAAAACTTCACTTGGGACAGGTTTGAAGAGAGAACCTCGGGCAGTTATTTATTTCTTGGCACTGATGAGTGCCAAGGCTTTTAATTTCAGTATGGGGTGAAGACTGAAAGCAGAACTTCTGACACCAGTGGGATTAGACATAAATAAATTCACTCTAAGCAAATAAGCCCGGGACATCCTATATCCCAAATTGATTTTGCATCTTTCCTTCTCAGTATATCATCTTCAAGAGGTAGATATTTGGCATACGCATGATACATTAATCAAATATTTCTGTGACAGTACAGGCACAACAAACATGCACAAAAGTATCACCATCATGGCTGGGTTTCGTGAACGAAGATTTGGAAGGGCTCTACCCACGTTTGTTACAAGCACGCTGGTGGCTAAAAAGGCCGAGACAGGCATGTCCGATTGCAAAAGGCACAGCAGAAAGACTCCTTAGGTGGTATATTCTGCAAGGCACGATTCTTTCTGCATTGTCTTTTCTCCTCGAGAGTGATCCTGCCTGCTTTCTCGAAAGCATCAGCAGCGTTATAAATAGCGTGTCTCCAGACCTCCCAATTGCCATATCTGACTTGGCTGTGTTGATCCTCATGGAGTGAGATGATCATCTTAAGGAACTTGTGGGACAACCTAAGCATTCCAAAATCTGCCATAGACCTTTTCTGCTCATGGTATCGAAAGCCTTGGTGAGATCAACAAAAGTTACATAGAGACCTTTGTTTTGTTCCCTACACTTTGCTTGCAGTTCTTTGAGAACACTGTTTGTTTGTGATACACGAAAGTGTATCACACTGGAAAACCCCACATGCCCCAGCATAGTACAAAAGACATCAAAAGATTTACTGAAGTTGCAAAACCAAGATAAGCAACATCATTCTCCAGAGAAGGCAGCCCTCAGCAGAGAGTACATCCAGTCACAGGCAAAGCTAAAGCAGACTACACACTGCAGTTGGTCATTGATACACAGGCTACTTTCCAGTTCCACTGGATACCTCTGGAGATGCCACCTGACACCATCCAGCACACAGAGTCTTCTTTTACAAGGCTCTGTAGATGTGCACGCATTGGAGCTGCCACTCAGGTTTGCGGCACTGGGGGAGGTTGCAGGGACAGTTCCCCATCTTTGTGCTCAGTGTCCCCAGAGATGTTACTGGGATGGCTGGGGGAAACCCTGGCTCACCCCAGCAACACAGACACTCTCAAAGGTGCATATACACACAGCCAGGTGCACCCCAACATGCATTAGGTGTTGGCATTTTTAGAATGGGCCTGTATTTATGGCCATACGCTCTCTAGGAACCTGCCAGACATGGTGGGGTAAAACACAGAACCTTGGGAGCAACAGTGAGGGTCCTATGATCTCAACAGAGCTTGTCTTTATCCAGCAGAAACACATTTTTCATTGGACTTTGGCAAACAGAAAACCCAAACTATTTACCATTTTAATGCTTTATGCTAGTTGTTCTTCCTCCTTTCCTTTCCCTGACCTCACTACACACTAAGGTGAACAGAGAGTCCCAATGCTATCCTGTCTGGCTGCACTACACCCTGAATGGCTCCATGAGCAAATGGACTAAGAGTCACTCTAGGAAAGATGTTCAACTTGCAGAAAAAGGGACTAAGCACTCTGATACACTGAGGGATGCACCATTTGTATGTCAGAGAAGGACTTAAAGTACAGCAGAAAGCACCGAAGCTGGAAATTTAGAAAAAACTTACTTTAAGGTGCCTTACACCAGGTCATTTCCCAGTCACTAAAGATGGACAAAGAAAGGAGAAAGAAAGCTAAACAAAACAAAAAAAAAAAAAAAAAAAAAAAAAAAAAAAAAAAAGGAAAGAAAAAAGGAACAAACCCCACAAGCCAATGAAGTTTTAAAGCTTTAAAAGTTAATTATCACAGCTTCATCCTGTGCTGGGACACTATGTACCATTCAGCTTTATTTCGCTGATGCCAAGAGTCTTTTAGTCCAGAGGATGTACCAAAAGTGATGTCTCCATTTTTTTTATTGGAAACCTACCAGGAAAGAAAACAAAAAAAACCATACATGCATCTATAATAGGTTGTAGTGGGCATGAAACAAGAATAGCAAGTCAGGGAACCTTCACATTTTGCAGGAACGGAGCTTCCATTCCCTTCCACAAGTTAAACATGCTATCCAAAAGGATTTTCTCATGGGAAAAAGTAAGTAATCAGGAATGGAAATAAACTGGTCAGAGCTGATTATCTTGCCAACTTTGAGATGCCCTCAGACATTTGTTTGGGGCAACCTTGGGGAACCTGACAAAACAAAGCATTTGAGTATAAATGCAAAGCACACCATTTTGAACCCAAGGTTGATTTCTTACACATTCGATTATAAATATGTAAGTATGCACATATACACACGGACACGCTACAAACAGGTGACTACTTTAAGGGTTTAAGATGGGAGGAAACAATGTCCATATTGCATTACCCAATTAAAAAAAGTGAGAGAGGACAGAAGGAATTGAATTGCTTTTCAAAATCACATTTGTGTTGTATGATTTTTTTGTGGAGAATTTCAGGGTTTTGTAATTTTGGGGAGAACATGCAGACTAAACATTGACACTCCACAGATAAACCCTAAACAAACCCAAAAGCATTATCTAAAGTCTATTATAAAAAATGCACAATCAAATTTTATTTTTAAAAAAGGATAAACGAGCTTGGTATAAGAGTGGTTGCTTTCAGACTCACCTGCGGGCATACTTCTCCACTTTTAAATTTACAAATTTAAACCAATCTTCAAATCCAGCTCCAAATCCACTTTGACAGCTCCATCTAGATGAACAGATAAAATACACTGACCTCCCCTTGAATTAACAGAGGATATGTTAAATAGCATCTGTGGGAGGCCCCTTCAGAACAACCATGCCAGAGAAACATACTCTATCCAAACCTATTGCATTTAAAAAGGGCAAACAATCCCAGGGGTATGGGGGACAGCAGGAACTATCTGTGATACTGACTAATAGCTTTAAATATAGTTTATTTTCTTCAAATGTAACTGGCATCAAATGTCTTTCTGTTTGTAGAAAGTTCAGTGGGGTAAGAACAGCTATTTTTGGATTGAAGAAAGGTCAGCAGAACACAAGACAAGCACTGGTGTTCCAAGGCTCTTGTAAGAACGCTAAATTTGACAGGGCTTTTTAGGAAAGAGATGCTGGTAGATAGCTCCATAATGATTACATGCATTGCTTGTTGATTGGCAATATGGCTTTTCTACTGCCTGAAGCTGTGCTGTTGGGAATCTTTTTCATAACAAGCAACTGAAAAAAACCCAGGGATTTTTAGTTTTAGGGTTTGGAGGTTCCTTTTTTTCTTTTTTGCGAGGGGAAGTATTTTTGGGTTTGTTTGTTTAAAATTAAACAAAATAATATTTTAACATACCTGTGTAAATAAAGTGATAAATTTCTGCTGAAAAGCAAACAAACTAACCAAAAAAAACTTCTAACAGCAATGGATTAGGGAGTCAAGCCATGTAACTAAGGCTTCAGACACACTGCTACCTCTAAACTCCCCAGGTTAACCTCTTCTGCTCCCAGGCAAGAAGATTATCTAGCCATGCCATCCATGTTTGCAGTTGGTAAGCACAATACTGACTGTGAGGGTAGTGAGGCACAGGTTGCCCAAAGAAGTTGCGGGTGCTGCAGCCCTGGAAGTGTTCAAGGCCAGGCTGGATGGAGCTCTGAGCAACCTGGACACCTGGTGAAGGTGTCCCTGCCCATGGCAGGAGGGTTGGAACTGTAATCTTTAATGTCCCTTCCAACCCAAGCCATTCTATAATTCTAATAGAATAAAAAAAGTGGAAAAGCACCCTAACGTTTTGGTTTTTTTTTTCCTCTAGCAGCTTTCCATTGTCTGCTGCAGTGCCTGACTTCCCTTGGGTCCAGTTGCATGTTCCAACTAAAGAAGTCAGATGGACTTTGCTCTTGTTGGCAATCTTAAAATAAACACACACGTTGCTTACCCTTCGTAGCTGCACAACACTGACTCCAGCACTGCCGCCACTGCTTCCAAAGATAGATTCCACAAGGCCAAGTTGAGTCCAGGTGATAATCTGAGCCAGGTTCTCAGCAGGGCCACAGAACTCCTTGCAAGCTGTTTCAATTTTATCTGCTCTCGGCATCCTCCCAGGGGCCGGTAAGTCCCAGCGGCTTCCTGGAGCATGGCTGTTCCCAAAATAGGTCCTCCCAGAAAGCACAGCCAACACTGCCACCCTATGTAGCAGAGAAGAGTCTTGCAATGAGAAGGATCCAGCTGACCACTTAGGCAGGTGTTTTGGTTGCACAACAGAGTGCAGTTCCCACAAGTAGAGAGCAGTAGCACACAGGATTGCCTACAAGCGAGGTTCAGCACAGACCTTCTGCTCCATCAGACACAGTGCCAAGAGCCTTCTCTATTTTGAAGTGGCTGTTGAAGGATTCAAGTGTGTTTGAGTTGCATTTCAAGTAAACTCAGCCTTTTCCTAAAACTACTTCCAGGGCTGACCAGATAATTCTCATGGAACTCTAAAAGTATGAGGTATTTTTCCAGACTTTTAACAACTAAATTTAGATTGATGGATTCTATTTGGCTTCCTGGTGCCCCTTCCAGGATTAATTACAGAGCAACCTGCATCCTCAGTTAGGGTGTCTGTGACTTACATTTTTGAGCTCATGAACATGAGCTGGAAGAGAGTTCTGCTAAAAATGATGCAGCCCAGGATACGGCAAACCATTGTTGGACAGCTTTAGGTCTATTAAACAGAATTAAAGGAGACCTGAGGGAAATGAAACTTCATGTTATCTGTTTCTTGAGGTAACTGAAAAGAGGTTGACATTCTGCTTTACCTTAAATAAACCCAAGGAATGGAGAATTAATATGGACCACCAAACCCCACAACTGTAAACACAGTGGAAGATTATTTTTCGAGTTCAGTCTTTATCTTTGAAAGTATCTAAGACACTGGTGATACTCTTGATCTCTCTTATGATCTTCTTGTAGTCCAACTATCACTGTGGCTTTTTATCTTTTACTAAAATTTTAAAGTTTTTAAAGCTTGACAGGAAGTTGGCCCTGTGGGCCTTGGTATGTGGAGAGAGATGAAGGAGGTATTCTCCAATCCTGAAATTAATGTCTATTGCTTTGTTTTCTGCAGCTAGAGAAGACTGTACTCTGATCCAGCAGTTTTGTTTTGTTTTCTTTTCCAGTCCTACACTTCTATGCACAAAATTTTGATAAAATGAAGAGATTTAGCCATCACATTTAACTTATTCCAAAGCATTATAGGTAGGTCTGTTGAAAATAACTGTCCATGACTCAGTGAATATAATTGTGGCTGCTATGATTGAAGAATCATCATCCTTCAGAAGCTCTGGAAGACAAACCTCAATTAAGAGTGAATGAAGCTGTTTTTTGGAACTCAACAGCAAAGAGGCTTTGAGGGTTAGCACATCAATGGAGCACAATAATTGTTTCACTGTGCTTATTATCTAGCGCCTAAAGAAAGTGAGAACAGTCAGCTGTTAAACAAGCAGTGATAAGCTGTCAGAGCAATTTTGTACACTAGAGAAGATACAATTCTCTACAATATTGCTCCTGGAGGAAAGTGAAGTTTCAGCCAGTTAGATGCTTTGTGCATAATGGTCCAGGGGCAAAGGGGAGATACTTTTTCTTTACATAGTTCCAGAAAATTAGAGGTTCCCACCCAAACTCTTCACAGTGATGTACCACAAGCTACTCCATGTCTTTGGTCTTCACAGGTGGAAGGTAATCTCTACCTCTACCTGCTGTTTAACTCAGGCTACAGTTACTTGTAAGTTGATTTTATCAGTAAGTATCCGAAAGTACTCCTGATACTTGCAGTAAGTATCCCCAAAAGGGGATGGAGCCAGGCTCTTCTTGGTGGTACCAACCAATAGGACAAGAGGCAACGGGCAGAAACTGATACACAGGAAGTTCCACCTGAATATGAGCAATAACTTCTTTACTATGCAAGTGACCATGCACTGAAACATGTTGCCCAGAGAGGTTGTGGAGTCTGTCTCACTGGAGATATTCAAGAAACATCTGGACACAATCCTGTGCCATGTGCTCTGGGAGACTCTGCTTGAGCAGGCAGGTTGGACCAGATGACCCACTGTGGTCCTTTCCAACCTTACCCATTCTAATTCTGTGATTTCCTGCAGCCAGTGTGACGAGCTGTGGTCCACTGAGGAGAGTGGCATTCCTCAAGCCAGGCTATGGCTGAATACTGGAAATTGAGGCTACTTGGTAACTAAAGGCTCATTCTCAATCTGTCTGCACCGAAATGCCTTCAGAACAGGCAGCCACACAGGTAAAATGCAAAAATAGTAACTAGTAATCGTGACTCTCTAAATTGAGATTGTTAGCATTAACACAACGTAGATTATTTAAAAGTATGAACCTTTCTGAGTATGAATGCTGCCTCTCTTTCGACCGAAGACTGATACACATGTGGGCTTTATGCCTGCATTAAGAATCTTCTGTCCAAAAGAAACAAAGACTTCGTATGTGTAGACCTCAGCCCCGTAGCTATCCAGCACAGGGAATTTCTCATGGATCTTGAATGAGGAAAAGGCAATTTAAGGTGCTGGGATAGACCAGAAATTAACACCCTGTGGCAGCCCTTTTTGAAACTTTTGCCATTTGTAGAGGCAAGGACCAGGAATCTCTTTACTTCTTATAGAGCAGCAGAGTGATGCCTTTGGAAGGCTGTTCTCCTCCTTAAGAAGCAGAAGCATGATCTTTCTTGGGCTTTTGGGGGTCAGGTAGATTTGGCTGAAAACACACCCACCTTAAATCTTAAGCAACCCAGAAATTTCTGCCTGCAATGACTGTCTTTCTCTTACATGGCCTTCTGCGAGAATTATTGGTGTAATAAGTCCTGTAAAAAAAAAGTTTTGGTTTTATCCTACGAGACACGAAATAGGAAGCATGACCTTGCATTGACTTCAGTGTACTAAACTTTCCTACTTCCAAACCCATTTTTTCCTATTTTCATATATTTGTAAAAAATGATTTAGTCTGTAAACATCTTTGTCATAAGGGTTGTAAAATTGAGTCTGATACCAACTTATTATCTGATGGTTCTGTTCTCTTACGCACATCCTCTGGTTAACTGCATGTATTCTTGAACTTAGAGGTAGGATTAAAAAAACAAATAATCAGTATTAACTATATGTGAGAACCTGGACACAGAAAAGAGAGAAAAAAGGAAAAGGAAAGAAAGATTCACAAATGCTACACCTTATGAGAGTTTGATTTAACAAAAGTTTATACTTTTGTTTTCTTCTTCTAGAGTTAAAAAAAGAACTAACTTTTTAAGTACACAATTTAAAAACAGTGGTTTATGATTGACATGTTTTCAGTCAATTTCCTAAATAGTTTTCTAGGATTCTAGAAATATTCCTCTAAGAGGTTTTACAGGAGTAAATCAGGGGGTTAGATCTAAGACCTCTTCTTAGTAAGAAAGCAGATGGCTGTTTCTCATTGCAAAGACAGCCCCATTTCCAAATTAGCCCAATTGACAACAGCCTAACAAGAGGCAACAGAATCTATATCACACAATTTGTTATGTAAATGCTGATGTGCTGCTAAAAAAATACGTTTTGCTAGAGGCAAAAAATCAGCTCTCTTTCCTTCCGCTTCTTTGACTTAACGAAGAGACACACACTTAACTAATTGCTTTGGCAGGCCAGCAGGCTGCCTGTGCTTAATAATACCATTAGGAATTCCACAAGTTTTCAGCTTCTAACATTAAGAACCTCCAACATGTGCTTTTTAAAAGTGACCCTCAGAATTCTTTGTTTTCAAAAGATGCTTCTTCTCTCATATCTCACTGTTTGCTGCATGAGGCATAACACTACACAAATATGCAATGTGCAGTCCAAATGGGGCACTTGTCTGTCCCAGGAAAACTAAATCCTTACCCAGCACTCTGCTAAAGAAATGACACTCAGAGCAACTCTGAGTTCACAAATAATACCTTCCCTATATTTCTGCTTCAGGCTTGTCACACACATCCACTTGAACTTGTTCAAAGCCCAACGGCTCTTCATTTTTCAGGTCTAAGTTGTGAACATGCATTAAAATTTCAGGTTCATACTTACAACAGAAAAGAAAGAATCTAAACACCAAATTGGGTCATATTTGCCCTTCTCCACACTTAATTAGATTCCTCCTTTTGGCTAGAGGAACACTCTTTCTAGATCTAGTAATTCATAACAAAGGAACAAGCTTTTGAAACAAGTAACAAGCATTTGAAAGATGGCTGGTTTTTATCTTGGAGTTCCTTTTTAAAAGAAAAAAATCACATAACAATTAAAGAAAAGATAACACTGCCATAATCCAAATACTTTCCTGCTCTATTTGTTTTATGCAGTAGAAAATATAATTATCAGATTCCTACAGATGGGTAAGATGATTAGGACCAAAGAAGGGTGGAATCCAAGACAGAGTCCTGCCATTTCCACTCCATGTTCACTTGTAAAGGCAGCTCTGTGACCAACATACTTTGTGCTTGGCATGACTGTTTTTGTGGTTCTTTATAGGCACTAAATGTATCTAATACACGATGAAAACCCTTGTATGTAATTTCAGATTCCGATATTAAGGTTGACATGAAATTTTAGGAGGTGTGATGCTCACAGTAGTGCTGTGAAGTATGTCTTGGATCAGTTTCTTCTCTCACAGCCTCCAGAAAAACTAAAGATGTGGTTGCTACAGGAATGCTAGTAGATTACATGATCTGAAATGACTGGCATTTCATAGCCTCATAGACCCCCCTGCACCTTACAAAGGGACATGGCACTAAAAATATTGCAAGGAATAAGAAAAGGTTATGTTGGTGACTGTGTTCATGGGAAAACAATTTGTGTACAAGGTGAAAAAGCATCTTCTGATCAAAGTCTCTTTCATTCCCAGATCATCTTGTACACAGGGTCTCCAACTTGAATCGTTCCAGTTTTGTCAACAGCAAAGTATTTCCCAAAGAGAGGGCTGGTTTTGTAGATGTGTCGCTCGGATGGATCGCAAAGGCGGTAACTGCAGAGAGAAAGCCCTTCTTTAGAATCAGTGATAGCAAAACCTAAACATCAAAATATCAGTGATGAAAGAGAGGATATGAACAATGAAGCCCTGTTTTGGTCACCATACTAGACTAAAAACTAAATAAATATTGTAGTTACAAGAATCAAACAGTTCAAATGGAGGAAAAAAAAAAGCTTGACTGTATTCATGCATCTATGTCTAATATATATACAAAAATTTTTGTAAAAATAAAAGTCAACATAGCAAAGTTAGATCTTTAAATATCTTAAATACCTGTTACCCCAAGCATTCACCCTAGCAGAGACGGAAGAGATATGAAATGTAAAGTTTGCAAGAAGGAAGAGAGAACTTGAATTTTCTTAGCATACTGCAAAAAGTAGACTGGAAGCCAATATACACAGACCCTTACACTGCATGATTCTGTCCCACACACACTTCAAATCAGTTCTAAAGTACTAGTCTAACATGTTGGGACCTAGCCTAAATCCTCTCCCACAACCTAAGAAACACTGCTATTTTTATAACCTTTTCAATGTCTCCAAAGGCTCCTTCCTGTCTATGACTCCAGTGTCTGGGTTAACAGTTGTTAAAATACACCTGCAAAGACACACAGTGCAAAATCAGTAACAGCTTCTTATCATAAACCTCTTTGCATCTGTATAAACTAAAGGTCTCAAACATTTACCTGCCACAACACACGGTCCCTTTCATCTCCACATCACCAATAAGAATATCCTCCCACGTGTCCTGAGGAAAGGTAAACATTGGGCACAGGTTAGACACGCCCACATGCAATCACTTTTCCAGGAGCAGCACAATCATTCATAAAGCTGCATCATTTGAGATGCTCACCTTTACTTGTACCTTCAAAATATGCAGTTATATTACAGCACTATTTTAATGAAAACTTTATGGTCACTGCATTTATCCCATTTCAGGGTATTTATCCCAATTCAGGACCAACTAATAATTATATCTGAAAAGAACGATACACAAATAATGAATCTCGTTCTGCAATGTGCCCTTCTCTGAAGCACTGAACCTAAACCAAGTTTATTCTTACTGTGTGGGTGATAATCTGATCTGTGGCCTCTGGCAAATCACCATTTCTGCAGAAAGGAAATTTTCAGTGGAAGTAACTTTTCGCTTCTCATCTACACAAGCTTCCTATTCCTCCTCTTGAAAGACAGAGATCTATTCCCACTTCAGGAACTTTTTAGATTTGAGAAATTATCAGATCTATCCAGAGGAAATTTTTTTAAAAAATGGCAACATGACAGAAAAACACATAAATGCCACCATTACCAGTTCATTTCATCACCTGATACCTTCCTAAATAGTGCTTTTTTGAACTACCAGAACATTGTCAGAGATGTAGTGATGGACTGCAGTATTGCAAGGGTTAGTTCTACTCTCGTGCCAAAGGCTATTTAAAAAATATGACACCGACAATTTACAAATTGTTCATTTGTATCATTAATTGATCGATTACACTATGCAGAGCTTTGCCTACTTTACACCTAAAGATGAACTCTCAGTGGCAAGCCTGTCATTTAAACACATTTATTTTATCCTTTGCTAAGCTAAATAATAGTTCACAGACCTGCCTCCTCCCTCGATGTTTCATGTGCACTGATGTGAGCAGAAGTTTTATCTCTCTGGAATTCAGTTGTAAAAGTCACAAATAGCAGCTTTCTTCGCCTTCAGAGCACCACCATACAAGGAAACTGAGCTACAAAGAAACATAACCAAGTCTTCAAAAGACATTTAAGACAGTAATTTTACCTCCTCAAAAGCACTGCAATCTGCCACAAGAATATTTGGTCTGAAGTTCTGTATCTTAGCTTTCTTTTCCAGCCTTGTATTTAAATCATCCATTGAAGCTTCAGAGAGGAGCAAGACTGGGCTGCAGTCAGGATAGGCAACCTACACAAACAAACACAAAAAAATCCTAAGGTTGATGTAAAAGCACAGGAGAAAAGTTATGGAATAGCAAAAGGACAGGTGTGTTGGAACCAGTGGCCACATATTAGCCTGTTAGGCTGCTCCATT
This sequence comes from Pipra filicauda, assembly GCF_003945595.2. NCBI lineage: Eukaryota > Metazoa > Chordata > Aves > Passeriformes > Pipridae > Pipra > Pipra filicauda. The sequence continues at coordinate 1,051,036 of NW_024103962.1, forward strand.
CAGGTTTTCATTTTCCTGGAATTAGGTTAACAAGGGAAACAACATGCTCTTTCCTATTTCAGTAACTGTGGTGAGTTTCATTTGCTCAAATTGTAAAATTAAACTTCTCCCTACAGAATTAAACCAAAATTATATAAGCTACCACAACTCCTTACAAAGTAATACCATATGCATGTCCCAGATGCTTATTCCAGGTGTTACAGGCAGAATCAAGCATTTCAGTAAAACATGTTATGGTGAGTTATGAAAGATACTCAAGACATTTATAGACCTGCTGAACTGATCCAGTTGACTATAATGAACTAACTGGATTTTTCTAACTAATGAATCTGCCTTATCACAACCTCAGGAGGGAGTTCCACACCCAGAACAGCAATACTCAATTACAACTGTCCATTTGTCAGTCTAAATTTGCTTGACAGGAAGGGCTGCCATATTAGCAAACAGGGCCAAAGAAGAGTATTCAAAAAAAACTCACAAAAATCCTAAAAGTGGACTTCCACAGGAAAACAAAACAAAACAAAACAAAAAAGATAATTTTTGGCAAGAATTCTAGTGTATAGCACTCCTGTCTTTCTTTTATATTATTCTTCCTCCTATCCTTGTACATGCCTTTCAACCATCATATGACAACTGCTAAAATAATTATACAAAAATTCTGCCCTTTTTTCATGCTAGGATTCCTGCATGTCACCCCTCCTAATCTCACATCCCTTTTGCTGAAACCTAGTCTTCTGTACTGATCTCAGTGCCTTTACATAATAAAAAGCATATCTATAAATCCGTAATCGAATATACCTTCTCCTCTTTGTGCAACAACAAGCAAGACACTGAAGCCATACAAATAATAACATCAGTAAGACAAGGTACTCACAATTTTAATTTGTTTAAAAACCTTACACTCATCAGGGACACTTCAAATCACCTTCACTTGAGAGAGTTGTTCAAACAAAAAGAAGGGCATCAGTGACTCAAATGACATGAGGATATCCGAGCACAACACCTCCTTCCCATACCTGCATTAAATTTCTCTAATATCACACCTTCGAGCCTCTTCCCACAGAAAGAGATGAAACTTCTGTAACCTTCTTTGGATTTTAACTCCTAGGCCCACAGCTATAAGGCCCTGGGTTAAGTATCATTCCTTTAAACAAAATATGAAGTAACAACTTGCATCAGTACACTCTCAGACCTAATAAGGGAATGGAGGCTTTCTATGCAACATAGATTACACCATGGAAACATCTTTAAAAATGTAACTTTTTTTCTATTCACTGAGACACGAAAGGTTCCTCTTCAAATATGAGTTTCAGACTCTTTTGCTGCAAATGGTCAACAGCTTAGAAGTAAAATTTAAGCAAGTCACCTCACCACAGAAAAAGAGAATACTCACATGGTTCAAGTATATGATTACACACCTTGCTAAACTGGGCTCAATCACCAATGGTGGAACAGGCAAGTTTTGGTGGGTGGGTGGGAAGTGGTTAAAAGGAAGTACTTCTGAGAAAAAGAACATTTATTTACCTCATCAGTGCTTCGGAAAAGGTTTATTGTATTCTTTGACTTTCTTGGCACCATGGAGGGCTCAAAGTGCACCAGTCGATAGGGTTGTGATTTCAGGAAAGTGGTGATCCACTGAGCCACTTCATCACCACAGTCCCTGCCTTGGATATCCTGTCCAAACACCCTGAAGAGTAACAACACATCAGCAAGTTAGCTGGAAAGATGAAGGCTCAATGATGCTTATTATTAGAAGGCAAACAACATGTTTTAATAGTAGAAGCAATATACAGAAAACAAATCCCCTGAATTATAACAAGTTGGAGGTTGGTTTCAAAATCTGGCACAAGGATCAATCCCAGTGTTCAATCTCCTTGTGGCCACCATGTTTTGGAAAGCTAAGTAACATGGACATGGCTGGACAATACCAGCTGGTGAAATAAGCCTTGAAATAGCCTTAAGGTGCCCAGAGCTGACTGTCACATCAATGGCCAGTAACAAACCCACCTGTTTGCCAGGTCTACTCTTGCATTTCCATGTGACTGCAACACCAAAGGATTTCTACCAAGAAATCAACTGAAAGGTAATTAACTTAGAAAATAAACGATAGCTTGAAAGGACATGATTAGTTGCCGTAACTGATGTACAAGTGTTATTTATTGTAAGTGTCCCTAATTGTGATGGAAACTTTCTTTCAGATTTTAGTGCTGTTAAAATTTAGCTAGAGTTGAGCAAAACTTAAGCTAAAACTTCACATATAAAATAGATCAGTATCTTATGAGAGGTTAAAAATTTATAATGGAAACAAAGTCCATGGCGCACAAAAGGCCAATGGCACCAAAATACAAACAAGTTTACACAAGGAACACTTTCCTGGCAAGAAAAGGCAGACCTCAACTCAACCTTTCAATAAACTTCAACAACAGTCATTAATAGTTTTATTACATTCTTCAAAGCAGCCATTTTGACCCAAACACACTGCAGTTTCCTATACCTCAGCAATCATACCCTGGACAGCTTAAAGCACAGAGATGCCCACACAGTTAATCCAGAGTTAGCCCCTAGGAGCCCTCCTCTACTCATCGGGGGAGAGACGAACCATTAGGGTGCAAGCAGCAATATCCCTGCTCCATTTGCTGGGATTCCTGTATCTACTCCGCAACACAGGCTGGGATTAAACGCCGTTGCCCCAGACAGCAATCTTTCTCTTCCCTCCATTCCGCAGTCCCTGTGTGCCTTCTGACTGGCAGGTCAACAGACATGAGGATCTTACAGCTTCCAACACTACTGTTTTCCAGTCACAAAGCAGATCTATCCTAAGCACTCAGTGGTTTAGGGGTCCCATAGGAATGGATCATGCAACTGAAGTGTTAGAGACATTGGGCACAAATGAAGAGCACAAGGTTTGTTAACCAGAGTGCTATAGAAACCCTCTAACATTTGCACAAAAGAAGATGTGCCTATGCACTGGCTTCAGTCTTGCATTTGACTCTCCCAAAGACAGGATTTTAATTATCCACATGAAATTTGCAACTGGAGTTAGCAGATTTCAAGACTGGTATCTGCACAGCCCTATGCAACTAGGGGCACTATTGCACTGCCTTGGCTCCAAACCATGGGGCACGAGCCAGCACCCATGTGAAGGCATCGTGCTGGCCCAGAGGTGGAATACACACAAGTCTGTGCAGGGCCAGCAGAGTACACTGTGCAGCAAGACAGCTACTCACACTCACATGCTGGAAGGAAAGAATCTGGGAGCAAAACCCAAATCTTCATTTCTCTGAACACAGTATTACTCCCAAACCTCGTTCTTACAGATGGATTGGAAAGAGTCACCCTTGAGCTGACAAATGGCAAATTGTTTAAGCACAGCAAGAGTCATACAAACCCTTAGGATCCTTCCTGAGAAGTACAAGGCAATGTTCCAACTATGGGTGTTGCTAATTTCACATCCTATGACACCACCTACAATGCCAGACAACTTCGTAATTCTTAAAGTCCGTTTACATGCATTTAACTTTTGATCATTTGGATCCTTAAATTCTAGCAGTTTTAAAGGCAGAGAGTGCAGGTTTATTAAGGCAAAGAAAGAAGAAAAAAAATCAGAAGAACAAATCACCAAGCTCTAAAATTGGAAAATCCAAGATAATTTTTAATTACTGAAATCTATTAGGCTATTTAAATACTTTTCTAACAGCACAACAAAGTTTAGAAAAATAGCACCTTGAAAACTGCATGGTTTTGTAGTGCATGCGTCATTGGCACATATAGGCAATGCACACACCTTTTTAAAAGACTGTTCCATTTCTCTACCATTTGTAACTTGCTCCTGCCTTGTATAAACAGAGATACTGAGCTTTGCTGATCAAGCGTTTCCACAGCAACAGATTTATGCTAAAAGCAAGCAAGTGCAGCTCCTTGTCAGCACTTTTAGTTTTAATTATAGCAGCTGGTGCATTAACCATCTCCGCTATCCAAAGGACAAACACTGACCGGTATCTTTGTAACACCATTTACAGTTATTAAATACTCTTACATATTAATTGACATTGTAGCAGAGAAAAGATTTTCCAGCTCCCCCTGGTAGTTTTCCAGCATGGATTTCAATACACAGATAAAACAATTAGGCTTGGAATCATACAACAAAACCCTAAGCACACAGCTAAATCACTCTTTGTAACCCATCCACCTGAAACTCCTTTGAGGTAGCAACTACAGGTCTCCAGGGATGCCTGCCTTTCCTGTGACCACAGGGTGAGCCTTGGGCAACCAAGTTTTTAAAAGAGGCACCTCAATTAAATGCCTACAGACAGGGGTGAGGGAATCTAAACTCCGACATCTCACCAGCTCTGAATGGCCAGCGTGCATCCAAAAATGCTGATGCAGATTTTAGCTGTGATCAAGAAATACCAAAGGGCATGACTGAGGCTCTGAGATGCAACTGCTCACCCAAGCATAAGTGAAAACACCAGAAGTGAAAACAAATGAGCAAACATAACATTCTATGAAGATGCAAGTTCACAGTTCATTTGGCTAATGTAAAATGCATGGTCTTTGATACTGTGTCATCATTTCCTAAGATTTGTTTTCACTAGTGTTTATCAGATTAAAACCAAATCAATCCTGGCTCTCCTGTGTAACACACAGGAGAGAATTTCACAGAATCACAGAACAGTTTGGATTAGAAGGAACCTTTAAAGATCACCTAGGACAACCTCCTTGGCATGGGCACGGACAACTCCCACTAGACCAGGTTGCTCAGAGCCACATCCAGCCTGGGCTTGAACACTGCCAGGGATGGGGCAGCCACATTTTCTCTGGACAACATGTTCCAGTGCCACACTAGCCTCACTGCAAAAAACATCTTCCTTTTATCTAATCTAAATCTACTCTCTTTTATTTCAACACCACTACCCCTTATCTTGTCGGTACAGGCCCCGGTCTGAAGTCTCTCTCCATTATCCAGATGGGGAGACACACCCCTACAGAAAAGATGCAAAAGCAGCCAACTTTCACCCTCCAGTTTCTGCATTAGAAAATGCAAAGCCTCACATAATCTTGAAAAGCACAGTGTATGAGAAAGACTGTATTTAGAGAGAGGGGAGGGGGCCAAAAATACCTTTTTCAGTACCTGCAGTTGTGGACGGGGTTTTTCCTGGGGACATTCACAGGCAAGCACAGCTTTTCCATGTCTGGGGCCTCGAAGGTCAAGTGCCCGTTGTCACAGCCGACAGAAACGAGGACGAGCCGCGGCTCCTGGCGAGCCGTGACCATGTGTCCATCCTCCGTGATCACCAGCCAGAACCTGCGGCGGGCCGGGGGACAGAAACGCGTCCGACGGCGTTAATGGTGGGCACGGCGGCACCCGCGGAGCAGCAGGTGCCTCTCCCCACGTCCCGAGGAAAGCACCCGACAAACGGGGAACCCGGCGCCCCGTCCCGCCGTACCTGTCCCGCATGTCCCCGCTGCGCAGCCCCATGGGCGTCACCTGCGCCCGCCGCACCGACACCCCCTTGCACGACTTCACCGGGTACACGAAGAGCCTCAGCACCGTCCCGACCCGCTGCAGGCGGCGGCGGCGGCGCCGCCCGGCCCAGCGCCAGGCTCCGAGCAGGGCGCCCAGCGCCAGCAGCGCCGCCGCCGCCCCCCACACCCAGCCCGGCCGGGCCGGCCCCAGGGAGCCCCGCAGGCCGCTCATGGCGACTGGGCCTCGCCGCGGCCCCGCCGCGACCGAAAGGGCCGTGGGCGGAGCGGCCCCGGAGCGGCCCCGCACCGCCCCCTGCGGCCGCCCCCGGCCCCGCCTGGCGCGACGGGGCTGGCACCGGCCCCGCGCTGAGGGGGCAGCGGGGCCGCGACCTTCGCTGAGAGGAGGAGGGCGGTCACAGCGCGGAAAATAAAGGGCTGAGCGTCCGGCTCGGCAAAGCGCCGGCAGTGGATGCGTTTCTTCTGATATCCGGGCTTTTATTAGAAGCAGTGCTACAGGAAAAGTACAGGCTGTGTGGAAAAGCACCGAGCGCGTCAAATCGGCGCGTTTGGTTTGACTCGGAGAAGCGGGGAACGGGTGGACGGACGGAGGCGAAGAACTGGTGCGACGAGCAGCCTGATGTGGTGGGCATCTGATGTGGAAGGGATGTCCCGAGGCGTTCGGCTGCTTTGGGATATATTCACCACTGCCCCAGCTGCTTGGTACTAAACTCGTGAGACCCTCTCCAAGAGCTTCCCTCCCGTTGGCAGGGTCGCAGGGAAGTGATTTTGTGGGATACCCAGCTACAAGGCAAATATGACATAAAATACAGGCTGGAGTGGAGAACGCTGCTGTCACCACATGCCTCTCCTCATAGGCAAAGCAAGAGCCTTGGCTGCTGTTTTACCCCAGCTCCCTCAATCAGGCTTGCCAGGATCTGGAGACCAAACTCCCAGATTGAAATCAGTGTGCTGAGACTAAAGGCCCAGCAGGTGGAAAGTGGGGAAGCTTTGTGTTGGGCATTTCTGAAAGATGCAGACAGCTCAGCCATCCTGCATTTACGTACTACATCAAGAGCATCTTGGCGGACAGGAATCATGGAGATGTGGCTGTTGTGGGCCTCTCTGACAAGAGGTGTGTGGGCAGCTAAGCCAGGAGTGGTCCTCGCAGCTGTCTTGTCTCAAGAAGTGGGCTTGATCACAAGCCAGGATCAGAAAATATTCCTGCTAACTGGAATCACTGTAGCTGGCAAAAAGTGATTTGTGATAACCTGCTGGTGGATGAAGACAAAGTGATGGATATCAGAAGCAAAGGCAGTGACAGCAGATCCATATCTATTGGCAAGACCCCCAAAGCCCTGATCTTCTTCATGGGCAAGAAGAGAGTTCACAGGGGAGACCTCAATTAGAAGGACCAGGATATGACTGTGGACACGAAAGCATGACACAAATAGTGCCAAAGAATCAGACATCTGCCTAAGCACAGAGAAGGGAAATCAATCTGCTTTTGTTGTAGATGTCTTTGCCTGCTTCTTTCAGATGAGGGGTGCTGGGCAGGCAGCAATGCTGGGACACTAACAGCCCACCTGACCATCTGTGGTACAGAAGAGAGTAGCATGTACGTTCCTCATCAGGATGCTCAGTGTTACTTGAGAAATTTCCCAGACATCTTGGATGGTTGCTCCCTGTTTTTTGCATTTTACTGACTGGTTTTGGTGTGAAGGTCTCTGGTAACCAGCTTTGGGAAAAGGGAGGAGGGAGAGCAATCCCTTTACCCTCTTGTTCACTGCTTTGCAGTTTAAATCATGCCCTAATGCCAGTCATGGGTTTTGAGATCTTTCTCCTTCTCAAGTAGACCATGACATTAAGGATAAGCGAGACTTGTGTTTATTTTAAATTTACTTCTGGAGCAAGCCTGGTTTATTCTGGAGATTAACTATTGATCAGCAGAGCCTTGTCCTGCTGTTGGACTGGGCAGGGGGGGCATGTGCAGAGACAGTCTGCCACCTGCTTACCTTCCACATCACTTGAAACCCCTTCTTATGCTACTTTACTGAATTTCTTTTTTTTTTTTTTTTTTTAATGAGACAAGTTACCTGTCTTGCATCTGTGGCATGAGGATCTTCTGAGGGTTGCTTCCTTTCTACCCTGCTCAGTCACACTGCCTGGCCTCAAGAACACAGGTCCCTGTAAGCTCCCCAGGGCCCCCCAGGAGGATGTGAGGTTCTGTCAAACACTGCAGATTTCCCCCTCCATTCACCAGTACAGCCTTCCCCTCCTGCTCCCTCTTGTATCCCTAAAAGGACAGTCTGCAATGAGACAGAACTAGTGCACTTGAGATGGGACCAATGCAGGAAGACTCGAGGGGTGTGTCCAGCAGGGCTGATCTCCACACACATGGGCCTTCCTTGCTCCATTGCTCCTGGCAGCCGTGGCAGCTGCCCACCAGCAAGCCTGAATCCATCACATGCTGTCCCACTGCAGTACAGACAGGCTGTGAGCACTCACCATGGTGAGACACCCTGTCCTCCATACCCCTGAGACCCCCCATATTGCTCAGGTGAATCATAGGTGCTGTGCTTCTTGGTCTGGTTTGACCAGACCTGCCCCACCACCTTCAAATAATTGACCAATTGGGTCAAAAATAATTACTTGTGATTAATTACTTCCATCACAGACATGAGAGGAAGACAACCGTGCTGAGAAGACTGAGAGCCCTCAAACACTCTTTGTAACCATTAATCTTCTCATTTAACATGGAGTCTATATTTTGTTGAACTTAATTGAATTCACATAGAGAGCTTTAATCTGCAAATGCACCTACAGGAGCAGAAGAATACTGTAAGGGGAACCAGGCATCTAATGTATTAGCAAATGTTCAACAAAACTGCAGTGACTGTCTTGTAAGCAGTGCTTGCAAGCATGAATCAAAACATATTAAGGTAAGTACTGAAGAGATAAAAAACCCCCACAAACTGGTTTTAGAATCTAACAAAAAAAGTGATGGATCAAATGCAATAAATGAAAACAAAATTAATTGGCCACTCCTGACAAACATTAATACTTATTTTCATAAGCTTAAGGCAAAGGTGAGTCACTAACTCCTATGATTTCTTGAGCATTGGCAGTATTCTCCACTGTGTAGATTACAAAATGCAGAAAGATTCTGCTCTCCAAACTTCTGTCTATGAGGCATCAAAACAACAGAATTTGGGATAGGAGGAAAAAAACCTGGGTGATTCACTGTAGGAGCAGGTGTTCAGCGAAAAGCCTCAGAGATAACCACGGAATTCAGCAAGAGACCTTGGAGCCTGAGTGAGAGAAAAAGAACTGCTAGCTCCACCAAAGTGAGACTATGCCACGTATGCCTAAGACAAGAAGCAATTCTGAGGCTAAAAGACTGTTTATAAACTGTTTATAGTAGTTCCATTTATTGACTATATATTGGTCAGTTAACTAATGGTAACAAGTATGTTGCAATTTGGTTCTTGAAGAGTTTGAATAGTTTGAAAAATGTGTAGCTATGTGATAAGAAGTTCCGTGCATTCCCCTCACCCTGTAGTCTGTGTATCCCTCCACCAAGTATGATAAATTGTAGCAATCACGTGTAATAAAAGTTTTTTTCCGAATTCAGCTAGACGAGCTAAAGCAGAGCTACACTGTGTCCTTGTAGTATCTTTTAGGTGTCATAATTCACTACTTGCTTGCTTTATCTGGGTGCCAGAGAAAATAGGTCTGGTGTGTATATATACTTTACCAGCATAAGTAGGGAGAAGCAGGGACCTGCAGAGTTGTGAGAAGCTACAGCTCCTCCGTAGTTACACACTACCATAGGATCATAGAACATGCTGAGTTGGAAGTAACCCATCAGGATCATCAAATCCAACTCCTGGCCCTGCACAGGACACCCCAAGAATCACACTTGATGCCTGAGAGCATTGTCCAAATGCTTCTTGAACTCTGTCAGGTTTGGGGCTGTGACCACTTCCCTGGGGAGCCTGTTCCAGTGCCCAACCCCCTTTGGGTGAAAAACCTTTTCCTGGTGCATAACCTAAAGCTCCCCTGACACAGCTTCATACTGTTTCCTCAAGTCCTGTCACTGGTCATGAGAGTGAAGAAGAGCTCTTACGGCGAATTGAGGGATAGGGGGAGACCTCCAGGCCTTATGCTTCCAGCCCCATTGCCTGCGAGGTGAATGCCCTTCCCCCCACCCCTGCACGTGGCCCGGTGACCCCGCAAGGAGCACACACAGACCACCTGGGAGGGACGGACGAAAGAGGAAGTTTATTGTGGGGTTGGGGTTTATAAGGCGTTTAGGAAGGTCAAAGGGGACCAATCACAAGTTCAGGGTCACACAAAAGAAACCATCAGGTAAGGGGTCAACAGCCAATAGGAAGGGGTTAAACAAAGGACCAATGGGACACCTCGGGACACCTTTCTCAGGACACTCCTGCATGGGAGATAACAGTTGCTGTGGGGGGTGTTGGGAAGAAGAAACACGTGTTTGCAAAGGGACCACAAAGAGCCATTTTAAGACATGTTTAAACAAGTTTCTCATCAGGTATAGTGCTACATCCCAACCTTATTTATTCTCTAAAGATGAATATGTCTTTATTGATATATAGATTTTAAATTTACCCTATTCTCTTAGTGTCTGAGGGTGTCCCTATAAGACAGCATTTAAAAATGGTTTTATTGATGAAACAAGTTTTTCACTGGCACAAATTTTCAATTTACTGCAGAACCAAACAAACTACTTATTGCTGTTAATTTTAGTTTCATTAGAGTCCAAATGGTTGTTTTCTTCTGTTTCTCGGAGGCAGTCTCGGTGACCGGAGGGGTTGCGGCGGTGGCTGCTGCGGCCGCATGGCGGGACGGGGGGTTGCCGTGTGCAGGAGCAGGAGCACGGTGCAGGCGGGATCGGCGGGGCCGGGGCCGCCAGCAGCGTCGGGGTCTCGGCGGGGCGGCGGCAGCACCGCGGGTGTCCGGTCCGATCTGTTGCGGGGCAGGGTCCGCCCCGGGCGGCTCGGCGGGAGCTGCAGCAGCGAGGCAGGAGCGGGGCCGGCCGATGTCGGGGCTTCCCCGGATCCGCGGCGCGGCGGGGCCGCCCCGGGGCCGGGCGGCGCGAGCGGCACGGCGGGCGGCGCGGGGCCGCGCAGGGGGATTGCTGCGGAGCTGTTTCGAGCAGCTTTAACCCTTTTTTCGCCATGCTGGCGTGGTAACTATCTTTCAGGTTAGCAAGCAGTCTTATTAGATGACTTGCAGATGGAATTACATATGTTCTTTAAGCTTGCTTTTTCTCTCTTAAAGAGGCATGCACGCTTCTTGTAGTTACAGGTTTACAGGGGGAGAGGTTTAGGGAGTATGCCGAAGTTTCCTTAAAAGGGGATATGCCGGGTCTGCTCCTACCTGAATGTCCTCAGGAAGGTTGAAATACTCAAAACAGGATGCTCTCTTGTGGTGATGCAGCCTGCTAGTACTTTTGCCGCTTAGACCCGGTTCGCCGTTGACACAGACGTCGCCCCAGCCTGTGCTTAGGATTGCTTTTATCTTCACAGAAGAGTTCAAACAATCGTGGCCTCACCACGTGGCCCAATTACGGCGAATTGAGGGGGATGGGGGAGACTTCGGGGCGCCGGGGAACACAGATATCGCATCTGTGCTTTAGGAATCCACCTATCTTCATAGAAGAGTTCAGCAAGATTCGTTTCCTCACACGGGGCACCAATTTACGGCGAATTGAGGGATAGGGGGAGACCTCCAGGCCTTATGCTTCCAGCCCCATTGCCTGCGAGGTGAATGCCCTTCCCCCCACCCCTGCACGTGGCCCGGTGACCCCGCAAGGAGCACACACAGACCACCTGGGAGGGACGGACGAAAGAGGAAGTTTATTGTGGGGTTGGGGTTTATAAGGCTTTTAGGAAGGTCAAAGGGGACCAATCACAAGTTCAGGGTCACACAAAAGAAACCATCAGGTAAGGGGTCAACAGCCAATAGGAAGGGGTTAAACAAAGGACCAATGGGACACCTCGGGACATCTTCCCAGGACACCTTTCCCAGGACACTCCTGCATGGGAGATAACAGTTGCTGTGGGGGGTGTTGGGAAGAAGAAACACGTGTTTGCAAAGGGACCACAAAGAGCCATTTTAAGACATGTTTAAACAAGTTTCTCATCAGGTATAGTGCTACAGAGCTCTGTACCTACCCCTCCACTTCCCCTTGTGAGGATATTGAAGACTGCAATGAGGCAGCACAGTGGTGTACAAAACCAGATTGTTTTAGTTTGAAGGACTTGTTAACTAAATTCAGAAATAACTCACCTTTGCCAACAATTGGATATTACTTAAAAGAAAAAAAATATTTCTAAATCCATGAAGGACCTTAAACTTTCATTTCCTAGGTTGACTGACCTGGAGTCTGAGGAGATTTTGTTCAGACCAGCCCCAAATAGCTGCTGTTGCATTCAGCCCTAATTCTTGGAGAATATGGTGAGGAGCTTAAAGAAATAACAGAAGGCAGCAGCGTCTGTATAATCTCTTGTTTCTTGCTGTGATACAAGGAATGTAAAATCAGAAATAGTTCCAGAGAGCATGGTTGTGGCTAAACATTTCAGGCCTCAGACTTCAGGCATTGAGAAAAGCCCTCTTCACTCATGCACCAGGCACCTCTCCAACAGCCCCCAGTAAATAGCTTGACCAGTAGGTTTGTTTAATCCTCCATCCCAGGTACTCCTGTGCTTACCTAGGAGCCACCAGCTCCTTCTGCTGTTAAGCAACGTGAATTGAGCCACTCTGACAAAGTGTAGGTACTGGTTTTGTTGCAATCCAAATACAGCATCTAGTGCGATGGAATTGTATTTGTCATACCCAGAGCAGGCACAGTATTCCTGCACTTAAAAGGAAATGACTGTGTTTTCAATTCCTTCTAACTTCATCAAACTTCAGGACAGTTGTGCTGAAATTCCCTGCACCAAGTTCTTGCCTTAGGTTCCCTTGAAAGGTGTCTGATCAGATGAAGGATTCACAGTGTCAGTCTTGCAGCAAACTGGGGCCAGGCTCTCTCAGTCATGAAAATGAGCAATGGTGACCTATCTTGAAAAGGCATTGTGTTAACTCAAAAGCACAGAATAAATTTTCAGGTGGAATAAATTTTACAGAAAAAGTAATGACATATCTGCCTGAAGGGTGATTTGAGATAATTCTTCCACAGGCAAACCTAGACTCCCTTGTAGCAGCGGCTCAATCAGATGTCTAAGATGAATGAGGAGGAAAGAGCTGAAGAATTTTACTTGTTTCCATTAAAAGACAAGTGACTAGGAATCTTCTAGGTTTTCAATACGTGCACAGTGCTGTACTTTGGAAAGGCATAATGTGCTGCACTGAAGGGTAGGTTTGGATGGACATTATGGAAAAATCCACAGTGACAAAAAAAGCAAAATGCTGGCCTCAATTAGGTGACAGAATGTTAGGATGGAGCTAAATGTAGGCTGGACTTGTCTCGGTGAAGGAATTAAATGCCTGTGCCATGGATATGGCAGTTATTTTTTCAGTGACTCCCTGATAACTCAGCAAAAGGCAGGGTTGAGGGGATGACATGCCAAGTATGCGATCATAGGATGATTTCAACAAGATATGATAAAAGTCAGATTACACCCACACACAGACAAATTATATCCTTTTTCCAAAGTTATAAAACCCAGTAAATTCAAAAGATTCCTTCACAAAGACAAGAGGAGGATAAAAGCATTGCTGTTTCCTCTTAAAATCTTGAAGGAAATCAGAGTTCAGTGAGTCATGCACTAGAAATGAGCTCAGTGAAATTCTTGTATGGAAAAAACCTCAGTCGAGTGATTAGCGATGATAGAGTTATAAATAGAATCATTAATGATAAATGCCATTTAATGGAGACAGAGCAGTGAGATAAAAGGATCTTTTTTTATGGTGAGGTTTTTCCTATACAGAGAATCATATATACCTAAAACCCATACAGGTTGATAGGCTACTTTGGTCACTGTCCAGCCAATAGGAAAATGAATTGAACATTCATCTTTTTCTTCCAGTCAAAAGCTAAACTTCAGTCTGCCCGAATGCACCAGGACAATACAGAAGTGGTTGTTCCAGGCAAATGTTTGGCCCAGTATTAACTAGCACAGGCTAATGACATTTGGATTTCTCCCCATGTTCTGTAAATGCTATTGTCCAGGAATAAAGTATCTATCGGGCAGCTTTAGGGGTCCGAATAGTCAGGGTAGAGCTGCATGTCATCTGGGAGAGCAGGCAAGGACCAGGAGGAGAGGCTTTACTGGGGAGCAGGGCATTTGTTCTGCAGCACAAGGACTAACATACTTCTGCAGCTGGGGTTTAGCAGCCATCACAGGGACGGATGGGATTCACCAAGGACAGGAAAGTCTCCTCCCTAATTCAGGCACAGCTGAAAAAACAATCTGATGCTAGTTTAGTGTCCAGAGAAAGGAAGGAGCAAGGATTTTTTTATGGGAGCAGAAACAGAAGAATGAGCAGAAACAGAAAGCATGAGGAGGCAAGTATACATGGCCTGCTGGAGCTGGAATCCAAGGCAACTCCTGGGGGGAGTGTGGCACTCCAGTCTGCTGCCCTCCATTCAAAATCACACATCCCGTCATAGGCAGCTGTCATCTTTCCAGCAGAAGATGAGATTCAGAAACAAGAAGTGGCTGTGGCTCATCCCCTCACCTCCAGTGAAGCATCCTTAATGATTTTTTTTTTTTTGAAGGCACAGCAAGAACTTCAGGGCAAAGTGTAATGCATTTTGAGATGTTACAGGAAAAAAACCAACCAACCAACCAAAAAAACCCCCACAAAAACAATGTTCCTTTGGCTACACATTTGAAACACTCGCACACAGGAGGATCAGGATTCCACTGGCTAGGAAACACTGGTATACAGAGACGCACGTTACACTTCTGGGACCCAACATCCTGAGGATGGATCTGGACAAACCGGGAGGCCAGCCTAGGGGAAGGCAGGAAATCCCTGCAGGAGATGAGGCAGAACAACGAGGCAGGCAGACAAGGCTGGAAATCTGTTTCTCTCCCAGGAGATGGCAGTAAAGGACAATTGCCTTACAGCCGGCGCAGCGCAGTGAAGTGGAAACTGGTGGGAGCCAAACAGCTCCTCGGACAACCTGCACTGCCACCTTCGCCAGTCGCTCCTTGTTACCAGAAGCAAACCTTTATTCTTAGCGTCAGTGCTCCTAGCAAGGGTGAGGATATCAGTCTTTCACATTTCTGTACGGTAGGTAGATTTATAAGCTTTCTGCTCACCATGGCAGGATTCCAGTCACAGCCTCATCCAGACTGGAAGGATCCCGGGAGGTTTCTCCTCCAGCCTCTGCTCACAGCAGAGTCAACACTGCATTCACACTGGGTTGTCTTCCACTTTGAACATCATGCCTTGAGACCCTCCATGGACAGACACTTCCCAGCCTCCTGAAGAAACCTCTCCTTTCAATGCTTATTGATCATATTACTGTCCTCTTGTCCCTGGCTGGAAACTCCCCAGTTTCAATTTATGACCATGGCCTCTTGCTGTCTGGCTGCAGACCGCAGTAAAGAGCCTGGATCTATCTTGTTGGCAACCCTTTCTTAGGTCTTGAAAAGCTGCTGTCTAGGCTTTCATAAGTCTTCCCTCCTCCAGCTGAACAAGTCAAAAGCCCTGCCCCTGTCCTCATATGCAATGCAGGATTCAGGAAGGTGCATCACCCTCTCTGAGCTCAGGTTAGACTTCACCCCAGAAAAAGCCTGGCAGCCTCATGCTGTTTCCTACAAGAAGAAGGAAGGCAAGGATTTTATTCCTTTGCTTCTTTTTAATTTAATTGTCTCCATTCTTCTCCAAGCTCTTCAGACTCTCTACTGCTCCTTGAAGAAATAAGGATTTCCAAAGCACATTGTACAGTTAACTGCAGCAACTTCATACACATTTTAGGACCAATTTTGTCTCAGAAGAGGCCAGTGTCCAATTAACAAGGGACTCAGGATACAGAAAAAGAGACAACTGGTTTTACAGCACCCCAACACAAAACCTGCCCCTGTCCCAGTCTTACAGCCAGAGGTCAGAAAGGTCGTTCATCCCTGAAGTGAACCTGGTGTGCCATGGTGTGGTACAGCTCTCCTCAGTCACTGCACTTCAAAAGCAAGCTGTACTAGAGTGTTTCCTTGCTGCTAATGTTGCAGGACAAAGGACAATAGCTATGAGTCCTTTGCCATTTCCTCAGAGCCTACAGTAAGCCAGAGTAGTAATCAAATACTCTGGCAAAAACAGCCAAAATATGCTTTATTCTGCTCTGTGACTCATTGAGCAGTCATTAGGAATAGTCAGGGATTTAGATGAAAAGTGACTTGCCAGGCTGTCAGGTTATGGAGTTCATTCCTAGCTTGACTATCTACTTCTTGCCACTCTTACATGTATTTACCTTCCCAAACTTATTTATCCTGCCATTTGTTATAAAGCATAGTGAAAGCTGCGTAGAAATCTGAAGGGAACCAGATAGTACAGCAGCACACCACTGGTGACAAAAACCTGCCAAGTGAAGCAACTCCACACAAGTGCCTGAGGGAGGAACACATTTCATCTAGCTCAAATGTCAAATCAAATCTTCCCCCTCTATGCACTGTACCGTAGTATCCACCACATCTCACCTTTCTGAGCAAGTCAAGCGTCCGTTTTGTTCCTCAAAGGCACCAGGAGATAAGCTGCAGACAGGCCTATTTTAATAAAAGAGCCTGTGTGAACCTCTGGGTTGAAAGCTCTGCCTGCTGGGGTGGCTCCTCCAAAGACAGCCTTGCTAAGAGCACAAAATGCCTGTGCAGAAGCCAATTCAATCCTGGACTGCCCTCCCAGCTTGGCACACTCTCAGGGCTGCCTGGGGAGCCCAACCTCCTCCGAGTCGCTCACAGACTTCCAGCACAACAGCACTATTTCAGATGGAGGTTGCCATTTCTTGTTGGTTGAGTGGGCTGAGCTGCCACTCAATGCCGAGTTAGTCAGGGAATATTTCCTCATCTCCTGTACCACTGAGACAACATTTAGCAACAGCGCTGCGGGATCTGTGCTGTCCCACCTGTTTGCATCAGCGCTAAGCCAGATCTGGCCCAGCAGGGATGCTGCTGTGACTGACAGGAACTCTGCCATCTACCTCTCTGAAAAATGAACCTCACGCTTCAGATTCAGATTTTCTGGGTGCTGCTGTGTGAACTGGGCTATTGAGGAGAGTAGCAAACCCTCAGGCCAAGGCTTGGCCTCACAAATTCACTCCACCAGCTGAGGAGTGAATCACTGCTCAAAGAGAACTGATAAGCAGCACTAATTGGTAGCCTCAGTGAGAACCATCATTTCATTTTGAAGAAGGAGAATGAATCACCAGGTGTTTTATAGCAACAGCACAGGTTACTTGCTTACTTTTTCTTTCTCCCTCCTCTTTCTTTGTTTTTGGTCTGTTTTAGAAACACCACTCAGCTGAAGCTGACCCACCAACATGCACCAGGCTTTGCTTTTCTCAGGCTCACACAGGAACACCACGTACGTGTCATTTGGGTCCTGTATGGATAGCAAGCAGGCTATTCTCTTAAAGTTGCACCAGGTGAGCAGAGACCATACGTCAGCAGGCAAAAGTCAGTGTGCTGGCAGTTCAGGAGCTAAAGTTCATGTTTACCTTAGTGGAAAGTCCCTGCACTGAGTGGGCTGGACCCTTTATGTTGCAATGTGTGACCAGCCTTTCTAGTCAGAGAAATAGATGGACACTCACTTCACACAGAAAAATGGAGACACAAATCCCTCCTGCATGGCTTCAGTAATTTAAACAAAAAGGTCTAATGATTCATGCTGTAAAAGCACTATAAAAGATAGAGGAGTGTAACAAAATCTGAAGTTAATCCCACACTCTTCAGGCTGGTGTGGCACGTGGGTGGTAGGACGGCCCTGTTATTACTGCAGAAGAGACAGCTGGTATTGACGACCCTCTGGCCTGCTGGTGGGGCAAATCAGAGGAATGGGTCTGTCCCCACAAAGAAGTTCAAGACAAACAACTAGAGGCATAACATCTATGAGTGAAATCCCATTGTGGCTATTCCTACCCCAACTCATGTAACCTGAGATCCTCAGCAGCCCCATCTCCACACCTTGCCTTTCCTGAGCATGTCTATGCAGTCTGGGCTACAGCCCTGTCCTTCTGGAAGGGCACTGAGGCCACGGGCAAAACAACGTGGGGAAGTTTACACTGCAGCTTCCCCTCAATGGCTGGGCCACTGCTGAGAGACTCCTCCTCTGTGCACTTACTTGTGTGTGTAGGTAAAAACACGACATGGATTTCATTACTTTTATTTACAGACCAGTCAGAAAAGAGAATAAAAAAACCCCCCACCTTTGATTCATTTGCTACATTTAAAACAAATACAGTGTGGTTTGCTAAGACATACAAACCCCTTCGTTCAGAGAAGGCAAAGCAAGCAGTTTCCAGTGAAGTCAACTCCTTGATTACAAACACTATCAAAACTAGAAAGATTTATAATACACAGAAAGTGCTATCAGGGAAGTCTTTTACTGCTACCACAAAAGACTGACAGAAACAAACTAACAAAATCCACAGAATTTTGAAGGCCCATAAACCACCTTGTTCCTGTGGTGGAATCAATACAAGATTTACATCCCTGGATGTGCAACATGGAAGCTGCTCCACCCGCATTACAGAGCTGAGCCATTTGATGTTGACATCCTCTGGCTACAACCCAGATACAGAAATGAAGATGGAGCTGGCAGGTTATTTGGTCCCATTCTTATACACAACAGTTGTACATCCTTACACCAAACGTTGTATCTATTTTTTTTTCAGATGCAGCTGGCAATCCACTTTTTTCCCTGGTGAACACAACAGAACTATTTTTTTTTATGCCCCAGCTTCCAGAAGCAGGTATGTCAGATACAAACTCTGTTCTCAGTAAAAAAAAATCAGCAGATTTCATAGTAGCAGAGGAAAAGCTTAAAATGTTGATCACAGTGAACCTTTAATGCCCCAAAATAAGAAGACATACACACTTCATTCTCTTTCTGGGTTTTTACATCATTCTTAAGATTTAAAGGCTCATTATGTCCAGCGTTTGAAATGAACAACCACGATGCAACAAAGCTATCTGTGTCTCAGGCCACAGTCCATTTACATCCAAGTATATTTTTAAGTACACTCATAATCTTAACCTTCTTAGGGAAAAAAACCGCCACCAAACCACAAAAATACCTCAGAAAACCAAATACTATCTTTTCCTGATCCTTTGTTATCTGTTTCCTCCACTGCTTCGACAATTCCTCTCCCTACCCAAACTCATCTCCACCTCCCCAGCTGCTCTCTCATCCTTTATTTTCTTTCATTTCTCTCTCCTTCATCTACTTGCTTTTCCATCTTTCCTTGGCTTCCTTTCACACATAGCACGAAGCTCTAGAAAACAAACTCATGCCCGAGAACAAACTTCCGCTCAATCATCAAAGATTTTCCCTCATTCTTGCATTTCCTTGACCCGATCTGATTTTATAAAGCGCTGGAAGTTTTCGCAGAGAAGAGTACTCAGTCTTGGGAAAGGGGCTGGTGCAGGGGTGTGGAGCTGGGACTGTTGGTCCAAGAGGTTTCTCTGATGCAGGTCTCAAATTTAATCCTGAGAAAGCAGCAATGGCCTCACATCCCCCTCTGTGGGGTGCGTGGAGCTGCTCTAGCGGACGAAGTTTGCCACCTGTGTTGCCACCCCAAAGGGAGCGGAATAGGCCGCCGCTAATCCTTGCAAGCCGACCACCAAGTAGCGACATCCCTTCTGCAGAGCTTTGCCGACGTTCTGCGAAGAGAGGCGGGGAAAGGGGATAAAAAAAATGAGAGGCCGTAGAAAACACCTTCGCATAAAATCGTTCCGACAACCAGTGTCGCCGTCCCAGAAGATGAACTTCTCCCACAGCTAATGAGGGCTTGAGCGTGGAAAAACATTTTACCATCTATTTTTATATAGAAATACACACCCACAGGGTATAGTTAAACTGAACGGATGCAGCCTCCACAGGAAGCCAGGCTTTCACGTGGGCTCCTATTCAAGAATAAAATTAGTTCAAATTCACCCTAGTTTGTAGAGGTGCATGTTTCCCACACACACAGGTTCTGGCTGTGTTGGTAACTCTAAAAGCACATAAAGTGTTAAAACTGGAGCTGAACAAGAAGACAGTAATCGCTGAGAATACATTTGTGGAAATTTTATGGCTTTTTGTCAAAATAAGATTTTTTGGCTAAAATAAGAATGTGTCAATCCACTTTCATGTCTGTACATGTTTAAGAACTCATCTGTGTACTGCATAAGAGATAACTTGCTACAGACTATTTAATTGAAAATGTTAATCTAATTTTGATTTAACTTCTGATGGTTTTTGCTCATATGGCTGGGGAATAAATAGTGTGGTCAGTTGGGGAGGAATATCATAATCAATTGTTAGTAACTCTTCATGGTTGTGTGGAACTAGATCAAAAGCATCTCTTGTAACATGGAAAACACTAAACAGAGTAAATACTCTAAAATCAGTGAAATCCAGTCAATATTATATTTCTTGGTTTTGTTAAATCTGGATTACAGTGGTACTGTCACATGAAAACCTTCAGCTGTTGTGATACTACTATATAGCTGAATTTTGCTTGTTTTATTCCTATGGAAACTTACTTGAAGGGAGTTAAGATACCAAAATAAAAAGGCAGACTGATCCTGGGGGCAGAGCCTGAGGCCGGAGGAGGAGACACGTGGCCTTCCCTTCAACATCTGCCCTGGTCTCACTATGTCACACTTCTTTCCTCCTTCCTGCCCTGTGTGCAGCTTTACCTACCTGGACCTTACCTGCACTTTCAGGAGTTGTTCTTTATGCCAGGGCCAAACTGGTAAACCTTCCCTGTGGGAATGTCGTCTGATCAACACAAAGGGAATACGCAGTGTCCAAGAACTGGCCTGTGCTCTGAACATCGTTATAAGTGCCCCTATACCAACAGCACATGCAGCAATAGAACCAGAAGCAAAGTTATGACCTGCTGCGATGTAACCACACTCACTAAACTGCACCGTATAGATTGAGCCTGCTGGCTTGAGACAGCTTCCTATTGCATGTGACCTGGAAATCACAGAGCTGGAAACTCAAAGTATCAAATGCATCATGAAAGAATGAAATATTCTATTCAACTCTTTACGAAACAGTACGATTTGAGAGGGAGCTCCTGACTATGCTGACATCAATTTCAAAACTCAATTTCAAAAGTAAGTAATTTTGCCGAGCTGACTGGCATTTTCTGCATGTCAGACATAGCAAGCATAGCTTTACCAAAATCACCACTTTTAAAAGAATGCAGTAGAAAGTCATGGCTCACACTTACATCTGCAATCTCTGCAGTAAGAAAAAATTCCTGACAACGGAGAGGCTTTTCTTGCTAACACAGAAACTATTTTTTGCTACAAATATCCAAGACATACCCGAGATGTACTTAAGTGACATAAACAAGAGACAAATAATCGAATTCTTCCACATAGCACTTCTGTAACCAAAGACACTCATCTTCTGGTGGTAAGAAAATCAAACCACCAGACTGTAGGACTGGTGACTTCCCACACAGAGCAAAAGAACAGTTTTGATCCAAAATAGCTGTTACAGATGAAGAACATGTTGCACTTTTTTCTGTAACTCACAGCAGTGATTTTCAGGGGGCACCTAGAAGGTAAACTCGTTCAAGGAATGTACTGGAGGGATGTTTACCATTTCTTTCGGTCACTTCAGTAGAAGTGGAAAAAAATGCAGGCCAATTAACTGGAAGTTTTAAGGAATAGTGTTAAAACAATGACGCCGAGGGAAACGCAGAACCAAGCAAGGCAAAGTACTCGTCACATGGATCAGCTTAGTGTCATTTTCACTCCGAAGAGGCAGATTTTGTACTCTTTGATCCGGGCGAGGGTCGGTGTCCGGCCCTCCCCAGCAGCACCGGCTCATTCCCGGGAAGGTCCAGAGCAAGCCCGAGGGCTGACCCCGCCTCGGAGCTGGGCGCTGGCACTGAAATGCCCGAGGGACAAGGGGCACTTCCCAGAGCCCCTCGAAACAGTCGGTGCCGAGACCCCGCTGCTCGCCCCCTCCGCGGACCCCCGCGCCGAGGATCCCTGTGCCGGGGATCCCTGTGCCGAGGATCCCTGTGCCGAGGATCCCTGTGCTGAGGGTCCCTGTGCTGAGGGTCCCTGTGCTGGGATTCCCTGTGCCAGAGGCCCCTGTGCCGAGGGTCCCCGCTCCGGCCGCCCCGGGCGCGCTGTGCCCTCACCTTCCCGTACTTCTTCAGCCTCTTCCCGTAGGGCCGCTTGGCGGGGGCCCGCGGCGGGCGCAGCGGCTCGTAGGAGCCGGGCAGGACGGCGAAGCGCACCTTCCTGGACCCGGTGCCCTCCTCCTCCTCCTCCAGCGCCGCCGCCCGCGGGACCCCCGCGCTGCCCCCAGGAGCCGCCGCCGCCGCCGCCTCCTCCTCCTCTCCGGGCAGGATGGAGACCTGGTCGTCGCCGGGCCCGCGGCGGGAGAACCTGCCCCTCACCTTGGCGCCCAGCCGCGCACCCACGGTCATGGTGCCGCCGGGCGCCGACCCGTCTGCGCCAACCTCCGGGCGCTTCCTCCGCCGCTGCGCCACAGGTGTGGCCGGAGGCGGCCGCTGCCCCCTCCCCGGGGCGGGACGGCTGCGGGAAGAGGCGCCCCGGCCCCCCCCGGCAGTGCGGACACCGGCCCGGGGCGGGGGACGAGGGCTGGCGGTGCCCCCGGTCCGGACCACGGCCCCGCCGCCGCTCTGGTGCGGGGAACTTGTCTTTCAGCTTGCCGGAGAAGTGGGGACCTGCCGCGGGGAGCCCGGGATTCGACCCCGTCAGCTCAGAGGGGACGGCGGGGTGTAGTCCCTGCATCGCCCCCGGGCTGCTTCGGTCTCCGCGCCGCAACGGCTGGAAGAAGCCCTTGGAAGCTCCTTCTCTGGCACCGCACGCACCGCACTGGCCGACGGCAGCACCGCTTTCGGAGGTCACGCTCTTTTCCCGTCAGAGTAAAAAACCAAGCTCCCTGATCATCCCTCTGCTATCAGTGTTCCTACCAAAGCCTCGAGTGAACAGCCTCTCCTGCGTCCAGGGCTGCATTGGGCTCCCCCTGGCCAAGAGGAAAGTGCCTGAGCCTTTGCTGAAAGGCAGAGTTTCTCAGCGGCTTCTTCCCAGGTGCTGCGGGAGGCCCATAGCCGCGTGCCTCTGCAGCTGGGCATGCTGCAGTTCAACAACTGTGCTTCCTGAGCGGTGTTCCTAAGCTGGGGTAGATCAAGAAAAGCAAAATTGTATAGGGAGGAGCAGTGTAATTTATCCAAACAGTTGGTATATTTATCAATATTTGATACTTATACTAACGCTTTGGACAAACAGATGCAACACAGGGACAAACTAATCCTTTACCATGGACTTTTCTTACCAAGGAACAAAGCCTTGAATCTCTGTCTCCCCGAGATGCTCCCATAACACTCAGCAAGTAACTCCTGCACCTAGCTTTGTCATCTGCCCCAAGGTTGGTGGTTCACCACCTTCTCAGCTCTAGCCAGAAAGCTGTGATGGCCAAGTGGGCCAGTCCCACTGAAGGGTGGGAGGCATGAGCTAAGTCTCGGGTCTGTCGCTACAGAAGTGCTCTATCCCTTTCCCTGTTTCATATCAATGGCGTCACCGCTCCTGTTACCAGAGTCTCCAGAAGGTTGAGGTGGAGACCTAAACTCGGGACAACGTTTTGTGCTCTGAGTACATCCCAAACGAACACCTGCCACAGACCGCACGTGGCACTCAGAGCTCCTCCTTCCTCTGGGCTCTGGCTGTGGCAGCGCCTGCAAGGCCCGTCTCTGAGTTACCTCCTGGGGCCAGATGCTGAGCTTTCATCCTGGAGCTGCAGGTGTGTCCTGAACGCTGAAGAGACAGTGAAACATAGTAGCACCATAGCTCCATGCACGGTACAGAGCCTGAAGCAGTGAGGTATAGGAGGTAAATTTTGCACTGCTGCAGATTTTCATGAGCTACTTTCTTAGTTTGAGAGTTGAAGTAATTGCTTGATGCTGATTAAGTAGCAGCATCAAGAAATAAAATATCAATAATCTGTTTAGAAGCTGCAAAATGGGGATCTTTCATCTTGTGAACCGAAAGCTACCTTGAAAAATCTTAAAGAAAAAAAATGCATTAAATATTTTTCTGGGGCTTTGGAAAGTGTTTATGTATAGGTTTTCTATTTATAGATCCCTTAGTGAATGTATACTTGCCCCTAAATGAGAAACAAAAATAGCAAAAGATTATATGTCTTCTCAAGAGGGACAGGCCTTTCCCCAGACTGGGTTTGTAATTCACAAGTGTGCGTCATTTTCCAAATTCAACTACCAAAACCTCAGAGAACACACTTCTCAGCTGAGATTTACTGTCTCCATTTATGTGGCAGCAGGGGACTCAGCCTGTTCTGAGATGAATAGGTCCAAGGTACCCTTGGGTGTATACCTGGCATCAAAATCTCACCTCTTAACTCATGGAATTTTAGCATCATCGTAACTATATGGCATTAATGACACCACTTGCTTCTCCAGCAGTGCTGTTCACTCAGTGGAGCAGGAGTCAACATTTATACTCCTTTCATTGCCCTATATACATTTTAATGTTTTAAATTGGATTGTGTGAAAAGGGATGCACTAAGTTTGGAAGTGTCTGTATACCTTGAAGAAATAATTCAAAAAACCACCCCAACCCAAACTATGCAGTAGTCCAACTGCTCACCCTACACCCATCCCAAATACCCCCCAGAAATGCTGCCATGAAATCACAGTTGAATATGTAAACCTTCTGAAGATTTGAGGCATCCCTATCCCTCCCTGCCTGGACCTGTGAAACATGACACAGAATTTAAAACTTTTCCAAATTTCTCAAGTTGAAGCTGTGCTGATGAAACACCACACTGATCCCCTCCCACATGGAAGCCAAGAACACTTGGATCCAAAATGCAGCTTATCCCACTCTTATCAAAGGAGTAACTTATATGTAACAGGTCCACAACATGGCAGCTGTTCAAAGACCCAAAAACCAGGCATTGGGGATTCAGTATGCACCATCTCAATGATTTTCATACTAAGTACACTCTACTTGCCAATAAAAACAAGAAAGTTCTGAAAAAAACTCTCTTTCTTGAATCTTCCCATGTTATTCCTGCCAGGGGCAGGAGATTTGGAAAGCCAAATGCTGCATTTGGGTGCAGCTACGCCTTTCACACTCAGATTATGCCCTTGCTGAAGCACCTGGTGTATTTGCAATGGAGAGCATTCGGTGGTTCACAGCCCATATTGCAGCAAGGCAAAAGGGAGGAGGACAGCAGGGTTTGAGAACCAGGGCATTTCCCACTGCTGGCAGTCACTGGAAATAATGCCATTTGCAAACTGCCCCTATATATAAACATTAAATTGGCACTTTGTTCCATGGGAGAGTTAAACTAAAATTTTTAAGCTCTCTCCTCTGGAAACAATCTGTGTTTACTGGAACATTAATACATCTCTGGTTATATGGAGAAGTGAAAAGCAGTGACAATCTAGGGCAAAGTTAGCCATGGAAAAACAGCGCCTGTAAAGCGGGAAGCTATCCTAAGTACTTAATCTACTGTCTCACAGCATGACCTATATTTTTTCCACTGAACCTTCTGAAAAGGCAAAGGGTTTTGTTTCATGACTAAGTTCATACACAACCTTGCATTAGCACTGTGGTTATGTTCCATTTGTGTATTTTCAAGGATAACTGAACATTTATGGACATTTATGGGTAAATTGAGCAGACACACAACCCCCACGCAAGGCTGATTTTTGGTGAATTTCTGAAAATCTCTTGGACATCTATTTCTAAGAAGTTTCTAAACCACTGACAGTTTCTGGACAGTACAGGATCACTGAACCGCTGCAATGCTAATCCTGAATTCACACGATGTTGAAGATGAAGCCTGCACACCTTTAAACTATTTTGCTACCCGTGGTAATTATTGCACTTTTATAAAGGGCAAACAACAAGTATTTTAGTATGAGAACTGTTCAAGTAAGTTTTAATAGAGTGCACCAGTGAATCAAGATGACTTGCATCAGATTTTGTTTCCATGAACATCAGATAAAAAAAAAAAAAAAAAGAAAAGGGGCTACAATTCTTTCTTTCCAAACACCACCCTTTTTCTAAGGCAACAATACACGTCCATTTCCGAACATAACTGTTACATAGGAAAGCTACATCACAGTACAGTATGTAAAGTCCATCTCGGTCAAGAAGCCATTAGAGAATGGCACATTTACTACACTTACAGCCTTCTAACTTAGGGTTACAGAGTTTACCACAGCTTTTTTTTTAATTTTTATTTTTTAAAGTGACAATTTCTTAATGAACTTTCTATTCTTCACAAGAGTGTGCAGATGGGGCCCATATGCTGATATTACAGTAATTACGACATTAAATAACATTGCACAACCAACCTCTATGGTTAATTCAGTACAAAAGAACAAGTATTAAAATGTACCAGTACTAGTGGTTTTACACAGTTTATAATCATTAATTATGAAGGAAAAAAATGTGGGGCTGTTTTTTTTTTTTTCTTTTCTGTAGGCAAGTGCCTAATTGCAAAGCTGCACATTACAGGCATAATGATGTGGAATAAATACAAGAAATCTGGTAAAATATTAAACACAAACAGGTTACATGGGAACAAACTGTACAACCACAAAAGCATAAATCAACAATTTATCATTATAAACAATGTATGTTTAGCTGTAAAATATTATGTGGAATTGCATGTACTCTTTGGGGGGCACACGTTCCAAAAGCCAAGCTAATTCCTGAGGTGGTATTATTAACTTATACAATTGGTCAACACTTCAGATTATCTTGTGCTATTAAACAGTCCCAATGTTAATATATTTCCATAAAATGGAATTTGTAGTATTCTGAAGGCAGCAAACAAGTGATATTTTACACCATGATATTCAAATGAAATAATTCCGGTTCTCCGTTTTGGTGCTACATTTGTTAATGGGCCATGGGAGTAAGGACTGGAATTTGCAGACAGAACACCACTTACGCCTGGTTTCTGTTCCCCCACAGCTCTGAGCTGGCCCAAGGCAAAACAAAGTTTCTAAACTGTAAGTGCCAACACTGTAAACAAGTTTGTCTCTTTTTTCAACTAAACACTGTCCAATAACGAGGATAAGAGCCAAAGATAAGCAGGAACAGTCTCGTGTAGAACAAAAGCCAATTCCTCGACTTTTGGTTCAATTCATGAACAATCTTTAAATAATTAAAAATGGTCATGCTACAGTTGTGAAATTGTGCATTTGACTCAGGACACAAGTTTTTTAAAAAACGCATGGTAGAGGTAAGACTTATAAAAACACCAAAAATGTAAATGATAGGGAAGAACTTTTCCAACTCAAAGCATCAAACATACATTTCTGTGCAGAAATCTAGACAACTATACAAGATCTGAATTTAAGCAGTCATCTTTTTATTATACAACTCTATGAACATAAAATGAACAGAATGCTCTATATACTTACCTGTACATGTGAACATAACTTCTTTAGCTACAGTTATTTAATATAGGTCATACTGGATTTAACTTTACAATTCTGAATAACTATGTATAACCTTATTGCAATAAGGGCAATTTCTACATGGGGAGTTTCACAGGCCAATCACATTAGGCGTAACCAGTACATTCAAAGTGTAGATCATGTATGAATCTTCCCTGATCCCAAAGAATTTAGGTTCTCTTTACAGCTTAAGCTCGTTCGCTATCTTGGATGCAATGTTCTTAAATGCGATAGAAGTCCCAGATATTCTCTTGAAACGAACTCCATTGAGCGACAATCGTGGCAGTTTGCAGACTTCCATCTCCCACTGAACAAGGCTGTCTTGCCGTGCATCGCCGTGAACGCAGAAGAGCAAAAACCTCTCCTTTTGTTCGTAATCACAGTTATTAGCATCTAACACTTTCCGAATCTCTCTCATCATATCGTTCGGGTCCATAGAACTAGTAGTCTTCATACTCCACGTGAACCGCAAGGAGCGTGGCTTTGAATCTTTACTATCCTCCTTCTCTCTGTCTTTTGGCTCCCCAGAAACACTCCTGGAACAAGTCACATACAGAAAAGTCAAAACCAAAAGCAGTAGAACCAAGAGATAGAAGAGAAATACAGTTGTTGAACAGGGGTTTCTAAACTGCGACTGACCCGCCACTAGTCACACGCAAGCGAATTCCAAGAGTTAGATAGATACTGCTGGAACAGTCGTGCCCCATCTCCTGCACACGTGTGCCTCAGCACAGCACTGTGCCACAGTAGTGGCACACAAGCAAAGCAAGTTTGGAAACCTCTGCTCTACAACGTTCTGATGACAACATGTGCAATGGTAACTGCAGCGGACACACGTTACTCCATACTGCTCCAAAGAAAGTGGAATCTATGTAAAAGCATGACTGAAGTTCTGCTGATTTCATGATCTGGAGCATGCCATACACCAACAAAACTGAAGTTGAGGGACACAATCCTGAAGCATAAATCATACTGTAAAAGCAGCAGAGGAAGAAAACCCACCCTGTGATTCACAAGTCTTCAGTTAATTCCCTCCCCATCTTTTCCACCCTTCCCCCCTTTTGCGTTTATTATGTATTTTTGACCTCTCTCTGTGTCAAAAGACCTTATAATAACATGTTTTATTTTAACTGATGAAGCAGAATTTTGTGCTGTAATTTGGTTGTAAAGAGCTTGAGGTCACCATTTGAGTATAGGGCCAGCAGCTTTTTCACAGAAGAAACAGCGACATGTAGACACAAAGTATTTTATTTGATACAATGACTCAGACAAAATTGCAATGGAATAATTTCCAATTAACATTGTTAGTCTGATGCTTCCTTACCAAGTAGATTACTTATTCCACTGTAGAAAGCATTTTGAGAAACAGCACTCATTATTTTAAAGTCACTCCACAGTTAGCTACATCTGTTCTTGTCCCAGGTACCCATGATGCTGATGCCTCCCCATCTGTCACTGGGGAAAGGTGCTGTTCTCATTTTGATAAGTCTACAAACCATCATTTTTCAGAGAGGAGTCAAAACAAGCATTTTTAATTTAACTTTCAGTGTGATCCCCAAAGAACCACATTGATATTAAGGGATAGAGCATGGCAGAGATAAGATCTCAAATGACTTTTTTAGCCCAAAACAGACACTGTAGGATGACAAAAAGCAGAGAAAGCTAGAGAATGAAAGCAAAAGCTGAAAGCAACTTCACACTTTGTTTCATTTGAACACTTGATAACCTCTTTTCCCTTTCCACATCCAAGAATGACAGCTAATAGACTTTGAATTGAAAAGGGCTAACTTAGATAAATGCATTGTGTATTATACAGTGTATCCTGTTAAAAATGTGCTAGGGTTTTTTTTTTGTTTGTTTGTTTTTTTAAATAGAGGCTTTCTTTTTTGAAAACTAAGTTGATACTTCGTGTAAGTGACCAGTTTAGAATGCAAACTACAATGCCTGTTCATTAGAGAGCAGAAAAATAAAGAGTTATGCACTGTGCTTAAGCACACCAAAAATGCAGAACCAAATGCTGAAACATGGCAAAAGAGCAGATATACTGGAAAATGAGCACATGAAGGAATGTTTTATTACTAACAAAGCACCTATAGATTTGTGTACAGTGGTTGCCATACAAAGTCAATATTTGGCAGTCACCACCCCTTTTGTCTGAATGTCACTTGTTTTATTTCTCAGTGCAAGGGACATTCATTCCTCAGGGACTATAAGGTGTTTACTTCTGGCAAACAGCAGCTTTAGTAATGAGCACAGTATGTAACCACAGTAAAAATTTAATAGATACATATATACACACAGACACACAGAAAATATATTACATTTTCCACTGAAACCAAAAGTAAACACCATTAAATATTTATAAGCCAAAACATGATTTGAAGTGCCTAAATGACTGGTTAACTCCTACAAGGGGCTTTATTATTCAAAGAAATATGCTTATATAAAATTTTATATTAAATACTTCGCAGGAAAGCAGATATAAAGGGATATAAAGAGGGATATAGAGGATCTCACCAAAACCCCCTCCCCCCAAATAAAAAACATTTTTGAAATACAGATTGCTTAAGCACTATTCTATTTTACATCCTGATTAAAAGTCTTTAAGAAATCACTTAAACTTTGATGCGAAAGACCTAGGAGCGAAGTATTAATAGTGACTCCTCACCTTGAGGTGTCAGTTCTGCCACTGGCTTCGCCTTCACTTGGATCCCTCAAAACAAAGTTAAGGTTGAGATTCAATGATAAAGGTGAAAAATAAAAGTTAAGAAAACCTACACCCAGAACAATGTTAAATAGCTACTGAAGAAAAAAAAAAAAAGATCAGTATAATAATGTCAAGCCTAATATTGTTTAATAGTATTTTTTCACAGCTGTAATTTTAGTTTCCCTTTATGAAACCTTAACTTCTTCCAACTCTGACATGTAATTGTTTGGTTTTGTTTGTTTGTTGTTTGTTTTTTTTTCCCCAAACTGATGGCAAAATTAACACGTTGTTCTCAACCTACTGCAGACAGAGCAATGGCCACATGTAATTCCAGCAAGCACAGAGGAGCAGTCAGTCAAGGTGGTCCAGGGGGGCTCCACTCTGCACCCTTGTGGGTCAGGCCTTTACATGTCAGTCCTGAAAGCACTTCAGGACATGCCTATGCTTAAGCACACTCAAGTAATTAACAGTAAGATGTGCCTAAGAGTTTGTGAGACCAAATGTTTGGAGCCCAGTTCACAAAGGTTACTTCAAGATCTGCTTCAGCAAATCAGCTGTTACATTGACTTCAGTCAGATTGCTGGCAAGCTTGAGGTTAAACATATCTCTATCTTGTTGAATTAAAGTTGTGCTTTACAAGGAACTGGTTTATATTATGTCTTTTTAGTATGAGGCAACTTGAAATATATCCACACATTGTATAAGCCACCTAGATATGTTCCTAGTGCTGCTGTACAAACATTTTAGCACCCAATTTCAATTATCTAATTAATTTAATACCTTCAAAACACCAATATTTTATTAATTAACATCAGGGAAGTACTGCTTGACATAAACCATTGATTCAAATTACTTCAATACCCTATTCACTAAACATTCTTCATTATGCATGATTTTATATACTTACCAGGAAAGGCATTTACCTTTGCCAAAAGTTAGTAAAAAAAGTCTTTCATGACACCTTCTAGTCAAAGTATGCTTTAAAGCATTATTTCCTGAACAGTACAGAAGTTAAAAGGCACGCAGTTATGCGATCCAACTCAAAGAACAGCAAAAAATAAAACCCTGAACCTCCACCCATGTAATCCCAGCCACTAAGTCTCAAACAACACATATGTTAACAAAATAAAAACCACAACAAAACAACACCAAAACACCCCACCATCACCAGCAACAAAACAAACACATTCCCTACAAGGCCTTCGCCATAGGAAAATATACTTTTAACACTGTAAAACATAATAGGAAATTGTATACAAGTCTTCTATACTATGGATAGATCAATTTAAGATATGTTAATTCTAAACACATTTTACAATACTCTTCTCATATTGTGGTTTAACATAATGAAAACATTAATTCTTTGATCTCTTAAAAAAAAAAAAATCAGCAAGAAACTATTCCTTGCAAATAACAATGAGCTATTACACAAAAAAACCCAGCCTGAACTCTTTAAATTGGTTAGTTACTCAACAGAAGATACCTTCTTCCCATTTAGAGACCTACACTGACACCACAGTTGACTAATTTGCTGTAACTTTTTTTTCCCTCTTTAAAACCAGAGGACAATTCTCTCCTTGCACCTATGTAAGTGCTGGAAATACCAATAATGGAGGATCATAGTCCTGTATCTTCAGGTTTCTGAAAAAAGAAATTAATTCATATCCTTTTTTTTTAGGTCATCAAAGGAGCTATTACTTAGGCACACACTGATGCATCAGGTGATATCAATTTTATGAGGAACATCACTGCATTTCTAACTTTCTCTCTTCTTTCCTCTTATAGTACCACCCTACACAAGTTATGATATTTTCCTTACAAATTTGCAACTACGAGCTTAATGTAGCCTTGAATTTATCTTTTTTTTTCCCCTACACACAAATGATAGAATTCAGTGTATAACAGCATGATTCTGTAAGGGAAAGACAAATTTCCAGTATATAAGTTTGTTGTAAAACTGACAATAATGCAGTATGGACGCATCCATGAACAGGCTTAAGAATTACAGGTAAATCACTGTTAGAAAGAGGCAAACTGAAAATTAAGCCCCCTTTTGGGAAAGGTTTTTGACTGCTAAGTCAGCAGTTACTTGATATTAAACAGTATATTTGAAAATCTTTCCCAGCACCTCTTCTCACAGTATTATTACTGTTAGCATCACTGCAGGAATGAATGCAGATCCAGGATGTGTGGGTTTTCTTCTTTCAGAATCCTGAACTTAAATTGCAAGAAGCTGGTGACATAATAGAAGAGGATGTATGATACTGAAATATTATTACTTCCAGACATCCAGACTTCTGCCCGCTTCTAAGCTTCTCATTTCTTCACAGACTTCAGAATTCCCCAAAATAATTTGGTAATACATATTCCTTCTAAGCGCAGTAATAAAATCATTGTAAATACAGCCCTTGCAACAAACGGCATCCAGTTAAAAAGTAAAATAGTTAAAATTAAATAATGACTCATTTTGAAGTCCCCGTTTTCAGTATTTAAATTAATTTGATTTTAACTTAACTGTATCATCTTTGTATTTTAGCTGCAAAGCAGGAGCAAAAACTCCTTTTGAGCAGCATTCTCTTGCTCCTTTAAAGACAAAGAAGTCAGATAGCTGGTCAAACATAACAGCTACGATATATACAGAGAAGTAAAACAAGGCAGACTCTGGAAGAAACACACCAAACAAGCAGCATTCTAACTAAATTTATATTTACTTCAGACTTAAACTGTAAATTCTCAAAGACTTCGCAATTACAGCCCTGGTTACAGGCTGAGCTTTTTAAATTTTTTTTCCTCTTAAAAATCGAGGTACTAACCTGCGGACAAACTTGGAAGTTATCTTGCTTATTATACCAGTCGAAGTCCCTCTTCTAGCATGTGCAAAAGCACCGGTTTCATGGGATGGTGAGGCGGGTGGTCCATTGTAAGTGGCATTACGCCGCTCCCTCAGCTGCTCCCCATGGAAAGTGCTTCGACTTGAACTCCCCCGAGGAAAGCGGGTTCGGTCTGGAGTGGTAGTGCTAATACTATGAGCAGACGGGGAAGCAGCAGGCACTCTTTGAGTTGCACTGCTGGGAAAATAGAAGCATGAATAAAGAGAAAGACTGTGCTAAAAACCCTCCTACATGACAACCGTTCTTCGAAGACAGGAAAGAAACCCCACTCTTGATTCTTTTTATTTTAAAAACTGAATCCGCTACTGATTCGCTTTTATGATTCATACTTAGAAACGATCAGGAGATATTTTCATTGTAAAATCAAGTTATCTCAAGTATTAGGAGCAGTTAAAAAAAGTATACACAGAGAACAGGACAAAGGAAAAAGGGAGAAAAATCTGTAGCAAAATCTGGAAGTGTTCCCAGCCCTCTTCTGAAAAAATGTGTTCATCAAAACCTTTAACACAAGCACTCCCAAAAAACTTAACGGATATTTCTTAAGTAACTGTCTGACAGAAATAAATGTGTAAAGCTATTCAGGCAGTTAATGGTAAGAACAACTATACTATGGTGCTTTTAGACACAAATTAGTTTAGCAATCTACAAATCAGAGAGGTTAACATTTCAGTACTTCATCTGAATTTATGGTGGCCTGCGTGGTACGGTCCTGTCTAAAGTAGTCAAATTTTTAACTTGAGTTTTCCAAAAGTTTCCAGAGGGAGGCAGTCAAGGAACTTCTTTAACTGTATGCAAACGTGTTTGTCATGAACAAAACCAGGCTTAAATCATCTGTAATGCCCACAGTCCTTGAGTAAGCTACTGCTTCAAAACAGAACGCAATGTGACACTTTCGAGTAGACTACAAACATACTGAGGCCTATCGTGAACTGAACAGCAGCATTTTTGAAGTGCACAGCACTAAAGAAATAACCACCCATTTCTTACCTTGGTCGGTAAGCTTCAGTACCATCTTTGATGGTTGGCAGTGTAACTTTTATAGGATGACCAGAGGCAGACATAGACTTTTGATGTCGAGGGCGCGTGGATACGGAGGCTACTGCAGAGCCTCCAGAAGATGTGCTACTCGCAGACATTTCCGTCAGGCTTTCGTCGTGGCAGCAAGGCAGGAGAGGTAGGGAAAGGGAAAGGGAAAAGAAAGGTTAGTGTAAAACCCTTTAAATGATTCTTCTTTTAGAACACATCAAGTGCTGTTTAAGTAACCAGAAGGACTGAGTGACCAGGCTGTCTTAGTCAGCTAAAGTAAAGAACACAGAATTGTGAGAAAATTATGTTCATCCATAAATCAATTCACCATAAATCAATTCACGCATGCTAAGTTAGGGCCTTTTCATTCCTCCCAAGGTTAAAGCTTACACACAAAAAGTAACGAAGAAAGACCACAAAGAATACATAGATAAAGGAAAAAATACTGAAAAATAAATTTGCAAAAGGCTTAAAGAGATTGATTAAATAGACTCTCCTTTTGTGGATACCCCTATTTGCAGTTAAAACAAACATCTAAAACTTGAAACATTTGGAACTGCTGTCGCACTATCACTTGGAAGTGACTGTGTTTTTAAAGGACAAATTTGTATTTCTCCTCTGGACTATCCCAGTCCCTGCTAGGCTGAGTCAACCCTTTCAAAGTAGTTTCTTCTACCGGTACTTTTATTTCTCCTTCCTAAAGTGGCAAGAAAGATGAAAGTAGTGGTAAAACTATTGTGTTATTAATTTTCAAAAGAAAACTCAAATGACTTAAGGCAAACTACAGCTTTGCCTCTACAAGCCTAAGTGAAATTGCATTAATAATGTATTGGCAACTACAGTCCCAAAGCAAAATAATACCAGTAGCAAAGAGGTAAAGATTTCAGATTAATAGTTCGATGACACAAGACATTCATCTGCACCAAATCCAAATACAACTGCAACACAATGTCTTGTGGGAAAGGCATATAAAACTCAAAAAAAAATTCTTCATTTCTCAGAATATGCCCAAAGAACTGAGTATGATATTCACTGCACTCACAAAAGGAACAGGGATTAAGAATCTTTATATAGAAATATATATTTTCTATATATAGAAAAAATTAAACTGTAAAATGAAAAACTTTGAAATAAAATCCCTACTTTTTAAAGCGTTTTTTGTACTAAATCTCTTGAAAGAAAAAACTACCTATCTTTGCGAGATCAGAAAAAAAATATTGTAACATATATTTTAACCCTATATCTGAAAAACATTTTCTTTCTTCTCAAAAAAGGATTCTTACTACCTTAGTTTCAAATATTTTGAACATTAGACAGAAATTTGAGGAGACACTTTTGAAAGCACCCATCCAATAATTTGAAACTAATACTGAAAATTAGTTTTCTGCTTTTTAATGTACCTCCTTATAGCACTTTAAAAACTTATTTAAATAGCTGTACTTTACAGGTTCCACAGCTCATCATTTCATGATAGATGAATAACCCTATACTTCTCTTATTTCCAAAATTACATGCATCATTAAAAAAATTAAAGCTCTGTGACAGAAAAGAAAATCAAACTAGTTTACTAGATTATGTTATCTCATGCTATGGATTTTTTTTGTTCATTTTACATTAACTGTTTTATTTGAATAGCTTAAAAAACATCAGAATAAGAGCTGTTACTTGAATCTAAAAAAAAAAAAAAATCCAGATTTTATTACTCTCCATTAAAGCCAATATTTTGCCTCTTAGTCAGGCACAGGGCTTAACTAACACCAAGGATGAACAAAGGGCATATTTAAAAACCCTGAGTCAACCCTGAGTTAACTGTGGCATTGTTAAATACAACACTATTTAACAAAACATACTAAACTGAGCATAATTATCGTCTCATATAAAGACACAATTTGGTTACCATCACTATGAATATATTATTTAGACCAAAAAGTCGTATTGAAAATGACTAACAAGTTTTAACAATACCAGCTTTTTCAGCTATTACAGGGGGAAATGAAAAAGGATCAAGCTACACTGTCAGAGCGATCCATCTGAAGTCCTCCACAGTACATCTGCCCACTTAGCAATTAGTTGTTAGCACGGTTATTTTATTCTGTGTTGGAAGGCAACCCTTGGTAATAAATGTGATTCCATTCAAAGAGGCAAAGGCTGATTGACACATGTAGTTAAAAAGTTCACCACAAACACAGAAACAGCAGTGGAAGACAAGATGAAAATATACATTTGAACTTTATGTATTTCACACCATGCTTCGTAATGGTATTGATTAATTGCATAACCTGCTTCTTCTGTGCCTCAGTTCTTGTACCCAAATTAATAAGCAAGAAAAGTTGAACAATACCTGTTGTCCTTCCCATTCTGTATTGCAGAATAGCGATCTGAAGAACGTTCACAAACGTAAGTGTTCCTCCTTGTCATTCCACTACCAGAAAACACATTATTCTAGAAGAAAAATAAGACTAAAATTAAATACTTTCTTCTACTGTAATTATGTTGTACAAAAATGTAAACATCAGAAGCAAATCAAAACAGCATTTCAACTGTTCATTTGTATTCTTGAAGTCTTCAAACATACTAGATTAATCTGTTGACACAAATAATTTATACCATCAGCTATTTTATCCAACAGCTCATTCACCATTGCAAGTATGCTAAGAGAAAACACAGGAATTTAATTTTGCTGACACTTGCTTAACTTAGTATTATTATGCCATTCCTGTGTTAGAGAATTATTTGTCCCTCAGATCAACTACAGTGGAATCCCAGAGAACACACCTATGGGTGGCTGAAAGGCTTCCCTGCACAGATTAATTTGCCAACAAGGGCTCCAGCCTTTCAGTTTGTTGCCCCTGTCAAAACAGCTTTCAACAGGAAAATGAAAATACTATCAATCTGTGTCAGTCAATCCAGAAATTATGATGCACAGAACATAACAAATAGGTTTTGTATCAGCAAATACCGACAGGAATTTCTTTCTATTAATTTCACTTTGCATACACTTCACAAAACACCTAGAAATGTTCTCCAACCCTATCACACACAGGTTACCAGCTGAAGGCTTACTTTTAGTACATGATGTACAAATCTCAGTTTTTAATGCAGTAGATATTGAATTTAGAGTGGGAGAGGTTCCAACATGGTAAGATTACATACTGACACATGCTGGCAAAAGATTTCAAATACACTAGACTTGGGTACTGTAGGACATTATGAACTCTGCAAGATTTACTGTGCTTAGGTCCCTCTCACCTACAGTTTTTCAGCATTAATATGACCCCACAGAGATTACTGAATAAACTGTTTCAAGGCCAATTTGTAAGGAAGATTAACAACTGCAGCAATTGTTTCTGAAGTTAAATAAGTTAGACTAATATGAATGAAGGTGATAAATGTTTTCAAGAAATTCTGCCTTCCCTAACATCATGTTATCCCCAAAGTTACACAAAAATATTTTAAAATTATCCACATCAAGTTAGCTTTGTTGACTTTAAATGTTTGACTTTTAAAAAAACCAATTTCACTTTCTGTGTAAGCTGCTCAACCTTGAACTACTGTTGCAATATCAGACACTAATATTCCTTAATCGTGCCCATCATAAAGCCTTTCAAAGTCCCAGAATAGTAACAGGGCTAAAAATGTACAAATACTGAAGTTGCCATTAGCAAGTAAATCAATTTCTCATTCTTCATAGCAAAGATACTCCATTTAATTAGTTCTCACAAAGCAGAGAAATGCTTTTGACATATCAGCTTGTACCATACATGACTGTAATCAGCTTTGGGGCAATATAGTTTTGGGAAAGCTCAGATATGAAATCTAATCTTAGAAGATTCAAAAGTTCCTGCATGCAATACACACAGCCATAATTTCAAAGACTCTTGGGGAGGGGTTGGGGGACAATGATCATATTTAAAATTTATTTTTTTTTTTAAAAATATTAATTTGCTTGTTCAATTTCTGAATACAAGAACCAGATTGTAAATCATAATGTCAACAGGCACACGCACCAATGAACAAGTGGGTTGCTTCCCCCCACCTCACCCCATTCCTGAAGTCCAAAATGAAGCAGAAAAAGAAACAGCCAAATTTATGGAGAAGGTTCATGAGGGATATTATATAGGATTAATAGATGAAATCTCTGATTCAGAAAGTCCCTTGACTTTCTTGTAGATACACAAGCATTTGAAACTAGAAAAAGAGCACCCCATATTGGCTCTGTTCTTATGTTCTTTCCCTAAATATCCACTATTTGTCTTGACAGAACTTCAGTTTGCTCAAGTGCAGACGTTCGCATGCTTACTGTTATGTTAGTGTTACAAAAAGTAAAGTTGGTGAGGGGAAGGGAAAGGTTTATTTTAAAAGATCCACTGTAGCCTATTTCTGTCTGCCAGTAAAAGTTACCAGAAATAGGCTTAGTGGCTTAGTCAGTAACCATTATGTCTATAGCAACCCTGTGCTGCAGATTTTGTTAAAATAGGAAAAAATAAATATAATGAGCCAAAAGCACACACACTCACACTGGTAACTGCACTTGATTTCTTTCTGTCTGGACCCACAAGAGGACTTGCAGCCATCTCTCCTTTGGATCCCACTGTGGTGCTGCCAAGTTTGCGCGAGACATCCTTGTCCCACTCTTCTTTCTGTTCGCTTTCCACGCTATTTGCCTGAGACCTTTTTGTGTATGACACAGCAGGAGGAATTGAGGGACCAACTGCCAAATAAAAACAGTATTAATAAATACCTAAAAATAGTCACTGTGTTTTTCTTGGCCAAAATAGTCTAAATATAGTTCCCTGAGTCCAAAAAAAGCATCTGAACAACTATGATGGCAAACTCAGCACATACACCAACCTACTAAACTCAGCTTTGACAGCCTGTTTTCTTTTAACCCACTCTCTCTTCACCACCAATTTGCAGTTCAGAATTAGTTCCCATTTCATATCAGTATGCAAAACCCAGAAGAGTATTTTAGTTCTCATTTTAAACCCATACAATTTGTACGATATTATGACAAAAGGAATTAGAGGATGTTTTTCAAAGTATTTCTTTAGTACTTTTTGCCACGTACCTTTTCCTCTAAATACTATGAAAGATTATTTTCCCCTGAAAACCATAGGACTGCTTTATTTAAAAGCATGTTTTATAGTTTCCCCCCCCCCCATTCTTTAAAATGCTTTGGAAAAACTCTTT
The DNA here is from genome assembly GCF_003945595.2 of Pipra filicauda. Taxonomy (NCBI): domain Eukaryota; kingdom Metazoa; phylum Chordata; class Aves; order Passeriformes; family Pipridae; genus Pipra; species Pipra filicauda. Next base: position 1,089,980 of record NW_024103962.1, read on the forward strand.
TGTCAGTTGACTTCTATATTCCCTTAAAATAAAAGCACATCAGCTAACAATTTTATAATATTGGTTGCTTTTTTGGACAAAAAAAAAAGGGGGGGGAAACAATAATGTGAATTAGGCAGAGAAGAGGGTCAAACATTTTAGAAGTATTTATAGCAATTTGATAGCTCTCTGAGGAAAAAAATCATCTTCCATTTAGTGTTTTAAATATGCACTCCTTTGTGACGTAAGCACTTTCAGCCGAAAATGTTTCCTGAATACTTGGTAAAATTGTTGTCTCTTGGAACCAAATAATTTGCCCCCGCCTCCAAATGTACTGATAAAAATAATGGTTTGCTGCCCTTGGGATTATCCAGGCCAATATTTGCCATTAGTTCCTAAACAGAACGCACCCACAATGTCTTATTTAGTGAGTCAACCAAGTATCAAGTCCAAAAAATTAAATCTGCACGTTCTATTGATCCAGAAGCATTCATACAGATAGAAGCAAGATGAGATACACAACAAATGCACAGAGTGGTGGACCTGCCAGGTTCACAAAACACTGCACATCCAGGCTCAGATTGTGTATGTTACTTTACTTGCTGGAATGTCATCCCCACCATGATCACTGAACCGCCGCTGTTTCTGGTTGGTCGATATACTGCGCTGGACCTTCAGGTGAGCGGGAGACTGCACGGAGCTGTTGTTGAGGTCACTGCTGGGACGAGATCTTTGACCCAAGTTGCTGCTGGACAAGGAATCGCCTACCTCAAACTACAAGAAAAACAGTTTTTCAAAGCATAAACAAAATTCAACAGTGCTGGTATTTTTATGGCATAATAAGGCAAAAAAGTCCCAATAGAAGGCTTTTTTTCCTTATAGTTTAAAATTGTATCCAGAGTAGAATATTCTTCAAGACGGATTTTATCACTTCGTCTATGTTTAATGTTCTTTAAAAACACATAGCTAAAGCTAAGTTAATGAATGCTCAAAATAAAATTAGAAGAATCTTGACAGAAAGAAAAAGTGTGCTATTTTAAAACCTAAGCCACAGAATGGCTCCCCCTGTTTTTTTTGATTTTATTTTAAAGCCTGAAAGCATTCATAGCTTCAGAACAATTTCAAAATGCATTGGACTGAGCCAGAAGGGCTAAAAATGCAAGTACTGATTAAAGGATTCTTTATGGCCTTCTAAACATCTTTATGTAACTGGTATGTAACTCAGCCACCGGTTTGTTGATATCTAAGAAGCAGAAGTTGTAAGTAAGAGCAGTGGAAAAAGACAAATATCCTCTCTTCCAAGCAATTTGAGTCAAAATGATTTTAGACAGATTCCCTCCATGCTCTGCCATCACAAGGGAATTCAGGTTCAGAGACGTGAGAAAATGCACTCAAGGATGCATGTATCAGATCTACACTATCTTGGAACTGAAGGAAGGCCAATGACGCAGCAGGAAAAATTCCTTCAAAAAGAAAGTCTTGTTCTCAGTCTGATTTCTTGAAAAATCCATGTGATTCCAAAAGATTTACAGATTCATCTAGTTTCAAAATAGTAGAAAGATTTTTCTACCGCCAATTTATTAATGACTACAATGCAATTATTTATTAAATAATAAAATATACTATAAACAAAACGTGAGCGAGAAAGGACGAGTATTTCTGAGAAATAAAGGATGTCATATCTGAGTAGCTAGAAAAATAATTGCTGCAGTCAAATTTACTATTTTAGATTTTAACTGAAAACACACGACAGGAAGAAGACTCAGTATTTATAAATTATGCCAGATTAACAGTCAGCTTTTTAAAAAAGCAGTCTAATGTATTTATAAGCAAACATGAAGATACTTAATTTAACTTATTTCTTCATATGGGATATCTAACAAGATATCCAAGGAGATATGAAAAGGGAAAGACATTAATAAGTGATTAATTACAATTTTTTTAAAACATTACAAAATAATCAATACAAATATCAACAAGCAGAATATTCAACCCAGTGATACATAAAGGTTAAAACAGAAAATGTAAATTAGATAGCACTTACTTCAGGTGGTTTTCTACCTAGAAGCAGGTAAGTAGCCATGACTTCATCATACTTTTGGTTTACTAAAGATTCATGAATCTCTTCTCTTGAAAAGCCCATTGTGACCATAATGTCTAAAAGTAAAACGAACCAGATGCATCAGCAGAATAAGTGCTTGGGTTTAGTGACAAATTAAGAACTGTGAAAATAGAAAAAATCTTATAATTTACAGGTAACTAAGATTCAATGCAACCCACTGAAGTTTTTTTGCTGTGCAGAAATAAAAAATGCTGCAACTCCTCTCTCTCAGTGTTATTTTCATCTTGAAAACTCTCAACTATATTATACAACTCTTCACTAATTTATACAACACTCAATGTTATTCAACAAACAAATAAAGCACTGGCAAATAGAAACTATGAATAGATACAGGGCCAACACAGTAACTTAGTCTAACCATAGCAGGCAAAAACTGTTGCCCTCATAACAAAATCTGTTCCCTTCAGTCCATTGTAGTCTTATTTGTCTACTGTGTTTGTAGATTCATGTCAGCTCAGTGAAGTCACAACAGTAGTTATAAGGAGGGCATTGTAATGGAATTCCTCATTTAAATAAAAAGAATGCATTTGACTTGTATGATGAGACTGTAGGTCAAATTCAGTAAGGGTTTAGTTTGGCTTACAAGACAAAAATTGTCTGTGTACATCAGATGCAACACCTTTGTAAAACTCTCACCTATTCTCTTGGTGTCATTAAAATCTGGTTCAGGCTCAGTATATGGCTTTAGTTCTTCTTCTTCATGGCCAACATTCATCCACCGATCCTTCATAATTTGCTAAGAAGAGAAATAAGCTTTAGGTCAACATTCCATTTACCAGACTCTATGTGCTAGCTGGTCTGCTGAAAAACAATTTTAAATTCATAATAATCTTAATGCTGCTCTTTCCCTTACACCTTTTTCCCCCTCACATCTTTATTTTCATTTTTCACATCTTTTTGTTTCCATTATCTCATTTTCCCTACAATTTACCTTTTATAATACAAATCCCCTGCCTGAAATACCAGCAGAACTACTGAGAGAAAAACCCCGGCAGTTTCAACACAAAAATCTTTCATTTTGTCCCCTTCACTTCCACTGTCTCCTAATCTCATCTTGCAGAGTGTCTGACACTCATGCCCTAATCTTGGTTAAGATCCCTAGATGCTACTACAATACCAATTCTACCACAATAAATAACTCCTTCAAATAATAGCAAAGGAAAGTGTTTAGAAACTAAGGAATATTTCAGGAGCATGCTGATGCTTCCTACAGTCATTAGTTTCAAGATCATGATGCCAACTGGTCATTTTTTCCTATGGACCTTCTCACTGCACTTGACCTAAATATGTTCACAGTTTGGCTGGAGGGAGAAATGCCTCTTAACTCTCTCTATGCCAGGTAGTTATTTACTCCAAAAATTTCTTCTGCATTCTTTGGAAAATTTCCTTCTGCTGCATTCCAGATCTTTTATATGCCTTTAAGATTGATCATCTGGAATCCCTAAGCATCACAATTTCTCTGTAAGGGCATATTCATCTTTAAAACACCTAACACCATTTTCCCTCCTACTGCAACGGGCACACGTCTCTTTAGGGACAGATGCTAATACTGCTCACTACACAAACAGAAGAATGAAACAAGTGCCAGCAAATTAAGTTTCCCACAGGCTCCAAATATGCCTTGCAAATACCGAATTAAGTTATTTCTCACAAAGAGCCACAGACTCAATTTTCCATTGATATAACCAAATTCTTTGTATGTAGTGCTGCTGCCAAATTACAGACCCCAATAGCTGTATCCTTACGAGAACAATACAGAACTTTGTACTTGGGCCAGTTTATATTTTGCTGACAATAAGACTTATAGATTTGTTCTACCATGGAATTGATTTTTTGGCTTTTGAGGGGGATAAAGGGGAAGGGATTGTGAACACATATTGCTATATTGTATTTCTGACACACAGAGCATGAGTCTACTTGACAGTAGACTTTGGTTACATATTTGCAGTCTTGCAGTAACATAAGCAACTCCCCAAAGAGTACTGTGCAGTATCTGCAGTCCTTTTTTAAAGGCATCTTTTTTAAAGATACCATTAAATAAATCTGAAATTAAGTAAATCTGAAGTTTAAGCACAATGAAGTGGATGACAGGAATCACTGCTCAAGTCCTACTCCCAATCTTGATGCTTCTTGAATTAACAGGCAAACCCAACAATGCCCACTTAAAGTTTTTCATGTCTCTTCAGTAGGTGGATCTGTAGTTCAATGTAATCTGTTCTCGATTTCCATCTGTTAAATATCTAAACTAGCTTCTGTCTTTCAAATACACAGTCTCAGAGGCACACTGAGTTATTGTACAACTCTTAAACAGGCTCTTACAATCAAGCATTTTGAAGCGACACAAACAATCCAATTCCAGGATCAATATTACATTTGTGCAAGTTCAGCTGGGCTTCCAGTCAGCTGACTGAAGAGCAGCAGCCTTGCTCAGGGTACTTAAAAATCTGACCCAAACTGTACCTCTTAAACACCAACCCAAACTGAATTTCAACCAACTAGGTACGATTAAGAAACTTTCCCTCAATTTTCAGAAAAATATCTAATAAAAATCTAGTCTGGCTCAAGACCTGTCTGTGTCAAAATTATTTGCTTTATTACACTTCATAAGCATAAATCTGCTCTGTGGGAATTTCGAAGCAATACTATGCAAAAGAACTGAAGATTGAAGGAGAGGGAAAGAGGAATTTGTTGAAATCCTGACAGAGAGATCCACATATTTTATGACAATGCATTTTTCCCATGTCTTCCTGGGAAGATTTACTGGTTTATAACAACATTCTCTTGCTTCTAAAATGTTCTCTTCTCTGCTGCAGCCACAAAAAAGTCTAGATGAAGCATTTTAATAAAAATTTGCATGGTCCTTACCGAAGGATGAGTGCTAAGCCTAACCCATACAGTGCTGACCCTGTGTGAATCTCAGCTTTGATGCTAATGTCACTGATAAACATCCTCATGGGATGGTCTGCAAAAAACATGCATGGGAACTCAGAGGGTCTATGGCTGGGACTAAGCAAATAATCAAAAGACAATGCACAAATAAATCTTCCCCACCTAAGATGACATTGTCTTTCCACTTTTAGAAACTTGTAATAAATATATACTTTCATTCTAAACATGTATTTTTAGGAGTGCTCAGAGAGAAGAAACAGTAATTTCTTTCCAAACCACACACCATAGCTTTTTAATTCAACAAATGTGATTTCAGGAATATTCCTTTAAAAAAAGGTTGTGATGTCTCTCTCTCTCCCTCAGATTAGCATACTAATCATTGCCTGTTATCATCAGTGTTTTGGTACTGGCTCAAGACCCTCTGTCACACAAAATTCACTTGCTCTCTTCCACACACTGACAACCTTGCCATTTCAGCGAGGCTGCTATTCAACACCTCTCTCCAGGGACTGGAAGGAATTTTAGAAGAACTGGATAACACTACAGTATCTAGAATGAGAATGAAATTAGATCTGAAGAGAAACTGCTGAAAATCCAGAAGAAAACTCAGTAAAGGAAAAATCTATTTTCCTAAAACTTAAACATGAGACAAGAAAACAGCGATTTTTCAGCATCTTCGAGTGACTACACTCTTGTCATTATGTCCACTAGACAGTAATAATTGTACATAATTAATGAATATCAGTGAAGTAGAACCCATCATTCACTATTCTCTTCAGCACAGATTTTATTCAAGGTAAAACTATTTATAACAAGTCATAAACCAGCATCAGTTTGAGATGAGGAACATGCAGACAGAGCTCAGTGAATGCAAGCTTCCTTGCACAGGTAGCATCCATGCCAGGGAGCGTAACTCATGCCACTACAAATAAAAAGCTGCTTAAATGGGATTATTCTCTGGGACACCAACCACTGCTGCACAAGTATGTGTAGAAAGATGAAACAAAAGTCACTGGTGATTAACTCATGCAAATACTATTTTAAAAGCATTCTGTTTATCTTCTGCTCTACTTTCATCTCTATGGTAAGTAGATGCTATTTTTAAAAAATCTCTTGTTAAAGAAATCACAAAATAGAACAGAGCAGCTTTTAGAGTGAACTCTACACCACATATTTGTTAAATACCAGCTCTGGAGTTATTCAGTAATTACATGCCAATACAGCAATCTTGAACAAAACAGCACCTTAAAAAACACTGAACCTTTTAGACACTTAACAAGTTATGCACAAATATACTCTACATCCCATGAAAAGAAAACCCAATCTACTGACTAAAAAAAAAAAATAAATTTATAACTCAGTAGAAATCCTCAAAATAGATTTTAGCTAAGGGACACAGCAGGTATTATTATACATGTTAATTTTTCAGCTATTCAGAAACAAAACTACCAGAAGGGGGAAAAGAAAGGATTGAACAGAAGTAATTAGCAATTATTAGTTTATCATTCAAAGAGTCCTAAGTGTTTACACATATTATGGCACTAAAACTAGCAAAAATCCCAGTTTTCCATCACATTTATTGTTCTTGTACATATGTTTTAAGTCATGCTGAAAACAGTAAGTTAAAAAAATTATGGTCCTGCCTGCTGCTGTTTTTGTATTTTTGTTTTTGAGGTTTTGTTTGTTGGGTTTTTTTTGTTTTGTTTTGTATTTTGTTTTTGTGGGGTTTTGTGTGTGTTTTTGTTGTTGTTGGTTTTGGTTTTTTTTTTCTGAAAAACTCCAAAAAGAATATTTACAATCTTGTCCTGCTTTCCACAAATTTTGAACTATCTCTGTTAGCTGACTGAAACAACAGGGAGCAGCTTACACTTGGAAATGCTCTTCAATGATAGTCAGCTGCAATTTAAAAGGTTAGACTTTCATTCATTAACACTTTCTATTTTCAAGCTATACTGTTTCTGGGACATTTTGTCACTAATTTTTTTTAACAAAACTTTGAGGCCCTTTAACCAGAAAGGAAGTATCTATGTGAAAAATAACAAGTCTTCAGAAATTACTGTATGTTACGCTTTCTTAATCTAAAAACCTTTTTTCCAAGATGAAATGACTTACTTCCAAGCTGCCTCGTTTGATTGGATTCAGTACTAGTAGCTTCTTCAGTAGATTTTCACAGTCTGTGGACATATAGAATGGAATGCGGTACTTCCCCCTCAGTACTCGCTCCCTCAGTTCCTTTAAAATAGAGTTTTAAAAGGTGAGCTCCTCATGACACAGGAGATCTAAAGACAGTAAAAAGCCAAGCTTTCAGACTGTAACTGTACCTTTAGATTCTGTCCATCAAATGGCAATGATCCGCTTACTAGTGTATACAAAATCACCCCAAGGCTCCACACATCCACTTCAGGGCCATCATATTTCTTTCCTTGGAAAAGTTCAGGAGCAGCGTAAGGCGGGCTTCCACAAAACGTGTCCAGTTTATTACCAACTGTAAATTCATTACTAAAGCCAAAGTCTGCAATTTTAATGTTCATATCTGCATCAAGGAGAAGGTTTTCTGCCTAAGAGAAAAATAAAAGGGAAAAAAGACAACGTTTGTATCAAAATAAGTGTACATATATATAGAGAGAGAGTACATTGTATCATCCATCAATAAAAAAATGTTTCTTTTTCTAAAATGATTGACCATCTGCATCTTTCTTGTAGAACAAAAGAAACTAATATCCCCAAATACATTACAAGGACTGAAAACTGACTATGTTTACTCAGGAAAATAAAACTGTTAAAAGCAGCTAAATAGATTTAAAAGTCAGCTAGTGAATCAACTACAAAGATTTTATTTTCTGGAAGAAATATCTTAGTTCAGCTTTAGACTGAAGTATCTAGACATCTCAGAATAGCAGCTGCAGCTTTTGACAGGTTCATGCCAACTTCTGATGCCAAGGAGAGTAAATCTAATCCCAGACATCATCTACCATTTTGTGGAGTAAATGTTAGAAGGGATTTAAGACTTTAGAAGAAGACCTTCTGCTTACAAGATGAAACACTTCAAGTTACATGCTGTATCTCAGCATTCTGTACAAAAAAAATTCTCTCCCTTTTATTATTAGCATTTGCTGCAACAATAACACCAAAGTGTTAACACTCAAGTACCTATTTTTTTTCATACACAATGTATGTATTCCATACATCTAAGAATACTAATGCCCATGCACCAATGCATCACATAAACATAGATGCAAGTATACAAGTACCTGGAAAGTCAGTAAACAGTATCTTATATTTACTATCACAGGTAGGTCAGAAGATTAAAAGGGGGAAGCTACAGAAATACTAATAAGTACCGTGGAAAAAAACTGCATTTCTCAAAATGCAAGGAAGCTCATCTCAGCTCCTGATCTGCATATCAGCAACACAGGAGCAGCACTGAGCTGTGCAGGAATCCTCTTTCAACAGGAGGACAGAATAGCCAGTGCAAAGGGTTCACCTAATTGCCAAACATCAGTTTTATAGCAAACAGACATCTCAGATGCTGTGCCAGAATGGAGCTCAGAAAAATATAAAAACGCCTTAGCTCACCAACAGAGAAGCAGCTAACTAATTGTTAGTTGCTTTGATTAAAAGAGTAAATATGATTTTGTTTGGGCTTGCTTGTTTGTTTGGGTTTATTTTTAATAATTTCACTTACACTCAATGAACAGAACAGGAGACAATTAGCCATCAGTAAATCAAGCTAATAGCTGCGCAACAGAACTCAGCCTTTATCAGGACTAAAATACAGCCTGTTTGTAAAAACTCTATCCTGGAAAATATTTTATTTTCCCAATTCATGAGAAATTCATGGGACCTGTGATCCCAGCTGGTTCCAGCTGATGTGCCTGCAGACAGACTCACAGAGCTATTTTCCAGATTTAACAGCCTTTTACACTACTGCACAAAGACTTCATTTTCCTTGTGGTGAAAACAGTACTGTCAGTGCAGCTGCTCTGTGATTACAATAGTCCTCCTGGTTCAACAGTACTCTGCTACCCGAGTACCCCATGCTTTTGGGTTCCTCACTTCGAACAAAAGCACCAAAAAACCTTTTTAATAAGCCAAATAGAAAGACTATGCTCTTGTTGGTTACATGTTCAGGGTAAAAAAATACAAACAGAAAAGGTAAGGTAAGTTTTGTGCATCAAGGGATGAGCAAAGCTGAAATTGGTTATAGATGTTTATAATCACGGAAAGTTAAAAGGAGACAGTTTAAGTTCCCACTTCCTCCTCTTCTGCCAAATAGCCTGGACAAACTTGCACGTTTTCTTAAACAACTTCCCAGTTTAGTCTGAAGTAACTTAAATTTGATAGAGTTTAACCTGTTATTAAAGTCAAAAAGTCTCATCAAAAATATCCAAAGTGGTGGTAGACCTCTGCCTTGTGGTGCTGCAACGTCAATTGCTCAATGTGCTGATACCATGGAGAGCTAAAAGAAGCAGATGAGAATGCAGACACAACTTTAAAGTTGCTTTTTCCTTCTCTGCAGCTCCATGAGAATAGTTTTAAAGGAGACAGATGACATAATACTTGGAAAGAAGAGACAAAGCAAGAACACCTCCTCAAAGCCATACATACATTTAGCCCTTTTTCCTTTGGGAAATGTATTTTTTGTTGGCTAGGTTGGCTGGCTCTCAATTACACCTAACTGAACTTTACAAATGAGTCTACCATAACTCCAGCCAAGAGATGATGAAGAGAGAATATCAAATAAAAAAGAGTTGTTTTAGAGCCTGCCTGCCTTGCAAATAGGAAGATCAGCAGCAGACTACTTGTGACAGGTAATTCCTGCGTGAACACTGCAAAGTAGTTTTGGACAGGCCTGCGAGGAATGCAGTGAGCTGTGTGTGTGCTATGGAACTAAGAAATGAAGGAGTGGTGGAGGTTGTAACAGGCTTTGGGAGAAAGAGCAAGATACTGAGGAACTGCAGGAGTTAATGCAGCAAGACTCAGTAGTATAGCTGGGCTGAATAAGCCAGTGCTAGATAAGCATGAGGAGATGGCTGGCATTCTATTTCCAGCCAAGTGTAGGAGTGAGAGAACCAGGAAAAGTGGCTTGTCCTGGCAAGCCAATAGGTCCCTAGGAGCAGCCTTCTGGAAAGTTCAACAACAGTGGTTGCCGTAAGCTCCGGGGAGTTTGAAAAAACATTCATAGGCTCCAAACCACCACGCAAGACGTGGTGGAATTTTTTTAAATCAAGATTTCAGTGAGATCCCAGCCCTTTCCTTCCTTGCATTCTGACTTCAGAGTGCTGGCCAGGCACCTCCACCATCAGATGACAACAATCCCGGGGCAGGGACGACTCAGCAGAAAAGGATGTATTATCCAGCACCACGTGCACATGCAGGAGCTGGCAGACCGACAGATATGAGGGAACAGATTTTTAAGATTGAAATTCAGAGAACATTGTAGTGTATTATAAGAAAATTAAGACAAAGGACACTGGTGGAAAAAAAAAATCACCTTAAAAATTATTCAGCCTCAGTTTTTCACAAGTATTTAGATACATTAGTAGAAAAGAACCTACACCAATGTTTTCTTTGTACATGTACAAAGACATCAAAGCAAGAGCACAAGACAGCTTTTAAGTGGAACTTGTGTCCAAGTCTCATGATATCTAAACTTGGCACTAAGACAACTTCATGCTGAAGGGCTAGGTTGTACCTATTGTTGTTCAGCAATTGCTGAACTCTTAATACGGTCTGGTGGTTTACATAGATAGATTACCAGAAAGCATAAAGAAAAGCAAATTCAACTAATTTCTCTTTACCCTCAATTTATTTTTCTGCCCAAATTAGACACTACAGTATAAACCAGAAGTTCAAATGGATTAAAAATCTAACATATTTCTTAAAAATCACTAAGAAAAAACCCTTTTACATATCCTTGAGATATATTTTAACTGAAAATATTTTAATTAAGTAGTGCTGACTGGTATCAATTGAACTTCTGCAGCTTCACAGTGTAGATATCAGCATGACAGCAGGTATAATTCTCTGGAGAGCATGTCCTTTCCTTAAAGCCAAAATTGGAATGAAAGTAACATATGTTCTATTCTTGTCTCTTCCCTGTTCCAACAGGCAAGCTATGTTATTTTTGTGCTTCAGAAAACTAAGAATAAAAAAGTGAGTTCTTTCATTCACATGTTTGAGGCATTCACAGACAGTGGCAAGGACAAATATACAGAATGAAATTAAGACTATACTGTCAGGCAGTAAAAAGTAAAATAAGTAACAACCTACCTTAAGATCACGATGAACTATGCATTTTTGATGACAGTACTGTACAGCAGATACAATCTGAAACACCATGATGAACAGTGAATTATTTTATTTCAACCTCAGTATAAGTTTTTGCATATTATTTAGTAATTTTGGTTCCTGATATGATTCATTAGAATGTAAGAAATGAATAAATAAGGCTTTTATTTTAGAAAATATTCATCTAGGTTTCTTTTATTAAAGCTTAAATACTAAAAGGTCACTAAAAGTAGCTCATTTTTCTAAAATATTCTAAAAATAAGTTTAATACATACTCTTCAAGGTAATAGGAGAAATATATTTTAAATGCAAATCACCCAATAGCAATAACTATTAAAAGGAAATTAATCCACCCTCCAACCCAATAGCCATATGTATCATCTCAGATTTTATCTTCTAAAATATCAATTGTCTAGCTCTGCAATTCACCGCCAACAGAACAATTCATTCAACATTTTCATATATGTCTTTCACATATATAACAAAAAACAAGTCTGAAACAGCAAGTTCGGAGCAGTTTTTTTTACATGTTAATTATAGAGCTTAATTCTGAAGAATACCAAACATGCTATATTTATCTAATTAAAGCTTTTCCAAAATAATCACTAAAACCAAGGTAATAAAAGGATTAAAATGAGAAACTTTGTAAGAAGAATACAAAATCCTATTAAAGAATAGCCTTCATACAAAATGGTGTGACATGACACAGCAACACATGCCATCATATCAACATCTATAGATAGAACATCTGTTAAATTCTAAAATATTCAGAAAAGGATTTAAACCTCAAGTGAGTCACAAAAAAAAAAAAGTGACTCTTAGGAACATCGACTACAGGAATGTAAAACAATCTGACTATTTTTAGACAGCATGTAGGAAGCAGATATTTTTCTCTTCAGGGATTTTTTTCCACTGCAGCTTTAATAAACATTATCAAAACAATTAATATTTTTCTGAAGTAAAAGAAGTACGCTCACACTCATGTCTATCTGAAAACACCATAAATAAAAACAAAAGGAAGAGTGAACGTTAATTTCATACCTGCCTGAATTTTGAACGAGCCTCTTTCTCTTTCATTCTTCCATGTGCAACTAGGTAGTCAAACACTTCTCCTGATCATGACAAGGACAAAACATCAGTACTATTTTTTTTTTATTGTCATGCACAATCAAATCATGCTTGAAAACAACACACACCCCATGCTCCCTCCTTTCTTGAATGGAAAGGAAATAGAAGCAGCCAATAAGAATTCTTTTTTACTGTTTGCACTGGATTTAATTTTGCAGACACATAATAATCAAGACGTGTAAAAATGGAACACTTAATACTAAGGCTTCTTCAATTTTTAAAATAAATTGACTTAATAACCACTGTGAAGCGAACGAAATAATGAAAAATATTCATATTTTATATAAGACACAGTGGGAATCAGGCAACTTCTTACGTACCAGATTTGTTTCACATATATCTAGTGGCTTCACTTAACATTATCTGTACTACTTTTGTTTTTTCCATCTTGTTCTCTTTCTAATAAAGCTGCTCAAATGCCTTTCAGAACCTCATCTTTGCAGTGTCTGACAGCAGCTTTTCCTAGCTGTGTGAATCCAGCCCTGTGCTGGATTCCCTTCCCACATTCAAACATCTCCCATTCAGGTGCTAGGCAGCTTCTCAAGCAAGCACTCACTGTCCCTTCTCACTATGATCCTGTGGGTCCCCTTTCCCATGTTCCTTATTCCCTTCCCAGATCTGCCTCTCCAATTGCTTTGGCATATAATTTCAAGATAAAATAAGGCACCAGTGCTTGCCTAAATATAGCAGATAAATACCGAGCTGAGTTTTTGCCAGAATCAGCACCAGATTATCTCCTGATACTGCAGCAGAAACCTCAGAATGGGAACTACCCTTAAGCACAAACCTAAGAGGTTACTTTATGGAATGTGATGCAAGGAAGAAAGTCTGCCCTGGGAGATCTGCTAGGACTGTTGTGAAGGCCAGACTGCAATAACCCATTAACCGTTAAATCCTTAAATCGTTTCTAGGCATGTAACTGGCATTTCAGTTTATCTTTAACGCAGATTCAAGAATCCACTTACCCCCACTGGCATATTCCATTACCAAATACAACGTCTTTTCAGTCTCAATAACTTCAAATAATTTTACTGCAAGAAAAACGAATGAGAAAGAGATTGCAGCTGGGAGTAAAAGCATAGCACAAACAAACAATTATACTCATGGAATGAGTATAATTTCAGGCCAGTGATAACGTTATATCATACAGAAACTTTATATCCTTTAGGTTAGCATTCTTTTGAGGGGGGAAAAAAGCAAAATTAATTTCTAAACCACAGTTGATAACAATGCATATTAATTCATAATTTTCTCAGAAGTTTATGCACACTGTACAAATGAGTTCATGCTGAAATTAGTGTTTAATTTGACACAGATGTCTTTAAGATCATACAAACCTCCCCTGTTTTGCTAGTAAACTGCTCACAGTCAGAAATCTGAGATTCTGACCAGCTAAGAACCAAATGGATACCAGAAATGTTAAGTCTGACTTTCCTCAGATTGCAATAGTAACCACTCATTTAAAACAAACACAGCCCCACCACCACCCCCAAGAAAACAAAAAACAGCAGAAGCTATGAATGCTGAAAAAGCAACAAACAATTCAAGGGATGAGAAGGGAGTGCCTAGCATGTAATAACTTGTACACCTCGTCCATACCTTGTATGCAACAAGCCCTCTGGCCGATTCAGGACCATTAACTGTCTCTGGAACAAGACTGTCCAGCCCTCCTCAGCCAGAAGAATTGTCATCACAAAGTAGGGCCCTGAAGCTGTGGGGTAGGTGAAAGAACTAAAGCAGAAAGGGAAAATTACATACTTGGTAATTCTAATTTTCTGGAAATATCAGTCAGCAGGACCCTTTCCTAGACTGAACTAATGGCGTTTTGCTACTCTCACCTAAGAAACTCATGCTTTTGAGTCTCAAGAGTAATTTCAGTGGAAGAGGGGAGTTAGGGTTCTTGACAGATTGGAGCGCTCCACATCTCCTACTCTATGTAAAGCTTTCCTAGACTGAGCAGTTTACCTCCTTAGAGTAAAATTCTTGTTGCAAGCAGAGTCAACAAAGAAGGTGAGATAATGAAGCATTTACTGGATGCCTACTGTCCTATTATCTCAAAAAAAAAGTTAATAGCAGTACATTCAAATAAAGTCAAATAGAATAAAATGTAAACATTATAACAAAAAAAAGTTTGTAGAAATGTAGGGCTCCTACCAATATTGGGATGATTCAGTATCTTCATTATTCGTACTTCTCGAAACAACTGTCAAGGAAGCAAGAAAATTTTCTTAGAGGATGTTTATTTGGAGAAAGTTACACAAGATAGGTAAATTCAGTATCACAAAGGAGACAGAAATGGCCAAAGAAAGTAGCATTACCGTAAAATACAGAAAAATATAATGCAGTGAACTCCAGAAAACAATATACATCTTAAGCATTATATAAAAAGAACCACTACATATGAAAACCAGATTAATTTTTAAGCTTTATACAGACACACTAAGTTTTATAACCCTTTTTGGAGTTTCACATTGACCTAAATGAACAGATTATTCAACACAAGTTTTCAGTGTCTCTTTGCTCTTAATTCTTTGGTGACTGGCAAGCTCAGCCAACTACCCTGAATACAGACAGAACTGCAGGTGCAAATACAAGGTGCAGGACTACAGACAAGTCCAACATGTGTTCAAATGGAATGGATACCAGGAATCCTGATGTCCTCCAGTCCTGGTGCTCCACAGAGCTGAAGCAGGCGAGTTAACATCTCACAACTACCAAATTTTACACTGGGTCACAAGCAGTGATGCCTCCTCTCCCCCCAGCAAGGCCTGAAGGATTATGATTCCTGCAAGTCTGCTTTATGATCCTGAGTCACATAACTAGAGATAACTGGACAAACTTATAGCCCTAAGCCTTATATACTTAAGACAATGGTGGATTTTTTTTTTTTAAACCAGAAACAAGAGATCATCGCTCTTAAGTTTCTATTCTTAAATTTATGGGTTATTAATTAGAGCTGCAGCAAGACTAACCTAGGTGCTCAAAGGACAGAAGGCAAATGAAAGAAATCCAAAATGACCACACAGTTTGGTGCTGTACACTTGAGGCTGATAATACTGATAAGCTTGCACTGGTTTACTTCAAGTGAACGACACATCCCCATCATCAAGTGCACTCAGTGTTGTACACTCTTTAGTCCCTTATTGGGCTAAAGTAGGATGCTGAAATGAAGGAAGAAATTCTCAGTGGCTTCACCACAATGCTTAGACATTTTGGAAACATCTTAACACTACAGCCCTCCTTACAGAGAAACTTGGCTCCACGCAGAAGAGCGTTGTTGCTGTTTTCTCTGCCTGATGTCTCTCTCCATTTCCAAAATTAGTCCCATTTGTTCAGATCCAACCCTCACAAAAGGGTAAAATTATGCAAGCCAGAGACCAAGCACCTCCTCAAGAGTAGCACTTTAGTGTCTATTTTATGATGGCTATGGTTACAAGTTAAGAGAAATTAAAATTCTTTTGCTTAGACAACATTAATGGTTTTTCACTCCATTTGTGCAACTTCGTCATAACGTTCCTAAAATTCTGCATTTGTTCTACAAGTTAAGACTATAGATCTTCTTGAAATTCAGCTTTTGATAAAGTACTATTGCTACAGCTTAAGAAATAATAATACAGTTCTGTACTTAAATTATTTAAGAATTTCACACTAATTACTGTGCATTTGCCCTATAACTGCCATTAAAACAATTTCAGAAGGAAGCAAAGACTAAAAGCATTTCTCTGAGAAAACGTGAACAGTATGATGCAGTTTGGTTGTGTACAATATGTAACACATGGGTATGTAATACTGTGCACCAGAATTAACTTCAGCAAATATTCCTGTTTCCTCATAAAGTCAGTTATTGCCAAGAAAAAGAACATCACACCAGGACATTCTTTGTGCATTTTTTTTGTTTTTCCAAGTATTTGAATTTGTTGCACAAGAATAAATTTTTCTGCTAAATCAGTATCAGCTGGTCAGAAGCTAACAAATCTAAACCAATAAATGGTACACCTTCAGAAGAGCTTCTAAGCAGGTATGTGAAAAGCTGCAATTCCTGCCAAAAGATTAGAAAGATATTTCATAACTTAACTCTCTTAATGCTGGTATAAAAGTTACAGCAATGAGCACATACCTTCATAAGCAGGATTCAAATATGAGACTTCTATAAAAAGTAATTTCAAATCTCACAATTCTATATTTCAAGTAAAGTACGTAGTTTAAGATTCAAATTGATCTTACAGTGACATGAAATCATGAAATTTTGTTTCACGTGTATTTTTTATTTCCATAAAGGAAAAGCCTATTAGAAAACAGACACCAAAGTCTATTTTCTTCAAGACACAACATTATTGACCTCCAGTCTGATGCAGATATTTTGTTATATGAAAGAAACATTTTGGTCCAGTTCTGAATAGATTACATCACCAAGACTGGAAGTATGGGCAGTTTATTTACAAAAATGAATAATTTTTCTACAACATCTTGTATTGCATATCCTGTGGTGTCAGTCTCCCTATAAACTCATGAGAGCAGGGAAAGAGAGAAATCAGCAGAGTAAGAATTGAAAGAATACCTTAAAACTTGGAATCTACCTGCAGGTGCCTGCTGACTAAATGGCTTGCTCTGAGAAAAGATTAAAAAACCCTAAGTGGTTGTACTCCTATAAAACTCCTTTCCCAAAAGGCCACCCGCTACTGAAACTACAGTAAACAAGGTTGGCTTCTTCAAGGGGAGATCCACATGCCTCTCAGTTTGTGCTCTGCAGTCATTACCAGCTTCTGACCAGTTTCCAGCAGTGTTTACCTGTAACTCGACATTTTCAAGACCTTTTTCTGAAGTAACATCTTGCAAATTAGGCAGATGTAACTTACATAGTCTGTAATACTGCTACGTAATGAAGTCAAACAGCTTCAAAGTTGCTTGATGTGACACATACATTCCAACCCGTGAAGAAAGAAATGTTTGAAGGGCTGGAAGACCTGAAACAATGGAGCAGCACTGTGTGGAGACCAGAAACACAGCCACATTACACCTTGTGTAGTTCCTGGCCCATAGGGTCCAACCGGATGTCTAAGTGTCTCTCAGCAGAGTGTGCAGACAGAACAGGAACCTTATTTCAATATAGTTCAAAACAGCAGAAAGGGAACAGGATGGAAATTGGACAAATGAACTGTCCTCTGAAGTCCTGGTGCATATTCAGGATTTCATTTGGTCCAGTATAAATGCATACTCTTAAAAATTAAGGAAATGCCAATGTGCACCCCAACTTTCTCTCACAAGAGAGAAACAATCCAGAAAATCTCTGAATGATGGACAATACTTCAATAAAAGAGTTAACAATATTCAAGTATTAGAGTACATTATTTTACATTGCAACTCCGCAATAAATCTCCCCTGGTCATTAACACTTGTTACATCACTAATTATATATTTACAAATAGAGATACCTTTAAAAAATAGCTACTACACCCCTCAATAACACCCAGGATACATATCTTTCTTTGCACATAGAGGTATTTAAAAAGACTATAGTTATTTCCTACAAAGTCAAGTCTGTTAAATTCATAAAAATCTGGACATAACAGTGATACTGCTTCTCCTTTCACGACACGGCAACCTGCAGGATTATAATCTATTTTACTGATAAAAAATAGCATTTTCAGAATTCATGCATATCTGTTTTTCTTGAGCAGCAGTGTACTGCTCTCTCAGAAGGTATAAGTGCTCCCTGACTTCTCTCCCCCAGCTCTACCACACATTTATAGGACTGCTCTTCATACTTAAAAAAGTGCTACAATCCAAAAAACCCCTCTTGAACAACCATCTCCTTGTTGTAAAGAGGCTGTAGCCTTAGTAGCTTCACTTACAAAAAAGAACAGTCAGTACCATACTGAATTCCTAAAACTTGTACTTACGAAAAAGGCACAAGACTTAAAAATTCGATTCCTGCATTCCCAGCTTAATTTTTCAGGGTACAGATTGCAGAAAGCACAAAGATGGTATGTCACACCATTGATAACACTTCTACTTGCTGCCAGATTGACAGCTATGTTTAAGATTTACTATTTTAAGTTACTACAATCAAACTGAAAATCTTCAGTTAACCAAGGGTTTTTCTTGCTTTGAAAGATGTACTTGAACACTTCTCTAGTTTGTAAACCATTTGAGGAGGGATGTTGCAAAAAAAAAAAAATTGCTTTCAAAAGGTAACATATTGAAATTGTTTCAAATCTTCTACTACTTCTTTACTTCTGTTTTCCTTAACAACAGAAAGAACCTAAGTTCATGGCTTCAAATATGTTTCAAGAATAAAAAGCTCGCTGATCCTTAAAAGGGGAAAAATCTGAAATATAATTTCCTAATTAAACCTATTAAGGGGGGGAAAAAAGCACCTTCTGCTCCACTAGCAGTTTGCAGAAGAGCAGCAGAATGCTATTTCAGAAACATCCCTGATAAAGCCAGTACAAGACAACACTTCCAATGCAGCAGACATGCAGAAAATAGAACAGCTATTTTGATATAAATTTGAGTTATGACAAAACCCAAATACTTATATTTGGGAACAAATTACAATAATGACAGTGGAAAAGCTAAGTCAGTACAATATGTTACTATCAAGATAGTAACAAAGTCAACAAAAAAAGCCAGCTCTGTCTTCTAAACAAGTGGCCACTGAGTAAGGTGGGAACTATATACCGAACAAACTAAAACCAAAACAAATCCAACATTGATTTCCTAATTAAAGAGGTAGAGGTCCTGAAGTGAGATAAAGAATGTAATTTAAGACTATCAAATTGCATGTACAAGAAAGCAAAATTAAAAATTCCCAAGGTCAGCTTACTTAAACCTCCAAATGTCAGGAGACCACCCCAGTTAAAACAACTGTGTCTGAAGTACCCTCTCCATACTACATGGCATGAATGCCATTGGAGAGAACACCTACAAAAAACCTAAATGCTATTTGCTTTTACACCCGTGACTAACTACAGACCCAGCTTGCATGACACTTTCAGCAACTGAAGTATGTGCTCAAATATTTCTGTTTACAAAACAGAATGGTGCATGCCAAGCTTGTGATGACTCATTTCACTTAATTAGGTCAGTAGCAAGTACCGTGGCAAAACCTACTTGCACTTAGTATCCAGTGAATGGAAAGGGGATGGTTTTGTCAATGACCCTGTGCCTAAGATCACTACAAATCTGTCTTGTTTGATTAATAACAATCAGCAGTGACTGAAGGCCCAGAAGTTTTGCTGAACTGCATATAATTTATAATAAAAACAACTGTCCCAGAACTAAGTTTTGCTTGCTTAATTTTCCATAAAGTTTTAACATTTTTTTACCCTCTTATTGCTGAACAATGAGACAAACTCACCTAGCTCTCCAAAAGTGAACAGCCAGCTAGGTAGGAAACAAGCTACATGAGCAGCACAGGATTTCCACAATATCCTCTGTCACATACTGCCTCTGTGGGTCCCTCTTCACTAGCTCAAATATCAGCAAAGAGATTTGCTTAATATAAGACATAGGACTTAACAACAGCAAAGCTTTTGCATGGACTGCACAGCAGGTTGAATTAAAAAAACCCAATCCGGAAGAACTCACACTCAAAAGTACTACAAAAGAGAAATTAAAGCAAATGAATCAAGTATAAAAGAAATAAAAGAAAAAAGAAAATAAAGCAAAGCTGTTTATAACTCCCTGTAACCAAAGTTACACAATTTTAAAAAAAAAAAAAGTAAGGGCAGCCAGAGATAAAAGAACAGCAACAAGCTCTGGCCTCTTTCTCTCATTTCCACAGCTACCAACAGCAGCAGTCTAGTATCTGTAAACAAAAAAAAAGCCCAAATTTTTTTAATGGGTATCCTCCAGTAGGACAATACAACATTTCTGTCCTTCAGCCACAAAACACATGCAGAGTTAAACAGTAAAAAAAAAAACCCAAACCAAACAAAAAACCCCAGGGTTTTGATAAAACAATTATCAGCATGATTATAAAGGACTTCTGAATTTCTTTCTACAGGCATAAACACACAAGATCGTTCTGATTATATTCAGTCATTTTGTCAATTCTATACACAAAAAGTAATTGCCACATGTCCCCTGAGTTTAGCAAACATTTTATTAAAATTGAAAGAATACAGAGACGAAGGTAGAGAAACCCATTAAAGCAATAAAAACCAGTACTCTAAGTCCACAAAAAACAATTACTCCATTACAGAAAAATCCAAGAAAAATACCATCCTTTACAGCATTACATCTTGATTTAGTATGTAGACAAAGTATTCATGTACCTAATTAAAAAAAATTTTACTCTTGGCAAAGAGCAAAGCTGCAGGAGGAAGGAAGAGCAAAACAGCAATGCTTATACAGGAACCACATGGAGTAACTGCCCCCAGACAAATGGTATGTGCACATCATAGCAAAGAAAATAGGATATCACCCTCTCCCAAGGTCATATGTACAGAAAGACGTTGTTTAACAGGATAAAGGGATCAAATATTTTTGTCAAGTAAATAAAGGATCACAGTTCATCTGTTTACAGAATTTCAGATGTTATGGTCTATTCTTACCTTTTGCAGACTAGTAGGATTTAGCTGGGTTTTATCTATTATTTTCACAGCAACCTTGGTTAAAAAAAAAACAAACATGAATTACTAAACTCAGAAAAAGGTTTGAATGAAAATATATTGCACCTCTGTGAGCAAAAGCATAGATTCACCTCTAAGACATGCATATGAATCTACTTCTATACATTTCATCAAGCAAAACTGTCTAACCTATTAGGATGTCAGAATTTTGCAAGCAAGGAATTTGTTTTATACTTCTGTCAGTGTTTGGACAGAACAATGTTATCTTGTCCACTGCAAAACCAGGCTCTTCTAACACAGGATCTATCAACAGATTATCAATATCAATGGAATCTACCCACCAATATATTTCTCTTCAGTTTTGGAAATGCTTGGGAATGAACAGACCTCCTCCCAGACCCAAAATACCCCCTGATGCACAACAAACTTTTTGATCTTTTCCCCAGGAAGCTACATTTTAAAAAAGGAGGTGGGTGGTTAGGAGAAAGCATCTCAGTTAACTTCTTCTATATCCTGAAACAGCCTCTAGAAGAAATACTAATTATAAAGATAGCCAAAGGGAACATAAAACAGACTGTCAGACTTTTTTCTTTTATTTTTTAAAGGCTTACCTCTCTTCCAGTAAGCACATGCCTTGCCAGTTTCACTTTGGCAAAGTTTCCTTTTCCTATTGTTTTCAGTAAGCGATAATTTCCAATGTGAGGATGCTCTTCATTTGTAGATGTAATGGAGTTTCTACATCGGGGGATGTTTTGTCTGCTACTTGACTTGATAGGCTGGACATGTGGTTCAGTGTATCCATCCACAGAGGTATGCTGGAAGGCAGACAACATAGTTGGGAATTTAGCTACTTGGGTTTTAGGCAGTTGCAACAGAATAGACTAAAAGCATAAAAAGGTGCAGAGGGGAGTAATTTATTTACTTCTACAATATAACTGATAATTTTGGACAGCAGTCTAAGGGCTGTCTTTGGCTGTCTTTGGGCAGAGTTTGATCCGTGTCTTGTGAAAAAAAGCATGCAGAAAGATTTTACCAGCTCCAAACTAAAACTAGAGACATCTAGGCAGTAATCAACAAACCATTACAGACCTTTTAAAAATATGCTCAAATACACAGTATAGCATTATGTTGCCTGTCTAATCATAATCAAATTTAGTCTTTTAAAAATACACAGTACAAAATATACTTGTACTTTGATATATTTGGAAACAAGGTTTTACTCCCTTTTTTTTTCTTAACTTTTTTCACTCAAATAACATTACCAAAAAATTTTTTTTTCAAGTAAGCTTTGCTCCCCAAACATGTTGGTATCTTTTTGTAAGTAACAGAAGTTCTCATTCGAGTAACAATCTACATTTTTATTTTAAAATACCTATTCTTTAAAAGTCTGTGATGTCTCATAAAATATTTTAAGTCTCAAAAGTCTGAAGAACTAAAAGGAAGTTATTTTTAATGCATGCCAACACATCATCCCACATTAGATGTTAGTCACTGAAATCTGCAGTGCTTCTGTACTCTAACTTCCAAGTATATAAGGGGCAAGATACAGATGGGGCTTGGAAATGTTCCAAGGAGAAATCCAAGTAACGAAAAATATCAAAGGGGTGGTAAGTGTTTCAGTATTTCAAATACTTTCTAACAGTGGCAGATGGGTACAAACGCTTAACAGGTAAAATTTAGCTTCTGATCTTTCAAGTTACAGATTTTTAAGGTTGGCAAATACTGGAGGTAGAAACAGTGTCTTCCCAGACGAGTTTTTAGATTTTATAACAGAAAGGCATGCTTACTCCCAGCTAAGCATAAAGCACCAACAAAGCTCAAGAGACACCTTAATATCTTCCCATTACTGACTGCCTCAATCAAAGAGTGGATATCTGTGTACAGAGCACTAACTGAGCCTGTTTCTACATCCTTGACCTTAAGCAGACTGAGGGCAGCCAGAGATTTCACTGTTTCTCCCAATACTCAACCTAACATTGTTCTCTGCTGATCTCACCCATCATTCCTTACGGAATTAATTATTTTCGTATACAAAATAGAATTTAAATCAGTACTTGCAGCTTCAGAGTGCATTTATTATAGACTGAAGTCAAACCCATCCTGTAAACACTCAGGCTTACAGACAGTCCCACTGAACCAAATGAGATTATTTCAGGACATAAGCACTGGTGGAATTGGGAAAACTAGCAAACAGCTGCAACACAACCGGAAAAAACAAGGAGTTTACCACAACCAGAATGTTCTTCCCAAATGTAGCACAACTCTGCTTACATCATCTCCAGCATTATTAATTATTCACTATGGCCAGGAGAATGGCCCTAAATATAATTTTGTTTGTCTTTTCACTACCTGAGTCTCTCTGCAAAACACTACTGTACTCCCACTGCTAAACTGTTCTCCAAATTACTGGGGAACCAAGCAAGCCAGGCATGTTTAGATTCTGTATATCAGACAAATTTATTCAGCCATGAAATAACATGCTAGTAATAGTATTTACCCTTTAGAAGCACATAATTAAAATATTTTCTGTGGACTTGGAAAGAGAAGATCAGAAGGACAGCCTCAGGCAAGAAGGCTTGGAAAAATTCCTTCAAAATCGGACACTAGTCTCAGATGTGATAAGCCACAGTCCAAATAAAAGTCTTCCCTAAAAATACACCCTGCAAGATCAGTATCAGTATAGTGCTAATAATGAATACTTTAGCTGTACCTAGAACCCCATCTGGAGCTACAGCACTGTGCCACACAAGCAAGTTTTAAAAGTTTTTGAGCCTGTTCACACACAGAATTACATCTTCACTACAGGAAATCCAATGCCTACCAGAAGCATTAGCAACCCTAATATCAATTGCCAGTTTCCTATGCTTCACTGGATTAGCCTCCTCCCAGTAGATCGTTGGAGAGATGTCTTAGATAAACAGTTGGATAGGCAAGCTAAACCAGTGCCATGGACAAAGAATAAGATGGCCTCACAGGACAGATTATTTTAATGCAGATTTAACAGGAAAAGCATCATTTAATCATAATGGCAATACAGCACAGTACCAAATCTGAAGAGAGGGGAAAAAAAGTAACAAGGTTCATGGTCATGATGACTCTGGATTTTGGTCTTTTTGTGACAGAAAAACTAAGCCAGCCTGCATGGTTCCTAATTATTCCCTCTTAAACAGATTATCTTCAGAGTCAACCATTCTCCCCAGCTATTCCCAATGATGATAGAAATCATGCATAAAGAAGGTCAAGTTTCCTAGTTTGTGAGCCACATGTAAATAAATATATACAATTTCTGAATTTGAACAACACTGAATGAAATTCAAATTATTCTTAAGTCTTGTAATAGGCCTCTCTTTTGCACATAAACAGCTTGCTACTGTTGGAAAGTACAGAGGGATTTAAAGTAGAATCTCATCAACTTCTAGAAATTAGCATTCAAAAAAATTACAACAAAAGCTTAAGAAGTTGAAAAAAAAAAAATTCAAGGTCAACTAACAGTATCTCAGGGACTATTTCCAAACAATACTGAAGCTGAATTTCACAGAAGCATGCAACATCCACACTGTTTAGAAAGACAGGCTACATAGTTTCAAGATCCTTCTGGTCCATTACAATACAGTCATTCATTATGCATCAGCTACTATGTGGCTATTTAAAATGCCATTTCAGTAGAACAATCTCTAAATTCTGAGAAATTTTTCAGGGTGCTGAAAACAAGGGGATAACAAAACCCAACTCTCCTCTTGAAGTTCACTGCCATCTAAAAACAATTCTAGCTAACAACCTGAATTTCCCACACGGGATTTTAACTCGGAATTATGTTATTTCTCTACATACCCTGATCATATATCTCAATATATGTATAATGTAGTGGGAAACACTGCCTTACTAGTACATCATGAATATGACTCTGAATATATTCAGTTTATGTCAGTGTAAAATAATGTGTCTAGAAATAAAAACAAAATTAGACATTTCTTAAAATAAAATGCAGTTTTAAACAAAAACAAGGTGCAGCAGTAACAAAAGTTTAGAGGTGGAACTATTAGAGCAGCCATTTAGGTATTTTGCACACTAATCAAGTACTTAAAAATAAGAACATAAAAACTCATACAAAACAAAATCCACTGTGTTTTCAGAAATCTCAAAAAAGTGCTTCTAGCATCCAAGTTTAAATTGTCACTGAAGAGAGCGCGATTAGCACTTATTACTCCCAGTTCGGTTTGTTTCTGACACCTTCCATCAGAGTTACTACAGAAAGTCAATGGCACTAAGATCACAAGAGAGTTAACCTGAGTCAGTGCTTCCCCAAGACTCAAAGCTATCGTTTTCTTTGTTTACCCAAGGTAACTCTGCCAAAGCAAGATGACCCGATGGCCAGACACATTATCTTTGAGAAAGTGCAGAAGAACTAACCCCACCAAGCAGGTACAAAGTGTGGGCTCCACTACTTAACATATCCACTTACTAGCCACTGGAGTAGTATTCTCATGGATTATACACTGTAATTAAATTTACAGCATAACTTGTATTAACCGCTCTTACAGTTTAGTCTTGAGAATTCCCCAAAACCATTCTGGTCACCAATCCACACAGCCTTTCTTGCTCAAACAACAGTGAAGGTCTCCATAGTCCTTCAGAGTAAGAGGGTAATTTCCACACATCGATCTGCTGACAAACACACCTCACTCGATTAAACAAACCTTTTAGTGCTGAATTTTCACAAGGCAAATTCCTTGACAGAGTCAGCCCACGGAAGCAAAGTATGCACATGCAGTGCTAGAAAAGGCACATCATCACACTTCCTCTCTCAATATTATATCCTGTTCTGGACTTAAGTACATCGCAGCCAATTTTTATATTCATAACTCGTAACAGTTTCAAGCATGTGCCACACACATGAGCATTTGTAACAGATGTCATATTTTGCAAATATGCGAATATTTTTCAAAATAGCTAGCCCAGACAGAAGGAGTCTGAGGGGCTGAGAAGACCATCTTCTATATTGCTGTGATCTGTAAGAGCTTGGATAGACAATACAGGGGAAGGGGATAGAGGTGTGAATTAACATCCTGGATGTCCAGCTGTTTTCATGTTTTAACTGCTTGCTGCCTGTAACTATTCCTTTAGGACGTAGGAGCTTCCAGCAAGCCACCTAAAGCAAGTCCTCTTCTTTTACTGAAGTAACAATCAAACTAAGTTGGAAGAGTCAAATATTTTGAAAACTCTGGGTAAGCCTCAGTGTAGAAACCAACAGAGCTGTTCAGACTGGATTGTTCTGCATACACACGAAGAGCATCCAGAGGTCCAGGTGCACAGGTATGATGCACGAGATTATAGCACCTGATCCCTCAGCTTGCATCAGAAAAAGGAGATTGCCTCCTCTTCCAGGTACACCTCACATCTGCACAAAACTACAGCCTACCCTTGCTACACGTACACATCACTTCATACCATAATTATTAAAGCATTAATTTTTCCCATCTCTCAGACACATGAAGGAGTGCTTTGGAAGGGGCAACTAAAAAGACAATGTATGCACACAATTTTTTTCATATTTTCTTATCAATAATTAAATGCACACTAGATCTGAAATGTGTGACAGAAACTTTGCTATTAAAAAATCTCCAAAACGAAAAGTAACCAACCTTCTCCATTGAAACAGCAGATAACATGCAGGACTAAGCTCAGAAAAACTCGAGCAACAAACACGCAGAGTGAGAGAAGAAATATATACAGATTTTAAATCAGATACCAAGGTCAATATATGGCAGAGACAGAAATGAAGCAGACAAAACTGTGACAAAATTTAACATGTATGCATACCCCACGCTTGTTCATGCATGCTTTCCAGAAGTGCATGAAGAAAATAATCAAATACATGCATGTGCATCCTTCTGTTTAGATCAGATTTACATAATACGTAGAAATTCCAGGTATGAACTTTTGAAAGAGCTTGAAGCTATCAGCAATAAGATACAAGGATTTTGAATAAAGCTGGCCTCAGTCAAGCACAGGCAAACATTTCATTAACTGATGCTGCAACTCTGAAAATCATTTTATAAAACTTTCTAAAAAAATCCAATCTATAGGCAATATATAGTATTAAAAGTCCAATATATGGTATTAAGAGAGATACTGAACAAAATAACTTTCCCCTTATTCTTTTTTTTTTGCATCTTTTTCCTTTTCTTCCCAGCTGTAATATTCTGTATTTCATGAAAACAATTTCAAAGCTAATAGCAAAACATTTCTATTGCAAGGTGAAATACAATCCCTTAATGCCAACAGACAATAAAGTTCCCTTTCTAAAAGCAGACATATAATATACAGTGGCGAGAAGTAAACTCATGCTGAGCACTGAGTAAAATCTTATTCTGTGTTTGTTACTATAGAATCTAAACCCCTTAAAAGTTTTGGTGGATTTTTTTGTTTTGTTTGAGATTTTTTGTTGTTTGTTTGTCTTTTAAGTGCTCAACATAGATCAACATATGTGAGACATATCAGAAACAAGCTTGCACACTTCAAGACAGAATTGTTTTTCTACTCACAAGATACACAGGCTGCAATGTTTACAGTTCCATATTTGAAGCAATCTAGGATAGAAAACAGCCCATTATCTACCAGTGCAGCACCAGACAGAGCTAGTAAGAGTTTCAGAACTTCATACACAAGGATCTTCAGAATACTTCTAATTTTCATACGGTGCACCAACCTGTATTAATCCTGTGCATGTTATATTACTCTCACTCTCTTTATTTTTTTTTAAACACAGCACTAACATCATGTGGAAGGGTGGAGTTCATTATCACATGGAATCACAGATCCTTTTTATTCAAAGGATAAAAAAAAAGTGCTAGTCCATCCCTGAGATGTCAGTGAAAACATTACAGAAAAACAAATACCTTCGCAGCATTAAATCAGGTCTTGTAACCTGAACTCAACTAACACGCTTCCTCCTCCCCCTGGGCCCGAAGCCCTCAGCCCGGCCAGGCGTGCAGGTGCAGCAGAACAGGACCTTCCTGCCTTTGTTCCATTTCACTCAGAATTGGCACAGTTATTTCAACCTGGCACTTTCCTTCCTGACTCATCCCAAACACACAAACAAGATTTTCCAGGGCTAATTCAGGACAGTCAGCCCATATCATCTCCATTAATTGCTATGACAAAACTGAACCCTCCCCGTAGCCCCAGTGAAAACTGTGACAAGTCAGCTAAAAGCTGCTGCAGTAAACCACAGGTGGAGCCAAGGGGAGGGAAAAATCCCAAAGTTTTTCCTAAGATCCTCTTGTTTACTCATTTTTATTTGTCATTTGGTAGAATGCTAGAAGCTACAGTCAGCCCTACCGAGCAAAAGAGTAAAACATTTCCTACCTTGTCAAAATAAAATGGCTAAGGTCCCTCACCCATGAAACCTAACACAAACCTATCTTTTTGAAGAAAAGCACTTATGGAAGGGAGAAGGAAAGAGAAAGACTCCTGGACATATTTAAACACAGTCCTTCAGAGACAGAGAGTTCTTCCCACATTTCTTTCCAGCCATTGCTCTTTTCTCAGGAAGTGATCAGTTTAACTTCATCAATCTTTTTTGACTTATTACATGGGATTTTCAAACCTGCCAGCACAGAGCTCCCAGTGAGCATTCCCAGTTCACCCAGAACATCCTGCCAGCACCCAGAGATATAGGCAACTACAGGGCACTACAGATTCTGAATGTACAGCACCCACAGTTTGCTCCAAAACCCTCAGTGAAACAGAAAGAAAACTACATGCTAATGTTCATCATTAATTGAACCAACTAAACAAGAACAGGAACACACCCAGAAAGCGAAACTTCTGGCAAAGGAAACTGGCAGGAGTTTTTATTGCACTTACAAATGATGCAGCCAGGTAATTTTTCAACTGGCCTCATAAAAGACAGAAGAGACATGAAACAACTTATGGTTCAGGATCATGTCAAGCACATAGAGCTTCTCAGACATTTTCAGGGGCACAAGAAGTGAAAAATGCTTTAATATCAAACTTCAAAACTGAGGGGAAAGGGCTGT
The DNA here is from genome assembly GCF_003945595.2 of Pipra filicauda. NCBI lineage: Eukaryota > Metazoa > Chordata > Aves > Passeriformes > Pipridae > Pipra > Pipra filicauda. The sequence continues at coordinate 1,119,007 of NW_024103962.1, forward strand.
CTCTAGAGTCTAGAGACTACAATCTGGAAACCTGAGGCTTTCCTCCAGACAAGGAAAACAGAAGTAGGAGGCAAGGTTTACTCACAAAAGAGTGACCAGATTAGAGTGTTAAGTGTGTCTGACACAAGATCAACCAACCACTCTTCTGGGCCAGAATGAAAGCATACATGCAGCTAACTGGGACCAGGCTCTGAATCTCAACTCATTCCTTCTCTCAAAGTTTATGAAACGAGAACGTTTCCCTTATCCATCGCATACCTAAAACAACTCTGGATAAGTCCCCATGTGGCATGACGGCTTCTGAAGCCACTCCAACACTGCCCATGTCTACACCTGCTTACAACCCCACTACCAATGGGGCAGCAGGACAGGCAGCCAGCACAGGCATCCAAGCCAGACAAACCCTGGCAACTCTTCTGCCAGGGTAACTTCCAGCTCCCTGAGCACACGGACCCCCAGACAGTTCCCCAAGCATCAGCACAGGGCCATGGAGAAAGGGAAACATCCAGCACCAGGAATTCAGCACCACATCAGCTCTGCATTAAGCTCTCACAGAACCACACTATCAGAACAGGAACAACATGGAAAAGAAAATTGATCACACCACTTTTCTTGATAATCCAGAGGCAAATCGACACCAGTAGCGAAACTTTAGCCAGGAGATACTTATTCCCATTCCACAACAATGTAAAAAAAACAGAAGGACTGGGAAAAAAACCCCAACACAACAACAAAAATCCCCCAAAACACAAACTCCTAAACCCATCAAAACCAATCCCACAAACAAATAAACAGACTTGCTTATTTGTGTTGTTTACCTGCCCTGTGTGTGTGAGACAGAGGAGTGTACCATGTGAGCCTAAGAAGCTCCCCTTTAGGAATGACATGCATGGACAAAGCACCCCTAACGTTTCTGCTACACAAAACAGAAAGTTAAGTTACTCCCTTAACAAGCTGGACAGCATTTCTAAAGGCTTTACATCCCCATTATTGCATTCATCCAATGGATCCAATGATGAATTCATCTAGACAGATCACCATCTCATTTTGAAGACTATTTTACCTCAAGGTCTTATTAAATTCCTGAAGTAAAGCCGGCTTCTAAAAAGTGATGAGATGACCAATTAAAATATCCAACCTGATAGCAATACATACTAATTGATGCACACATGGCCTAGAAAAGAAACTGTCTAGAGCAGTGCAGGACTCTGTAGTGTTTGAGGATGATGTCAAGCTGTGTTTCAAATGCAGTTACCCAATGTTCAGAAGGGTTTTCCAATATTTTCTTGACATATCCCTTTTAGGAATCTAAAGGTTACAGAGACTCATCGTGATATCTCCCTTCATACAATACAGTACATACAAAATAAATGTAACAAAGTAATCTTCAAAATTAACTTGTTGCCCAATTGGGGGGGGAGCATAAACTTATAGCAGATTAACAAGGCCTATCTCATGCCCTTCCACAGGAGCTGCAGCCCTCGGCAGGGAACCTTCCTGAGCTGGAGAGAACTTTCATGGCTTCTTGCACTAGAGCATACGAGCTCAGTTTCTCCAGCTTCAAGGTTTAGTACTATGTGCTGGTCCAGCTCTCTGCAACAAGGACTTCTGACGTCATTAACAAGTCTTGCCTCAGCAGAGTGAAGTGCAGAGTCCCTACTGGGCCTCACCTGCCAAGGAGAGGTGGTTTTCATATTCAAGCCAGGATATCATCAGGCCCAGCATTCTGCAGACATTTTTTTTTCATAAATATTGCTACAAAGGTTGACTTTGAGGAGTAACACATTTTGTCACAGGAAAAGCAGACACCTTCCTAAGAGGAGGAAGCACCTTAGATGGCATAGGACATTCCTACCAACAAGCCTGCACTCAAGCAGCAATCAGTTACAATGGTTTTGTCTACTGAGAGCAGTCTAGCAGAGCCTGACCTGAGGGTAGGAGCTGCAGATAGTTATAAGGACACCACTAAGTTTACGCTTTCAGAAGACCAACTATGCTTTACATACAGAGCAAGATTATGGTGATGTATCCAAGCCAACCAGTATAGTGGAACTTGGTGAACTCAAAGAAAACAAACAGAGCAAAATGAAGACAGCCTTCTGCTGAGTGCTCCCTGCCTTGTTTTTCACGTAAGTGTTAATTAACAGATCAAATAAAATGTCCTCAGTTGGGCTGCAGTAACTATTTACCTTTATGTGGATAATGCTACCCCACATTTCAGCTTAGTAAATATATTCCCAACAGATTCATGCTTAACTTTAAGCTGTCCAAACACTGTCTGGCCCTTGGACCAGCTCCTGTCTAATGATCAAAGAGTGCGCTTTACACAGAGCTGAGACTACAATTTCCGTGGAGCCCCTTCTTTCTAAACTTGTGTAACCACCTATTTTAACCTTTGGGCTTCAATTATTTATTAATCAGAAACTACTGTAATTTTGCACTTAAGAGATGCATGCAACTAGAAAGCTAATTTAAAAAAAAAAAAGCAGCAATATTCCTAAAAGACTTTGCAAAGTATGTAACATAGCTAGAAAAAAAAAGAATACATTTCTTCAGATGTTTTAAACTGGCTGATACAGTAATACAGTAGATAACAAATACTGACAATATCACATATAGGCACCAGATACATGTCAACGTCCTGAATTCAAATCATAAACAGAAATCGTGTGTGAGTGTAACTGAGATATAAAAGCCAAGCACAAGAAAAAGAATTAATAAAATAGTCCACGTTATGTAAGTCACAGGAAGTGAAAAAATATAAATCACAGAATGCATAAAAAAATTAAAACCAACAGATGCTGGATTTACCCAGCCCATTAAAATAAAAAGGTAAGAAAATGTGGAAGAACTAATGTACATGTATGCACATATATATGGTTAAAACTTAAGACAAGCCAAATAATCTACGATTAGAGGTTTGAACAAATCTAGTATATATTCAAAATGAATACAGTCATTAAAATTAGCAGCCAATCCAACAGTAAGAGAAAAGACACGTGACTTTCTCTTGAGTCCTTGATAATCTGTGGGTGAGGAATTCCAGATCCTCAGCTATGGGCTTTACACATACCTCAGCCTGCAAACTGTCAAAATTGGACACTTCCAGACTTCTTTATCTAGATGGTGAGATACAACGAATAACCAGTAGCAGCAATGGTGGCCTCCAGCCCTCCACTACCAGGGACAACTCTTGGTTCTGTCATGAGCTGGACATCAAACAGTTTGGGTAACATTAAAACAACATGCCTGGAAATCTCCAGCTCGAGTAGCTGGATTAATTTGATTCAGTCTCAAGGAAGAGAAAGCAGAGAAGTCATGGGAACCTGAGGGCAATGTCAGCAAGTGACAGGAACTACCAATCTCCCTACCAGAAACTGGGAATCCGCCCTCAAAATCTCAAAGGAAAGTTATCCTTCTGCAGATTTCAAACGGACATCACTGAATTACTCCAAGTCTTAGGATGAGCTGTCAGCAATGTTTTGTTCTCTCTTCCACCATCAACCTGCCAAGGGTCCTAAAATGCTCCTCGCCTTTTAAAAGATGAGGAAAGCCACTGCACTGTAGGAAGGATGATCATGTATCCTTTATGTAATGTTGCAACCCCTAAATTATCACAGACTCAATGGGAATTTTTTTCCTTAATTTACCAAACTAACTAGAATGCTTCCAATCTCAGGGGATGAGAGCTACCGTGTTAAATATCTTTCTCATTTCACCAAGCAGTTAACAAACCAGTTGTTCATTTCCTACTGCCTTCCTATGACCCAACAGCTGACCTGGAATCAGGCATAGCTTCCTACCCTTTCTCAGAAATTATGTGGAGTTATACTTTACTCAAATATACATAAATGCTACCTGCCCACATACCTGACAGTCTCCCGGTTTGCTTTTTTATTTTCCTCTGTTTGTCACTAGCTGAGCTAGTCTTAGAAATATCTTCAATTAAATCAAGATAATATTAGGAAAATGGCTTATGCACCATTAACATTTCACTTTATCATAACAACTCTAGTTAATAGTCAAGTGTTATATTTAATTTGGCTTCTTCAGGTTAGTAATTATTATGTGACAGTAAAGACAACAAACACATGAATAAAGGAGTCCAGTTTGTCTCCTCTATGCTACTCCAGAAGGCTTGACATCACTCACTTTGAAAACAATTCTACTGAAACTTAATATTACACATCACCAGGAAATTGATTTAATGAGTAACAGTGAAAAAGCCCGCACACAATAACAAAATACAAGGTTTTACAAAAGGTAAAATAAAACTAGTAATGGTAACAACAGCATCAGTAATAATAATCAATATGTTATCTTGTAGTATTTAGAAAACATTCTTATGTTTCTCATTTTTATATGAGCACTATACTTCTGCAATCATTGGGTAAGCAAAAATAGCTTTCTTAAAAAGGACCTTTAAATGCAGTTTTAATTTTATCAGTCTACTCTGCACAGGCTGAGGGACTAGATTTCCCTTAGCCTGACTACGAACACTCTGTAGTCATATATTCTCTAATAGTAATTATGCCTTCCATTGACTAATTTCAGCACCTATTTTAGCTCAACCCTCATTGCTCATACCAACTTTCTGAGGATAAGATTTCTCTGGACTATGCAGTAGATGGAGCAAGAGTTTCATTGTGAAGTGCTTTTATAAATTTTCTTTGTTCATGTGCATCTTATGTCCATAACTGGAAGAAAGAACTCTAAAAGCAGCCAGTCTTGTTCATTTAGTATCAAATTAAAAAAATACAAATTTGAAAAGATATTATACATAGGTATGCCTACTAAAGACTGCTCAGCACAGTAGTATTAATAGTTTCTGTACACATTTCTTTGTATTGAATGATTAAAATTGCTATTCCTTCTGGAGTCTGATCTTAAGGAGAAAATACTATTTTAGTCCTCCAGCAATTAAAGATATATATTCCTGGGTTTGTTGTTGTTTTGTTTTTTTTTTATTTCTTTTTCTTTTTAACCACTTGTAGGCTGTCCTTACTGTAATAATGGCAGGGGGACAAAATCTGATTACTGCTGGGAAGAAAATTAGTACATAAAAACCCAAATGCTTTAAAGAATTACATTACCTTGAATCAATAGTATTATCTGGAATAGAGATATGAGTAAATACATTACACATGTAATCCATTTGTGGAAAACAACCATATCCTCTGCAAGAGCTCAACGTAGCATTTCACAAGCTAAGGTAATTTTTAAGGCAGAAGTAAAGACTCTTCTTAACTCAAGATTCTCTGAATTTCTGAGCTATGTCTCTGCTTACTTTAAGTAACGACAGAAACATCTATGAAACAGAAAGATACTTGCACACAACCGAAGCCAAGCATGCACTCTCAAAAGGAATTTCAGATATTTACTATTTAGCACAAGTAATTTACACTACTGCTACATGTCCTGCAGTTCATCCTACACTCCAATTCTGCAGTTCTCACCCATTAAAATCCTCGAGTATCTGCACGTATCAAGAAAATCTCTAAAAACATTATAAAGCTTTGATTACTCTCTGATGTTATCTGAGAGAAGAAAGCACAGTAACTCTAGTAGGGTGGAGGGAAGGAAATGTGGAGAGAGGAAAATATGGTTTAACTGATGAGTATTTCAAGTTGTAACAATCCTTTTAGCTAATACTTCAAAAAGAGCCCCCAAAACAGAAAAGTCCTCCTAACCAACCCACAGCAAAGCATTTCTTCACTCCCTTTAGCTTTACAATTCAGATTATTCCCATATTAAAATGCTCCTTGGGATTCATACAGGAGGGTATTACTTGGAGGATAAACAGGAGCTACAACTACGTAGCTTTTGCAAAGCTTTGTATTGGGTTTGCTTATGTCATTAAATGAGCAAAACTGGAAAAGGTCCCAGAACGAGCGAGAAGCACAAGGAAGCTGGCAACGAGTACACCGGGCTCAAGCACAAAAACACATTACTAAGCAAAATGGGGGACAAAACAAGGCGGGAGGAGCAAGAACGTGATATATAACAAATTGCAGGTTTTAAATGGCCAGCAAATCACCGAATCACAGAATCAACCAGGTTGGAAAAGACCTCTGAGATGATCAAGTCCAACCCATGACCCAACACCACTCTCTCAACTAGACCATGGCACTAAGTGCCACATCCAGTCTCTTCTTAAATACCTCCAGGGATGGTGACTCCATCACCTCCCTGGGCAGCCCATTCCAACGTCCGATCACTCTCTCTGTAAAGAATTTCTATCTAATGTCTAACCTAAACCTCCCCTGGCACAGCCTAAACAGCCCCAGCTCCCTCAGAAACGAATCCACATAGGCAATTAGAAACTCAGAGAGATGGATATTGGGGAAATGTGTATGGATAAAGCTGCTGTGATGGTAGGTTATAGACTAGCACCAGGTTTAAAACAAAATTGGTCAAGTATTTGAGGGACTAAATAAGATAAATTATCTATGTGATAACCCTTAACATTAAGATTATAAATAAATGGCCTTTTCCCCTTGTAGACAAGTAAAAGGTGTTTTACTTTGCTTTTCTATTACTTGCTCCCTGAGTATTGGGTTGAGATGAGGAAGATAAGAACTAACAGTGGGGAAAGGAGGAAGCCAGGAGGGAAGCTTCCAGGAGAGCTGAAAATAGCACTGTACCACAGTGACTAAGGCTGAGCCTCCGCTTACAAGAAGGTGTGTGTTTTACAGCACCATGAGTAAGGCATGGGCTCTCCTACAGGAGCACAGCAGAGGCTCTACAGGTTTTACCACAGGGCTCGCCTTGGGCAGAGCCTTTACAGCAAGCCCTGTTAGAGCCTAATCTATCCAAATCTAATCTATTTTCTTCAACCACATCTGCCTAATGAAACATATCACTTCTCTCTAACAACCTTGCCTAATTCTGTCTCTGCTTGAGATTTTAAAAGTTATCATGTACTACTATTACTTTATAATGTAGAAACAATTAGACTTTGTCACCAGTAGTATTATTATCATTATCTGCTCTTGCAAAAGACTGCCATGGGCTATCCAGTAACTCTCTATGTTTAGCTACATGAACACCAATGTACTACAAGTGCTTTCATCAGAGGTGGTTCTGTCTTGTTATTCAAGCTACCCATCCCACAGCTGTGTATGTTTAAAATACAGTTCTGCAACACAGCTGGACAAAGCTCCTCATCAAGAATCAATTAAAATATATATTAAGTTTGGACATCATTCTCTGATCTGATTAACATTCTGCTACTTTTGTGAATTCTACAGATGTTTAAACATAAACCTGGATTATTATTCTGCTTATTACCAACACATCACTAAGGTCACAGTGAACAAGGCAGAGGCTGATCTGAAGTCGTGAACGTGTTTCATTCTGACCTCAGTATAACTCCACTATGTGTAACAATCCTCACCTTGGAAATCATTACACCTATGAACACACATATCAATGTGTGGCATTCAATGCTTTTTTAGATTCGGTATACATCTTGGAAATTAAAACAATGACTCTGGCTAAAGCTAATTATAACCAAGAGTCCTCTTTCTGCTATATTGTCAGGCTTTTGAAGAACACAAATGAGAAGAAAAATGTTTTTTGTCCAATACATGTTGTATTGCTGCATTTTGAATGTATGTTTCTATAACAATCTTACATTTTTATAAAATATTGCTAACTTGAAATAATTTGCACAGAAAGGGACAGGAGTTGTTGGTACTGAGCACTCAGATCTTGAACAGCTCTGCAGGACATCTTGATTGTAAGGCACACTCATGCTAACCAAACAAATGGAGTGCAGACCACTTCTCCTTTTGACAACCACAATCTACACCTAAGGTGTCCCACAAGCATAGGAACAGCAAGATAAAAGAAGGAAAATTACTTCTTCCTGAATCCATATACAACAAACAGCAGAACAGGAAAACTTGAAAACTCATGGACGACACATTCATTCCAGCAAAAGAGAGCTGCTTTCCACAGTGATTTAAGCAATATCAGGTGTCTGTCCCTCAGCTGTCCTGATAAGATGGAGATTTTTAGAATAACATAATGATCTTTCATTCTACAGAGATGCCCACTAAAGCTGTGCTTTTGGGTTTCACATAAATACACTCTATTGATCAGTCGTTACAGACTAAGCTGTGGCACTGCTCCATGAGCGTGTCTGGTTCACTGCCTTAAAGGTTAATTGTAGCCCAGCTGAATTTAACTGTGCAGGCACCTTATTACAACTGTGAACATATGGCTTTCAGCATAGGTTGCTGTTTTCTTTGAAAGCACACAAAAAGAAAACCCTGATAAAAATGCTTACCTTAAAAAACAGAACAAAACAACCGAACAACAAACCACCACCAAAATAACAAACCAACCAAAAAAAAACCCCATCAACCAACCTTTTTTTTTTTTCTCCAATTGCCATCTCAGGTCAAAAAAAAGCAGGATTATGATAAGCACAGAGAGCTACTTTCTAATGCTTTTGCCTTCAACTATTTTACCACCACAGCTATAGCATGTTTGGTGACTACTTAGGAAACAAAAGTTGAAACAGTTACAGGGAAATATATCTTAAAAACAAGGGTCATCTTATCCTCTTGGAATTTTTAACCTTAGATTGACTAGGATGCTCAAGAAAACTATCTAAGCTGCATCATAACATACAGCTATGAAGTCTTAAACTGACCTCAAGAGATCTCATCAATCCTTTTGACTTTGCTATTTTACTAAGTTATTCACAGAAAAACAAAGATGATTCATTCTTACATGAAATACAACTGGCCCAATTTAAAGCTCAGTTTAGCACTGAGCACAGAGAACACACACAAAAAAAGAGCTAATTTAGAATGTGAAAGAAGTAGAGAAATGCTAACAATTAAACAGGCTTGGTAGCTGACGTGGAGAAAGAGCTTCTTATTAAAACTCAGATTGAGTTGCATTATATTCATTACACTGAACAATGAGAACGTTTTGGTGAAACTTTCCTGTTTTCATGGCTCTTTTCACAAATAGTCAACTGTGGAGAACATTTCTTCTTAATTTACCGCTATCTAGAGCAGAGTAAACATTCAGTAATCAAGACCCAGGAAAAACTGTCAAGCCTTAAAAAGAATTCTTTTTGGCTATTCTGAAATTCCAGAAAGATTAAAAAAAAAAAATCACAACAACAAACCAAACCACAAAAAGCAAGCATTCCTTTAATAACAACAACAACAAAATAGATGGTGTCACGATCACAACATAAATAAGCTAAGTTTAAAACTTGTCACTGTCTGCAGCAGCTTACAAGTAGTATGTTTAACCTGGAGGGCAGCACAGAGTGCAAATGTGTATTTTAAAATAAAGGAAAGGCTGAAGCTACTAAAAAATAAGAACTAAACAGAAGTGGTAAAATGCTTTCTCTCCAATATTGCAACATATGAAAAGTTTGCTCAAACTCTAAAACTTGTGAGTAGGCCAACATGTAGAAACCTGTGTTAGGGCTTCAGTTGCACCATAGATTTATAGCTCCACATTAATAGTAAAATCGTCTCTCCTCTTAACAGGATAGTTTCTCAGTGAATCTGCTGTACTGGAAAATTGTTTAAAGTTCTCTCAAGCATCAGTAAGATATAAAGGCCAGGTCTATAATAAATTCTGAGAACAAGAAAAAAGATCTGCAAGTGTGAATACAAGTCACTGATCAAGAACATAATTTCACAGAAATCACTGTATCTGTGCTTAAAAGAAAAATGAAATTAATCCTTTTTCTGTGTTTAAACTATTGAGGTCAATTAGAAGTTAGCAGGAGCTTCCTCTGCTAAGCAACAGCAACTGTGATGGTAGAAACTTAACACATTTATAGTGGAAACATTAATTCGTAAATATAATTGGGTGCTACGGGGAAAAAATCATGCCTTTGCTGATGATTAAAACACTTTAAGTGTAGAGTCAATTTTTTTAAAAAAGATTGTATTAATATAAATAAGTCCATATGATCAAGAAAAATATGCCAGTAAAGACCTCGCTGACAAGAAGTCTCCCTAGAACATAACCTCCTTGTTCTAGTTCAGTGTTTAACTCCACTGACCATGGAAGTACAGTTTTCAGAATACCGACCACAAACAATCCAACTTTATGTTTACCTATGAACCTCAAAAGCCCCATGAAGTATGAAATGAAACAAGTACTACAAGCAAACTGCATTAACTCTTTCTGAACTTTAACTCTGAACACTTTCACAATGCCTAGAAAGAGCACCGAAGCATGAAGCTACATTTTCACTTCTTTGTACCAAAATATTTCTCTTTACATAAGGAAAATGAAACTAAACATCTATACCACCTGTCCAATTGCTCTCTCTGATCCACACAGAAGGTTCACTTCAAAATGGATAACATACTTTATAACAAATTGAGCCTTGCTCTCTTTGTGCACGATGCTCTAGCTAAATGTGTGGTTTCCCCTCACAACATAGGAGCTTGCTCCAGATGTGAAGCAAAACAACAAAAACAAAGTCTGCACAGAGGAAACACAAACCCTCAAAATAAGATTAGAACGTACCCTGTTCAAACAAACATACAACCTAATGGTGTATTTATGATCAAGAAAAACAATCTTGCAAGGAAAAAACACAGGCATTCCTCACTTTGCTCAAGTCCATCTCCTGTGGATAAGAGAGATACAGCTGTACTCTTGAACCCATAAGGCTTGGAAACTAGGCCATTCTTCTGCTTAAGGCACTGAAGGAAAGAATTCTTGTCAGATACTTTCTCCCACGCCCCCTCTGTCCAAATCAAAACCATGTGTTCTTATTGTGCAAAAGCAAATCCAGAAGGGAAAAAAAAAAGAAATTAAACATGGTATAATCATTATCATCCCAACTTGACTACTTCACTCTATCCTCTTATCTCTTGCCGTGTTCAATTTTTTCCTCTTTAAAATGCAGCTGTCCAGTAGTCTCCCCTATCAGAAAGGCATCCTTAACCACACCCACTTTAGCTGGCATCTGAGACATCACTCTTCCCTCACTAGCCCACAAACAGGTGTGCATGTGTCAAAATCATAATTATTTATATGATAATGCAGCAAATCACATGACCATAGGTCACTGTTTTATCCTTCCTTAAAACTCCCCCTGATGTGACATCTCAATCATTCTCATATAGCACTGGCTAGGTAAGACAAACCACAATTCCCACATTCCTCCTTGACCCTGGCCAGAGTTATCATCCAGCACTCCCGCCTTGTTTGTTCCTTCTTTCACCGTAAACGTGCCAGACTGCCCCAGCAGAATTAAACAACTTTGATGCCTCTGAAAAGTACAAAACAAAATAATACCTTAAAACTTAGCTAGATGGGTGAGACCACAACACAGATAAACAGTAATACCCTCACAGGTAACAGTAATACCTTTGAAAGATTAAATTATACTTACCATAGAGAAAAAAAAATGTATTCTTATGCCAAACTAACCAGGGCCTTAAGTCAGAAAAAAGCAAACTACAGCATTCTCATTTTTATTAATTTTATTAAAAGTACTATACAGCAAGTATTACAGAGTCAACTGTTGAATCTCCATGAGTATTTTCTTATACAGAGCTCCCCAAAAACATTTAGGAGAATATATTACTGATGCATGTCTTTTCTTTTGCCTTAATTCAGGAAAACCATTCCCCAATTTAACAACACAATACAACACACCACGAAGGGAAAAATATAGAAGCTCCTCTCTCCTCAATTAATACCAACTCAAAGAAAACAAAAGAGATTCTAGCTCAAAGCTTTTGATTCCTGTCCTTCTCCTTCTCCAGTGAGAGCAGAGAAGGGAAGTTCAGTTCACCCAAACTAACCCCAACTGCAAGTGTTTCAATGCACTGACACATTACCCGTCACAGCCTACGTAAAATGTATCAAGAGGAAGCTGTAAATAGTTACATGTACAAAATCAAAACACGGGGAAATTATTATTTTGAATACCACTCCTACCCCTCATTTGAAAAAACAAATCCGGTAATAGGCATGAAAATACAGTACAGCCTCCACCCATTAATTTCCCCAAGTTTCCCAATAAACTGTTCAGTAAGAATAAGTGTTTGACAATCATAATCTATTTATTTTCCTTAAACACAGCTTTCATGAAAGAGAAATAACATTTCCAGTGGAAAGTATTTATGGACATTTGCTAGAGAAGCTAAACATAGCACTGGGAGATGTCAGGAACAGCAAAAAGGCAAAGAAAAGACAAAGGCTGTGAATCTGCACAAGGCAGACCTATCAGTTACACTCACACTGCTCCACCACCGCTGGCTCCCTCCACCTGTTGTGTGCCCGTTGCTGATGGTTCTTGTACTTCTTACTCCAGCTTTCTGATAAGACTTTATCAAGGAATATGCTGCATGATCTTATCCCTTCTAGACTACTTTCAAAGGATGCAGTGGGATAAAAGGCACAAAGAATTATGGAAATATGCAAGTTTGTCACCCATCCCATCAGGAACTCCTGTAATTCCTCAAGAAATGTATATTCTTATGATAGGTGCTATACCCAATTATTACACTATTTTTTAAAGGATGTAACAGATGCCTGCACACTGAGAGAAAGACACATTAAAGTTTTATTTATTTTCTATTTTAAAGTACTGAAAGCAGCTGCCAAGAGACAGAGAGTGGTGGTGGTAGGGTAGTTCCCTGTGATTTCATGCAACAACCTCACACCATGTGCAAAGCACAGTTGGATGGGCACGTAGGTTTGTAGTCAGAACCATCAATCAGCTCTCTCTGGGATACAGAGCTACAGTCTGTCCCTTGGGAGTCACACAATGGAGCCACACTGCCAAGATGGCCACACGCATGAGAGGGAAGAAAAGAGCCTCTCCTGAAGATCACCACTGGCTGCAGAACTTGGGAGAGCTTTGCTAATATACATACTCGAGGATTAGAAATAAGCACTATAAAGATGTATTTTTTTACCAGGCCAAAAGCTGCTCCTTAACTCCTCACTCTTTCCAATTATTTCTCCCTTTTCTTGCAACTTCTCACTGCCTCAGTTACCCAGAGCTTACTAGCTCGACTTTGTACGTCAAGACCCATCAGCATAAACAGTTCCCCAGTCCATTAGTGTTTATTAGCAGAAGGAAGCACATTAAAAGTAAATTAAGAGTCTCACCTCACCCTCACAGAATCCATTTTAAATCAAGGAATGCTGCTGATCAGGAAGTCAGCAACGGACCACCTCCTCCATCCTACCTTTGCCACTTTAGCAAAAGTCAGGGACACCATGGGCAGACCTCGAGGTCTCTGCTCCAAAACCCAGCAGACGCCACACTAATGACAGTACTAGAATTACTTTGTGCAGATTTAGGAACTTACTACTGCACAGCTCTTTGCTGTTTATCTGGCTGGAGGATTATATTCATTAGTATTAGGTTGCAGACTTACACCAAGGTTTTCAGAAACAAATGTGCAATTTTCAGTATTCTGATATCCTGTACAAACATGGGGTTTTTAGATACCCAATGCACTCCCTGAAATTACAACAATAAAAAATAACACTTACTATTCCCTAAGTGTCAAAATTGAGCCCTTCCAAGTAGCATATCTTTTAAATGAACTACTAACATTTTAATTGAAGTTTTCATTCTATAAAAGATGATGACACTTGGGAATATTTCCATCTGCTTTGTGTAAATTTTGCAAGTCTTATGCACTATATTACTGGATATATACCTATATATGTCCCTTCCTGTCATCTATCTCTCAGCGACATTGCCATATACATTTGAAATGGAGACTCATGAGTAACACATATCACACAAACCTGGGCTTTATCATTTAATTAAATCGAAGTTTTCATGTCAAGGACTTACTTTCGTTGTGACAATAACACAGAACTCATCAGTCCATGAAGAGTAAGGACAGACCAAATACATCTATTTGCTTTAACCAGTAATAACGCTGATATCGCTGTGTCAATTAAACTTCCACTGAGCAGCTGATATTAAAAGCTCATTATAAAAATTCACCAAGCTAGAGTTTCACTTCTTTAGCTATATTACCTCATTTCTGTTACCTCTGTCTTCCAAATCCTCTTCTCATATTCACTTTTCATTTTATATCAGTCAGTAACCTATTCAGAAGAGACTATTGCTTGGGCCTGTACAGTACCAAACCTTATAAGCTCCTACTGTTGACCAGAACCTCTGTAGATTGATTCAATACAAACAAGCATCTTCTTCAACCACTTTCAACCCATTAGGTCATCTTTCTTCATTTCTTACCAATCACTTTCCACCCAAGTAGAAGGTGGGTATGGCTCCTTTTGCCCTCCTTCTGCCACCTTCCCAAAGGCAACTAACAATACCTACATTGCAAACATACCACTTTTAACATTGGTCCCCTCACCCCAAGAGGAAAACGTCACACCTCCCACACTACCACCAATTTAAATAATCACCACTGATGGACAGGACCAGACAGGGTCCAGCATTCCTCAGGCACACCGTCTATCGTAGCCAAGACTGGTTGTTTTCTACGGAAGACCACCACAGCAGAGAACACCACCGTGCTCCCGCTCCGCCGAGCCCGGGCGGAGCAGAGGAGAGCGCAAAGATGTTTAAACAGAGCACAAAGGAAGATATAACGAACTCGGGAGGAACCAAGGACCCGACCACAGCCTCTCTGAGAGGCAACACAAAGCAAAACAGAGGAAGGAATACAGCAACACCAGGGACCGTCTTGGAGGTGCAAACTGAACAAAGAGCAAGTACCGCTGAACCCCAGAAAGCGAGACAGGGCCAAGCGCCGGGCGGTCTGACAGCCCACAAGTGGATATCCCAGCCCAGGCGCGGAGGTGCCCGGTGCGGGGGACGCCCTAAGGCGGGGCTGCCGCCCGCGGGGGCTACAGGCCTCTGCCCGGCGGGGGCCCGTGTGCGCCGACAGCCGAGGACATATAAGGGCAGCCCGGCCCAGCCCGGCCCGGCCGCGCTGGAAGGGGCTGCGGGAGCGCTCCCTGCGGGAGGCCCAGGGCCGCGGGGCGCTGGGGCGACGTGGAGCGCGGCGGGGCCGGACCCGCCCCGGCAGCGCCGCACGGAGGAGCCCGGGGCGCGGGCAGGCGGCGGTGCCGGCCCGGCCAAGGCCCGCCCGCCCCTGGGGCACCCGGCCGGGGCAGCACGGCGGGCCGGGCCGCCGCGGGTGCCGGGGAGAGGAGGAGGGCGGGAGGGAAGTGGAGAGGGAGAGAGGGAGGGCGTCCCGGCGCGGCACTCACGTTCTCGGTGTCCCGCTCGTTGACGGTGGGCAGCGGCGTGCGGGTGGACATGGTGTGGGCCGCCGCGGCGCCGCGCCCGGCGCTCTGAGGGGAGAGGCCGCTCCTAGGCCGCGGCGGAGCCCGCCGGCCGCCCCCGCCGGCAGCCGGGCGCACACGGCGGGACGCGGGGCCTCCTGCCCGCTACGCGCCCGGCGCCATCGCCTCGCCCGCCCCGCCGACCCTCCGCCCGCCTCACCGCCGGGCTCCGCGCAGCTCGGGCGCCGGCGGCGGCTCCTCCTCCTCCGCCCTCCTGCCCGCTCAGGTGAGCGGCCAGCAGCGCAGGGGGGCCGCGGCGCCTCCTCACTGCATCCGGCAGCGGCACCAGCCCCTCCTCCCCGCTCCCCTCCCCGTCTGTCCCCTCCTCCTCCGCCTCCTCCCCCTGCCGGCCCCCGCCCCGCCGGCCCCGCCGCAGGAAGCGCCGCGCGGGGCGGGCGGGCGCGGCAAACGTGGGCGGGCGGGGCCGGCGCCGCCACCGCTGCTGTGGCCGCGGCCCCGTCACGGGCCCGGCCCGGGTGGGGACCGGGGTGAGGTGGGACGGGACCTCATAGCTGTCCACAGCTTCCTGCCGAGGGGAAGCGGAGGGGCAGGCACCGATCTCTTCTCTCTGGTGACCAGTGACAGAACCCGGGGGAATGGCCTGAAGCTGTGTCAGGGGAGGTCAAAGCTGAATGTTGGGAAAAGGTTCTTCGCCCAGAGGGTGGTTGGGCGCTGGAACAGGCTCCCCAGGGAAGTGGTCACAGCACCAAGCCTGACAGAGTTCAAGAAGCGTTTGGACAATTCTTTCGGGCACATGGTGTGATTCTTGGGGTGTCCTGTGCAGGGCCAGGAGTTGGACTCGATGATCCCTGTGGGCTCGTTCCAGCCTGGGATATCCTGTGGTTCTGTGGCACAGGTGTGAGGGAGGCCGCGGGAAGGGCGTGTCGCAGCGCCCCTGGGCCAGGGCCTGCCGGGGGACCGGGCGTGTCCCTCAGCCCGGCGGGATGAGGAGGCCCGGGAGCGATGAGGAATCCAGCGGGGCTCGGGGATCTGGGGATTCCTAAACCCTCTGTGTGAGGGGACAGAGCCCGCGGGGGTGCTGGGGCCCGCTGATGGTGGCTATTGGGTTGCCAGGGATTGTCTCGTCTCTCAGTTGTCTCTTCTTACCAGGAGCAGTCCTGCCTGCCTCTCCCACAACTCCAAGTCCACAAAGCACCGACTTTCTGGAGGTTTGTAAACCCCACAGAGCATCTGTGTAAATCAAACCATTTATTTCTGCACCTTTGCTAAGGCCAGCCGGCCTCCCTTACCCACTTGAAGCTGAAATGGGATCAACAAGACTTTGCAGCACATCCTTCCACTCATGTCTGATGGGTACGCAGTCCTCGAACACTTCACCAGTGACCTCATGTGCTTAAAATTAGAACCATACGCATTTTTATCTTTGAGAAGTTACTAGTGTTTACATGGCAGCAGCTTTTGCTGTAAAACCAGCTGAACCCTTCACCAAATTCTAAAAATAATCTACAAAAATACGAACAACCTCGCCTGCACCAAAAACAAAAGAAAAACAGTAGGTCTGAATTTTCACTGCAATATTTCGACACATCTGGGTAGCTGGGGCTGTAAACATCTTCATAAATTGTGTAAACACAATCCTTTTTCTGTAAGATCTTCCTTATGAAAACATTTTGGAAGGCACTTCATGAGTTGTATGTCTGTCTTCAGGAAGCCCTTAGGTGCTTGTGAAAGAGTATGGACTGTTATACATTACTTATATTTATAGATAATATATACACACACCTATATTTATAGATACACTAGTAGAGGATATTTTATTCTGGCTGTATTAATTCTGGTGTGATTCAAGAGATGCCCCCAGCTCCTCAGCACTGGTCAGCTTAGAGTGGAGTTTTCCACATGTTTAGAAAACTTCCTCTGCTTCTGATGCAGGGACAGGCAGAGAACATCCCCGTGTTGTATGAGCAGCATAAGTGGACTCGCTGTTTGCACACTCAGCATCATGTTGCTCTGAGCATTCATGATTTGTCAGTCTGGAATGACAGGTTCCCAGCTGGTCCTCTGACCAAAGCCTCCCAAATTCTGGCAAGGGCCTCTGTGAGCTCATGGCTCTCTCCGCACATAGCTGGCACTACTGACTGCAAGGGAAATTTTAGGGTCTTTTGTTTTTACTGGGAACAAAATAATCCAGAATTGGGTTTGCTCGAGGTAAACAGCCATGGTCTAGCCAGCATGTCAAAACAAGTTTGTTGACAAACTGGATATTAACCCAGTTTAGTTGCTTAGCTCATCAAAGTGCATTTGCTTTTATCCCAAATAAGAACAAGGCTGTGTCTGGGGCTCTGCGTGGGGTCTGACTCTGCAACCCTTACTTGGTCAAAACTCCCACTGATGTAAACCCATCATGGTATGGATTTAGAAAGACATTGGAGTTTGCACTCCTTTCTTCTCTGACCACAAGAACGTACCTAAGTGTGTTTAATGGCACCACCAACTAAGGGAAAGCTTAGAAAGACTTCCTGCTTACAATTTGAATATGCTTTGGTCAGTAATTCAAATTGATGACCCAAAACGTTGGGTCATCAGAAATTAAAAGTGTAATAGTGTAATAATTCTTGTTTTCTGAAGAACTGCTTTGCAGTTGCTTTGGCTGTGGTTGTTACTGTTATCATCTTTCTTGTTGATAAGGTCACTCAGTCATTTAATAGCTTGGTTTAATTTTGTTGTGTTGTTACTTCAGGCTTCTTCTTTCCCCCAGGTGGGAAAAATGCAGGGACAATGACTGAAGAGCTGCATGGAAGAGAAGGTTATGACAGAGATGGTCCCATCATCCACTGGCCACTCTCCAAAGAGACAAAAGAGAAGAGAGGCAATGGGTTGAACACAAAAATGGCCTGTAAGGAGGATGCTCCAAACTATCTGAGACCTGCAATAAAATATGCAGGAAGTTATTGCTGCTTCAAGTGGCATTAAGTCCTACCCGGTGCCCAGCGTGAGTCACAGAGCACACACAGGCTCCAGTGGTGGCAGCAGCACAGCCTCTGCAGCTGTAGGGGGGTGGAAGCACCAGGCAGCGAGGGGAAGGCTGTCATTTTGGAAAGGTAGGAGCATTTCTCTTGGGAGACCGTGTTTTGAGAAGCTGGAGGAAGCCTTGGTTCCTCACATCAGAATTAAAAAGAACAGACTCGTGTCAATAGAAAGCTCTGACTAGAGGTTGTGCTCTTTTACCCTGAGCTCCAAGAAACTTGCACAGATGCCTGTTCAACCCCAGGCAAGTACCTGGTTGTTTTGTTCCTGGCTGGTTCAGGCAAAGAGAAAGGACGCAGATCTCAAGATTTAAACTTTTACACCATTATTATTCAGAAAAGCGCTCATTTTCTTCATTTTGCCAGAAATGGCATGTTTATTGGTGACTAGACAACTTTGTTTAGTGAGGAAACTGAGGTGTCAGTGAGCTTTGTAGGCGCTTTTCCCTCCCAAGGGGAACTCCAGCGGTGAATCAGCTGCAGCTTCCCAGCACACAGGCAGAATAGTTTCGTTTCTTTGTGCTTTGTAAAGCCAAGCCCATGTGCCTCCCCCTCCATGAAGCCAGATGGCTGGTGCTTAGGCCTGCTCTTTTTCTTTGCAGGGATGTGCTGGATGGGAGGAGTGCAGCCAGACAAGCACAGGAGCCTTGGTCCCTCCAGCCAGGCACAAGGCTGGCTTCCTGGCTCCAGCGCTCCCTCTGGACCCCCCTTGGATGGTCTGTCATTAATTTAGTGACTGACTTGAACTTCAGCACTTAAAGTGTGGATATTTCACCGCCTTAACAGTAACTGGATCCTATCCACTACTTAGCGGTGATTTCAGACACTGACTTGAATGAAACCTTTTCCCACAATGTTCAAATTCAGTTCTCAACAGCTAAAGGGTAAGAGGTTCAGTAATAACACGGGAACAGGTGACCACTGAGATGTGAATAAAATAGAGCAAAATCATGGTCTGTATTGCCTTTCATTACACCAGGACATCTACTGTAGTGTGGAAAACTAAATGAAAGACCTGGCAAATATGAAAGAGTAAAATACCTCCAGCTGCACGTAATAAGGCTGCAATAGCATTAGGGAGTCCTGGAGTCATTACAAACTACAAATACAAGGCTCCATGGGTTGTTTACTTTCATGAGGGACACAGGGCAAAATTATATGTGCTCTGAATATGTGTTGCTTTTGTAAATATATTATTAGTTACAGTCAAGATTCTGATTTTGCTACAAGAATCATTAGAAAGTACAGTCTTAGTGAAAAGTTAAGGAACTCGTAATTTGCCCAAATACGTTAAACCTGCAAACAAATTAGCTTTTTCTTTTAATTTGAATAGCAACTCATACCCCTTGTGAATACTCTTATCATGTATATGCAAAACAAAAAAAAGTTTTAGATACGCTTAACAGGCCGGAATTTGTCTCAAGGTCAGTTATACTGACATTTTTCCCTAAATGTAATTAAGTTTGTGTCGTCACGTTTTCTGAGTAACTGAAGATTTGTATTATTTTGATGCCATTATGAGGAACTGCCATAAGAATGCCCGTGTAGGAACTTCATATGGAAACAATAAATAAAAGCAGCATTTGTCACTGATCAGCCTGGGAGGAGTATAATAAAATCATAGTACAACTTTATAGTTACAGAGCATTCTTGCACATCCCAAAGGCCTCTAAAATGGTATCAGCAAATTTACTCCAGAGTAGGAAGAACTATCTCTTAAACATGTAGGTTGCCAATGGTCTGAAGAAGCTTGTAAGGGTAGTTGCTCTGTCCTCGGGCATGCTCTGATGGCCTAAAAAACCCAGAAGTGTGTTGTAAACTGGTCCCACTTTGTTAAAGATCTCTGCACTGGTTTTCATTGCTAAAAATAGGTAGTTTTGATTGTTTCCTTCAGCTTTGATATCTCATCTTTCATTTGACGCCCCCAGTCTCTTCAGCCACAGAGCCAACTTCTTCCCACATCTGAAAAGTTTCAGAAAGGAAACGAGCAAGCCACTGTAGCACTGAGGTAGAACCACAGTGAAACCTGGGGCAATGGCAACTGCATGAATTTCACCCCTTGATTTCATTTGCTGCAGCATTTTTTGACTGTTGTGGCTTTCAGTAGTGGTTTCAAACTTGCTTTTTAAAAAAGTCTCATTTTCTTTCCTTTTTTTTTTTTTTTTTTTTTTTTTTTTTTTTTTTTTTTTTTTTTTTTTTTTTTTTTGTAGCTTGAGTTTAGATTAAGTATCTTGGCAAAGGAGGTGAGGCTTAAATCATTTTCATGCATCAGCACTGACAATATCTTTTTTGCTATTCATTTTTTTGGGAAACATTAATGTTCTTAGAAAAGACTATGTATCAGAGAGTAATAACAATGAAAACAGAATGTAACATGTTGGAAGTACCTGTAATGTATCTGTATATGCAATATCTTGGTATTCCTTTTATCTGAAAATATTTATTTGTTATGAAAACATGTTAAAGAGTAAAATAACTATTTAAATCAGGTACTTACACAATTCCTATCATAGCTGTATCTGAGCTATCACACAAGACATAACGCACCTCTGCATTAGAGCAGGGAAGCTTTCCTAGCTGTTGCTCAGCTGTGGATCTGAGGAGCAGAGGAACTAAATGGCCTGTCCAGGAACAGAGAGGAAGCCAGGGACAAAGGAGACAGCAAACTAGCTAAAAGTGGTCCTTAAGGACCCTCTGGGTACTGTTTTAAACCCAGCTTTAGATAACCCCAGGAGATGGGGAAGGATGGCAGAAAGCCTGCAACGAGATGCCTGGTGATCTGTCATTGATCTTTAGAGGGCCACTAGAGACCAGAAGTGGGGGAAGAGTTGGGAAAGGCAATTAACCTAAGTGGTCACAGATATTCTCACTCTGCATCTGCCCTCTGCAGACTTCAGTGGTGCGGTTTCTGTGGAAACAGAAACTCTGTGCTAAATAGAGCTGCTACCCCTGGCAAAAATCTAATTTTTCCAAAGATGTATTCTACAGTAGCACAACAAGAGCTCCTTGATGCAGAAAGGTGCGAAGCTGTCCTGCAGCAGTATTGCATATTCTGATCCAAGGAAGAACAGCTTTTGATCCAGGAACAATTTCCTGGTTTTGCTTCGAGTTGATGCAATAAATGATTCTGTAACAGGAAAGTCCCTAACTGTTGCAAAGACCCTATGTAATCCTCAGGGAGCATGGGGTCAGTTTGAGAAGTCTTTCCTCTGCCCATTTTAAGGAGAGCAAGGAAAGAAAGATTTGAGCTAAACTCCTGACTGCAGCATTTCAGCATGTGTATGGGGGGAGAGGGGATGGGTGTATTTCTTTACTTATTTAGGACTTATTTTTGTAATATTTTATTTGGTTAAAATACTTTGTTGAGTGTACTAGGTTTCATTTTTTTACTGAGTCATTCTACCACTTTAGAGACTTAATATGACTGGAGTCGTGTGGTACTTTTTTTCCATCTCTGCTCTAGCCCTCCCACCCCCCCAGAAAAAGCAGACTCCTCATTTTGTTTTCCGCTGACTGAACTGAACTGGCAGAATAGCCTTAATTGACAAAATGACAGGATAGAATAAAATGTTGGAAGGGAAGAACTGACACAGGCATTCTTGGACTTTTTTAACAGTTCAACCACAATGACCTGTTCAAATGAATGCACTACTTCCATGAGAGAAAGTAAATTTTATTTCTCTCAGAACTTGTATGCGGAACAAAGTGGCCAATAACTGCTTACTGCCATGAGTCTTACTGACCGCATTTTACAGTGGACTGAAGACTAATCTGAAATCCGTCCCGCCTTCTCCAAGGTAATCAGGAGCAGAGAAAGGCCATCTGGACCTCCTGTAACAGCCTCTGAGCTGGAGCTGGCAGTAACCTCGTCTGCAATAGCTTCAGCGATGGATTTAAAAGAGGACCAGTTCTAGAGGTCTCCTTTAAAGAGTCCTTAGGGGGTGTCAAACAACCAGATGAGAATTGCAAGGCACCAGAGTTCACTCTGAATTGACTAAATGTCTACACAAAAACAACACCTTGAAGTCAAGTGCAGGAAGAGCAAAGGGAACCTTACTCTGAGTTGCCTGGTTACTGCTGAGATGTGATAACTGACTGTACAGGGCCCAAGTCTGCCACCAGTACCATTGCTGTGCAAAACCATGTCATCTTGCTTTCCCAGCCTGTGAAATGAGGGTGCCTGGAAATGGAGAGGAGAACACAGAAAACAAGAAAAGCAGCATGTTGTCAGATTCTACTTTTCAAGTTATCCAGAGAAGTAAGAAACAATGTCAACCCGATTTCCAGAATGAGATAAAAATAAACCAGAGGGTTTATTTTTAGATGTACCAAGCTATCCAATAACAGTTCAGCTTTACGGGACGTATGAATAGGATCCAAGTTCTGATTTTGGTCATAGTGCTGGAAATTTTCCATTGGCTTCAAAGATAACTAGCGGTTTCACCAAAGTAATTTGATCAGAATTTGACCATAGGTCTATTGTTCCTTGATGTGATGCACTTGTAAGTTTTAGTGGAAAAATAATGATAAAAAAACCCCAAATAGAAGCAACATACTGCCCTACCTCACAGTTTCTTTGAGGTTTAAATGATTTTAAGTGTTTTGAGAATGAACAGTGCTCTACGTATGCTAAGCATTATTATGCATTATATAAATACATAATATCAGGCATGCTATTTTCATCTTTGCCCACAGCACGATAATGACGTATCTGCAGTGGGATGAAATGCAACACTGTATTTAATAAAGGTTATGGATTTTGTTTGTATTTCATGTTGTGAGGTGCTATGCTGCTTCTGATATCTAGGTCACCGTTCAAATCTATCAGGGGTTAACCATGGCCAGTTGTTCCTATCTGGCACCTGATATGCCTCTGCTGCTACAGAAAAAGTTGTTCCCCTCTGTAAATCATGAGCTTAGTTTAAAGTCAGTGACAATGCTCTGTGATGGTGCCGGTGCTTACAGGGATGGAAGAAAATACCAGTCTTTATTTTGGGATATGCTCAGCTATGCAGTGCTGGTGATAGTGATGTAAAATGAACTAAGGACATATAGCTGAAGTACTGTAAAGTCCAGCACCTTTTAGGAGCACTAAAAAGCTAAATAGAATATCTGAGAATAAGTTTAGTAAGCTAATGGTTTACTTGAGAGAATGATTTCATTTTTTACACAGACCCGATGTGATTGCAATGAAGTGTGGGATAGAAGATCTCACTGGGGTACCAAAATGTTTTCCCGGTATGGTTTGCAAATCCATCTTTGACAATGCCAAAGTTTATTTCTGTTGCAAAACTGAAATATATATACAAATATTTCAGGTTAGATTTGTGTCATAAGCCTAACTTTTGGCACTTCTCGTTTTGGCACTACTCTAATTCTTTACAGAGAGAGTGATTAGGCATTGGAATGGGCTACCCGGGAGGTGGTGGATTCACCATCCCTGGAGATTTTTAAACGCAGATTGGACGTGGCACTGAGTGCCATGATCTAGTAAATGGACTGGATTTGGACCAAGGGTTGGACTCGATGATCTCGGAGGTCTTTTCCAACCCAGTCGATTCTATGATTCTATGATTCTATTGCTCATATTTGCCCCACGGAAGTACATTGAAAATGCACTGGAAGAAATCTTGAGGCCTCCTGGTCAGTTTTTACTGAGTTTTTACTAGAAAGAGAACTTGCAATAGTTCAAATCCTGATGGATAAAAACCAGCTGAGCCCACACCCTTCCTTCTGATTTCCATAGCAGTTGTTGCTGAGTAAGAACTGGATGCATCTGCTGCTCCTGCATCAGGACTGCTGACATGAACATGTAGGAGGAAGATCAAGCTGCAGCAAGGACGGACTTCAGGAGCTGGTTCATTCTTCTTTCACACGGATGGGAGTGTCACAGCGTGCTTTCCTGTCTAATCAGTCTCAACACAACCTTACACAACTCAGCCTGCTTTAAGCTTTTAACCAGGGTGTAGGAGTTCAGAAAAAAAAACCACCTCCCTTCCCCCAAGAAAAATGTAATTGCAAAGATTTGTTTTGATGTAGCATGTACAGTAAACTTGAATCACCAAAAGTGAACCACACATTTGTGCAAGTATTTTTTCCTTCCCTAATTTTCATTCCTAGTTAGCTATTCATTTTATTTACCTTCTAGAGAAAACACACTAGAGACAGGATCTGACTCCCAGTGAGGCTCATGGTAGAGCTGCCAGGGCCATAATCCCTGGGGCTATAAGGCAGCTCCTCTCTGGTGACCCCGCTGGGGCTATCCCAGTATATACCAGCAGACAATCTGGTCCCCATCATCGTTAATGCAGACAGTGACTCATCTTAGAGGATAAAGCAAATGTTAATACATAGTAATAATATCTAAATAGTGCATGGTGATAGATTCCACTCTCATTGTAATTGTGGTACTAATTACAAGTGCTACTTAATCTTTATAAGGCTCATTTGTTTTAATACTCTGAGAGAGACCAGGAGGCTAGTGAATTTAAGGCTTCATACAAAAAAACCTTGATGTTACAACAAGATCTGCACTAAAAATAGTGCATATATATGCAATTTCAGTGTCAAGATCATGGTTCTTGTAAGATCTCTAGACCTCTGGTGAAGCCTATACAGAAGCTTCAAATTTATCCTCCTGTTAACAAGCTCAGAATATGGATCTTGATTATTATTATTACCGGTATATAGCATGTTGAGATGTGGAGGACAAATGGCAGAGCAGCCTAAAATTCAAATTAAACAATAAATGGGCATAGTAAATAGCAGGGTGGGAGTGGAATACCAAGGGACAAAGCCAATAAAATATTGTTTAGTTTAGGGAAGATGGTCCAACAAAATTGACTAGTATTTAACAATCACATACTCACTCATTTATTGTGACAGCAATATGAAAACCACAATGAAAGGCTACAGAAAGGTACTGATCAGGTCCCTTAATATAGATCTAAAACAATGCCATCAATGAATATGGGAGTTCCTTGACAAGATGAAAAGACAGGCTGAGAGTTGGGGCTGTTCAACCTGGAGAAGACTGGCAGGTCCTTAGAGCACCTTCCAGGGCCTGCAAGAAAGCTGGAGAGGGACTTCTTACAAGGGCATGTAGTGAATGATAGGACAAGGGGAAATGGCTTCAAACTGACAGAAGGTAGGTTTAAGTTGAATATTAGAAAGAAATTCTTGACTGTGAGGGTGCTGAGGCACTGGAACAGGTTGCCCAGAGAAACTGTGGATACCCCATCCCTGGCAGTGTTCAAGGTCAGGTTTGACGGGGCTCTGAGCAACCTGGTCTAGTGGAAGGTGTCTCTGTCCATGGCAGGGCCATTGGAACTAAATGATCTTTAAGGTCGCTTCCAACCCAGACCATTTATATGATTCTATCCCTGTACTTATACAACCTTTTACCATGTCTCCTGAGCATCTTTCTCATTATAATTCTCACATCCCATGCAATTGGGAAGCTGTAAAGAAGGTCCACAGCAGCAGGCATCCCTGGGAGGGGGGCAGGCTTCCAGGGATTGCACAGCCAGC
The DNA here is from genome assembly GCF_003945595.2 of Pipra filicauda. NCBI lineage: Eukaryota > Metazoa > Chordata > Aves > Passeriformes > Pipridae > Pipra > Pipra filicauda. Next base: position 1,144,818 of record NW_024103962.1, read on the forward strand.
ATGGGTTGTCCTAGCCTGAGTACCTGATCCCTACCCCCTGATAGCACAGCTGCTGGCACCACCACTTAGCAGCAGCGCTCCAGGCCCTCCCTATCCCATCTCATCCTTCTCTTTACCCTTGCTCTTGGTTTCCCTGCAACACGACTATGCCACTGTCTCAGTCTTCTTTCCCTCTATTCCCAGCAGCCTGTGAGACACAGGAGAGGAGGTTGGGGCTGCTCCTTCTCAGAGGAAAGGAGAATGCTGTTGCTTTTGGGAAGGGGAAAGAAAGTAAACTCTTTTCTTATCCCCCTCTGCATTTCGCTGATCTTACAGTACTCCTCCCTTCAGACTTGCTCAGTGCAACTGCAAAATTCACTTTTACCTGTCTGTCTTGGGATTCTTAGGAAATCTCATACCCTTCACAGTAATGGCAACAAAAGCATGAAAAAAATAAATGAGTCTATCCAGAAAGTCTACAGTAGAGAGAGACTCCCAAAACCTAATCTTCTTACATGCAGGATGTTACCGTGGCTACCAAGAATTTCTTTTTGTGGAACCATACTTTCTACATGTTAATCCAAGCTTCTCTCTTCTTTTTCTTATATTTTTGGGTCTTGAGTTCAATAAAAATGCAGTTTTGCTTCCTCTGACAATGCTGATCAACAGAATTTCCTTTGCAAGCATATCTAGATAGCGAGAAAGTTTTGCAAATATCTGTATAAGTGTTCGTCTAGTTCATAAACTGCATGAATTAACCATTCTGAAATCTTCCTATGGGTTGGAGAGTTGCACAGACAGGGATTAGCAATGCTGCCATCTAACAAATCAGGCCAAATTATAGGCAGCTGGTACTCAAAGCAGTTGTCCTAATGCATAGTTCATGAGCAAGCCATTGGCTGCAATATGTTTGTGTTAGTCGTGTATCAAATAATAATGAGCACTGAAAGCTAGATTCTGTAAATGAATGAAGGGGATGATTCCCTCTCCTTAGTCTGAGGAACATGTCTCCAGGCCCATGTTTATGGAGCTACAAATTTGTTCTTTGATCTTTTACCAATAGTAAGACTAAAGGAATGCAATTTTTGTTGTTAATATTTTGCTTAGTGTTAGTCTGGGTAAAGGTTGTTAATATTCTATAGCTATCTCATCAATGTTAAGGGACATGTCATATACACTAAAAATGACAAATCAATAATTAACACAAAACCATCCTATTCCTTAAGTCAAATATTAACATCCTCCCATACTTTTTTTCTTTTCTTTTTTTTTTTTTTTTTTTTTTTTTTTTTTTGTTTGCTTTGTTTTGTTTTGTTTTTTGCTTCTGGCAAATTCCTAAAGAACCTAAGGCTGAGAATGGTAGAATTTTGCCCAGAGGTGATGAAAATAATGAGATAGCCATGTCCCTGCTTCTCTGTGCCAGATTTCAGGCATGTAAGTCTGCAGTAACCTTGAAAGTTAAGTATTAAGGGAAGTGCTTTATGATGTGTCACAATCCTGCAGTTTGCTCTAATCAAGAGAAGGTTCAATACCTATAAAACAATAAATTTTGGGGACAAAAGATATTATTCTTGGGATTAAAGCTGCATCTTTCTAAAAGTCTGTTAAAAACTAATTGCCATTTACAGAAGCAATTGATAGAATCATTTAAAATATGCCTATTTGGTTGTTTTCAAAATGAAATGCTTCTTGTTAGATGCTTCTGAAACTGAGTTATGAACCTATACACAAATCCTTGTAGTAAAAGCTTCATTTTCATCTTGTAGCATGAACATTTAGGACATCTAAAAAGGTGCAATAGTACCATATGTTCAAAGCAATCCCAAACTCCAGTTAAAGAGTAACATCATGTTAAACAGTTATAAATTTAAATATATGTGTATAATTTATTAGGTATAGGCATAAAGGTTTTTTTCAAATGTCTATGCACATCTGAAAATGGTACCTATCTCTATACATTTATACCTGTATGCATAATAAACTGCACACCCATAGACATACTAGGTAGGGGCATATGGATAGCTCAGATACCTTCCCAGGGCATCTTCAATCACTAACATTTTTGTCAGTGGGAAGGAACGTGATCTTTCATAACAATGAAGTAATTGTTTGTTTTCTCCTTGCCACTTTCTTGCAAGAATTAGACATTTGGGGTTACTTATTACCATGAGATAATTCTTGTCAGTCTGCTGAAGGCACAAGCAAGGTAAAGTGCTTCCTAATTCCCATAAGGCATGTGTTATCTCATGGTAACACACACACACATTGCAGTGTGACATTTCTCCTTGATACAGGTAAATGGACCATACTGTATCCAGGATACAGCTTTGTGCTTCCATTAACATCTCACTTGTGTTTTCCTGCTTGCAAAATATTTTATCAAGCTTTATAGTACAGAATAAAAATTTCGGGGAGCTCTTGTACCACTGCAATTTTAATAAATCCAGAGAAAGACTAAACAGAAACATCCAACTGCTAAAAAACCACAGGGCTGGAATTTAGGTGAAAGTTTCTGTCTCTGTGCTTTTACATGTGGGAGAGGGTGTTGATAATCTCATGCTACTGATGGCCTACAGTATGTGGATAGCTGTCTTGGAATATCTTGTAAATATAATGGAAACATATTATTGCTAAATGTTTTCAGGATGTTGCTGCCGAGGCCTGACTATAATAAGGTTTCCTAACTTCGGTCAGCAAATCAGGCGAGGAATTTTCTGCAAGTCTTCTGGTCCCTGGCTGCCTGTATTTCTCAATATTCTCAGTCAGGAATGAATCCAGGATGCCTCCCAGCTTTCGGATTGTTCCTTATGCTGCCAGTTCTGCAGTTAGTCACTTAAAAAGATGGACAAGTCTGTGCAGTGGGCAGCCACCTCATGTCACATCCTGCCCTCAGGGCCAACTCTGGCTTATTTTTCCACACATCGGTTACTCCAAGACAGATATTCCCTACGCTGCTGATGTCTGCTCAAGGGAGATGTAAAACCTCCCTTGTACAAGGTGCAGGGGAAGGAAGTAGAGGAAGGCAAGCCCCCAAATCCATTATTGATTTCTACTTGCAACGTATTTCTCTCATTTCCCCATAGTAGAGTATCATTCTACCACTCTCAGCTCTTTGAGTTTGAAGTCCGCTGAGATCAATATAAAATGAGTGTGGGCATGAGAGGACACATTAATGATAGAACAGGGAGAGGACAGTAAAAATGACCTATTAACTATTGCACTTGAGGATTTCCTCCAGAAAGTAAGGTCCTTCCATATTCCTTCTAGAAAGGAATTTGCAGCCACTGGGCACATACTCTTTCTGTAAATAGTTTATTGTATACTGCCAATGAGGCAACACAGCCAATTCTTTTTGTACAATTAGCTATTACACTGGCAGATAAAGTCACACATAGCATATGATAAATGTGATGTTTAAACCCCAATTTCTTCTGTGTTACAGAATCATCAACAGAAGAATCTCTTTCTTCTGTTAAACGGGGACTTGTATTTGGGAAAATTCTCTACAGGGAACTCCCATATATCGTAAAAGTTACCATGAACCTGGTTATCTTCTAAATACAGTAATAAATTATATTTTCCTTTTTGTTAAGAATAAGTCACCTGTTTAGCTTGGGACATGAACAGGCAAAATTTTAGCAAAAGCTTTTGATGCTTGAAATGCTTTCCTTCAAGAAAAAAGGGGGAAAAGACTCTTGGACTGGCAGGAACTGGAGAGGCATACTGACTTGAACACAGCTGCAGTAGCAAGACCAACATGAAAACCAGATTTTTTTGGGGTCGTTTTTCTTTTTTCCCAAAATTTTCTGTTGGACTAGCTCCCCTACGGATGTATTTCTGCAGATGACAGCCTCTGCTTTGCATCTGTTTCATGCTGAGCTGAACACACGCTCTGCAGTTCGAAACTGGATTTCCAGTTCATCAGAGTTCAAGGAACACTTGGGATTTTTTTGGCTTTTTTTCGTAGCTCATTACATGGGGTAAAACCCTAGCTGTCTTTAAAGTCAATGGCACAAATCCCACTAGTTTCAGTAGGGCAAGAATGTCATCCCTTGCAGTTTAGAGGCCAACTACAGAAAAACCACCCCACAACAACTATGATTCTGACCATACAGTAATTATATGATTTTTATTCGTGCCCATGCTTGTCATGCTTTTAGTCTACTGGATCTATCCTTTTCCCTGGTTATATATTTATAAAGGTTTCCCTGCCTCCCTTTCTGGAGTTCTTGTGTTCTATTCAAGGGGTGTGATCTTCAAATCCAAGAGACAGAAAGACCACTAGGAAGTGTGTAAGCTTGTGATAAAATGCTGATAGCATTCTGGCACTTAAATTCCAATTCCCAATGGGGTCACAAGACAGATTCCATTTATTTTAATTGTTTTAGTGCTTGAGAAGCACTAGACACCATCAGATGAGACATGCCAAAAGTGTTTGTCAGAAAAAAAATTGGCAATTATCTGTGTAGATATTTTTATTTTTTTTTAATAATCAGCATGCCTTCCTCAAATATTCCTGGCCATATATGGTATGAACTTTTTGCCTTTATTCAGGAATTTTCTTTTTAATTTATCTTTTGGGGTTTGGGTTGTTTTTTTTAAGGCAGCCTATACTGGGATGACATGAAAAAATTCTGGAGTGTGATCCAGATTCTCGCATTCATATCTGATAAACTGATGGTTCTGTGAGCCTCAGGCAGTGGAGGAGTATCATCACATTTATAGAGTTTTAATGATAACTCCAATAGTTACTCCAAACATCATATGTTACACCAATATTCTGCACCAATAAAGAGGACTGTGCTGCCAAGGCTCCTTCGTGTGGTTTCTCACAGCTGTGGTGCTGTCAGCCCGGAAGACAATGCTTGCAGTGAGGAGCCCAGCATTCCTGCAGAGGCTCAGCTGACTCAAGGCTGGATCTCAGCCAAAAGGCTCCTGAAACATTTCCGTGGGCTACCTTGTAATGCATGTTGCCTGTGCATTCACACAGTTCTTTTTAACGGGAAGATGATTTTCAGGATAGCTGCTGGGCTGGCTTATTGTCCACTCTGGAAGTGTTTAAGGCATAGAGATCCCCTCTGTGGAACTAACATTGCATTATTTTCTACGACAACTGTGCATTTACATATAGATATTGTGTTGTGTTTTGTTTGCCAAAACATCATTAAATTGTGTTTATAGTTTCCTCCTGGTTGACTGCTGTGTTGACCTTACTTAATGGAATGGTGTGGTATCCTGGGAAGATAGCCCCTGTTGTGATGATATGCCCCTTTGTTCTGCATCTGGTGGTTTCTCTGGCAGTACACTAAGGGATGGCCACCATAAAGTGTAGGGTCTTGGGGCTTGGAAATTAATATCCCTGCTTCTTCTCACAGTATTGATTATGAAAAATCCGAGCTAGTACTTCAGCAGAACATTTACCTGCCACAGTCCTGCTCAGGGCAGCACCACTTAGGGTGCAGTGATGGGTATAGCAGGGTACAAATGCCATCCTGGGGCACCAAAGAGAGTGACTATTGCTAAAAGTTCCATTCCTGTCTGCATCAGCAACAGGCACTCACACAAAGCTTCTCTACAGATACCACTCCAGATTGCTAATGGCTGTAGAAATCCATTTTTACAATGACTGATCAACTGTGGAGGTTGTTGTTACATAGGCATTTGTGATTCTTGTGATGCTGCCGTATCACTTAATAAGACATAGCAATGAAAAAAAACATATTAGTTGCACTGCATTTCAAGCAGTTTCTGACAAGTGGGCTTTGTCATGTACCTTTAGCAGCTGACACATTAATACTTTGATTACTCATAATAACATAAAAAATAAGGTGACCGCACAAAACTAAATCACATAGCCCAAAACACAGATTCCTGCTTTGGTGAAGAGGTAATTTGTACAAACCCAAATTCCTTTCACACCCTTCATGCAAAGACATCAACCAGTGAGAGTGGTTATTCTTAGTGGATTTTGACATATGTCAGTTCAGTGCTTTATACCATTATAGAAAAAACACCTTGCCTTATGCTTCTCTGCTTTCTAAAATCTTTCATCAGTTGGTTGGACAGAAGAAAACAGTGGTCTAATTCTGAATTATGAGTTTGCAGAGTGCTATGAATGTGCTTCGGAATAAGTCAGTAGCTACTGAGTCAGTAGCAATGCCTATGTAAAAGCTGATGTTTCTTAGCATCTTGAGTCTGTCATGCTAAGTGTCTGATGGCTTTTGCACATTTGTGAGTGTAAAGAAAGTTGCTGAAGGACTGGGGATCAGGAGGTCAAGAGATCCTCTGGACATATGTAAGCCAAAAAGGATACATTGGCAAGTTGCCTCGTGTGGTCAAGGAAACAGGATCAGGGAGGCATTATTTTCCCATTTAGAGGCCAAAAAATAGGGAAGGAATGTCATGTAACCAAGAATATGTGCTTGCATTTACTCATTCTTGGAGTTAACAGCATGGAAGAATATTATGCTATTTTTAGGTGGTACTGCAATGAAATTGTACAACTGAGTAGTATCAGGATAAGTTTATTCTGTGATAAACAATAACAGAAAAGAAATGTAAAAATATGGGTAGCACATTGTTTCTCGAATAACGAGACCCTGGTGGACTGACCTTTTGGTAATGAGGTAGGTAAGTAATAAAGCAAGAAGATGCTGTAAGTTATTTGAATACAAATCAGGACCTCTGCTCGAAAAGTGCTGGAGGTCTGCAAAACACAGACCACAGATTAAGAATGACCAGTGTAGGTAATGCCTCTGTTGTCATCCATGTTCTGGTGGTGGAATTGCAATTGCATGATGTGGGATGGCCCTCCAATACCGCCTGAACGGTGTATCTTCTCCAGAGTGCAGCACTCCAGGGTGCAGTCATTAGAGACAATCACAAAGGAAGTTGATCCATGACACTTCTCCCTGCAATGTCTGTGTCAGGGCTCTTTCCAGGGCAATGAGCTCCATTTCAGTCCTCTGAGGATTCTCCGGGAAATGCTTTAGGGCCTTCTGTTGGATTAGGTCCAGCAGTTGCTGGAACAGATCCCTCTCTTGTTCCTTTTTCTTTTTGAACTACATGTTGGTCATTCTGTCTGTGTGCACTGCTTACTACTTCAGGGGAGCTTTGGCAGATCTAAGCCTAAAGCAGATCTTTAAAAAGAGGAAGGGGTTTAAAGTTATACTTTCTTAAAATCAGTCCTCATGCTAAATGAAACAAAACTGCTCCCTTAACACTGCTCCATCTTCAGTTCATGCTCTGGAGTCTAGACAGGGCAGTAAAGTGTAATCCAAATTGCTTTTGCTTGCTGTAGGTCTTCATGTAGAAATGATGAGATGCTTTGGAGTATGGAAAGACGGGGGAATTAGCTGGAGGGGGTAGGAGCTGTGGTGGCCTGTAGAAATAGAGGACATCAGTTTGAAGGTTGGCAATTCCATTGAACTCCCAGTTCTGTTTGTACAGGAGAATATTACAGCCTCAGGAATCAGAAAGAGTCTTGCAAGAGTCCTGTGCAAGGGGAAGGACTTTGTTACAACGATGGCCCAGTGGCTTATTCAGTATTCCTCTCTGTGCTGGGTTCTTGTGCAATTTTCAGCCCTGCTGGTTTGTGCAGCATTGGCAGCTCTCATAAATCTCCTGACTGAATCCCACTGCATACACAAGATCAAAGGAGCTTGCAATGGATTTTATGCTGTTTATTTGGTTGTCTTCAGTGCCTGCACTGCAGCCTTGGGTGCTTTGCAAATACATAACCACCACGTAAAATTCAGAGCCTCTGCCTGTAATACTTGCAGTGAGGTGATCCAGCTTGTTCTTGGGTAATTCATTCACCTAGAGCTTAGTAGCTCTGCCTTAGGAGAGTGGCCAGTGTGGTGTATTCATTATCCCCTATTTCTCTTGAAAGTGTTCTCTAAATGTTCTCTGTCTGCATTCTGGTAGTTCTTCTGGGACAGACTGCAGAGGTCTCTATGAGTGCCAGTGAAACCTTCTCTCTCAGAAAAGGCACACTGTGCTTGTAGTTACTCTTCTTTAAAATATCAAATAGTAGCAAATTCACACTTACTATTGCAACCTGGGGTCTTCATAGACATCAAAACTAGCCTCATATGAAGTGCTGACCCCAAATCTTCCAGCTCCTAATGTAAGCCTAGCCTGGGAAACTTGGCAAGTCCCAGTGCTAAGCACAGCTTGCCAACACTTGCATACCACAGAGCTGCGTGGTGTGAGGTGGCAGTGATCATGGCCTATATTTGAGTCCACGAGTGGCAGCAACAGTTGCAGGAAGCAGAGGTGTGGAGGATGTGGTTCTAAGTATAGAAATTCTACAAGACCAATAAGATTTGCTTTCTTTAGCGAAGTTGTTCCTGATAGTAACTTAGAAATCTTGCATGCCACACCTGCTTACTGCTCTGCTAGTTTCCATTTTGTCTCTGAAAATTGATTTCAAGCTCTAAGACATCACAACACAATTCAGCTTTGCTCCTTGGCACCCTTGCAGGACTGCAATCTATCATTTTGTACCGTTGCTTGTGAGAGTCACCAGCTACACACTGCAATTTTATAGTCTGCACTTCTGTTAAAATAGGGGCTTGTTCTGATTTCTTCAGACTGAATATTTGCATGGTTATAGCAACCTGCTCCCTACCTCTCTGTGAAAACACAGGTTCTGAAATCTGCTATACAGCAATTCACACGCTGAGTGTTTTCTGGAGACTTAAAGCGATGTGATTAATGCATGCACCTCCTATTCCAATCCGAAAGGTAGAACTTTGCTGTTACATTAAATTCTCAAATTACCTGTATATACTACACTGCCCCTTAAGATCCTTCACGAAACTCCACCATATAAGTTACAAGGAAATTGGTGTGGGCTAGTGCTGAGGTTTCTATCACCACATCAGCCAACCTTGTCTGCCACAGTGGCCAGTTTTGCACTCTCAAGCCAGAAGTGATAGTACACTAGTACATAGGAACACCTGATTTCATTTTAGCATCCATAAAAGGGACATATTGATCCCTTCTGTAAAAATGAACTCTGATTATTGATGAAGTGATTTGATGAACATACAGGGTTGTGGGAACAAAAAATTTGCAGCAATTGTCTTTTGCCAGTTGATTAATACAGTGGAAGAGGGTTAATTAGGAAGTTGAACAAATGACCACAAAAATATTTGTCACGGAAACATAATTTTCAATTGTCGTTGAACTCTCCCAGCAGCATTGTGTAGACAATTTTAACCAAAGAAATTAACACAAATGCAAGCAGTTACTGATAGAGGTGAGCAGCACATCAGTCTTTTAAATATACCACTGACCAACTTCACATTCCAGAGACTCCACATAGATCATTCCCTGGATAGTGCTGTGAATCATTTGCCCATCCCAAAGTTTTGTTCGAACAACAACTCTATTAGTCATTTGATTTGTCAGACAACTGGATGATGTCAGATTTCTCCTCTGTGTCTCACTTTGTGCCCCTAAGGCTGAGAAAATGGATTGATTTTAAAATGGGATCTATCGTGCCAAATTTCCTGAGCACTTCAAATGAATACTCTCACTCAGTCATGACAAATGCCTTCTCAGATTATGAGAACGTCTGGGATTTGTGTGCTCTTCTTTTGGTTGAATAACAAAGAACCTCCATTCATAAAGAGATCTTTCAAGAAACTTCTTGTAAATCAATCACTGACAACTGCATAGTGAGTCTTCTTGGTCTTGTCAGTTTTTAATTAAAAAGTTGCACCAACAAGTGATGACAGACACAAGCAACACAGCCTTCTTCCAAATGTCCAAATGCACCTGAAGGTGAGCAGACAGGACAGGTTACTGTACTGCTGACAGAGTACCAGCTGAAAATGACCTGCCATGTGGAAATAAAAACCAAACATTAAAAGACAGATTTTTATTTTTTTTAGCTCTTTGTGATTTCTGTGTGCCCAAAATGTCAAATTTTTGCCCTAATGTGGGGCAATGTAGCCTCAGAATAAACAAGGTGGCTGGATTTACTCTGGCATCGTTTGATGGCATGACATCAGCATTCACTCAGCAATACTAGCTTACATGGAGTCAGGGAATGATGGCTCTGTGTTTCCATCCATATGTTCTCCTAGAAAGCACTTGTCTGTTTGGAGTTTAAATTAATTAATGTGTTGGAAGAAGGAAACCTCTGTTCCAAAGCTATCCACCACTGAGTGTGTCTTTCCCTTCACATCACCTCCTCCTGGTGATTTTAATCATCCTTACAGGATGCCAGCAGATGTTCATGCAAAAATAGTGAAGACCCAGAACTGACAATCCAGATGATACGAGGTGAAAGAAAAGCAAGGCAATGTTATTTAGAGGTTAAATCTTCTCATGATGCCTTTCAACATCATAAAGAGGGCAAGGGATAGAGAAATGACAACTCAGTTTAAAAGTATTTCTTTCAAGGCAGATAATCTTAATAATACAGAGAACAAATCTACCCATTTGGGGCTCGTGAAATCTTCTGTTCATAGATTAGTATGTAACCCTTGTAGTTTTCTACTTGGTCAGGAAGCAGAGATTAAGGAAATTGGATCTGATTCACAAGAAAACTTGAGGCTCATTTGGAGACTTTTTTTATCTTTGAGCACAAATATGGAAGTTTACATTTTTATCATTCAGTTAGTCAACTCTGGAATGTCTAAGATACAGGAACTTACTGAGGATTTGTAGAAGTCTTTTCAAAGGCCTTTTGTTTCTACACTATCAAGTAGTTCAGGCTGGAAAGTTCAGAATTCCCCACTGATTTTGGTTTTGTTTTATGTAGCAATGTCTGAGAATAAAGAAATTGAAAGAGAGTACAACACCCCCCCCCCCCAGTTTTCTTAACTTTATTTTATCTGAGCATATTGCATAGCTTTTACTTTCTCACTTTTTATGGTACTTCACCAGCATTGCTAGTTAGGGCTCATTTCTGCCTATGGATCCAGCAGTATTGAATACTGCAGCTATGTAGTTATTTTATTCTCTGAACCCTGTTTTCCTTGCCTTCTGAGTAAACAAGGCAGATTATGGCCTTAAAATTTACCTTTATCCCTATTCTTTCATTAGAAGAAGCTCTTTTTAGATGGTGCAAATTTCCAGCAGTGCTTGTTTCTCACTGCACCAAATATACAGTGAAGATATGTGAGGGACATTACGTGCATGGCCCAGCATGTTTCACAGCTTATAGTATTTGAGAAATATATTTCACTATAAGAAAGACAGAACACAATGTTAAACAGGCAGGCACATCTGGTGGGAAAGAAAGTGAAAATGTTAAAAAGAAAAAAAAAAAGGAGGAGGGAAAAGGTAAAAGACCAAATCACTGTTATATAGTTAAAAACACCATGATGATCAATAAAACCCTGCACTTCTCAGAGACAGGCAAGGCAACCACAAGAACATTTAGAGAAAAAATTCAATGATTACAGATCAAGAAATAACATGGTTATTCATAACTTTGTCATTACAAGCAAAAGATATATCTATGTAGGAAGAAAAACATATTCCCTTCCTCCCAGTAAATTATTTTCCCCTTCTTTAAATAGCCAATACCTTCCCATAACATTGTTTGCTTGAGGTTTGCATTATTGTTTAAAAACTCCATACAAAACACTTGGACTTGGCCTGTAGCTTCCAGACTTTTCTGCAACTTCTCTCATCAAGAGGAAAGGATAGTACTGTGGTTAAGGTATGGCATTTGGGCTCAACATGTAGGGGAGCAATCCCCCACAAGTTATCCAAGGCCTCCTTTGGTGGAGAGCTGTAGCATTTGTTTTCAAAACTGGCTTTGTGGTGTTTAGTTTTGCTTGCCCAGTTGGAGGCCTGGCCTTTAGCACCTCCAACTCCATGTGAAGTCAAGGTGCTCCCAGAACAATCAGAAATGGCACATCCCTAAATTAGAAACCATGTTTGAAAGTCAGGTTTTTAATCTCTTGTGATAATTCAGAATACCTAATTTAGGTGGCAGGGGAACTTAACTGACTCTATAAAGAGCCTAAGGCTCCTATGTGCCAAGCCAGGAGCTTAAAGGTTGGCAGTCAATATGTAATCCCATGTAAAATGGGATACTGTCCCATCACACAAGGCCACTGTGAGCCTGAACCCTCACATGCTTTTGAAGTACTCAGAGACCATCAGGTGCACATCAAAGACAACATATAGGAAAAGCAGAGTAGGGCACTGATGAGCCTTCAGGTACAACAACTGCAGGCACAGAGCAGTACACTACCAATTTCCTCCCAGCAAAATCCCTTGAGGAGGCTCCTGTTTAACTATATCCAGAAACCAAAAGGGCATCCATGTCTTTATGGCATGAATAAGGAATTATGGTGGGTAGCCAAGCAGAAGGTTAATATATTAATATTAGGAGCCTGATTCGCATCTTTTTTGTACTCATTCAAACCAGGAGCATCTCTCCTGAAACTGATGGATTTGCCTCTGTGATATTCCTTCGGTGGAAATGAAAACCAGGCTCTGACTGACAGAGACTCCCCTCCTCAATTTCAGATGCCAGTAGGTAGCAATACATATTGACAGCAAGGAAGAGCTTAAGTTCAGTTTAATCCTCTTAATGACTTATTATATGTTCTAGTGAGCTTGATGTCATTTTGGGATATTACCCAAGACTAATAATAATTAGGATACTATTGCATGAAGTTTCACTTTTACCCTTCCCAGAGTCCAGCACAGCAGCGTGGAGAAAAGAGGGGATAGAGCAGAGACCCTTCACAGCCTTTCCCCATCCATGCTGTGCACAGGCACTCAGGGAAAACTCACTCTGTCTTCTGCAGCACAAACATGCTTTGGATGATGGTCAAAGAAAGAATAATGGCAACACCAGCAGCTATAACTCTGCCAAATCCCTTCCTGATGTGGGATTTACAAACGTTATCATGGACTGGGGAATAATTTCAGAGGACTCCTTTATTGCTATGGCCTGGGGCCAGGGGAATAAACCTTCTGAAGCAGAGGAGGATTCCCTCTACCTTAGGCTATTTGTTCTAGCTGTGAACACAGTGCAGAATTTGACTTACCAGTCTGTCCCCTCCAGAGGATCCCCAAAGTCTCTTCTTACAGCACCTAAAGAAAATCAGCTGCTTCTGGAGATGAAAAGATTAGAGCTGAATTTGCCACTACCCAAAGCACATTGTGTAACACTGTGGAGGCAAAAGGCTGGGCCAATGTCAGGGGAAACACATGCTCCTATAAAAGCAGCACTAGGAGAGAGAATCCAGGAACTGATTTCCAAAGCTCCATGTGAAACTCTTGGACAAGACTACAGAGATCTGCTTTTAAAAACTTAACAGATAATCTGAGCAATTAAAAAGGGGATTTTTTTTTTTGATTCTCTGAAGTCTGTGGTCTGAGATAAGCACCCCATCAGATCTTTTGAAAGTCCCAGACTTCCTTTTTCAAAATTACTAACATTTCTTAGTAGATGGCTATTACTTTCTCTGAGTCAGACATCGTCTAAAGCTCAGGCAGGGGAGTTAAATACCGAACTTTTCTCTTCCTAAAAATCAAGGTACGGCTGCTCCAAAGTAGGTGCAGTTGTACTGAAGCAACAAATGTGAAATTCCTGGAGATGATGTTTGGTGCTGGGAGACTGACATTGCCACTAGGACCTTTTCCAGGGCTCCAGCCTCATTAGAGACTTTCTATTCCTCTTTTTCTCCCCAGTCCCTCATTTCCTTGAACACTGGAGACTGCTGTATCACTATGGCTGGTAGCACTCCTTATATGCCTTTTTTTTTGCTTTCTAATGGAGATGTTGTAAGCTTGTGTAATCTTTGTGCCCCGGGCAGGTTGACACAGTTGTGGTTTGCAAATGAAAGAAGGCTAGAAACTTTCATTCTTTGCTGTTGTTAGTCACAAGGCTATGGCACAGTCACCCTGTTTAGATTGTGCCCTATGAAGTTTGGCAGAGGTGCTCAGAGAGTGATTTCTGGTTTACTGCAGAATATACTGAAGTCCTATTTTATTTTCCTCTTATCTTTTATGCAGGTTCCCAGTTTCTTCTTTCCACAGAAACCACAGCTACCATTATTCTTTGCCTAAAAAGAAATCCCCAGCCAGTCATGAAACAGATTGAAATCTGGGAGTGGCCATACATTGGTGTCAGATTCAATGCACATCCTTTTCATTGGCATTAAATTTGGGATCACGTGGAGCTGATTTTCACAGACTGAGGGCAGGGTATGAACATGCATGTGCAATCACAGGATTTATCCTTCAGTCAGTGGGAATACAAAGCCCATCCCCAGGCCATTATTCATTCGAAGTCCTGCCCTTTGATCCATTAATTAGGACCTACTTTTGGATGACTCTGAGTACATCTAAACTTTGGGTTACTTCAGTGGAAGCTAAGACTAAGGTTTCCAAGCACTGAGCACAAAAGAATAACAAGTAAACCTATCCCTGACCAGGTCTCATTGCTTGGTTGGTTCCCTGCTCAGAAGTGAGCTTGTCACCCAGCCTCAGAGTGGGTTGTCTTCTTGTCTTACTTGGTGAGACTGATGCAGAAGAGGGTTTCTGCTGCAGATTCCAGCCTGAGCAGCTCCTTCTTGGAATCACTCCTGAAAATGAATTTACAATTTCAAGACTACACCTGCACAGGAGATGCCTGTGGCAGTCAGTAGGGAATGTGGCTAATTAAATAGGAACAGATTTTCAAAGATTACTTCATCCAAGAAGCGAAAGCTAAATAATTATACGGAACAAGATGATTACCTGGAACAAGATGATAAAACTGCTAATGTTCCTGTTTATAATATGACTGTGAAGCTTCTCTGTTAAAGCTGAGATGCAATGTATTATAGTTTATTGTCTAATAATGCAGGAAATAATGCTGCCTGTATTCTGTGAGAATCATGTTTTTCTTCCAAATAAAATTCCACCTGGAACCAACCTATCCAAGTAACTCCCATGATTTTCCCTGGTTTATCCTCACCTGGGAGGAAGGAAGGCTTAAAAAGGGAAAATTATGGGTTTGCCTCATATATTAAATATATCTGGGAATTTTAGTAGATTTTGAAGGATTGGTCCCATCTTTACAGGAAGAAAAAAGAAACAAACCACATTTCTGCAAGATGGCAAATTGCAGTCAGAGGGTAGATCTGTGACCCTGTGCCTTCTCTTTTGTGTGATGAAAATGTGCTGATGTAATGGCCATAGCTATCCCTCTCTCCTGGATTTTGTTTTAAAAAGGAGAGCTTTGCCACTGTGTGCCTGCGGTCAAAAGCTACCGGAGATCTTTTGTTCACCATCAGCAGGGGCTGTGATTGCAGGGTGTGCCCAGTCCATGCATTCAGCCACTATACAAGCCAATACAGCAGTTAAAATGTTGATATTCATGCTGATTTAACTCCTCTGACCTCTCCACGGCTGAGTTCCAAGCCGTGTGCAGGCTCCTCTCTGCTATCCACCCAGCCTCTATGCATTTCTATTTATATTTACTCTTTTTCTATCTTTCTCTATTTCTTTAGAGAAACCTTAGATTCTGGAGAATAAAATACCAGCTCATGAGAGGTGCCAATGTGTCATAGCACAAGTATAGCTCAGTACAAGTGCTGTCTAAACTCAACCACAGTGCTCTCCATATTTTACTGACAACCCTTTGCAGGACATTAAATTACTGCTCATCTCAAAACCAATCCTTCCTCCTTTACTGTCTCTCACATCTTCCCTGAAGCCATTTATAATGATATCTGCAGGTGGGCTTCAAAAATTTCAAAGTATCTTGGCATCTGCCAGTCTAAGTGGCCTTGATGCTGTAGCTCCACACTCATGTGAAACCCCTCCTGAAGTGAACCTTGACAACGGGGATCAGCTCCACTGGGGTTTCAATACACCACTTATGTCTTTGGAAATTTTTTAATTTCTGTTAGACAGTTCATGTCTTGAGAGCTAAGAATGACTTGAAAAGGCTTCTTGGATCAGGACTTAAGGTTTTACCTGGAACAGTATCTCAGGATTGGGACTTGCATTTCCATATGGCCTTTAGTATGCCTGCATAAAATCTCCTGCAGACAGGGATCCTGAAGTCTCTATGTTATATGGCTGGGCAGCCTATTTCAAGTTTAAAAAAACACTTTGGTGAATAATGGCTCTGTTTCAGTTGCTGTTTCTTTTTAACCATTTATGCAATACCTCAAGCCAATTGGCAGGATTAATTGGTTAACAATGCTATATTAATTAATACCATAAAATTGCTTTCAAAGAAGGAAGAGCTAATTAACTACAAAGCATTAATACTCCAACTGTGAGAAAACCCAAGGGAAAAAATCTACAGTGTAATTAATAGAGAATACATTTTTCTTCCTGCCCTACAGTCTCCCCATAGTCACAGTCACTAATGACTTTCACTTGGCTTTCTGAAAGGTTTTCTGGTCTCTGTCAACCTATCCCACTCTTAAAAATATCCAGAGGTAATTTGTATTAATTTTTCTTTCTTGACCTTTTATTTCTGGCGATACCCTTGATGCAAGGTATGAACTCTACTCTTCCCATTCCTGCTGTGGAATACTTGTGAAGCAGGTTCTCTCTTACATGGAATGGCTGTGGTGGTTAAGATCCAATCTCCAGCCATCAGTAACACAGGCACGGCAGGAGAACAGGGCAAGCCGCAGCAACCCTTTCCATTCTATACTTTCCCTTCCTACTGTACATCCCACATTTTTCCTGTGAATATCAGATGACTCACTGATTTATTACAGCCTTTTTTTTCAATCTAGTTGGCAGTCAGTCTGCTTCAAACCACAGTGCATTTTATTTGTTTGCCATTCTCTAGTAACAATCCTCAAGAAAAAAGCCAAACAAACTGACAAATTATAGACAATTAAAGGGGAAAAAAATTAACAAATATGTGCTTGTTTCTATAAAGTTCCAGCTGCCTTGAGATGGAGTTTGAACTGAAAGCATACTGCCCTGCTTTTTGTGTTTAGACTTCAACAGAAACACTTGTGAAGGTGCCCCCAAGTGAAGAGCTGGGGAAGGGCACATGGACAATTCTCAGAATAAACATCACATATAGTGAAAATAGCTACCTTCTCCCTGTAAAAATATCTCCATGCTAGAGTCTGAGCTGAGCTAACTAATGGCATCCAGGAAACAAATGTTTACAAATGTCTAAACCAGAATTTATAAACACGCAATAGAAGTTTCAGTGAACTAGCCATCAAATCCTAAATCCTTTGTCCATATGAAAATGCTTAAACTACTACAGTATAACTGAAAGGGTAGAACAAACAAACTAATAAAAATTAACTGTAATACTGAAGCATTTCTGCAGCATACAGCTTATTTCCTGGTAAGAAACATTTTTATGCATCTGCAGCAGTGATTATGCCTAAGTATTCAGTTTAAGTAAAAAAAAAAAATAGACATTATTATGCATCTTCTAGCACTGCTTTCTTAGAGGAAAGCAGTTAGCACAACCCATACACACGAGCCAGGTGGTTCAGGTCTGAGTCCAACATGGAAATACAGTTGTGTGATGTTGCCAGGAGAGCGCTGTGTCATTAAAGAGTCTTGTTCCTTCAAAGGAGAGGTTAAATCAAGCTCCCTAATCTCTGGATGAATAATCTCATTATTTTCCTGAGAAAACATCTCACCAAGCAAATATAGTTGAGTCTTGCCCAGACATGTTTTCTATAGGTGGGAACTGGTAATACGTGGATGAGGGTGTGAAATGGCCCTTCTTGATGAAGTCTCTCCCCATTAATCATTACATGTCTCATACACGACAAAAAGTGTTGATGGAACAGGTTTAGACATTCTTTTGAGCTAAAATAAAACCCATGTCACACTAGTACAACTAACATTGGGTATTGTGCTTGTAGTTGTCTGGTATGATGCAATGGAAAATTGTGAATAAAATCCTGATGCACCGTCAGCTCTCATGAACTTTATCTGCAGGCAAGAGGGTGTCACAGAAACAGAGCAGCTCTCCAGGTCTTACCACAGACACCTCTCTGGGGAAGGAGGAGGAGAGGAAGACGAAGATTACCATTGTTCTAGGTGATTTTTCTCACAAAAGGGAGTTTGATCCGAAAGCTTTGTGTCTTTATTTTGTTTACCTAGGGTTGGATTTCCTTTAACACCTTCTGTGAGACTGTTTAATCCACATGGGCCAAATTCACCTGCCTGCCACCTGAGCTAAGCAACACACTGTGATCTCTGTCACTGAGCTAGCATTTCATGCAGTGGAAGGTTCCTGCCACCTCTTTTGAGAAGCTTCAGCACCTTTATTAATTGTTTTATGCTTTGAAATCTGGCAGGAAGAGAGCGATCAGCACAGAAAGTACCTCATTTTTCTTCTGTGAATTTCTCTTCAGGTATTGCCACAATGTAAATGATTGAAAATTTACTGTTTCTTCACTCCTGGAGGAATTGTTGAAAGAA
Organism: Pipra filicauda; assembly: GCF_003945595.2. Taxonomy (NCBI): domain Eukaryota; kingdom Metazoa; phylum Chordata; class Aves; order Passeriformes; family Pipridae; genus Pipra; species Pipra filicauda. Next base: position 1,163,193 of record NW_024103962.1, read on the forward strand.
AAAATATTGGCAGCACATCAAAATTGTAGCTGATCACAAATATTCTTAAGAGAGGGATTCATGTACCACCAATGCAGCTGTGAGAACCGATATGGCACTGGCAATGCTTGGAAATTGCCAGAGCAGATGGAACAGCAGGTCTGGGAAGGAAGAGCGAGCACAAACTTCTCCAGCCATCACCTGGTCGTGTTCCTTGCCTGAAAGACACACAGGATCCTCTAAACTATTTCGTCCCCCATACTCTCCTCACATTATTCCTTACCACATCCCATGGGTAAGAGTCTGCCACAGACTCTCCTGCCTGATACTATGTCCTTATCCATTTTTAGAGAATCTAGACCATTCTGTGGGTCAAAAAACCCCCAAACCACCTCCAGATCAGCCTGAAGCTCCTCACCCATTTCACTCTGGTTTGACTGGTTGTTGCCTGAGGGAAGAGCATTGCAATCTGGCACTTACTACTTATCCTGGCTGTCAGCCCAGCTGGCAGGTCATCCATAGCAGCCTCGGGAAAGAGCTAGAATAGGTTTGGGACTGGTGCCAGCTTTCCCCAGTAGGATCAGGGAGGTGGACATAGCCATGTTTTTGAAGTAACTGAAGGTGGAGCTGAGGGTCCCCTCCACTGGGCTGAACAACTGTCTGTGCAAGATAAGGAGTATCCACGGCTCACTGGGATGTTTGCATCTCCCATCTCGAGCTGTCTTGTCACACAGCTCACAAGGTACTGCTCTGCTCTCTGACAGGAGGAAGGCAGCTCTTGGAAATACCTTTGCCACGTAAAACCTCAGGGTGGCAGGTTCAAAAATCAAAACTTTGACAAATCTTTTTGTGATATTTCCTTACAATGCTGTTGTTACCACATACCATCACCAGTAAATTTATTTACTGGACTTCTTACAAAGTAGAAACAGGAAAATGGGTAGAAACACATCCAAAGCAAAGCAAGCCAGTGGGATAACAGAGTTCATCTGGATCTGTGGTGGTGGAAATGAAGTAATGGCTAGTACAAAAGCCATTACTCACTTTTTCTTCACAACTCACCTCCTGGGCTTCTCCAGCTTGTCAAGTTTAGTGCAGGTGCATACTTAATAGCTATGCCTGGAGCACATTCAGTTAAACATTTAAATTGGGACATATTTACGCAAAACCTTCTTACAATATTCACCCAATTTTAGGGCTGTTTTTCTATAATTATTATAAGGGGGAAAAAACAGATAGAAAAACCTATGTTGTGTGCAATGTTCAACATAGTTTTTAAAATGTGGGATTTGAGCCTAAGGAAGCAAGTGACATCTTTTGCTTCTCTTACATTTTTGTAGGATCTGCATGACTCAAGTTTGAATGCATGGCCAAAAAATAATGCAGACTGATGAGCCAAAGGTAATATCCCTGACTTACTGGCATAAAGCACCTTTTCCCTGCAGATACTCTACATTGTTTCATCATTTGGCTCTTTATTTTTAGCAGTTTCCAAAACTGATAAAATGTATATTGCTACAAACATTTTGGATGTACATTTTCAAGGCCTTATGACCATGAAGTCATGCTTGTGTGTGTCATTCTTTCCATTAGTGATGAGCTCAACATGTTGAGTTTATTTCTGAATCCAGATGGGCATTTGGAGCCTGTTTTTTCATCTAGATACATGATCAGATACATTTCCTGGCTAAATACATTTCTGTATATCTATTTTTTGAGTATTTGGAGAAAAATATTGTCAGCTTTGTGTTACTAATGAATGTGACAATCCATATTTCTTCTCACACTGGGGATAAAATAAAGTGCAACTGTAGTAAGTGAACTATAAGTGAAATCCCTATAATCTTCTGAAAACTTTAGTGGGCTATATATCTTTCTGGTTTCAGCATCTTTTTGCAGTTCCTTATTTTTTAGGTTGAGAAAGAAAGAGAAAGTGTTTTCTAGGCAATCTTTGTAGATGATTAATTGTTCAGGAGGAAATACACGGCAGGCACAGATACAAAGATTCAGATGGGAACATTGGTACATATTTGTACACTGTGTCCTGCTGGATAATTCTACCCTTTTGGGATGTGTTTAGTACAGACTGCTATATTGTGCTACAAAGTCACACTGAAGATGATATTTAGGAGTGTTGAGACTACACAGGCTCTGCTGCAAGAGCCCGGGCAGTCTCTTCATGCTTGTCCTTGAATCAAAAGTTGCAGTTCCTGAAGGTAAGAAAATGAAATGGATGTGGTATTTTCTCTGTATGTTATATACATGCCATCTAAGCTCCCTTTGCCCTCAGCTTCAAGATTTATTACTTGTGCAGAGTACTAGTTTCAGCTGCTGTGAAGATCAATGTTCTTGGTGAAGGGCTAGCTGGGGGCCCAGAATGGGTAGAGGGGGTTTTATGTGCACCACTGGCATCCAGCACACCAGCCTTCCAGGGATCATGGCAACATGAATCTGTAAAATGGGCATAATAATCCTAACGTGTCTCCAGTGTAGGAAGCTTAATTAGCAATTTTAAATGATCTTGAGATCCTCAGAGGGATGGTGCATATGCTAACAGAGGGTGTAATTTGGCACAAATGTATTATCACACCTACAACTCTATTACCATGTAGATATGCCAGGGCAAATAGAACAGCAAATGTCCCAAATGCTCTGGAGACAAATAACTCTGGAATTGTCCAAAGACCTCTAGCAGAAGGGAGGGATACACCTACTGAACACAGGCTTTATTATAGCACATACTGATATATCAGCAATCCACAACTTTTCATCCCTGTAGACAGACATCCACAATCACATTCTTTCTGGCAGCATAGAGATACACCTACAGTTCAAAATCTTTTGGGAACCCTTAGGGATATAGTCACAGCCACAACTTACTGGCAATGCACAAAAGATGTAACTATACTGTGCAGACTTTCTGGCAACACAGCTGCATCCCCAGAGCCTGGCTTTCTACAAGCAGTGATACACCAATCATACCACATCCCTCAAGGCAGAGAAATGATACAAACACCCCACATTGCAAAGGGAGATGCTTTTGAAAAACACGTAAAAAAAAAAATAGACTAGATAACAGGGGCTTTAATTGTTGCTTAAGTGCCAACAATGTCAGAGCTATCTGTGTGTGAAGTGAATGCTCAATGTTAATAAAATACATTCCAACTGAGCAGTCTGTATGTTCTGCTGAGCTGTACAAACCATGAGAGCTCTCTGCTCTTGTGGTTTGTGTTTCCACCATGAACCCATAATAATGAAAGTACTGACCCAGCAATCAGCGTTTTGAGTGCAGGCCCTGAGATTGCTCAGTTGGGTACAGTTTCCCTCTCTAGAAGAGAGCATGTAATGCAATTAATCCAGCTAGTGGTACACAGGGTGTTAGGGGATGGCCGCTCCTCCCTATGAACAAAACAGCTGGCGTTCAAGTATTTCCTTATTTCTGAGCTCTTGACTGTCACAGCTTATGATGTTCTTTGACACAGGGAAGACAAAAAGTAAGGGGAGAGTTATTTAATATTATACAGCAGATCCAGATTTGTTGTTATTTAGGATTATAGCTAGAATGAAATACGCTGGGATTTACTTTAATCTCCACAAGGGGCTAGGTCTGTTTGGAAATGTCAGTGTGTATGTTATAGTTGACCTACTGGGGATCACTTAGACCCAGGGCTTTTCTTATGGTTATTGTGCTGATGTTACACTAAAGAACTATTCAAAATGGGGTCCTAATTTCCAGGTGTTTTGCTGGCTGCAGCTGAGTTAGGTGGTGGGAATGTAAAGAAGTTTTTGGTTACCTTGTGGCTGCTCCTTTCAGGTGGGAGGCCAGCCAGGAGTGCTGGTGGCAAGTGGCTGCCAGACTGCTGTTTGTAATCTTGCTGAGTCCAGACTAGCCATGTCACTCCACCAGAACTATGTCCTTCAAGTATTCCAGGAATGAACAGAATACATCATCTCTGCCACTTTCACACTACCAAAGGAGGAGGAGAGTGGAGCCAGTACTCTCTATGCACAGGAGAAAATTATCAGAAGTCGTTATTAATGGCTTGACAAGTAATAAATAATGTCACTTAAATTTTGTCTGTCATATGGCAATAAAATACAGCCTATTGCCCTGTAGGATGTCACTACACGTGGGTCCTGAGGAAATCCAGGTAAGGATTTGGGGTTACTTGCTCAGGCTTGTCTCCAGGAGACATAGCTCACCCAGAGTGACTGCCTTCGCTCTAGCTCATTGCTATAGCCCAGTGGTCGACAGGCTGCACTGCACATGCTGGTGAGAATCACTTGGACTGGAGTGTGCCTTCAGGTGTAAGACTCTGGGTACAGGTGGTATGCACTTGTAATAGATGCTCATTCAACCTTCCTCTGTGGAATGAAAGGCAGGAAAAAGGCCCCATCCATAGGCATTGGAGAGCCACAGTGGCAGAAGAATTGCCCCATGGAACCTCCAGCTCTGGAGACTGAGAATTATGGAGATCTCTGTGGATAGGAGTCAAAGGTGTTGCTTTCCTCAAGAGCCTGCATAGACATATAGGGCTGAAACCATGAGATAAGCCCCTTCTAAGCATATTTGACAGGTTTGGGAAACGGGACTCGGTACAGCTGCTTCCAGCACTATAGCTTGTCTGTGAGGTGCTATATGAAGATGAAAATAGAGATGGATAAGAGAAGACGAGTGTGCACTTACAACACCTTATCTCGGGCCTTTACTCAGTTGTTTGCTGCAGCGTGGTTTGGTGGGGGGACTGACAGCATTTCTCGTGTGCTAGTGGTGCTGGTAAACTGCACTGTTCTGCTGTGTGATAAGACACTATGGACAGTGTTTACAAAAAGAAAATATAGTTCATATCGTTATGGAAAGCCTGTAAAAGAAGTTGCCAGCACAGCTTGTACTTAATGGTAGCGAGAACCAAAATGGACAATAAAAATAATAATAAAAAAATAAGTCTGGTATCTTGGACAGGAAATTGAAAACGAAATATTTCCAGTTTGTTGGGTTATGCCTAAGTACAGTACATCTTGCTAGGCTACGTCAGGCTCCATTCCTACTTCAAAGTTTACTTTGATCTTCCTTTATTTACATTAGCCTTTGCCACAGTATTCACAGAGAGTTTTCAATGACTGCTCCAACTCATATATTACACTCTGCTAAGCCAAGTTTTAAGTCAGTATTGTGACGGTGAACATTATCTGGAATAGCAATATAATACCCCCAGCAGTATAAAGTATTACTTATTCCTTTAGCACACATACACATCAGAATTTATACAACCTCAATTGTGGTTCCACATAATTAGGAACAGTTTCTGACAAAATCTCCCCAAAGTTTGAGAATGTTCCCTTATAGACCCAAGCCTTGTTCTCAATGTGCTTTTTCACAGGATGTGCTCCCTCAGAATGGTACATTGTGGTACATAGTGGTACATGAGCAAACGCAGAGAGAGGAACACAAACAATTGCACTAGGACAACCAGCCAAGTAAGGATCAAGCAAGAGCAACAAGTACAGTGATACAAACTGACTCTACAGCCCACCTATATGTACAGGGTTTTTACATTTTTTGTTTAAGTATAAGCAATTTACATGTTTGAGTACAACAGAAAATCAACCCCCAAACACGGAGTCTCTTTTGCGTCTCTTGGCCCTCCCTTGCCTGATGCCACGCGCCTGGACAGGCAGGATAATGGCTGGCTTGGTTGTTCCCATGGAAATCACAAGACAATGTGGCTTCTCCATATTTCTAAACATCCCAAGGATGAGGCAGGAAGTGTCAAAGCGTTAGTTCTTCGTTATTTCATTACATATAGTCAGGTCTATTTAGGAAGTGTCATAACAATAACATTGTAAAAGGTGTAATGATAAATTCAGTAGCATGCAAAATCCTAGATTTTCCCCCTCCTGTTGACTCTTGGCTGGGTAATTGCAAGGGTGATGCAGTGGACAGACTAGTGAGACGATCAAAGCATTAGGCCAAGAGTTTAGTTTTCATTAAGGCCACCTTAGACTCCTGTAGAGCCAAGGAATCCTAAACCAAGCAAGTATTCCAGCATTGACAGACAGTGTGAGAGCTCTATGAATTACTTTGAATGCAGATTTTGTTCTATAATTTACACTAGTCAGAAGGCTACAATAACTATATCATTCACATAGGGTGTGGAGTTGGAGTATGAATATTCCACCACATTTTCCAGAAGCCAGACAGTTGGTACAGAAGACATTATGCAAACACAAAGCTTCTCGCTCCCATTAGGAGTTTGTTGCAATCCATGTAGTGTTCCAAACTCGAATGTGCTTAGGAAAACACATAATTCCTAAGATTAAAAAATTTAGTTTTTCCTATGTGTCAATCTACCATGTTTCCATTGTCATTTAGAATAACAATAGGAAACAAAAAAACTCTACCGGCCACACTGAAGAGTTAAGGGAGGAAAACCAGTGTCACACCCTGTAACACAATCACAGTAGAATTCTTAGGAAAAGCTACTGTTTACCATAATGCCATTTTAAGAACAATCGTACTCTTACCGGTATCTGTTGTTGCAATAAGTCTGATACTGCATTTACATAACAGATTTTTTAAAAACAAAAATGGCACATTAATTACTGAAAAAGTATCAAGAAGTAATAAATCAGTAATAAGAAGTTTGGCAAAATATTTAGATGGTTGTATTTAAAAATGGAGCTGGAATTAGTAGTTTGTGGTCTGTTGATTTTTCACTTGATTGCATCATTTAAAATGGAATGTTAAACACTAAGCAATTATCATTTGATAATATGCAGGGTGTGCAAAGTGTTAAAGGAATGGATGGAAAATTAGAAATCCAGGAATTTAGATGTGACATTGGACCCAGTTCATTTTTCTGTAATTCTCTTGAATCTTCTGTGTCCTAATTTCTCTGTCTTTCAGTCTGAGAAAATACTGCATTCTTATCCTAATAAAACATTTTGAGATCACCATATACAATTTTATTCATAAATACAAACCATTCCAATTTTACATATAGAAAATGTAAACATTGACAACAGTCAATATTTTCAGTGAATACTGAAAAGTGGATTTTAACTTTTTGTCTCTAACAACATTGCTAGCACTGGCCTTGGAGCAATGATGACTATAAACAAAAGTTACACCCTTCCTGCTTTCCTCATATACCTTAGTGGATGGCATGGAGTTGGGAAAAAGGCCCTATTACAGAGAAGAGGTGTAAAACTGAAGTAGGACAAGGGATGACTACCGTATTCCAAACTGGAGGCAAAAGGGCAGCTGGACACCTTACTCTTTTTGCCACTGAAACCACTCATCTCCACCAATAAGGAAAATAAACAAGTGGAGAGATGCAGCTCATGTTGGATATTAAAAGTCTGTGTCTGCTGTGTTGTCCTCGGTTGACTGGTTATAAAATCAGCAGAGCAGCTAGAAGAAGAGACTGTAGGGGATATTGTCTGTGGGAAAGGAGACCACAAATCTGGCGGAGCACAGAGGCTCCACAAATTAAAGGTAGGATGTGCTCCTCAAGCTCAGATAGGAACATAAACACTGTGGACTTCAGGATTTCATATGCTTCCACTAATAAAATACATGGTGTTTTTTTCAGAACCCAAATCCAAACTCCATCAAGTTCATAAGAGTATGAATGAAATGTTTTTTATACTTCAAGGCATTATCTGCAGTGGTATTAAATTTTTGTAGGTCCATTCATCTCACTGAGAATCTGACCTAAAAGTTTTAATGTTCTCTCTATTTTTTTCCCAAACATTTGTTTAGGAAATGTCAACAGCATTATCAGACAAGGACTGGAAATGTCAGAAGGGGTCCATTAAACCTCACAATGACAAAAATTTCATTTTAGAAATACGTAAGTGGAAAAAAAATAATGACCATATCGTTCTCTTCAGGAGTGCATTATCAACCATAATAGGCAGGTAATCTCTTTTCCAAGATGTCTTTTTTCTAGAGTTTTTATTGAATTGAATGAAATTATATAGGTCCTGCTTGTATGATTTTTTTTCTCTTTCAAAACAAAAAAGCACTGTAATGGCCATGAAAATCGCATTGCTCTGTCAGGTCACCATCACCTGGAGGGCATTTCCATAGTAAGATCAAAGCTTTGCTGACCTGCCATGAAATCATCTTGGGGTGCACAACTGCAGAGCAACACCAGAGATGTTTTAAGAAAAGTATAAACCCTGTTATCCAGTCTGGGTGAAATGCCAGCCTGTTTGGATATCCCCATGCAGTCAGTCCGCCAGGGCATTTTCAGAGTAAACTTCAACTGGGGAAAGGTTTAGTCAGGGAAAATAGAAAGCCAACAATTCTTAAACAAAAAATTAAGTTTCAAGGATCTTTATCAGTGAAATGTCCAGCACCTTCTTGTGGCATTACCATTAATCCAGCCAATTGGTCTTTCTACTGTGAAAACTACTTAACTCTCGTTTTTTCTCCCCTGAAGAATGCTGATCATTATAAAGGAAGAGTACAGCTACAAATCCACTGACAAAAAGAAAGAGCCTAGGATATGGACCTGTTGAAGTGGGTCCAGAGGAAGGCCACAAAGATGCACAGAGGACTGGAGCACATCTTCTATGAAGGCAGGCCAAGTGAGTTGGGATTGTTCAGCCTGGAGAAGAGAAAGCTCCAGGAAGACCCTAGAGCACATTCCAGTACCTACAGGGGGCCTACAAGAATGATAGGGACAAATTTTTTAGCAGTGCCTGTTGTGATAAGACAAGGGGTAATGGTTTTAAATTGAAGGAGGATTGATTTAGATTAGCTATAAGAAAGAATTTTTTTAATAGTAAGAGTGGTAAAACAGGTTGCCCGGAGAGGTGGTAGATACCCTGTCCCTGGACACACTCGAGGCCAGGTTGGAGAGGGCTCAGAGCAACCTGATCTAGTTGAACATGTCCCTGTTCATGGCAGGATGACTTTTAAAGGTCCCTCCCAACCTAAACTATTCTGTGAATCTATGACTAGCAGTATTGCTAGAGATATGAGCTTCTCAAGTTCAGATGGGAACATAAACATTTCAACTCTTGTCATTACTGCTTGAGAAGTGCTTAAAAGCTAAAATTAGGGGATGCTTATAAAATGTCATTAGTCAGGCACGAGACGAGGTGACATCGCATACACCTAAAGCACGATGGGACAAAAGGTGGGAGTGCCCACACCCAGTGTGAAATTTTGCAGCACCTGCATTGCAGGCTTCCTGACAAGGCTGTGATCCGGGTCCTGCTTTCTCTTGTGCTACCAGCATCCAGAGGGGACTGGGAATCCAGCATTCCTTTAGAAATAGCCTGGGGAATAATACTCCTTCTGAAGGCCTGGCCAACATTTCTTTTTCCGTAAGATGGGATCGACTTCGTGCCTGCTGTTACTGAAATAGAGCTGCTGGCACGTTTGCTTACATAGCTAATGCATGACCAGTATATAAGTCATTGTTTGTAGAGTGCTACGCAAGATGTTCTGCATGAATGTGTATATAGAATCACATCATGCTTTCAGATAAGTTTAAAAAATGCTCCCATACAGCTTCACAGCTTCAGCTCAGAGTTAAATTGGGTCAAAGAATGGAAAGATTAATTTCCAGGAAGTTTTCAATTTTCTGGACTAATGCTTCTTTGTCTTACTTTGCTCAAATAACAAAACCACCCAGCTGAACTGCCTTGTTTTCTTCACATCTGTGTGTGAATTAAAATCCACTGTGAGGTGCTTGGTTCACAGTTGGGAGGATTTTATCCAATTGACAGGAAATTGTGGAAGTTCATCATTTCTTGGAAGCTGGTTTCTCTGTTTCTTCTATCCTACTGCTTCTTAGCCCAGAATTTACAAGCTTGCATCTAGGAAAAACATTTTATTTCACCCAGTCTTTGGCCTCTGCTGAGATTGATGAAACATTCCAACATTAAACAGCTCCTTTTGAATATGGTTGAATTATCATTACCAGATTCACTTCAGAGGTCACTCGATTCTTTGGTCTCCACCCAAAAGTAATATGCACTGGTGCAGCTCAGACATAATATCTGTTGAGGATCTGGCTAGAATTTTTTATTAGTGGTCAAAATGTACCACAAATATTGCTAATGCATAATGAACTTGTTTATTAGTATCCATGTGCTTTTTAAAACTTTTGCTTTAAATTTTGAAGCTCATCCAAATCACTTTTATGAAACCGTAAGTGGCAACCTCCCCAAAACAAACAAATCAAACTAACAACAAAAAAACAAACTAACAAAACAAAACCAAAAAAGCCTCACAAAAATAAGTTAAACAGAAAGTCATGATCATGTCTTGAATTAAAACGGTGGCAATCAAGTCCTTCTTATAACAACCACCTGCTCACATTAACCCCCAACTGCAGGGACTGTCCTTGCAGCTGGATGTAGCCCTGCAACCAGTTGTCGCACTTCTTGGTATGCCTTTCCTCAAAAATCAGGAATGTAATTTCAAAGGGAATTAAAACAGGGACTTATAGGCAGTTACTTCTGATAGTATCCTTCTCCCCTCTGAGACTGCATTCAGAGCCACAGAGGATGCCATCCCAGAGCCTGGGGACACAGAGGTCAGGGAACCTCTTATGAACTCTTTGTGACGTGCTCCTGTTCCAGCCACTGGATCATTTATCCAGATACTGGATAAATGCCTAAAAAGGCCTCTGAAGGGTTGATAATTTAGATCTAGAGTAATATTTTATTGTAACAGCCCTTTCAAGCAGGGAGTGAACACAGGTTCTCGAGGTTCATCTCAGCAGTGCTGGCACTTGTGGTCTGCTGCAGCTACTTCTTTAAAAAAGAATAAAAATAAAAATTGGGATAAACCCAGTTGTTGACCAAAGGTAAATGTATACCTACTTTTTTTTTTTCTGACAAAACAAAGTTAATAGATATTGAATCTCAGATGTACTTGATATTTAGTTTAGCTCTCAGTTTACTTGCTATTTAAGTGAGACTAAGGCTGCACTTTACTGTAAAACTTCAAATCCATGGCTAAGGTAACTCCTTCTTTGCCTTTCACAATAAATCAGACAAAGCAGAGCTCTGAAATAAGGCACATGACACATGATTTGTAGTCAGTGACCACTGCAAGATATTTTAAGTCACAAAGCAAGTGGATAAATTACCAGAAAAATGGAAATTTAGTTGGGAATGTATATTAACCAGATGGGTGCTAGCAAGACTTCCCTATGCTTCTATAAAAAATTTTTTCACAGATGTTTGATCTCTAGCTGAAGGGATTACTGAATAAATAGCAGATTTTTCCTTCTAACTGCAGCTTAGTGAATCATCGATAACATGTCAAAGTTGATGCACATCAACAAATTAACTTAATGTGTAAGTTGATGGGTGGGTTGTTTAGTTTTGGTATTTGCCGAATGGAATTCTAACCTGTCAGGAATAAAATACCATGAACTACAGTAATGGAATACATTGATGTGCATGAAAAAATATGGAAGAATTTTCAAAATTCATCATGGAAAATATTTTTCTGATTTAGGCTAAAAGAGCAGACTGTGGCTTTATTAACTTATGCGGGATAACTAAATGAATTCATACTCAGAAAATAATGCTAAAGCTAAAATTAATATATAATAGTGACAGAAAACCTAAATGAAAAAAAAGGTAATTGTTTTATTTGCAAAAATGTTAGAAAAAGGTGAAATATTCAGCAGTCAGTCATTGAAAGAAATGCCTCTGAATGTTTTGGATATGTTTTTAAACAGACACACTCTCTCACCGTTGCCTAACTGAAAATTTGACAAATGAAGACATGAGTTTTTAATGCAGGATTACTGAAAACTATTTTTTCGTATGGTGTTATTCAGCAGCTGCATTTACCTTTTAAAATTAAAATAAAGTCATGGAATTGTCTTTGACAACAAATTTCTGTAATACTGCTTCATATCCATTATCTGCCCAAACCCACAATTGTGCGCTAAGGGAACGGGATGTTTTCTTTGAGAATAGAAATACACCATTTCTGTTTGTCAGTTATGTCTCTCGGCTCTTCCTTGGATCAATGCTTGTCCCAGGATACTTCAGAAAGAGGGAATTATGTTTAATTTGACAAAGAATAGGCCCACATGACCTTACAACCAACCTTAATAGAAAATTGATATGTTTTCTTCCTGTGACATTGAAAGGATTAAGAGCTGAGATTGAATCCAACCCCCTCCCATTAATCCACTGGGAAAGCATAAGATCAGTATGAACACTGGCAGCTTGCTTGAGAAATTATTCTGCCATTGCCCTCTGTGCCTTAAATAATTTTCCACATCAGCAGCCACGGTGTGTGGCACGCCCACACTTCTGCAGGACGTCCTGCTGAGGGATGAGGTAGGTCCTGACTTCACAGGGTGCAGCATCTGTGTGGCTGAGAGGGCTGGCCATGGCAGCCTGCTGCCAGTTTCATCTTCTTAGCCTGGGAAAAAAAAAATCTGTTTTAAAATGTTTTTCTTTTGATTCCCACATCCCTGATTTACCAGGTGGCTGATTGAGGTGATGTAATGAAGGCGAGAATTCCTTTCTCCTCACCAGTGAGGGAACTCGAGCCCTCTGTACCCTCTGTCCCCTGGGAGCAGGTGGGGACCCCGCGCCCCTCTTGGCAGTCTGAGCAGTGTGGTACCCTTGTACTTGGGGTGCTACACAGTGACATTCTGACAACCCCCAAAGCCCTTTGGCTCATTAAGTGTTCCAGACTTCCATGCATCCCAGGTACGTGGTCTCCTTGTGCTTGCTGGTGATCCAGGTGGCCACGTGGGCTTGGCAGGTCTCTGTCTGCACTAGCAGATCCCCTCTGGCTCCTGAGGGAGGGCTCAGGCTGACAGCAGGCAAGAGTGACAGCTCTGCAGTCAGGGTGCATGTCACTGGCACTCTGCAGCCCTCTGTCCCCACAAGCTTAGTGCCCCCAATTCAGCCAGGCATGACCCCTCCAGGCCTGTGCCAAGGAGCAGCCCAGTGCTTCCCAGTATGACCCATCTCCTCACCACTGGTGCAAGGTGTGTCCTAATTTCTTGATAATATCTCATGGAAATCTTAATGCTAACATAGATGTTCTCATGTAGGACCTTGCTGACGGTGGAGTATTCTTGTGGGAATTTTCAAGTGGGAATTTGTTGATGGGGTAATGCTGTTGTGGCATTTTTCTTGTAGGAGTTTGTTGATGGTGGAGTGCTACTGTGGGAGTTTTCATGCAGGAATTTGTTGGTGGTGGAGCATTACTGTAGAAGGACTTCTGGATTTATTTTGAGGTGCAGTGTTGGAGAGGACAACAGTGGTTTGGTGTGAGTTTGTGGAAACAAGATTCTTGTAAGGGACTAGTAGGTGCAGCACAGAGGGCAGTCCTGAGGTTGCCTGTGCAGTGCAACGGAACTGGGAGTGGAAAGCTAATGCAGGTGCTTTTCCAAAAATGAAAGAATTGATACATGGCTGCCTGCTTGAGCCCCTTCCACTGGGGCTCAGGAAGGCCAGGTGGAGATGAAGCGTTTCCCCAGCAACTTGACTGCACCACTCTCTGTAAATTTAAAGTTCCAGAAATCTGAGAGAAAACATAAGATTTACAGAAAAATCTGTTTCTAAGGCATAACATCTATTAAACAGGCAATGAATTTTCCTCTGCATGGAGTGGATTTGGATAGAAGTGACACTGTTTAACTTTATTTCAAGAGAGAATTGCAAAAGATATTGAAGTTCATTTAAATAGAGGCCAGTATAAATTATCAAATAAGATCACTGCTTATAGTGCTATTATAATATAATTAAATAAAGTTCAGAAAGACTCTGGACTTAATTAAAAAAGAGGAAAGGCAACACAACTGTCAGCTTTGCAGTGAAAATGAAATAAAACCTGTTTTTCATGATGTAGGAGGGTTTTTTATTGTAATGCCTTGCCTATTAATTTACTGTGTATAATAGAGACTTAAAGTTCAAAGAAAATCTCACCTAAACCCAAAAGAAATCAAATAAAGCTGGTGTTAAACCTAAATTACACCCACCTGAGAGAAAGGTGGGGGCTTAATACTGGGGTGGAGAAGGCTACAGTCCAGAAGGGAGTTTTCTTTTGAAGAGGTGGGCTGTGATGGGGGTGTGGTTTGGGTAATAAAAGAGCAACACTCAAGGCTTGCCCTCTATTTAGGAGTAGAGGGCAGTGCAGAGGTAGAGGTGGTAAGAAACAAGGAGGATAAGGGTTCTATTCTCTTCAGGAGAGGTGGGATTTGTGGTTCAGAACAACTGCAGGTAGACTGAAGCTTGATGTTTAGACTAGAGATATGTTTCTCAGTCCAGGTCCAGCTGAGCCAGCTGCCCAGGCTCCCTTTGCACTGGGACCTGATCTGGAACCAGGACAGTGTGAAAGAGTAAAACTGTGCTTAGGAGTTTGCCTTATGATGAGAAATTTATACACAGGATAGTAAAGTAAAAAAAAAAAAGTCTTACTAGTGCATACAGGAGTTGTTTGAGCAGTGATTTTCTTCCATGTAGCAGAAAGAGAAACAGTAAAACAGATCTCCAAAGCTCAGGGGATTGCACAGTTGTATTCCAGGTTTTCTTGCAGCTGGAGTGCTTGTTGGCAAGAGGTTGACTGTTGAAAGGCATGGGAGGCACTGGGGGCTCTAGAAAACTCACAGACTTTGCAGGTAGCTGGGACATTGGCTACACGAGCGTGTGGAGAACAAGCAGGACGTTGCCACACAACTTGGACCAATTAAAAAACTCAAACCATAAGAACATTGTGGTCTGTTCAGAAGACAGATATTCTGGACTCCAAAGGAAGACACTGTACTCAGTTGGAGTACTGGTGCAAGTTTACTTCCCTACTTGGCCAGGATATGTCTGATTTCCCCAAATTAGTTTATTTGCACTGGGTTTCTTTTTCTCTATTTTTTCAGTCATCAAAAGACACACAGAAAGTAAATCTCTGTATGAGTCTACAGTGGGTGGTGGTAAGGGAGCTCCTATCTCTGTGGGAAGGGGAATAAGTGCAGCTGTGTGATCTTAGTACACCTGTATTGATTCTTTTAATCTTTCCCTAGTAAAAATAAAAGCTCAGCCTGCCACCTATAAAGATCATAAGAAAAACTGACCTTGATTTCTGGAGGGATTATAGGGTAATACCTGGAACAGCCTTGTACAGAGGCAAAAGAGCATTGCTGTCTTTGTTCCTTTTCTAACTCCAGACAAAAAGCGTTTTCTAGCCTTTGCTTGCAGAAGTTCAGCCTATATTCCCTGGGCTGAGGGAATGTGCTTCATCTACTGGTTTACATTTGTGTGCTGTAGGCTTTTATTCTGCTGGTGGTCTGTAAAACTCAGCATCTCTCATTTTAATCTGGTATAATGACTTGACATTTAAGTCACATTCCTCCTGTCCACAGAAACACAGCCGTAGAGTGCTCTTCCTGACAGGCCAGTGTTAGCAACAAAGTGCAAACAAATTCATTCTCTGGCTCTGAGCTGTAGTCAACTAGGACAAAGTAGTTAAAAAACGAAACTAAAGTTTTAGAGGTCTCCTATAACTAATTATTTCCAGCTACAGACTGCTCCTAGGGTGACACTGGAGGATGTTAAAGTTAATTAGAGGGTATTTTGGCTGTCTGCTCAAATTATATTTCTACATTCAGCTAGGTCAGAGTATCCAAGCAATAAAAATATCTTCTAAAAGTCATGATGGACTGCTCTTTCATTTTCACTACAGATATCTTTCAGAAATTACTTGAGCAAATTTTGTGGTGAGAGGTGTAGGTGGACACCTCAGGAAAGAGCAGCCAGGCCAGAGAGCAGCCTCAGGCCAGGACCCACTCCTTTTCCTGAACCAATGTGCTTCCACATAAGTCAAAAGCAGTCGCATGTTCCAGGTTTTCATTCTGTACTATATCTGATGCATAAACAAGCCTAAAATACCTCACAAAAAGCTTTGCCAAGGGAAGAATCATCTCTGCATCTGCTGCAGCTCCCCAAAGCTTGCAGCAGCAGGCATGTGGCAGCTTAGATTGCATGGAGAAAGGCTCCTCTGGAGAAAGCTCCTGGATCCATCACAAGGCAATGGATGTTTCTTCCTTTTTTGTTTATTTAATATTCATTTTTCTTTATTTAATATTCTTATTTTGCTCCTGTCATCCTGAAAATGAAAAGCCCATGATGTTGTTTTGTATGATATTTCTTCCTTCCATTCTACAAATGCCCACAGGCACCTGCGTGAATACCCAAAGTTTTCTGTTGGGGTGTCCACTGGCAAAAAGCATTAAAGAATGTTGTTGCTATCTACTCTATTCAGATTTAAGGCTTTACATTGTTTGTGCAGGAGGTAAGTACCATCAGTGAAATTCACATCTGGGTGCAGCTCTACACACCATGAAAATCCAAGGGTATTTCTATCTGGATTGCAGGTTGAAGCTTTGATTTGAGAATGCATCACTGTTAATTCCCCACCTGCAGGCTGATCTCAGTGAACCAGATAGAGAATTTTTCCTGGATAGCCTCAGATCCTACAGTGAGAAAATAGTACAAAGAAACCTTTTATTTTCTAGAGCTACTGTATTCTCTCTGTCTAAATAAAACCAAACCAATAAATAAATACAAACCAATTAACACATTGACATTTTCTCTTCTGCTTTCAGATAAATCAGTTTACTCCTGCAATTAGTAAAAAACTGTTTCTGCAGTTGCGAACTGATTTCTTTAATAACATTAAATGCATACCAAAAATATAACTCAGTTGTTTCTGTCACTGAACTTGGTGTAATACCTATGCCCCAGGAAAAAAAAAAGAAGTGGATTAGAAAAGGACTTGAAAAATAAGAGACTGGGAAAAAGGAATGAGTTCTTAAATTACCAGTTCAGGCAGAAATGTTTAAGAGAAAAGGAAGGTATTTAATGAAGTAATAAATAATTCCTTTAACTGGCTAGAATAAAACTGGTACAGGAGCCTGGGTGTTCTGGATGTTGGCATATTTAACCACGTAATATTCTGTCTAAATAGGCTGTTCTTATAGTCCATCTGCAGAAATATCAGAAAGGGAAGGAGGACAACGTTAGATTAAGTTTTGTGGAGCCTGAGCATTATCTTCATTCAACTGTCATCGCTGATGTCCCCCCCCGTATCATCTTTCCCACTAGAAAAACTTCTCCCAGCCTGTTCTCTTTATATCTCATGCTTTCCTTTGCAGACCCACTCCAACTGCAGCTCTAGGCTCACACTCAACCCAAACCTGAAGCCTACACTAAAAATAACCATAATCTGAGGATTATCCTTCCACACATGGCAATGGTAATGGCAACTAGCCACTACCCAGGAAAAAGGTTTTTACAACCCAGTTGTCTCCACAGCCCACACTTCCCTTTTCGTGCGCCTTTCTAGTCCCACTGCAGCTGCAGCTCTCCATGCACTCTCTTTCTCTCAACCCTAAACCTAACTTTTATTTAGGTTGAGCCTGTAGAAAAGACTGCCATTTACTGTCCAGATGAAATATTTCTCATGGTATAGTCTTCTCTGCAGACTACACTTTAGTAACATCCCTTGTGACAGGATTTTATTAAATATTGGAGTTATGAGTGAACATCACACGTGCAAATCCTTGACTTCCTTAACTTTTTTATTTATGAGGAAATATTTATATTCAGTATGTTTAATCAGGCTGATATGGTTAGGCAGAATTTTCAAGAGAAGTAGCCTGAAAGTAGGTAACTCTTGAAGGTCTCTTTTTTGGGCAGATCACTAATTATTTGTATAGCAGAAACCTTCTTCCAAAGCATGAAATGCAAAATCACAGGAAGAAACAATATCTATATCAAAAATAGACTCACCAGCAAAGAGGAGGAAGAAGAAATGACTCCTGAACACACATGTTTCTGCAGAATACTTAATGATGAAGTTGAACTTCTAGGCAGAATTTGCATCCCAAATTTGCATTACCAAAACAAAACAAAAAAAATACTCCCAAAAATCTGGTGAGGTAAGATTCTGAACTTAGAGGGCTAAATGTGGAATAATACAGACATTTATTACCTTATCTTAGCTCTTTTATACTGGTCTGCTTGCATGGATCAGCAGGAACTCTGTCCCCAGTGCCTTTCTGTGAAAGACCCTGAGTAGGAAGAAGTAGCGGGGCACAGCCAGATGGGCTGAGGTGCTGATACTGGACCCCCATGGACATGAGTTACAAGTTCCCACATGAGGTTATCAAACACTCACTGTGTAATAAAATGGATCCCTCCTTTGCCATACCTAAATATTTTGCTTAACTGATTCTACTGGGCACAGATTTTCAAAGGAGTTGCATTTGATTTCTCCAAGGTAAAACATGGCCTGCATGAAGCAAAGTTTTCTATCAGTTCACTGCTGAATTTTCTTTCTTCTCAATATGAACAAGGAAAAGTAGTCCAACAGTATTCCTTTTACATAACTTCTTCATCAACAGGATGCCATATCCCACAAGAGGTACTAATTTATTTATTTAAATAAATCTTGCAATGAGTAATGGAGGTAGGTGAAAGCACTTCCAATGGGCAACGTTCTCCTTTAGCTGAAACTGGACCTTCTGAGGAAACTACATTGAAGCAAGCCATTTTATTTCAGCAGTCAACTTAATTAGATTTATTTATGCACATACCTTTAGAAATTTTATGAGATGTAGACTTCTAAATCTCTGCACTGTTGAAAGGACTTTTATCTTCATTGTCCAGAAGAAAAACTACATTCATGTGTTAAAATAGCAAGTTACAGTTTGACTTTTCTGCTGTTTTATGTTGAGTGTTTACTACCAGGAAGTTATTGTGCAATAACAAATCCCTTGAGTTTTTATTACAACTCAGAGTTACTAAAATTCCAACTGTAAGCTGTGTAGGGGTACTTTCCAGGGGACAACAAGCCAGCGAGGAATAAGACACCTGTGGTTTTGTAGGCATGATTTTGGTTATGATATTAATAACACCTTCCATTTTGTGAGGCGCAGGGGAGGTGCTGCTGCCCTTGCCATCCAAGTGCTGCTGTGGCCAGAGGAGAATGCACAGGGACTGTGACTTTCCCCATCAGCTTTGAGAAGCAGCTTTCAAACTGGTCCAGGCACTCTATTATCTTAGTACAGGCTTGGCCCATTTCTCTTCAAATAAGTGAGAATTTTTGACCTTTATTGAAAAGGAATCAGGACCTTTGAGGTCATGGATCAATGTGGGATCAACAAGGTAAAGTGATGTGCTTTTTAAGAGAAGATGTAGCTCAAGCACTTTAAAAGTAAAGCACCTGGACTCAGAAATGCCAGAATTAAGGCTCTGTGCGCAGCTCCCATTCTCCTTTACATGTGTGCATTGCAATCAGACCTATACAATGATATTCTGCTTTCTCCAGGACAGACTTGTTCTCTCAGATGTACAGGACAGACAGAGAATATGGCAGGAATGTGTTTGGGGTGAGTTGGTTTCTGTAGAATCTTGCTTACCTCACACATGAAGGTTGTTTGGCAGATGATGAGTCATGAGATATGGGGAGAATTGTGCTTGCAAGTCTTGGCTGTGATCTTAATTGTGGCATTTCCAGGTATCTGGTGTTTGGTTATTTGTGTAGAGCAATAACAAACAAACTCAGCTTGATCTTGATGCTGTTGCTTGCATACTTTTTGAAAGAAAACTGAGCTCTCACATATTTAACTCTATGACACTGGTGTGGAATGACAACGGTGACTCCTGGATTCATTTATTAGATTTCTTGGGCTGTTGAGTTCAAGCACTCAGCAAACGAATAAGCTGTTACCTTTTTACTTCATACAACCTTTAGAGGGAGAACTTACACTTCCCAGAGAGTATATATTTTGAAGACTCATGTCTGAATTTACTGCTGTTTAAACAAAAAATTCAGAGGAGCCAATTAAATGCCTTTTATAGAGTGATCTTTATACAGAGTTAAGCATACAGACAATTTCCTTTGGAAATTAGTGTGGTCAAACAGACAAAAATTAAATTCAAGATTTATTTCCTATGCTATGGAACTGAATCTGCAGGACTTAACTGCCACAGGATCCTAGATCAGGATCTGTAGGTTTGCTTAACACTTTAACTACCTGTTAAATTATCATAATTGAAGGAGTTGAAGTTTAAAAAGCTTCCAGAAACCTCAGCCAGTTTTTTCATTGTTTTCTTGCTTTTTCCCCACTCCCAAGGTGGCAGATGTGTGATAAAAGCTGAAGGAAGAGAAGGTCATGGAGATATCCTGATAAAGAGAGTAAAAGCACAGTACTGATGAAATAGCTTCTAGCTTAAAAAGCAGATATTCAATAGGTTTAAGTGGTTGTATCAGAATCTAATCATAGAATTCAGTTGTGCACAGCAACAGCACAAGGAGCAATGTCCGTAAACTAAAACACAAGAAGTTCCACCTCAACATGAGGAAGAACTTCTTTACACTGAGGGTAGCAGAGCACTGGAACAAGCTGCCCAGGGAGGTTGTGGAGTCTCCCTCTCTGGAAAAATTCAAAACCCATCTGGACACATTTCTGTCTCACCTGCTCCAGGTGACCCTTCCTTAGCAGGGGGTTGGACTAGATGATCTCCAGAGGTCCTTTCCAACCCTAACTGATTCTGTGAATTCAGTATGATTCTAAAACTTAAAAAATATCTATAGTCCAGCATTCCATTTTTCTGAAAATCTCACTAAATGTTAGAAACATTAGGTGATTTAAAAAGATGCTTGGCAGGAATATTGTTGGCATTAGCAGAATGATAGATTTTAGGTTAATTGCCATCCCAAAGATAGTTGTAAAACTATTCAAATTCTCCCAAAAACCTGAGCCAAGAAAGACTGAACATGGACAATATTAACCTGAAAAATGAAAACTCGGAAAATTCCTAGCTGACTAGACCCAGAGGTTGAAATTAGTGCTGGGCAACTAATCTCTGGGCCAGTGCAGATACCACAAAACCCTGGCAGAACTAGGTCACGGTGTCCAGAGACCTTATCTAGGATATCTGCTGCCCTCTAACAGTAATATGTAGGAATCACATATTGTGTTTTACTAGTAAATGGGAAAACACAGGATCAGATCCTGTTCTGAGCTGCCGACCCTCCCGTCTCGTGCAACTGCAGAAGTGTGTGCTGCTTCTGTTTCGCTGTAGCTTTATCAGACAACCTGTGTGCAGCTTTTGCCTATCAGACATCACTCCTTTGATTTTAATCAGCTATCAGAAACATAAAAGGACTATCAGCAGAAGCACAGTTTGGAGTCTTCTCCCCAGCGCCATCACATTTTAAAACCAAACCAAAACCAATCCTTCTAGGGAGCAAAGGGTCTTTTGGGTTGATTTTTTTGTATTCCCTCCTTCAGTGGCTCTGTCTCCTATGCACAAAGTCTGATTGCTACTGAGTGAAATGCAGTTTTATTTATTAAAAAAATAATTCCAAACTAAATTTCAGAGGCATGTAATCTCCCTGAACCTGTGAAAAACAATGTAGAGGCTAAGGTATGAATGTCTGTGCTACAGCACCTGGGATATCTTCTCCCTAGAACTACATGGATGATACACAGAAAGACTTAACGCCATTTTTGAGATGAGATTGTGAAGAGGGGGTTGTATTAGCTACTCGGTTTGCTTCCACTTCATGAATGTAATACTCTGATTGACTCTTGAAAGGGCAACAGCATAAATAGAAACACAGGAAATAAAATTTTCTTCCTGAAACCTATACAAGTACAGTAGCATGAGAAGGGAGTTAGGGCTTTTTTATTATTTGAAATTAGTATAATAGGTATATTCAAACAAGATCATCTTGAAATGTTTGTTTAAAATGCCAATTTAGAAAGCCATTTATGTAAGTACTGTAATTGCACTGTTGTTCTGCATGATAAACACACACTGTTCTGTGCAGGAAGTTTGAAAGGGTGAAGAGAAACTCTTTCCCTGCCAACCTAATTTCTTTTGAGAATTTATTTTTCATGCTGTGTAGGTCTCCAAATCTGAAGGAGAAGTCTAGCTAAAATAATGAAGCTGAACAAGACTGTCATCCAGTATTTCAGTTCCAGTTTTAGAAACTAAGCAGCTAATGCTAATGGGATTAACTGTTAGCCCACTGGCACACTCGGTGCTTGTGACACTGGCCAATCTAACGAGCCCATGGCACTATGAAGTTAAATAAATTACATAGAGCTTAAAGCTAGCAGCTGCTCTGTCTGCCTTCTTTATCTAGAGGTTATTTATTCCTCTCAGGAGGCACAAATCATGCAATTTTCATAGTTATAGCTGAGATCTGGACTCCTAACCGTTTCATCCAGCTCAGCAATACTCATCTGCTTGCTTTGTGCATTCAGCACGTCATCTCAGAGACATTTATGGATGTCCCCTTTCCTCGTGTCTTCTAACAAAGAAAGAACTACTTTGGTCTCTCTACTTTTCTGGAGTTACATATAGGAACAAGGAAAGTTAGTAATATCCTACTGAAGTGAACAGATGATGACAGGAGGTAAATTGGTCATATCTTAACAGGCATTAATTCTCTGTGATGATATAAACAGATTGGTTATCCACTGATGCTCCTAACTGAGGATTTAAAGGGCAAATTACTGTTGCTTAGCATTTGAGGAAACATGTCCGCACATCTCTAAATATACCTTAATAAATGGCACTCTGATTCTGAAGTTATTCACTACCTTGGTTTGGTGAGAAGGTGATAGAGAAAGCACTGCAACAGAAATGTTGTGTCCACAGTCTTAATCCAATTTGCAAGTCCAGTCACACTGATCACATCCACAGTATTCACAATAATAGCTGGTGCCAATTGCTTTTCTGCTCTGGCCACAAATAACCACTGCTATGGATTAAAGAGTCAAGAGGACTAGCAAAACATTTTCCTTTCTAAAATATCCATGAGGGTCTCCTCAGAAGCTCACTATAGATTTCTAACTTTCTGTGCATGTGTGGATAAGCCCCTCGCTACATGAATAATTCATAGGAATAAAGCTTATTCTTAGTGTGATAAGGGAAATTCAGTTGTTCCTGCTGATGGAGTGTTTCTCCATGAAAAAAGGAAGTAATTTAGAGATCAGTGCAGAAACATGAAAGAGAAATTACAGACAATATTGTGTATCTGTGTGCATCTCTAGGATATGCTTTCTTTAGTTAGTTTACTTATGATCTCCTCTCTTACTTTTCCTTCACAGTTCTGAATGTGTGAAGTAATAAAATCAACATGCTAAAGAAAGAATAGTAGTTTGCAGGCTTCAGTTTTGCGGAAACTTTTCAGATACTACTACTATCCTGATCTCAGCTGGAAAGGGCTGCATGGCTTACAAACAAAAAATAGTAGTTCTCAAAAAATCACTGAAGTGCACTGCTGAGATGCACTGCTGAGCTCTCCTGTTTTGAAGCTGTGGATGAAAACCAGATGTAATGCCTGTACAGCTTACTCTGGCACAGATGAGGTTGAGATTTGTCTCTGTGTATAGGAAAACATGTCTGATGACTGCTGACCAGATATATTTAAAAACCCACACTATATAAATGTTTTTGTTTGGGGTCTGCTTTTTACTCAGTCCCAGCCTACTTACACCTATGTAGAGTGGATCTGCAACCATACATATTCTCATTTACTGTACAGTTCATGTAATCATTTAAGTTACTGCAGAAAATAACTCAATTCAGCTCTTACAGGTCTTTAACTAGAGTCACCATTTAGGCTGATAGTTGATAGGGAATCCCACTTTTATCATGACCATAGAAACAGTCTTGAGTTTTATAAAAGGGAAGTTAGTTGCATACAGAGACTTAGGATAATTTCTTCTTCCTGATATTGCCCTTCATGATAGATGAAAGCAGATGCAAAGAAATTAAGTGTCTTGCATAAGCTGTGATTAATCAATTGACATTAGAAACAAAACCTGCCATTCACTCAAAAATCTTGTCTGGACACAAATACTAAGAGTAAAGATAACACAAACAGCCTGTGAAATTAGGGACATCAAAAACATGTATAGACAGTACATACGTAGTATTCCAACATCCCTAGGAAATTATATAGGAATACCTTTCCCTGCCCTAAAGGGTTTCACTAGAGAAACATGTGGCAATAAGCTGAAATACCCAAAGAAGATTAAAAGAATCCACTACTTGGAATAAGAAATTTTCTCTTGCTCCAGGGAATTATGACAGTACCTGGAAACAGCAGGGTGTGGATGAATGTAGCTTGATCTGTTCTGTAACAATAGCCTCTGCTGCCCCATATCAAGCTGACTTGCATACCCCTGTGGTTTGACAGCTCCAGCCCCCTTTCTGCTTGCACTCCAGTGATGATTTTCCTACAAGCATTTGTGAGTGGCAATTAGCTCTCTAGCCAGCTGTTATGTTACATGGCATTTGTGCTACATTATTCATAAAACTTTTGCACAAACCCAATATTGTACACACAAAGTTTAGGGAAGCATTTCCCCAGCTTCTTATGAATACCTGGATAAAGACCAATGGTCCTTTTTTCTTCTGGTGATGGCCATATGACCTATGATAGCATGATTTTCATTTATTAACTATGCCTTACTATTTAGTATACATTACTTCCTTCTTTAAAGGGAAACCAAGGGAAAACAAAACAACCAAAACTGAACAAAATTCCCATGCCAATTAAGTAACTAGTCACAAATCAGAAACATATTGAAGGGATGTTAGAGAACAAGCTCTAGATCAAAAATTATTCATCTAAACAATTTCTCAAGTACTCAGAAATCAGGCAAGGTTTGCAAACAGCTTGAAAACTGAAGAACTCAGTAAAAATTTCACTGGATAAGATTTTTGCAGGGAATGCTTTGACTACTGAAAGGTATCCCATTAGATTCACAACACATTCTAAATTTCTCAGCCCTTCAGCCAGATCTATCAGCCCTAAATCCCCCAGATGGCAGTCTGAACTCATCCTCTGAGGTGACAGATTTGCTCTGCTGACATTCAGGTTTTGTCTCATTAGGGATCATGAAGATTAGGCATCCTTTCTTCTCTACAACTCTCCCTGATATTTCTCTCAGATCTATGACATCAAAGTCTCACTGAAATGAATAAAGACACTGAAAAGATGAACTTCAAATACAGAAAATGAGTGGGGTTTTTCTTGACTGATAGCATGGTAGCAAAGCAGGAATGATACAGCATCTATGGGTTTGTCAGCTGCATTCCTAACAATACCAAAACCAAAAGAGAAGTCCCTAACTTTTAAGAACCTCTTTAGAAAGGTCTAGCTTACATGCTGAAATACCAAATACATACAAATATATAATATTTTACTGAAACAAGCAATTATTTTTTTAAAAAGTACTTCAGAGATACGAACTACATAAGAAATCTGTCCAATTGGATTCTGTCACTGAATAAGCCTATGAGATTTAACTATCTTGTTTTATTTAAAACTCTAGGTAATATCTGAAAGTTGTCCGAAAATATATATGTGAACTAAGATTTCTAACAATCTCTTGCAGACATCTAAAAGCAGGAGATAAATAGAAAAAATGATTGACTGATACGAACTACCTGCAAAGCTGTGTTGGTGCAAAACAGTCACCTTTACTTATTTCTCTCAGCCTTTGTTATCAGTGTTCTGAACACCAGGAGAGTGTTGAGTTTGTTCAGATTTATTTGCAAATTAATTGTAACAAAGAGTTATTGGCTTGTAAGTTTTCCAGTCTAAATATTCAATATTGAAATTCTCATTTGTATGGATTCATCATAACTAGACCAGAAGTTCAGTGAGGTGCACATATGTTATATGACTGGGGAGGGTTTGACCAGTAGCATCACAGTATAGTACAGGGGTTTTTTTGACAGTGTTCTTCAATATTTGCATACTTTTTTCTAAGAATACTTCAGCCTATGAAATAGTTTGCTGGAATATTCATAAAAAGTGAACATAGATGGGAATAAGTACTATTGCAGTCAATTAAGGACAAAACATTATAATGCTCAGAAAAACTTGCATAGTTTTTGCTTGGCCTTTGTATGTCTGGAATAATGATGTAAGATATCAAGCCAAATAGCCAATGCGCTTTTTCATGGAATGCTATGATCCAGATTCTGAGGTCTGGGAACTCAGGCAATAAAAAAGAATGAGATTTGGCCATGTTTGGTTAGCACAGAACGTCCTAGTGGAAGAAAAATTATTTATGGGTTGTGCATGAATGCTTAGTGACATTGTTAGGGTTACAAAAAACATATGGTGAGTCCCCAGTAATGATCTGAGGCTGCTGCGAGCTTGATGTCATCCAAGTCCGGGTGGCTCAAGGAGTCAACGGAAGTAGCAATTTCCCAGGACAAAAAAACTGAACTACTAAATTCCCGCACCTTTCCTTCCATACTCTTTATCTCCTAGTGTATCTCTTATGGCTGTGAGGTTGTGTTTAAATCAGGACCAATGAAAGGCGGAGGCGGAAGGTTCTGTGGCAACACTTTTTGTTCACTTCTTTCTATTATGGTAGTGTCCTTGAAGATCCCTAGATTTGAGCTTTGCTAGGTGATGTACAACCAGAGACACAGTGCTTGACCTGAAGAACACCTAATTCTCTATTTATTTCTTCCACTTTGGCCATATATCATTTGCTCTTTGCTTCCAAAATGCCCTTTTCTGTTTGGACACTCTCTGTTCTCTAATGCAAATCACAGCTGCCTTTTATTTTTTTTCCTTTCTCCTGCCTGTTCTTCAGCTGTATCTTGTCTTTATTAAAACTAATTTAGTTAATTCTTCATTTTCAAACCAGGCTATGGTCCTTGGTCCACAGTTGCTTAGCAACAGCTCCCCTTCACATGCAGAGACATAAGGGCAGGCAGGGATACCAGCCTGCAAGTCTGGTCCAGAAAGGTGAGAAAAAACAGGAGCAAGGCAGATTATCTCCCTCTGAGCTTTGATGCTGCACATCATACTGCTATGAACTGGCAGATACGTCAGAGGGCAAGGTTTGCTTTCATTTCCAGAACTGGTTTTTCAAATAATAAATCCTGTCTCAGTATAGGATGGGAGTGAAGTACACACAACAGAGTATGTTCTGATTGCGTGTATACATGATCTGAAACATTCTATTATTAAACATTAGACACAGATTATAATTAATCAAATCCCAACAATAACAACTTTACATGAGCCTGAAGTGTATTAAGGAGGAACATGAGTAACTTTCTTATGCAGAATTTAGGGGGCTAAGTGCTACAATATCAAACCAGGATGTCTGGCATTTTCAAGACCGATATGAACAACTTGTGGTACAGATCTTGTCTCCCAAGACTAACTTCCAAAAATGCAGATGAAACTGTGGAAGAAAATTTTGAGGGCTTTCACCATTCTCTCTAAGTACTTGTGCAGGAATATGTTTCTCTTTTTAAACTGTGTTTAAGTGACATCATTAGGTGAAAATCAAGAAATGCAAAAGATAAGGCTCTGAGAGGGCAGCATTAATCACAAATACTCAATGATTAAAAGAGATCCAGGTTATCTTAAAAATCTTATTACTTAACATAAACCTGTAATATGAGTCTAGGATTCAGGTTATTTAGAGATTGAGTGAAAGTATTCTTGTAGTTGAAGGCCAGGGTAGTAAACGCATCTTTCCAGAGAGCTTTGTGAATAAAATCTTAAGAATAGTCAGGTTGAGACTCTAATGTTCATGCCTTCCACATTACCTCAAGTTGCAAAGAATGAATTTAGAGCAAGGTTCAGCCAGAATTTTTTTAAGCCTTACAGGCTGTTGTAAATAAATTTCAGCTGGAGCTGCCTGCAGTGGCCCACCTCAGTATGCAGAGAGGAAAAATGTTGCTTAAATCCAGGCTTAATACATGAGAGAATGACCACATGAGACATGCTGTCTGTCCCACCACATCTTCACCCCTATCCTGCCTTTGGTGTGAGACAGAACTTCCAGTCCTGGGACAAAATGGATGGAATTTCTCCAGTAGGTTGTTTTGGCTCTGAAATTAAGGTTTAAAATTCCTTTTCTATATGCAAGAAGTGTAATATATAGGAAAACTGAACTATCAAGTGCATCTTTCCATCCTCTGTTCTTCAAATACAACCTTTACTAAATTTCATAAAATGTCCGTGACAGCAATAATGAATCCTCATGCTCCTAGTCCTGCCCCCATTCTACCTTGTGCACATGTAGGAGCTCAGAACAAAGAATTCAATGCCTTGTCCACCAACAAGTCTGTTACAGATATCTTATGAGAGAATATTTTTGTGACAGCTATTTTTATTTTTTTATTTCTGTACATATTGAAGTTGCCTATATATTCGTAAAAATATACCTTTAGAAATTTATACTAAGATATAAATATATAATTGAAGCTGAGCATATATTGAAGCTTTGTGAATCACAGATACTTGGCACATGTGAGACAGACAGGACTTAGGCACATAACAATGCAGTTCTATGCTTAGCTGTGATTAGACAGCAGTGAAAGGCTTGGTATAGGCATGGATGTTTGACTGAGATTCTCTGTATTCTCTCTGTTCTCTGCATTTGATTAAATGCTGATTAATTCTTGCTTCCTCCCTGTGAGTACTAATCGTATTACCCAGATGCTACTTACGCATGTATTTGATAAGGTGTTTGTTTGTATTAGGTTGACATTAGGATACAGATGTGTCTGTTTTAACTATTACTAAATTGCTGGTTTCATTTTCACTTATCAAAGATCAAATGTGGGACTCTCCCTATGACAGAATAATCACATTCATGTATGCTACCTAGCATTAATGATTGACATCTGAAGATCATCACTGATGATGAAGAAGGCAAAGTTTTACTCTCATTACTCCACAGATCATAGAATCATAAGATAGTCTGGGGCTGGAAGGGACCTTAAGGATGATTTAGTTTCAAACCCTCCTTCTATATGCAGGAACACCTTGCACCAGATTGGGTTGTTCAGAGACATGCTCAAAACCTATCCTTGAACACTTCCATTGATGGGGCATCCACAGTTGCTCTGGGAAACCTGTCAGTGCCTCATCACCCTCACAGTCAAGAATTTCTTCCTAATATCTAATCTAAATCTACCCACTTTTGCTTGAAAGTCATTCCCCCTCGTCCTATCACTACTTGCCCATGTTAGAATTCTGTCTCCAGCGTTCTTTAGGGTCCTCTTCTTGCTGGATGAGAGTGTGCAGGCCCCCAGGGCAGGCAGCAGTGCCTGGCTCCCAGCACTGCCTGCTGAGACCTCCCAGGAAAACACCAGATGTTACATCGCAGCCTCTTTGGGAAGTTCGCTGCCACTCTGCTCTCTGCAGCTGTGTACCACCAACTCCACCCCCAAACACATACAACCAAGGAACATGGCTAATGCAGGAAGCATGTGTGTGTTTGGGTGTGGAGGAGCCAATCATGTTACAGACAGGGTGGCCGAGCAGTGAAGTGCAAGCCCAAAAAGCCGAGTGTGCCCAAGCAGCGTGACCCTTCCTGTACAAAGTGCAGTGAAACAAAGATGCAGCACAGTCCACTCTGGCCACATCAGCCACAGCAACACCCTGACAGGATCCATGCCTTTCTGTCTATGAGATCTACTGATGTTCTGGGCTGACAGTGACAAGTGCAGTTGTGGTGGCCAGTGTGCCTGGCCAGGGACATATTGCAATTGAATGCTGTAGGCAGAGAAGGATGCTCCCACTCTCAATCACACAGGCCATTCTCCATGCCATTCTGTGGCAGGAAACCAGGGGGAAAAGAATTTCTTTTAGGTGCAGCACTCAATCAAACCAGAGCAACAATCAGCAGTTTGTGCCTGTGCAACTGGCTCCTCAATCCCCCCTTCTCTCCATTTCCCACGCTTATACTCTCCTCTCGTCTTTCTTGACTCCTCCCTTTCCCTACCCTTGTCTCCTCCCAACTAAAGAGCCAGCCTCTGTGATTTTTTCCCCCTGGTTCCCAAGTTTGGCCCACCTGTCAACAGATTTGGTGTTGCAAGTGCTGATAGCCGGCTCACCTTGGCCTTCCGTGGCATTACTGATGGGGTTTCCTGGCTCCTGCTGTTCCTGCCACGTTCCTCTCCCCAGAATGACCCCAACTCTTCCTTCAAGTATCTGTGAAGTGTGACCACCTTGCACATCACTCCACATTAGCTACACATGACATTTGGCTCTTCCTTAGGACACTGTGACTCCTGTCAGGAGGCAGGAATTTTGGTTGGCATACCCAGGAGTTTCCCAGGTCTCTCCCATGAGCCAAGACTTACAGCACAGCCAAATAACAAGCTTGTGTGCCCTA
This sequence comes from Pipra filicauda, assembly GCF_003945595.2. Taxonomy (NCBI): domain Eukaryota; kingdom Metazoa; phylum Chordata; class Aves; order Passeriformes; family Pipridae; genus Pipra; species Pipra filicauda. The sequence goes on from NW_024103962.1 coordinate 1,193,366, forward strand.
ATGCTGCACCACCCCCCAGAGATGTCTGTGAGTGGCCTTGTTTTTTCCTATCCTCTTCCTAGCCTTGCTTGATGTGCCACTTTCCTCCATCCCATTGTGGATCAGAGCACTCTCCTCTCTGGCCACGCTCAGTTGCAGCCCTTGGGAGAAACTCGGTCCCTTTGTGCCCCAATGCTTCATTTTGCAGGTGCCGAGCATGGAAGTCTATCCCTTGCCCAGGGGGTGGAATTGGAGCAAAAACATGGTTAACCGTGAACACAGGTAACTTTAATTCAACAACTAAGTCAACTTCACTGTTTGCCTGCAGGCAGAAGAAGGGTGTGGGCAGGACAGAGCAGGCTTTTGACACTGAGGCTGCCTTGGGATCAGCAGGCATTGTCCCAGCAGGAAAGGGTTGTGGTGTGCTGCAGCCTGCACTGGATCCTATCTGTCCTGCTGCTCAAGGAGTACTTCCATATGGGCTTGCAGCCATCTCAGCCAGCATCCAATTGTAGAAGTACTGAGTGGAGGTGTAGATTCCAGGCTGCTTTGGTCTTGCGCAGCCTCTTCCCCAGCTGGTCACTCCAACAACCCAGTAGTAGTCAGCGATGTTGTCTTTGCACATGAGAGGACCACCACTGTCCCCCTGCAGTGGAGCAGAGAGGATTAAGGTCATGTTGGGTGGCCCCGGTCAGCACTGGGGCTGTCTCCTTCTCTCTCACAGCTGAGCTGTATTCCCAGCAGAGCAAGGTGCCAGGGATGTATTCACAGCACACCAAGGTGCTGGAGCATCCAGAACCTTGACTGTGAGTGGGTTGGGGTCCTGCAAGGTAGGGCTCTCTCTCATGTCTGCACAGTGATTCTGGATGTGCAAAGGATGGATGTTGCAGGATTGGCATCTGGACCCCAGGCCTGCCAAGAGGACTAGATGGACTTTCGGGGCAGAGTGACAGACCTCTGGTGGCACTGAGCAAGGACACATGGATGGAGAATGGGAGGGCAGCCCCAACAGCACTGTGGACATGGGGCTGGGAGAGTGACGGACTGGCTGGTCAAGGCCCACCCAGGGGCTGTGTTTGGGCAGTGCTGATCAGGCTGCCTGTGCTGCTGGGGGCCGAGTGGCTCATCACACACTCCTTCCTACCTGGCAGGTGTCGATGATGCCCTGTGGATAACCAGCACACACGTTGGAGCTGTGGATTTTCCCCGCATACCACTGGCTGCTGTTGCAGAGCTTGAGATCGATGAGGTGGACCTGGGCCTCCTGCAGGAGATCGCTTGTTCTTGAAGCTGTGAGCACAGAAAGGAATGAGCACTCAGCAGCTCCTTGCCACTTCTCCTGCTCTGCCTGAGGCTGATTCCCATGACTAGGGCTTGGCTTGGCCTCTGGAGAGGCACTGGAGTGCTGTGTCCCTGCTGTGTGACTTTGGGTGCAAGCCAGGCCCATTTGTCCAGAGGCATCTGTCCTACAGCGGGACTCTGGCTTTGGCCTCTGCTGTCAGGAAGCCCAACCTGTCTCCCCAGGGTGCTGAGACTGCCCTCAGAACATGAGTCCTTCTTGGGAACTCACCTCTTGCAGTGGTGGCACCCCAGCCAGCGACAAAGCAGTAGACCAGGTCTGACACTCTCAGTGTCGGGTCAGGCACACAGGCCAGCTGGATGTAGGGGCTGCACTGGACAGGATGGTCCAGTTCCAGCATGGCGATGTCGTTCTTCATGTTGTCTTTATTATAGTATTGGTGAAGGCGCAGCTGCTTAACGTAGCGGACTTGTGCCCCAGGGCCTGGTTGAGTCAATTGGGTGGCCCCGATCACCACGTACACCAGGCTGATGTTGCTGGAAGGCAGAAGCAGAGAAAGGGGTTAGAGGGAGCAGAGCCAGCACTTGCCAGCCTTCAGTGCTATGGGGCACTGACTGCCCTAGTATGCCTTGGGCTGTGGGAATGGTGAGCTGGGGCTGCTAAGAAGCAGTGGCATGAGACCAGCCTTCTCCTGAGCCCAGTCTCTCAGCTGGGCTCACTGCAAGCAGAGGGGATGGGAGTAAGACATGGTGCTGGTGACAGGGCACCTGCTGGTGTTGTAAGGATACCCCCGTTCCCTGCTCCTCCTTACGTGACAGCGTCAAAGCAGTGGGCTGCCGTGAGGACCCATTGCGGGTGGACGAGGGACCCTCCGCACAAATGCCCCGTGTCTGGTATCCACTCATGCTGGAGGCTGACGAGCCAGGGCCAGGATGCTTCGTGGGCACCTGTGCCACCCACGACGCGTGTCATGCCATAGTAGCCGTATTGATAAGCGCTGGCACCGTAGTCATAACCTATGGCTCGGAGCCCACACATCGATCTGTAAGCAGAAAGTCATTACTGTGCTGCTCTGTGCTGCTGATCAGGCTGAAGATCAGCTGTCTGCCCTCCCCACCAGCATGGACAGCAGGCCCGCAGAGCCCATGGGGTGTGTGTCTGTCTGTGTCAGCACCTGGCTTCTGGCAAGGAACTGTGGCTCCCCCATGGGTTTTGGGAAGCTGGGGCATAGCCATAGGGGACAACGGGCCTGCTCCCATGGCCCCTCCTAAGCATCGCCCAAGCTCCCTCCCACAGCGTGAGGCCACTTACCCACAGTTGTCCCATGTGCCGTGCGCAAGCCCGCACGTGGCCAGCAGGACGAGGAGGCAGAGCCAACTCATGGCTGCCAGAGGCACGTGTCAGCTGCAAGAAGTGAGGGCTCCTTGCACCAGCACAGCTGCAGACGCAGTGCCCGCAGCAGCCGCGTTGCCTGTGAAGGCCTCGTCCCCGGGGCTGATGTCACAGCGTGGTGGGTTCTGTGTTCTGAGCATGGGGATGGGGGCAGGAGCAACATAGAATCACAGAACCATAGCATGGTTTGGGTGGGAAGGGTCCTTCCGGATCATGTAGTTCTGACCCCCGTGCTACAGGTGGGGAGGGATTCCTTGCACTAGACCCGATTGCTCAAGGCCTGGCTCCAAACCTGTCCTTGAAGCCTTCCGGGCAGAGGGCATCTGCAGCTGCTCTGGGCAATCTGTGCCAGTACTGCACCACCCTCACACTCAAGAATTTCTTCTTTATATGTGAATTAAATTCACCATCAGACATTTTGAAGCCATTCCCCCTCGTCCTATCAATAGTAGCTCTTGGAAGAATTCCGTCTCCAGATTTCTTTGATGCCTCTTCTTGCACAATGAGGCTTTGCAGACCCTGGGGTGGGCAGCTGTTGCGGAACACATTCTGGGCAGGCAGCTCAGTGTGCAGCTGTAGATTGAGCGCTAGGTGGCAGGAGCCCGAGACAAGAGCCTGTGAACTGCCAACTCTTTGCACAGTGAAGGGCACGGGGACCTGTGGTGCCGTCCAGGTGAATGGACATTGAGAGGCAGCAGGAGCCAATAGCTCAGGAGGGAGAACTGAGATTTTGGTGTGCTTAGACTGTGAGAGGATAAAAGCTCAGTGGTTCCTTTGATACGGTTCCCTCCTTGGAGGCACCAGTTTGAGCTGCTTCTATGTTACTGCATCATGAATAAATGGCTTTATGGAATGGGACATCTCTAACTCTGCTAAGAAAACCTGGTGGCCAATCACTACAGAGGCCTGGTCTCACTGTGTGAGAGTGGGGTGTGTAGGGAATCAAATGGGGCACCCATTGGCTCACTGGAACTGCCCATGACTCCTGAATGGTCCAACATTCCTCACCAATTTGCCATCCCAGATGGCAGCCTTGGTCACTACCTCGGGAGCCTCCCTTCTCTAAACATGCAGCTGACGGCAGCGGGGGAGTACAGCTGGAATCTTTGGAGCAGGGAGGAGCCAAAGGGTGAACGAAAAAATTCCCGGAGCGGATTCTGCATGCATTATAAGGGTGGATTTGAGTCTCTCCATTGGTGTGGCATTTTGTGCAGATTTGGTGAAATTATTGGTAGTGGGTCAAGAACGGGTGTGCAGCCCGGTTGGAGTAAGGCACACATTGAGGAGCTGTGTAGGCCCCTGTAAGGTGCAAGGTGACAGGGCTCGAGTCTCTCGTATGACACAAAAGGGTTGTGGAGACCTGCATGGGGAGAGACTTGTGTCCCTCATGCCGAGCAGGGCATGTGGAGTCTCTCGTACAGTGCAAGGGGAGGTAGGGTCCCTTGGCACATACAGAAAGGGAGCTGAAGTGCCTTTTTAGCATGTAAAAAGGGGTTTCAAGTCCCTCGTTCCCTTTGACATGATGGGAATTATCCCCGGCGTAGATAAGGGGACGTCCTTGGCCAAGGTTGTGCAAAACTGGGAGAAGTTGTTATGTAGAGCAGAATTTTGGAAGGACCGCGCAATAACAATGTGCCAGGGGGATTGGCCAGCTAGACCCTGGTCTGCTAGCTCCTCAGGATAATGACCAACACCAAACTTTCACAACACACTTGCACTTAGTGTCTTTGTAGAGCAGGCAGCCCCTCACATCAGGAAATACTTTAAGAAGCATTTGCCAGGCTGGTAGGGACCAGTAGAGGTGTGGGACAGTTGGTCTCAGCACAGCTCATATTTATTAAAACTAAGGGAAGAGTGCCACCCAGCACGAGACAGGACCCTATTGCCCTGGGAGCCAAGAAAAGTATCCAGAAGCAGAGAGACCAAAGTCAACCTTCACTTGCCTTCACCTGGAAAAGGCAGCAACTGCCTCAGACATGTCTACACCGAGGCTTTACTGGATCCACTACCAATTCCACTTTTTTTTTTTGTTTATAAAATGTAACGGGTTGATTTTAATGGTCTAAACTTACAGGGCAAATTTGTGCAGTATATAGATGACTTGTTAATTATTAGGTTGCGATAAGAAGTTTCTTTCCCATCCTGTGAGGATTATGTGCAGCATGCAGTCAAACCACAGCAACAACCAGCAGTTTGTGCCTGTGCAACTGGCTCCTCAATCCCCCCTTCTCTCCATTTCCCACGCTTATACTCTCATCTTTCTTGACTCCTCCCTTTCCCTACCCTTGTCTCCTCCCAACTAAAGAGCCAACCTCTGTGATTTTTTCCCCCTGGCTCCCAAGTTTGGCCCACCTGTCAACAGATTTGGTGTTGCAAGTGCTGATAGCCGGCTCACCTTGGCCTTCCGTGGCATTACTGATGGGGTTTCCTGGCTCCTGCTGTTCCTGCCACGTTCCTCTCCCCAGAATGACCCCAACTCTTCCTTCGAGTATCTGTGAAGTGTGACCACCTTGCACATCACTCCACATTAGCTACACATGACATTTGGCTCTTCCTTAGGACACTGTGACTCCTGTCAGGAGGCAGGAATTTTGGTTGGCATACCCAGGAGTTTCCCAGGTCTCTCCCATGAGCCAAGACTTACACCACAGCCAAATAACAAGCTTGTGTGCCCTAATGCTGCACCACCCCCCAGAGATGTCTGTGAGTGGCCTTGTTTTTTCCTATCCTCTTCCTAGCCTTGCTTGATGTGCCACTTTCCTCCATCCCATTGTGGATCAGAGCACTCTCCTCTCTGGCCACGCTCAGTTGCAGCCCTTGGGAGAAACTCGGTCCCTTTGTGCCCCAATGCTTCATTTTGCAGGTGCCGAGCATGGAAGTCTATCCCTTGCCCAGGGGGTGGAATTGGAGCAAAAACATGGTTAACCGTGAACACAGGTAACTTTATTTCAACAAGTAAATCAACTTCAATGTTTGCCTGCAGGCAGAAGAAGGGTGTGGGCAGGACAGAGCAGGCTTTTGACACTGAGGCTGCCTTGGGATCAGCAGGCATTTTCCCAGCAGGAAAGGGTTGTGGTGCACTGCAGCCTGCACTGGATCCTGTCTGTCCTGCTGCTCAAGGTGTACTTCCATATGGGCTTGCAGCCATCTCAGCCAGCATCCAATTGTAGAAGTACTGAGTGGAGGTGTAGATTCCAGGCTGCTTTGGTCTTGCGCAGCCTCTTCCCCAGCTGGTCACTCCAACAACCCAGTAGTAGTCAGCGATGTTGTCTTTGCACATGAGAGGACCACCACTGTCCCCCTGCAGTGGAGCAGAGAGGATTAAGGTCATGTTGGGTGGCCCCGGTCAGCACTGGGGCTGTCTCCTTCTCTCTCACAGCTGAGCTGTATTCCCAGCAGAGCAAGGTGCCAGGGATGTATTCACAGCACACCAAGGTGCTGGAGCATCCAGAACCTTGACTGTGAGTGGGTTGGGGTCCTGCAAGGTAGGGCTCTCTCTCATGTCTGCACAGTGATTCTGGATGTGCAAAGGATGGATGTTGCAGGATTGGCATCTGGACCCCAGGCCTGCCAAGAGGACTAGATGGACTTTCGGGGCAGAGTGACAGACCTCTGGTGGCACTGAGCAAGGACACATGGATGGAGAATGGGAGGGCAGCCCCAACAGCAGTGTGGACATGGGGCTGGGAGAGTGACGGACTGGCTGGTCAAGGCCCACCCAGGGGCTGTGTTTGGGCAGTGCTGATCAGGCTGCCTGTGCTGCTGGGGGCCGAGTGGCTCATCACACACTCCTTCCTACCTGGCAGGTGTCGATGATGCCCTGTGGATAACCAGCACACACGTTGGAGCTGTGGATTTTCCCCGCATACCACTGGCTGCTGTTGCAGAGCTTGAGATCGATGAGGTGGACCTGGGCCTCCTGCAGGAGATCGCTTGTTCTTGAAGCTGTGAGCACAGAAAGGAA